>NC_080065.1:27562331-29026231 GCF_949987535.1 Balaenoptera acutorostrata | reverse complement strand
ATACACATACAATGATCAAACCAAACTTGACTTCGTGTGAATCTTCCCTCCTTAGCTCGGGCTTGCTTCCTGCTGGAAAGGGGTAGGGTCCTTCCGCTCCCTCTCTCTCAGCCCCTAGCCCCCAGTTCATTATCTTCAGTTCCTGCTCCCTGTCAATGCTGAAGCTGTAAGTAGGGAGGGAGGGACAAGTAATGGGACAGTTCTTTCTGCTTTCTGTGCCAGTCAAATTGTTCAAGCTGATGTTTCTGGATGCTCAGTTATATGATTAAAATGAACTTTCCCTCTTGGGGCACCTTGATGGACTCTTCAAAGCTTCCCTACTTCTGGCACCTCTTCTACAATTCCCTTGCTCCAGGCATATATGATTCTACTCAAGATGGCCTAAGAGGACACCTTCTGCAGCACCTGGACACTTTTAGACTCTCTGCTGAAGTCACCGTGCTCCTCCAGGCCCTCCCTATTGGATAGAGCCCAAGATGATCCCCTGCCAGTTCTTTCCCATTTGGCCCACTTGTGTTCTCAAGAAACACTCACACATCCATGTTGTGACAAACTCCAGCCCATCCCAGTGAGGCAGACTGCCCCTGGTTCTATTGCCTAAAGAGTGATCAGCCCCTCTCTCACACCCCAGTTCACAGCCTGCTTTCCCTCCCTCCAGTGTGAGCCAGGAACTAGTGCCCCTCTGTGTCTCCCAACCACGGGGAAAAACATCTCTCAGCTGTTTCGGTGGCCCCATTTATGTCTCCCTTAATACTGAAATCTCCCTTGATCAGTTTTAGGATTGGAAGGTAGCAGCCCCTCTTATAAAAGAGGGTGGGGACTGGGCAATGACAGAGCCCTTCAGTAATCTCATCTCCAAATCCCTTTCATCTTCTCCATTTGGTGAGGTTGTCCTTCATGCCATTTACAAATTCTGCACGTGGTAGGAGTTGAATCCACATCCTTGTTGCCCATATTACTTTGGCAACACAGTTTCAACAGAGTTAGGAAGAGTCTTCATCCTTGTTACATACAAATCTGGCTTAATTCACTTGGGAAAAACAAGCAAACTCTCATGATAACTAAAATTTAAAAAATATATGAACATGGTGCCAAAATTAAGTCACTGAAACGCATTTAACTTCTCTGGCAGGTAATCCAGCACTTAGAGTTTGATTTGACTATGAGAACACGTCTGCACAAAATCAGTCTGAAATGGTCATAAAAAGAAGCAAACTTTAAAACTGTATCAAATTCACATCATGAACTTTTCCTTTAAAAGTGATAATTATTGGCTTGGTGCCAACCTTGTGAGTAAAATCTGAAGCAAACATTTCCTTTGCACATTTTCATGCGATGCCTTTGAATATGTTGACCAGAGAGTGGATAAGATACTGGTTTGTTTTAAAGCTATGAAGCAAGGTTCCAGGTTTGGGCATGAGCTGTGTCTACCTCTAGGATTCCAGCGGGTCTCCATGTGCCTGAATATGTTGACCAGAGAGTGGATAAGATACTGGTTTGTTTTAAAGCTATGAAGCAAGGTTCCAGGTTTGGGCATGAGCTGTGTCTACCTCTAGGATTCCAGCAGGTCTCCATGTGCCTGGCAGACTCTTGGGGTCAGCCTGCCCAGAGTCTGTGAGCATGAGATACCATGATGCCTCCCAGGAGAGAAATTGTCCTCAGGGAGGGAAGTGTCAAGCAGACAAGCTTAAACCTGTAATGAAGCCTCAGCCATCACATGGGAAGGACAATTCTGAGCATAGTATGATGCTGCCATTTGGATATGTCCTTTTAGGGACTCTGGTCTGAGTCCTAGGTAGGAGAGGGCTGCAAGTAGAAACCGAAAGAGCTATTTTCACTCAAGTCTTCTGGGATGCTGAAGATTCAGATGACCTAAATATCCCCCAACCCCAACTGCTCCCTTAGCCTTCCTGGCTGAAAGAAGCAGCTTCTCCTCTGTCTGTTGAGACTGACATGGTCTTGCTTGAAGACAGCCTAGTAACGCCACATTGGGATAGTTACCTTGCAAGGGGATGCCAATTCTACTCATGTCTCCACATTACTAACCCCCTCACTTTTGCTAGACTTGCACCCAGCAGCATACCTCAGCAGGCTCCATGGGGCCAATTACAAAATCAGACCCAGGAGAAGAAGGCTCTAACATGAAAAGAACTGCAAGATTTTGAGGATTACATATTCAAATGGATTCTAAGGGTGTTATACCAGGTAGGGAGGAATACAATTTTAGACTGAGCATGTATGTATGTATCGGATATTCTTGGTTGTGTTTATTTGGTTGGTTGACTCAAAACTTGCCTCAGCAGTGGCCCATGTTGAATGAAATTGAGAGGCCAGAGATTCATTGGTATAACACAGTAGAAGGAATCCAAAGGCTGAGGGAGATAGGAAGTTGAAGTGGACTTATCTTTTGTTGCTGTTCATGCACCTTAACTAGATAGTCTCCTGACCACATCCAGGTGCCTCCAGAGAACACTCCCTTCATTAACATATTGAGAAAATATACCAGCATCCTTGCAAAGTGCCAAAGAGTTGTTTTCTGTAGGCTGGTGATGAATATGGTGATGCTACCATTGAAATGGGCTCCTTAGTTGCCATAGTGACTACATGCTGCCAGAAAGGCAGAGGCAATGTGCAGCCTGGGACCTTAAGAGGCAAGACGGGCACTGTGTTATAACAGACACCCCAGCCAGAATGGTGATCAAAGAGGGATGATCTGCAGAAATCTTTGGTGGTGGCTAATGGATCATGGAGATCTTAGGACTGAAACAGATAGTCTACTAAGGTCCTCTTTGATCTGTAGAGCTGCAAAACTCCAGATTTGGCAAGCAGAGCCGCCCCATATAGAGACCAAGCCACTAATCAAATTCTAAGACTTGAGGCAATTCCTAGACCTAGCAACTGTGAATGAAGAAGAGGTATGGAATCTTTGAGAGCAGACCCTTTAGAGACCCCAGCCTTCCCCAAGGGACTTGTAGCTATTTATCAGAGTTACTATGTACAAGGAAAGAGAGACCCCAAATTCTTCACAGTTTTGATGGTGGAATATCTCTGAAACTACTGGTATGGTCTTGCTTCTGGTTTGCTTTATTAGAGAGAAGGATCTTCATTAACTTCCCCTTGACTCTTTCTATTACAATGCTCACATTTCAGGAATCAGGGAGCTAATGTAGAAATGCAGTTCCTGGGTTTATCTATTCCAACTACTTACTCAGTAACTGAGTTGGAGTGGGCACACGGACAGTGGCTCTGAGCTGAGAATAACCCTGGGGTCCAGACACCACTGTGGCACACTGGTCACAATGGGAATTTTTGGAAATGAAGGGGAAAATGGAATTTGGGGTCAAGCCGGTCAAGGCCTGGTGGGCCCAGTGGGAACACAGTGTGGTTATTTTCTCAGTGGGGGTGGTAAAATTGAGTTGCCCTGCAAACTGACTAGGATTAGGGGGACTTTGTTTGCCTGGGACTTCTTCAGAGCTTTACAGCTTAAGCAGATAACTGTAGCATCATGTTCAAATATGGTATATGTTGTCTACAAAATCCAAAGATATTCTTACTATTCTTTAGGGAGGACCAGGCAGCAGCTTGGTTGCAGGTCAGTCCTATCAGATTTCTTCTCTCTTGGAATAGACACTTATCCTTGATATAGATTTGATTTCCCTGAATGCCACGATTCTGCCACTACTCCCTTCCATAGACTTACATTGCCATATTCACTGTCATAACAAGCCAACCAACATTGCTCTGAACAAGAAACTTTTCCAGAAAAAAAAAAAAACAAAACCAAGCAGTGGGTGAATGCCTATGGGATTATCTGATTTTTTTTTTTTTTTTTTTTTTTACCATGTACCTTATTACCCTGAAGCAGCTGGCCTTAAAGAAGAGTGGATTGGCCTGTTGAAAACTCAGTTACAGCAACAGTTGGAAGACAACATTGTGAGACTGGGTTACCGTCCTCCACAATGCTCTGATCTAGTAAATAACATATGGTGCAGTTTCTTCATAAACAGAATTCCTGGGGTAGAATGGCAGCTCTCATTATTACATCTAAATTTCACTTGTAAATATTTTATTTCTCAAGTCCATGGATTAGGGCTTTGCTGGTTTAAAGTTCTCATGATGCAAAGGAAAACTACCTCCAGTAGGGGACGTAACAATGGGTCCATTTAGTTGAATGTTGAGATTGCCACCTGGTTACTGGGCTCCCCATGCTACTGGGCCAACAGGGAAAAAGGATGTCACTGTATTGCAGGATTTATCCTGTTTATCAAGGGGGAAATAAAGTTGGTGCTTTACAATAGGAGTTAAGAGGAGCCCAGGGACCCTCTTGAATGACACCTAGTACTGCCATGTAAGGTGGTAAAAGTTAAGGGAAGAGTGGAACAACTCTATGGCAGAGACTGTGATATAGTCACCAAAACACATTTCCCTTTTCCGTGTAGGCACAATGGCTAGACTGTAATTCCCAGCCTGCCTTGCAGCTAGATGTGAGCATGTGACTGTGGTCTGTCAATGGACTGTGAGGGGAGCATTATATGCTACTTGCAGGCCTAGCATATAAGATAAAAGGAGCTGGGGTATTAGAAGGCCACCAGCATCTGACCAAAGACACCGTCTTTGGGCTTTACTTGAAAGGGGAATAAACATCTCCTGGGTTAGACCACTGAAAATTTCAGGTTTATCTGTTCTAGCAACTGGCATTACCCCAACTAATTAATTACAAACCCTTAAAAGCATAATTTTCCCTTGAGTCAATGGCACACTTCAGAAGAGAGCCTGCCCACAGGCCTTTATGTCTGTATTCTATCCAAGAGGGATGCTTTCTGGATGAGGGGAACCAAACAGCAAGAGACCACAAGGAGATCCAAGCACACAAGTTGGAAGAGGTTGGGCCAAAGTGGTTCTCTCACCTTAGGAAACCATGCAGTTTAGGTGCCCTTGTTAGATGCCTGAAAAGCTCATACTTGGTTCATACATGAGAACTTTATTTTGAATGCCTGCCATACACTGTTGATATCCAAGGGACACCATGACCAGTAAGACAAGAGACACTTGCTTTGTCTATCTTTCTCTTATCTGCCCCCAGTGGTGAGGATCAATAACTAGAAGGTTGGTGGGAAAGAGCAGGAGGGAAACAACCTGTCTCCAAAACAAGTTTCTGCTGCTGTAGCCTCACTGAAGCTGAGGAAGTGAGACAGGATTAGGTCAGATCTGACATTGGAACTTGTAATTGGACAGGACCAGAGTAGACTCTAAAAATAACAAGGTAACCAGAAAGTTATGGAATTTGCCCGAGATAAATAGGGAGGGAAAGAGAGATTCAAGAGAGCATGAAAGAATGTGGCAATTGAAGAAAAGGAAAACCATTTCATGCTATTTGACTGTTAAACACAACTTAGAGTGACGCTATAGTCATACACCCTCTACTTCTCACTCTGTGTTGCTAGATGAGCACGGAGAACAGTCAGAATGAATCGTACCATTATGCTTTCTAATTGTGGGAGAAACCAATTCATATTAACAAATAAAAATTGCTGTATTTCTTCTTGGCAGTTGGTGGGCTATCTGAGAAGATGGAGGTTTTCATAAGGGAGGAATGGAGGAGTTCTTGATGGAACTGCTGCTCATGGGATTAAGATGATGAAGTCATTTATTCAGCATCATATTTTCTGCTCCAAGAATGACCTAAGTGATCTGGCTGTGTCCTACCACACTTTGTCTCTAAGTGAAGGTCAGAATACCTCAGGTGTTGATGGTAGTGGAAATATTCCCTCACTGCTCTCTGTGAACCACTGCTTCTGGTCTGGCACACTGCAGTTGCTTCTACCTCTTTCCCCCAAATTGAAGAAAGAAATGCACAAAATTAGCATTTCCTAAAGTGTGTTCCACAGGAATCTAGTTCCATGGGATATTTATAGATGCTAAAGAGGAAAAAAAAAAATCTCTTCGATCAAATAACTTGGGTAAATCTGGATTAAACAAAGGGGAAGAGTTTTTTCTTTACCACAGAAGTTCTCACAGCCTTTATTATGCTAACTTTTGTGGTGGAGCTCATGGCAGAGACACAGAGAGTAGAATTTCACAGACTTTTAAGTCCATGGACCCTCTTTTAACTCCAGATTGTTTTAGAGGACTGAGTGTTCATCAGCCCATACTTTGAGACCTGCTGGTCCAATTCATTTCCCCTTGTGCACAAAAATTCACAAGTAATGAATGGATGTGAATAAAAAGAGAAGGTTAGTGAAATCCTATTCATTTATCTAAAAGACCATTTGAAGAATTGTCTGTGTTAACATTACGTGCTTTTTCCCTGGACTAGAGAGAGGGCAGACTATCCCTTGATGAAGTGAAGGCCAGTGAAACAGGAATGCATGTTTAATCCCAGCGCCAGAGAGTGATGAATTCCTCTGTGGCTCTTCTAATACATACTTTTCGTGCGAGTTTTAAAATGAATACTATGCTTTTGCCTTGTCAGATTTTCTACTTTTCATCACATGCATCACTTTTAAACTGCCCATGTGGATAAGAGAAGCAGTACTTGCAAGTCACACATTTTGGTCTAATCAAGGCAGACCCTAAACTCACCTTGCTTCTAAAGTTGGGTTTATTAACCATTCATTTATAAACATTTGTTTCTATATACTTCCAGGAATTCTCCTTTTTACCATTTCACATCTTTATATCAATGATTTCTAATAAGCTAAATTTTATTTTTAAAAAATTCATTACATAAATGGAGAAATAATCTTCCACTGAAATAGTATGGATTAGAAATATGTATTTGGTGATCATCTAAAGTATGTGAGCAATAACTAAATCAATTCTTATTACTCATAAAATAAAAAAGTATGAACTTGGAGGCAGGAAACCTAGTTTCTGTTTCTTCTGTGTTTCTAGTAAGTTCCGTGGCCGTTGGCAAGTTTCTTTGCTTCTTTTAGGCCTCAGTTTCTTCAACTGTAAAATGAAAGGGCTGGAGATGATATCCTCTAGGGACCTTTGAAGCTATAAAATTCTATGATTCTCATACTGTTATTTTTCCTAAATTTCCACATTTAGCACATTTCAATATGTATCTGTCATTGTGATGCCCTGCAGAGGAACAGTTATGATTTCTAGAGCCACATATCCATGATACACTGAAATAGATGACCTAACAGGAATATCATACCCGTTATTTTATAGAAGATGAATGAACCATCATCATTCTTCTAGCCGTCAGTCAAAATTGTGTTTGGGTGTTTGGCTACTTAAGTGTGTCTTTTTTCCCTAAATGTGTATAGAGAAATAAATGTATGACCCCAAATTCAGATTAACTTTTAACTTCTGAATATCCTACAACACGATCAAGTACAAAATTAGGAAAAAGTTGATATACTCATAGCACAGAGAAGAGGCAAAAATTTCTGCAGCTGTGCTGTCCAATACAGAGCCACCAGCTCTGCGTGCCTATTGAGCACTTGAGATGGTGCTAGTCTGAATTGAGATGTGGGTAAAATACATAACAGATTTTGAAGATGGTGCAAAAAAAAAAAGAGTAAGGGCTTTCCTGGTGGCGCCATGGTTAGGAGTCCGCCTGCCAATGCAGGGGACACGGGTTCGATCCCTGGTCTGGGAGGATCCCACATGTTGCGGAGCAGCTAAGCCCGTGCGCCACAACTACTGAGCCTGCACTCCAGAGCCCGCAGGCCACAGCTACTGAGCCCATATGCCACAACTACTGAAGCCTGCACGCCTAGAGCCTGTGCTCCACAACAGGAGAAGCCACTGAAATGAGAAGCCCGCGCACCGCAACGAAGAGTAGCCCCCACTCGACGCAACTGGAGAAAGCCCGCACACAGCAACGAAGACCCAATGCAGCCAAAAATAAATAAATAAATAAATTTATTTTTTTAAAAAAAAAAGAGTAAAATATATCATTGGTTATTTTTAATATATTGATTACTTTTTGAAATGATAATATTTTGGATATATTAGGTTACATAAAATGTATTATTAAAATTAATCTTGTTCCTTTTTACTTATTAAAGTATGGCTATTAGAAAATCTAAAATTACATATGTGACTCATTATCTTTCTAGTGGACAGCACTGTTCTAAGGGATTCTGTCATGATAATGAACACTTTAGATGGCAACACTGAATTCTATTTTATTCCCATAGGAAGATTAATCAATATAAGTAGCTCTATACTTTTAAGAAGGCTCTGTTCTAAATTTTTGTGTCACTTCTCTCTCAATTTTTTTTAACATCAAAACAATACAATGAAAGGCTGGTTACTTTCCCAGGTCCACTCTAAAGCTTATTTAACCTTTAAAGCTTAAATATTGTGTATAAGCAATGAAAATAGTAGAATACAATACTATTGAAGTAATAGTAATTTCACAAAATAAAATAAAAAATAAATCTTCTGGTTTGTTTGTTCTAATTATTTATACTTGAGTTAATTCTGCTCAACCAAAGAAGAAATATAAGGAGTTGGAAACCTTCAACATGGCCCTTCAGAGGACTTCAACACATTTTCAAAGATTTAAATCTTTTATGTTTAATAACACTTCAAACTTAGGGTTTTCATTCTTTTTAAGACATATGTGATTCTTTCACTACCTTCTTACTTATTGCCAGGATTACAGTAATTGTTTTGAGCTACAACAGTGAATACAAAAGGGAAAGAGAGGAAGAATTGAGAAAGACTTCTTCCTGTCTACTTTCAAGGAGGCAAGTGAACCAAGAGAGCTTGCTTTGGAGTTAGGGGAAAGTAAAACAGCTTTGGGGTGGGAGGGTGTGGGGACAGAGAGGGAGTGAAGGCCATTTCTATGCATGGTCTTCCTTTCTTTGAAATAGTACTTCTCAATGGGTACATTTCTGTTCACAGCCTGAGAGCACAGGGTTCTATGGTAGAAATATAATTTCCCCATTTGATTGTCTTTTAGGATACGTAAAATGTACAATAGAACCTGACTACCTTAAAGCCAGCTGCCACCACCTGACAGCTGTATCCCAGACTGAAAAATCCTTAAATGTTAAGTTGAAGGTAATTTAAAACATCTCCAATGACCAACAATTGAATCAATCATGCCTATGTTCTAAAGCCTCCATTAAAAAATCAATTTGTTACCTATTTAAAAAAAATCAAATACAGGAATATCTGAATAAAGATTTAGGTGGTCCTAATTTCAGAGTATACTTTGGTTTCAGGTTTTCATGAGGGGAAGAGCCAAAAAAAAAAAAAAAAAGAAAGAAAGAAAGAAAGGAATTAATATCTATGGAATTTTAACTCTCGCAACAACCCTGAGGGGGTGGACACGAGATCGTCTCCACTGACTGATGTGGAAACTGATATTCAGAGGTTTCCAAGAAGTTGCATCAGCTGCTCACATTTGCATGGTGAGCAATACGAGGTCAGAAATGGATTCCGTATCTTGTGACTTAAAAGCCCATTTAAACTTGCTGCTTCTCTTGCTTTGTTTCCCAGAGAAAATGAGAGAGGAAGAACATCGCATGGAAGAGAATTGCAGGTGTGAAACATATTTCACACCCAAAGAAATACCGGGGAAAAAAAGGTCAGATCCATTCTTTTACCTCTGTCTCAGGACTGAAAAGTCAATTTTTAATTATACGTGTAAGGTTGACCGGGGGCTAACCTATCAAAAATGCTGAGTTCAAGGGTTGGAGATTAAATATGGAGAGAGGCTCCATTTATTACTATTTGGGAGGAATAAACGTCCATACAGAAACAAGAGACTGGAATCTCTTTGCCTCCAGCCTGCCCTTGACCTTGAGGCGAACAGTGTGAAGTCTGATCTTTTGGGACAATAAATGAAGAGCTAGTGGATAGCATGGCCCATAGTGTATGCCATAAATTCTGGGATGCTGACCATGTGTGGGAGATCATGTGGCTACCACCATCTGCTGACACCTCTATCCTTTTGGGGGCACAGATTTGCTCAGGTCATGTAACATTCTTAGAAGCCTACAAAGGGCTCCTTTTTGCCTTGCGATAACATAGACTCTAAATCCTGTGTCTGATTCATTCTTTTCCAAATGACATGTCTGCGATTGCTAACCATTTAATAAACGTTATTCCTTCTGCTTACCTACCTTGTTCAGCTGCCTTAAATCTGCTCTGGAACAGACAAGATTTAAATAAACAAACTGGGTTCATTCATTCTTAAACATGCTATTTTGCCAAACAGCTATTTTTCTGCATGTTTAAAAATATAAGATGGCTAAATGGCAATGTAGTCTTAAATATACAAATCTATGTGGATTTCCTCCCAAAATGAGAGAAATTTTGCTCTTTACCATCTTATCAGCATGATTCCACAGTACTCCCCAAGCATCAGAAATCACATTGAATAAGGCACTAACTGTGATGAAAGACAGGGGAGAAAACGGTGCATCGGGACCCTCTTCTCCATTCAGATGTTGGGCACAAATATTGACATGAAATCTCAGCATGAGGGGCCAGACTGGCAAGTTCTGCTGATTAAGACAGGTTCACAGCCAGCACACTCAAGTTCAGATAGAGGACAAAATGAAACTAGGAGACAGGGGGAGAGGGGAGGGGACTCCCTTCCAAGCAGGGCCTTCCTCTTTATCCCCCAAAGTGCTCCAGTAGACTAAAAGCAACAAAGCTAGCCAGAGAAGTTGGAGGGGATTTAATGGTGTTCGTGGTGGGATTGAGCACATGGCAATGTGAACCCTGCCAGAGTTCACCACATGGCTGAGCCCAGGAAGGGTTGTGTATCCCTGAGAACCAAGTAGATCAGATGGAGATTTGCCTTTTTTTTCCCCCTGCTTCCTATCACCTTCATTCATATTGTGTTCACATAACTTCTTAATTAGGGGAGTATATTAGGATACCTCAGTGGGTCATTACAAACTATAACTGAAATAAAGTTGAGTGATTTGTTTCGGCGAAAGACACCTTGATTGAGGTGGTTATTAGTAAACTATAAAGTACGATGAGGATAATTGGTAAGAGTGCTATCATTATTTAGTGGTGTCTTCAAATTTTCCCACTAATTTTCCTGTGATTAAAGAAAATTACTTACATTTAGCCAGTTGAATATAGAAAAGAAAAATGGTTTGTCAAAGTATAAAATTGCTATTTATACTTAAAGCATTAATAAAATTTATACTTCATAGTAAATTGTTACATATTTTTAGACATCTGCTTCTTATTAAAACACCTGAAAAATGTTTTCTATAGTTCAAAACATGAACGGCAAAAATAATAAATTTTTAGCAATTAAAACCAAGAAACATGCACATATCAATTCTGTTAGTGCAAACAACAGGCACAAAGTAACACAAATAAGGTGAATTAATGTCCACAATTCCCTTCTTCTGGTCAAATAATAATAAAAACTGTAAAACAGGTATTTTATAATAAATTTAAATTAAATAATTTTCTTAATTAATATCCGAAATTGTGACTAACGTATAGCTTCTTACATGTGTTACAGTATATTTAGTTCTTGGCCTTTCATTTTGGGTTAAAAAAAGAAAATATGTTTGGAAATGAGATTCTTTCATTTGTTCCTTGAATACAAGAAATTATTTATTTGGTTTTCATTGCTATAAATAATTACTTATTTGAGGCTTGTTTCTCTAAAATGAAGGGTTTACTGAATCAGTCATGCATGAAATTTGTTATTTTCCCCCACTTTGCCCAGTAGCTGCTCGCAGAGAAATTGTATGAGTCGTTAGTTTTCACTGTCATTACTGCAAACTGGAGTCAGAAGAATAAGGGAGAATCGTAGAAATCAAATAGAGGAAAACTCTAAATGTACCAGGATGGTGGACAGCAATAAAACTGTCGACTTTGAAATGAAATCACAGGACAATATTTCCTTACAAATATATGGGCACAGAGGAGCCACTCAAATCACTGACCTATCCTTTTGCTGTTGTTGTTGGCTCTGATATAATGTATTGACTGAAAAAGTGGAAATTTTTTAACTTTGGGCTTGAAACAATGGCACACACAAAGTAAAAAAAAAATGAGGGCATAGAGTATTATAAAAATATCTTTAAACCTTATGAAAGAGATTACCAAGGAGTAACACCTTGGATTGACTAGGTGGTTGGAACATTTTCTTCCACTGTTTGGTTCCCTCAACTGGTTTTGACACTTCTCAGCTCACTCAGTATCTGAAGTCTAAATAGATTGAAGCGAGCAAGCAATCAACCAATGGGTCATTGACTTCAGTATGGCAAGCCCCCTCACCCGCCAGTGATACTGAGGGCCTCGGTATTGCACACCTGTGGATAATGGAGTGCTTGGGTACAGGATGCTTTGGGTTACTTAGACTAATAGAACATGAAAATGATCCTTATGTAGCTGCAAAACCATAAGGAATATATATAACTATATGTATGGTTATAAATATACATAAAGAATATATACTTCTATGTGTGCAAATCTATATACACATGTATGTATATACATGTATGTATATTTGTGTGTATGTATGTATATATACACAGACTTGTTTACAAATGTAATTTGGGTTAAATGTATATGTAATTTGGGTTAAACATCATTATAATAATAGAAGCCTAAGTATAAAGGCCTGGAGCTTAGAAAAGAAGACATGTTTTATAAACTCTGACTAAACACATGGACGGGGGCAGGGGAGGGTGTCACAGAATAAGTGAAACAAACAGTGGGAAGGAACGGATGCTGATATTCAGTGATTTAGAGTGAGATCCCCGAGTTGACAGGGAACCCAGTGTGGACTGGAGATGTGAGTCCCCATCCAACGTCCCTTCCCTTCTAGCTGTACCGGATCCTGAATGGCAGACATTAGGAAAATAGCATCTTAGCTACTAGTAACTTTCTCTTGGTGTCATTACTCTATGGATACTTTCCCATTCTCATTCCGTGATAGTTTTGCTAAATTTAAAGATGTAACTTAATTAGCAGACACACATACACTCAATACATGTGACAAGACTCTGAAGTCACAACACAGTCCACAATCCAATACAAAATACAGAAACAGTTTTTAAAAAATTTTATCCCAGTGTATGAAATTTAAAAATTTACATATTTTCTTTACCGGTATTATTTTAGCATAAACTTTTCATGTGTTTAAAAACCTAATGTTTTATCAGTTTTTGTTACAACATTGGACAAGAGTAACATATTAATAAAGAATAAAAATATACCCTAAATACCATTTTTATTAGGCTGGATGTTTATAAATTTCCAGACCTTAAAATATGATATTTTATCAAAACATTTATTAAGAACACACATTAAACAGAATGGCATTATGATAAAAGAAATTTTGAGATATTGACTATCATAACTTTCTATTCACTTAAAAGCCATCAGAATTGAAAATTAATAATTCAGTAATTCATTGAGAATTATTTTTGAGTTCCTAATATGCCCCAGACACAAAGTCCTGACTTGTGGAGTTTGCATTCTAGAGGAAGAGTTGGACTGGGAACAAGTGCGTGGATAGGTAAGTAATATATTTTTGTATCACCGATGAGGACTATGCAGACAAAATGGACAGGGTAAAGGGATACTGAGTTACAGAGTTAAGGGGCAGCTATTTTATATGAGGTCAAGGAAGACCCCTCTGTGAAAAAACTGGCATCACGACGAGCCAGTCATGGGAAGAACTGGTAGAATTTCTAGTAAAGGAAACAGCAAGTGCCGCGGCCACGGTGGAAGCCAACTTTCAACGGTCTTAATAGAGCAAGGCCAGAGTAACTGAAGTAGGAGGTGAGATGACTGGAGACTGAAATCAGTAAGAGTTAGGAAATAGAATAAGCAAAGTTTGGTAATTTAAATGTTTGTAACATAGTTCTCCTCTCTTAGCTTTTATACTTTAAAATATTACTTTTTTGATATAAAATATCCTCCTTATAATATATCCTTCTCTCTGTGTGCATGTCTGTGTTTGTATGTGTGTATATGTATGGATGTGTAACATGCATATACGCATTTGTGTATATATGTGCACGCATGTGTATGTATGTGTCTATTCAACTGTTCATTGCATGTTAAAAGTATGACATGGTGGACTTTGGACTGCTTAGGTATGAATACTGGCTCTTCCATGTTCCAGCTCTGACCTTTGAAAGGTTATTTAACCCCTGTGTGCCTCAGTTTCCCCATCTGTACAATGGGGATTAGTACAGTACCTACTTTGGAGGGATGTTGTGAGGATTAAATGAATTAATATATATAAAGCTCTTAGAACAGTGGCTGGCATATAGTATATGTGGCAAATAGTATAAGTGCTATGTAACTGTTACTTTTATAATTTTCTCAACAAGTAGCACTTTATCCAAATGATTAGACTATGTTACAATTTTTACTTTCAATTTACACTCCTACAAGCAAAACCAATAATCAAAAAGTTGACTTGATATTTTTTCATTGGCTACTCATATTCATTTACTTGGAAAACTAGTTTGAACTCTCATTTATATTTGGAATATTTCAAGCTTAAAGAGGACACTTCTGCTTCTAAATTGGGAAGAGTAAGTGCTTCTGTCCTGGAGAGAATGTGCAGCTAAAAATGATTTCTAGAGGTTAAGGGTGCATTAAACATGTGCCCACTTGAGGGAGCTCCAAGATTTCTCCAAAACCCTGGTCTTCTCAGCCTTTTCAGCCCTGGGACTGGGTGCTACGACACTGGGCTTGGGTTACAAACATTGCGGAAGGAAAAATTTAAATGTCCAGAATTAAAGTTTGGGAAAAAAGTACTGGGTAGTAAAACTGATAATTATTTTACTGTTTTCCAGTTATGTATTTAATTGAGGGGAACAGAAACACTTTTTGGAGAACTTCAAACAGCTCAGCTGGAAGCATGGGAATTAGCATAAAGTGAAATATTTATGGGAGCTTAATACTGTTTAAGACTCATTTTCTCCTTGCCTTAAGACAAGAAGTCAAATTAACCATTTCTAATTAAAGAGTTGAAAAAAGTAGTATGAGACCAGAAGTAGGAGCTAAATGGGAATGTCTATGTTGTGAAGTGTGAAAAAGTCATTTGACATAGGGTCAAGAATGGGAAGATACAAAAGAATTCCCGTGGAACAAGAGGAACAAATCAGGGTGATTTAAAAAGAAATATAATTATGATAGGCTTACTACCATTCCTTCCTAAATGAATATTTTTCCTCTTAGAACAGAGTTCTAAAACTGGACATGATAATGCCCCTTTGTCTCTCTCTGTTAGTCGTTCAGCTACAAAGGAAGTATACACACAATATCCAAAATGAACTGGGATCACTTTAAATACTATTCATGGGAATTCTGGCCCAGAGAACAGCCATCCATTAAGGATATCAAAAAAGAAAGAAATTTCCAAAGCCCAGTGAAGACACAATCCTGGGGCCTCCAGGCCACTCTCATTCGCCTTATTTCTAAACCACTATTCAGAGACACGATAATTTGCTTAATATATCAATTTTAT
This sequence comes from Balaenoptera acutorostrata, assembly GCF_949987535.1. Taxonomy (NCBI): domain Eukaryota; kingdom Metazoa; phylum Chordata; class Mammalia; order Artiodactyla; family Balaenopteridae; genus Balaenoptera; species Balaenoptera acutorostrata. The sequence continues at coordinate 29,010,789 of NC_080065.1, read as the reverse complement.
GCACATATTTTAATTTTAATTGCATCATGAGCGAACTGTTAAAAAGAATTTTAACGTTTGGCCCCTAAATCACTACAGGCTGAGATGAAAATAAGGCAATAGAGATTGCCGCCTAGTAGAAAAGGAAAATATTGTATTAGAATATACTTCCAACAAATGAAAACTATAATTAAAATATAATCATGTGATTAGAAGTAAATTAAAAAGAGCACATAAGGCTTCCAGCATATTCTTTATATGCTTAGATCTTAAATTTTAAAGAGTTTATGTTAACACAGCTTTAAGCATTTTGCACAAAGATTCATGTCAATCTTTTCATTCACACTTTGTGAAATCTCCTACAATTGTTTCTTTATTAATTAACACACAATATTTTTACCTGGGGGATATACTGTATTGCTAAGCTACTTTTGTATGCATCTCAAATTTCCCCTCAGCGTTATCTTGATTTTGACTAAATTGAACGGATTTGTTGTGCTACTTGAGAACAGAATCAGGATTATCCTGCAGATGGTTTTTTTAAATCATTTTTGTTGTGTTTTGTTTTGTTTTGGTCATTTCCATTTTTCATAGAGCATTTGTTTCTTTTTGCTTTGGCTGTAAGTTTCTTCTCTCATTTTTCATTAGTACATTACCTCATGGTCTTAAACACCTTCTGCTGCTTTCTTAAACAAGATGATATGCCTGATGAGAAAGCCTAATGCTTCTGTATTCTCTCTTAAAAAATAAATTGGAAGCATATTTTAATGGTGTTTAACATAAACAGTTTAATACATACTCAGAGAGGCTGTTTCTCTAGCAGGTGGAGACGAGCCAGGCTCTTTGGAGATTTTCTCTGCTTGTGACGGCTACACAGACAAGCCTTTGCACAGTCTGTTTACACAATATCCATCATCCCTTAGTGCATTCTCTGTATCTTTTAGGAGAAGTTATCAGTTGGACAGAGAGGACTTTCCTCTTCTGTATATTGAGTTCATCTTTTGATTTGCCATGGTAGACCCTAAAGATTACCATGAATGAGTACTTGGAGGAACACACAGGCCCTCGGTTTCTTAACTACTGCTTCTAAACTGGGACTTCAGGGCTTTCTGTGCAAAAGAGAAAGCAAATTCTCTTTAGCTGGGGTATACTGCGATGAGTGGGACCATTGTTATCTTGACTTTGTTGTGGAGACAAGCCACAGTGGTAGTAGAGATAGCATCAGACAATTAAACTGCAATACAGCGTTCAAAGGGTAGGGAAGACAGATTTAATTATGAAACAGATGACACTACTCAATCCTAATTGTCATACCAGGATCCAAGGCGAGGGGCTGTTAATCACCAGCCAGGAGAACGGATAGCAAAGCACCTTATGTCACCAAAGGCAAAAAGCATCAGACCACAATTACATTGAAACTTAATAATCTCAATTAGGAACAACAACAACAGAGACAAATAGAAACTTCCTCTTATGTTCTGTAACATTAAGTACTGGGAAATATTTATTCAGTTACTATGATTGTAGGCAATTAGATTTCACTTTCTCGTAGTTAATACTTTCACTAAGAAACCCTTAGGTGGAACTCTGGAGTTTCTTTAATTCTCACAAGCATTTTCAGAGTTACAATTCTTTTTACACAAAAAATTAACCACATTTATTGGTTTAGCCAATAATATCAGGGGAACTAGAGACCTATAAAAGTTTTCAAGTTGGCACCATCCATAGTCATAAGAGCCAAGCTGCCTTAACAACTTGTTACAAATGCCTAACAGCTCCAGAGAGAAAATATCTTCCTGAGCCTACAGTTCCTCATCTGTTTTGCTTTTCTGCAAATGTCACAAAGATAACGGACAATATGCCTCATTTCCTATGCACCCATCTATTTTGGCCAAACATTTCATTTCTAACCAGTATGGTGACCAGAAGTAGAGAACAAGAGGCCTGTAACACAGAACAGAAAAACAGAGGACTTGGAGTCAAAATACTTTGTTTGCAGTCCTTGCTTTGCCCCTTCTTTCTTTATCACTAAGTCCCTTAACCTTCTTCATTAGACTCAATTTTTGGAGATTGGATGGCGCTCACAGGTGGCCATGTAGATTAAGAAAGATAACATGGTTGGGACAGTTGGTAACCTTGGAAATGCCATACAATTGTTATTTAGTATTACATGAGATTGGAGCTATAGCATCAAAGAATTAACCTTAATTGAACACCTACTAAGGGTCTGTCATTACGCTAGGTACTTTTACATTTTTATGCCCTATACGAGGCATGATTTTCTCCATGTTTCAGGTAAGGAAACACTCATGAAGAGGTTAACATGCCTAAGATCGTACAGCTTTGTTACTGGCAAAGTTGGGATGGGAATCTAGGTATGTCTAGCCCTGGAATCATACTTTTTTTTCCATATCTCCAAGTTTGGAATCAAGGTGAATGCAGTTTCCTTCTTCAGCTGATTCAGCTCCTGAGTTCTGGCACAGGAGATGTGTGGTTGGCAGAATAATGGCCCCCTAAAGATGTCCATGTTCCAGTCCCCAGAAGCAGGGAATATGTTACCTTACATGGCAAAGGCACTTTGCAGATGTGATTAAGTTAAAAATCTTGAGATAGGGAGATTATCCTGGATTATCTGGGTGGGTCCAATGTAATCACAGGGGATTATAAGAGGGAGGCAGGAGGATTAAAAAAAGGGATGTGATGGTGGGGCACAAGTCAGAGAGAAAGAGGTTTGAGGATGCTACACTGCTGCCTTTGAAGATGGAGGAAGGGGCCTCAGATGGAGGAAGGCCTCCATCTGAGCTAAGGAATGTTGGTGATCAAAAGTTGAAAAAGGCAAGGAAACGGATCCTCCCCTAGGGTCCCCAAAGGGAATACGCCTTACTGACAAGACGACTTTAGCCCAGAGTGACTTTTGACCTATGAAACTGTAAGATAATAAATTTGTATTGTGTTAAGCTACTAAGTTGTTGTAATTTGTTATAGCAGCAATAGGCAACTAATACAGGAGCCTTGCCTTTTCCAGGGCTCTCAAGCTTTGCTTGTCTGGATGTAGGTGGTTCAGGTAGAGGAAGGAGGTGGATGGATCTTGGAAGCTGGGCAGTTGATAGGCAGGGAGTGTCTGAGAAGCACAACCACATCTTGTGGCTGGATACTTGCTTTCTAAGAGAAATATGTATTGTTGGGGTTGGAGGCCATAGAGGTGTAAATTCTGGAGGAAGCCTTGGCCTGTGAGGCTTAGAAGGAAGTGAAGGAATTAGGGTGTTCACCTCTGATACACTGCCAGGGAGGAGAGGAGGATGATACTCTAGAATTCTAGGAAAGAGTCAGAAATGTTTCTGTTCCAGAACATAAGGAACAGTGACCTCCCCAAATTCCAAAGGTTGTAACCCCCAAATATGTATATTTATTTATTAGTTATATCCATGTACTTCTGTACTAACACACAGTACATGGTATTGAGCAAACCAAAAAAAATTGAAAGTATATGTGACAAAAAATAATTAATTTAGAAGTTCAAACATTTTCTTCCCAAACTCTAATAGATTATCTTCCACAGTCACCATGGAGTGGTGTAGAGCATGGAAGAGGTGTGGGAAAACATGATTTGATGGGCAGAGAGTGCCTCCCTTCATATTTTCCTTTCCTTGTCTCTTACCCAATTTAGTTTAAGAAAGGGGGTAAAGTGGGAAAGGGTGAGATGAAACCTGCACTCTTCTGAGTTAGCACATGACCTAGATAGAGAGATTGTGACCTTTGGTGGTTGAGAAACCCTGTTTAAGGGAAGCGTGTCTGCACATAACATACTGCGCTGGGAGAAGGGGCACAGTTTCCAGGGAGGAGCAATTTTCAGGTTTCGAGATTATGAACAGACTTACCATTTTCTTATGAAAGTCATGAGATCATATTTCTTCACATTTGATACTGAGGAGCATAAAATACTGCAAAATCATTAATTAGTTTTACAGAGTGATTTGACTGCATAATAATGAGAATTGTGGGATATTACCATTCTCATCTTTCTTCTTCAAAGGACTAATTTTCCACAACGTATTTGCGGTCCTAAACAATTTCTGAAAATGACAAGGATAATGAGTTTGTGTCCCTAGTTTGTAAAAGCATTTCACTAGTTCAGGAGGAGGATGAACCTACAGCTTTCCTACCGTCAGTCCCCTGAAGGGAGAAGCAGGTCAGGAGGTGGGGGCACTGTGGAGAGAAGCAAAAGGGGACTCGAAGAGAACGGGGGGCCCTGGTCACAGACACCCCCCGCTCCCAACTTGCTATGTAAACACAGCTAAGTCACACAAGCTCTCTGTGCCTTGCTTCCTCTTTTTAAGAAGGGAAACATCTCATTAGAAGAGATGATCACTCATATCCCATTCTTAACTAAGGCAGAGAGAGAAAAACAAATACCGTATGCTAACGCATATATATGGAATCTAAAAAAAATGGTACTGATGAACCTAGTGTCAGGGCAGGAATAAAGACACAGACATAGAGAATGGACTGGAGGACATGGGGAGGGGGAAGGGTGCTTTGGGACAGAGTGAGAGAGTGGCATGGATATATATACACTACCAAATGTAAAATAGATAGCTAGTGGGAAGCAGCAGCATAGCACAGGGAGATCAGCTCAGTGCTCTGCGACGACTTAGAGGGGTGGGACAGGGAGGGTGGCAGGGAGGCTCAAGAGGGAGGGGGTATGGGGATACGTGTATGCATATGGCTGATTCACTTTGTTGTACAACATAACCTAGCACAGCATTGTGAAGCAATTATACTGTAATAAAGATGTATTAAAAAAATAAAATGAAAAAAAAGCAAATAGAAAAAAAAAGAAATAATCTATTTTTATACCCTGTTTAAGAGATACCAGAGTATATTTTTCTGTGAAATGAGAATATTTCTTTTCAAACTCTCATATCCAATGGGCTACTCAATTATATCTAAGCTGAAAAGTTTTAGATTTTCTTTGAGGAAAAACCCTACTTTTGTACAGTAAAGGGTTAGCACAGAACTCAGGACTGTAAATTTCTCTTACTAACTAATTGTATCTGGGGCATATGAACACAGTCCACATTTGGGATATGAATGTTGGTCCATCTACTTATGAGCTACTCCACTTTAGGAAAGTTATTTAATCTCTGTACTCTTCAGATTCTTATGCACAACATGGAGAAAATCACGCCTACTATGCATTATCATTGTGAGCATATGAATATGTAACATAGTCGGTGTATTGTATGTCTAGAATGGGCTATGTTGTGTCTATAGCAGTAATAATATCATCAAGCCCAAAGTGTACATCACTTAATACCCTCAGAGAGGCTAAGAGATGATGTAAGCCTTTTGCATTTGTTTTATGCGGTCTCTCCTATAAACACAAGGCCCAGAGTCATTTATTCATCAAGACAGAGCAGTTAGGACAGAAATCAAGCCATATAAAGACATGATTACCAGAAAGTCATTCACTGGACAGCTCCTTAAAACAGGGTTTCTCAGCCTCAGCACTACTGAGCTTGGGCCAGATTATCTCTGTTGTGGGGCTGTCCTGTGAATTGTCGGATGTTTAGCAGCCTCCCTGGCTTCTCCTCACTAGACCAGTAGCACTCGCATCCCAGTTGTGACAGCTAAAAATGCCTCCAGACACTGCCAAGTGTTCCCTTGGGTGGGGAGAGGGAATCACTGCAGGTTGAGAACCTTTACTGCCTTAAAATGATGAGCTAAACAATATAGAGAACTAGACTAAAATATACATGCTGTGAGATTACTTGTTACTTTCATAAAGACTAAACATGCTAGTGAGAATAGTTAAAAGCTTATCTCTGGAAACTTGGAATTTCACTCTACCTCTAGCTCTCCATGTGACTTTAGATCATTTATTTAACCTCTCAAAGTTCAAGTTCTTTCACTTGTGAAATGGGGATAATAATCATACATGTCTAACAGGTCATTGTGAGGATTAAATGAGATAATGTCAAGATGTTGGGCCCACTGAAGCACTTAGTAAATGTTGGTAATTGTTCTTTCATTATTATTTATCACTGCTACGGCCACCACCATCATTGATAGATCTTTTTCTATGCAGCACTGCAGTATTTCTCAACAATTGAGTATAGCTTTAAAAAAAGAATTATTTGAGAAAATACATTTTAATTCCTTTATAGGATTTCAAACTTCAGCCTTCTAAGTGAAAGGCTCATCAAAATATCCAACCTTTTTTTCCTTTGGACTCATTCATTCATTAGTAATCATTATATTGGACACAGTTAAATACGCATTTCATCCAGAGATGCCCACAGGGAACCCAATGTAACATACACCACCAAAGCCAAAATGTAATGTTAATGGAAATTAACGAAAGACAAATCATTCCGTAGCACACTAATTAGTTTTTTAAGAATTAAATCACCGAGAGCTGCACATTCTACAAATAATTACAAAAAAGAATAAAATAAGAATCTCATTAAATTATTTAAACAAAGTACTGGATTTATAAAACTCCTAAGTTCCACATTAGAGAGCACAAGTATGTTTCCCAGAAGGAGGGATAATGTTACAAAGCTTCCGTTTTTCCGAAATCCTAATTTTATTAGCAGCAAAGTAATTAATTTTTGTGACAACAAATTCTTCAAGGAGAAATAAACACTAAGCCAGATTCATGTGAGCAAAGCAGTTAAAGAAAAGGCGATGAAAATACATCAAGGAAGCCTTAAGAGCCATTTTTATCCACTACTATGAACTATGTCCTTAAAATCTGGTTCATTTTCAAAAGGGCTTCTAAACAAATCTCTACTACTCAAAAGATAAAGATGGTCTCAATGAGCTTGCAGAAAGTCAACTGGGAAAGAAAATGGGAGGGATTTTTTTTTCAGTGCTGAAAGATACTGTAAGGTTAATGGAATGAAGAGATTCTAGAAAGAAAGCTGTGTGTGTGTGTGTGTGTGTGTGTGTGTGTGTGTGTGTGCGCGCGAAGGAGAGAGAGAGAGAGGGAGAGGAAGGTGTTGCAGAAGAACAAAGGACTTCACCATCTCAAAAAATCAGGACTTTGCAAGAAAATATAGTCTCTTGAATATCTAATGATCATGGCATTAATCAGGATAATGCACAAAATAAGAAAATGACCTAAAATTTATATTAGATTGACTTAATTTTAATTTTTGCTACGTGCAATGAATGAATAGAGGCCATGTGGAATTAGATAGACTTTGAGTTAGGTTATAAAACCATCATCAACTAATTGTCCTACCTTAAGTAAGTTTCTTAACTTCTTTGTATCTCAATTTTATATAATTGTATAAATGAATCTAAACATTTATATATTTATATCTTATAAATATTGAGAGGATTAAGTGAGATAAAGTGTACTAAAGTCTTAGCATTGAACCTGGCACCCAGGAGGTGATTCTTATTATACCGTTATCTGAGTCATCAAAAGAAAACACTTTCATGTTAAGCCCAATTTAATGTACTCTTTTGGAATTTTTTTTAATTAAAAAACTTTCTGTAGCATTATCCCAGGCAAAGTAAGAATGCATAAAGTTTGACGTGAATAACAATGGAAAAATAAGGGACTTATATCTAATTTGCACTCTCTGATTTATGTGCAGGGCTAACTTTTATGTTTATATCAATCACTTTTACAAGATGGCAGGATTACATTCTTAGAGTAAGGAAAAATTGGTTTTAAAGAATGTTCGCTTGATGTCAGAGTTTGGTCACTGTGTAGATTAAAAGCTATATATTTCAAATATTAAAACATCCCTAGAAGTAGTGAATATTCCTATCCAAAAGAAGTTATTTGGGTCATTTTAAGATTTATTTCTCTTGTAAGCAGTTTTATTTAAAAAATCTGGTTTGGAAAGTCTTTTCTATTCTTAAAAATACAACAGGAAAAGGTATTTCATAGTTTTTTTGAAAATGCTAATCGGTAAAAGAAAGGCAATTACATATACTGAAAGCTTACTATCTGAGAGAAAGCATCCTCGATGGTTTTGCACATGGTTTTACATGTAATCCACACAAAAAAATCTAGCAATTGTGATCTCTACTTTTATAGATGAAAAAACTAAGTTTAAAGAACTTGAGGAACCACCTTTCTCAAAGACTCATAACTAGTGCTGGTCAAGTTGGAAGCTTAACAGTTGTATAATACTCTACAACTCAAGCTTTTCCTACCACATCATGCTGCCTTTCCTTAACAACCCTTCTCCCAACACCTCAGACAACAAACATTCATATTGATTGACTAACATTCCTGAATCTGTTAACTCATGCTTTTCATCAGAGAGATGGCACTTATTCTATTTTATAGATGAACAAATGATGAATAAAACCAAATGCAAGATGGTACATAGTCATCAAATTCTATCATGACCCATTCTAGCCTTCTGATTCCTCCTAATTCCTTCCACAAGTCATCAGTCTTTGATGACTGCCTTCTCTCAAGTGTGTTTAATAAAATCATTAATAAAGGTCAATAAAAGTATATTCAAAAAGGTAAAGTCTTTATCAATAAGTTGAATTTTCTAAAGATCTAGAGGACTGTTCCCACTTAATTACAAGATTCTATGCCCTGGAGATGTTCTGGGTTCATTCTTTCAGAATAGAATTGTTAGGGGAACCTCTGCCTGAGACCTCCCGCACTGCCCAGGCACCACAGTAACCACTTGCATGAGTTATCTTCCAACAGGAGGTCCTCGTAAGGAGCGCAGAACTAACAAGCTACCACCAACCCGAAGAATTTGGGAAAGGTCAAAAGGAGAGAGGAGACTCCAGTCCATATGTCCTACCAACCTCCCAGAATCCTTCTCGCTGTAATCCATCTTGGCTGAGTGATGCGCGCGCCACCAGGAAGGACCCTGAGTCAGATTGATTGGCCAGAGACAACCCAGAAACTAACCCCATTACCATAAAACCCGAGACTGCGAGCCATGTGGCAGAGCAGTTCTCCTGGGTTCCCTTACCCTGCTGCTCTCCATCCGGGCACCCCTTCCCAATAAAGTCTCTTGCTTTGTCAGCACGTGTGTCTCCTCGGACAATTCATTTCTGAGTGTTACACAAGAGCCCACTCTTGGGCCCTGGAAGGGGTCCCCCTTCCTGCAACAGAATTAAAGTTGATTTCAGATGACCTAAATGTATGTGGGTTGGGTGCAAGACCAGCAATAGGTTTCTGACTTTGGCCTACATAATCAATACTGTTGGTATGTAAGGAAAAGACTATTGATTCAATTCATCCAGTCAGAAGTGTTTACTTTCTAAAGGGTTCTGGCAGTGAGCTGGAGAGCTTGACTAGTGAGGGAGGAGTGACTGGGGACAAACTGAGTTGCAAAGGACAAAGGACTTCATCAAAGTGCAGCCAAGCTGTGCTTGCATAATGAACAACCAGGACAACTATGAAATCGAATTCTCCTCAAGAGATGCAATTTGCATGACAAACTACATGGCTTCAATTTAAATGTTTTCCCTCTGCCCACTGCCTATCCAGGATAGGGTGAAAATTCAGGCAAGGCAGTATATCTTAGCCAGAGGCTAAAGCAAAGAAAAAAATCCAGAAGATTTTAAGGATGATGTTTCCTGGAAAAAGATCCCTTCAGCTCTTAAACTGGATCAAGCACATTCCTCCCTTCAGTCCTTACACATACTGCCATCTTCCTGGTACCCTCTATCCATCTCCATCTCCCCACCCTGTTTTCTCTGGGCTTCCTCCTTTTCACTCTTCAGGTTGGGGAATAAAATATCACTAGTTCAAGAGGTCTTTCATGACTTCCCTATCAGAGTGTATGTTCCCTTGGTTATTCTCTGGCATTCCACTCAGGTCTGTTTCCTTCATACCACACATTATAGTTTTTAAATAACATATCTATATATTGAATTATGTATTTGCTTACCCCTTTTTGCTTCCTCTACACTGTAAGGTTCTCAAGGACAGGGACTATGTCTTTTATTCACCAGTGTATACTTACCTAGCTCAGTACCTGGTGCTTAGCAATGCTTCACAATGAAATGAACAAACAGATGAGAAAATAAATAAATAGAGAATTTGGCCACCCTCACTTTAATCAACTACATTAACTCTTTGTGACAATATGAGACCCGAGGATTGTGCTGGAATGTATTTATGAAGTTAAAATATTCTAAACACTTTTAAATGGATTTAGCATACCTGTTGGAGTTGGTCCTGCTTCCTGAGTTCTCACATTTAAAAAATCAGTATTTACTTTAATTTTGGCAATATGGACAATTTTGTCTCATTAATTCAAAAAAGAAAAAAGAAACTAGTTAGTAGGTAGAACCTTTGATACTAGGTCTACACTCTGCCAAGACCCTCAGGTGCTTTCCAATAGGGATGATTTGTCATAGGAAATATAAAGAACTCCTTTTAATCATGGAAGTTTACAAAGGAATAATAATGTTCTCACTCTGATTTAATTAGATTTATCAGACTACACTATAAAAAAAAAAGAAAGATAGATCTAGGCAATTTTAGCATATATCTGAGGTTTCCTATTTAAGGCTTAAGTACCATGATTATGTGTGGAAACTAACAGGGGAACTGCTACTTTTTCATGAGATATTTAACCAGCTTTCTATTTCATTACATGGATTCTAGGTGGAGAATGACCTCCTAGACTAAACAGATTGAGACTTGACAGACAGTGCTTAGGAAGTAATCTGAACTTTAACAAAAATGCTTTCTTCATTAATTTGTTCATTCATTTACTCAGTAAATACTTACTGAATGCTTACTGTGTCCCAGGTATTGTTCTAACTGCTGGAGACTCAACAGGGAACAAGATAGGTATTTCCCCTTATAGAAACAAGTATTTTCACTCATAGAATCAGTCAGAGGGAAACAGAAAATAAACAAGCAAACAAATGAGTAAAGATCATTTTAGGACGAGAAGTTCCATGAAGGGAATGAAATGAGGTGATGTGATGGAGTATCTGAGTGAGCTATTCCGAGCTGAGACATGAATGATATGAAGGAGGCAGTTATACGTTGAGCCTGGGGAGGGAGTTCCAGAGACAGAGAACAGAAAGAGCAAAGGTGTTCTAGTGCTATAGGTGTTGAAGGTGTTATAGTGAGAAAAGGTTTGGTATGTTTGGTGTATTAGTCAGGGTTCTCAAAAGGAACAGACCAAACAGGATACTTGCCTACCTATCTATTTGGATTTATTTTAAGGAACTGGCTCATGCAATTGTGAAGGCTTGGTAAGTCTAAAGTCTGATGAATAGGCTAGCAGGCTGGAGACTCAGGGAAGAGTTGCAGTTCAAGTCCAAAGGCCATATGCTGGCAGAATTCCTTTCTGCTGGGGTGTTGAGCCGTGGGGGGTGGGGGTGGGGTGGGGAAGGTAGGAGGTATTAATCTTTGTTCTCTTAAGGCCTTCAATTATTAGATGAGGCCCACCCACATTACAAAGAGTAACCAGCTTTACTCAAAGTCCACCAATTTAAAAGTTAGTCTCATCCTGGGGCTTCCCTGGTGGCACAGTAGTTAAGAATGTCCACCTGTCAATGCAGGGGACATGGGTTCGATCCCTGGTCCGGGAAGATCTCACATGCCGCAGAGCAACTAAGCCCGTGCGCCACAACTACAGAGCCTGCGTTCTAGAGCCCACAAGCCACAACTACTGAGCCCGCATGCCACAACTACTGAGCCTGCGCACCTAAAGCCTGTGCTCTGCAACAAGAGAAGCCACCATGATGAGAAGCCCACGCACCGCAACGAAGAGTAGCCCCTGCTCGCTGCAACTAGAGAAAGCCCATGCGCAGCAACGAAGGCCCAACACAGCCAAAAAAAAAAGTCTCATCCAAAAATCACCTTCACAGAAACATCCGGAGTAATGTTTGACTAACTATCTGGGCATGGTGGCCCAGCCAAGTTGACACATAAAATTAACCATCGCAGTTGGGAAGGAAAAAGAAGTTAAATGTAACTGAAGCACAGTGTACAAGGAAAGGGGTGTTGGACAATGAGGGCAGCCAAGTGCAGGGGGAAGCACTGAAGCTTTTTTTTTTTAATTTTGTTTTATTTTTTTTAACAGCAGGTTCTTATTCGTTAACTATTTTACACATATTAGTGTATATATGTCAATGAGCACTGAAGCTTTTGAAGCTGCATGAGTAACATGTTCTGGTTTAAATTTTACAGATGACTCTTTCTTTGTGTAGAGCCTGGATTTCACAGGAGCAGGAGAGAGAAATTAGGGAGACAAGTTTGGTGGCTTCTGCAGTAGTTTAGGCAAAAGGAAATGGTGGTTTGGACTTAGGTTCTGCAAGTGGAGAGAGAGGAAAGGAGAAGGATTCTGGGCATATCTGGGAAGCAGAGGTGACTGGATACTGATGGACTGAATGTGTGGCTAACTCAAAGGGGGCCCAGTAAGATGGGAAAGAGGGGGAGGCATATATTTCGGAATTTTCTCTCAAAATAAATGGGAGTGGGTATAATATCTTGAAAACCCAAAACACCGTGTGTTTTCTCATATCTGTAATTTATACCAGTAAAATAGGTTCTTTGTTAAATGGATGAAATTGCAGTACATTTGGAATTACCTACCCATGTTTTACTTTAATTAACTATAAATCTTTAAGACATGTGAGATAAACCTCTTTCAGTTTTCTTTTAGCTATAATTTTAAATACAACAATTGGGTATTGTGTACTTTTTTGTTTTTGTGAATTTCTCTGCTTATAAAATGTCTAATTGCATCACTGGATAATATAATTAAGCTTAAAATAGTAATGGTTACAAAAAGATATTGCAAGTATATTTCAAGTTAGTATTTCCACAATTATAAATGCTCTGCAATTTCAAATGTATTATAATAATATTATTTAGTAATTTGGTTATAAAAATGAATTAAAATGAGCTTAAAAGACTTTAATGACAATGGAAAAAACAAATGCCTTCTCTACTTAAGCAAAGAAACTTCTAAATGCCTAATTCCAGTACCATCTATACTTACACTCAATTTGTATCTGTATTTAAGCTAAATATATCTTAGAGTTTTTTCTACTTTCAAAAACTGGTTTAAATTTTTGGGGAGTGATTAGATCTATCTAAATAGCAGAACAGGAAGCCATGTCCTAAATCCAAAGTTAATTAAAATATTAACTTAATAGAGGCAAAGCTGCGCCTCCACTGGGAATTCTTTAATTGCTGCTGGGAACTTGATACTGTAACCTGTGTGTACCCCTGGCTGAGCTGAGCTTTGTTCAGCTTCCACATCTTTCACTCTTGCTACCTTCCCACCTAAACATCCAGTCCTTTGAGGTGAGGGAGAATGTCTTACTGATCACAACATCTCCGTGTCTGGTGTGGTGTCTGGACCAAGGCTTTATCAAGGTGTTCAATTAATAGTCCTGAAAGAACTCAATTCGTTTGTGAGTATTCAGCTTTTTATTCTGAATATCATGGACCCAGGTTTCAAACTGTGGATTGTGACCCATTAGTTGGTCATGAAACCAATTTAGTAAGTCTGATGAGAATTTACAAATAATTAAAGGAATAGAATATAACAGAAAAGAGAGCTTTGCATGTAAAAAGTTTCTTTTTGATGAAACTTTAAGATTATAAATATATGTGAATGTGTGTATTTGGTTGTGATGTAAAATATATTTCTCACTGTATATGGTTTTGCAGTGGAAAAAGTTGAAAAGTTGGTCTAGGTTTTGAAGTCAAAAAGGCTATTTTTTTTCAAAAGGATCCAAATTTATGAAAATTATGCCTAATAATAAGAGACAGAGAAAATGGGGGAAGTTGAGGCCATGTCGGCTATTCAGCACACATAACGTAGAAATAAATAGATCCCATTTCATTTAACAAGTATATATTGTGCACTTACAAATGCTCTTGTTTAAGTACTGTGAGGAATACAAAAATACATAATATAAAGTTCCTCTGCTCAAAGAGCATGGGAGCACCCAGCAAGAACTCTACGTATCCAGCTATAGCCTTACAATCAGGAAAAGGTTATGGAAATTTTTTCCTCCTCTTTGCTGCAATTTATGGCCACCTATTTCCAAACTTCATAACTCAGGCTCTTAGTACAACAGTTAAAATAAATTATAAGTTAATCAGCATTTGTGGGTTAGCCTAGGAATCAAACTGTCATTTATTATTTGGTTCTCATGGACAACTGACTTCCAAATGAATTTTTAGTATAAAACCTGTTCCTAGGTTGGAGGATGCTTATACAAAAAAAATTTTTTTTGGTAGCAGGGTTTGCTATATTAGAGCGGCAGTTGGCAGACTTTTTCTCTAAGGAGCCAGACAGTAAAGATTTTAGGCTTTGTGGCCTACATACAGTCTCTGTTGCAGTTACTCAACTCTGTTATTGTAGTGTGAAAGCAGCCATAGATAATATGCAAATGACTTGTTGCAATAAAATTTTATTTATGGGTACTGAAATTTGAATTTTATATAATTATCATGAAATACTATTCTTTTGATTTTTTTAAACCATTTAAAAATGTGAAACCATTTTTAGCTTGCAGGCTATGCAAAACCAGGCAGTGGATTTTGCCTGAGAGCCTTAAATTGCTGACTCTTATATTAAAAGCAGCAAAATATTTTTTCCCCAAGAGATTTACTGTAATGGTTTTGTGCAGTCAAATCAACAAAATAAACATTAGATTGCAAACAAACTTCTTAAGCCCAGAAACTGTCTCATTTATTTTTTTTAAACCTCAAGTTTTCAAAAAAAATGTCAGATATAAGTTTTAAAAATGTACTGAGAGTTTGCATAAATGAGTTATTTAAATAATATGGTAGGCTATCTGGTAGAATTTGCAAACATGTAAAACCTCTTTATACTTCCGGTGTAGGAGGGCACAGATTTTGAAAAAATCAAAAAGCCTACCTCTCACTTTACAATAGTAACTGTGTTTTACATTACAGTCATTATCAGGAAAAACAGGTTTTAGGTCATCTGTCTCCTTGTTCCTATGTGGAGCTTCTTCCTTGACTGTCAAATTTGACGATACAGGTTTGATTTTACGAAGAGAGCTGGCTGGTTTCTGTGTGTGTGTGTGTGTGTGTGTGTGTGTGTGTGTGTGACAGAGAGAGAGAGAGCGTGTGTGTGTGTGTGTGTGTGTGTGTGAGACTGGGAGGATTCGGGGTCATGTTTTTACTTGTATAAAATAATAATCAAATATCATCATCATTATCATCATTATCAAATAATATTACAAATCAAAATGGTCAAGATTTATTGAGTAACTATTGTGAGCCAAGAACTGTGTGACTGCCTTATAATACATCTCATTTAATCCTCACAATAATTTAAAGTAGGACATTGAGGGAAAAGGATAGTGATTGAATGATTTACTCAAGGTCACATGGATAGTGGGAATCCACATAAGACTGACTCCTAACCTTAATCATTCCCTGAATCTGCTTATATGAGGCAACACTCTATTTTAGACCTGGAAACATTAAAATCCTTGTTTTGGAATGAGTAATCAGTCTCCTGCACACCATATGTGGAATTCTCAATTTACCTAACTTTATTAGCATTATATTTGATTAGGCTACATCTTCAAAACATTGATTTGCTCTAATCAGCGTTATTTTACATGGAGGAACTGAATTGGCCCCAAGCTATTTGGTTTTACATTTTCTATTGCCTAAATTTTGATGGTTCCCGCAAACCTATCACTTTCACTGCATTCTTAATGGCATGTTTTTACTAATAAAGTTAAATGTTTTAAATTATTTTAGGAATCCAGTGTAGAAACTATACTGAAGAATGGGTTGAATAATATTCATACCCGCAGCAGTTTATTATGGCTCAATAAATGTAATATCTAATTCTATGTGATACTGTATTTAAAGGATTTAAAAATTCATTAAATATTTTCAATAAAAAAGTAAAGTATCATGTAAACCATCACTAACTAGTTGATTGGTGCTTAACAAAGAACTATTCTAGTAATTATAGTTAAAATATATTAAAGACAGACATTATTCTAGAGAATATTCAGAAAGAATTATAGTAGAAAGGAATTTATAGCTCTCATTTTTGCCAATTTATCCCAAATTGGGTAAAATATCTCCTCAGCAGCAGGACTATAATTTCAATTGTCACAACTAGATAAAAAACAATTAAATCTAATCATTCACATGTGTGACGATCCATTTCCACTGGATTTCAGGAATGAGCTAATATGAACTGTAACGCTTTTTACATCAAAGTTTCAAGCTTTTTGATGCTATACATTTTGAAAGTAGCAAGAGGAAAATCATAGTACAAAATCATTCAAAGTTGTCAGTGCACATGAGTTTCCAAAACTTTACTAGGACATGCTCACATTTTTCATTAATTTCAGGTCAAGATTTATCTGCAATCAGTAAATAAAGGTTTCCAGAAATGTAGTTCCATTGCCAAATGCCTTAGCTTCATATGTGATTTTCTCCCAAAGTGATTTCTTTTAGATAGAACACAATTTCTTTCTGATCCTGGGCATATGGGCCTATGCTAATATGAAATGGTGTCTTAAGAAAGGTTATTATTATTTTTTTTTTGCAGGGAGCAGTCATCCTTTGACCTCTTTTCAGTATGTGACACAGAGCTGATTGTGCAACAACCATTAGCCTCACCCGAAATCCCTAGTTGGAGGTCAGGGCTCAGGTCAGGGACCATTACTCTTGGGTGTCAGAGCTAAACTTAATTAATGACTTTTAAAAATACATGGATGATATTTTATTCCCCTTAAGATGTATGAAAATGGCCTGCAGGATATAATCCTGAAAAACGTTCAAAACAAGAATGGTTTAGTTGTTTGATATGCCCCGTGACCTCTTTCTGAAATCACCAGCACTGCCCAGTGTGTTTGGCTTTTTCCCAGCCTGCTGTGCTGTCCAGTTATTGTTGTTGTTCTGCTTTTTTTGTTGAGGCACAGGTTCCTTCTGTGCACCTTTCTGGCCCTCAAGGCACCCTCTGGTAAGCCATCGTCTTTTGAAGACAGGCCCTCCCCTGTCAAGCTGTTGCAGAACGGAGGAAGGCCACAGGGGTAGAGAGTTACAAAGAGAAGGGCTGGGACTCACAATTATGAAGAATAATGGTGGTTTCTATGGTGCCAATGGGCAGAGGGGGGAGCTCTTCTTGTGAGCTGGTGCTGAAATGTTTAGCAATCATTTTCCGATGAGAATTGGCAGTTGCCTGCCAGGACGGGATGTTCTGTCAGCACAGGTGTCAAGAGAACGAGAGAGGATTCTGAAGAAAGTAATTGGCAAATCAGATAGGGCTGGGGAAAAAGAAAGGCCCTGGGGAGGGTGAGAGGAAGAGGGCAAGGTGCTATCCAGCTTTAAAAGTAATTTTTAACCAACATTATTTAAGAGGCTTTTAGAAAGCAGATCCCCCTTTCCCAGAGGCATCTGCTAACTGACAGTAGAACGGGAGAAGAGACTACTTCCGAAAAGGCTTTAAAAAATTACTTTTAGAGGCTGTTAAAAAGACATACAATCACATTCCGCATAAACCTGTTTCAGCAGCAGTTTACTGCTCAGGCTGGGCTTCTTCCCCTTAACAGTCTGCTGTTTTCCAATACGACCTCCCCACCACCCACTCTCCAGAGCCCTTCACCCAACAGAGGTGCTCAGCAGCACCTGTTTTCCGGCTGAGCTCCATACAGGGTGGAGATGCCAACATCTAGTGTGTGGTCTGGAGATGTAGTTTTCATTTTAGCCCTTTCATCCTTGCTGTAAACTATACACTGTTTCACCTCTGAACGTCTGAGACTTGTATTGCTTGAGAGGCTTTCCAGTGGGTATATTGTAGCCTTCCTTCTGTGCTTTCATTGTTTGGGTTCTAATGTTCTTTCCCATCATCATCCAGCCAGTGAAGTAGCTTGCATCTGTGCTTTCAGATTTGAGAAAAATGCATTCAAAGAGTCCCCTACCAGTCCTTTTTGAGAATTTGCCTGGAGATGTAAAGTCCTCAGTGAAGGAAACAGGGGTTATATTTATAATTGTATCTGCTGTCATTACCATATAGTAGGCAAGCCTTCAATACTTGCTGAAAATAAGAATGAATAAATGAATGAGTGAATATGAATGAATGATGACTATCAGAAGAACAGGAGATGGGAATAGCAAAGGGAGGTGTTCAGGGGCATGTAGTTGGGCTACAAAAATAAGCTGGTAGCCTTGATTTTTAGAATTGTAACTCATTCCGCCCATCTTTTATATGCAAATTTTTTCTGGGGTGGGGGCGCTGTTTTTCCTGAGAACAGAATTTTGGGGCAGCAAAGAGAGAAAGGAGAACTGATTACAAGAAAGTGTTATCAAGTCGGCCACCACTTCATGGGATTATCCTAGAAATCCTATGAAATGCATCTCAGGACCATCTCTCCTGGGGAAGAAAGGGAGAAACACTTATCCATAGGCTCCAAGCCTTGATTTGTCAAAGATTCACCTCCTGAAACAAATCGCCTGCACTTCTGGGTTGTATAGGGGTTAGCATGGAACAGGTTCCTGTAGTGGCTCACTTTGTGGTATCAACAGATAAGCCCCAGGGCAGAAAGCAAGGTGTGCACTTGCAAAAAAGTGGGTCAGAATATGCGTACAACTGGTTGTCATGGCAGTGGCTGGAATGAGACACAGGGGAAGTTAGGAGATCTGAAATGGTGCCTGAGCAGTATCCGATGCAGTCCCCAAATACTAATATAACACATGCAGCCACTCACTGTTTTTAGAAAAAAAAGGTAAAACCCCTTAAATCTAAATTAATAATTTGAAAACTATTAGAATAAGTATTATGTTTAATAATGTAAATCGAGTGTATCATTAGTATAAACCATATTATAGAGTTAGAGAAATAGAGAATCAGACGCAGCTGGGCCTGCGTCTGTGTGTCTTATTTTTGATGAATATATTGTTTTTAGGAGACTTTAAAACTGGAAACCTGCCAGGAGAGACCTGCTGGTCTGACGTTTTCTCCACTCATGTTAGGGGAAGGACTGTGCAAAGGAATCAGCCTGGGCTTGGTGCAGAGCTACCTGGACTAGATTTCTGGGAAATCTAATGCCAGCTACAAAAGTGCCCCAACTGAGGAATTTAGGGATGAACCAGAGTCTCAGAGCAAAAGCATGTCAGTTAAAGTTCTACCAATATGAGTGGTATATGTACACATTAGTTTTCCACGGCCTGCCATAGGGGACCTCAAACTTTTTGCTTTCATGTTAATCAAAATAATACTGAAAAAAATCTACGTATTTCTTCCACTTTGTTAACAGTTAAAAATATTTCACTGTAAGTTTAAGTTGTTGAAAATAATGTAATTTCTGGCCAATTGTAAATATTAACAGTAAAACAAACTATCAAATCACTCTAAAAATTTTCCAGTGGAATCTTAATACAATAGCAGTTCAACAGCTACAATGCCTCATCTAAAAATATGTGCACGAGATCATTTTAACAGTCTGAAATTTTATACCATTCCTTCTGCTATGAGCTCCTTTCCATTCAACTTCCCCCACATATTTTAATCTAATGTAATTTTTATGCTTGAATGTCTTATATTGATCACATAACTTTGCAAAAATTATGTATATGAACTGAAATTTGAAATAACATTTTTTTCTACAAGTCTCTAAGTAATACTAATTTTATTCTGACTAGACTATTATTCTTATGACACAAAGCAACTTACACTGCAAATTTTTATAGTTATATAATTATATTTATAAACATAAAAGTAAACTTTATATGATAAAGGCTAATTCTCATAGATCTAGCCCTATGGGACTGCAAGCATAAACCCTGCTGGCCTCAGTGCCAGGCCATCCAGAGGTGTCCCCAGGGTGGCAGCCAGAAATCCGGGCTCCAGGTGAGGGTATAAGGCCCTGTCTGGGAGATACTGCCAGCTGTAAAGAGGTGGAGGTCAAGTTTAGAGATGATGGCATGCACTGGCCTTTGTTCCCTGAGAGCGGGGCCCTGGGACCCCAGTTCTGGGCCAGATCTGAAGCCTGCCCCTCAGCCCAAGTTCCAAGACAGACAAATGGGCTTCTTTCTTGGAACGGGTAGGGGGTTTCCCTGTGCTGTCCCCGCAGTGCCCAGGGTGGCAGCCTGCCAAGAACTCTTCCCGAGATCCAGGAACGTAAGCCCCCATCACCAGAGGCAGGCAATTAAGAGGTGTCCTTGGGCGGTAGCCTTGAAAGCCCGGGCACCAGGCGTGCGTGAAAGCTCCCACCCGGAGACAGGCGCGAGGAAAGGGGGGAGGGGGCGTGAGGAACGGGGGGAGGGGGGCGCGAGCGCGAAGGCGGGAAGATGGCGCTACGGCTGGCGCGCGGGCTGAGAGAGCTTAGAGGTGGAGCCTGCCAGCCTCCCTCTCAGGAGCTCCACAGCTGCCCCCAGCGTATGTGTCAAATCAGAGGCCTGCCCTTCAGGCAGAAGCTAAGCCGCGAGTCAAGCAAGTGAAGGGCTCCCACACGAATGCCGGCGCCCCTCGTCTCCGCCCGCGCTGGGCCTGCGGCAGGTGAGTCCTGCCCCTAGGAGCCCCGTAAGAGCCGATTCTCTGATCCGTCAGCCCTGTGGGACTGGTGGACCGGAGCCCGGTTGGTCTTCAGAGATATTTTGGGGTCCTCTCTTCGGTGCAGGTGCGGGCGGTGGGGTTCAAACCCTTCGCTCCTCAGGGAGAAGCTGCGGTTTTGAGTTCCCTCCCGATTTGCCGCGCCGGGGGGCTGCGGTTTAGGGCGGGATGGTGTTTGCATGTGGGTCTTCTCTGGTAGGAGCTGCTCAGCCAGGTTTTGGGTTTTTCTCAGAGGAAGTAGTTCCGTCTGTGGCGGTAGGTTCCCCGTGTTCGTGGGAGGAGTGCGGTCGGGGCCGTCTGACGTCGCCATTTTGAACCAGAACCTTCTCGTTCCCCTGATTGAGGTGTTTTTGGTGGTGGAGCTGGTGTTGTGTGTCTGTTGTGTACGTGCATGTCTGCCTTCTCATGCCAGCGCCACGTGTTTCCGAGGCCAGAGTTGTGGTCTCTTGTTTTCCTCCACTCGTTGCCACATGGGCAAGGGCAGCTGGCCGGCAGGTTAAAATAAGATCCCGAAGAGAATGATGTGCTGAACAGAATTCATATCTACAATTTTTACTTCATTTTGAATGCAGTTAGTTCACACCTTTGCAAACCCAAATGAGGAGCCCAGCTCGGGTTGCAGATTTTCTGGGGAACGGTGCTGAAGAGGTTTTGAGGAAATTCTGAATTTAAGCCACATTTGTCACATTCACTGTGTCAGCCAAAACCCGTTTCAGTGAGTAGAATTATGGGCATGTTGCCCTCAGTGGCACATTACGTTGGTGACATAAAAAATGTGCATCATTTCAATTAGTGAAATTAAAAAAAAAAAAAAAAAAACAAAACTTGTAGCATGTTAAAAATACCCAGGACCCTCAAATTGATTGAATGTTTGGAATAAGTCACGATAACAATAACAGCAGCAGCAGAAACACCTAATATTTTGGGGGTGCTTCCTACATGCTTAGCATTATCTCAGTTACTCCTCACAACACCCTTCTGAAGTTGAAACTACCATTATCCTCATTTATAGGAGAAAAATGCACTAAGAGAAACATCCAACAGGGTCATCTGCCCAGCTGTGAAGTATTTGTACCTACACAGTCAACCTGGGACTCCCCTTGTCACGCAAAGTAGGACAGTTTAAGAGCTCAATGCCCCCTTTCCTCAAAATTTCACATGTAACTCATCTCCTACTTAAATTTGAAGCTTTTATGGTCATGGCTCCTTAATTCTGCCCCTAAATTGCTTGGCAAAAAAAAAGACGTTTTTATCATAGTTAAACAATTGCAGAGGTGAGTGAACTCACTGTGGCAAGGTCAGTTCTAAGGGAACACAAATAAGATGAAGAAAAAAATGTAAGATTTTAGACTTTATTACAGGATGTTTCAGAACATCCTGTTGTATGGCATACAGCACATCCACATAAATGCATTTGTAAAAAAGCAACCCCAGAACCTCACTTTTGCCTTAAATTACCAAAGTAGCAGGGGCAGCACTCTGTTGAGCTTTCATTTTTACATTTTGTAATTATTTCTCATACCGTTTTGACTTGGATTTAGATAAACATCTGCATTTCAGCTTAGTTGCCTTTCAAATACAACCGAAAAGAAAAAAAAAACATTCTTAAAGAAAGATTTGGGATATTTTTAGTAAGGCAGAGAAAAGAAAATTGTTTTGTGATGCTATTTTTAAACAACACTTTTTAAAGATTTCTTAAAGCTCCAGTGGTTAGGACAGTGCTAAAGGCAAAAATGTTGCTTAAGAAAACACTTCAGAAAATGCTAGAAAAGTTAAAGCCCAGGCCAAGTCCCTTGAGAGCAAGGAGAGTGCTCACATGGCATGATGTCCTTTGAATCTCTTAAGATTATTTTCTAAATGAGACTATGAGAACAAAATGAAATTATATTTCCCTTCCAGCTAGTTAATCCTCAATTCCCTAGATGAAAAAAATGTTTTCTTTTTGGACAGTGATGTATTTCTAGTCAGTAAATTCCCCAAACAAATACACCAAAAACCCACTTCATGCACAGAGTAAAATAAAAGATAGGAACAGAGGTCATTAAAATGGTTTAGTATCATTCTAGTTGCCATTTTGCAGGTACTCCTCACTTGATGGAATAGGGGGGTTTTGGTCTTATTATCTATTACCTCTAAAGCTATGGTTTATGAAACTGAATTCCATTGAATCCCTCACCTATGTAACACTTAGATTTTCACTTAGAGTAATACTGATTCTCGGGCTAAATTGTAGTAGACAGGGTTTGTTAACTACCCAATGTCCATTTCTCATTTTCTTTCTTCCTGATAGAATCACAGTTTTGTCTAGGTATCTTTCCTCCCCCAAACACACACACACACACACACTCACACTCACACATACACACAAATCAAGGGAAGCTGATCCCAAGAATAGATCTTTAGTCTAAAAAGCCAATTAGCACATGGGATTTCCCAGCAATTAATAATATATTGAGTGGTCATATGTCCTGAACTGGCTCAGTCTGACTGAAGGATACTACCCTTAATCCTTGATTGTGAGAGAGGTTTTTCTGCTAGAAAGGTGTCTTCTGCTAGACAAAAATAAGGAAGGATGTAGTCCCAGTAGCCACTGGCAATCATCTTAAAGTTTGAGGGAAATCATTGGTTGAATGTCATTGATGCTGAAGATGGCAGGAGGGATAAACAGAAAGATCTAGAGTTTTTGATCATTCCAGTCATCTATGGATCACTTGGAACCTGTGTTTCTATGGACTGTCTCTTTTGTAAAATATAATTGTATTTATTTCTTTCCAATTTGAAATGGGATTTTTTTCTCACCCATAGCCCAAAGCATCCTAATACACAAGCTGAAAATACTTGGTGAGAAAGAGTAAGAAGTAATCAGATTTTTAGGATGCTGAACATGAATTACTGTAGCTTACTTTTGATTGCCTTTCCTCTGTTAGTAGGCGTACTTATTGGCTTCCCCTTTACCCGGAATAGCTTAATCACTCCGGAAAATCCTTTAATTCTCTACTTATCATTCTAAAGTTGGGGATGTGAAGTGTGGGAGAGGCTGCACCTACAATGTTTAGGTTACTTGTGTTAACGCAAGATGTTACTGATTGAAAGTGTTAACCAAAGGAATGGTGTAGAGGCAGAGAAGCAGTGTTGGGACTCACTTTCCTAACTTTTCTGAACCCATAGTTCTACTCCCTTTCCTTGGAAGTTACAATTTCCCATAGTGGTGAGATATAAGAGACAAATTGTCCATAATGTACCATGGTACCTATTCTGCTCTAGGAAATCCACTTACGTAAAACAAACTAACTTCTATTGATTAGTAAGTTTAAAATTCTCCATGTACCTTTGACTTCAGGCTGATGGATATCACACTAAATAGAGGAAGTATAAAGAACATCATCCAAACCTCTCCCACTTCATCTCAAACCTTACAAAACACTTCGCATGCTCAGAGAGAGCTGGGCTGAACTGCATATTTCATTGCCAAATAATATTCATGAAGATCCCATTCCATGCATTGACTGCCACTTAAGGAATGAAACAGGACTACATAATCAGTTGAATTTAATTCAGTCTATTTTGTGCAGTCCTGTTCAAGGTTATAACAAGGTATGTAGAATCTGGTATTAGACTTCCTATAGAACCTCAAGAAACATGTCTAGGGTAGGAATTTAGGGGAAAAATGATTTTGCTCATAAAACATGTACATAAGATTGTTTTGTAGATTCCATTTGATGTACTATTATGGGTGGATAATAAACCAAAAGATAACCAAGGTTTATCATGCTAGCCTACACACCAAAGAGAGAAAATATACACAGCTCTAGTTTTCAACCTGAACACATTAATAAAAGCTCTAAACAATTCTATGCCTTGGGGTGGAGTGACCAAAGAAATTGCAACTTTTAGATAAGAAAACATCCCAAATAAAAAATTCAAGTATTGTATTAGGAGACCCATCAGTGATGTGGTCTGTAACCCTATTTCGGACATTTGGCCACAGGCACCAAGGTCATCCTGGGGCCATCACCCTTCTGTTGGGTATACCCCTTTGTTCTGGGCTGTCTAGGAGGCTGGCACTGACCTTTCTTGCTTGTTAAGTGTATTCCTGCAATATGTTCAAAGGAAATCAGGTTACGAGAAACAAAAACTAACATTCAACATGAATAATGTAAAAGCATATAAAGGTATTCCAGAATTTTATAATGAATACTCTCCATTTCTTCTTTCAACAAACATCATTTGTCAAAAACAGTGCTAGGCCTTAGTGATAAATGTAAGACCCAGAGGCCTTGTTCTCTAGGTACTTACAGTGTGATAGGTGAGACCTGAACAATCTTGTAGATGCTTTTGAAACAACGTGTTTACAGTTGTACTGAGGCTAAGTAAAGGCTATTATAAGATCATGCAGTGAAAAATCTAAGCTGAGTCCAGGACAGGTGAGTGCAAGTCAGGGAAAGTTTCCTAGACAAACAGATTCTTGCCCTTTTCTTTGAAGATCCAGTGCCATTCGGTCAGTGAAGATGAGGGGGGACACTGGAGGTAAGCAACCTGGACAGCTGTTCCGGTGTACACCAGCTGAATATTAATACTGGTACTGAGCTTGGGTGTCAACACATTAAAGTCTAGGTTTAGCAATGGTAGACCTTAATCTATTTCATGACTGAAAGATTGAATCCTGACAGAATATCTATCTATTCATTGAATAAGTTTCTAAAATGGCAGTTTCTAGCAGTATTATTTAATACAAGCATACTTCCTTTTATTGCACCTCGCTTTATTATACTTCCCAGTTACTCTTTTTGGCAAATTGAAGGTTTGTGGCAACCGTGCATTGGGCAAGTCTGTTGGTGCCATTTTTCCAACAGCATTTGCTCACTTTGTGTCTCTTTGTCACATTTTGGTAACTCTCGCAATATTTCAAACCCTTCGCCAGCAAAAAGATTACGACTTATTGAAGGCTCGGGTGATGGTTAGCATTTTTTAGCAATAAAGTATTTTTAAATTAAGATATGTACATTTTTAAAGACATAATACTATCTCACACTTAATAGAGTACAGTATAGTGAAAGCATACTTTTTATGTGAACTGGGAAACCAGAAAATTCATGTGGCTCGCTTTATTGCAGTTGTCTGGAACCAAACCTACAATATCTGAAGTATGCCTGTATTAAATACATACTGTAACCAACTGGATGTCATGGTGTTATCTATGGTACCCAACGCAATGTCTTGTACTTAAGTGTTAATTAAATGGTTATTGAATTAAATTGAAATGCCATCACCTAAATCTTAAATTTCTTGTGTAAAATGATTTCTTGCTGAAAAGTATTTCTACTTTATGTTGTACCACAAACTCATTGGGGGAATTGTAGGGATTAGTGAAAGAAACAACATGAAAGTATTCTGAGGCATCCTAT
Source organism: Balaenoptera acutorostrata (assembly GCF_949987535.1). NCBI lineage: Eukaryota > Metazoa > Chordata > Mammalia > Artiodactyla > Balaenopteridae > Balaenoptera > Balaenoptera acutorostrata. Next base: position 28,984,871 of record NC_080065.1, on the reverse strand, counting down.
TAAAAATAAAACTGTACTAAGCTTTTGGTAGTGAAGAGGGATGTGGTGGTTCTTTCTAAACTGGGGCAGGAGGTCAAAAACCAAATCTTAAAATGAATAGAGACCCTATAAATCATAACATACTGAAACTAAAGGCTAATTTCCATGTTCATGTAAGATGCAGGTATGGGGAGAAGACAAATATAATCAACTCTGAATGTCCTATTCATTTTATACAAAGCTGGCACTATTGATTGGCCTTTTATTACTAGAGCAAGCTTTCCTTCACTTTGCTGTCTTCCTTCACTTTGTTTTCAAGTTCTGGCTTCATGCTTAGGAAGTCCATTACTATCCCAAGATTATAAATATATATTTACCTAATTGTCAGTAAAGTTACAGTTTTATTTTGCACTCTTAATCTTTAGTTCTTATGGGATTTATCTTGTATAGAATATGAGGAAAGAATCTGTTTCCCTCAAAGTGCTAGTGTATGTTGTCTTATCACCCAGTGTCTCTCTAGCACTGGGCACAGGAGGGTCTCAATAAATATTATAGAATGAATAAATTAATGAATGCTGAGTCTGAACCTTCCAAAAACTCTTGCCAGGTTTCCCTTGGGACCAACAGTAAGTGATTGTAAGACTGACTCAAATTAAAGTGAAAAGCCTGGCCTAAAGCTAAAAGGCTTTTGTGAGGCTGATATCTGCTGCTTTGGGCTATAATTAATTGATCTAACTTGTTGTGGGAATATACTGATGAATTCATTGAGGCATGAAAGGGAAAGATGTTAATTATATTTTTTGAGTCCTGAGAAAAATGTACACATTATATATATTGCATATATATGTATGTGGATATATATATATGTGTGTGTGTGTGTATATGTATATATATAAATCTCTACACCTTTGACATTATTTTTGGATTTGAGATATAAACATTTGAATCTATCCATCTATCTACCATCTATTTGGGTATATATACATACATATATATTAAGCATAAGAGGCACTAGAATTTAATATTTAAGAGTCTGGGCTATCAAGACTGCCAGGATTTAATTTTAGCTCTGACAAGTACTAGGTGTATGACATTGGGCAAGTTGCCTAAGTGCTCTGTCTCCCAGTTTTGTCTTTAAAATTGGAAGATTGACAGTATTTACTTCAGAACATTGTTGTGAACATTAAATTCATGTAACCATTTAGAATAGAGCCTGCAATATTGTAAGTGCCAAGTGTTAGCTTTTATTATTATTCTACTCATTTTTCCCAATAATCTTTCTTATTTTTTCTCAAGTAATAGATTCAAAATATTTTAGAAAGAACATTTAGGATTATTTGAATGAGAGGTAAAAAAAAAGTCACTTAGCAAAAAAAGCAACTGCTTTATTTATCATAGAAAATATACAGTAGCACACATGGATACTAAAACTGTAAAAGAAAAAAAATTCAGAAAGAACAATGTTTAGTTTAGGTTTGAATTCTGAAAAATAAAATACGTAAATTGAAAGTGTAAACTCAGAGGTAACATCCTGTTTCCAAACACAAATTAAGAATTAAAAAATCAAAACGGCAGACTTGTGTTAAACTGTTTAGGAAGGCATAAATTGTTAATCAGGCTCAAGGCAACATTGTTTAATACCAAGTTTAATAAAAATCTGCCTGGAGGAAGAAGAGGTCTGGTGGCCAATTTTGAAAGCTGAGTAGCTCTGTTTACATGCCTAGTCCCTCTAGCTCTCAGGACACCATTGATAGGGTTTCCTTTCAAACTGACTCCTTTTAAAGGAGTCAGAATTATTAAAAACTATAGCACAGGATAGAAAAGTTATATTTTTTCACTGGTGTGAATAAACTTGAAAAGGAAATAAATTGGAGAAATATTTATGTAAGAGAATCTTTTGCAGCTTGTATGAGAAGAATTTCACAGTAAGCATTTATTGAGCCTTCACTATACGCTTACATTTGCTAGTGATGCCTTCATCTTAAAACTGTGATCTTGAGATGGAAGAAGTGATATTTTAAAACCATTTTCTCCTTTCTTCCCAACCTGTATTTATTCATTCCACAAGGCATCTTATATTTGTATCATATGGGCTCTCGCTGTACAGGGAATCAAGAAAATTTCCTAAAGTCTTGGCATTGTTTTTAGGAGCACTTGTCAATCAGGTGAAAACTAAATTGGAAAGTATTTGACAAGTGCAGTATCTTCTGAGGAGTCGGAGCCTTTTGGCTGCTTCTTTGGATTGTTGAGCCCAAATTTCACTTGCTTTAACGTCTTTCTTGATAACATCATGGATATTATTGCCTATTTCTTAATTACAAAGCAGGGCAGGTTTGGCTCTTGTTTTCGTGATTGGTTTCTCTAAACAGCCATGATTATCATATGGAGAAAGAAGAAAAAATAAGCAATTAAAAAATCTATCTTAATTTAGTGACAAATTGGGAGGCAGACATATGCTCTATTAATGTTCAGAACATCCAGGGTGCAAAGCGAACTTCTTGTTGTTTGGTGCACAATTAACCCAGCATAGGGTTTCAATAATTTCTCCCCTCTCTGTCCACTATATAAAAATCTTTCATTACATCACATTAAACTCAGTCGCTTGAGAGCATTTTACTCTTATGTAGCTTTCAACTTCATATTTTAAGTAAAGTAACTGTCCTATTTAGCATTCTATTTGGTGAAAAAGTGGTTATTCACACGATTACTAGATATCTAGCAGTGTCCTTCCCTCTATTGGGTCATCTCTTAAACTTAATTGCATTGTTTTTTTAGAACACAAAGTACACACATGTTTAAATTCAACGGGGGAAAGTTAAAACATAAACCATGGTGCTATTTGTAAAGATATTTTGGAATGTGGCATCTGAGAATTTGAAAGCACATTGAGGAAGAAAGGGAAGTATCGTGACACAAAATTTTAAAATAGGGGACCTGTATTTGGCATGCCTGCACTTATTTCAAAGGCAGTTTACCTGCAGGTAAATACATATTCCTTGAATGCAAAAATTATTGCAGAGCTGGTACTTTCTGGATCTGGAGGTTTGGGACCACCTCCTCTTGATGACAGTTACCAGTAAATGACCCCTTCATTCTGCTGTCTTAATTACAACCTGCCCCAAACATCTCTCTTTTGATAAAAAGGAATATGAGTCAGAAAGAGAGTAAAACTGTGGCACTGATCTTTATCACAAGGCCTTCCTCATAGAATTTAATTCTTTATGAAACACTGACAAAATCCCAACTAGATACTTTTGTACAAGTAATTTACTAGCGGATAATTGCTGGAAGATATAGTAGCTCTACTTGATTCAAATTAGGATCAGCAGTAATATACCAGTCTTGGTGAATTTTATCATTTTACATTGGTGATTACTTAGTCTGACCACATGGTTTTGATCAGTGTTAAATCAGAACCTGTTGCTAAGAAGAGATTAGAATATTTTAGTTGAATGTGAAATTGAGCAGTGCCAAACATTTTATAAAATGGATGATAGTAGATTAATAAAACTCTCTTTTTTTAATCCTGCAAAGGCGGTTTAAGCTTTGCAGCTCAAAATATGATAAGCTCATTTTCATGACTGAAATCTGTACTATAAGCTAGAAGGCAATTGCTTTTTGATGTAACAACACATACCTTAAAATACAAATTGACACCTTAGAAAATTTGTGTTAGTTCACAGTTATATGTAGTTCACTTTTAGGAAAAAAAGATACCCCTTTAATAATGTGTACAGTTAAATTGAGCTGGATTTTTTAAAAAATTAGATATAAATTTAAAAGTTCTTGTTTTCTACTGAATAATCCACTATGTAATCAAGTAGATGAATTCATTGCTGATGACACATTCTGGCCATCATCTTGGCAAAGCACAATTTTGGAGGACCTATTAATATAGTCAAAGGTTGTATTAGTATTCCAAATGTTATTATTAATCTCTATAAAGCTTAATTAAGGGATCAAAAGATAACTTTTGTTTGAACGACTTTATATTTTTGGACATCTATTTGGCTTATCATTGTAATTCCCCTTTAGTTTTTACTCATCCAAACAAGTAAAAGACTAAGTCAATCATTTTACAACATTATGTTATTCATTATCTAACCCAGTGGTCCTCAGACTTTTGGATTTCACGGAACATTAACAGTTATTTTTTTAAATGGGGGAGGGTTGACATTGGGTTGCTTGCAGATTTTAATTTTGTCAAGGGAAAAAAACAATATAATTTATCGATACACTTTCGTGAAAAAACTGCCATTGTAACTCCAAAGAAGTGGGAAGGTCACTGAGTCCTTAAATTGAATAAATTGAGAGTTATGAAAAACATAATAAATAGGTTGTCATCATGTTTCATATCTGATCACTGACCAATAAACTTTTTCTTTTTTGGGCAAAGATGCACACTTGACTTTGGATAGCCTGAGGAATTACTGATTTAGATAAAGTTCACTCAAAATTACCATCAAGCCATTACAAATAAAACAAAAACCTACATTTTTATCATGTGCCCCAAGTAGTGGTCAAAATTTTGAAGGAAAATTTTAGTTCTTCTTTGCAATAGGAGCTTTACAAAAGGTATGAACACATAAAATTCCTAAGGATATCTAAATCCTTCTTTTCTCCATAAGTTTCCATGCCTGCTCCTTCACAGCATATTTGTAAATAACAATATTATAGATTTAAATTTCCTCTTTCAATTTTTAATGCCAGAATTGAGTGGAGGTGATAAAAAGTCATAATACTCCACAACTAGAAGTCAAGTTACAGAAGACATAGATAGAGATAAAGAACAAAATGAATTTAGTTTATCCATGGACAAGTCACTTCATCTCTCTGGTCATCAGGTATCTCAAATGTAAATGAGGGGTGTTGGGTAAAGTCATCTCTAAGCTCCTTTCTGTGTCTCACATTCTCTGATTATATTTCTAATTGTCAAACTGTCCATGAAGGCTGGATTAACTACATGACTTTTTGAATGGTGGTAATAGAAAGAATAGAGTTTAATGAAAATGGCTTATCACTGTCAACCACATATAATATTATTGTATTGTTAAGAGGATGTCTTTCTTCCTTTCTCCTTCCTGCTTCCCCACCTCATCCCTTTTCTTGTAAAATTTTACTTGGTAAAGACATGATTCAGAACAAACACTGAACTGTGATGGGAATGAAATAACAAAACTGTGGTCATAAAAGAAGAAAATAACTATTTTTACCCACCAGAAAAGGAAGGAAATAAATACAGTCTTATTCAACTCTACCTACAGTCCCCAGAGCTATGCATATAGTGAGTTTGTCAATGCACTAAGAAAGGACTGAGGCCCTCAGGGGGTGCAGTGAGGTTGCGAAGCCCCCTGTCAATGAAATAAATAGTTGTCATGTTTAGCTACCTTCCTGAAGTATCCCCTCCAACTTGAGGCCCTCTCTGAAGGCAAGAGAAGATAATTTATTCTCTTATAAAAAATACCATTATTATGCTCAGAAAAATGGCCCACACAATCCTTTTTACTACAATTATAAACTCTAATCCATGCTTCCAAGTGGTTTTTAAAAATTGAATAACCTACAGACATTTTCCTCAGCCTTAAAAATCTGCTTTGCTCTGCTCAGAATAATCAAATCATTCCCATGCTCTCTGCTGCTTTGTATTTCTCAGAGAGTCACACTTTTACTTCTAAGATACCACAAGTGTTTGTTAACAGCACATTCATTAAGTGCTTGGCTCAAACAAATTTCCTAGAAATTCAAACCAAAAAAGGGCTTAAAAGGATACAAGTATAACATTTTCCTATTGACTTACTGTATAATTATTAACATACAGAATGCATGTAAAATACTTAGAACAGTGTGTGACATGTAGAAAAGCTCAGTAAAGGTTTATTATCATTTACTTTATAATTATCATCATCATTATTTGGATGTATAAAAATTCTGAGCTTACTGGTATTTTTTAAATCTTGGCTGAATATATATATATATATATATATATATATTCACATACACATTTTAAAATATATTTGCCATATTTGTTATCAGTCATGTATGGGGTAGGGGTGTGCTGTTCTGCTAGTTCAGTCTTTCTTCACGCTATACCACATACAGAATCCCAATGAATGACTTATATTTGGTCTTTATCACTTCTGGATACTTTGGGTTGCAGGTGTCAGAAGGACACAGTATATCTATTTAGCTCGCAGGACAATAAAGATAATAGAAGGAAAGGAGTCGATATTCTTCAAAGCACTAAGAAAACCTTTCTTTGATTCTGCTGGGATTTCAGACCACTTTTTAAAAATGTACTCCTCTGCTTATTTTGTGATCCATGCAGGATCATTTCCTTTAGATGGTGATTTTTTAAAGGATAACTTTCAAATTTGCATTCCATGGTAGAGAAGCATAGTATTTATAAACATGTTAATGATGTAATCATGTTTATAAAGTTGTATTTAGTAGTAGCAATATTTATAAAGTGGAAAATGCACCCTGTATAAAAATGGCAATTTTAATTCTATTTCTATTCATATGTTTTCCTCTTATGTAAAAATTCACCTCCTCATCTCCTTTCATTTTACTCAACTGGGACACGTCCTCAATTTAATTTTTTCTTGCTGTTTTCTATTCCTATCATTTATTAGGTCTCCTGAACATCTTTTGGGCAGATCTACCAAATTAGGGAATTATAGAAGGAGAAAAACACAGTACTTTTTCAAGTGATGAAATATGAAGATAAATTATACCCTGTGGTGTGGCTAGCTTTATGTTCCTCATCTTCTACCTGAGTTGTTCTCTTCCACAAGATAGCACTGAATATGGTAGGAAAAGCTTGGGACCCATGTTGCCCATTTATACTGCACATCAAATTTAATAGTAACATTCTGGCTTTAATTAAACTCTTCCTCTTATAAATCTCAGCAAGGTGATCTGATTAATAGAGGAAATGAGCACCCAGCAGTTTTAGTGTAATGATATTAAACAGATGAAACAAGGTAAAATAATCTCCAATAATCTGTGAGAATGGGGGACACAGAACCCTCTGCATATGCGTCCACTGTATGTGTGCTCACAGCATTCATTCTTCAGTTAGTTTTCTTTGTTGGAAGAGTTAAAAATTTCCTGGATAGTTCAGTCTTGAACAGTTAGAATACAGACTGTATCTGGTCCCCTCTGACCCAATCATTTTGGCTTAAAGAGCTTTACTCCATTTACATCTGTAGTAAATGAAGGTGTACCACCTTTTTGAAGGATTATTTGTACTTTCCCCCTCTTACCTTCTCTCTCTACTTTGTGAGTGATGGGGTTATAAAGACTATCTACTTTTGGCTGTATACCTTAATTAGGGAAAACCTGAGGTTTCTCATCTGATTGCTTTGAAAAGGGGAGCATTCCTTAGGAATAGGAACTTTTAAAAATCTGGGCCGGTTTAATCTTCATAAGAGGAAACCTCAAACAAAAATATTGTTTAGATCTAGGAAACTCTCTCAAACTCTCATCTGTGTTCAAAATAAAACAAAAAATCCTAATGGAGAGAAAAAAAGAAAAGAATGAAGAGAAAAAAAAAAACCAACCCAAACCCTACATTTCTTTATTTCTTCTCTAAACAGTGTCACAACTGGGTGCTCTGTGTGTAGGTGAATTTTAATTTTCTTCTTTCAGCAATTTCACTATTAGCATGATGTTCCTGAGTCTTTGTATTTAGAATCATTATTCAGAAAAAAATTTAAACCAGGAAGGTTTGATTATCTACGTTTTCACCTTTTTGTGAAGCAAATAAGGTAAGCTCAGTAGACGCTAGCTAGGCTGAAACACTATTAAAAAATGCAATTCAGACTGAGTTACTGCTCGTTATTTTTATAAGCAAGACCCTAATTCTGATCGACCCCAAAGAATGGGCTGCTGTGACTAAGCTAGCAGCAGAAGCAACTGGCTTCTGCCGGATGTTATCTCATTTGGAACACATTTCAAACTTTAGAACAGATTTTTAAATTGGAAGTTGAAACCTGCAGACTGTCAGCAGAAAAGGCTGATTCACCACTGTAGAACTTATCTTACTATGAGTTCCAGGCAGAGTTTTTTTAAGGACTAGGTTACCTAAAATGTGTTGTGATACATCAAAGAGAGAAATAAAGAACCCTTCCTGGAATAAGAGTGACACATGCATCTAAGCATCTTTTGGACTTTTAATATATGCTTATTTGAATGGGGACTTCTTTAAAATAGAAGCCTCTAGTTCAGTATAACTTGTGTATGTTCATGGATCTCTGAAAGGTTAATTATTTTTTTTCTGCAAATATTGCTTCATATATGCAATATGAACCCCCATGGTGGGGGTTCCTCATGTGGAGCTTTTTGAGCCATTATTATTATTGGGTAAATTTGAGTGAAAGAAGTACAGTCTTGGCAAAGTTAAAAATAAGGAACATCTTATATTGATAGTGAAGGGAAAGCTGTTATGTGTGTATTATTTTAAATAACAAAATCCATGATGCAACTGAACTGCAGGGAGAAAATGCATGGTGTAACCCACTAGAGGTCCCTTCCAACTAAAAAAAGTTTACTTAGTTCAAAAGATTTAGCCTCTGTAAGTTGGCATTCACGACTGCAAAGCGAGTAAGGGCCAGAAGGGGGGACTGCACATTTTACTTCCTTAGGGAGAAACATGGTTTCATTCAGATTATTTGTCATATTTTATCTTTTTTTTATCCTTATGTAGCACAATCACTCAATTAGCTCTAGTTAGATATTCAGAACCTGTTGTTCCAAGTTACTGATACATTTGTAAAAAGGAAGTGTCATTTGATGTTCTGGTACTGTAGTTGTGCTTTCTAGAGATATTAGCAGTTTCAAGTATCTCAGAGCAATATTTTGCAAGATAGATTTTTGCTTAAAAAGGAAGAGTGCCTCAGATTAAGTTTTTACTTGCAAAGCTGATGGAAGTGGTGGGTGGAGGAGGTATTATACACATTTTCTGATAGTAGGCAACTTGGTAGAAAATGATTATGTTTCTATATATTATCTTTGCAGAGTTAGCATTAAGAAATGTAATTGCAATAAATTGATGTAAAAGCCAGATAGTAAAGGGCTAAAAGTCCCTATAGAGACACCAGTCTGTCACTTATAATGGTAGCAAAAGATAATTGTAGACAAGTACAGAAGAACTAACCATTGCTGTTTTCCTTCAGAAATGTATTGCTGCTTCTCATGTTTTTCTGAAGACATGGGTTACTTCCTCTGCTTCTAAAGTATGCCATGAACCATCAAAACAGGTAGAAAAAGATCTGCCTTTTATTTCCCCCCAATACCTTTTTAATTAGAGCACACCAAAGAGCAAAAGGGGTGAGATACAATCCTGTGTGATTGCATTTTCCAGTAAATTGTTAGATTTCTTTTAAGTTTCTGAGCTCTGCATTGAAAATCTGGCCTCTGGCATAAACTTTGCCCTCCTCCTGCTTGATCATATCCCCTTTCTTCACACCACTTGTTTTATGGCTCTCTAAAAAAACAGCCAGCACAGAGCCATGCAAGTGCTGATACACAAAGGATGATGCTCAAGCCAAACTGGAAGAGATTTTTTTCTCCTAAAGTAAAATACCAAAGGTTTTCCTTTTCAGGGACAGGCATCAGCAAGAAAAGAAAGGAAATAAGCAATCCTTGGTCACCGTTTGTATAAGCTTATTTGTTCTTCATTCTTAGAAGAGTTGTGCATTAACAAGGTATATCCCTGTGTTCCTTTTCCCACACAGGGAGGATTTTGCACCCCCTGGATTATAACCACTCAGAAAGCCCATATTTTGCATGTGCACCCCTCCAAAGCAGTCAGACATGTACATATCAGCCACTCCAGCAACATTTTTTGCAGGAAAAAACCTCTTCTTTCCCACATTATGTGCTTCAGTAAGTGAAAATGAATATTGGCTGAGACACGGGATGATACACCTCCATAGTGTGAATATCATAATTAAAATGTCTTTACAAAAAAAAAAATGAGAGGGAGAGAGAAATGTGTGGCTATTCCAGATGATTAAACTTCTTGGTACTTGGATGTTCTCTGTAGTTCACTCAGGTGAACAGCCCCTTGCACTAACAAGGACCTGCATATAACTTCCCATAAAATACAGATTTTATTGCAGCAGTGACAACTCTTCTGAGTACGATGCTGACCTTTCCAGCATCTCCCATCTCGAGATTTCCGATAACTGTGGGCATAAGAATAACTACAGAAGTAATCCCAGCTCTGCAATACACAACATAGCAACGTTCCCTCTTATTAAATTCCGTAATTAACGCATTGGGGGCTCCACTTTTCCTGCATCGGACACCTAAAACCAGGCGCACTTGGTTTGTTCTCCAACCAGTCCGGGGGAGGCGTTATCCCCCAGATTTGTGCCTGGCCAGCCTTGGAAGAGCACGAGCGAGCTCCGTCTTCCATATGACTTTTCCCTGGACGGTGTGCTCCATTTTCAGAGTACAACGTTGGACTTTCCTTGCAACCTAAGCATTTCTGCCCTATGTGAGCCGGCAGGCGTTGCCCCCAGCGTGCAAGCTAACAGTTTTTTTAAAGCTTCTTCTCCGAGACAAATCATCTCTTTAGCCTAAGTTTTCCTTATTGGGAGCATTCGGGAGTTCTCAAGCTACCTAATTTTCTGCTTTAGCCACAAACCAAGAAATGTAACTCGGCCAAAGCAGTCCCTGCACAGACCCTTGTAATGTGGGCAGGTGGGAATAAATCAAGCCCCAAACGGCTCTGCGGGTCCTGCACGCACCAGCGCCCTTGGTAATTGACCAGCCAACTTTGCAAATGCCGGAGCTCCCTTGGCAGCCTCTGCCGGCGGAGAGAAAGACAGTGGGTTCTTCCCGGCGGCCCCGTCACATATGCCCCCACCAAGCCCCGCCGCGGTCTTACCAGAAGGCGGAGGAGCGGCGCCGAAGCTCCCCGGGAACCGGCGCCCGTTCTGGGCAGCGGCAGCAGCGCCGCCCGCGCAGCCGGACCCGAGCGCCCGCCCCGACCTGGGCTCGCAGGCTGAACATCCCTCCCAACTCCAGCGTGCGGCACCCAACGGGCGGAGATGGCTCTCATTCTGATTGGCTTCCATCAACGCTACAGAATTAAAAAAAGAAAAGGCATGCACCATCCTCCAACTGAGACCGAACCCACCTCTGCTCGCCTTCCTGCGCCCGGGGAGACCCTGCGACCCGCCCAGGCTGCTCCTGCCTCCGCCGACGCTGCGGTCGCCTGCTCAGCGGTACTTGCTGTCGCGGCTGAAACTGCAGCTCTCGGGACGAGAAGGTTACGGGCTCGGGAGAGCTGGCTCTTGTGGGCACACACTGATTTGCAAGTGAATGAAGTGGGAGGGAGCAAAGAGAGGAGGACTTTGTTAGAGAGGCCCAGTGCCTGCCCCCGCCCGCCCCCTCCCCTTGACAGAATGACTCCCTGTGTTTGAAGTCCTGAGCAATTCGCTCCCTGTAACACTCCCTCTGCCCCAGGCTTTCCTTTCTTTTCCTTTCTTATTTTTTGGAGGGTTAAGACATACTCAGAACTTGCATGACTTCGTCTGTTCCCTCCTTTATACTATCAAAATGCACCTTGTGCATCAGCAACGGTCGGATATTCTTTTTTTTTTTTTTTTAACCGACCGAGCAATTACAATTCCCAGGGACACCAGTACCTCGTCGCGCTATCAGTTGGTCAGCTTCGTGTTATAGCACGCATAACATGCACACACATAAAACAAACCCGGTCTCCTGAGATAACAATACTGACGGCTTTTCTTCACAACATAAACAGGCGTTCTCCAGGCGCAAGCAGGCATAGAAACAGACGCGTCTTTCCTTCTCTCCTTCCAGGAAGACAGGTTTTTCACATAGTCCTCTGATCTCTGTTACTCTTTCGGAGTGAGTAACCCCAGGATGTTGTAGAGTGAAGCCATGCTTCCCTGGGCTTGCAGAAACATTCAAATCCCAAACCCTTCAGGCTCACCACTGACTTATGGCTGATTCCATCTTTCTGAATGAGTTAATACAAGAACGCAAAAGACTTGCAGAAGAGTGTATAATGATATTCAGGTCTGCTTAACAGTTTAAGATGAAAGTTCCTGAAGTAGGATAATCTCCAAATTAAACTAGTTGGTACACATAGCAGTTTGCATAGCTATATTTACAGTGACCAAAAAGTAATTTCTAATATTAGGGAACTAAGCTGCAAAAATCTTAAGCATGTCAAAGTATTATTAAGTGAGAGTAATGGTTTTCTACATAGAAGATACAGACATGATGGAGCCAGGCACTGTTAGATTAGGAAAATTAAACCTAATTTCCACAGTGATTGCACCCCGGGTCAGTAGCATCCCAAACCAGCTGTCAGTGTATGCTGTAAGTCGTGGGGAGATTTCATGGCATGGTGCACTAAAAAAATCCAGGCTGCTTTGGCTTCTGAGTGGTTAAACAGGTTGGAGGTTGGTCTCCTTCCCAACTGAGCTCTTACTAGAAAATCTTTTGTTTCTCCAATAGAAGTTCAGGCATTTAAATAAAGCCAAAATCAAAGTATTTCCTCTAGGCAGTCACTGCTTCAAAGATGTGTGCATGGAATGGTTTTAGCACAGATGTTCCACACATGGAAGATGGAAAGACTTTGAATTTCTTTCTTGAAAAGATCTTCCTTTAATGAAGAACTGCCACCAACTTACAAAAAAGAGGCTGAACATTTTGTCTTCATACAGCTATTCAGACTCTTGTGGAGGAAGGATAGGCGAGAAGAAAGCCGCTTCCGTTCCTCAGATTATGAATTCTTACACATTTAATTGGAAATACTAGCTCCTTATGTTTGTATAGTCCTTTACTGCTTACAAAGTACTTTCACAGACTATTTTATTGAAATCTTCTTTCAGCAAGTGGTCCGATTTTTCCCCATTAGGACAAAAGAAGCAGATTGTTGATGAGATTGCATAGGTTAACATGTCCAAGGCAATAAAAACTGATAAGCAGAAGAGTCAGAAATATTACTGGTAAAACTGTGGCTATATGTGTGTGTGTGTGTGTGTGTGTGTGTATGTGTATGTATATATATATATGCCAATAAAAATAAGCCACATTTTAAGACTGCCTTTTGCAGAAATATATGCAGAATAACTGATTTTTATGGTAAAAGTGGGATAATAGTGAAGTTGATGTTCCCCCTGTTGAACAAGTTTGTATCTCACAAAGGAACTGTCTAATTGTTTGCAATATACTATTCTTCCAACCCCTCTAAGCTACATATCAAAGGTGGTTAAAACAACTACTTTTTATTAAGAATGGATAAACAATCAATTTGCTTTGGAACAATTCAAGTGGCAACATTAAATTACATAAAGGATAGCACTTTTCAATACTAAAAAAGATTTTTGGGTGATTTTTGAGGATTTCTAGCAATATTTACTACCATCATTATTACTTTTCAGTTACAGAAGTGATATAAATATCCAGAATTATTTCATTCTCATTTCAGAGGTTAAAAAACCGAGAGTTACTAAGGTTAAGTGATTATCCAGTGTCATATAAGTACTGTTTCCAGTTCGTCCTCTGGCACACCAAAACATGGTGCCAAGTAACAGAAGTTAATTAGAGGTAAACAGATGAGAGGGTCTTTGCCATCATCGTGTAGGGTCTTCTCACGAAACTCAAGAGTGGAAATTCTGCAGGGCTTCTGGAAAGACTTGGAAGCAGACACTGAGAAGCCACAGTACTCCACCTGTGGTACTACTTTCCTGTCCTCACTGTGCTCCTGCTTCTGTTTTGTCTCCCTTCACACTGGCTTCCTCTGTCATTCAGTCAGACCTTCAGAGCAGTACCACTGACAGTTCCAGAGCTTACTTGTTGGAGAGAGTAGTTTCTCCTTCTGCTCCATGTCTAATTTCTTGCAAAGCAGCTCTGATTGGTTGGGTGTTCTCCTGGACCAGTCGACTACCCGCCCCCCCGCCCTCTGTGCCCCAGGACCCCAATGAGGGGCAGCAGCTAGGGAATGCCCTTGTGAACTGGGAATACATTCCAAAAAGTGTCCCATTCCATACATTCTCTTGTTTTGTTTAGTAATTTGGTACAGCTGAAGTATCTCATCAGTTTTTAGACCACTTCATTATTTTATATGCTTCAGTCAAAATTACTTGTACTTCTCGCCTTTTACAGCTTGCAAAGTTTCAGTTTTTAAAAAATACTCCTTCATAGACCATTACTAGGGATATTAATTTTGACGAGGGATTTTTCAACTTCTAAATCTCTCTTCAGATGATTAAGAGGCCATATTATCCTTATAATGGGGATGAATATAAATAAATAATTACAAGTCCTCTGACTTTTCAATAATATGCATCTCTATGCAATGATTATCTGATAAAAACATTTTCATGATCATCAACAATTATTCTTGATTAGAAGAAAAAAGTTCACTTTTTTTTTTTTTTTTTTAAAGGATTTTCTTATTTATTTATTTATTTATTTATTTATTTTATTTTTGGCTGTGTTGGGTCTTCGGTTCGTGCGAGGGCTTTCTCCAGTTGCGGCAAGCGGGGGCCACTCTTCATCGCGGTGCGGGGACCGCTCTTCATCGCGGTGCGCGGGCCTTTCTCTATCGCGGCCCCTCCCGTCGCGGGGCACAGGCTCCAGACGCGCAGGCTCAGCAATTGTGGCTCACGGGCCCAGCCGCTCCGCGGCATGTGGTATCCTCCCAGGCCAGGGCTCGAACCCGTGTCCCCTGCATTAGCAGGCAGATTCTCAACCACTGCGCCACCAGGGAAGCCCCAAAAGTTCACTTTTAAAACCATGTGCCTAATTAAGAATCTTGGCATGGGTAGTTTTGCTTCATCCAAATCTTCCGTCTAAAATTTACCTTAAATGTGTTGCTACCAGAAAAATTACACACGTTACAATGCTTATTACTTAATCATCACGGTGTGCACATGTGAAGAGATTTCACTGAGGAATGAGTGTTTATTTCCCACCTCTGCCCTATGTGTGTATGCACGTGTGCTCACATGCATACACACACATGCATGCACACACACACCAGTGTTTAAGGGGGAAAAAGGTTTAACCACTCTGGGTATTATTGAACTGAAACAAAGGAGACAGGAAACCTCGATGGAATTCCTCTTTTGTGAGAGCCATAGACATCTCAATACAAGCTAAAATAAATTCACACAAACTTGTGTGCTTATCCAGGTTTTCTAATCCTGGGAGAGTTTCCAATACTGTATTTAAAATGGGTTGGATCCCAGGATGCATTAAGACATTTCCCTCTTGATCATTATATTTGACTCATCACTGTAGGTAGATTACAATAGCCAGGAGATTTCCAAATGAGATAAATGCGCAGCAGCAAAATGTTATTGACATACACAGGACATTTTAGTACTCTGGGAACTTCCAGGTTGGTAGAGTGGGCTTCAATTTTTGCCAAATTCTTTTATATTTTGTTCATTGCTTAGTGGTAGAATCTAAACTTGTCTGATCAGATATCTACAATTCAAGTTTGGTAGACTGTACTGTGTTACAGTCTGGACTGTGTTAGTAGGAGCATGTCCTGCTTTAGAAGAAACAGCCCATTAGGAGGATATGCAAGGTGTCAGCATATTCTCTTAAATAACTGGTATAGATGAGAATAAACAGAAAATCCTACACTTGGATCCAGAGGGAAAAATAATTCCTTTCTCCCACTAATCCCTCTCCCAATTATAGAAGCACTTGATGGGAATAATGGCAGGCTGGTGTGGGAAAGACAGTATAATAACACATGTTTAGAAATATTTTGGGAATATATACATAGTGAGAGTATTAAAATTTCACAGATTTTGTCGAAAGAAGGCAAAACAAAGACAAGAAGATTATCCTTTGTGTAGGCATAAGTATTCTCTTTAGAATAGACCAGACCTCACCTTAGAACCTACTGTTCGTCTTTAGGTACCACACTTAAATACCTTTTTCTTTTTTGCCCCTTCTCTGTATTTTCACTGTACTTTCTAAAATACCCGTAGTACTTTAGCTAGACCTCATTGTTTACGTATTCTTGTTCGTCTACCAGACTATATCCACTGAATTACTGAAGGTAGAGTGTTTGCCTGTTTTGGTTATCATTTTAGCTCCTGGTGCTTGAAAAAAATGCTTGGTGCTTACATGTATAAATAAGTAGAAATCTAGATAAACTAGAATTGATATAGTAGACAGAATGTGGAGATGATTCATAGACTTACAATCATGTTTATGAGCTAAAGGTGACAAGACTGGAAAAGAGAAGGTTCAAGTTGGCCATGAGCACTTTCAAATACTTGATGAACTGTCATATGGAAGAAAATTAGACTGGCTTTTAATGTGACAGAAGCTTCAGTTAGTATCTATTGGAGAAGCCACTGGAAGGTACTGCATTTTGTTAATTCTAAGATACCCGTATTTTCCCATTTTAACATCTCTGAAATTATGATGCCTCTTAAAATTGATGTGATAATAAAGGATCATGTCATGGTATAATTAACAGTGTCTCTTCTTTCTTAATGACATAAAATAATTGTGCAACTTACTACCATTGGCATCTTTGATCTGATGACATGCAGATGGTAGATTTCAGCTCAACATATGGAAGAATTTTCAAACTCTTGGTTCTGTTCAAGATGAAAGGTACTGGCAGCTTCAGCATAGCAATGGGTCCCATTCCTGAAGGCATTCAGTCACAGACTGGACAAACACTTGTTATAAATGAACTTACCAACTTCCTGATTGAATGATCTTTTACATCTTTGTCAAACTTGAGATTCTTGAATTCTCAGCCTCTTATTTTTGTAGATGAGAAAACAAGGATAATACAGGTTAAGTGCTTTGTCCAAAGTCACACATCTCATTTGAGACAAAGACTGGTCTGTCCATGCTTCCCATTTTGTACACCCGAAACTAACACAACATTGTTAATCAACTATACTCCAATATGAAGCTACTTTCATTTACTGTTTATCCTTGTTTTCTCTTCAAGCTTGCAGTATAGAAAATGGGTACATACAATATTTTGATAAGAGCTATAGCTAACATTTTCTGCCTGTATATGATATGTCATTTACTTGTTCTTTACATGTGTTATCACATTTAATCCATGTGATGGCTCATGGGCTAAGTATTATTCTTGTTTGCAGATGGGGAAGCTAAAGAATGGGAGGTAAAGTAATTTGTTCAAAGTCACACAGTTAGTATGAGTCAGAGCTAAGATTCAAACACAAACTTTGAAGTGATTTCCTGTACTCTAAATCACTGTATAAGGGCACAGAATTTACTGCAGAATCTATATGGAGTGGTGTGAAAATCAAAATCTGCCATAGTATGAAATTTCGGATTTTAAGATAAACGTGCTTTGGGTGTTCCATTACTATCTTTTTTTATTATTTGCCTCAAGATATCTGGATAATTGTTTCAGGTCTCCACTGCATTTATGTTCAAACAAAACCTTAAGTGCTTTTGTTAAATTTTAGGACCAGAAGAAAGCTTATCGATAAACTGATAAAGTAAATTTACTTCTCAAATCAAGAAAATTCAGTTTTATTCTCTGCTGTGTACGTACCTAACCCATGCCTACTCCTACTCTTTTCCTACCTAGAGGTACCCCCAAGTTGAGAAAAATCGGTATTTAACTTATTTCCTGACCTTTGTTTTTTATTCATTGTGGGCCCTTGGCCATCTGTAAAGATGCATTGATTCTTACTGTTTTTTTTCCTGAGGAGAGCTATCTTTGTGCACTTCTGAACCCTCAGGCGGCAGTCTTTATTCCTCAGAAAGGAATCCTTCATAGCGGATGCAGGCAGAATTCTTGTTCACAGCTGAGGTCCTCTCTTTGCTCCTGGGAAATTATACTTATTATCTCCCTTAGAAGGAAAAAGAAAACTGGAAAAAAAGATGCTGGGTGTCAATTGATAAGAAGAATTTTAAAAGAACCTTAGTTAAGTCCGTTTTGGGGGGTACTTTTCCAGACATCATAATATTAAAAATATCAAAAAATATTTTCATGTACAGGTAGTTTACTGAAAAAATGTATAGTCTTGACCAATCCCTTGTCTCTTGGCCTTGGTTATTTATCT
This sequence comes from Balaenoptera acutorostrata, assembly GCF_949987535.1. Lineage (NCBI taxonomy): Eukaryota > Metazoa > Chordata > Mammalia > Artiodactyla > Balaenopteridae > Balaenoptera > Balaenoptera acutorostrata. The sequence goes on along the minus strand of NC_080065.1, from coordinate 28,966,815 downwards.
GTAAAATGAAGGTGTTGAAATAGTTTTTTACTCCAGTCATTATTCTGTCTTTTCTTTACATGTTGCTATTCTGTGTATGGCCACTAGGGGGACAAAGGAAAGGCCTTTCTATTGAAACTTGCTTCCCATTACTAATTTGGAATAGTGTCGTGAAGAACAACCACAGGGAAAGCCGGTTTTTCTTAAAGAGACAGTGAATATTTTAAAATGCCTTTTTATTAATTTGTATTAAACTGGGATACGAACTAGTACTTCTTTGTAATATTTGAGAATTGGAGGAAAATGATTATTACTATTTCTATGACCACTAAAGTCTTTATCATTATAATCACGTATCTCTGTGAACATTACCGTGTTCAAAAAGGCCGTGAGCCTTTTTGAGAAGTATCACAAGCCACAATATTTTAAGAATGCAGATAAAGGCATTTAAAGGATATTTTGAAACCTTTTAGTCGTTATCAAAGTTGGTAATAATTAGTTAACATTTTCAGAAACTAAAGCAACACAAATAAGGAATTTCTAATTGCAAATTTGAAAGGGAGCTGAATGTTTTGTAACTGAAAAGGGTCCATGTATACACAATAATCTTTAAAAGCAATTTTAGTAGCTAAGATTTATTGAACACTTACTATATGCCAGGCAATGTGTCAAAAGCTTTTGTTCGTATTCTTTTGATTCTCTCAACAGCTCTGTGAAGTAGTTACTTTATCAGGTCCATGAGTAAATGAAGGTTTAGAAGGATTCATTGATATGCCTGCCACACTGCTGGCCTGTAGCAGAGTGGAGCTTTGAATCCAGGCACTCAAACATCGGAGTGGCAGATACTCATCCACAGCTATATTGGTAACAGCCTGTGCTATATTGCTCTTCCGGATTATAAAATGCTTCACATTCATTGCTGCTCTGTGTGTTTACTACAGTTCTCTTCAGTAGAGGGTGCGGATATTATTAGCCTTTGTGTTTTCAGGCAGGGCAGGAAGACTCAGAAAGGTTCAGAGTCCTGAACAGGAATCTACAGTTTGACTTCGACAGAATGCATTAGAAACAAGAGTATTTTATCTTCAACTATTGGAACCAGAATCTGGGGATGGGATGAAATTGTCTACTTTCTGAGGTTTTGGTTTTGAAAAGCGTATACTTATAATCTAGTTGTCTCTAACTCAAAAACGAGACCCTAAAGTTCTCAGAAACTTGAAATTTCCCATTTTTGAACATCAGTAGTCACTCCATTTATCAAATGCCTATTAGGTGCCAGGAATTACAGTCAGTGCTTTATGAGTTGCCTTTTTTGATTCCTTATGACAACCTTCTAAGCTCAGTATTCACCTCATTTTACAGATGGGGAACAGAAACCTAGAGAGATTAAATAACTTATTCTAGGTAACACAGCCAGCAAACGGTTGGATCTGAACCCAAATCCTGAGTATGACTTGAACTCAATATACTTAATGAGGTTCAATGTATCACATTTGTTTGAAATAGTTATGGTGACACTTTCTATTCTTGGGTATAAATGTGCCCCACGTTGCAACTGGTGAGGCAGGAAGACTGTGGCTTTATGTGGATGTGAATAAGTACATGCAATAGAAGAGGAGGGTAAGGTTTCTGCTGGTCTTCTTTATTTTGCAAAATCTGATCATTTTTTTTGTGAAGCATAAGGCAGAGCCATCCTGTCTGAAGACATATTGGGGCCCCTGTCCTGGAGTGACTAGCTCTGAGCAGTGAATCAGAGGAGTTGGAACGCAAGCACTTTCTACTGATATGATAATATCCAGTTTGTCTCTTAATGTTCCCACTACCCCCAGTACTGGCTGGTGGAATCTTCCTGTCTTTTGCCTGATCCTCATAGCTCAGTCCTTTATTTTTCAAGATTCATTTCACATTTTGTTCATTTGAATATGATGCTTGTTTGAAGTGGAAGGAGAAAGAAGCACAAAGCCTGCCTATCCTTAGTCCCCTCAGCCCCTTGGAGACGCTGCTAGAAAAGGGGGCAGATCTTATAAAATTATATAGCAGTTCAAGATTAAATTGATTATCTTTCCTCAGAGGGTTTCATTTTAAATAAGGGATGACACACATAAAATTAGACCAAGAAATAGTACAATGTTATATGCTCTTGTATTTTTTTTTTCTTGTTGACATTTTTCATCTGTGACAGTTCATCCATGAGGGTTTTGGATAAGTGCATACAAGTTATATTGTGTACTTAAAGATAGTAATTTCATTTGTTATTTTTATTTGTGCATTTATTTGCAAATGTTTGCAAGCCTTCATCTAAGTTTTCATTGAAACTTTCTTGAAACAACATTTTTGCACTGCAAACTGGTAGATTCTTGAAGTGTGACTTGTTTCATGCATATGTGTAGTCAGACTTCAACCCCATCATATGTCACTTCTCTGCTCCTGCACTAAGGACTTTCCCATAAAATGAGGCAATACATAAGGGGAACTTGAATTACCTGCATAAGTATTGCAAGATAGCATTTAACATTCTAGTTTGACTCCTTCATTTCATACTACCTCTTCCTCCCTTTTTCCACCCTCTGCTTGGAGCATCTAGGCTATCCAAAAAGAAAATGAATATGTGATTATGATGCCAGAGAAAAGTAGTTATGGTGTGTCATTTTGGGGCACATATCTTATTCTGATAACATTCAAATGGCCCGTGATTACAAACATACAAAGTTCTTGAAGATTGATTAAACATTAAAAATACAGCATCCTTTTGCATTTCTAAATGAAAATCATTAGACCAGGCTATTAAAAATGGCAAGAGAGTACATAGCTTATCGGATGAAACATTTAAATTCAGATTTTTCTGGTGCAAGTTTTTATGGTGGAAACCATGCGAGAAATATTACTTAGTTCACACTTCCTTTGAATCCTTCTGCATGTTGCTGCCTCTGCAGCATTTTACTAAAAAGTTACAGTGACTTCGGTGAGATTTTGTGGTAAGCTGAACTCCTCACAGCTTGATCCTTCCCAGACTTTGTAGTGAAAACCACTGTTGTTGAGTGGAACACAGGTTGCTAGTTGCTCTGTTGGATCTGGCATTCGACCCAAATGCCGCATGTTTATTCCTTACTGACCAGTGGCTGCATTTGATTGCCCTTCTGATGCATGCCTCTGAATATACACTGGGGTGGGAAAATATTTTGGGGTGCAAGATCTAAACAGAGCTTAGTGATCTGGATCTTCCCATAGAGCAAATTTCCTGGTTTGTGGTTCACCCTCTCAGGGTTGAGACTGATGCAAAGATGTTGATGGGTTTTAGAGGCTGGCCTCTTGGGACATGGCAGCTTGCCATGATGCCATCAGTTTAGACTAATGATTGCACAGAATTCTCATGAAGCAGATGGCTACTAACCACAATATTAATATTATTTTGCTTTGTACATTTAGGGAAAAGATCATTTCACAGTTGCAAAGGAAAACCTCGTTTGGATTTTATAAAGAATGATCTGCAACAGAAATAACATGCTGTCAGGACCTGTTTTATATGCTTTCATTATCAGTGACAAATTGTGATATTAATTCTATAGCAAATTTGTGCTTGGGATTTTAGCATTTCTCTCAGCCATTTCCTTTCTCTGCATAGCTAGCTGTAGAATAAAATGCTCTGAATTTTACCTTGGAGGGATCAACAGCTGGATTTAAATGTTACCTCTGTAATTTGCTTAGAGATACCATTGTTTATAAATGTGAAGAGTGGATGTTCTTTGACAGGATTCGGAATGAATAGAGGTTTGAGGTAATTGCTTAGATAATCCAGGTAGCAGAGACACTTCTGCCCAGATTCCCAATAACATAGCTGAAACAAAAGAAATTTACTTCTGTTTGAATTAGTCAGGTAATTACTTATGCACTCTGCTTTGTTTTGCTGATGACATTCTGGTTTGAGTGTATTGGGAGAGATGGTGGTGACAGTTAAGCTCATGTGATGGAATGGTTGTCCTGTGATCTGTGTAATTCAGCCATGGGGTGCCAATCATTATTTTATTTTGATTAGTGTTCTGGACCTTCTATAATGCTATTTTCAGGATAACTTACTAACAAAAGTAACTCAGGAATGCCTAATATTAGGACATTAGGGAATTTAGCATGGCTTTGCCTCAAGCACAAGAATTTTAAAATTTGGAACACGAGAGTGAAATGGAGTACTTGGCAGTGGTATGCAAGTTTTCTGTTCATCTCTCAAACCATCTTGAAGCCCAGCATAGGCAAACACGATTCATTGTGTGCAGTTTTTTTGAATAGAGCAGATGTTTGGAAATGGTTTTTGACCTGCTTGGTGTTTTGACTTTCTTATTTTTGTGAAGTCTTTAAAACATAATATAAAAAAGAAAGGGAAAAGAACTAACTGCTTTTTGGATCTAGTAAACTAATGAGAGAGAACATAAAATCATAAGATGATAGACAATGGCTAATGAATAAGAGAAGAAGAAAATCACGTCTTTTCATGGAAAGGGTTGGAAAGAAGACTTAGTAAGGGATGATACTCATATTCCACGTACAAGGTCTGTTTTGAACTCTTGGTAGTTTAGTTCCAAATCCAAAACAAGAAAAGGAAAGGCTTACTCAGTATCCAAGTGACTGTTTCCTAACAAACTATCCTTAATTATATTTGACATGTAGTTTTTGACCACTTAGCAGTTTTACAGCAATAAATTAGGATAGGAGGTGACATGATTAGATGGAAGGTTAATGACAGTAGGCCTGACAGCTAACCTTGAGCGGCAAGAGAACAACCACCACAGAGCAGACATTGAGGGGAATACAACAGAAATACAGCGATGAATCCTCACAAAGATGACTCTACAGTTCAAGAAAAGTTAAATTGTAGTCACTTTCCCTTAGAAAGTTAGTAATGATTTCTTTAAGAAGATGATGAATGACAGTGCAGTTAGGCAAATGAGTAGGTGTGCATCAATAATTTGGAAAAATCATTTATGTGGAATAGTGGATTCCCAGTGATGCAGTTCATTAGGTGTCTTTGCATTTGAGTTGGGTCATGTCAAATCAAACAAACATTCTATCCCTCCCTGGGTAGTATGATTCAAGAAATAGTGGTGTGTGTCAAATATCTGAAATTACTCACTTGGAGATCATTCCTTTGGGCCTTGAAGGCATTTTATTTTCACAAACCTTCTGTTAAAGTTAAAATACCTATAGGTCATAAACTGTACTCTGGTAATCTATGGATATTACATTATTAGATACTGTGAGAATTTTATGTAGGATAAGCACTTATTCATTTCTTGAGCTCAAACTATCTCCATACTCTGGATACTGAGGAAAAGACTTGGAAAGCAAACAGCATATTTCAATTCTGTATAACAGTTACCCAACTTTCATTTTCACCTTCCCAGGGAATAGGAATCTTCTAAGCTTGATGCACTGGAAAATTCCATCCATGGTGCTAGCTGTAGCTGATAAATTGTTGGTTCACTCTTTTTGACTATATGACAAGCTTGCCGAGTAAATGATACTACAATTGCAAAATAAACTTTGCAATTAAATGGCATGTAGTTATATGCAAGGATAACTCAAAGATGATTGGCAATGTTATATAAGTTAATAAGGGAAATAATAAATGTATGCAATTCCAATGAGTACGTAACTATATGGGCAACCACGCTTCTGGTTATTAGTAACAGGAGAGAAGAGATGGAGACTGCAGAAGGGGTGAAGGAGAAGCTGTGACTGGAACGAATGTGGAAATAAAGCAAACTGTTGGCCAGGTGGCCCGCCTTGTTTGGGGAGAGCACCAATGGTGAGCTCTACCAATCTCAGTTCCAAGTTGAAAAACAATTTGTAGGAGGATTGCTTACTTTTAGGGTAATCATGCATCCTGGATTGCCTGCGATAGTTCCAGTGTATACCTGTTGTACTGGTTTAATTATTATTATTATTTTTTTTTTAACATCTTTATTGGAGTATAATTGCTTTACAATGGTGTGTTAGTTTCTGCTTTCTAACAAAGTGAATCATCTGTACATATACATATATCCCTATATCTCCTCCCTCTTGCATCTCCCTCCCACCCTCCCTATCCCACCCCTCTAGGTGGTCACAAAGCACTGAACTGATTTCCCTGTGCTATGTGGCTGCTTCCCCCTAGCTATCGATTTTACATTTGGTAGTGTATATATGTCCATGCCACTCTCTCACTTCGTCCCAGCTTACCCTTCCCCCTCCCTGTGTCCTCAAGTCTATTCTCTACGTCTGCATCTTTATTCCTGTCCTGCCTCTAGGTTCTTCAGAACCATTTTTTTTTTCTTTTTGGATTCCATATATATGTGTTAGCATACGGTATTTGTTTTTCTCTTTCTGACTTACTTCACTCTGTATGACAGCCTCTAGGTCCATCCACCTCACTACAAACAACTCAATTTTGTTTCTTTTTATGGCTGAGTAATATTCCATTGTATATATGTGCCACAGCTTCTTTATCCATTCATCTGTCGATGGACACTTAGGTTGCTTCCATGTCCTGGCTAATAGCACTGCAGTGAACATTGTGGTACATGACTCTTTTTGAATTATGGTTTTCTCAGGGTATATGCCCAGTAGTGGGATTGCTGGGTCATATGGTAGTTCTATTTTTAGTTTTCTAGGGAACCTCCATACTGTTCTCCTTAGTGGCTGTATCAATTTACATTCCTACCAATAGTGCAAGAGGGTTCCCTTTTCTCCACACCCTCTCCAGCATTTATTATTTGTAGATTTTTTGATGATGGCCATTCTGACTGGTGTGAGGTGATACCTCATTGTAGTTTTGATTTGCATTTCTCTAATGATTAGTGATGTTGAGCATCCTTTCATGTGTGTGTTGGCAATCTGTATATCTTCTTTGGAGAAATGTCTATTTAGGTCTTCTGGCCACTTTTGGATTGGGTTGTTTGTTTTTTTGATATTGAGCTTCATGAGCTACTTGAAATTTTGGAGATTAATCCTTTGTCAGTTGCTTCATTTGCAAATATTTTCTCCCATTCTGAGGGTTGTCTTTTCGTCTTGTTTATGGTTTCCTTTGCTGTGCAAAAGCTTTTAAGTTTCATTAGGTCCCATTTGTTTATTTTTGTTTTTATGTCCATTTCTCTAGGAGGTGGGTCAAAAAGGATCTTGCTGTGATTTATGTCATAGAGTGTTCTGCCTATATTTTCCTCTAAGAGTTTGGTAGTGTCTGGCCTTACATTTAAGTCTTTAATCCATTTTGAGTTTATTTTTGTGTATGGTGTTAGGGAGTGTTCTAATTTCATTCTTTTCCATGTAGCTGTCCAGTTTTCCCAGCATCACTTATTGAAGAGGCTGTCTTTTCTCCATTGTATGTTCTTGCCTCCTTTGCCATAAATTAGGTGACCGTCTGTGTGTGGGTTTATCTCTGTGCTTTCTATCCTGTTCCATTGATCTACATTTCTGTTTTTGTGCCAGTACCGTACTGTCTTGATTACTGTAGCTTTGTAGTATAGTCTGCAGTCCGGGAGCCTGATTCCTCGAGCTCCGTTTTTCTTTCTCAAGATTGCTTTGGCTATTCGGGGTCTTTTGTGTTTCCATACAAATTGTGAAATTTTTTATTCGAGTTCTGTGAAAAATGCCATTGGTAGTTTGATAGGGATTGCATTGAATCTGTAGATTGCTTTGGGTGGTAGAGTCATTTTCACAATATTGATTCTTCCAGTCCAAGAACATGGTATATCTCTCCATCTGTTTGTATCACCTTTAATTTCATTCAACAGTGTCTTATAGTTTTCTGCATACAGGTCTTTTGTCTCCTTAGGTAGGCTTATTCCTAGGTATCTTATTCTTTTTGTTGCAGTGGTAAATGGGAGTGTTTCCTTAATTTCTCTTTCAGATTTTTCATCATTAGTATAGGAATGCAAGAGATTTCTGTGCATTAATTTTGTATCCTGCTACTTTATCAAATTCATTGATTACCTCTAGTAGTTTTCTGGTGGCATCCTTAGGATTCTCTATGTATAGTATTATGTCATCTGCAAACAGTGACAGCTTTACTTCTTCTTTTCGAATTTGGATTCTTTTTATTTCTTTTTCTTCTCTGATTGCTATGGCTAAAACTTCCAAAACTATGTTGAATAATAGTGGTGAGAGTGGATAACCTTGTCTTGTTCCTGATCTTAGAGGAAATGGTTTCAGTTTTTCACCATTGAGAACAATGTTGGCTGTGGGCTTGTCATATATGGCCTTTATTATGTTGAGGTAAGTTCCCCTATGCCTGCTTTCCGGAGGGTTTTTATCGTAAATGGGTGTTGAATTTTGTCGAAAGCTTTTTCTGCATCTATTGAGATGATCATATGGTTTTTCTCCTTTTATTTGTTAATATGGTTTATCACATTGATTGATTTGCATACATTGAAGAATCTTTGTATTCCTGGGATAAACCCCACTTGATCATGGTGTATGATCCTTTTAATGTTATGTTGGATTTTGTTTGCTAGTATTTTGTTGAGGAATTTTGCATCTATGTTCATCAGTGATATTGGCCTGTAGTTTTCTGTCTTTGTGACATCTTTGTCTGGTTTTGGTATCAGGGTGATGGTGGCCTCGTAGAATGAGTTTGGGAGTGTTCCTCCCTCTGCTATATTTTGGAAGAGTTTGAGAAGGATAGGTGTTAGCTCTTCTCTAAATGTTTGATAGAATTCTCCTGTGAAGCCATCTTCCTGGGCTTTTGTTTGTTGGAAGATTTTTAATCACAGTCTCAAATTCAGTGCTTGTGACTGGTCTGTTTATATTTTCTGTTTCTTCCTGGTTCAGTCTCGGAAGGTTGTGCTTTTCTAAAAATTTGTCCATTTCTTCCAGGTTGTCCATTTTATTGGCATAGAGTTGTAGTAGTCTCTCATGATCCTTTGTGTTTCTGCAGTGTCAGTTTTTGCTTCTCCTTTTTCATTTCTAATTCTATTGATTTGAGTCTTTTCCCTTTTTTTCTTGATGAGTCTGGCTAAGGGTTTATCAATTTTGTTTGTCTTCTCAAAGAAACAGCTTTTAGTTTTATTCATCTTTGCTATCATTTCCGTCATTTCTTTTTCATTTATTTCTGATCTGATCTTTGTGATTTCCTTCCTTCTGCTAACGGGGTTTTTTTGTTCTTCTTTCTCTGATTGCTTTAGGTGTAAGGTTAGGTTGTTTATTTGAGATGTTTCTTGTGTCTTGAGGTAGGATTATAATGTTATAAACTTCCTTCTTAGAACTGCTCTTGCTGCATCCCATAGGTTTTGGGTCAACGTGTTTTCATTGTCATTTGTTTTTAGGTATATTTTGACCTCCTCTTTGACTTCCTCAGTGGTCTCTTGGTTATTTAGTAGTGTATTGTTTAGCCTCCATGTGTTTGTATTTTTTACAGATTTTTCTCCTCTAATTGATATCTAGTCTCATAGGTCGGAAAAGATACTTGATACAATTTCAATTTTCTTAAATTTACCAAGGCTTGATTTGTGACCCAAGATATGATCTATCCTGGAGAATGTTCATGACCACTTGAAAAGAAAGTGTAGTCTGTTGTTTGTGGATGGACTGTCCTATAAATATCAATTAAGTCCATCTTGTGTAATGTATCATTTAAAGCTTGTGTTTCCTTATTTATTTTCATTTTGGATGATCTGTCCATTGGTGAAAGTGGGGTGTTAAAGTCCCCTACTATGATTGTGTTACTGTCGATTTCCCCTTTCATGGCTGTTAGCATTTGCCTTATGTATTGAGGTGCTCCTACGTTGGGTGCATAAATATTTACAACTGTTGTATCTTCTTCTTGAACTGATCCCCTGATCATTATGTAGTGTCCTTCTTTGTCTCTTGTAATAGTCCTTATTTTAAAGTCTATTTTGTCTGATATGAGATTTGCTACTCCAGCTTTCTTTTATTTCCATTTGCATGGAATATCTTTTTCCATCCCCTCACTTGCAGTCTGTATGTGTCCCTAGGTCTGAAGTGAGTCTCTTGTAGACAGCATATAAACAGGTCTTGTTTTTGCATCCTTTTAGCCAGTCTATGTCTTTTGGTGGGAGCATTTAATCCATTTACATTTAAGGTAATTATCGATATGTATGTTCATATTACCATTTTCTTAATTGTTTTGGGTTTGTTATTGTAGGTGTTTTCCTTCTCTTGTGTTTCTTGACTAGAGAAGTTCCTTTAGCATTTTTTGTACAGCTGGTTTGGTGGTGCTGAATTCTCTTAGCTTTTGATTGTCTGTAAAGGTTTTAATTTCTCCGTCGAATCTGAATGAGGTCCTTGCTGGGTAGAGTAATCTTGGTTGTAGGTTTTTCCCTTTCATGACTTTAAATATGTCCTGCCACTCTCTTCTGACTTGCAGAGTGTCTGCTGAAAGGTCAGCTGTTAACCTTATGGGGATTCCCTTGTATGTTATTTGTTGCATTTCCCTTGCTGCTTTTAATATTTTTTCTTTGTATTTAATTTTGGTCGTTTGATTAACATGTGTCTTGGCGTGTTTCTCCTTGGATTTATCCTGTATGGGACTCTCTGCGCTTCCCGGACTTGATTGACTATTTCCTTTCCCATTTTAGGGAAGTTTTCAAGTATAATCTCTTCAAATATTTTCTCAGACCCTTTCTTTTTCTCTTCTTCTTCTGGGACCCCTATAGTTTGAATATTTGTACATTTAATCTTGTCCCAGTGGTCCCTGAGACTGTCCTCAATTCTTTTCATTCTTTTTTCTTTATTCTGCTCTGAGGTAGTTATTTCCACTATTTTATCTTCCAGGTCACTTTATCTGTTCTTCTGCCTCAGTTATTCTGCTATTGATTGCTTCTAGAGAATTTTTAATTTCATTTATTGTGTTGTTCATCATTGTTTGTTTGCTCTTTAGTTCTTCTAAGTCCGTGTTAAATGCTTCTTGTATTTTCTCCATTCTATTTCCAAGATTTTGGATCATCTTTACTATTATTACTCTGAATTCTTTTTTAGGTAGGCTGCCTATTTCCTCTTCATTTGTTTGGTCTGGTGGGTTTTTACCATGCTCCTTCATCTGCTGTGTGTTTCTCTGTCTTCTCATTTTGCTTAACTTACCGTGTTTGGGGTGTTCTTTTCGCAGGCTGCAGGTTCGTAGTTCCCGCTGCTTTTGGTGTCTGCCCCCACTGGGTAATGTTGGTTCAGTGGTTTGTGTAGGCTTCCTGGTGGAGGGGACTGGTGCCTGTGTCCTGGTGGATGAGGCTGGATCTTGTGTTTCTGACGGGCAGGACCACGTCCAGTGGTGTGTTTTGGGGTGTCTGTGACCTTATTATGATTTTGGGCAGCCTCTCTGCTAATGGGTGGGGCTCTGTTCCTGTCTTGCTAGTTGTTTGGCATGGGGTGTCGAGCACTGTAGCTTGCTGGTCATTGAGTGGAACTGGGTCTTAGCGTTGAGATGGAGATCTCTGGGAGAGCTTTCGCTGTTTGATAGTACGTGGAGCTGGGAGGTCTTTGGTGGACCAGTGTCCTGAAGTTGACTCTCCCACCTCAGAGGCACAGGCCTGACACCCAGCCAGAGCACCAAGACCCTGTCAGCCACACGGCTCAGAAGAAAAGGGAGGGGAAAAAAAAGAAAGAAAGGGGAAAATAATACAATAAAATAAAGTTATTTTAAAAAATTTATTAAAAAAAAGTCATAAAAAAAGAGAAAGAAAGAAGAGAGCAACGAAACCAATAAAGAGATCCACCAATGATAACAAGTGCTAAAAACTATACTAAAAAAACCCAAAAAACAGAAAACATAAAAAAGGACAGACAGAACCCTAGGACAAATGGTAAGAGCAAAGCTGTACAGACAAAGTCCCACAAAGAAGCATACACATACACACTCACAAAAAGAGAAAAAGGAAAAAAACTATATATCTATATATAAAAAAATAATAGGAAGAGAGCAATGAAATCAGTAAACAAATCTACTAATGATAATAAACTCTAAATAGTAAACTAAGATAAACGTAAAACCAGAAACAAATTAGATGCAGAAAGCAAACCCCAAGTCTACAGTTGCTCCCAAAGTCCACTGCCTTAATTTTGGGATGATTTGTTGTTTATTCAGGTATTCCAGAGATGCAGGGTACATCAAGTTGTTTGTGGAGATTTAATCTGCTGCTCCTGAGGCTGCTGGGAGAGATTTCCATTTCTCTTCTTTGTTCGCACAGCTCCTGGGGTTCAGCTTCGGATCTGGCCCCGCTTCTGCAAGTAGGTCACCTGAGGGCATCTGTTCTTCACTCAGACAGGACGGGGTTAAAGGAGCAGCTGATTAGGGGGTTCTGGCTCACTCAGTCCACGGGAAGTGAGGGGTACAGAATGCGGGGCGAGCCTTTGGCAGCAAAGGCCAGCATGATGTTGCAACAGCCTGGGGCGCGCTGTGCGTTCTCCCGGGGAAGTTGTCCCTGGATCACGGGGCCCTGGCAGTGGCAGGCTGCACAGGCTCCCGGGAGGGGAGGTGTGGATAGTGACCTGTGCTTGCACACAGGCTTCTTGATGGCGGCAGCAGCAGCCTTAGCGTTTCTTGCCCCTCTCTGGTGTCCGCACTGTTAGACGCGGCTTGTGCCTGTCTCTGGAGCTCGTTTAGGCGGTGCTCTGAATCCCTTCTCCTCGCGCACCCCGAAACAATGGTCTCTTGCCTCTTCAGCAGCTCCAGACTTTTCCCGGACTCCCTTCCCGCCTAGCCGTGGCACACTAGCCCCCTTCAGGCTGTGTTCACGCAGGCAACCCCAGTCCTCTCCCTGGGATATGACCTGCGAATCCTGAGCCTCAGCTCCCAGCCCCCGCCCTCCCCGGCAGGTGAGCAGACAAGCCTCTCGGGCTGGTGAGTGCTGATCGGCACCAATCCTCTGTGTGGGAATCTTTCCACTTTGCCCTCCGCACCCCTGTTGCTGCGCTCTCCTCCGTGGCTCCGAAGCTTCCCCCCTCCGCCACCCGCAGTCTCCACCTGTGAAGGGCCTTCCTAGTGTGTGGAAACCTTTCCTCCTTCACAGCTCCCTCTTAGAGGTGCAGGTCTCATCCCTATTCTTTTGTCTCTCTTTTTTCATTTTTATTTTGCCCTACCCAGGTACGTGGGGAGATTCTTGCCTTTTGGGAAGTCTGAGGCCTTTTGCCAGCATTCAGTAGGTGTTCTGTAGGAGTTGTTCCACATGTAGATGTATTTCTGATGCATTTGTGGGGAGGAAGGTGATCTCCACATCTTACTCCTCTGCCATCTTGAAGGTCTTCTCTATACTGGTTTAATTATTGATATTGCATTATTTTACTATCAAAAGTGTTCTTGCTTTGACATTAAATAATTCCATGATCACTATACTTTATTTTGAGTGAAACAGAGGAGAAAATACGGAGCCTATTTTAAAACTGATCATTCACAGATAAACTCTCTTACAATCTCCTATTTCCTTACAAGCAAAATAATAAAAACAAACCTGACAGTCGTAAGTCTAGTTTCCTACCTAGTAAAGAAATGACACTAAACTCTACAGCAACTTCAACTTTCTCCTCCTACTGCCTTTATGTTTTACAGAGCCACCTACCTATATTCACTGTGGAGTTGATAATAACTAGGCAAAGATGAACATTTCGGATGAGTAATGTAGAAATAAACAATGCTGCACTTCTGAGTTTATATCCAGTAGTGTATCAGCCGGGAACTAGAGGGGGAGAAGTGAAGTCCTAAGGTTATGTCCAGAGAAATGTTAATATTCCCAGACTGTCAGCCTGCTGCATCTGGCCTGAGTACTGTTCCTCCCTGGGCAGTCCACCCCACATTGCTAGCCAGGGTGGTTATTAGAATGAATTTATTATCCTTTGGTCGTCATTAACACTGACTGCAGTGGACAGTAAATTTTTTACACTCTTTATGAATGGATCTGGAAAGCAGTTTCAGAATTTTTCAAAGTGACTTTTGCGGCCAATATTCTATATCAGAGACATATCCTTATAAACAAGGACAACACGTCTCTCAACAGTCACACAGAGTTGCTCTTAGGGTGTTTCTGGTGTTAAAAATCCTTACTTACTAACTTTATTTTCACTCTCTTATGTAATATTAGTATTCTTTTATCACTGGCTCTTGGAATATGTTGGTGTCTGGCAATTAAGAAGTTTCTGAGTATTGTACTCAGCTAATCAAACCAGGTCTTTTTGTGTTTTGGTGTCTGTCCAATATCTTCTTTATCTATGCTTTCTTTTTTTTGTCTTTGCCATGGAGCCGCTGTTGAGGAAAAGTTTGAGGATCAAACAGGAGGATTGCACAGGGCTTCATACAGATAGCTAGGAGAAGTATGACGGGTGCAGGGAGGACATGAAGCACGGGGGGAAGTGAAAAGGAAGAACTTGTGATAAGACAGTGGAGTGAAGGGATGCAGTCCTTAGGGTCCGCAGTACTGTGAGGTAGGCATGAAGAGGACAGTGGGTTAGCTGGTATTCCAGATATTCGGTAAGCAAGAGGGGAGCATGAGCCCTCAGCAGAAGTGACGTGGTGGCCAGGAGCACTGAGGAATGATACAGTATACAACCCTGTGTCTAAATTCCAGCATCTCTCTCTAATAGCTGTGTGACTTTTAGCAAGTTTCTCAATGTCTCTCTGCTTCAGTTCCTTCATCTTAAACTGGGGATGGATCCTGCAGTATCCATCTAACAGGGCTGACCTGAGGATTGTATGAATCAATCTGTGTAAAGAGCTTAGGAAAGTCGCAGGCATGTTGTGAGAGCTCAGTAAGTGTTAGCTGTCTAAAAACGCCCGGGCTGTTGGTTTTTGGCATGGTCCTCTCCCTGCAGCTGTGTATAGTGTAACCGAACACTGCTGAGCCAGGAAGGACTTAGCTAACAGGACCAGCAGTGACAGAGCCATGTGAACACCGGGGTTATTTCTTGGCAGCACGGTGTGGGCTCTCAGCTGATTGGCTTGAATTCACAATTTCCCTCTGGGCCAAAGAAGACAAGAGTGTTGGTCGATTACCACATAAACTGGGACAATTATGACCTAAAGTCTAGGTATCCCTTGGGGATTATCAGTTGGCCCTAAAACAGTGCTCTCCCTTTGATGGTAAGTGCTAGAAAAAAAGCATGTACCTCACCGCCCCTTATTCTCTTTGCCACACTATAACTGTGTCCTTAGAGATGGTGTTTAGCACCGGGAAGAGTGTTTTACCCCTTTACAGTCGAGGATAAATCATGCCCTATAACTGGGGTGTCTAAAAATCCCATTTGGTTATTTTCTTAAATGTAAAACATCTTGAGCATCGATTATCCAAGTGTACAAGAGTCTCCTAGTCTCTGATATCAGTGCTTAATAAACTGGCCTTTATTGAGTGTATCTATGACTGTGTTAGGAGTACTAGTCTTAGAAGGCATGATCCCTGCTTTCAAAGAATGTCTGATCTAGGTGAGAAATAAAACATTAGTGTGCTCTTGATACTAAGCTGCTGGGTGTCATTGCCATTATAGTTTGTAAAAAATGTCTCGATCTATTCTTCATGTGTTCTGGTAGCGTAGCCCTTCCTTTCTTACTTGTCTTAATTCACCATTGTAGTAACACAACACCTAACGTTTAGATGCTTTGGCTCCCTTTGCAGTGCTGTAGGTTTCTAATAAACATTGTAAATTAATCATTCCCCAGTTTATTCTTGCCTGAAAAAAGAAAAGACTTGTTTTCTGTGCTTCTGTGATTTGTCCTGTCCTTACATACCGTTCTGTACCTGAAATTCTTGCTTAAGCACTATATGCATTACCTTGATTTAGTTAATTTTTTAAACCTTTTTTTAAAATTTAAATTGAGGTCATCTCTGTAAGGTGCCTGTTACAGTGTCTAGGGCATAAGGAGTGATCAATGAAAGTTAATTCAACTTATTAATACATTTTTTTGTTCTTCTGCCTTGCAGTTCTAAATCATTCTTTTCCATCATGTAGCATATTCAAGTTCATTTCCATTTTATGCATTTGTTCTTATATTATGGAAGATGGAAACAAAAATGTAAAGCACTAGGATGAGGGTTATCTCTCTCTTCTCGGACAGGAACACAGGCATGAGTAATATATTCTGTGGAGCAGGAGTAAGAACAATAAATGTCCCAAATATACTTCCCATTAAGCAGGTAAAATTATTTTCCTATTTTTATAACTTTGTATTTTATTTATAGTATAAATTCTATGTACTTTTCAGTAAATACTGAGCAATGGTTACTAAAGACTATTTTTCATGGCCCCATGTAACGTGCTCCTGATATGCAACGAAAAGCTTTCTTTCAGTTAACTTCCTCACTCCTTTCGTGGCAGCAACATGGAGCAGTATTTTAGAACCTTAAAAACCTCAGGTTTATACATGGTATTGTTTATTTGTATAGTCTCTAAGCATACTCTTCTTGCACAAAGTAACTTTTGTTTGTTTCTTTGAACTTAATTTTATAAAAATATGGCACAGCTGAGTTGGATTTTCATAATTCTTTCTCAAATTTGGGCTTTCTTGTCACTGGCAGATTTTTTAAAATATTTTTCTTTCTTTTTTATTTATTTTTCTTTTATTTTTGGCTGCGTTGGGTCTTCGTTTCTGCGCATGGGCTTTCTCTAGTTGCGGCAAGCGGGGACTACTCTTTGTTGTGGTGCGCGGGCTTCTCATTGCGTTGGCTTCTCTTGTTGCGGAGCACGGGCTCTAGGCCCGCAGGCTTCAGTAGCTGTGGCACGTGGGCTCAGTAGTTGTGGCTTGTGGGCTCTAGAGTGCAGGCTCAGTAGTTGTGGCACACGAAGTTAGTTGCTCCGCGGCATGTGGAATCTTCCCGGACCAGGGCTCAAACCCATGTCCCCTGCATTGGCAGGTGGATTCTTAACTACTGTGCCACCAGGGAAGTCCCAGATTGTTTTTTTTTTTTTCTCTTGAAAGGTTAACTGCATTATATCAGTCATCTCAGAGGGCTCCTTGAGATGAACTAAGGAAATAATGAACATGGTTCTACATTTTTAAATGGGTAATTTGTTATAAGACTATGACCATAACGGAGAAAATGCCATCTACTCCCTGGAAGTTTCTGGTGCTAAGGCCTGACTGCACATTGAATTTCATCAGGGTGCTCCTGGCTGGTGGAGGTTGAGGGCCACTTTTCTCTGCATCCTGGACTTAACTAGTTCTGATTCTCTCAGCATATCCACCTGCCTGCTTTGGATGGTACAGTGACAACCGATACACAGGTGCTTTGGCCATTTCTATTATAACATCTACTGGGGATACAAGAAAACTACTACTTATGATTTCATTTAGAACTTGTACCAAATGGAACAATCTCTTTTAATTTCACCAACAAATGAAATTAATTCAGAGTTTAAAAATATAAATAATCTGAAAAAGTACTGAAGAAGATAGATAGTAAATATGTCCTCTCTACTTCAAAACTTGCTCTCCATTCAAGATTAAAGATTAAATCTGGCTACCAAAAAAAAAAAAAAAAACAAACAAAAACCCAAAAAGCCCCAGAAGATTTTGTTCTTTTCTTTTACCTAGAAGACTGGTTTATCTTCATTTGTGTTGGTTGGCACTAAAACCCAATGCCCAGAGAGATCAAACACTGGTAGATATTCCTCAGGAATGGTTCAGAAAATTTATTCCATTCAGAGTTCATATCTTATTTAGAAGCATAGCAAATATCTAAAATATGTATTCTGCCAGTGACACACAATGTCTGAGATTCTTCAAGGCTTCTATTATTTTATACAACCACCATCTTTTACTGTCCACTCTGGATGGACAATTAACTGAACTTTTATCTAGGTCTAAAGAAGAGAAAAAAGGCCAGTTATAAAAGCTTTCGTAACTTGGAGCTTTGGGTATTACAGCCTTCTGTCTTTTGTAAGACAGTCATGGTAAGATTTTTAACTCTGGATCCTTTTTTTTTTTTTTTTCCTATGTCCTATTTATGTGAATTAAGCAGTGTAAGGTCCAGGAGAAACTGAGACAGAAAAGTAAGGATTATCTGTGATTTGAGTTTTATAACTGCATACATTAAATCATGTTGCATTCAATAAAACAGATTACAGTGGGAAGGCAACAGACATAAAAAGTATCTATGCATCCCTTCTGTGTGATTTTTTCCATATCTAAGACATAGACTTGAATTTAAAGGAGAACTTATAAATCATCTTGGAGGCCATTGCATTTAATGCAGTGTCTTTATGGGTGACCAGTTGGCATGGCAATGATAGATGGGCTCACATAACTGGGTCTGGTGGTTCAAATGTAGTTCACTTTGGCAGTGACTAAAACGCTTTATGATCCAGCAATTGCTTAGCGACCTGGATGAAATGAATTGGTCTGTTTCCTAGTGAATAGCTGTCCATGTCACAAGACTAGAATGTAACCGGTACTAATTGTCTCCCTGGTTGATGGTTTCAGAAACAGGGCTAAAGAGGTCATAAGGAAGGGTGACAAAATGCTCTGTCTTTTCACACCATCGCTCATTTACCGAGCTCACTGCACCCAGTCATCCCATTGGCCAGGCAGAGAGGAGGAAACCATTCATTGTCGCAACCTGAGTTAAACTGAGCCTCCCTTAAATGACATGTCTTCAATTCTCGATTATCTCTGTGACAAAATCCTTATACATACCAAATTTAGTTCAACAAAACAGAAGCAAAAACAAAAGCAAAAACAGTGTTGGAAAAGAAAAATAGTCTTTAAAATGACAGACGCTTCTGCTCATTTAGAGCAAAGTCCAGACTTAAAAGATTCATGGAATTAACTTCATAGTTTCTCTATAGTTGTATCCTACTGTGTTAGAGAGTTGATTTAAAATGTACTCTCATCAATGCTTGTCCTTTGGGACCCATTAGAATAGTTTTCACCATTTTTGTCCTATATAAAATGAAGTCTAGAAGAATTTTCCCTGGATGGGAAGAATTAAATTAAAGATGTCAATCTTTGCTAAATGAATATAAAAATATGATTCAATCCCAAGCAGCATCCAAAAAGTTGATAGTACACAGGGAAGAAATCCAAGAGAATTAATAATGATGAGATAAACACAATAATATGGAAGGAGACAAAGAGTTAGTGTAATGAAATAATATGAGACAAGCAGATTAAAGGAATTCAACTGGACTATGGCCACATATACACATCACCAAATATGGGAACTTAGTATTTGTGTAGCATGGTATTTCAAATCTGTAAGCAAATCTGTAAAGCAAAACAAAACTGGATTCCCCCCTCACACCATACACAAAAGACAAACTATAGATGGATCAGAGATCTAAATACAAAAATTACAAAATTATTTGAAGAAAATGTTTATAAGTTTGGAGTGGCATTCTTAAGTAAGATTTGGAAACCAGAACCCATAAAGAAAACACATGGGCAGATTTCGTACATTAAAATTCTAAATTCTATAAACAACAGCAAATCCAAAGTTAAAATACAAACAGTTAATGTGAAAATATTTGTACCATATATCAGGGGTCCCCTACCCCCGGGGCCGAGGACCATTACCAGCTGTTAGGAACCAGGCTGCACAGCAGAAGGTGAGTGGCGGGCGAGCGAGCGAAGCTTCATCTCCTGCTCCCCGTCGCTGGCATTACCACCTGAACCATCCTCCCCAGCCCCGTCCGCGGAAAAATTGTCTTCCATGAAACCGGTCCCTGGTGCCAAAAAGGTTGGGGACCGCTGCCATATATAACAGGTGTATGTAACAAATATTTCTAATATTTAAGGAGTTTTTCTAATGCAGTGAGGAAAAATATTAATCACTTAATAGAAAAGTGGACAAAAAATATGAACAGGCAATTTAGAGATGAAGAGTTGGAAAAGACTTATAAATATATAAAGAGTTGTTTAACTTAAGTACGAATAATTCCTTTAGGAATGAAAATTGAAACAGGATACCCTTTTTGACTATTAGACTGGGAAAATGTAAAGAAAATAGGAAACATTGTGTGTTGTGCTATGTGAGGCTATGCTCTGGCATGAAAATGACCTTTTCATATATTACTGTGTTAAAGGGAATTTGTAAAACCTTTGGAGATCAGTTTGGTAATAGCTTTTAAAAATTCAAATGCACATTTTCTATAACCTAGAAATATCATTCTGAGGAATCTCACCTATAGCTATAGCTATGGGTTCAAAAGCATATGTTTTTGCCCATCACAAACATAAATGTTCATTAATAAGAAAACAGTACAAAAAGTACATCATGGCTTTACAATGGATTTTATGTAAACATTAAAAAGAATGGAGTAGAGTTATACCTACTAACATGAAAAAATATTTGTGTTATGTTGCTGAGTGAAAAAATGTGTAATATAATGACAATTCCTTAATGTGTGTGTGTTTGTATATTTTTGTAAAATCTTAGGAAAATATTGAGAAGTATGTGTCCCCAATTATTGAAAGTAGCTAAAGTTTAAAGTAGTTGAAAGGATGAGTGGGGTTGGAGAAGTCAAGATGGGACTGTTTTCTTCCTTAAATAACTTTAAGAGGATGGGAACATGGGTCATTGTCTGGACTTGAAAATTTGAGCTTTTCAGTGAGATAGGTTTGTGCCTGCATGGCCACACATGATGTGTGCCGTTGTCGACTCCCATTTCTCCAATAAGACCAAAGCAGGAATGATCATTAGCTTGCTCACCAAAGGAGCAATTCAGACCTGGCTAAGAAGGGGGTTGTGAGTGTACAGAACACTGAGATGGTTTTGAAGGGTGCCCCGTACTCAGATATAAGTAAAAGGAAAGTGACCTTTCAGTCTCTGTTAGGAGAATGTTTGATTTCCTGTCACTGTTGCTTAATTTCAAAGTTATTTGCTTTTGGTTCCTTTTTTTGCTAACATAATGCCTACCATAAAATGACTCAGTAAGTATCAACTTTGTGAAGTGATTGTCAATTGGAAAAATTAATTTAAAAATATATTTTTTAAAATTCATGTTTTAATAACTTATGAAGATTTTTTAAATGGAAACAGCATTTTTCTTTTTTTTTTTCCCCCATTTTCTTCCATACATTGTTTTAGTAATTCGTGTTGTCACTAGCATTTGAATCAAGGAGAGAATCTATGGCCTCCTCAAAGAAGTGTGGCAAAATTTCCAATTACTAAAATACAAAACTTGTTCTCCTTTCTCATGTTTTTATACCACAGCATGGAAATATGTCTTCTGATTTCTTATAGTAAGGAATTAGCTTTTAAAGTAGCAAATTGCTTTTAAAATCACTTCTCTTTCTCATTCATATACCTTTTTCTGTCTTTTGTATCAGTTATTAGCTTTTGGAACAGGTTTGTTCTTTGCTTTTATGCAGCATACATCAAACTAGACATTTATATTTTTATATTTAAATTAAATTTTTTTACCATGAGCAGTATTCTAATTTATGTCAAGGTGATATCTCCCATGTGGGAGATATTTTATTGCCAGATGGTATGTGAACTTTTCTTCTGTTTGTATCACAACTTTTCTGTTGTCATTCCTTCTAAGAAACACTTTTGCTTTAATATAGGAAAATCATAAGTAAAATCTTAAATTAAGCAATCAGTGATTGGAGAGTGATTATGGCATTTGCCCAATACTAAGTTGGTAATAAAACCTAGGGAGAAGGAATTATGGAGATCAATTTCCCTGAAATGCTGCTTTTGACTTGCTAATCTGTTATTCAAGATTCTTTAATATTTTAATTCTGTAGTACCTCTTGGCTTTCATAAAGTAAAATAAAACATTTATCCCTGCCCTTGTCTGCAGTCTTTTACCCCTTAATACCTGAAAGGGGTGGGGAATGGTGAAGAGTAGTTCCCACCTGGTGCAGGACAGGCCCTGAAAGAGCTAACCTATTGCTCAAGGAGAAGTTGCAAGGAAAAATGACCCGCACATCAGTAATATTCTTGATCTTTCCTCTAAAAGAAGAGAGGGAAGACAAAAGCAGACATAAAAACCTAACAAAAGTGAAGTCAAAACCAAGGCAGATTTCAAAAGACATTGACGCGTAAGTGGATATTTGTATAAGAATTTTATACATGGGAGTAAAATTTATCCATTTTAAAACCACTTTGAGAATAAGTTTATGAGATGTAGTGGTAATTCAGATTCTAGGCAGGAAGGTCCTTGACGTCAGCTTTGGAAATAGGACAGTTTTTTTTGCCTAGAAATCAAGGTGGGGCAGGGGGGAAGGCACAAAATTGTTGGAATAACATTAAAGTGATACCACTGAGTGGACTTGAGAGAAAAATAATTTATATGTGCTTTAATAGTGGAATGATGCAGATGTTATTTTAAGTGAAAAGCAATATGATAAAGTTTGTGGAAGCATTTAGATCCAGGCTAAGGGGATGCACTTGCAGAGCAGCCTAGTGACAAGTGAAGGCATAGCTAAATCATGCATTATGGAGGGACTGAGGGTGACAGCCACTAAAGCAAAGGGGAGCCCTGTGCCTGCTGACTGGGGTTTGCACAGCACTAAGTAAACTTAAATGGCTCAGGTGTTCAGAGGATGAACACAGTCATGAGGAAAGAAGCTGCTGTGTACCTGGTGAGGTTAGACAAAGAGCAAAGGCACACACCATCCACATTCCTGTGTGTGCTCAGGAATTAGCCTTCCCTTGTCTGGTTTGCATGTTTGTTGGGCAGGAAATGATCTGTCAGTTTAATTCAGAACTTGTATTTTCAATGGAGCTGACATGGGGTTAAAGAAAATCAATATTAGACTTACAAGATAAAATAATGTTATCTTATTGACAGCTATCAATAATGGATAATGAGGCCTTCGGTTGAACTTCCTTGAACAAACAAGGACTTGAGGCTGTCAATAGGTTATAAATGAAAATCTAATTACATAGACTTGTTAGCTTGGATTCCAGTCTTAGACATTAATGTAATTAATTTGTGGAAGAGTGGCAATTTGAGTGGGGGAATTCAAGCATATTTTATTAATTTTATTTTTTATACATAGGTAGACTTTTAGAGAAAAATACCTTTCCCTTTTGCAAACAGAAGCATTGCAAATGCATATATGACGTGTGAGCACATGTGCATGTGAGACAGTTTCTTTTTCAGTTTATGGAACATCATTATAAATTTCCAGAGAGAAAAGGAAATATAAATTGCTCAGGCAATTTAATAAAATTCAGATAGAATAATTGAGTTTGAGATACTCAAGTTTGTCAGTATCAGTTCAAAATTAAAATAAATTTTTGTGTTCTACAAAAGTAAGGTCACTGTTAAAAGTTTCTGTTTTTTCCTTGCCATGGCTTAAAATACACGAGCAAAAGCATAACTCCATAGGGCTTTCCATTAGGTTGGCTTTTCTAGAAAATTAGGATCCTTAGAAAGGGGGAGGTAGAGAGAGATTTTTAAAAATTCTCTCTTCTGAAGTTTTATTCATTATAGCTAAAATTTGTAAGTAGCCAAGATGTCCTTCAATAGGTGAGTGGATAAACAAACTGTGTATTATTCAATGATAAAAATAAATGAGCTATCAAGCCATGAAAAGACACAGAGGAAACTTAAGTGCATGTTGCTAAGTGAAAAAAGCCAGTCTGAGAAGGCTACACACTGTATGGTTCCAACTGTTTGACATTCCAAGAGAGGCATAGCTATAGAGACAGAAAAAGATCAGTGGTTTCCAGGAATTGGCAGGGATGGAGGTGAGTTAGAGGAGAGGAATGAATAGGGGGAGAATAGGAGATTTTTAGAGCATTGAAACTATTCTGTATGATATTGTAATGGTGGATGCATGATATTATGTATTTGGGAAAACCCACAGAATGTACCTCACAAAGAGTGAACCCTAATGTAAATGCTGACTTTGGGTGATGATGACATGTCTGTGTAGGTTCATGGATTGTAACAAACGTACCACAATAATACAAGATGTTAATAATAAGGGAAACTGTGTGTGTGTAGAGGGGGGTTGGTGAAGAGATAGGTATATGGGAACTCTCTGTTCTTCTCTAGTTTTTCTGTAAACCTAATACTACTCTAAAAAATAAAGTCTATGATTAAAAAATTGTCTCTTCAAAATTACAGTTTGAAATAGAAACTCTCAATTCATAAGATTAAAGCTACTCTGGGTGAACACATCCCATAAACCATCAGGATCTATCTTAGAAAGCCAGCTGGCTTTCTCCTTATGCTTCTATACTGACTTTCCATTTGGCCCAAAGCATTAATCCAGGTACAGCAGGATGAATTAGTGATTGCATGGACTCTGCCTTGGCCCACAAGGAGGATGTCTAGGGCAAGTCTGTCATGTGTAACAACCCTGGCCAGTGAGTTGAGGCTGACCTGATGCACTCCAGGGCCTGAGGTGGTGTCATTGATCACTTAAGTCAAGCACAAATATTCTAACTGGATGGCTCCCATCATAGGAATAACTGCCCAGGGGTCCACATAAATGACAAATCAGTTGTTCCTCCAGGAAGCTCCCCTGAGTAACCAAGGCCCTACTCGTTTTGGAAAGATCTTCACAGCCATCTTTGGCTACATAATCCACGGGTGGTGTTTTCCTAACATTTGCAGGTCTCTCATCCCACCCCTCAGGTGCAAGTCAAGGTGTTTTTGGGAGAGAGGCAAATAAATGTTTGGCTTCCTCACAAGCAGTAGAGTCCTGGGGCACATGTAATACCTTTGGAAAGAAAGTGCCATTTCCACTTATTGGGCCCTCCCAAGTGACACATTTGTCACAGAGAACAGGTTGATAGTGCCTCCAATGTGGTCATCTGGCTGACTGCTAAGTCTTAGGGGGCCCCAGTTCAGTTTGAATAACTGAGTCTAGTCCTTGATTTCAGAAGGAATGACTGAGGACAGTTCAGTATTTTCTGTGTGCCTACACCACTAGCCAGGTAGCATTTTCCTAAGGAAGGGAGGAGGGAAAGGCATAAGGAGATATTAACAGGTATTTTGCATGGGAGGTTTAGGATCTGGGGCTATTTTGCTGTTTCTGATGGAGTTTTCAGTAGGGGGAACAGTGGGCAAATTATAGTCAGAGCCATCTAGCAGGAGATGGAAAGCCTGTCCAGTTAACTAAATTTAAGGTGCTTACAACAGTTTTGGAGACCTGCACTGTGGCGCTTCCCTTCTTGAGCAAGGTTCCAGGCAGGAGGCTCCTCCTTCCTCTGAACTTGCAGGGTCTAAGATGCTCCCTTTCCAGGCGTCTGAATTGTTGTTCTCTCTTCACTGCCACTAAATTGTTATGTCTTCTTCAAGTAACTTTACCTTTTTTCCCATCATCCTTACTCTCAGACCTTTCATCCAGAAATGTGAAGTGTAAGAGAGGTAGAACATCATTATAAAACTTAAAGAGGCTGCACATGTCCAACCTGGGCCCACCAAGCCATTGTAGGGGTACGAATAGGGGTCATTAGCATTATGTTCTAAAGTTATTAGACCATCGTGCTCATTATGCTTGTGATCTAAGACCATGTCAATCTAACAAAAGAATCCAGGCAGCTGAACCAGAACCTAATTCGAATCCTCTGGCATTCCTTTTGGTTGGGCTATCACCCAGAGAGTATATGAACCAGATTGCTTGAGGTTACTCTCAGGGAAAAGGGTGATGCATCATGCCCAGGAATGGTCAAGGCAGTATTCTGAATTTTCAAAGTTAAGTCTATATAAATCCCACTACCCCTTTGTCCTGATCATTATCCAGGGGTAATTATTCCCTGTTTTGTATTACTTCAATATAACTTGTATTTTTCATAAGTCATATGGAATAGTTACTATCTCTATATATGTCTATTTTCCCTAGAAAACATAATTTCTTTAAGGTAAAAAATTTTCACCTTTGCCTTTGTATTTCTAAGCCTAGAGCCTAGGAGGGTACTTAGTACTATAGAAGGCTCTTAAAAAAATGTATCTTAACTAGAACTCATTTGTGAAAGATGGACTGGGGTAATGCTATTCAAATTAACTATGAATTGTGTAAATACACAGAATCAGATTAAAAGGAAAGGATTATTGATTCATTATGTGCAGAGGAAACAAAAGGTTTGGGGATAAATATTACATATTTCCTTAAAAAGTCTATAACTGTGTATTATTTCAGGAAAAGTTCAATGAAAGTCTAGGAGATTAATGTATGTTTCTTGTGGCCTTTCCCCCATTGCATTAAGCTATTTAGCAATGTTTTGACATTTAATAGCTATCTATAGAATTATTTGATTGGATTATATTAATTTTTTTGGTCTCAATGATGCTTATCAAATTAGTTCATTAAAGTGAAAAACATCAGACTAAGTTTCAGAGACCTGCCTGAGATGAATGACAACTTCACGAAACTAAAGAAAAAGAGTTAAATAGTTTAAAAATTTTTTGAACAGGTTTCTTCAGGCTTTGTTTAAATATCTTGTGGTAAGTTTGGGCAACAGTGGGAAAAGGGTCCTGGTACTCTGGTATAAGTGCTCATGTGCTTAGTATTTAGAGAAGTTCAGCCAACCAGTTTTATAAAGCAACATGAGAAGAGAGGAGTTGCTGAGGATAAGCAGTGAATAGTCTATGAATGGCTTCCGTAATAACAAGCTTATCTCTGAATCCTTGGTGACTCAGTGGCATGCTTTACTTGCTAGCTTTCAAGTCTGAGTTACTGCTTTCCTGCTGGCCTACAAGGCTCACCTTCCGTTTTTTTGTTTTTTGTTTTTCTCATTTCTTCTGAATGCACTCCCCAGGAAGTGAAAGTTACAACTTGTCTGGACAGACATTCCAGAGCCTTTGGATTTTATGGACATAGGGAATGTATTCAGAAGCTTCCTGCTTGGTGATGACACCCTTTGTTCTTTTGTACACATTCTAAGTGAACTTTGCTACAGACAAATTAGCCTTGGGCAAGGCCTTAAAAAGAGGAGATTGCAAGAGAGACACATAACACAGGAAAGGGAATACTCATTCATTTCCATTTAGGTTCCTATTTTTAGCCAAACATTTATCATTTTTATCTTTAATTCCTCCTAAGAATGTTAGTAATTCACAGTTTTAATGTGTTGTGAGTATAAAATTGCTTTTGTCTTTTCATTAAAGTTTTTAAGCATTGGTCAACTTTAGGGACAAGAAATCCTTACATTTAATAGGGGAACAATTTGATCAGCATGTCTGCTTGAGTTTTTTACTATCTGGAATTTGAGGCAACACTATAGATGTTATAGATCTATTGAATTACAAAATCCCACCTGTGAAAATCTTAATTCATTAAGCAAAATTTTACCCTTGCAGTGTCTGACAATAGAATATCAATGTTATTTGTTTTCTGGAGGGGTATTCCCGACTACTAGTACATTATTAGAATAACATATCACACGTGTTATGGTAGATTGTGTGACTGGAGGGAAAAAGAAGAAAGTTACATTTGTACGTTGGTTTACCCATTATCTAGCCCAGTACATGGTACAGAGGAAACACATTATCCATTGCTTGTTGAATTGAATAGAAGTAAATCCTGGTCTCATCTGAAAACTTAGTAAGATTACCTAATTTTATTAGGAATAGGGAAGATAAATTGATATAATGATCTCATTCATGAATAGTAATTTATCTTCTTAAATAAAGATTGTAGTCCAGGCTTTCTTCCTCTTTTTTTTATAATATTATAATAGTGTTCTAAGTTACTGCTTCTGATACTTCAGTTCTTAATGGACACCACAGTCAGACTTATTTTTCACAAGTGCTTTCCTATTATGTCTTTTCTCTGCTCAAATCCTTGAAAACCTCCCCATGTCCCTTATAGTGCCTAGCATGGTGCTTTGCAGAGTTGTTACTGAATGCAAGTTTGTGTGCCCAACACACAGTGAGGCCAAACAAACCAAAACTTTGGAGTTTGGAGCAGAAAAATGTTTATTTAAGGGCCACGCAAGAAGACAGGTGGCTCGTGCCCCCAAAACCCTGTACTCCCCGAAGGGTTTCAGCAAAACACTTTTAAAGGCAAGGTGAGGGAGGGGCGGGCGAGGTTGATTGTTGCAAACTTTTTGGTGTCAGAATCCTTTGTTCTTGCATCTGTCCATGTAGGTCAGGTCGCCATGTTCCTATAAACCTCCAACAAGACAAATGTTATTCTCTGTTCTGTAACTTTTTATCTGTATATGAATGGACTCTTAAAGGTCAGAGCCCTGAGAATAGGCTGTCCTGTATATTTCAGGCTATAGGCAATGTTCTTTTACAAAAAGTGCAGAGCCAGCCTGACTAAGCACAGGCAACAAAGCACAAAGGTTAAGGTAAAGGGAACAGATCTAATATGGAGTCAGATTTGTTCTTCCCTATTACAGAGTTACTCAGTGGCTGCTGATTAACTAGGAGATATCAACCTGAAGGTGTTTCTCCCACTGTGCTGCTGAGCTCTGCTTTTAGCCACATCTTGTTAAATGCATGTATCAATGATGTGTGTGAATACATAGAATATATGCTTATCAAATTTGTAAATGACTCAAGGCTGGGATGGATAGCAAATATACAAGATGACAGAATCAAAATCTGAAAACATTTTGAGAAGCTTCCTTTAATAGGATGAAATTTAATAGAGTTAAAAGTAAAGGCCTATCTTCAACAACAACAACAACAAACCCCTCCCTGCTGAGAGCATCTGCATATAGACGATTCTCAGAAAGGGCCATCAGTGATCGGGCAGCCACACAGGCCAATGGAATCATAGACTTATTTGGAGAAAAGAAAGATGGAGGTGAAGGTCACCCCATTGGCACTGGTCAGACCCCATCGAAAGTCTTGTGTGCAATTCTGGATTCTATTCAGAGAGATACAGACAAATTGGAATGTATTAGAGAATGTCAAAGGGTCTTAAATCTATTTTTTTTAATTTTATAATGAGTCTGAAGAATAGTTTTCTAACTAACCTGGAAAAATTTAATTACTTTGTCAAGTTAAAAAAGATAAACAAGAGTTGTGATACTAGTTGGGGTAAAGATTTCTTTTTTTTTGAATTTTTGAATTTTATTTTATTTTTTTATACAGCAGGTTCTTATTAGTTATCCATTTTATACATATTAGTGTACATATGTCAATCCCAATCTCCCAATGCATCACAAGATTTCTTGTATCCTAGAATTTAAAAAAAGATTTGGAGGATCAACTATCTAGCACACACTGTGTGCTTCTCTGAGTAGAATATTTATTCATGAGTGTGGCAATTTTTTCTCTTAAAAGAGGTGACAGGGAAAGAGCATGGTTAGGAGCACTGTGAAATGACCAAGCTGTGCACATGTGGGAGCACATGTCTTCTGCTTCTTATGGTCCTGAGTGAGATGTGAGAAGATAGAAAATGTTCGGTCCTTCAGGCTTTGCAAAATACACCCAGAGATCTAGAACAGCTAAGAGGAAAGAAAAAAGTGAGAAAACAGAATAGAGGGAGAGAAAAGTAGGGGTAATGGAGAGTATGATAGAATAGGATAGGGCAGAAGAGAAAGGAGAGAGAAGAGAGACATACTGAGCCCCTTATCATACGGTCTGGGGAAGAATATTTACACCATAAACTTACTAAGAGATTTATGAGTGAGTCACACGTGATCTAGTGATGACCAGTGCAAAGCTGCAGATGTCTTAGGTAAGGATGCTTTTAAGAAATCAAAAGTATTATGTTCTCTCCTCTTCAAGTACCTGCCTCTTCTGCTCCTGTTTCTTTTCTGTGAAAAGGCAGATACTCATCAGGCTTGTGATGTGCTATCACATATAGGTAGACCTATGTTTTTGATTGGAGGCCTTCAAAATGCTTTTCCACTATAGTTGAGAACTGTTGAGAAGCTGCTGTACATGATACACCATGGGGCTTTTGTGTTGCTTTCAGAGTTCCACGACTGCAACTTCTGTCAAACAGTTTCCCTCTGTGTCGTACATCTGCAAATTTAAATTCAAGAAAACTCATTCAAAACAGTGAAATTAAGTAATAATTGAAGTGGATACTAGCTACTTCAGCACAGAAGGATTTATTTTGGTATATTTTTAGGGCTTGGTACAACATACTGATACAAAAATATTAAATCACCAGAAAAAAAATTGGTAGTGTTTTAAAGGAAGTGAGAAGAGAGAAAAGAACAAAGGAATTTTCTCCAATCAAATGCAAATGAAAATGACCCGCAAGATTCTGAAAACAGTCTCTCTCCTGACAATGAACATTTTCATGCAGTGAAATCCATTTTTGAGACTCATTAGCGAGCGCTGTGATCTTGCTTATTTTCTATAGGAGCGTCTGGTTATTTCAAATTGATTAGGAGACCTCTGATGTGGGAGAGCGAATCACTGAACGACCCCAGGTATTTCTGTAATTGGTTATCATGCTTATTTACTAATGTTTCAGCACAACCAATTTATTCTGGAGCAGATTTTCCTTGCCTTTCCACTGCTGTTCCTGCCAGTGCTGTTTTCTGTTTTTAGGGAGAGAAAGGAATAAGAGGGCGGGAGGGAGCAAGTGGGAGAGAGAGAAAGAGAGAGAGAGAGGGAGGACACACATTAATCTTCTCATTTTTTTTTTTTTTGTTCTTAAAAAAAGCAGATTAATGGATTAATGGATTTATTCAAGGTATTTATCAATAGTAGTAGTTGAAAATGAAAGAAATGGAAACGTATGTATTTGTTTGTAGTGAGGTCACTCATTGCAAACTGTTATCAATCTTTTCTGATTCTATTATTTCCATTAGCTAGTGCTGGGAGCTGAGGTTCAGCTCCCTCATCTCTCTCACCCTGCCTCAGTGCTGGCTGACCTTCCTGTATTCAATCCACTTGCTCCTGAGCTCATCAGAAATAAATGGACTAGAATAGAACAGAATATGGCTCCATATTGCACTGTTCATTGTCTGACGATCCTGAAGACCTGAGCAAGTGGCTAGTGGTGCTGGTGTCTCAGGCTGCAGGTGGGGCACACATTACATTCTCCACAGTCTCTCATCTACAGCCCCGGGCATTCCAGAGTCAAATAATGGGAGGCGGGACTCTGGTCAGGGCACATGCCTCCTGCCTCAGCCCTTCTGTGAGGATCTGCATGAACTTTTCAGCACAAGAGAAACATGGCAAGACCCCGATTTTAACATCTTCTGATTAGAATGTGATTTAAGAAAATGTGGACATTTTTTCCAGACTATCCCTGCTGGAGACTGCACATCACTGGGGAGCTGCTACGTATTAAGAAGTGTCTTCTACCTCTGCTACGACAGATACTCTTGGCACAAACGCAAAGCATGCATTACCTGGTGCCAACTATGATTTCTGTCTAGGACTTCCAAATTTAAAGTTATTTATTATCTTAAAAGTTAAGGTAAACCTTCAAGTAAAGGGAGTTCTAAAAGAAATTCCTACTGCTAAAGAATGGGAGGGGTTAGATTTGATCTAGTTTGATTTCCCATTGGTGAAATTTACTGAATATTTATGGGAAATAACAAAAAAAATAGTGCTGGGAGGAGTCCTTGAGGTAATTTAGGCTAACTTACTGATTCACAGATGACAGAAATCAAGAGAAGTCAGGTGACTTCTTTCAATGTCAGTTAGTTACAGAGCTGAAAACAGAATCTAGCTTTACTTCAGGTGTAGGCCTAATAGAAAAACAAATTTTCTGTTTTCTCTGTATTCCCAACAAACAGCATCCCCTTTACGTCAAAAATTTTCTGTCCTTATAATGTGATTTCATTTTGCTTTTGTTGTGATGATAGGAATTACTGATAATAACACAGAATATAATAAATTATAAGGAGTGATATCTTTCAATTTTTATTTCAGAATCTAATGAAACTGTGTTTGATTTTTGAACATACGAGTATGTAGTGAAAGCACTTTTCTTCTGTGGCAAAGATATCTATTGTACAGTTCCTAGTATTTACTATTAGTACTTCAGTAAACTTCTGTAAATCATTATCTAGGGTGAGAATTAATAAAAGTAGCCATTGGCAACATTCACATAAATGTGTGAGAAAAACATTCCAAATGAGGTTTTTATAGTCGCTGAAGGAAAAGCTCTTCTGTTATATTAGAGCTGCCAAAAGAATTCAGAACTTGAATGATCCAAATGACAGCAAAGCAGATTGAAGCTGCTCTTCCCTCTACATTCTCTTTTCTTTATGCATTCAGGGCTCTGAATCAAGAAAACTTATATGCAAGGGGTGCAGAACAGATCCAATTATACAGAGCTCCAGCTAATGTCTGACGCTTTAAGTACTTTTCAGAATTTCTGTAGATTGCTATATAGCCAACTCTCAATTTCTCAAAGTAATGAGGAAAGTCTTGGAATACATTACCCCAGAACCCATAGAATGAAGTAATTAGTATTCATTACCAGTTTTATTTCAATGGCTAATTGCACTTCACACTCATATATTGATACAAAAAACTGGACACTCAAGTAGTATCTACTATCATTTATTATATGGACATGGAAAGAACAATTGAAGGGAAGTTTTTGCTGCTCTAAAGAGTTTGCAGAATTTTGCACACAGTTTGATAGAGTGCTGTGATCCATTCAAAACCAGACCTGACATCAATGAGTGGAATGGGGGAAAGGGAGGTTCTTAAGAGGTATAGATAGAATAGATACCCATTAAATTTGAGAGTGGCCATGGGTGAAGGTGATGGTGGTATTTGTATGTACGTGTATGCACTCTGACACCTATGATGGGTCTAAATGGGCATGAGCCAGAGTTTGAGAAACTTTGGTTGAGTGTCTACTGAGGATGATGAACCGGGCAAATTTCTACTTGAGGAACATGCTTCTAGATTTTCTACTCTAAGTCTTAGGAGACAGAAGACTCCATTAACCTTAGTTTGAAAACACCAGAGGGCTGCAGATGTCCATAAAATTAACTTGTAATTTTATTCTTGCTTCCCTTGCATTACTACATAAACAGAATAAGAAAAAAGGAATACAGTTGATATTTTCACTCATGGAAAATTTCTGGAGCCCTCTTATAAGCCAGGTACTGTAGTAGGAGCTTTTGCTTGTATATTAAGGCCTAATCAAGAAACAGAAAGCATACTAAAAGTGGAAATTTGGGAAGGAAATAATAATAGGACAATTAAAAGATGTGTGGATATTGTATAGAAAAACCATAAGGAATTGTGAGTTACCTCAGGGATAGTAAGAGTAGAATTAGAATATTTTCATGACTCTCAGACCTGTGGGGCAAATAGAACTCAGAGAGAGAAGAATGACTGTCAGGAGTTCCAACTCAGTAGAGAGATATAGTCAGTGAACAGTTAGCCTTTAGAGAAAGAACTAGGGGAATAGGTACATACTTTTCCCCAACTCTCCTTTCTTCATCACACCTTATGCTGGGGCTTTCTGTTGGCTGAACTCAATTGGAAACGAGAAGAGAAGGATGCTTATTGGTGCAGTTCATTATTGGGTACCATTTTGGGGGACAGGTAGATCAAGGTGCAGAAAGGCGAGCCAAAAAGAAAGAGAATATACTGAGAATGCAGGCCTTTTCTCATTTCATTGCTCAAACAGCCCAGGGTGGGTAGTGTATGGCAGGATTTTCAGTTGCAAACATCAGAAACCAACTTTACCTGGCTTAAGCAGGGAAAGATATTGAGAGCCTTCTGGAATCCCTGGGACACTTAGAAAATCCACTTCCAGGAGGATACCACTGCTCCTTACCCTGGGTTTATATCATAGACAC
Source organism: Balaenoptera acutorostrata (assembly GCF_949987535.1). NCBI lineage: Eukaryota > Metazoa > Chordata > Mammalia > Artiodactyla > Balaenopteridae > Balaenoptera > Balaenoptera acutorostrata. Next base: position 28,933,282 of record NC_080065.1, on the reverse strand, counting down.
TACTGCTGCTCCTACTGCAGCAACTGCTGAAGCTGCCATAACAGCCAGAGACTCTTCCTCATGGACTCCTTTCCTTGTTTCAGCTACTGATTCAAAAGTGAGGTGTGTGCCTGCCACTGGTAGAATCTGGGGGCTCTTGACCAAGCTTTGCTTCAAAAGATGGTGGAAGAATGAGTACCTGGCATTATTAGCCGTCTGTAGAAGGGCAGTGCCTCTCACAAGAATTTTTAGGTGAGGAATTCTCCAAATTTAGGGATGGGTTTCTAGTGATGGATGGCCAGAGAGCATGTCAGATGCCTGCTACACATAGGTTTTATTAGCTCCATTTTGCAGATGAAGATCTGAAGTTCAGAGAGGCTAAAAAATTCTTGCCAAATTAATAGCTTTAGTTGAGAGTCAAAGATCAGGTGCAGGTTTTTGCTATTTCTACTATGTCAAAATTTCTCTCTAGTCTCTCAGATAATTTAATCTGATCTCCACTTGAGTGAATCTTTTCTTTTTAAGACTGCACCGCATATTTTTTTTTTGAAAGTGCAAATGATTCTAAAGTTAAATTGGCTAAAGCGATACATGAAAAAACATCAAAAAAGAAAGAGAAAAGGAATAGTGAGAGGAGATATGCTTTCTGAGTATTAAAATATAATAGATGCTGTAGTAACTGAAATAAAATAGTGTGGTGTAGGTATAGGGGTGTACAGATTAACACAATAGACTAGAAGTTCCAGAAATAGATCCAAACAAGCATATTACTTCAGTTTGTGATATAAGTGGAATTTTAATACAGTGGAAGAAAAGATAGATGATAAATTTGTTGGGAAAACCTGCTGACCATTTGATTTAAAAAATTACACCTCACACAAATTGAATTCCAAAGGCATTAAGTGTTTTAATGTGAAAAATGAAAAAGAATAGAAGTAAATGTAGGTGAATATTTTTATAATCTTGATCTGTATAAAACATTTCTAAGTATGGCACCAAATGCGGGAAGATAGAGAAAACGATTGCAAAAGTGAGTACAAAAAAAGTAAAAATTTCTCCACAGCTATAACGATATAGACAATTACATTGAAAAATACTCACAAAATACATGAAATAAGAAGGCTAATATTGTTAGTATGTACAGAAAAAAATTTACAGAAGACATGAAAATGGTTTATTAGCATATGAAAGGATGTTTAAGTGCATTTGCAGTATTAATCAAATGAATTCACATTACAATGAAATTAGCAGAAATTAAAGCAATTACCAATGTCCAAGGTAGGCCAGGGTGCATGTCTATGTGTGTGTGGAGGGGTTTATTTTATACCATTCTGGTAGGGTTAAAATTGGATTAATTTCTCTGGAGAGTTATTTGACATTATATATCAAAATTCTTTAAAATGCCCTTTGATCAAAAAATTCCGCTTCCAGCAATTTTTCATCATGAAATAGTTCAACAAACACATAAATCACACAGGAGTGAACATTGCAGTGTTACTTTTAATAGAAAAAATACGAAACGAAATACTAAATATTCATAAACTGGAGATGTTAAATGTTTCATGTACATTTATAAGGTGGAATACTACTTAGCCATGAGAAGGCAGATATCTATCTATTGATATCAAGGGATCCATGATATATTTTTAGTTGAAAAGTCAGGGTATAAAATACTATGAATAACATATCTAGTATTTGTAAGAAAAAAAATTGCGTTTAGAAAATACTGGGAAGATAATGGTCTAAAGTGTAAATGGTGGTTTCATCTGACTAGTAACATCTTGAATGACCTTTATTTATCCTTTATCCATTTCTACATTTTCTAATTACGTATGATAAGCACTGATAAGCGTAATAAAACACAAAAAAGCTATTTCTATTTTGAAAAAATGAAGTGAAAGATATAAATTATCATTAAGCAACATATAAAGACTAGTTTTCATGTTCTTATTTACACGATTTTTCTAATATAATTGTGTGTGCGTGTGTGTGTGCGTGTGTGTGAAAGTGGGTAATAAAAAGCTAGAAAGAGGCAAGGAAGACAGAAAGATGGAGTAGACTGAGTGATTTGTCCTAATTTGTGAAGGGAGAGAATTGATGACTATAACCTGCACCTAAATCCTGCTTTTTACCCAGATCTGGTCCCTGTTTACAGCTTTACAGTCATCTGGTGTAGAAGACTATGGCTCTCACATGCCTTCTTCCCAGCTCTCTCCTGCAGCGGTGCTGATATGCAGCGGAGATGACCAGAGACCCACAACGTAGACAGAGGGGCACGAGAAAATCAGAGGCTAGATAGCCTTCTCTGATCACTGGATATTGAACTACTTGAGGAATGTGTTCACTTTTGAGTAGATCAGGAGAACAGTTTTGGCGGAAATAGGAGAAAGTGAGGCACTGGGGGAAGACAGCTGGAAGGGTTAAGGAATGGATTCAGGATGGGTCAATGACTGTGACCTCAAGGCCTGTCATCCTCCTGCTTCAGGGGCCATTCTAACCTTTAATAGTCAAATAAAGTGATTCCAGCTTCCATGCTGTGCATTGACAGGGGCCTTGAACATCCCAATATGTTCGAAATTGAAGGATGGCGGCGCCTGAGTGAGAGAGATCATACCTCTCCTTCATTGGTCCATGCCTCAGTCGGGCTCCCACTAACTGTCACTGTTGGCTCCTGAGGCTCTGTTTGTTTTCCTACTATTTCAGCCCACACTGGACACCACCTCTCTTTTCTTGCCTCATATCACCAACGCAATTCTGCTTTGGGCAGCAGGATTTTACTATAGCTTTAGAATGTTGCAGTAGAAGATGGAGGTAGTGAAGGGGGTAAATCAATATGACATGAGGTCTAAATATTTCTTAAAATTGTTAGCATTTAGAAATTCTTCTTCTCCTCAAGCTGCCTTACATATCCCTCTTCCTTAATTTCTAGGACCCTCATCCTTTTTATTTCAGGGGCAGAAACCTTAAATACCTTTTCAAAGACAATTTTAGTCCTCTATTTTTTGGTGCAAGGGGTGGTGGGAGCTAACCTTTCCTATCCAAAAAGACCCTTAAGATGTTTTCCTAAGTGCAAGAGCCATGTTTCCTGGAGATTAATTACATGTTTTCAATAGGAAACAGTTAACTATATCTGTTTTTATTCTCCCCATTGTATAATACTTTATTGGGTCAAGACTAGGGAAGGGTCAATGTATTGTTGGGCTTTTTATTCTATCATGAGATCTTTCTTTATTTTCAGAGGCCACTCTGTGGACTAGGTTAATTTTGATACCAGATGGACCTTCACTTTGGGACATAGTAGGGAGCCAACAGGACCTCAAAGAAAGGATATAGTTGAACAATGTAAAAAGGAGAAGCTAGTCTAAATTTCTTCCTAGACCACTAGACTTAGAATGAATCACAGTGATTTACTGTAACCTGCTGTTAATACAGATGAGGAACTGAGGCCCCAAGAATTTAGGTGACTTGCACAAAACCAACTGATTAATCAACATAGATCTGAGACTGGAATTCAGGTCTTCTAGCCACCAACCTAGTGGTTTTTCCACTAGCACATGCAGTTGACCCTTGAACAACACAGGTTTGAACTACATGGGTCCACTTATATGCAGATTTCTTTTCAATAGTAAATACTATAGTCCTGTGTGATCCACTGTTAGTTGAATCCGTGAATGCTGGACAGTGGATGTGGAGGAACTGGGGATATGGAGGGCCATATATGGATTTTTGATTGCAAAGAGGGTCAGTGCCCCTAACCCCCAGATTGTTCAAGGGTCAATTGTACTTTAGTTTTTCCTGGAGGTATTAGACCATACAGTACATCATTAATTAATAAAAATAGTGTGGAACAGAAACAGACATTAGTATAGCAAGATGATTAACAATTTCAAGGGTTTGAGATTGCCTCTTTTTGTGAATTTTGCTACCTTTTATTTTCTCTAGTTGTTCATAAAATTTAGTAGCTTTCTTGTTTTCTAAAACAAAATATTGTATTTAGGGAAGTGCTTTTCAACATGAGAGGACTTTAATACTAATAAAACAATAGAGCTCATTTTCCAAATAGTTGAATGATAATCTGTTAGGGGCAAAATAATAGAGACCTGATGGTATTAACACTTACTTTTCTTGAGCAAGTATTTTCACATTTTATATATATAAATATCTCCTTTTTCTATTGGCAAAGATCAAAGGACCAATAGTACTCAAGAGATGACTTCAAAAGGATTTTGACCAAGTTTTATCTCTTTGCATATAGGCAACTACACAGTAAGAAGAGCAGCAAAGGGATTCACCAAGTGAAAGGAAGGAACATTTGAAGCAGGAGAGAAATAATTTCCTAGCAAGAAGGGCTGTGTGATGATGGTTCAGCTGGTGATCCATTATGCCTGTTAAGAGGCCAAAGAGAACTGTAGATCTCTGAGGTCCACGGGTCCAGAGGCAAGGGAATAAGATGAAGGGAACACTACAATAAATGAAGTGCCTTAACAGCTGAAAAAGGCTGATGGATGTGCTCTGCACCTCAGAAGACAGAGCTCCCGGCAGGAGAATAAAGAATGCAACAGAGCAGAGCCTGCTAGAACCACACAGTTAGGGAACTGATCCTCTAATAACCTCTCTATTCAGAAGTTTATAATATGCTATATAAAAATCCCGTCTCTAGACTAAAACCTAGCACAACCACACTGAACTGCATTTTACTGCCCTTGTACAAATCCCCGACTTGTTGTTACTTTCTCTTAAACAGAGCTGGATCTATTTTCAGCATTGCAGGTACCAAGATGTTTTGTAAAAATTTTCCATACAGAATAGATTTGATTTTTAAAATGCAGAAACTGGATTTCAGTTCTTAAATGGAAATGCTGCACTAGGCACCAAGGACATTTTGATTAAATCATGCCTATGTTCAGGCTATTAGTTCCAACTCGGATGTTGTCTATAGATATAGAAAACTACTTGAAAAGCATAGCCGTTCAGAGTCTCCAATGGGTGAAGGTCATCCAATAGCTAGCTCTCCTCAGCCTTCATAACAAAATTTTGGGAAGCTTTTGCTTCTCACACATATTGGCAGTTCCATTTACTATCAGTCAAGAGGAAATAAAATATTTTATTTTATAGAAGAGTCTATTGATACTTCTAAAAAGAGACCCAATAATAGACATGTGTATTTCCAATGTTGTAACCATCAGTAGTAATGAGTCTTCTTACACGTTTACCTGGTGCAATTTTATTTCAGTGATTGGTTACAGTGCATGATCTATCCGTTCTGTACTTCAAAAATAGGTTAGCTGTGTTAAATCAAATGACTGTGCATTGTTAAATTCAGAGTCAGAAGTAAAAATCAGGTCATTGTATCTCTACTTTCCTTCACTATGTCATTCTCTATAATCAGAATCAGTTATAATGAATGAATTATCATTATTAACTAATTTCTAAGTAACAGTCTTTTCCTAGGTACATCGGGTATTCTACAAAGTATAGAAAAAACAGACTACCATCATGAAGCATAATAAATTGAAGTAAAAGGACACACAACTATTTAGAGAACCAAAAGTCTAATTAAGCAATTTACAGTATTTTACATTTTTTCAGATTTGTTCCTGAAGAAAGGGTCACTTTGATAACCCAGCTGTTCTAGCTAATTATTTTCAACGTGAATTTCTATTCACACTTGACTCTATTGGTGTACTTATTTTCAAGTTAGAGGCCCAGCTTCAAAATATTGGCCACCCAGTATTTTCATTTAAAGGTCACAATAATCTCCTCCTTTTTTTTGAGGAACTGGTGGGCTAAATATGCTATTCTAGGGAAGAAAAATTTTGCACAATAGGTGCACAAAACCTTATGTTTTTCCAACTTTAAGCTTCACGTTGCATTTTTCTTTCTATTGTCACTAGGGCCAATATGTGAAGGATTAAAAAGCCCCCTTACATTTAACTATACTTTATTATAATTTTAACAACTCAAGATTGAGATTTCTGGGAATAGACTAAGAACGAAAAAAGGAACTCACTTGTACGTGAATCTTTTGCAAGCATTTTGATTCTGTTTTTAAAGCTGAACGCTTTTACTTTGATTTTCTGAATTATGGGATGCTGTATTGCTTTTCTTGGTAACCCCTTTTGGGTTCTTTTTGTGTGTTTTTAGCTATGTAAGTCAGTTGGTGCAGTGATTAGAGTGTATCTGGTCTGCAGTTGTTTTTGTTCACTTTTCTGAAGTGCTATGTATAAGAAAGTTCTAACTGGGCTCTGTGTGTATATGGTGAACTTGGAACATGTAAAAGGGTCACGTTACCTAGACTGGGTGAGGGCTTCCTGGAGGCAAGCTATGAGTTGAGTGTCTAACAATCAGTATGAGCTGCCAAATGCATGTTTTTTTTGCACATCAATTCCAGGCAGAAGGAACTGTGGATGAAAGATTCTAGAGATAAGAAAATGTGGTATATTCATAAAATTTAGTGCCGCTGGAATATAGGGTATATGTATGTAGGGAAGGGGGATTGTGCAGAGGAGAAAGGAGATGAGGTCTAGCAGGTAGGCAGGCTCCAGATGTATAATGGCTTTGCCAAGGGGGTGAGAGGGTGGAGGGGCAGGGTGAAGGGGAAGAAAATCTCTGAAAGATTTGAAAGGTAACCAATTGCATATGGTTAGACCAACCACTTAATATGCTGCTTTGGAACCCTTTGAGATCTTTAGAATTCATTATTATACCACCTAGCAGGCTGCTCTCCAGGCTTCATAAATTGATAGTCTTTCAACCAAATAGAGCAATTTCCTGAGCTTCCCAGTGGCAAGGCTCACCCTTTCTAGGCACAGTAAATTCCTTTGGACCTTTCCTCACCTTTTCCCCTTCTATGTTCTTTACAATGTCTGATTCTTTCCCAGATATTGCCTTGAACTATTGTATTAATGGGTAACTCTAGATTAAAAGTATCCCTCATTTGTAACACATTTGCATTTGAGCCTGAATCCTCAGAAATGGCTTTCCTGGAGGGGATTTCAGGCCCCATGCCAGGCCTGAAGAGATTCGAGCTTTCAACTCATCTCAAACTAGGCCATGTAAGTGACTGTCTGCGCTGACTTCAAAGACCTTTGGTTTTGGTGCTTAATCTGGCCTGCCTGTGAAAGGCTCGCCATTATACCTTCTTAAACTAAACTAAGTATGCATGGATGTGTATTTAGATTCAGCATAATGGTGTGTGTATGATTTTTTTTTTTTAGTTTGTGCTTTCGAGAATCAACTAAGAAAGCTCTGTTATTTGATCCTGCTGATGTTCCCTTTCAGACAGCTGCCACCAGCACCTCTTGGCCACTTCCTTTTTATTTCCTATTCCCTTTTAACTGTCTAGCTTACTTTGATATGATTTCGTCTCTCTCTGTAATGGCAATGAGAGAGGATGGTTTTTCCCACGGCCATGGCATGATATGCCTTTTAATTCATTTTAGGCTTACTACCTTGCAAATGTAAGAATGAATTAGGGTTCTGTTTGCCCTGGACAAGCATGTTTTAGACATGTTGGAAGGTGAAAGTGTGCATTAGACTACTTGTATTATTGACAGCCCCTTTCTGTGACAGCATTGGTCATTAGAGGTTTGATTCCTGGGTCTGCCACTTTTCTGCCTTGAGACTTTGGATAACCCACATAATCTCTCTGCTCACTGCCTCCTTCTTTATAAAAGAGTAAAAAGAATATAATTTTACCTTCCTGAACACCCAGGGATGCTGTGAGCTTTCAGATCAGGTGTGAAAGTTGCTTTGAATGCCGTGAATTCCATGCAAGAATGCTTTTAAAATGGCTTAATACAAAATTGTTAAATAGAGAGCATATTTTGTTTTGGAAAACAATGTGTGTTTTTTAGTGCACAAATTATGTGGGTTTTTTTGCACAAAAATTTTTTTTACTGTGACTTCTGGATTTATTTTAACACATGATTTAAGCACAATATGCTGTGCTTTTGACAGCGTTATATATCCTTCTCTAGAAATCTGTAAGACTGTGCTGTTAATTTGAACCTAGGGAGTGAATCTGGTTCCTAGTGAATATTGCCACCACTGGAACCTGATGTCCTATTAACAATCCATACAATAAAAATCACAGGTGATGCTCCTATATTGTGCAACAACTCTTCCCAGTAGGGTATATAGGGCCTACTTTGCAACGCATTTTACTTTTCTAGTCTTTCCCTCTTGATTGCACTCAGCTTCTGGCTGACCTGTTGGTAACTCCAAGATAGGATACGTTACTCTTTAACTTTAGGGGAAAAAAAGCTTTGCAATTACTGCAGAAACCACACATTTATATTAAGAAATATGCATAATGAAGTACTCTTATATTCCTACTTATAATTCCTTGTTACTATACATTTCCAGTTCTTTACATGTCGAATGGTGGCAATTTGCCACTATTTCTTTCAAAGGAAGGGAAGCATATGGTCATCTCCCTAGATTTGAAAATTTAGACCATATATACCCACTAATGAAATGATTTTGAAATTATGGAAATTGCTTTTCTGTCTAAAGACTAAAACTGATTCCCAACTCCAGTTTCATTACTCTCCAGGGTAGCTCCAATCATCCCAAAAAATGGCATGAAAATTCTAAGACAAAATTAATTTTAACTCATTTTAAATTAAAAACAAATGCCTGCCAAACTATGATGGTTATCTTCACATCCAGTAAATGCCATTTTTAACCTGTTAAGTGTTCTTTTCCATGCTTGTTGTATGCTAGCCGGGCATATTTAGGGTGGCCCCACTGAACAGGGCAGAATTCCATTATTCTATAGAAACTTCTTTCTCCAGATTTTCTAATTAAAGCTTGAAATAATTTTAGGACACTGTGAAGGAGGCAAAATTATAGTTAAAGGTTGACCCTTTTTTTCCTGGTAGATCTGAGTTCCATTTGAACTGTAGGTAAACCTCCATGCTACCGTGAAAAATGTTTTGTTTTATATTCCTTACACTTTATGTTATCTGTCCATGAGTATATTTAGAGCTGCTCCGAATCCCTACCTGATGTCATCTACCAGCTTTCTATTAAAAAGTACTCATCAGAAACATCCTCTTGCTTCAATGCATCCTTACTATGCTTTTAAAATAATTATTATTGCGTAAATTAATTGGCCTTTGGGAACAAGAACACTATTAAACATGGCAGTTTGGTCATCAGTATTTTTACATTATTTCTTCTCTTCTGGTCCCACTGCTGAAGTTCAGCATAATTTCTTTTGAGCCCAAAGGCATGTTATTTCCTTTGTGCTGTGCCTCTGAATTCTCTGCCTCATCTTAAATGGGATCCTTTTTTTCTTTACTTAAGATATCTTTTGATCATTTCAAGGTAATTTTTTTTTTTTTAATATTTTTGCCTTGTTTTGTGTCCTCAATTGGTTTTTCACTTCAGTTACTTTTTTTTTTTTTTAATTAATTAATTAATTAATTTATTTATTTTTTTGGCTGTGTTGGGTCTTCGTTTCTGTGCGAGGGCTTTCTCTAGTTGTGGCAAGTGGGGGCCACTCTTCATTGCGCTGCGCAGGCCTCTCACCATCGCGGCCTCTCCCGCTGCGGAGCACAGGCTCCAGACGCGCAGGCTCAGCAACTGTGGCTCACGGGCCCAGCCGCTCCGCGGCACGTGGGATCTTCCCAGGCCAGGGCCCGAACCTGCGTCTCCTGCATTAGCAGGCAGGTTCTCAACCACTGCGCCACCAGGGAAGCCCCAAGGTAATTTTTATATTTATAGTTCACACAACTCTTCTTCTATTTACTGCCCTGTTTATTTGAAATCACATTATAAACACTTATTTTCCTTGACTCATGAATAATTTCTTTTTTTAACGAATAATTTCTCTAGCAGTGGGGAAAAAAGTTAGTTAGATTCCACAACTGCTTGAAGTCATATTCAGAGCAAATGATGGTGTTTTGATCAGTGGAGCCAGGCTGTGTCAGTATGAATCTTAGTTATCCATTTGGTAAGATCTGAAAAAAATGTAAGTAAATAAGATCACTATCTTACTGGACCTCGGCCTACAAGATGCTGACTGAGACCCTGCTGGATTAAAGACCCTTCTAGAAGTACCTAAAATTTCTATACTTTATTTTTATGAAATGGGGAAATATATCTCATCATAAGGAGAAAAGAATGGGATGGGGAAAAAAATGGGCAGAGGATCTGAGTAGTCATGTTTTTAAAGATGACATACAGATGGCCAACAGACACATGAAAAGATGCTCAACATCAGTAATCATCAGGGAAATGCAAATCAAAACCACAATGAGATATCACCTTACACCTATCGGAGTGGCTCTTATCAAAATGATGACAAATAACAAGTGATGGCAAGGATGTGGAGAAAAGGGAACCCTTGCACATTGTTAGCAGGAAGGCAAATTGGTGCAGACACTATGGAAAACAGTATGGAGGTTCCTCAAAAATGAAAAATAGAACTACTGTATGATCCAGCAATCCCACTCATGGGTATTTATTTAAAGAAAACAAAAAACACTAATTAGAAAAGATATATGCACCCCTATGTTTGTTGCAGCATTATTTCCAATAGCCAAGATATGGAAGCACCCTAAGTGCCCATCAATAGATGAATGGATAAAGAAGATGTTATATATATACAATGGACTATTACTCAGCCGTAAAGAAGAATGAAATCTTGAATTTGTGGCAATATGGTTGGACCTGGTGGGTATTAATGCTAAGTGAAATAGGTCAGACATAGAAAGACAAATATTTTATGATTTTACTCATATGTGGAATCTAAAAACCAAAACAAATGAACAAACATAACCAAACAAAAAGACTCTTAGATACAGAGGAAAAAACAGGTGGTTGCTAAAAGGGAGGGAGGTCGGGGGAGGAGAGAAATAGTTGAGGGAGATTAAGAGGTACAAACTTGCAATTACAAAATAAATGAGTCATGGGTATGAAATGTGCAGTTTGGGGAATATAGTCAATAATAATGTAATATCTTGTATGGTGACAGATGGTAACTAGACTTATCATGGTGATCATTTTGAAATGTATAGAAATATCGAATCACTATGTTGTGTACCAGAAACTAACATAGTGTTGTAGGTCAGTTATATTTCAAGAACAAACAAGCTCATAGAAAAAGAGATCAGATTTGTGGTTACCAAAGGTGGAGGTGGGGTGAGGGGGAATTGGATGAAGATAGTCAAAGGGTACAAACTTCCAGTTAAAAGATAAATAAGTACTAGGGATGTAATGTACAACATGAGAAATATAATTAACACTTTTGTATGTTATATGTGAAGGTTAAGAGAGTAAATCCTAAGAGTTCTCATTACAAGGAAAAATACATATACTTTTTCTATTTAATTTTGTATCTATATGAGATGACGGATGTTCACTAAACTTATTGTGGTAATCACTGCATGATGTATGTTAGTCAAATCATTTGTGCTGTGCACCTTAAACTTACACAGTGCAGTATGTCAATTTTATCTCAATAAAACTGGAAGAAAAAACCAGAATGGGATAGGAAAGGATAAATATTCTTTGTATATGTTGAAATTTTTCTCATCCCAATTTTGTTATTGTTATTATCAGCAGTATTTCATATAAACATCTAGATGCAATTGAAGTTTAATTTAGTATCATGAAGAGGCATAACAGATATTGCTGTTCTATAACAGTAAAGATTCATTGTATACGGAATGTGTGTGATGATTTGACTCCCTTTGTAATTTAGGTTTTTCAAGGCAATGGATGTTGACAAGGAACACAAATGACATGTGTGGCAGAGACACCTAGCTGAACAGCCTATGAGATGATGTTGGGCAGTGGCTGCCCAGCCAGCGACTGCATCTCTCAGTGTCTTTCACATTGTAGGCAGGGCTATGTGACTAGTTCTCACCAATGGAATATAAAGAGAAGTGACTTCCAGACCAGTGTGATTAAGAAACAGGTGGGCTTGGGCCATAGTCTCTTTCCCATCCATCAGCTGAATGAAGAGGACTCCCAGGACCTAGAAGAGGGAAGAGCCCTAAGGATGATAGAAGAAGCATGGGGCCCTAAGTGACCATGTGGAAGGCTGCCCAACCTAGAACACCTTGGTTGAATCTGCTGTGAAAAGTAAACTTCTATTGTGTTAAACCACAGAGAAGTTGGGACTTATCTATTACAGCAGCTAGCATTTATTGTACCTTGATAAATATAATATGAAAAATATCATATTCTAGTTGTGGGACACTCAGCACAAACCACGTGCAGAATTTCAACAGAAGCAGGAATCAAGTTGAATACATGCTTACTGTGTGTCTGTTTTTAATTTCAATACTTGGAAAATATTCTAAAATGATTCCCTTCTTTCTAATTTCATTGATAATCTTTCTGATAGTATTATCTGAAAAGTTTTAATGAACTTGCTGAAAGGCTAAGAGTTTCAAAGGACAGTTTACTTTAAAAGAGTATAGTACAATGGGTTATCCAAGTGTGCATATTTATGTAATATGTCTAGCATGTGGTTCAAATGCACAGCATGTAAATGTTTGCCTGTGACCATATATTAGCATTAATGACCTGGATATCGTAGCACAATATATTACTATATTCTTATCATGAGATAATTAAGATTGTTCACATGTCATAAGAACTAGGCACTACAATGCACTGGGCATTGATACTGAGTAAAGAAAAGGATTTAACATGCTCCAACATTCTAAAGTTCACCATCCTCTACCAAGGACATTTCTCTTTCTCTCCTTTCTCTTTACTTCTCTCAGATAATTCCACGGAGACTTGACAAGACTTCAAATTCCAAAATGTTCCAACTGAAATGTGACATGATAGTGAAAATTAAGAATCATAATTGTTATTTTACTTAACTTCTCAGTTCTGCAACAGTCCTGAAGGCTTTTGGGGGTTTGAGATATATTTATTTTAAATACTACATCAGGAAAATTTTAATGTTGATCACAGATGGGACTATCATATTTATAACTCAATTGTAATTCAGTCATTTCTTTGGGGACAGAAAGTCCTCCAGGGAGAGTCACACATTTACATGATGTATCCCAGTGTTCAGCACTGTATTTGTAACTCTGTTTCAGCCAAGAGATGCGTAAAATCACAAACGACCGGTCAACTCCCTATTGGATGCAACTGAGAAAACTTATGAATTCCATTTTCCACTTATTAAAATTTAATGCTCTAATATTAATAGAGGCTATGAACTAGGTTTTTGTTAAGATTTTCAGATGAGAATCTGAAACTGAGCCAGACTTAGCTAGTACCCAGCAATATTTTGACATTGGTTCTTCTTTCCTCTTTCTATTTCTATTCTGTATGCTTGTCCCTCTCAAACTTTACCATTTTTTTTTTTCCATATTCCTCTTACATCCTCTCTTGGTGGCCAGTCTTTACTTCATCGGGGGTTCTGTTTTCTGTGGTCTCAGAAGAAGACAATTTATACTCAAGGCCATGGCCTCCTACTCCACTTTCATGCCTCTATCATAACTTCTTGGCTGGATTACTGCAATAGCCCTCTTACATGGTCTCCCTAAATGCAGTCTTCCTTCTCCAGAATGATGTTCCAGAAATGCAGTTCTGTTCAAATTCCTCCCTACTTATAATCTTTCAATGTCTTCCCATTGCTCTCAGGATAAAGTCCAAAGTTTTTAACAATGTTGATAAGATTTGTATTTAAGGCTGGCCTGCTACTTATGGTTGTATGACTTGATCTAGTTACATGTTAGTTTTATTACACAGCCAGTCCTCATTATTTGTGGTAGTTATGTTCTATAAAGTTCCTGTGAACATTAAATTAGGGAATACTGAACCATTGCTCCTAGGGGCATTACACGGTGAGGTTCCTGTGAGCCTCTGATCATGGTATTTTCATTAACAGATCAATATATAACCTTGTTTTATGTATATTTCTGTTTAAAGACATCTTACTGAATATATGTTATTTATTCATTTACATTGAACTCATGGCCGAGGGCACTATATACCTCATGCCTAAATGAAGCTTATCTAACATACATATATTCTCTGTAAGGCACATTGCAGCCTTCTTGCACTAGACGCTAGACAGCATTTCAGCTCTATTCTTGGGGGTCATTTAAAATAGTGAAATTGCCAACAAAGGGCACAAAATTTGAAAAACATGGCACTAAATAGACTGAGAAAGGAACACTAACTTATAGTATGAGACCTGAAATGAGAAGGCAGAGTGTCGCCTTCTTTGACCTCAGTTGGGAATGGGCTTACATCCGGTGATTTAGAATTTTCCCTGCTCCATACATGCCTGTGAATGACTACCAAAGTACTGTGAGTATTGATTTTGGGGTTACAAATAAATTTTAGTGGGTAGGAAAATTTGCAAATAAGGACTCTGTGAATAATAGGATTGCCTGTGCATGGAAAGGAAATAAGTTTATAACAGATACTCTTGATTTCCTACTCCATGTTCACCTTGGGCTTTGTTGGCCAATTTCTAATTTCGAAGGAGTTGTGTTTCCTGTTTCCCGTGTGGCCATGTGCTCAGAGAGGAGCACCTGGACTGCTGCTAATTCATAACCATCTAAACCAATCACTTTGCCAGTGAAAGGTTTAGGAATGGGCATGTGACCCACTGTAGCTAATGATGTGTGGGGGGAGGGGCAGTGAGCTGCAAGGCTTCTGGGAGAGATTTTCCTGCTCACAAGAAAACACACAGGAAGAGATTACTTTCCTCCTTTTCTGTTGAAAGATTTGGTGCCTGCTTGGTGCAGAAGACAACATGAAGACAGCTCGGAAACCATGAAGACAGAGTGGATATGCTGAGTATAGCTCAAAGAAAATTTGTATAGTATCTAGGTTTTTGAGGACATTGGTGAACAGTTGTATTAATCAACAAAGCCTCCTTGATATGAAAATGATAATAACCCTTTATGCCAGTTTGAGTAGGCTAGCTTGTTAGTTATTTGCAACCTAAAACATCCTGGTGGTATGTTTTATTTTCCATAAGGCTGGTGTTAGGAATAAGTGGGAGAAAAAATATGTAAATATACATGTATACATATATATGCATGCGATCTGTTATAGGATTGAGGCTTGATAAATGTTACTTTCCCAATTGTATTTTTAGGGATAGAAAGAGTGTACAAGTTAAAGACTAAAATTCCAAATATTTGTCATCACTGTTTCAAATTAACAATAAAATCAAAATCTTATTGGATATTTTATTTCAATGTTCTTGCTTAAAATTATGATCCCAATTAATTCCTTTTTCCTCTTGGCCATTTGTAACTCAACTGTTCACTCTTCTATTATGTAAGGCATTGGTTAATGCTTTAAATTGTAGTATCATCATAATTATAAAGCTGCACAATATTTCTGTAACAAATTCATCATGCTGTGGGGTAGAGAGAACCTATATTTCAGGGGGCTTTGTGAGTATTTCAAAGGAAGAATGGCAAGTTTTCAGAAATTGAAGTTTATGTATAAAAAGTAAATACAGGGGATTTATTCTCAGCTATTGTTTATTCATTCAACTAAGTATTTTTAAGTCTTTATATAGTAATAATCAAAGCATGGGCAGGGTTGCAAAGTGCTCTAGAGGATATGTGTCATGTCACTAAGACTTAGAATCCTTGGCACGGCATAGGTTGTAAAGTTTTGGAGAGCACGGGCTGTTTTTCAAACATCTTTGTATTGTCCATGCTGCCAAGTCTAGATATTTTTACACAGTAAGCCCTCAATAAATACTTGTCAAATGCAGTAGAACACGCAGCACTCAAACACACACACACAAACACATTTCTATAGGATTAATATTTGCCAAAAGAATATGTGATTTTTTTGCCTCTGTTGAATTTTTAACTGGTATTGGATGACTCTGTGTCCTGGTATTTCTCACACATTTCTCTGTTAGATTGCCCAAAACCATCTGAGAAGTGTCATTTGTCCAGCTTTGTAGAATGCTCAGTCACTTCATGACACAGTCGTATCTCGTGGTTCACAGGTGATAGCGTTTGGTGACGTTCTTTGTGATTTTACTTTCCTGAGAGGCCTGATGAAGCCACACCATTCAGCAGGGATTTGCAGCACTGTCATTTCTTGTGAGTGTCCACTGAGACCTTGAACTAATGCTGTTTAACTTCCAAATGATTTCTCTGAGACATTTCTAGGATTCTGACAAGTAGTCTAACACACAGCTATTTTTTTTCTCTTATAGATAATGTATTTGAGCATCTAGAATAAAACCATTTTCTCTCTTTGATAGAGAGAGTATTTAATTTCCTTTTAAACATTTAAGTCTAGTATTTTCACTTACTCCGCTATTATTTTCCAAAGTGCATTTCAATCAGTGTTGACATATGAATTGCCATATTATTCCCTATACGACATGCACAATAAAACTGAGAAACTTGAAATCAGACTTCCCTCAATCATAATGAAATTAACATAAAACATGAATTTAAACTTTTAGGGTGCTATGTAAATGTTATTACTATTACTGTTGACTACTATTTTAAATCCCTATGACTATAAAATATAGCTGTGTTTTTTTTTTAATGGAAAGCAATGCATCTTTTAGAATACACAAGACTTGGATTTTAAAATGAAAGAACAAATGGCCTTTTATAGATTTGTAAACTTGATTTATGTTATTTTGAATAAACCTGTTATGGGGTTGGCTGACTTTGCTGCCTACTGTTGGGTGTTCTTGTTTCTCTATGAGACTAGGGTACACTAAGTTAGGTTGTAGAAAAAAAAGTCCTAAAATCTCAGTAGATTAACACCACACAAGTTTATTTCTTGCTCAGGCTACGTGTTCATTGTAGATTGACAGAGGGGAGGTACTGTTCATCGTTGTCACTCAGGAGTCAAAGCCAATGAAGGCTGCATCTGGACAAGAACTTCCCAAGGAAAAGCGAATGTGGATCTTAAAACTTTTCCTGAGAATTGACACATTTCCTTTGTGCTCATCTTTCATTGGCCAAAGCAAGGCATATGAGAGGACGAACTTCAGCCAGGTGAGCAGGAAGTACAACCCTCCCACAGGGCTGGAAGGAGAATTAGAGTCTCTGTGAATAGCCCTAAACTGGAAATGCAATTAGAAAGGCAAGTTCGGAGCCATTTCCTGAAGGTGTCTTTGCAAAACACACAAATAGCTTTTATTTTATGTTTCTGTGGGTTGGTTTTTTTCAGTTGGAGGTCTTGATGGGGGATATTAAGAAAGAAGTTTTACCTGTTACTAGCTACCCCTTTGTTCTACCTGTATGTTTCTTCAGGAAGTCTAAATAATGCTGAACTCTGTTTGTAGGGCAATACATGAATTATTGCATACAGAACAGTGAGATGTCTGTGCACATTAGGTGAACAGTTTGCTTTAATTACATGTGTGAAATTTAAGATAGTCAAATGGTAATTTTTTTTTGATATCAGTATCTATTACTTTTATTGTCTGTGATAGAATGATACAGTATAATCCTAACCCAGTTATAATAGATGAGATACAACCCCCTTCCCATATGTGCTCTCTTGACTTCTTTTGAAAATATATATGCTTATTCACTTTTGAAATGAGAGTACATTTAAAAAATCATAACAACAAAGCAAAAAATCACATTGTCTTAAGTGTGTTTAATAATCACTTGATATATTAATATTTTTCCATTGGTGTCAGTCAATTCACTGACAGATTGCAAAAATTTTTTAAAAAAGAAAAAAGAAAAGAAAAATGGAAACCATAATACTGTCATGGCTACAATTAAGAGAGTGTTTTGGGGAAGGGATTAGAATGACCCTGGGTGGTAGGTAGGTTTTGTTGCACTGAGTATACATCAAAAAGCCTATTTTCAAAGTTGGTTTAGGGAAATTAAGACAAAATAAAATAATGTTCATTTAGTGTGAATTAAAAAAAATGTGGGTGTATACTTTTTTGAGCAGAAGTTTAGCATTAAAGTGACTAAATTGCCAAGTGGAAAGTAATGCCCTTAATGGAAGTATAATGAGTAGTGAGGTCAAGAAATGGATGTACTGTAAATTATTTTCTTAATAAAGAACAGACCTTTATTCTCCAATTTCTTTTAATTTAAACAGTAAAGATTTTTAAACAATAGACAAAGGGCAGTGGGATAGACTTCTGCTTTATAAAATGTCATCAAAAATCTTCAAAAAAAGTTTCTAATAGGATGGTCTCATAGATGTTACCTTTGTTTTTCAAAGACTTTGAAGCTTGGGACATATTCTCTTTTGTTATTGAGTTACCTCCTCTGTTTGTTTATTACCACTCTATTAAGGCTTGCTCTTGGCAGGAGCAGACATCCTCCTGGCTGCCCAGAGCAGGACCTGCACATGCTCCATCCAAGGAGATGATCACTGGGACCAACCAGCTCCTACAGAGATACATCTCTGCTCACAGCAAGAGAGGAAATAGGAAATGACTCAGGGCAAGTTGTGCTAAGCTGGGAGAATGAATTAGACACACTCCTAAATAGAATCGGAAAGTATTATAGTCAGAGATAAAGGAGAAGGGGTATGAGAAAGGTTGCTTACTGTTCCCACCTGGGGACTGAAAAAACGTTTATGTGTAGTACCTCTTGACAACTCCAGGTTCTTTTCAGTCGTGTTAACCAGAAAGGGGCATCATCACTGAATAGATACTTTCATTATTTCTGCCTTCTTAATTTTTTATATGTCTAATTATGAAAGAACAGTATCCTGGAAACCAAAATTAGTGAGCTTGACTGAAACAAGCATTTCCCACTTAAAAATTTGGAAAATAAAACTGTAACAATAGCTCTGACCTCAGAGGCGCTCTCCTTTATAATATGCAGTGCAAACTTGGGCAGCTCCATCTAACCTCAGGTCTATGAAAACAGAAATTTCTACAATGGACTTGTAAGCTTTATGTTCTTAAATCATATCATTATTTTGTCAAGACATTGGAAGAGAAGCTAGAAAAGCAAATTTTATCTCCCAGGAAAAAATAAATCTCTGAACAATAGCTTCTGTTGGTCTTCATGTTACCCTAGTACATTTGGTCATTTTACACCTTTTTTATAAAAATGAATTAAGAGTGTGAAAGTCTAAAACTTAATGTGCCAACTACACATCGTCTCATTTGATGAGCTCTTGGTTTTCGTTTATTTTTAACTTTATTTGGTGAGGATATTTAGGAAATTACTTCCTAAGCCTCTTTGGGTATTTATTTTTTATTGATTCTGAGTGCCAGAAATTCAAAAAACAGGATGAAATGCTTTCTCTTAGGAATGTATAGAGTCTATAATAAAATAAAAATGTAGACTAAACAACAACACGACCAAGAAGAACAGAACGTGAGATGAAGGAAACAAACAAAACCCCCAGCATCTCAGGATAAAGCAGTCAGTAGTGTTTACATCGGTTGATTAGGGTATGTAACGGGAGAGTTTTATGGGCTCTCTTTCTTCATCGTGATCTCTTCTTCTCCTCTGTCCTCTTCCCCTCCTTTTTCTCTATGTAATGATAATTACTAGAAATTCATGCAGAAAAAAATTGAGAAACAAAACCTAAATGAATATCAATTACTTTATAATAATATTTTTGCACACAGTAGAGATACAGGCATCAAGAGAATATTCTCATGGGAAGCTCTCTCTGACCTTGTTTTTCTAGGGATATAATTAGTCCCTGTGTCATAGCCCTTTATTAAGCTTATATTGGGTGGGCCCAAAAGTTCATTCGGGTTTTTCTGTGGCTGTTAACGGGAAAAACCGGAATGAACTTTATGGCCAACCCAATCTTTTATTCTTTTTTTTTTTTTTTAACATCTTTATTGGAGTATAACTGCTTTACAATGGTGTGTTAGTTTCTGCTTTATAACAAAGTGAATCAGCTATACATATACATATATCCCCATATCTCTTCCCTCTTGTGTCTCCCTCCCTCCCATCCTCCCTATCCCACCCCTCTAGGTGGTCAAAGAGCACCAAGCTGATCTCCCTGTGCTATGTGGCTGCTTCCTACTAGCTATCGGTTTTACATTTGGTAGTGTATATATGTCCATGCCACTCTCTCACTTCGTCCCAGCTTACCCTTCCCCCTCCCTGTGTCATCAAGTCCATTCTCTAGTAGGTCTGCATCTTTATTCCCGTCCTGCCCCTAGGTTCTTCATGACCATTTTTTTTTTTTTAGATTCCATATATATGTGTTAGCATATGGTATTTTTCTCTTTCTGACTTACTTCACTCTATGACAGACTCTATGTCCATCCACCTCACTGCAAATAACTCAATTTTGTTTCTTTTCATGGCTGAGTAATATTCCATTGTATATATGTGCCACAGCTTCTTTATCCATTCATCTGTTGATGGACACTTAGGTTGCTTCCATGTCCTGGCTATTGTAAATAGAGCTGCAATGAACATTTTGGTACATAATTCTTTTTGAATTATGGTTTTCTCAGGGTATATGCCCAGTAGTGGGATTGCTGGGTCATATGATAGTTCTATTTTTAGTTTTTTAAGGAACCTCCATACTGTTCTCCATAGTGGCTGTATCAATTTACATTCCCACCAACAGTGCAAGAGGGTTCCCTTTTCTCCACACCCTCTCCAGTATTTATTGTTTGTAGATTTTTTGATGATAGCCATTCTGACTGGTGTGAGATGATATCACATTGTAGTTTTGATTTGCATTTCTTTAATGATTAATGATGTTGAGCATTCTTTCATGTGTTTGTTGGCAATCTGTATATCTTCTTTGGAGAAATGTCTATTTAGGTCTTCTGGCCACTTTTGGATTGGGTTGTTTGTTTTTTTGATGTTGAGCTGCATGAGCTGCTTGTAAATTTTGGAGATTAATCCTTTGTCCATTGCTTCATTTGCAAATATTTTCTCCCAGTCTGAGGGTTGTCTTTTCGTCTTGTTTATGGTTTCCTTTGCTGTGCAAAAGCTTTTAAGTTTCATTAGGTCCCATTTGTTTATTTTTGTTTTTATTTCCATTTCTCTAGGAGGTGGGTCAAAAAGGATCTTGCTGTGATTTATGTCATGGAGTGTTCTGCCTGTGTTTTCCTCTAAGAGTTTGATAGTGTCTGGCCTTACATTTAGGTCTTTAATTCATTTTGAGTTTATTTTTGTGTATGGTGTTAGGGAGTGTTCTAATTTCATTCTTTTTATTTTATTCTTTTTACTTATAATATTTTAGAAGGCAGGCTGACTACAGTACATTTGGTGCTTTGGCATGAATTCTAATACAATTTAGAAATTTTAATAATTTCTAAGCAAGATTACCACATTTTTATTATTGAATATTTTTTTAAACCTGTTTCCACCATAGGCAAGTTCCAAAGCGAATAAAATAGCAGAGTTGCAACATGTACATTTTCAGCTCCTTTAATAAGCTATTTGTCCTTAAGAGGTTTTAAAAGATTTTTGTTTCCACATTTCAGGTTGAAAAATAATATCCAGTATTTGTTCATGTCTATATTTACTCTCTTTAATTGTGAGTCAGTTTTAACACATAAGATATCAGCCATTTGGATGGTCATGATTCTCAGAGAGTAGAATCCATTATTTTCCTTAGGTGATAACCCAGAGAGTGATGCAGAACTCCAAATACAATGGTTGGCCGCACAGCAAGTTTCAGCATCATCGCTCTCGAAAACCTTTCTGGTCAAGTGCAGAACTTTTTAAAGATTAAAGCAGATTTGTGGTATCAAAAGGTATTCTGATCGTCAGCCAAAATTCCAGGAGGATAGGGTTATGCACCATAAACATTATCCTCCTTTCCAATGATTTTAAGGTATGTTTTTAGAGATAGATTAAATGTAGATTCCCTTTGTATTTGTAATCCATATTCCAAATTACTGCAATAGATTTACTGTGCAGTTTTGCTTGAACTTCAGGGATCTGAAGGCTGGCTTGGTCAAATGACTTTCAAAAGAGCTCTAGTTATTACCATGCTTAATGTTGTAAGCCAGATGAAATAAGGAAGCTAGAAGAGAAGCTCAGTTTTCTTTGGAGAGAGTATACTATATCTTGCTTTAATTTGTTCCTTGGAGTCTTTGCATGCTATTGGTGATATAGGTAAGACAAGGTTACAAAAAAGGTCTTTCTACTATTTCTCCAAAGCAAGGTTTCTGCTTTATGCTGAATTCCATAAATTCGGATTCTAAGTAGTCTTAAATTCACAAAAATACTACGTTTTAGTTTATACGAAAAGTTTACAATCTCCCATCCAAAACTCTTGGGGCCGAAAATGCTTAAGAATTCAGATTCCCACCCACCCCTCAGTTTTAGAAAGGTAATATTGTGCACATACTATATATTATGTAATATTTTTAGCAAGGTCTGGGGCAAACCCCCATGGTCAAATAGATTCATATTTTCCCAGCAAATGTATGAATGTTCACGGTCAGTAAGATAAATAGAGACGATCAGTAGCTTGCTTTCAGTTCAGGTCAGATCTTTTTAACCAAAAATAAAGAAACCCTGAAGTTTTCCGAGCATTTTGGATTTTGGAATTTCAAATAAGGGATTACAGGTCTGTACCCATTTTGTTTTTCTGGCATAACTTGGTAGACTTTGTCAATCTTTTAGATATTTATCAATAAAGGGAAGCATCATAGAATTGTTTTAAAACATTAAGTTAAATGTTTATAATATCTTTAAAATATTTGGAAACTTTTGTTATCCTAGTGTTATTGGTATAAAGACAGTAAAGTATTACTGATAACCGGTCATACAGGCACAAGCATTAGTATTTGCTTCATAGTTATAAAAATGAGATTAAATTGCATTTTAAATTTTGAAAAATTTTCATTGGAAACACTGATTATGTTATACTTGAGTTATACACCATCACATCCCTCCTCTGGCTCTCTTGATCCTATCCTCTCTCCTACTACAGGAATTTTCCTTCTGTAAAATTTCTTCCTCTTTCTTTCTTGGATCGTTTTGGATCATTTTTTCTCCCTGACATTCTAATTACCAAACTGAGATCATGTTTAGTGATTTAAGATAGGACTTTGGAATCACTAAGAGTTATTAGAAAAGTTGTGGGATTATCTAAGTTTTCATCCAGAGAAAGGAGAAGAAAGTAATCTCTAAATAGAGTTTAAAAGAAGACTGGGAGGTAAAAATAATTTGATCATGGTTACCTCCCTTGAGTCTTTTTTGGGTCAATTTAGTGGTTTCAAATTTTATTCCTTGCTTCTCTATCTCCTTCCAGTAGGTGCCCAATTTTTTCTGCTTCCTTGTTGAACAAGGCTTTTCCTTCTATACCCCTCATTCATAATCCAATCTACTGAAAACTGTGGTCATCCCTGCCACTCCAGGGAAACTAGTCTTAAATCTCACCAATGACTTTCTAGTTGCCGAATCCAACATAAACTTCTTTGTTTTCTTCTTACTGAACCTCTCAGCAGTATCTGACCCAGCTGATTACTCTATCTTTTTGACAATACTTTTACTGTCTTGGTTTCTGTGACACACATTAACCTTATTTTCATTCTGTTCTGTGACATCTTCTTTTCAGGCTCCTTGTTGATTTCTCCACTCCCCACTTCTACATGGAAGTGGTCCAGGGATAGGTTATGGGTTCTGACTCCTTTCTGCGCATCAGGTAACTGCATTTGGGTTCATTGTTTTGTGTCATCTATAGGCTGATGACATCTAAGTTTAAATCACCAGCCCTGATCCTTCCCATGAGTTATGGACTGTGTATTTAACTGTCTTCTTTTTTTTTTTTTTAATATTTTATTTATTTATTTATTTATTTAATATTTATTTTTGGCTGTGTTGGGTCTTTGTTTCTGTGCGAGGGCTTCCTCTAGTTGCGGCAAGTGGGGGCCACTCTTCATCGCGGTGCAGGGGCCTCTTCACTATCGCGGCCTCTCTTGTTGCGGAGCACAGGCTCCAGACGCGCAGGCTCAGTAGTTGTGGCTCACAGGCCCAGTTGCTCCGTGGCATGTGGGATCTTCCCAGACCAGGGCTCGAACCCGTGTCCCCTGAATTAGCAGGCAGATTCTCAACCACTGTGCCACCAGGGAAGCCCTTAACTGTCTTCTCGACCATACTGTTATTGTCTGATGGATGTCTAATGGATGCCCCAAAGTTATATGTCCATCAGGCAGTTTTCCCTCAAATCTGTTCTCCCTGTCTTGTTCATCTCAATAAATAACACCATCATTCATTCACTGTCTTGGGCCAAAAATCTAGGAGTTGTTACTGCTCCCTTTCCCTTATATCCCACATCCAAGCCATTCACATCATGTCCTAACAGTTTTGTCTTCATTATTCATTGTGAATAGAGAATCTATCTCTACTACAACAATCCGGGTGAGAGATTATGTTTTCCTACCATTCTGACAGACGTGTGAAAAACAGATGGTTGGGGACAAGAATGGAAAATTCCCACTGCACTGAACCCTACCTCAAATGTTATCACAAAGTACACTCCCTTTGGCTGACTATGTCCTAGGTAGACTTGCCTTCTCTTGTTCTTGATGCATGCCAAACCCTTTCCTCACTCAGGACCTTTGCACTTGTTGGTCCTCTTGTCTAGACATTTTCTTTTTTATATATTGGTTTACTTATTTCTCTTTTCTTGCTCCCTTCAAATAAGATGTAACTAATATACACCCTCTTTCCTGTTCAACCCTGTATTCCCAACAGCTATCGAAGACCAGTACATAGCAATTGCCTGTAAATATTGGTTGATTCAATGAAAGAATGTATGTATTTAGGGCTTGCAATTTAAACGGAAAAAAAAAAAAATCCATGCTGTGATAGAACACTGGGAGTCTCAGTGACGACTCCTGGGTCCTAACTCAGCCACTTTGGCAAACTCAATTAAAAAAAGTTCTCCATGTGTTTTTTCCTTACTCCCAAGCATGCAGCTTCTTGTGCCCATTAAACAAAAACAAATGACAGCCCACGGAAATAAAAATGTAGGACATATATTTCCACATTGAGTTCAATACTGCAAAAAACACATAATTTCAAGCAGATGGTTTCTCCTCAGTAACAGTGTCCTTTTGATAAAATTTTGCACCACAGGAAATCCATTACAATAAATATCTGTTCCAGTATCTGTCCATTTAGCAATAATTCTCCATATGCTTGATTCCTCTTTTCTGATGAACTGTCCTAGGGACCCTCCTCTCCTTCCCTCTGAGGTTTCCAGGGTTTAAACTCTGCCTCTGAGTACTTGCTTGTTGTCATGGTAGCCTTGCTAATTTTGCTTATATTTTTTCCCCATATTTTCCCACAACCTTTGAAAAGACCAAGTTATATATGTGCCAAAGGCTATTTCTGACTTAATGTTGTAGGCATGAAAGTATTTCTTTTCTTAGCCTCTTGAAAAATGTTAAACTGTTGTCTCAGCGTCATTGATTGAGACTCTTTGTTTATTCCCAGGGCTGAAAGTTAAGGCCATTCTATTTTGATAGAACTATTTATTTAAAGCAAGTTTGAAATCAAAGACATCTCATACAGTATTCAGGGAATGCTGTTTAACCCAAGTAATCCCAAAGTAAATAATTTATTGGATTACTCAGTAGGTTGAGAAATGAAGGTAGGATTTGGGTGTATTTGGTCTGCCTTTTATTTTTTAATTACTCACTAAATAAGCGCATGTGTTATGTGAGTTTAGAAGAAAACAAAGTATTATTGAAAAGAAGATACTATCCTTGTAGTGACCTTAGGTGGTCCAAGAAAGAACAGGTCCCATCCATACCCTTACAGCAGGGGCAGTCCTGCTACCCCTGGTTGTGTGGTGGCAGTCACATTTGCATCTGACACCTGGCTTTACCAAAAAATGGCTCTGTGGCTGCAAGAGAACCATTTAAACTCTCCGGGCTCATTTCTTTGTCTATAAAACAAGAAAAAATCTCTCAGGTTCCTTCCAGCTCTAAGACTGAGCCATTCTCTTCTAGACCAACCAGAAATTATCATAGGAGTGAGGCAAGACACAAAGCAGTTTAGCAAGGGCCGAGAGACCATAATATGGATCTTTCTGCAACTCAAGACACGGATGGCCCCTCCTATCCATTTTATAGCAAACACTTGCTTCCTTTCAAGCTGATAAAATGTCATTTTGTTTCACTGTGTTTTCTTTTATGGGAAACATGCTACAGATCTTGTATAAAAGTTATTTTACTCTTGTGGATGAAAGAATACAATACAGAGATTTTGTTTCTTATTCTTGCCTTTTCAATGAGTTTTTGGATTGCTAATTTTTTTGTTGTCAATTAAAAGTACATCTCCACAAGCCCAGCTGCTCATGGACCCATGTCGGCTGCACATCCTGTTTCCTTGGTGGTCAAGCTCCTGTTGTTAAGCCCTGAGAAACAATGCTTATTTATTTATTTACTTTTTGTGAGGAGAATCCTGATCATTTGCTCTTTCTGGTAAAAAGAAGGAAATAGGGTAAACAACAGAAAATATTTAAGTAGACTATAAGAAGGAACTTATTGACCCTGGGCAATGAAAAGCTGGCAAGAAGTGCTAAGAGTTGTAGATCGACAATTGGTGACCACTTGTTTAGGAGGATTTAAATATCTAATCGAGTCATTATAGAGACCTCAATTAGATGGAGTGTACACAATCACAGTTACTGGTCTACCAATTCCCAGCATACAGTACTTCAGTCAGGAAACCCTTGGAAATGTAAAGCAGGTAGTTTAGGCCAAATTAAAGGTTTAACAGATTTATAGAGCTCACTATATAAAAAGCAGTACATGATTAAAATATTTTCAGGCAGGTTTAAATGAAGTTATGGGTGAAGATGCATTACACATTAATAAAGGGAACATGGAAATTTGAAATAGATATCTGCTCTAAGAAACAGTCCTGCTTTTTGCCTCAAATATTTTGAAATTGACAACATGCACAAAATGTGCCTTGTTACCTGTCTCAGAGAAAGCCTGTCAAGAGTAACTGGTTCATTAATTTGACCTGTTATGGCATTTCTTATGTTCTTAGGTTCCTATGACCTCCTTGAAGGCTCATTTGGCCTTGAAGCACCACAAGGTGAAAAAAAAAATCTCAAAATTAATCAAGAAGTTACCAGAGTGCTCTTACAAAGGCTTTAGCACATTGTCGGCTTATCCTTGAAAGAACAGCCTCCACCAGAATCTTTTTCTCTAGGAGAGTGGCAGAAGGGCAGAGAAGGGGATTGTGAAATTGCTGCCAGAAACTGGGTTTCCTCCCTAATCCTTGTCTCCCTTTCAGCCATGCACAGAAAAATCTTGAGTTCAAATATTTAGATAATCTCAGATGAAGGAATGTAGATCTACTCATTCCTTAGAGTTTCAAGGTAAGGCCTGAATGGACACAATGGGCAAGTCAAGTGTCTTTCATTACTAGTAAGAAAATCAAAACTGACTCAACCTAAGGTAAACAAATCCACACGAAGCAATTAGGAAAGTGCAAAATGCATTTTTATTTCAAAATATTGTAATAATCTTAAAGGTGTGCTCTCTTGAATGCATATGATTTAATGAGAAAGTAATTCGTTACCTATGTATGATTACTTTGATTTATGTCTAAGATGTGTAACATGTTATGGGCAAATAGGATGGGACAGCAGTAAGGTGCAAATAAGTCTGTTTTGATCAAAAAAAACCCCGTTATACAAACTGTTTTTCCAGAAGGTGGACACTTGCTCCTGAGGTGGTTGATTCTTTCACCTTGTTGTTATGTCTGAAAAATTAATGCTTGTTCTGCAACTATAAACCAGCCTGTAAGTGAAAGCCGCTCTGCCAACATTGTTTGAGTCATTAGAAGAGTCAACCAGTTGTTCTCCTGTCCTTTCTGCGTGGCTGAATTTCCTTAATGACCAATTCATTGTGTGCCTTCAAGCATGACTCCTAAAAAGCTGCGATCTCTTTAATGAAGGATCCATTAGTCTTTCAAGAATGTGAACATGTGAAGTTGAAAAACCTATTCAATAAGGTATCTCCTTGAAAGAACTCTAGTCATGCTGGGAAGTACATTTACACAGAACATAACTTCTTCATGCATGTTTAACTGAGCAGAATGGTTTTTGGAGTCACATTAGCTGACCCTGAGAAGAACATGGGCTCAGTTTACTAAATTCTTCCCATTTTCATAAAGTTGCTAAAATGCCACATTTCTCTTCAGTCCACATTTATACATAGCAGAGCATTCCTTCTTAGAACATAAGCCATTGTGCAGTCCTCTTTCTGCATCCTTTGAACCTTGGCAGCACACTGTCTCCAAGATTCCATGATCATAGACAGTCACCCTGCTGTTGTGCGCAATGTACTGCTTTATACAAATCTTTCTGGTGCCATTGGAAATGACTCCCAGGAGACAAAGCTCAAGAACGACCCAGAGTTTTGCCTCTTTGTATATTCAGTTCTGCATTTCATCTTTGCAGTTCTAAACCTATTCAGAGGTCTATCTGTTTGAGCTAGTAAAATTTAGCATATCCTCTGCTGAATCTAGAGAGGAAAAAGATATAATTATGATACATGAATTGCTCTTGCTCTGCACATTAACACAGTAATAGGAGACAGGAGTTTTTCAATATAAAAAAAATAGGTTTTTGCTTTTATTTCACATATTTAAAAATAATGCAGTATATCAGGAATTAATTTTAAGATAGTCAAGTGTGATTCATCACCATTAAGTCACTTTTACCAAGGAAAATAACTCTATATACTTTCTATATCATAGGAGGAGAAATAAAGTATATTTCATTTTAACACAGAAGTACAATTTTGTCCCACAGTATAATTGGATTAGTGATATAGGAAGGTATCTCATAATAGGGTTTTACTGTATTCTCCCCTAAAGTTGCATAATAAGTATCAGCTTCCATAAAGGTACTTACCTGCAGAGTCATCTGACTAATTTCTCTGAGTATATTCCATAGTTTCCATTGAATATGTTCACTTGGGAGATTTCTAGTCTAGTATTAATTTTTATAGAATAAAATATATTGGGGGGCTTCCCTGGTGGCGCAGTGGTTGAGAATCTGCCTGCCAATACAGGGGACACGGGTTCGAGCCCTGGTCTGGGAAGATCCCACATGCCACGGAGCAACTGGGCCCGTGAGCCACAATTACTGAGCCTGCGCGTCTGGAGCCTGTGCTCCGCAACAAGAGAGGCCGCGATGGTGAGAGGCCCGCGCACCGCAATGAAGAGTGGCCCCGGCTCGCCGCAACTAGAGAAAGCCCTCGCACAGAAACGAAGACTCAACACAGTCATAAATAAATAAATAAATAAATAAATAAATAAATAAATAAATAAATAAAAGAACGTGAATTTCTTTAAAAAAAAATATATATATATATATATATATATTGGGATACTGATTATTTGGAAAGAACTGGAGTTAATAAAGAGTTTGGTAAGCAAAGAGGTGGTCTATTACCCAACTTTTCCCAGTCAGGAAGGGTTGAAGCTAATGGTTTTGACTACGTGTCAGGTGAAAGTATTGTATAATAAATGCTGTTATAACTAGGGTCTTGCTTTAGCAGAACCCCTTGGATGCAGACATGTGTGGGCATGTCTGAAGCCCAGCAAGGCATTGTCGACTCGGTGCATAAAGGGCTGAGGAAGTTTCCTTGGAGAAGGTGCCTTCCTTCTGAGGAAAGAAGGGAGGGAGACAGTGAAGCTTGACGCAATAACAAAGACAATCTCCAGAAGGAAGCAGGGATTTTGAGTTCAGCATGGAGTCTTGCTGTTTGCAGCTGATTCGTTTTCTAGTCTAGACCCCAGTGGACTCCTTCGTGTGGGTTCTGACCTGCGAAGTGTGTGTGTGAAAAGCCTGGGTGGGCGTGTGAGGAAGGACGACTTTGAATAGAAGCTGAATGACTAGGATTCTCTCAGACACCATTGTTTCCGTACTAACACTAATGATGTAATACAGAAAGTAGGAAGAGGAGTGTCCACCCGCTTTGCGAAAGACAAAATAAAACAAAAACAAAACAAAACAAAAACCAAAATTGCTGCTGTTTGACTGACTGCTACAAGGGCCCATGTGTGAAATTGTAGGGCAAAGTGGGAAGTGATGTGGCTCAGCAGAAACGCATCATTGTGTGGATTTAGGGGAAGAGGTCACTGGGAGGGGGAGGGGGGATGGGGAAGAAGATAAATTGAGGCATTGAGGCTACTTCTGTTATCATTAATTTTTGTGATGGTGAACAATGTGCTTACTTGCTCTTCTCTATTTTTACATTATTAAAATAAGTGTTAGAACCACTTGTTCACTTTCAAGTTTAGTGGGTAGTGAAACTTGAAAGATTTATTTGCTTAAAAGTTTTAAATGGCTGTCTATTTTTTAAAACTTATTTAGGATGTGCCTATTTATCAAAAATCTTTCCTCTTAGTATTGAAATGGTAGGAAAACACATTTCCCCCCAAACACATGGCATGATTATCTATTCTAAACTGGAGAGTGTGTAGAATGTAAGTTGGCTGGACTCCTCTAACTCATTTTGCCCCCAAAATGTCAGCCCCAAATCATCCTCTAACGCAGGATTTCTCAACCTTGGCATTATTGACACTTCAGACTTGAAAATTCTTTGTTTGGGGGGACAGCCCTGTGCATTGTACTATGTTTAGCAGCTTCCCTGACCTCTACTCACTAGATGCCTGTAGCACACACCCCGACCCCTCAGTTTTGTTACAGTAAAAAATGTCTGCAAACATAGCCAGAGGAGGGGAGGCAAAATTACCGGAGGTTGAGAATTAATGCTATAATGTAACACAGTGTACTAATTTGAAATTAAGATATTTTATGAAATGTTTTTGAGCACCTACACAGACCGTGACAATAACTACTAGTAATGATGTGCTATTAAATATAAACTGAGGTATATTAAAAAATTTAAGCATTTACTTGAGCATTTATTCATTTGAATTGGGCACTATTGATCTGGGAGTAGTTAGGAGCACTCCACCAACAGGAGCCGGGGAAAGACTGGCATAGAGAAAGTGTGGAAGCAAAGAAAGGAAGTAATTTGATTGGCTATAACTTAAAGCCTAGTTGGTTGTTTGTGATTGGTTGTCCTTAGGGTTTTTTTTTTTTAATATTTATTTTATTTATTTATTGTCTTTATTTTTTTGGCTGTGTCGGGTCTTAGTTGTGGCACGCGAGATCTTTCATTGCAGCACACGGGCTTCTCTCTAGTTGTGGTGCGCAGGCTTCTCTCATTGAGGTGCGCGAGCTCAGTAGCTGTGGCCCATGGGCTTAGTTGCCGCACGGCATGTGGGATCTTAGTTCCCCAACCAGGGATTGAACCCACGTCCCCTGCATTGGAAGGTGGATTCTTTACCACTGGACCGCCAGGGAAGTTCCGTCCTTAGCGGTTTTGATTTCATAATCTTGAGGCATTTACAGGCTTGGATTTTGGTTTGCTTTAGCTAGACATCTACAGTATCAGAGCCAACTCAGTCTAGTGGTCTCTGTTTAATTAATTTAATAGTGCTTTCGCAGGTGTGGGCAAACTTTCTGTAAAGGGCCAGATAGCAAATATTTTAGCCTCGGTGGGCTCCAGGGTCTCTGTTGTGACTACTCAACTCTGCTGTTGTAGAGCAAATGAATGGATGAATGGGCTGTATTCCAATAAAATTATTAATATATATATTTGGTCCAAAGGGCTGCAGTTTGCCAACCTCTCTGCTATAGGAAAACACGGCACTACATACCACATGTACTAAATTATGTTAAGTCATTGATCCCCCAACCCCCAAAGCTAATGTAGAACAAATAAATGAAAAATTTGGTACATTTTATATATTTATATATATATATATATATATATATATATAGACAGATAGATAGATAGATAGATCACCTATCAAGGCTCAGACAAAGTCATTCTGCAATAGGATTTGTGAATTTTATTTTTTGTCATTTCAACTTTATTATTGCAACAACAGGCTGAATGAAGAGAGTGACTTTGTTTTCAACATACTTTTAGAGCCCAGTGCAGTGTTTACTGAAAAGTAAGAAAAACCATGTGGGAGGAACAGAATTATTGTTATCAAACCAATGAATGTGTGGAAAGAAATAGAAATGCTTTAATAGTATATTGGAAAACAATTTAACACTCATACTATTTGCCTAAATAATACTTATTAAAGAGGGACCAACTAAAAAAGGCCAGGCCATCTCTGGGCTGATGCTGTATGAGGGTTTAGTGAGATGGTCTTGCCACAGAGGTCATATTTTATAAGGGGACTAACTCCATCTAGAGATTCTAGAGACAAATAAAATCCAAATTTCAGAGAGGTACCCTTGCCACTTCTCCCTCCCTCTCTCCATCACTCCTTCCTTTCCCTCTCCTTGCCCCCTCCCTTCCTTCCTTCCTTCCTTCCTTTCTTTCTAATATAGAGACTCAAGCAAAGTTGCCTTGATTAACCCCAACCCATGTCATTGGACTCTAGCATTCTTCTCAGGTCTCTGGGGATTCTAAGGATAGCTTATGTTTCTTTATTCATCTTTGGCTTCAGCTGCAGCTGTCGATTTGATGAGTCATTTCATTATGTGCTGAGTGTACCTTGGTATTCCAAATGTCACAAGGTTCCTTTTCCTCGATTCCCTCACACTTCCTCCCCACTAACAAGCCCACGTGTATAGTGGCCTTTATTATTGGTTTGAGTAGATGTAGGAAGCATTGTAACGCAAACAACTTATAATTGATTATTAGACAATTCATATATCCTCTAAACTATTCTGCAGTCTCTAACTTCCAAGATATTTGCCTCTCACCCAATCTCTCCTTTCTCTTTGCCCCTGGAATCATATCTCCCACCCCACCCCCACCCCCAAATCTGTTCTATTTTATTAAGAGAAGCATTCTGAGTCTCTCCAAGCCTAGCCCTGCATATGGAAACTCACCCATACCCTGTGCTTGACAATGGACTGTCAGTTCTGGCTCTTGAAAATTTCTCAGTCATCTGTAAGGGGAAGGAAGTAATCAGGTGAGTTATTTTTCCCTGATGTGAATTAACCTTCTTTAGAGGGAAGAAGCAGTCTTATTTAGTGTTTTTTTTTTTTTTTTAGGCTAAATCTCCCTTATGCATTATGCCTTTGGAAACCATAGCACAGATGAAGTTTAGATTTAATCTATTTGTTTTTGCTTGTTTGTTTTACTTTATTTAGTTATCTTTTTGCCTGCCAGTGGTCAGCTATGCAAAGATGATAAGATCTTATTGACCATGAAATGGGAGGGAATGACCATAGTATAGCTAGGAAAGCCTTTTCCAAAATTTTTGTTTGGGTTATACTCTTGGCAAGATGTTGAGACAATTAAAAAGTTTGGATTTATTTTTGAAACTATTCTTTCAGGTTTTAAAAAAATTGTATTTTATTTATAGGAGTTTCTTCTTTCCTCCTCCCTCTTCTTTTGCCACCCCCTCAGTCGAAAGTGAACAATTAAGCACTTAATTGGATAATTTAGGTCTCAAATTCCCTTTATTTTAAATTATACATATAAGATCATTCTTGTCCTACTTAATTTTAACTTTTGAAGATTTAGTCATAAAGAACAGGTGGGGGAAATTTTTTTCTAAGAATAATTACATGAATAGAGGTCTGAAACTAGTATGTTTAATTCCTGAGATACTGATTGAGATAATCACAGCATAGTTGAGAAGAACCAGAGGTTGGCTCTTGGTGTTACAAGAAGTCTTTCTTCAAAGTTTTGGTATTATACCTAAGTACAAGCCAAGAGCAATGAATCAGGCTGAAGCTGGCAAGAAATATGTAGTTATATTAATGGTATTAGACCTGAAAGTATTTATACAATTTGATCAAGTGAGTTCTGAAAAAAGAGACATAGAATATTTTGCCTTTTATAAGAACTTATTTTAAGGAAATTATGTACATCAAGGCCTGAGGAACCTTAACTACATTCCTTTTTGGAATAAAAAGCTACATTACTACAATGTTGATGTTATGAAAACCTGTAGAGGAGAAATTCTGATTAAAATTAATTCCTGTTACTATGAAGATAAAAGGCAGCCAGCCAAAGTAAGGGCAAAATGAAGTATATGCCTTAGGGAAGAGCAGTTTCAGACTATAAAATTGTGAGTCTAGAAGAGGAGGGAATTGGGAGGATTTATTAAACTCAGTAATGAAACTTAAACCTAATCTAAGTAATGGTTTCTAAAGTAACCTAAGGTGCAAAACCCTCCAACTGAAAATTTAACTCTGAATGTATTTTAATTTAGAACAAGAAGGTGTATCTCCATATATTGACTAACAAAATAAGTTCACAAACAGAAATTTCCAGAACATAAATTCATAGAGACAAGTAGAGGGCAGATACATATTTCAAGACACTTTTGAAATTAAATTATTATTTTAATACTTTAAATTTTATGATTAGCATGGAATTGAATTCTCCAGTAAAGCTCTTAGGGAGGATAAAGGCAAAGATTTCTTCTTTGTAAAATTCAGTTCAATTCAATTCAGTTCCTCAAATATTTTTGAGGGCCAGGTGATCTCTGGGGCCTTTCACAGTACCATCCTGAGTTGCAGAAATCATAGATTGATTGCTGCCTACTTGGTTAAGAAGAGGTTTGATCGGTGCATGTGGATACATTTTTGATTTCTTGCTTTCTCCGCACCCCCGCCCCCCCCCACCCCCGCCGCCGCTTTTTGACTTTCTAGACACATTATTTTTAACTATTTTTCTCTCTTAGTTCTCCCAGTTTTTTGTTGTTGTTGTTGTTCCGTAGCATTTTAACCTCTTGGTCTATTGTGGTCAGCGTGTTCTTTATGGAACCAAGTCTCTTCTTTCACGGAATATTCTTATCCTGAGTCATAGAATGGATGATACCCTGTTTTTAACAAGGATCCCAAGAACAATGGTGGTTTTGAGACTTTACACTTTCAGTGTAGACAATGCCTGAATTTCAATCGTTTGCATCTTGAAAACGTACATGGAAATGAGAGCTGAAGTGTGCTCTACCCTTGTGTTTGTTTTCTGCTTTATTCCTGATGCATTTACACAAGGATATGTTGCATACATCACTTTTTATGCAGCGTCATGTTACCTGCACCCAAAGACCAGCTACATCATCCATTATCACCAAGTAATAAAGCTCTCACCAGTGTCACTGTGTTCTAAGCAAATGTCATGTCTCTCCTGGACACCAAAGTAGCTTTCTCACCAGTCTCCCTTGCTTCCATTCTTTCCCCACAGTTCACTATCCACAGGGAAATCAGAATGGTCTGTTAAAAGCATGAGTCAGATTTGCTCAAAACACAGTGAAAGTTTTCCATGATATTTAAAATAAAATCCAAACATGATTTAGTTCCTGCCTCTTCCTTGACCTCATCTCATGCTGCTTCCCCTCTTGCCCACCACACCGCAGGATCACCAGCTTTCTTTCAGTTCTTCCAGCAGGCCTGTTCCTTGGTGGGCAGTGCTCTTTCCTCCCATCATTCCAGGACTGCTGCTTACAGTCACTAAGCTGTTGGTCACATTGTCTCATCTGCAGAGAGGCGCACCCCAACCAATCCATCTGAAGTAGCCACACAGTACCATCATATCACCTCTTTTAATTTTCTGCGTACACGTACCACTCTCTGATGCTCATCTCCTTTATTTATTGTTGTTGTGTTTTGGCCACCTGCACCCAATAAAATGCAAGTCTTTACAGCTGAGGACTGTGCCTGTCTCGTTCCTCTGTTTCCTCAGAGCCTTGGTTAGTGTTTGCTATGTACTTCGTACTCAATAAATATTTACTGAATGAATCATAACCTTCTTAACATTTCCTACTTGGGATATGAGGCTAAACAAATTATAACAAATCTAGATCTATCATTAATTAAGTTGGTTAGTTCTGTCCCCTATGTAGATAGTGATAAAATGTATCTTTCCTGAAATAACACAGAATATCTATAATATGCTTCTATTTTTTAAAACAATGAATTTCTACTGCCCTTAAACTGAAAGTAATTTGATATCCTTTTCATTATGAATTTTATACATTTGAGTATTATATTCAATCTTTAGTATTCAAGCAGATTATCTTAACTTTCCCTTCTATCGCTACACTTTTAGTTTCAATCATAGACAGCTATAATTTTAGGATCCTAAGGCCAAAGATTTTAAAGATCTTCTTACATCAGAGAAGTGTATTGAAGAGGTCTGCCCTTGAATTTGTGGTGCCTGAAAGGAAGCCAGCAGGGATTGTTTGTGCCCAGGGGCACTTGAAAAAAAATTGACCCAAAGTAACAGCACTAGAAGCCAGATATCAAAACATATTTTGCCTAATGAAGCTTCAGGTGTAATATCAATATTAGAAATTGGAGTGCCCAGAAGATGGTGAGGCTGGGAAAACAAATTTCTGACCCACTCAAGCTGAAAGTACAGGGTACGACATATGGATTTAGGGTTGATTTGAGCAAATATCTATCACCCATGCTTACAGGTGCTTATGATGCCAACTCGTGTTTTTAAAGCCTCTGTGGGAAAGCCAGTTATAGTTTATATATGCAGTGTGTGACCTTAAATCCACGATCTATTTCACTAGGTCCATTCAAGGTAAAGATCTAGATTCAAGTGATACCATTCAAACTGTAGCAGGGTGACTCATTAGGTGCTTGTAAAATCAATTCAGTGGGTCATGATCAGTTTTTTTAAAAGGCCATATAATAGAATTGAATCAAATACAAAATATCAGAGAAAATCTCACGTTGTAAAACTTACAACAGATTCATAAAATTTTTGATCAGTTATATGACTATAGTGTGTATGCTGTCATCATGTAAAATACATTTCTTGCTGTGAATGGGGTAAAAAATCTGTGAAAGCCACCAGAGAATATTGGATTGGGTTGGATTGGGTTCATTTGACATAAAATGAAAAATAATTTACAGAGGGAATTTTCCCAAGGGTATGAGGACCAGTCCCAAAGTAAGGGCAAGGTCAAATTGTCACTGAACTCTATGAAGTAGAAAACGGCTGAAATACAGAACAGAATATGTTAGACTCCATAATTCATAATTCCCTCAAACATAGCCTTATTTGTTTTTCCCATTGATAACTCATAACTTGTTTAGCGGTGTTTTGAGCTTCCCAACCAGAAGTTAAACTCCTTGAAGTAGAAGTGGTCATATAATCTTCAATGTGTCTTGTAATGCTGAGAACATAGTAGTCTCATAAAACATTTTTGTTAATTGACCCATCAAAAAATAAAAATGTGAGTAACTAAAGAAGGTCAAATATAATCTGCATCATTTTAGCTGTTCCAGGATTATAACCCAGCAGTTTTGCCCACCATCCCTGTCTGTCAGTAGCTGACACGTCAATTTTCTATCTGCACATGTTTTCAAACCAAATCTGTTTTGAATTTATAAAAATAGGACATATGATAGTTATCAAAAACATCTTTCATGAATTCCAAATAGCTTATCACAATCCATTCCATTTTTTGACCTTTAAATCTGTGATTCTATCAAGGAAAGAGATCACATTCTCCCAACTTGATTTGTTTTTCTTCATTATGGTAAGGTCAGAACCTAGAAGAGGTAGAAATGGTTTCAGGTTCCTATTTAGATTCCTTTGTCTAACTCAAGTTTTGGATCAACTCCTCCTTCACAATCCAAAGTCATTGAGTTAAATTAAACAAGAGATTCCTGAGAAGATGAAGCCAAGCATGACTAACATCTTGTCCCAGACACATGTCAAGCTTGGTTAAGAATTAGACTCCTCTTTGTTGTTGCCAGGACAGAGGGAAGTCTTTTTTAGTATGACCCAGCATGAGCGAGCAACATTCATGTTAGTTTGAAGCAATTTACTTTTGTATTTCGCTTCTGTAGTTCACAGCAGGTCCTTTCAGGAGGAATAAAAGGGCTTGCTCTGCAATCTACCTTCATTGTTTCACTGAAGAGTAGAAGCAAAACATATTTCAATCAGAAGAATTATACCTGAGTGCTATAAATATTTCCAGAGCCAGCAGAGAAAGCCCTGCTCCATTTAAGGTCAGGGCTGATATTTGAAAGGGAAAATGTTGATGGTAAACCCATGGGGAAATAAAATCCTAGACTATCCTAAGTGAGCTTTCTCATTGGGTAGTAATCAGGAGATAAGGTGAGAAATTCCAGAGATTAGCCACAATAGATAAGATTCTCAGACTTCTTAAAAAAAAAAAAAAGACATTGCTAGGATACGCAGTGACTTCTATGGAACTCAAGTGCCACTGTTTTATAGCAAAGCCCCTTTTTTATTGATTAGTGTTAATGAGGTGAGGGAACCCCACATTGATGGATTATCAATGTCTACCTAATCTTGTTTTTTACTATTTAATCTTTCTTGTTACTATGGTTAGAAATATGTGCAAACTAAATCCTTGTTTCTTCTTTCACTTGACCTTATTCTGATTCATCAAATTGATTCTCTTACACTCTGAACTATGCCAATTATTGTGTCTGTCAAGCCATATATTCATTAGAAT
Organism: Balaenoptera acutorostrata; assembly: GCF_949987535.1. NCBI lineage: Eukaryota > Metazoa > Chordata > Mammalia > Artiodactyla > Balaenopteridae > Balaenoptera > Balaenoptera acutorostrata. The sequence goes on along the minus strand of NC_080065.1, from coordinate 28,894,919 downwards.
ATTAGGGCTAATGGACATGGTCTAAGAGCATATTCATCTTTAGAAATACGGTAAAAGCTAATTCTTTTGGCTCAGCAAAGCTCAGGTTGACATCTTGCCACTCTTCTGTAGCCAGGAATATCTGGTGACTTAATGAAGCGAAGATCTTAAACACACAACTCAGTGGATTATTCAATATTAAGGTTTGCACTAGAGTCTGTGAAAAAAGATTAACACTTTCAGTTCTACAAAAGCACAGTTGATGAATTAAAACACAAGAGGACTACCAGAATGGACAGCACATCAGAAGGATTATGGAGTAACTTGTACCTCAAGAGCCCATTGATCTCCCTTTTCATATGGTATTTAAAAAATAATCTTTTATATGCCAGTTGTAATACAACTGGATTAGTGAAGCCAACGGGCTGTGACTGTTTAAATATTAATTGGGACAGCAATGTCTAAATCAGTGGTTCTCAACCCTGACTGCATATTAGAATCACCTAGGGAGCTTTAAAAATTTGCCTAGTCCCCACCTCTAAAGAGACTGCTCTAATTGGTTGGGGGCAGTGTCCTACCGTCAGAATTTTAAAAGCTACCTTGGTATACAGTCAGCATTGAGGACCACCAGTAAATAAATGCTAAAACAGAATAGCATTCTGTTACCAGAATGCTTGACTCAAATATTCTATTCTTTTAAAGATTCTCAATGGTGTATCTTTTTTTTAAAATAAATTTATTTATTTTTATTTTTATTTATTTTTGGCTGCATTGGGTCTTTGTTGCTGCGCGTGGGCTTTCTCTAGTTGCAGCGAGTGGGGGCTACTCTTCGTTGCGGTGCACGGGCTTCTCATTGCGGTGGCTTCTCTTGTGGTGGGGCGTGGGCTCTAGGCATGCGGGCTTCAGTAGTTGTGGCATGCAGTCTCAGTAGTTGTGGCTCGCGGGCTCTAGAGTGCAGTCTCAGTAGTTGTGGCACACGGGCTTAGTTGCTCTGCGGCGTGTGGGATCTTCCCGGACCAGGGCTTGAACCCGTGTCCTCTGCATTGGCAGGCAGATTCTTAACCGCTCTGCCACCAGGGAAGCCCTCAATGGTGTATCTTTTATTACAAGAATAGAGTATGGATCCTGTTTTATTCCATCCCAGTTACTTTGGCCTTTGCCATGTGGTAGCGTATTATGGTCTGTGCTGAATGCAATTAAAATACTTCGGTCATTTTCAGGAGGGCTTTTTAATTTTCAAAATATACTTGATATGAAATTTATACTCCAGAAAATCTCTTGTTTTTTGCAGTGTCATGGAATTTGTTCATCAGGAGAAAAAAAGGCAAAATATACCCAAAGACTCTTTGCTAATTCAGTAAGCAAGCAAACAACAAAAACCTTAAAACCTATTTTGTTTAGTTAGTTCAGTTGCCTAAAAGAGAAGGGGACAATTTTTCATCAATTTGTGTCAGAAAAAAAAACTTAGTGTTGCTTTTAGGGGTAGTGTTGTATCTATATATCTGTATCTATACCTATATATCTATATATGTAGATATATGTCTGTGATTATATCTATATCTAGAGGAATGCTAACAAGAGACCCACCATTAATTGCCTATGAAGTTTTGATCAAGTCACTCAGCCTTTCTGGGCTTCAGGGTCACATAGCAGTGGAGCTGAGATGAACATCTGTGACTCTTGTCTCACGTTCTGCTCTGTTACTTGTGAAAAAAACAATGAGGACCTGTGGGTAGAGAAGATGATGGGGGAACTGATGTGGACCCTTCCTTAGAGATAAGTATGGTTTCTATAGTTCTCTACAGGCTGCCCCTCCTAACTGTGTGTATCTGAGTGCATGGTGTGGACTAATGTGAGTTCTTGTGGAAAGGCTGATGTTAAGTCTCATTCTGTTCTGGATTCCAGCGTGTGGCTGCTCGCCAGGTCAAGGGTCTCCTCAACAGCAATGCTGACCGCTGTGGTGACCTGCACCCATAGCCAAGGCCCTCCTCTTTTGTCTGCTCCCTATGACCTTTTGTTTCATCACAAATCCCCACTAATGGTTTCTCTCACCTTCCTCCAAGGTGGTGCCAACTAAAACAAGTACTTCTGTGCCTTGAATAACTAGTTACTGCCTTTCAGGTGGTTTCTTAGTAAAATGTAGTGGAAAGGGAGAGAGAAGTCCAGCCAGGGCAAGCAGGAGGGATATAGGCACACTATAGCCATTAGGGAAACTGGAATCTGATTTGGTTAAACTCCTACTGTCCGGTCTTACTTTCATGTATCACCTCATTTTCTTGGTTGCACAAAGGCAAAACGTACACACTTTTGTTGGCTTTCTCTCCATATATTTATTTTCCTAAAAGATCTTCACGGCCTATACACTTTTATCTAAATTCACTAACTTCACACGTTTATATTCTAGTAATTCTGATACATTTCTCTCTAATCTGAATTTCCTCTCCCATCAACCTATCTGTGAAACATCTAACTTTTACATGTCTTCCTGATTTGATTGCTCTATAAAAAAGATGCCATTAACACATTCTTTTTGGTTGGTCCTTGTTTCCTTTTTTTCTTTTATAATGCATTTTATAATATAATAATAAAAAGAATAGTGTGACTTTTTGTTATATAGTACAGTTCTTCCAGTTTATTCTTCTAAAAGTGACATATCTACCAGATCTAATTGCTAAACCCAGAAACAGTATCTTTTAACCATCATCAATAACTTTGTTCTGCTTCTTGCCCCATTTAAAAAATATGTTGCCATCTTCCCTCCCCCAACACAATACTGTTTTCTGTTATTTTTCTTACAGCATATTTTTTCTTTTCCTTGTTGTTTCGTGTCAAATGCATTTTCTGCATCAATTGATAAAATTATACAATTTTTTTTCCTTTAGTTTATTGACATGATGGATTACATTGATCAATTTCAAATGTCGAACCAGCCTTGCATCCGTGGAATAAATCCAACTTGGTCATGGTCTATATTTCTTTTTACACATGGATAGATTCAGTTGCCAATATTTTTTGAGAATTTTTGCATCTAAATTCATAGGAGATATTGATTTATAGTTTTCTTTTTAAATACTTTTTTAGTCTGGTTTTGAAATCAAGGTAATACTGGAATCATAAATGAGTTAGGAAGTGCTCCTTCCCCTACTATTTTCTGAAATACATTGTGTAAAATTTTAAAAAATGTAACCAATTTCTTTAAATAAAAAAACCAAATAAAAATAGTTCACCCATTTCTCCCATCCTCCACTCCCCCACCTCTGGCAACCACCAATCTGTTCTGTGTATCTATGAGCTTAACATTTTCATTTATTTATTTATTTATTTTTAAAGATTCCATATATAAGAGAGATCATACAGTATTTGTCTTTCTCTGTCTGACTTATTTCATTTTACATAATACCCTTGAGGTCCATCCATGCTATTGCAATGGCAATATTTCATTTTTTTATGCCTGAATAATATTCCATTGTATACATATACCATAATTTATTTATTCATTTATCCATTGGTTGGACCTTAGGCTGTTTCCATATCTTGGCTATTATAAATAATGCTGCTGTGAACATGGGAGTGCAGATATCTTTTCAAGTTAGTGTTTTCCTTTTCTTTAGATAAATATCCAGAAGTGGATTTCCAGATCATACAGTAGTTCTATTTTTAATTTTTTGAGGAGACATCATACTGTTTTCCATAGTGACTGCACCAGTTTACATTCCCACAGTGCACAAGGGTACCCTTTTCCTCCACATCCTTGTCAATCCTTGTTATTTCTAGTCTTTCTGGTAATAGCCATTCTAACAGGTGTGAGGTGATATAACCTCTTGTGGTTTTGATTTGCATTTCCCTGATGATTAATGATGTAGAACATCTTTACATGTTCCTGTTGGTTATCTCTATTTCTTCTTTGGAAAAATGTCTATTCACATAAACATGTTATTCTGTCCACGTTTTAATCAGGTGGTTTTTTGTTACTGAGTTGTATGAGTTTTTTTATGTATTTTGGATTTTAGCCCCTTATCAGATATATAATTTGCAAATATTTTCTTCCATTAAGTAGGCTGTCTTTTCATTTTGTTGATGGTTTCCTTTGTTGTGCAGAGGCTTTTTAGTTTGATGTAGTCCTACTTGTTTATTTTTACTTGTGTTGCTTTTGCTTTTGCTTTTGGTGCGAGATTCAAAAAATATCACCAAGACCTATGTCAAGGAGCTTACCACTATGTTTTCTTCTAAGAATTTTATGGTTTCAGGTCTTACGTTCAAGTCTTTAATTCATTTGAGTTCATTTTTGTGTATGGTATAAGATATGGTCCAGATTCATTCTTTTGCATGTGCCTGTCCAATTTTTCTAACACCATTTAAGAGATTGTCCTTTCCTCCTCATATATTTTTCACTTCTTTGTCATAAATTAATTGACCATATATGTGTGGGTTTATTTCTGGGCTCTTTGTTCTGTTCCATTGATCTATGTGTGTGTTTTTATATCAATACTATACTGTTTTAATTACTATAGTTTTGTAATATAGTTTGAAATCAGGGAGTGTGATGCCTCCAGCTTTGTTCTTCTTTCTCAAGGTTGCTTTGGCTATTTGGGGTCTTTTATGGTTCCATACAAATTTTAGGATTGTTTGTTCTATTTCTGTGAAAAATGCCTTTGAAATTTTATTAGCTATTGCATCGAATATGTATATTGCTTTGTGTAGTATGGTCATTGTAACAATATTAATTCTTCCTATCCAGGAGCATGGACTATCTTTCCATTAATTTGTTTCTTCTTTAATTTCTTTCATTAATGTTCTTCTTTAATTTCTTGCATTAATAGCTTTCAATATACAGGTCTTTCACCTCTCTGGTTAAATTTTTTCCTAGGTAAGTATTTTATTCTTTTTGATGCAATTGTAAATGGAGTTATTTTAAATTTCTCTTTCTGATAGTTCATTATTAGTATATAGAAATGCAACATATTTTTGTGTATTGATTTTGTATCCTGCAACTTTACTAAATTTGTTTATTAGTTCTAACAGTTTTTTTCATGGAGTCTTTAAGGAACTATATGTATATCTCATATCATTTGCAAATAGAGATATTATACTTATGTCATCTGCAGATAGTGTCAGTTTTACTTCTTCCTTTCCAATTTGGGTGCCTTTTATTTCTTTTTGTTGCCTAACTGCCCTGGCTAGGACTTCTAATACTATGTTGAATTGGAGTGGTGGCAGTGGGTACTTTTGTCCTGTTCCTGAACTTAGAGGAGAAGCTTTCAACCTTTCACTATTAAATATGATGTTACCTCTTGTGATGTATGGTCTTTATTAATGTTGAGGTATGTTCCCTCTAAACCTGCTTTGTTGAGAATTTTTATCCTAAATAGATTTTGAATTTTGTCAGATGCTTTTCCTGTATCTATTGAGATGATCATATGAATTTTTTTTATCTTTCATTTTGTTAATGGGATGTATCACATTGCTTGATTTGTGGATGTTGAAACATTCTTGCATAAATTCCATTTGATCATGCTGTATGATCCTTTTAATGTAATGTTGAATTCAGTTTGCTAATAATTTAGTTGAGGATTGTTGCATCTATGTTTATCAGGCATATTGGCCTATAATATCTTTTTCTTGTGGCATCCTTGTCTGGTTTTGGTATCAGGATAATGCTGGCCTCATAAAGTGAGTTTGGAAGAGCTCCTTCCTCTTCTACTTTTTGGAAGAATTTGAGAAGGATTGGTATTAATTCTTCTTTGAATGTACGGTAGAATTCACCAGTGAAGCCATCTGGTCCTGGACTTTTGACTGTTGGGAGATTTTTGATTATTGATTCAGTCTCCTTACTGGTAATTAATCTGTTCAGATTTTCTATTTTATCATGATTCAGTCTAGGTAGTTTGTGTGTTTCTAGGATTTATCCATTGCTTCTAAGTTGTCCAATTTATTGGCATGTAATTGTTCAAAGTAGTCTCTTATGAGTCTTTGTATTTCTGTGGTATAAATTGTAATATCTCATCTTTCATTTCTGATTTTATTTATTTGAGTTCTCTCTGTCTTTTTCTTGGTGAGTTAGCTTAGGGTTTGTTCATTTTGTTTATTTTTTCAAAGAACCAGCTCTTGGTTTCATTAATCTTTTCTACTGTCTTTTTATTTCATTTATTTCTGCTCTAATCTTTGCTACTCTTTCCTTCCTTTTATTAACCTTGGGCTTTGTTTGTTCTTTCTCTAGTTGCTTGAGGTGTAAAGTTAGGTTGTTTATTTGAGACTTCTCTTGTTTGATGAGGTAGGCATTCTTTGCTGTGAACTTCCCTCTTAGAACTGCTGATGCTATGTCCCATAAATTTTGGTATGCTACATTTCATACCATTTCAATGTAACATACATTTTCATTTGTCTCAGGTAGTTTTTGATTTCTCTTTTAGTTTATTCTTTGATCCGTTGGTTGTTCAGTAGCATGTTGTTTAATCTTCACATATTTGTGAATTTTCTAGTTTTCTGAATGTAATTTCATACCACTGTGGTTGGAAAAGATGCTTGATATGATTTCAACCCTCTATAATTTATTAAGACTTGTTTTGTGGCCTAACGTGATGTATATTGGACAATGTTCCATGTGCACTTGATAAGAATGTGTATTCTGTAGTTTTTGGATGGAATGTTCTATAAATATCTAAGTCCACCTGGTCTAATGTGTTGTTTAAGGCTGATGTCTCCTTAAGGATTTTTCTGTCTAGATGATCTATTCATTCATATAAGTGGGGTGTTAAAGTCCTCAACTACTACTGTGTCGCTATTTTTCCCTTTAGGTCTGTTATACAGTGTATATCAAACATGCAGAACAATATAGAAAATAGTAGTGAATACCTGTTCACCAAGTTCAATCACATCTTGACATTTTCCCCATACCTGCTTCAGTTATTTTGAGGAAATAAAACACTACAGAAAAAATTAATGTCACCTGTGTGCCTCTTTTTCTCTCTTCTCATTCACATCCTGGCCTCTTCCAAGAGAAGTACTATCTTAAATTTATTATCATTCCCATGCATGTTTTTTATCATTATTAAATGTATATATCTATAAATAAAATGGAGCATTTTACTCAAGTGGCATTTTATGAAGTGCTAGTCTGTAACTTTTTTGGGCGCAAATATTAAGATTTTTGAAACACATGGCTCAAATTTATGTATTTTAACTTCTATATCATGTTCTAATGAATATTCATACGATGTATTTTGCCAGTCGATGGACAGTTAATATGTCTCCAGTCTTTAGTATGTTTCCAGTCGTGAATTATTATAGACAGTGTTTCAGTGAGCATTTCTGTACCTGTCTTCTTACGTAAAGAGGCCTATTTTTTCCTGTGTCCCTAATGCATTTTTAGTTGTGTAACAGCTCCTCCAAAATTAAACTTTCTTGCCACTTACTATCAGGGGACTGAAAGGCAAATTTCCTGGTTCCCATTTCATTTTAGTATACTCTAGGAGTGTCAATAGTAAGGTTCTGACCAGGGCAATTAAAAGAGGTTTGAGCTACCTGGTTAGAATAAAAACAGCCTGCGGTGTAAACTCTTTGTGATTCATCAGCTCCTTTAACTGTAAATTTGCACTGCTCTTGCAGTAGATAGCTTCTGGTATGCCACTTACCCAGTGTTACCTCTAATTTACCTTCCTTCCCCTTGGAGCTCAGAGGAGGTTGTTCCATACACCCCGCTCGGATGAGAGGCTCTTCTGTGGGGTTTTTCACATTTATGCCTTGTGAGCCTCCTGGAGCAATCAGAGATATAATGTTTAAGGTCACTCTTCCAACTTTCCATAAGATGGGTTGCTCTTCCTGCTAATGAAACTGGAATCACAACCACACGTTTTTGATAATTGCACTCAGAATTGGATTGCACTTTATTCCACCTCTGCCTTGGGCTTATTTTTTAATATAATAATATGAAAGTATTTTCTGCAAAACTGCATCAAATAATTATAAAAATTGAATAAACATAAAAGCTAAGTTGTATAATATTGCATTTTCAAGTGATATCACTTGAGAGTTTGATTTAATCATGGCAGCTCCTGCTTCATGGGATTGCTTCCATTTTCCCAAGTTGGCTTCTTATATTTGGGCAAATGTAGGTCCAATTTTGCTTCTTCCTTCAACCTGAGCTGCTTCCTGTTGGGAAAGAATGCCAGTTTACATTATGCTGCTCTCTTTGTACTCTGATGAACTCAAGAAAAGTAGACAAACCAGGCTGCATAGACCACCACTCTCCTCACCTAATTTTTTGTTTTTAAGATAGTGTCATGTTTGACCTTTGTTATATCCTATAGAGCTATCAACTTCCATCCCACAAGGGACTCCTATATCTTTGCAGGAGAGTAACCAAAGTTTTCTGCTTCTATCATATCGTCCACCAATAATTTCAACCAGAGCCACATTAGTTCCATTAGAGAAAGCAGGGCAAGGGCCAGCAATAACAAACAGTATCAATTTCTTGGATCAATATCCTGATTGAACAAGACTCATGACCCCTCCACTTTCAATAAACTCTATTAAACATTTGAAACCAGGAAAATGATAGGTGGTGTTGCCTACTCCAAGTAAGTTACATTCTTCATCTGAGCTTTTATCAGCTAAACCCAGCTCTGATTATTTCACTACTTAGGAGTTAGGATGGCATGTATGGGTAATGCTATTTGGACACTAAATTCTGAATTTATCATAGGAGAAAAGATGAACATGCTTTCCATTGTTAAACTTCCCTTGCAGGAAGGGCTACCCTGTACATTTCCAGTCATTTGTTTCTTGCTGGTACCTATAGGCAGGTGCCATCACTGTTAGAAAAAAATTATCATAATTCTTCACAGACATAGAAAATCTTTTGAGTACTCTAATTCTCATAGATAAAAATATATCTATGGGTCAGACAAAAAAAGCAAGGTGAAGTCAGGGTTAGTGTTAGTACCAAGAGTCTTTGAGTTGGCTTACACAGTTGGCATGTGTTATTATCTACACCATATATAAGAACCTAACATGAAAAGGAAGTGGCCCTCCCAACCTTGACTAAGGGAAAAGGACATGACTGGGTCTGTTCACCATCATTACTTTATTTCTTGCCTTAAGCTTGTTGTGCTGGCATGCACATGTGTGAACTTGTGCTGTTCCCACTCTCCATGAAGCCAATTTATTTAAATGGAGATTCTTCCTAAACTGTGCTGTCAGTTTACCCTCCTCTGGGGTGAAATGGTGTTGTCTGAGCTCCCAATGTTGGACCTTCATTCCTGCATCCTATTTCTGATCTGAGGAGGGAGGAGTGACTGAGCTTTGCCTGCCTATCCAAGCAAGAAAGCAGCTCCCAAAATTAACCATTTGTTGCTTGTGATCTTCTAGTCTTTTGCCTCTTATTCAAATTTCACTGCCTGAGGAGTATGATTATGAGCTTTTACTGATGGTAGCTAATCAGGGTATATAACCTTTCACCAGTCAACCAGTGTTTATTAGAAATGTAGTGTGGATCTATCCTTAGGGTAGGTAATAAGAGCACTTACATGGTTCCTGCCTTCGATAGTAGGTAAATGAGATTGTTCTTACTTTGATAGTAAGTCCATGGACAGTTTGGAAAGTGTGTGCATGTAATTCACAGCAGTGGGTGATTTCCAAATGAAACATATTAGGAGAGCCATGTACTGGGCTGGACAGTCCTCAGCACTTGGGGTGCCAATAGCCATACTTGATCAACCTGTGGAAGCTGCCCTGATTATTGCTGTAGATCACAGTATCCCTTTTCCTGCAAAAAAAAATGACGATGCCAAAAATGGCTTGCATATGGAGATCAAAGCCCTTACATCTTTGTTGGGTAGGTGGCTGGATGGGATCTGGTCAGGCAGGAGATTCCCACTGTTTCCTATCCCTCCACACCACCACACTGTCTGCTACCTCCAGCAGCCATTCAGGTTTACCACAGTGTGTTTCACAAAATCATTATCGTATATGAAGTGATGTGGAAATGTTTGGGAAGCTCTCTTTAGATAAGTGTTCTTAGGCTTAGCTGTACTTTAAGGTCACTTGAGGAACTTTAAGAACCCATTTCTAAGTCCCATAGACCATTAAATGAGAATTTCTGGGTGAGGCCTGGGCATTGACATTTAAAAAATGCTCCCCAGGTGATTTGAATGTGATGCCAAGGCTGAGTAACGCTGCTCTGGACTGAAATTCAGACTAGAGGAATGGATATTGAAGATAGAGGGTGGGCTAAAAAAATACTTGGGAGGGAGGTGGGGTAGGGTTATCAGACTTGACTGAGGTTAGAAAATGAGGAGCCAGGTTGGGACTGTGTACCAACCTGAGAGTACTCCCTCTTAAGGTTTACTTTCTTTACCTTTTACCCCCAGAATCTAGGAATAGTCACCTGTTTCCCAGCATTACATTTCTACATCCTATGTTGCAATTGCTATTAACTGATGAAGGACATGGCTTGTAGAGAGAAGTGCTGTCTGCCCCACACAACACCTCTGTTGCTCTCAGAGAAGAAAAAGCCTTATAATGCAATGCTTGGGTCTAGCAATTTTCAGTGGTGATTAACATTGAGGTGAGCCATGATCTGAGGTGAAGCTGGGTGTGGTGGGGAAGTGCACTTGTTACGGGAGCCACTTCCAAAGGAACAACTAATAGGAAAATGAGATAGAAATTTGCTTTCCTAGTATGTACTAGAGAAAGATCATACTTGAAACTTGGGATGAATGCTTGAATTGTATAGGCAGTAAAATATAACTCAGTGTGTGTGTGTGTGTGTGTGTGTGTGTGTGTGTGTGTGTGTGTGTATAGAACGTTTGCATCCTCCATTTTACTCATCCCTACAAATACTTATGATCTAGGGAAGCAGGCCAACTCACCCAAAACCAGTCCAATAAATAATGATTTAACTGACTGGCCAATTCTTCAAATAGCCAAGTTTGACAATTTTTCTAATTTTATCCATTGACCAGAAATTTGGGTATTCAAAACCAGGTAAAAATAATCATATCACATTGAAATTTAAAAATGTATTTCCAGAAACACAAATTAAGGCTTATATGTTAATTTAAGGAATTGACACAGGAATATTAAACATACCTAAAATTAAAAAAAGGAAGTAAATACCTTTTAAACACATATGATAGAAACAAGAAGTGGCCAAAATAATCAAGTCACACAAAATTTTTAGTTTCTAACAATGGTTTGAAAAGATATTCAGCACAAAACCTGCAAATCATTCAAAGTGATGGAAAGGAAGTGAGAATGCATGGAAGGTATCACCTCCATGTGTGGTAACATTGACGAGACACTAAGTTCAAGTGAGAAAGAACAATAACAGAATAAAAAAGCATACATTTGGTTAAATCTTAAAACATTAAAACCTTAAACATGCTAAAAATGGGTATATTTGAACGAAGCAGAGACAAGAACAGCCACATTGCTTGTTACATTTTGGCCACTAATTGCTAGAGATCACATACTAATGTTGAAATACTCCTTGAAAAATTGGTAAGAGAACCTTAAAATTTTCAAAAAGCAGAAATGACATAGAAGAGAATTGAAAAGACATCAGAATAAACTGAAAAATTTCCACATGAAATTCTGAAATAGAAATCAGTCAACTAAGACTGCAGAACTCCTCAAAATGTCAGAAGCCATTCCATCCTATATAAATTGGTATACATTTTATGACTATTTGCTTTTTAAAAACAAATATTTTGGTAAATAGATACATTAGTAAATATGGCAGTTGGTCATTCATATTGATTTTTTATGAATTGAATAGTAAGGTACATGGCAACAGTAGAATTACCCCATTTTCCAGAGAAACTTAGTTTCATAGAAAAAGGAGCAAAGTTCATTATCTATCTTACGTGTACAAGGGTATAGTTGCATGTTCCTTAGAAACCTGAAGGCTTTAGAGTAGATGATGCAAGCTCATGTATGACATTTCGAGGTACAACAAAAATAGTTTACAAAGCATATTAATTAAAGGATATCAGATAAAAAAATATAAAATGTAATATAACTAATTGCCAGGAAACCTCCTACCAAGCTTTTCAGAAACACACATAATGTCACTTGAGTTCTTATGGAGAAGAAATAAATCCAAAGCTAGAGAGCTCCAAGTGCCAGTATATATGAGAAAATTGTCACTTCCAGATCTAGCATGGTGTTTGGCACATGATATGACATATGTCATCTTCACTGCAAGCATTTTCTTATGCATATGGTCCCTCCAGCTAGAGGAGCCCATCCACAGTCTATTTTATCAATAGTGAAGACACCCAGACTGAAAATAATCTTGCATTAAATAAAGTCAACTTATATTTGACCAAGAAAGCAGTATATATTTTATAGATACACTTTTTTCCTTAAGCCATTATTGCAGAAAATTCTGTGTACTGAAGGTACAGAATTGTTCCATGCCTACGTACTAAACATTAATTGTGTTTAGCAAGAGTTCAAGAGTATGCATTAAATATAAGAGATTTGCCATGGATTCTATGTGCCTCATATTTGCCTAACTTTAAATGAAAACCTCTTTTTTTTTCAATTTTAAAATGGTTTATAATTTTTATATCCTTTTTTTCTGCTGTGCAGCACTGGGAGTTTTATTAGTCAATGTGATTTAAAGATGTAGCTTTCAAAAGGGAGGCTTGGCACAAATTCCTTGATTATGTCTGACCATTCCAAAAAAGTAAAATTATGTTAAACAGCTAATATGTAAATGCAGTATGTTAAATAAAAGCAAGTTTATTCCCTTTTAAATGGTTTTTAAATGAAAAGAATGTGGTACATCATTTGTGAGTTCTATTTTGATTTGTTTGCTTTCTTTAAAAAAATGCAGGAAAGTAATTTTAGAAACTAAAATAGACCATGATTTAAATGCTCCTTTTAATAGTGAGAAAATGATTTTTTTAAAAGTGCATTTTACTCAGTGTGGCAAGTAAATTTCTATAGAGAACTCACAGCTAAACTTCAACTGCTAATGTTAAATGTTGGAAAGGACCAAGGAATTATTTTGAATATCAAATAAATGGAATTCGGAAATGCCCAAGAGTTCAGAAAACTAAAACTAACATTTTAGTTGAAGAAATACTTCTTCACACTGCTAAAGAAATGTTTGTCATAGGGTTTGCAAAAATGGTATAGTGCTTTTACCAATACTCTGTGAACTTAGAGCCAGAAAGTCTAGGCTTTGGTAAATTACAGTGGAATTAAAGTGTTGTACTTTCCGTGGTGGTGCCCTATTTGATGCAGAGTCACCACAGGGAAGAGGCATTTAACTCCATCTCTCTTTCAGATTGTTTTTGGCAGTTACCATGACTGTCATAAGATTCCCTCTCAGATATTCTAGTTCTCCTCCTGGTCCTGTGGTAGAATTACACTGCCCCATTGAAATTAGATGTGACCATGTGTCTTACTTTGAAGAAGGAAATGTGATTGGAGGGGATGTATCATTTCTGGTGGAAGCTTTAAAAGGCAGTGTGCCGTTTGCTGTATTCTCTTTCCTTCTGCCACAGTGATGGGCACCTATCTGAATGGAAGAGTCTTTGTCAGCTTGGTTCCCAGAGAGAGGGCACATGGATCCCCCTAGCTGACCCAGTGGATATGAGAGATAAGACTTTGTTGTTATAAGGCATTAAGATTTGGAGGATTGTTTATTACTGCAGCATAATGTTGCCTCTCCTTACTCAATTTAACAATAATAAAAGTAACAGCAAATTAGCTACTATCCCAGAAAAGAAAACCAACTAAAAGAAGTAGATCACAAACTATTTGTTAAGGTGACATCACCTTTTATATACCATGTGAAGAAATGTATACAGTGAAAAAATTAATCATTAAAATGGAACTCAAAAATTTTTAATTTGATTTTAACATGTGATATGGAATTTATCACTGGTCTTGTGTCATTTTATTTTATTAGATAGGATTAGGAAACTTTTTCTATATATAAACTGATAAATATTTTAGGGTTTGCAGGCCATCTGATCTTTGTCACAACTACTCGGTTCTGTCAGTCTAGCTGGAAATTAGCCATAGACAACATGTAAATGAATGGGCAAGGCTGTGTTCCAATAAAACTTTATTTACAAAAATAGGTGGTGGGCCTGATTTATCCTAGTGGCTGTAGTTTGCCAGCCTCTGTTATTAGGTAACGTGTTTATGAGACCTAGTACATTTATATTGGCATCTCTTATATTTTCCTACATGACCAAAGCAAGTATATTTTCTTAGAAGTGAATTCCTTTTTTTTAACCATTCTTTTTGTGGAATAGATGGTATAATTGGCATCAGTGGAGAAATTATATTTACTATACAGTGAGAAGGATGCATATTCAATTTCTGATTTATTAAATAATATAATTTTTTACTAATTTAAATTTTTCGTTTTAATAGAAGGCTGTTGAGTCACATTGAGATAAGAGGTTTGTTTGAAATCTTGGAAGCAGTTTGCAGAAGAGCTAGGCCTACAGTCCTGGTCTTCTGGTATCTACCTATTCCCATTCTGTTTCATACACTGACTTCCAAATGACTGGAACAAGTTAAGAAAGATCAGGCCACAAATTTTTTTTTTTTAATTTTTATTGGGGTATAGTTGATTAACAATGTTGTGATAGTTTCACGTGTACAGCAAAGTGAATTTGCTATACACTTTTTTTTATATCCACTCTTTTTTAGATTATTTTCCCATATAGGCCATTACAGAGTATTGAGGAGAGTTCCCTGTGCTATACAGTAGGTCCTTATTAGCTATCTATTTTGTATATAGTAGTGCGTATGTGTCAATCCCAATCTTCCAATTTATCTCTCCCCACCGCTTATGGCCAAGAATTTTAAACAGGTTTCCTGACTTTATTTAAAGACTGCAGAAACTGATTTTAGTTAATACTGAATAGAGCAGGTGTTAAATGAGTATATGTGAATATATACAGAGTGTATTAAGCTTCAGTTTAAGGTTTTTTCAAGGTAGGAGGAAAAGGAAGATATAGAGTCCTGCTATTAACCTAATTTATGATGTTTACTTATTCCCACCTATCTGACTAATGCTCCTTTTTTCTCTTTAGAATTCTTAGTTTCTATCTACTACCTCTTTCCCCCAAGAGCAGCAAACATTAGCTGATTAATACTCAGTTTCTCAGTGGCTATGATCAGTGGAGGTAACCTCTCATAGCACGTTTATATCTAAATCAACACAATATCGAAATCGCCTTTGCTAATCTCCTGGAATTTGCTTAGTGTTTCCTGAGCTTATATCTCCACTACGGCAGTGTGTTTAGAAAAATAAACACCCAGGACATAAAGATATGAGAATTCAATTCTGTAAAAAAGAATAGATTTCACTTTTGCAGTTTGAAACATTTCATCAAAGTCTTTTAAAAAGTTTTTTTCTTTCTTTCTTTTCTTTTTTTTTTTCAGTGATACTGAAGAAAATTTTTCCACATACAAACCATCAGTTTAGATGACCATTTCCCCTTATATTTCATACTCTGTTTCTCTGTACTTAAACTGACAAATGAGAAAAAGAAAAAAAAAATTGGTGCTAGCAAGAAGAGTATATTTTAGAAATCATCCGTCTAGCTGCATTTATCTTGCAACTTAAAGTGTCATTTAATTCACTTTCTTGAACACCTAGATGATTAATTATACCCAAATCTTGATTACTTGTACACTCTATGGATTCTTTGTACCTATGCTTGATCACAGATTAAATTTGGTTACTGTGGTAGTCTGAATAATTACCCATCAAAGACAGCCATATCCTAATCCCCAGATCCAATGGATATATTATTTTACAAGGCAAAAAAGGACTTTGCAGATGTGATTATTTAAGGCTGTTGAGGTGGGGAGAAAATCTTGGACTATCCTGGTGAGTCCAGTGTGGTTACCAGAGTTTTCATAAAAGGGAGGTAGTAGAGTTAGAACCAGAGATAAAAAGATGTGATGATGGAACCAGAGGTTGGAATGACGTGCTTTGAAGATGGAAGAAGAGACCATGAGCCAAGGAATTTAGGCGGCCTCTAGAAGCTGGAAAAGATAAGGAAACCGATTCTTGTCTAAAGCCTCCAGAAGGAATGCAGCCCTGTCAATGCTTGATATTTTTGATTTTAGACTTCTGACCTCCACAACTATAAGAGTATGCATTTGTGCTGTTTTAAGCTACTACATTTGTGGTAATTTGTTGCAGTGGCAATAGGAGACTATTACAGTTAATTTCCTAAATTATCAAAGAATTGAATTTCACAATGAGCATCTATAAGAGCAATAACCAGCTTCTGTTTCTCAATTACTGAAAGAATACATGTTTTACTAAAATATACCTTTGTGGGACTTCCCTGGTGGTCCAGTGGTAAAGAATCCGCCTTTCAATGCAGTGGACGCGGGTTTGATCCCTGGTTGGGGAACTAAGATTCCACATGCCGTGGGCAATTAAGTCTGTGTGCCACGACTACTGAGGTCATGTGCCTCAACGAGAGAGCCCGCGTGCCACAAAGTACAGAGCCCATGCGCCCTGGAGCCCACGCGCCACAACCTAGAGAGAAGCCTGCACACCATAACTAGAGAGAAGCCTGCGTGCTGCAATGAAAGATCCCACATGCCTCAACCAAGATCCCGTGTGCTGCAACTAAGACCCTACGCAGCCAAAAAAATAAATAAATATTAAAAAAATAATTCTTTAAAACATACCTTTGTTTTAGCAGCAAAATGATAAATAAACAAGTGGGACTACATCAAACCAAAAAGTTTCTTCACAGCGAAAGAAACCATCAACAAAGTAAAAAGACAACCTACAGAATGGGAAAGTATTTGCAAACAGTATATCTGATAAGGGGTTAATATCCAAAATATATATGGAACTCATCTAACTTAATAGCATAACACATAATACCCAATAAACACATAAATAACCCAATTTAAAATGGGCAAATTACATGAACAGACATTTCTCCAAAGAAAATATACAAAAGGAAAACAGGTACATGAAAAGATACTCAACATCACTTGTCATTAGGGAAATGCAAATTAAACTCACAATGAAATATCACCTCATGCCTGTTAGAATGGCCATCATCAAAAAGACAAGAGCTAACAAGTGTTGGCAGGGATGTGGAGAAAAGGGAACCCTTGTGCACTGTTGGTGGGACTGTAAATTGGTGCAGCCACTATGAAAAGCAGTATGAAGGTTCCTCAGAAAATTAAAAGTAGAACTACCACGTGATCTGGCAATTCCACTTCTGGGAATATATCCAAAGGAAAGAAAAACACTAACTTGAAAAGATATCTGCATCCCCATGTTCATTATTTACAATAGCCAAGATATGGAAACAGCCTATGTATCCATTGATGGGTAACTGGATAAAGAAGTTGTGGTACATATTTACAATGGAATATTATTCACCCACAAAAAGAATGAAATCTTGCCATTTGCAACAAAATGGATGGAGCTGGAGGCAATTATGCTTAGTGAAATAAGTCAGATAGAGAAAGACAAATACTGCATGATTTCATGTATGTGTGGGATCTAAAAAAAATTAAAGCAACAAAAAAACCCCAAGCTCATAGAAAAAGAGATTATACCAGAGGCAGAGTGTGGAGGGAGAAGGAATTAGAGGAAAGGTACAAACTTACAGTTGTAAAATAAGTAAGTACTAGGGATGTAATAATGTACATGATGATTATAGCTATAATACTGCTGTATGATATATAGGAAAGTTGTTAAAAGAGTGAATTCTGAGTTCTCATCACAAGGAGAATTTTTTTCCCTTTTTCTTTTTTTCTTTCTGTTCTTTTTATTGTATCTACATGAGAAGATGAATTTTAGTTGAACCTATTGTAGTAATAATCATTTCACAATATATGTAAATCAAACCATCATTCTGTACACCTTAAACTTATGCAGTGATGTATGTCAACTATTTCTCAATCAAACTGGAGAAATTTTGTATTATGTTATTTTTTTTTTCCTTTTTGGATAGCTGTGTGTTCTTAAAAACACTACCGATTTTAGACTAGACTTCCAATTTTTACAATTGCTCTGCGGTTTGTTCAATGATACTGTATTTTCTTCTTGTTTCTATGAATTTTAAGGAACACTGTGGGGAAATGGAAGCTGGCCTCCACTAGCTCGTGCCACCAGAATCGGAGGAGTGGGTTGTAGGTTCACTTACAATTAGGCATAAAGAGTGTCCCTTTTTTTCCCCAGAGCCATTTCACCTGCATGGCCTGAAGTGAGGCCAGGGGCCAAAACACAGCAAGGGAAACAAAAATCTTCTGTTACAAGTTAATTGGAAGAGAGAACAGGAAAAAAAAGAAGCTTCTTCACTCCTCTTTACTCAAGTGGTTGTGAATTCTAGTTGTTAAAGGTTGTGAATTCTAGCCACTAAACTCCATTTTATAATTGAGCATTTTTTAGACTTGGCCGGGGTCAAGCTGCAAAAGACTTTTAAAGACACAGTCGTCCTAGAATTTTCTGGGACCTTTAATAATAAACCTGGAAAAATGCTCAGTCACTTGCTGGTAGGAACCACAGACACCCCCAACCCTGTTGCCATGTATATAGTCAGGACTCTTTGAAGAATCAGCATGCAATTCCTGTGGTTATATTTTACCTGTTACTTGTAACTGGTTTCAGTTTTTATTAAGTCCAAAAGGAATACCTTTCCGAAAATATTAATGGTTGCAAAGTTTAAAATGTAGATTCCAATAAATGCTTTGCTTTTGTACATGGGCCTCCCTCCTGCTGCCCACTGAGGGCTGATTTGTTCTCCTTTTCTACCTGATTTTAGAAAATACTCATTTTGCAAAGTGGTTATATGATTTACTGCCCAAGGGAAAAATAATTTATCTTTATGTTGGTGCTGAATGTGAAAACTTTATAGATAATTCTTTATAAATTGATGTATTCTCAGGAAAGAGATTAAGACGTTGAGCACTTAGTACTCACTGGGATGTTGGTATTGTACACAATAAGACGCAATGTTATATATCACTCAAGCAATTTCAAACCTTACTGGAGAGGCAGAATGTAAATGCTTTGGAAAGGCTAGTTCATAAAGCACAAATACATGTGGTCTCACATCCAGTGAATGATGAAGAGGTAAAGGAGCAAGAGAAGATGGATAGAGAGGTTGAAACAAATCTTCTCAGATGAGATGGGGTTGAATTAAGTTCTGAAGTATGGGGAGGATTTAAGAATTTAAAGAGGAGAAAGGAGAGAGTCTAAGACGCCAGGAGATGTCAACAGCAATTGTGAGCACATCATGTCCCAAAGATTGAGAGGAGTCCTGATTTTTGCTGCTGGAAATGTGTGTTTATAATCTAATTGGAGGGCAGGTCACGGCAGTATTTCTTTTCTCTGAGATTCTAATAAGAAACACACTCTTGATTTCCAGGTGGGGTCCAGCCTTTCCTCTTCTGTTCCAGCCTCAGCTGGTGAAGTGCTGTCTTAGCCGTAACAGCACACTCTTCTCCAGGAGGCACAGACTTATCTTAGAAGGCGTAGCATCCTGTCGCTTTTCACTTAGCATTTGCTTCAAATAGATGAAAAAAAAAATACGTTCTAGCAATTGGACGTTTTGCAGTATCAACAAGACCTGTGTTAGAGGTAGTCCTTAACTATAGTTTCCCTGTTAAGGCCCAGTGGTATCTCAGATTCCCCATCCCTCATCATAACCAACAATATCACAACTTTGTCTTGTCTTTCTTTAATTTATGCATAAATAATTTTGAGCTAGGTGCCACGAGAAATAAAATGTCCTACCATTTGTCCCTACCCTGAAATTTTAAAATTATTTTTTTGCCCTTACAGCTTGAAAATATGACAAACTCTGAAAAACCGCCCTTTGAAAGCGAAAACAAAGTGGGTTACGTCAGATTCTGTTTTGAGGCACGGCTTCCTAATTATCTTGTAGGACTCAAAAACCTTTCAGACGAAGAACCTAATTTTGGAAATAAACTTCCTTCCAAGAATGAAAACGTGCCACAAGGCTGAGTGCTGTTATTATAACAGAGAAGGAGAACCCACAGGCTGTGCAGGAGGCCAGCAGCCATGGCACTTTCTGTACTTGTTTTAATGTGCGTATTCACAGAGGGCTCTCAAACCCACTTTCTTCCAGCTGTTACTCTTGGCTTGGCCTCCAACTGTCACGACCGAGTACTGTTTTTAATGGCTCCCTATAATAAAAAATACAAGCTCTGTAGCCACCTAGAGGGGTGGGATAGGGAGGATGGGAGGGAGAGGCAAGAGGGAGGAGATATGGGGATGTATGTATATGTATAGCTGATTCACTTTGTTATACAGCAGAAACTAACACACCATTGTAAAGCAGTTATACTCCAATAAAGATGTTAAAAAAAAAAAAGACAGAAGAGCCCTTCATGTTCAAAGTTTTCAACAAGCTCTCCCTCTGTGTACCATTTTTAGAGCCAAGTACATTACTCCTTGTTACCTGTACCTAACACCTCTAAGTGATGACTCCAGAATGTATCTATTCTCATTTGATCTGGACGGTTTCAACAAGCAGTTGGGATGAAAGCCCCTAATTCATTAAGTCCAAAGTCAAATTGATTATCTCCCCCAGTTGCTTAAATCTCCTACTTCAGCTAATTACATTGTCATTCATTCTGATGCTCAAACTAAGAACCTTAAACTCATTCATGGTCCTCCCTTCTTCACTACTGTTTATCCTTCCCAGTGTCTCCATTCTCACAGGGACTCTGGTTCATTGTAGACTCTCTAATTTCTTACCCAATTAACAGCACACACACCTCATTCTTTCTGCTATCTCCAACACATTCTTTGCACTGCCTCAATCAAATAAGACATCTTCCCAAAACACAAATCTGTTCATTGTATTGTCCTTTCAAAAACCTTTACTCAAAGAAAAATATTTAAATTTCTTGGCATGGATTATGTGCTCCTTAATTAATTAATTAATTAATTTTATTGGAGTATAATTGCTTTACAATGTTGTGTTAGTTTCTGCTGTACAGGGAAGTGAATCAGCTATATGTATACATATATCCCCTCTCTCTTGGATCTCCCTCACCCCCCATTCCACCCATCTAGGTCATCACAGTATGTGCTCCTTTATAGTCTGGCCCCAAACTACTTTATTTTACTAATTTTCTACCCAACATTATCATGTGTAGTATGCTATAAACACATAGAAATTGCCAGTCCCTTCTCAAATACCTTGTTTTCTGTTAAGCCTTTTTGTTTTTCCTCATTTTTACTTGGCATTCCTTTTCACACGTGTTAAAATCCTATTTATCCTTTAATACAGTTCAAATGCCACCACATCAATAACTTATTTCCAGTCTTGCCCTTTCAACTCTCATTACCCTTTACCTTTTTCTTTCTTATGGCATGTATCAAGTTCTACCTCCCAGTGTAATTTAATAGAAGAGAGTTTGGAATTGTCATCACAAGTTTAGGTTCACGTCTGAGTTTTTCCTTACCTGCGATCTTGGGCAGGATATATAATTTCTTCTTGATCAGTAAGAAATGGATACTATTCCTCACTTTTAAGGGATAAGATAGGTAGATTTCTTTATTAAGTTATGCAGTGCTACAAATGTGATTTGTTAGTATTTGAGGAACCAGAAAATGGTTATGATGCTAAAGCTATGTTTGAAGGTACAATGAGGCAGGAACATTGAAATCATAACTTTTGGTTAAATTGATCAGGGGTAGATTTAAGCACAGTTAGCAGAGAGCAGTCCAAAGAATCTTTGAACTGACGAAGTCCACCCTCTAAAGTTCACAGAGTCTAGGGCTTCCCTGGTGGCGCAGTGGTTGAGAATCTGCCTGCTAATGCAGGGGACACGGGTTCGAGCCCTGGTCTGGGAGGATCCCACGTGCCGCGGGGCGGCTGGGCCCGTGAGCCACAACTGCTGAGCCTGCGCGTCTGGAGCCTGTGCCCCGCAACGGGAGGGGCCGCGATAGTGAAAGGCCCGCGCACCGCGATGAAGAGCGGTCCCCGCACCGCGATGAAGAGTGGCCCCCACTTGCCGCAACTAGAGAAAGCCCTCGCACGAACCGAGGACCCAGCACAGCCAAAAATAAATAAATAAAAAAAAAAAAAAAAAAAAAAAAGTAGCTATAAAGTTCACAGAGTCTAGTTGCCACCATTCTGTAAGTAAAAACATGTGTTTTTTTGGAGATGGGCAAATCTGGGTTTAAATTCTGAGCCAACGTTTAAGCTGTCTTACTTTTTTGAGATTCCATTCCTCACCTGTAAAAATAATTCACTGGTAAAGATTTGCATGGGTCTGTTAATGAAGGGCACGAGCGCTGTGAAACATCACTCCTTTTAGATGGTACAATTGTAGGAAATTTAGAAGAAAAGGAGGTTGATTCCCATAAGATGTGAAGGAGAAACTCAGTTTCCTTGGTATCCTGAAGAAGTGTTTTCAGCTCTTAGTCTGTCCTAGAACTGGGGTTTCTCATCTTGGAGCAGTTTTGGGCAGCAGTGCTTTCATCACTGAAGGCTGGGGGCTCTGGTTATACTGGCTTAGCAGGGCTCTTGCTAAAACTGGATTTTACAAGGAAGTACACAGATTGGCCCAGGAGAAGGGTTAGGAGCCTGATCAAACTTTGGACAAGCAAAATATCTTTGTCAACATTTACAAAGTATACATTCTATATATAACAGGCACTAAGTAATCCATCCATCTAACCCTCCCTTCCTTCCTTCCTTTCTTCCCTCCGTCTCACCCAAAATACTTTCCCTGGAACTTAAACTATCTCTGACAAAAATCCTATGTGAAATATGTTCAACTCACCTCCCAAGACACATTGTCCCAAGACAATGATTAGAAGTGGCTGTGTTAACAAAGATTGTGAAGCTCTGTCTGAGCTCATTGGGAAAGAGGGCTGCAGTCAATTAATAAAATTTGCCATGGAAGTGCCATGGGGACAGTGGCAGCAGGCAAGCAATGTGTTTTTCATCCTTGATGCAGGTAGATGACATGTGGCTGTTCTTCAAATGTTCCTGGCAGCACTCTGTTAACAAATATAGACACAAGAGCTTAAGGTCTCATCTCAAGCCCAAGGATACTGGCCTAATTTTGAAATCATGGGTTTTTGTTGTTGTTTAGACTAAAAATACTGATAACTAAAATCTTCAAGAAAACAAAGCCACCAAAATATTAAGCCCACATTGGATTGTCATTGCCCATAGAAGGATGAACCCTGTTTTTCAAAATATACATACACTTTCTCTATTGATACTTTTTCAGTTCCTCAGCCTGAAGAAAAACTAAATAGATAATGCTTTTGAAACTCAATTGCAACATAATAAATAAAGCGACCTACTGCTTAACACCATTGTGCCGTTAATTTTTAGAAATATTAAATGCACTTTTTAGAAATGGATTTTTGTGATTGCCCTTTGACCTGTAGGAATAATCGCAAGGAATCTCAATCTTTCCTTTCTGTCTGGATAAAAGCTTCAGCCCCTCCTGCGTACTTCTTTCTAGAGCTGATCCAAAGGCTGAGGCTAATAAATATTATAAATAAGGGTTCTTTTTCCAACCTACTCCACAAGAAGCATATAAGAATTTATGGATTCTCTATGGTCAAGAGCAGATTTCTGGCATCTGAGTAGCTCAGGCAAAAGTGCTCTCTCTTTCTCTCTTTTTCTGCTGGGGAGGACAGGAATATTTAAATTTCCAGAGCAGTTACCTTAATCCTTTTCTATGTTTGCCCTAAAAACTAGTCTGCGTTTGTTAGTTTGAGAGTGACCGTGCATAGATTTTAGTTACTGCCCGGTGAGACTCAGTCTCGTCTCATTCTTTCAGGACTTCAGGGGGTCTTTTGCTATACTGCTCAAATCCCCTCTCAGCTCCCCTACATTTGTTAAACTGAGGCCCAGAGATGACATGTGGCTCTAATGCTGATCATTAGCTGCCTGTCCAGATGGTCCCAGCTCTCACTGACAGATAGTAAGTCTAAATTGTTCATCTCCAGTGTTTCTTGTAGACTGCCCAATATGTTTACTGTGGTCCATTTACAGGAGGGTGACATTAAGCAGATCTGATGCTAACATTCTGGCACTAGTCCTGATGAGCAGAGTGGCAGATCTCGGGAGGAATGTGGAAGACACAGTAAATGAGTAAGTTACACCCAAAAGCACCAGCGTTCCAGTGTAGCCAACTATTTTAGTCATCTGTAAGACAGGTAGGAATTCAAACTTAGTGCTCCGTTCACGCTGGCCTGAAGAAGATTAGCAGTGCAGCAACTGACACCTCAAACTACTTTCATTTAAGTCATGGAAGCAGCAAGCAAGCAACAACAAAAAAACATCAGCCTCACCTACCTTAAGGTCATTCTCATAAATGTCAATCATGCTGAGATCAGTGGGGTTTCTGGAGATACGTATCACAAGAGACTTACAACTCACTCACATGCTGCTTAAAACTTGCATTCTCCTTTTAAAGTTTTGTGCTAATGTCCACTTGATCTCACAGTTCTTTTAGTTTCACCCTTCTCCTAGCTCAGCTATCAGCTCAGTCAATGTCACTTTATTTCCTGGTCCTGGGAGCCATAAATGCTAATGCCAAAAGTAACTCTTCTCATTTTCTTTTTTTTTTTCTTTGAAATAATAGGCAGGGAGCACTTAAAGGTGCTGAATAACTAATTAAGAATGCATAGTCATGTTTTGAGTGGTGATATTAAATCTCTTTAAAAGACAGAGTGTCAATTATGTGCAAGGCACTTGGCTTCACGATATCATGGATCCAAGAAACTGAAATCAAACTCCTGTTATCAAGTAGGTTTACATGAAAACCACCAACCCTGTTAATCAAATACATTGTAGGTATTCTTTTGAAACCCCACCGTGGTTGCTCAGTTTCTAGAAAGCCATTAATTGCTTGGTAGTCAATTTATAACCATTAATTATAAAGATGTGCAGTTTATATAATTCTGGCTCCCTTTAAAAAGATGGGTTGGGGGCTTCCCTGGTGGCGCAGTGGTTGGGAATCTGCCTGCCAATGCAGGGGACACGGGTTCGAGCCCTGGTCTGGGAAGATCCCACATGCCGCGGAGCAACTAGGCCCGTGAGCCACAACGACTGAGCCTGCGCTCTAGAGCCTGTGCTCCGCAACAAGAGAGGCCGCCACAGTGAGAGGCCCGCGCACCGCGATGAAGAGTGGCCCCGGCTCGCAGCAACTAGAGAAAGCCCTCGCACAGAAACGAAGACCCAATACAGCCATAAATAAATAAATAAATAAATAAAATTAAAAAAAAAAAAGGGCAAATATGGGAAGGCTCCCTTAGTCTCCTGTAAAGGTAGGATTAGAATTGAAGAATACAAGAATGAAGAGACATTTTAGGACTTTTCACCCAATTTCATCTTTGTAACTTGACTCTTAGTATGGGTTGGAGGGTGCAAGAGGAGAAATAGGAAGACCAT
Source organism: Balaenoptera acutorostrata (assembly GCF_949987535.1). Lineage (NCBI taxonomy): Eukaryota > Metazoa > Chordata > Mammalia > Artiodactyla > Balaenopteridae > Balaenoptera > Balaenoptera acutorostrata. The sequence continues at coordinate 28,869,522 of NC_080065.1, read as the reverse complement.
GATAACCTTGTGCAATATAGTGGGTGAGAAGCCCACAATCCAGTGCATTGGATGGGGTGGGGGGAGGATAGGAAGGATAACTGCTGGGTGATACCACTATTGTGGTCTTTTGTAACATTACCTATAACTTGTAACTTTCTAGATCTCTTGGGCTTAAAGTATACATATTTATTTTTCCTTTGGAAACAAAATGACACAAAATATTTCTGCTTCTCCAGGTATACAGAATAACAATGTTTTGTAGTTACTCATTTTTATGACTCAGATATATTTCAGGGCAATGAAAATGGGCCTTTCATATTAGGAGAGAATTCATAATTTGAGAGGAAGCAAATCTAGATATGAAAGCAGCAAGATAATTTTCCTCTAAGGTTTTCAAAGTTCCATTCAACCTTACTCTTTGATAGCAGTGGTGATGGAAAGAGTGTTTGGTGTGTGTGCTTCAAGCCCCTGAAATGATCCTCCTTTCTCTGGACTTCAAAGTGTAGAAATTGTTCCATCCTCCTTTTCTACTTCAATCCACACTGTCTGGTGGTCAGACTTTGAACTCTGGGTGAGAATAGAATTAGCCTTCAGGAACTTTGGGGGAGATTTATAAAATAAGCAATGAACATTTCTCTGCTTTCTAAAGACTTTTTGCTACCATTCCAATAACATCCCTGGTGGGCTATAATAAGCATAGTTTTAAAAAAAATCTCCCTTGGATCTCTACTGCCCCACTTTCTGGTTTTGAACAGCTACCCAGGAAACTATTATCTCTAAAACTGTTTCTATTCTTATGTGAAGAAGGCAAATATGGGAAGGCTCCCTTAGTCTCCTGTAAAGGTAGGATTAGAATTGAAGAATACAAGAATGAAGAGACATTTTAGGACTTTTCACCCAATTTCATCTTTGTAACTTGACTCTTAGTATTTAGATAATCTTTTTTCTTTAACGTGTCAACCAAAAATTAATCATTTGATCTAAGAAAGAAATGGAAAATTTTATTTGAGCCAAATTTGAGGATTATAACCCGGAACAGCATCTCAGAAAGCTCAGAACTGTTCCACTGGTTAGAAGTCAAGGCACAGTTATATGTTTTTTGAGACAGAGGGCTGTACATTAAATGATGTATTATTGACAGTTTACACAATCCAGATCTAAGCATCATTGTGGCCCCTTACAAGACCAAGAAGGAATATTACCTTTTTTTTTTTTTTTAACATCTTTATTGGAGTATAATTGCTTTACAATGGAGTGTTAGTTTCTGCTGTATAACAAAGTGAATCAGCTATACATATACATACATCCCCATATCTCCTCCCTCTTGCGTCTCCCTCCCGCCCTCCCTATCCCACCCCTCTAGGTGGACACAAAGCACCGAGCTGATCTCCCTGTGCTATGTGGCTACTTCCCACTAGCTATCTATTTTACAAGGAATGTTACCTTTTAAGGAGTTGTCTTGTTGATGCTAGGAGAGTGTTGCTCTGTTTTTTTTTTTAGTCTTTATTGGAGTTTAATTGTTTTACAATGTTGTGTTAGTTTCTGCTGTACGATAAAGTGAATCAGCTATATGCATACATATACCCCCATATCCCGTCCCTCTTAAACCTCCCTCCCACCCTCCTATCCCCCCACTCTAGGTGGTCACAGAGCACCGAGCTGATCTCCCCGTGCTATGCAGCAGCTTCCCATTAGCTATCTATTTTACATTTGGTAGTGTAGAGAATGTTGCTCTTTATGGTTGTGAAACCATGCCACTCAGACTGAGACTTGAACCCATAGGTTGGGACTTAAACCTGGCCTAAACCCAGATTGGGACGTGAACCCACGGTCTTTTAATTGAGATCACACACCTGGTCTCAGGACTTAATGAAGCTCAGGTTCTTTAAGTCTCATTGCAGAACGAATTCAGTGAGAGACAAAGTGTTAGGTAGGAAATGGATTTATTTAGAGATACACATTCCATAGACAGAATGTGGTCCGCTTCAAAAGGCGAGAACAGCCTTGGGAGAAACACAATCAACAGACAGAGTGTGGGCCATCTCAGAAGGCGAGAGGCCCCAAAATATTGGGTGGTTAGTTTTTATGGGCTGGGTAATTTAATAGGCTAATGAGTAGGAGGATTATTCCAACTATTTCGGGGATGGGGTAGAGATTTCCAGGAACTGGGCCACCGCCCACTTTTTGACCTTTTATGGTTGACCTCAGAACTGTCATAGTGCCTGAGGGTGTGTCATTTAGTATGCTAATGTATTACAGTGAGCATATAATGAGGCTAAAGGTCCAATGGAAGTCGAATCTTCTGTCATCTTGGACCTAGTTGGTTCTAACCAGTTTTTGTCATGTCCTATGGCTATGTCATTCATTTAAAAGTTGTCCCCTGCCCCCTTCTCTTCTGTTTCAATTCTACTTATATTTCTGTAATCTACTTTTCCCTTTCTATTTCTATTCCCATAAGCATTTGTTTCTTCATTTATTCAACAAATGTTTACTTATTGTGAACTTAATATGTTCCAGATACTTCCAGGTATTTACAGTGGTGCTATCTCAGTGTCAGCTGTGTGCTGAAGCTTGTACAACTGTGAGCATCTTTTACCTACTCACTGTTCAGTACATCATATTGGAGCTTAAAAATAGCCATAAATCAGAGTTTCCTTTCCCTGGAGAGTCAGATATTGAATATTTCCAACATACTATTCACATCTCTTAATCTCTCACATCTACTCTCAGAATAGCCTCCTAGTTGGAGCTCTCATTTCATGATCACCTCCTAAACACAAATGACAAGACTATGATCTTTTTCAGATACAGACTTGATACGTCTTTTGCTTCTTTCCATCATCAACAGCTTAAAATAAAAAATCTTTATTGTGGTACATGAGACCCTTCTTGACCTGGTTGCCTCTCCATATTCATTTCCTATTACCGTTATATTTTACACTCTGTCAGTGCCAGATAGTATACAGATTCTGAGTAAACCCACTTATCTCTGATCTCACTTTTATACATGCTGATCCCTGTGCTTAGAATGCTTTCTTTCTTTCTCTCTTTCTTTCTTTCTTTCTTTCTTTCCTTCCTTCCTTCCTTCTTTCTCTCTTTCTCTCTCTCTTTCTTTCTTTCCTTCCTTCCTTCTTTCTCTCTCTCTCTTTCTTTCTTCCTTTCTTTCTTCCTTCCTCTCTTTCTTTCTTTCTTTCTTTCTTTTCTCTCTCTCTGTAACCTCTAATCTTCAAATTTTAACAACTAGCTCAATATTTGGCACAAAGCAAGTGAGCATCATATTTTTTCATTAAATGGAATGAACATTTATTTAGTATTACTTCTTTCAGTAAGCTTTTCTGGACTCTCCCCTTCCCCATTATAGAGAAAGTTAAATGCTCTCTCATAGTACTCCTTTCATTATCATATGTAGACATCTATGGTCACATATAACATTGCATTATCAATCCATTTATTTATAAATCTGTTTCCTTTATTAGGCTATAGATCCTTGAGGACAAACATTGAGCTATCCATTTCTGTCGAAGTTTTAAAATTGAGTCCATTGCAGAATAACATATGATTAACTGCAATTTTGTGCAGTGCCTATCATACACTTCTATTAGTAAGGATAGGCAAGGTTATGCTGTGATAATAAACACATCCCTAAATTTAGTGGCTTTACATTATAAAATATATTTCCCACTCCATGCATGTTGGGGCAGTTTTCTGGGGCCTCTATCCTCTGCGTAGATTTCCAGAATCCAGTCTGCTTCTATACTTTGAGGAAACTCCATCTGTGGCTTCCAAGGTAGCTTATCAGGGGAGGAGAGAAGAGCAGGAAGCATAATATCCCACATATCACTTCTTGGAGTTCATTGACTGTAATCTAACTCCAAGGAAGTTTGGAAATATGGGGTTGAATGGTGATGTTTGGAGAACAGTAACAATTTCAGCCACAAAACATTAAGGACTTAGTGAAAGGAAAATGTCATTATGAGGTGGCAGACTTGGGGGAACATTTATGGTAGAAATAGGGTTCAAACTGAACTTGAAATAAGGTTAGAATTTAGATAGGAAAGAGAGAAGAGATTCCAGTCATTTCTTGACCTAAAATATAATTAAATTCTGGCTTAATTCCAGATTATTTTCTTGTTTCTATGTAACTTTCAGATCCATAATTTTACTTATGCTGCTTGATTTTTTTAAAAAAAATTAGAGTATAATGAAAACTCATTTATTTAGTTTAGTTGAGAATTCTCATTATTCTCACTATGGGTACTAATTAAAGACTGTTAGGACAGTAAGTAACATTAATACTTAGAAGTTTGGAAAAAATGTCATTTTGTGGAAGACCAGTTATATTAGTCATGGTAAGTACTGGATCTTCTACATAAATAGTTCAGTTGTACATTTTATTAGCTGTAATCTTGCATCACAGAGAAAATGTGTGTCTCCATATGGAGTCTTGACTCTCCACATCTAGTGATTAATAAGCTAATTAAGCTTTGGTTTGCCCAACTAGACCATTCTCCAAAAGGTAACAAATAATACCACCTCTTGGGTGTGTTGTGCTTTCAAATTTGCAAAACAATTTCATATTCACCATTTACTTTGATTCTTTCACTAACCTCTTGTTGTGGATAGATATCATTGAATCCCATCTTGCAGATGAAATAATTGAGGTTAATTGACTTTCCCAAAGTAATAAGACAGATTATTAATATTAGAAATAAGACTGAAATCTATATTTTGGGATCTAAGCCCAGTGTTATTTTTAAAATATCGTATACCTACTGTTGATAAAATCAAACTGTGTCTTGGTTCAAATTATTGGTGAAGCTCCACAAGGAAAACTGACTTTTTCAGGATCAAATATTACACTGAAATAAATATATCTTTGAATGCTTACCACAGTAAAAAAAAAAAAAAAAGTAACAAAACAGCTAATTGATAGAGGGAAAATAATAGCAGATTAAAATTCTCCCTCAAATTAAGTCTTTATTTCCTCTTACCCTAGAGTTTCTGAAAACAGTTTATATAATTTATATTGTACCTGAATTATAAATTTCATGACTACAACTGCTTGCTTATATCATTTTCATTATTTATTCATTAAATATATATTGATCACTTAGGTTAAGCACCACAGTAGACACTGGAGATCCAATGGGGAATAATATATAGTTTGAACCCTCACAGAGAAGTTAACAGGAATTGCAGTAACTGCCAAGATGGGATGAATACAGGAGTGGTGAAAGAATGCAGGGAGAGAGGAGAGACTCCATCGGGGGTAAGGATGCCTCCTTGCAAGTGCCCTGAGAAGTGGGCAGGATTTTAGGTATATGCCAGAGTTGCCCCTGGGGAGATAGCTTCATGAAGAAGGTGTTGTGCCAGTTCTGCCTGGAGGCCAGAGAAATGTTAAACTGTTATGTAGTTCAATTCTGACAAGTATGCAGATGTAGTTATCATCTAGATATAAGGATATTAAGAAAAAGGAGTAAAATGCTTTTAATAAGGAAAAAAGGAGTGGTTCTGAAATTCTAGTGTGCATCAGAATCACCTGGAGGCCTTGTTAAACTAGATTGCTTGACACCACCACTAGAGTTTTCCTGTTTTAGTAGGTCTGGGCTGGGTCCTCAGAATCTGCATTTCTCACAAGTTCCAGGTGATGCTGATGCTGCAGGTCTGGGGACCACACTCTGAGGAACAGAGTCATGGTGTGAAGGATTAGGATTTGTGTGTCAGTGACTTTCAGCTATACCTTTGCCCTTTGCCCTTAATATATGTTCTGAAGGCAATTAGTATTGTAAAGGTGCTTCATATGGTACTGAATAAGTTAATGAATTTAATTAATTACCCTCCATTGGTTATACCATTTATGTGGATTTATGATTATTTCAGATTCACAATGAATACAAAACCTATAAAGAGATGACATCTCAAAAACTGCAACTGGAAGAATTTACTAGATTTGCTGGCTGTGTATCTTGACTATATTTTTAGGGCAACTGATTGAAAAAAAAATTCATTTAAAAATAGAGAAGAGCTCACTTGGATATTTATAACCTGGTAGGTTAAAACTAGTGCAACATCTGAATGGGAAATTGTGAGTCTTAAAACCTACATGGGCATTTTCTAAAAACTCAATGAACTGATTCATTTGAAATTCCACTAAGAAATCTGTAGTTCTGGACAAGAATTCTTTCAGCAGAGAGATTTTCCTAAAAGGGTTAACATGCTAAATCATCTACCCCTGCCCCCCTCAATTTTTAATTCTATTAGAGGGAAGCTATATTTTCATGAGTAAAACCTGTAGAAACTCCTTCCCCTAGGTGTTTCCTGGCAACAAGTGGAAGCAGATGGAGGGAAGGAAAATTAAAAGTCTTGGCCTTTACCCAGACTCTGCTGTCTTTAAAAGTGCCTTCTACCCAGGTTCACTTGTTTAAAGGGCCTAATTGGGCTGGGAGGAGTCAGAGAGAAAGAGCCACCATCCCACTTGATTCAAAGACAAAACTGTAGGGCTTCCCCGGTGGCGCATTGGTTGAGAATCTGCCTGCCAATGCAGGGCACAGGGGTTCGAGCCCTGGTCTGGGAAGATCCCACATGCCGCAGAGCAACTAGGCCCGTGAGCCACAATTACTGAGCCTGCGCGTCTGGAGCCTGTGCTCCGCAACAAGAGAGGCCGCGATAATGAGAGGCCCGCGCACCGCGATGAAGAGTGGCCCCCGCTTGCCGCAACTAGAGAAAGCCCTCGCACAGAAACGAAGACCCAACACAGCCATAAAAAAAAAAAAAAAAAAAGACAAAAATGTAGTTCCCAGAGACTCTCATTATGCTGGGAAGGGAATGTCTGTGGTCCTAGGTCCTGATCTACTTAATTGAGCAAAACCTTATGGACTGAATGAGTGCAATTTGGAGGATTGCTTTAAATATGGGAGGGCAAGTCTTGGAAGGATATTGAAATGGTAGAAAATCTCAACTCGGAACAAGGAAAGGGGCATCAAAGAGATAAACCAGATAAGGGAGGGAAGAAAAAGTTCTGTGTCCTTTACTATAGACCAGAGAATTTATAAGCATGATCTCATTTAATCCCACCAGCAATCCTGTGAAATCGATATTAGTATCCCCAGTCTACACAGGACAGTACTGAGGCCCTAAGTCTCTACAGAGCAAGTAAGTAGCAAAGCTGGGATGGAATTTTAGGTCTTTTGACTCCAAAGCCTAGCCTCATTTCATCATACCAACCTAACTTTTCTGACAAAGTCAGAGATGACAGTTGTGTAGCTCAAAGATGATTATTGAAGAGAGAATGGGGGTAGATAAAATATTGAAAGAAATTTGAACAGTTTTCATGATAGTCAGACCCTAACTCTTATTTAAAGCAGAAAAAGAATTAATTAAACTATTTTTATCTAAGACCCTTAGTTTGCTGATCTCTTGGAAGCTTTTCCTCAGTTATTTCCTCTGCTCCAGCCCTATGTTTTGAGTAATATTCTAGATTTATTTTTTACTCCAAAGGCCTGAACTTAAGTGATCGATTCTCCGTCTGTTATTGATTTTCTAAAACACACTCATAACCGGGTCTTGTCAGCCACCAATGACTTGCCGTACTCTTGCATGGCACCTCTCCTCGGAAGGTGGCTTTTTGGCATTGCTCCTTCAGGATGACCTTTTGACATTCTCCCTGACCTTCCCACAAACTCCCATTCCCAGCACATGTCTAATATCTAGTGCAGAGTGACAAGACCACTTAAGTTGGCCAACTTTTAGGGAAAAATTATGAATGACATAGTAAAAGAGCAAGATGAGCCCTTCTTTTCTAACTGCTTCCTTCTCTTACCCTTTTTTGCCTTGGACTCCATTGGAACACAAATATTGCTCCTTTGCCCTTCATTCCTTTGCATCCCAGATGAAAGTGCCTTATGGAATAAAAATCCCTGACATGTTTCTGAGGGAGCATCTCCCTTAAAGAATTAACCTTCTAATTTGGGAGGAATCTTATTACTTAAGTTTCCGTATCACTAGTTTAAAAAAACATTTTTAAAACAATGTCACCATAATATAGAGCATGGAGCTTTGTGCATAAACATGTAAATCATTTTTGTAAATAGCTATTTACTAAGGATAAGCAGCAATTTGTGCTGGGTGGGAGGTAAAGAATGAGATTTCATCGTTTAGTAGTGAGATACACATACTTCTCAATTAGCTGTGCTAATGGGGACAATGATAATAAGGGTAATGGAATCCATAAGAAATCCATGGTGGAATTTAAATCAGTCCTTTTTGCTGCTTCTTAGTAATGATGGCAAACATTTTGCTGAAGAGAAGTTTTAGATTGTTTGTAGATTTCAATTACTCTGCTATTCCAGTTCCCATTTTTTCTCAACAACTTAAAGGTGGATACTTAAACAGATAAGGGCCTTGTTGCATTTTGAAAATAAAGTTACTTTAATCAAACTGTTTACGAATGTATAATACTCAAACAATGGCCTGTTTTTCCCTTCATTGAGTTGAATAAATGTTGGCATTTGGTGAACAAAGTAAATAAACACTTCTACAAAAATTAGCAGGGCATTTACTAGAGAAAATTCTGTGATGTTATCCAGAAATGAGATGGGTTCAATTTGTTAAGACTTCTCTTAAACTCTTGTAAAGAATTATAGCTGCAGGAAGTAGGGTATTCACCATATTCATTGGCTCTTTTCCTATTTATATCAAGAATTTAAAGTAAAAGACTCAAACTCCTCCAGATAAAACCACTCTGTGCTGCTAATTTTTTCTCTTTATATACAAAAATATGACTTTATTGGATAACATAAATATTTTAAAATATTAATAGGAAAATGTTATAGAAATTAATAATTTAAAGTGAGAACAATAAAATAAAAACCAATGTACAAATGAGTCTCCTCCCCTAATATCACATCTCCCTTCTGTTCCATTTGTATTTAACTGAACTTTAACCGGCCACATCTATAATATTTCAGAGTCAGAATCACTTTCACTTCTAAGTCCAGATGTTCAAAGAGTTTCACTTATGTAACTTGGGCAGAAGATAGCCTCCATCAACTTTAAATTTGAGAGGTCGTGATGCACCTCTTGAAAACTCCCATGTGTTCAAAGAGTCTTGCGCTAGCTCCAGTCTGTTCCCTCGGGCAGCAGATCCATAATTAGGAGCTTACCCCACACATGAGCTAACACCCTTCTGGAGAACTGTCTTCTGCTAGTTCTAGCAAGATTTCTAATTTGCTACATATTTTTGCCAGCCACATCACTAAATTTTCTTCTTCTTCCAAGTCAGAACAGAAGGATGAAGAAAAACAATACAGCCTTCTATCTCTCTTGAGCAGACCAACCCTCTCAGTGTTCTGAATGTTTTTCAACAAAATTTCTTGAGTGGTGAAAGTACCATATTAGCCTCATTTTGTACTTTGCAATTTTTCTTTTGGATTTCTCTTACTTTTTTCTTTTCCATGAATGACTTAACACTGAATCAGTTTTCTTTCCTTGAACTAGAACTCCTACAAGTGTTTAGTATTCACCCAGATTTCTTAAAAGTAACTTTTCTTAACACTTCATTCTATAAGCATGCCCTGAGTGCCTACTGATGCTAGACAAGCTTACACAGACTCTTCCCACATAGAGGCCAGCTGTCCAGTATGGTAGCCACTAGTCATATGTGGCTATTGAGCACTTGAAACATCGCTGGTCTAAATTAAGATGTGCTGTAAATGTAAATATACACTGGATTTTGAAGATTTGGAACAACAAAAAAAACCTCACTAATAATTTTCATATTGATTACATCTTGAAATGATAATATTTTTGATATATTGGGTTAAATAAAATATATCATTAAAATTAATTTCACCTGTTTCTTTTTAATTTTTAAAAATCTGGCTCCTACAGAATGTAAAATTACATATGCAGCTTGGATTTGTGGCTTGTGTTACACTTTCTACTGCTCAGCACTGTTAGGTACAGCAGCTCCAGCACTGTGCGAGCAACGTACAGGATGCTTTGACAGGAGCTGCTATTCCAGCCTGGGCCTGCATAAAACAAGGAAAGTTATCTGGAAGAGGTCCCCTTCAGATGTGTCTCAGAGGATAAACAAAAGTTATTCAGGAGGGGGAAAACATTGAACAGGTATGTTCCAAACGGGGAATAATGAACAGAAAGACAAGGGTTATGGTGGCTAGAACTTAAGGCATGCACTGGGGACCAGAAGATGATGACTGTAATAAGGGCAATTTTAGAAGAATCTGTTGGTCCAAAACACGTTTCCCTTAGGTAGTGTGTTTATATCAGAGTTTCTTTTGTAGTGTAGAAAGAACTAAAGGTACAAAAGAGGAAGGAGAAGCTCACTTTCTCCCTACCCGATTCTGAGAATTGTGGGGAGAAAAAAACCCAGAAATAAGGGGATCTCAGGCTCACAGGGCCCCACTTTCCGTCACTTATGGGGATGCTTAAACTACTTTCAAAAGTAGGAGGGAAGGGCTTCCCTGGTGGCGCAGTGGTTGAGAATCTGCCTGCCAATGCAGGGGACACGGGTTCGAGCCCTGGTCTGGGAGGATCCCACATGCCGCGGAGCAACTGGGCCCGTGAGCCACAACTACTGAGCCTGCGCGTCTGGAGCTTGTGCTCCGCAACAAGAGAGGCCGCGATAGTGAGAGGCCCGCGCACCGCGATGAAGAGTGGCCCCCACTTGCCGCAACAAGAGAAAGCCCTCGCACAGAAACGAAGACCCAATGCAGCCATAAATAAATAAATAAATAAAAAAAATTTAAAAAAAAAAAAAAAAAAAAAAAAAAAAAAAAAAGTAGGAGGGAAGGTGAGACTCTTGAAGATTGGAGAGGCCAATGACATGCTTCCTCAACAGCAGCTCCCCGCAGTTCTCCAGCATCTCAGGAAGGCTGGGTTCTGGCAGGGGACAGTGAGATAGATGAGCCTGAGATGGAAGGGCCAGGGGCCCAGCAAGACCTAGGGTAGGGCTTAAGATTCCAGAGTGTGGGCAACTTGCATGGGGCAAGCAACCAGGACTATGGATTAACGATGGCTCTGGGTACACATGTGATATTCTCTGTCCATGTGGGACCAGCCACGTTGCTGGCCACCAGTCTTGCAAGCAGACTTGACTAGTCATTCTCCATCAGGGACCAGTGAAGATCCAGTTACCACCCCCTGCCCCACCCCCATGTATTGAACAGGAACAGGTGAAAGTAAGGGAGAGGAACAGAAACCTAAAAGCCTAAGCCTTTATCCTATAGGGATTGCTTTGTGGTACTATAAATGGCAAATTAAAGTTTGTCCCCAGACCCAACTCTCCAGCAGCTTGTGGGGATGATCAAATACATTATAAGAAAGAAAGGAGTTACATTTTCTTTGAACATCTGAGTATAGTTCAAGGCTGCTATGTGAAGTAGAAATTAGGGAGAATAGCTTCTCTGAAATTATTTTACTTTTTAATTAGAGAATAATGGATAGGTACTAAGTACAAATGTATGTAATATGTATATTTTTATATAGGTATAATTATATGTGTTGTGTGAAGAGAGAAGTTAAAACACATGGAAAAGAAAATATTTAGCAGGACTAAAATTATGAAAGAGTACATTTATGGGGCATAAATAGCATATTTAATTGTCTTATTAAATTGATTTTTATTTTCTCAGTATTTGTGTTAAATTGGACAAAATTTCTCCTGATATTTAACTTCACACAATATATGGTTGGGTGGGGGAGGGGATGGGAGAGGAGGAAGGATCATTTCTGTGTCTCCTAAATTTGTGTATGTTTTAAGTTTCTGCTCCTCCAAAGTTGAGGTAACAAAGGAACGTGTCATCAGGAAGTAGTAGGACTAAGATGTGAAGAAGAGTATAGTGGGCATAGCCTGGGTGGCTTCCCACTTCACGGTGGCTTTAATGATCCTTGCCAGGATCCTAGGGAACTCTACCTGTGGCTGATGTGTTGTTCTGAGCACCTGTAAGTGAGGGCTGCCCTCCTATTGACCAGCTCTTCCTTTGATTCAGAAAGCCATTGCAGTATCCTTCCAGTAATTCCTCTTTACTTCAGTTAATTCAAACTGGCTTTCAGTTAGTTGTAACAAAATAAGTTCTGACTAATGCTTGGTGTACTTAATAACCAAAATGAATACATTTTTCAGAATTTTGGAAGCACACATTTACACATAAGCAATACAACTGACAGATCTGTGGTGGTCTACAATGCTTCAGATAGTGCTCCTATATAGGAAATGATAATGAAGCATTATCCCCAAACTTCACCCAGGAAGCATACTAGTTACATAGATCAAGTTACTAAATAAATATGAACACAAAAAAAATTTTGGTTTTATTATTCAAACTTCATACCCCAAGACTGATAATGAACTTGGATAAGAATCAGTGAGACTTTATTTAGCTCTCTTCTCTCATATCTTCATTATTTGTAGCAGCATCTCAACCTCAGTAGTTTCTGCTTCTTCTTTCCTTCTTTGTCCCTTTCTATGCAGAAGGCAGGGGTGGAGATTGAGGGTCTATGTATGGATGTCTCTGATTTAAAAAAGGTTTTGAAGAGAAATTATGATTATCAATTTCATGATTATCAATAATCGTGATCAAAATCATAATTATCAGTAATCACTAGCGCATCCCTCTGGAAACTCATCACTAGCTTGATGTGTAAGACTTCTAAGCTAGAGCATTATAAAGAATGTAAATATTTTAAAGCAGTTTTGTTTTTTCTTTCAATATTCTGCTCAGAGATCTATAGCAGCTTTCTCTTCTATTTGTGCTGCCCTTCAGTCATTAAAAAAAACAAACAAACTGTGCTACAGATGTTTGCATGGCTACCAAGGGGCAGATCGAGATAGATGTTAAATGCAACTAAATAATCAGTCTATTGTGGGAAATGTCAGCTTCTCTCAATCCTTCCTTCATATGTACAGTCTCTTCCATGCTCCTCTACCGTGTATACATTATGCTACAGGAATAATCCATGGCTTATTTTTCCACTCTTCCTTTCAGTTGGTACCATCAACGCACCAGTTCTTGATCTTCAACAAGGATAATTTTATGCATTTCAATTTTTAGGTAACTACACTATTCATATCAGGATAACAGTAGTTTTTAGAAAAATCACCCTGTCCCTTGTTGCCAAATAGGTATTATGATATACTATTTGGGTTCCCAAATTATTTACATTGCCCCCAACAAAATCCTAGATCTTATAATCCTGCTTCTCAAAGTTCCATGTGACACTGATTCAACTGTTTGAAATGGTGCTGGAAAATTCATAGCCATAGCAAACTCTTATGATCAAAATGTTCCAACATCCTCAGGAATTTAATAACCAAACACTCAGCAAATTGTTTTTTAAGCAGTGCATCCTGAAGAATTGCACATTATTAGCAGGGTTGGTCTTGGGAACTATGTTTCCATGTCAATAAAACATCTTAGTGTTCACAGCTAGTGTTTTACTGCAGTTTTCTACCAAATTATTCAGAAGTATTAGAAAATTCATTTTTACAATTGGATTAATTTAGGAATATTGGCCCTTTATCCCGTCTCATGTCTATTCTTTTTGAAAGATAAAGAATTGTCTTAAAACTGCTGGCTGCACTCATGGCAAAGTATTAATACATGCAATTAAATTAACACCTATCATTAAAGGTTTGCCAGATAGCCATCAAACGTAAATGAGATTTTCAAGAAATTGGGTAAACAAAGTTCTGATCTTCAATTATCTTTAAAAGCTTTGATGTAAACCTCAACTGACTAAAAGGGAAAATCAGCAGACGAATTCTGACCACATATCAAGTACACCATCAGTATACTAAATACTGTAAAAGTGATACATGGCATAAAAGTAATTAGGTGTGTTCTTGAGTTGAAGTCTATATGAAAAGTTTCACGTTTGTATTAGGAGATGGAATTAGTCTACCTCTACCCCAGCTTGAACAGGAGATTTAAGAAGCATAAATGTGACTCGTAAGAGTGCTTGCTGAAAAAGAAATAGTCATTGAAAATCCATGTCAACCTGATTATTTACTATGTGTACACAGCAACAAATGGTGGACTGATTGATATTTGATAGTTGATATTTCAACTCTTCAACACACTGTGGGAATAACATGAAGACATATTTATTCATTTAGATTTTTAAATGAATAAGGACATGTAATTTTAATTCTATAAGAATAGAAAAATTGTGTAACAGCAAAAAGTCCAAGGTAGGGGGAGGGCTGTTCAACCTAGAATGCTGCCCCCATTTATTTCCTAAAATCCTGAGGACAGTGTATGGGAAACTTTCTAACAAAATTTCTAAAACTGCTTTATTGTTATATTTAATGGCATTGATACTCAGTCATTCATTCAGTAAACTTAAGTACATGCCTGGTAGTATGTATACACTGCATTAGACAGTTGGGAGTCATATAGAAATGAATAAGATATAGTATCTGCTCTCAAGGAGTTCATAGCATAATAGGAGCAACAAGTAAATGAACAAAAAAATACAGTATGCTATTATGGTCTTGTTAACCATTGTCTCCGTAGAACTCCACTCAGTGTTTGGGATTCAGTAAATAGCCATGCAACAAAATTTGTGCAATAAAAGAGAGCTGCCTGAAATATTGTGGACAAACTCTGCATGGAGGATTTGGGTAAAGTTTAAAGAGTTGATCTTGAAGGATGAGTGGAAGTTTGCCAAGATTTTAAGGAAAAAGGGTACTGCAGCAACACAGAACAGAATTGCAATGATACAAACTTACACGATAATGTTTGGATACTTGGAGAAGGAACGAAGATGAATTTATGATGCTGGACCTAGGCTATATGAGTGGGAACAATCATGGATGATGCTGATAAAATACGGTATATCTAGATGGTTTGGGCCCTGTTTGGCTCCACTTGAAGGAGCTTAGGCACTATTCTTGGGAATGTGGAGATCCATAATGGGTTCTAAAAATGAGAATCACGCAAGCAGATTTGTGATCTTTGGAAACATTATGGATATGGGATGGAGGTAGAAGATTGGTGTCAGGAAAAAGGATAGAGAATTTTTCAGGAGATTAGGAGGAATATACTAAATTGATGACATGGTAAAGTTGGGAGAAATGGACAGTTTTGAGTGCCATGACTTGTTGACTGATTATATATGGGGTGCAGGAGAGGAGAGTTAAATATTCCCTTGTGGTTTTTCCAGAGTAAATTTTCATCTCTGCTACTCCTTGGAAAAATTTCTCATATAACGCAGGCCCGTTCATGCATCCTTGAGCATAACTACATAAAAGAAATTGGATTAAATGGAACCTATTTTACAATTCAACCTCATATTTGTTGGTGTTAAAAAAAAATGAATTTGACAGGGCACTTTCATCTAAGTACTGATGAGTCATAAATCATCAAGCAATAACCTTAGGAACTCAGTGAATTTCTCACCATTCTTCAGCACCTGTCAGAATCCAGGCTAACATCCAAAGCTTTTTAGGATTAAAGAAGATAGCAAGCTTCATACGCTACAAACATTACGTAAGGGCAATAGCACCTCACAAAGTAATTGTATTAGAATCTTCAAGGGCAATGATCACGTGTTTTCTTCTTTGTGGGGTAGCTAACACCTACCTCCATAATATAGCATGTAGTAGGGGTTCAACAAATATTGTTGAATGTGTGCATATTGATTATATCTTTGACAGCCGATAGCAGAAGCTCTTTTAAATTACTTAATGACATTCTCTTAACCAATCTTCTGGATTAACCGACACTCTTCATTCCTTCTTAAAGCTGCTGACTGTTGCCAAAGCACTATGAGTGCTATGGCAAGTAGGCTACTCTCTAGTCCGCCTGCTCTCGTAGGACCCTTATAAAAAGTTAGCTGGGCTTGGTGCTAAATGTGTTATTGTTACTTGAACTTTTTGTGGTGAACTAGTTTCGTGGTTCTGAAAATTAATTACCTTGTACTAATAAAATATGAATATAAAATGTAAGGGTGATGATTTCTTTGAAAATCATGTCAAACACATTTGAAAGACTCAGTAGATGTCAGTTGCTGAAAATTACTAGCCAAATGGATGTGAATAAAAAATATATATAATAAATAGTGAAATCTAGAGGATTTACTTTAAAATCTGTACTTTGTTAATGCTTTTATGTTCTTTCTCTGCTTTAAAGTAAACTAAACTAGAAATCATAGATGATGCATTATAGATGAATTTATTGATGAAAGACAATGGGGAAATTCCAGTCAGTAGACTTATACACAGTAAAAGTTGTCTTGGTCTTATATCAAAATAATAGCAAAAGATGTTCATTTATTTGTTTTTAGCTTAAATAAAATATTTATGGAAAATATGCATCATTTAAAAAATCCCTGCTTTAGCCAATTTTATTTTTGAACAGTCAACTGATAGTTTTAATGAGTTGGATGAGAGAGCCATTGCTGTTTTTCTTGAGAGCAACATATAATAAGGAAGTCTGCATCAGCACTTAAACAGAGGCATGGACATTCCTTAATAACTGCTCAAGAACACCACTGGGTTCTAGCCTTTACCATCCTGGCCCTGAATAGAGACATTAACTTTCTCATAAGGCCATTTTATTGCATGTTTACAGCTCTCTTCACATAATAAACCATTTCCATTAGAGAAAGGAAACATTAGGGAGTCATTTTGAGGATATCACAGAATATCATCAAGCAGCAGTGATTTGGAAACAATCATCACCTAGGTTCGTGCCATTGTTTGGTAATGTTATGCATTGATGAACAGCTACATTCCATTGAACACTAGAATATTTCTCATTTTGTTTTTGGGAAGTGGTCAGAACCAGAAATAAGTATTTTTGCGGAACTAATTTGGCCTTAAAATAGGATGTTGTTGCTTGCCAGGAAAAGACTCCTTGGACAAATAGGAATGCTCTCTGTAGTATGACCTTGTGGAAAATTCTTTTTGCTATTCCCACAATTAGGTTATCTATCTGTCTGTCTGTCTGTCTGTCTATCTATCTATCTATCTATCTATCTATCTATCCATCCATCCACGTGCATATATAGTTCTATTTTGTTAGCATACAGTAGAGATAGTCTTTGATAACTCTGAAAAAACAAGCTGCTATGATAAGAACTGCATATGGAGAGAGTCTGCTATAGACTGAATGTTTGTATACTCTCCAAATCCATATGTTGAAATCCTAACACCCAAGGTAATAGTATTAGGAGGTGGGGCCTTTGGGAAGTGATTAGATGGAATTAGTGCTCTTAGAAACTTCAGAGAGACCCCTTGCCTCTCCTACCATGTGAGGACATAGGGAAACAGAAATGATGGTGGCCATCTATGAACCAAGGAGCAGGTGCTCACCAGACACCAAATATTCTGGCGCCTTCACCTTGGAATTTCCGGCCTCCAGACCTGTGAGAAATATATTTCTGTTGTTTATAAGGCACCTGGTCTATAGTATTTTGTTATAGCAGCCCAAGCAGACTGAGACAGGGTCATGTGGAAGGGAAATGTTGACAGTCTCTAAAAGCTGAAGGACTTAGTCATATAGCTGAAGGGAACTGAATTCTGTCAATAACCCTTTGAGCTTGGAAGAGGCCCTGAGTTCTAGATAAGGACACCTTGATTGCAACCTTGTGGGACCCTGAGTAGAGGAATCAGTTGAGCTGTGCCTGAACTCCTGACCCACAGAAACTGTGAGATGGTAAGAGGTAATTTATTACACGCCAAGAGAAAACTAATAGAATGGGATCAGTGGCCTATTCTTTTGGTTTTATTCTTTCTGTAAAGTGACTCAGAATGAATGGATGCAAATTATGTTAGTTTGTTGAATTAAAAAAGTTTCCCAGGTTCTGTCCTTCTAAACTACCTGATAATGTATTATCTCAAGTTTCTCTATATTTATTTATAAAGATGTTTCTGAGTGTCTTCTGTTTCTTAGTTGGTTGGTAGGTTTTTTTCCCCTCATTTCTTACTATTTAGTCATACATATTTTATTTACTTTTTAAAGGAATAAAAAAAGGAAATAAATAAATATTTAGGCAAATAAAAATGCATTCTCACTGGATTTATTAGATTGAGAGAGAAAGCTTTGTAGATGTTTTAGAAAAACAGAGAAAGCATCACCATCATAAGTGACTGTATTCTGCTGGTTCCTTTGGAAATATATCCAATACCCTCCTGCTCATTTTACTCTTTCCCCTCTTATCTTTTGCTTCTTCCATTTTTTTTCCTTGTTCCCAGTCCACCATATTCCATTCCATTGCCCACAGTTAGTTGGAAGATTCATCCTATACAAGTGATGTACAGGATATTTTCTTATAGAAATACAATCTACAAAGTGAAATTTCTCCTTTATTGCTCACATCAGCATGTGTGTTGTCCATCTCTTCAGGAAGTTTCAGAACTTTTGGAGATGGAAGAAGGCAAAGGAAGACCACTTTTATTTCAGGATTTTATTGATTACAGTATAACAGTCAATCTTGAGTCTTTCCGTAGAGTTGCCACTGATCTTGTGAAGATCATTAGAATGGATAAATAGATGATATCATGCTTTTAATGCCTGTAAGTACTCTCCAAACATACAACCTGAGTTTGTGGCATTATTTTATGTTTTTATTTTTGCTCTGGAAAAAGCAACACAATACTGGTTATTGATTTGATTCTAAATGAAGCGTATTCTTATGTATGTGGATTTGCCCACATGGCCTCCTTTAATGTTAATGAGAGTGTAAAAGATTGACTCTGTGTCTTGAGCTGAAAGGTTTTCATTTTCCAGCTGCCTCAGAAAGAGCCAAGGAGAGCTCTTATGTCACTGTCATGCCAACCAAAAGTAAAATGTTTTTTACTTAATGATGAGAAATAACTCACAGCTCTACCCACCTGGAGGGGAGTGAAAAATGGCTCATCCACTTTCAATCATCAAGTTCTTTGTATGTCAAGTTCTTTGCAGATCTTTTAAACAACAACAATAACAGAAAAGTAGGATAATGTTTTGATTTCTTTATTGAGAACCCATGAAAAGTTATCTCTTGGACCAAACAAAGGAAGTGAATAAAGAGATTTAAAAAAGATATAGTGGGAGATTCTTCTGTGTAAATAAAGAGCAAGTGTCATAGGAAGACACACATTAATCAGGTAATTAACCTTTAAATGGTGTTATTTATTTTGCAGAGCAATTTTGCCACCCTGAGAATTATGGAGAGACTAAAAAAATAATACACGTTAACTCTTTAATGGCTTAGAGAGTTCATGTCATCTAAGTGGCTGACAGATTGCTGTGTAACTAGAGCTGAGGAACTGGCGTGCAGGAATAGGCTGTCAGTCAAGCAAGTGTCATCTTTGCAAAAGCCCAGAACATGTCTTTTTTGTTACTGAAGAGCATTGTCATGTTGGCAGATTCAGGGACAGAGTCTGAAATAAAAAATACTCATGCAAGTAGAAGTATCTCACTCCCCAGATCTGCTTAATGCTTTCCCTCCGAGGCTGAAGGCCTTCTAGGTCATTTCTGGTCATTAGACTCAATTAAAAATTAGGAACAGAAAATTGATCTTTATCCACCTCCAAATGCATCCACATTAGGTGGCACATGGATGTTAAACTTAGTAATTCAAAACGTGGTGTAGACGTATTTCCTTGAAACTTAATAGTTTGGAGAAAAAGAACATATCCAGGTTACCCCAGAGGAGAAAACATATTACCGTTTGCCTTTCTGACATCTTATTCTCCTTCAGTGCACCTGGCCAATCTCCACCTGGCAGTGCTCTCAATCACCCAGATGGAAAGAGAGTTTAGGTGACCCCTCCAAAAACTGATGAGGTTCAGCCTCACCACTGGTCTAATAGAATGTGCTCAGTGGAACAGTCTACATTAGATGCATCTGTCTTTCAGGGACCAATAGTCTGCATATATTCTTGTTTTGCACCATAAAGCAAAGAAATATTTTCCTGACTGTTTCCACATTTACTTACCCATAATGTTGTCAGTAGATTGCTTTTATCATCATGTCTAGTTTCATGATTAATACTTTAGGGCTATAGCTTGCTTAATACAGCATTTTAAGCAGGATTTTCTATCTTCTAATATATGTGGACCAGAAATAACATGTCTTTTAATGATGTGAGTGATTATTTTACTTCCAAGATGTTCAGTGTCTTAAGATCAAGACAATATGGGAGAGTAATATGATGGAAGTCGTTATGTGCATGCACAAAATGATAAAGTAAATCAGTAAGCTTATGTGTCTGCATTAAAAATCTTGCAACTGATTATTAAAACTTGTTTAGAACTGTTGATTCAGATTCACTAAGAGGGGGAATAGAATATTGAAACTCTGAAAATATCTCTATTTCTATACCTGCCCACCGACCAGAGAGCTGAATAATGCAAAATTTGAAGCGATTCAGTTACTAAACAGAAATCTCAAGAGAATAACCATAAAAGTTTTCATTTACATCACAGTCCTTGTGCACGTTAAGAAGGCAGGATCACAAAGTTAAGAGTCTATTTCCATTTGAATAATTTCAATATATTACCAGAGCTAATTTTCTGTAATATCCCTAAGACTGTAAGCAGAAACATTATACTCTCCAGTCTCTTGTGATCAAAAACTTCCAAATCAGACTTGCAAATCGCCTTCTCATCACATCACTGGAGCTGCCAGATAAGAAAGTCTTGTAAGAAAGGGAACGACTGGAGTGCATTCATTAGTGTCATTGTACTCTAATTGAAGAAATGACTTCTTTTGTATCCTAAGATGGAAAATAGGTAAGCTTGTGACTGGGCTCCGTATATGTAGCTCCTGGTTGAATGGTAGAACAGTACTTACACATTCAAGAATACCTATGGTGATGGAGAATACTATAAAATATGGAATCTACTCTTGGAGATTTACTTTAAAATTGTGATTGCACTTGAGATACTATTTATTGCCTGTTGCTTTAAAGGTTATTGGAAAGAGCCTCCCACAAGGGCATTTTCTATTACTCAGCTTACTGTTTTGCATGTAGCATCCTTAGTTGAGAAGACATGATAAGTCTTTAGTAAGTTCTTTATGGATCTTAAATACACATGCCAAATCCATATTGGTCTCTGCAGAAACAACTGACACTGTTCTTGTTCCAGTGGTACCAATTATATTCCCTGGCCTCTGCAGAAAGAAGGATGTGCTAATTCTGGAACCTCATCAATATCGAAATAAACAGTATTTGCCGCAAGCCAGGGGTGCATTTTGGAGGGAATGAAGGCAGATCCCCTAGGCATATATTTATCAGGTCTGTAAAACGTTGTATCACGTAACTTGAAATTTAAAAGTCAGACCATTCTATTATTTCATATTTTTGTATTTTTGAGCTTCAGTTTTCTTATATGGAAAAATGGGATTAATAATTCCTACTTGGCATTAGTGTCATAAGGATAGAATGGGATGATAGCTGTAAAAACACTTTGTAAACTACATAAAGTGCAGTAGAAGTGGAAGTTTGTTTTAATAAGAAATTACATTTTCTATTTTCTGCTGCTTAGTAATGGAGTAGGCTGTCTTGCTAGTTACTTAGCTTCCTATTTATGAGGAAATTAAAGCAGAAATTGTCAGAGGCACCATGTAATGACAGATACAGTGGAAGAAATGATTGGCAAGATAATTACATGGTATCTACCATCTGAATCTCTATGGCCCTTTGATTTCATTTACAATTACATTTAATTGTAAAGCATTTTTGGAGGGAGTGGTGATGGGTTTGCCCAATATGCGTATCAAGGAGTAGATGTCAAAACAGTGTTTCAAAAATTGTACAGATGTGGTAAAGATATTTGATTTGTGTACTATTAAGAGATGAACTGTGATAGGTAACTCATTTAAGGTCACATTTGGCCAATACATCTGTGTCTTTTAGAAATTGTTACCTATTCAGGGAGACCTAAGGACCTCAACAAATCAATCTGCAATCTCAACGGCAAAATGAAAAGTCTGTTACCTAATTTTACTGTGTTATTTTCTTCATACTGCATGAATTCACTAAATACCCTAAAAAGTCACAAATAAATATGCAGTGCTTAGGCTAGAATAAATGTTGAAGACACTAACCCTAATTTTTGCCTTTCATTTAATAAAATATTTCCCATGGCTTGGATGCGTTTGAGTTTATTCAGTGTAAGTCCCCTTTGCTCTGTTTTTCTCCTATAGTTGGCAATATCCATCAGATGATGACCTGCCAACCTAGCCTGACTTACTATGCAGAATAATCTAAGTAGGTGAATAGCAGCCTCTAGGAGAATCGTATTTCCTGCTTCTCAGCTTAATGCATGTGTGTCATAGGAACTCCCTGCAAAATTGTGCCTAGGGGCTTTAGGATCCAAGTCAAAGCGATTCATAAAATGGATGCGTTATAAATCTAGCTGTGGAAGATTGATGTTAAGGCTCCTTAAATGCTTGCTAAGTCCATTCACGAGCAGGGATGGTACAGTTATCTCCTTTTTAGTAGCCTGCCGTTTCATTGCTCTTTAAAGAAATCATTAAAGATATTTGAAGTTGTCAGAATCAGAGAGCTCGCATTTTGGAGGAATTCCAGGAAAGAAATGTGTTATACAGAAATGCTCCCAAGACGATTTAGGTATAGTAAAAGTCTATCCAGTAAAATAGACTAATTCAGGGTGTTTAAAATCACAAACATAATCGCATCGGTTTAACTCATTCATTTATCCATTCATGTATATATTTATTGTGCCTTATATAATTCAACTACAATTCTAGGTGCTTGGTTCTTTCTTTCTTTCTTTTTTTTAAATTAATTTATTTTATTTTTGGCTGCTTTGGGTCTTCGTCGCTGTGCGCAGGCCCTCTCTGGTTGCGGCGAGTGGGGGCTACTCTTCGTTGTGGTGCGCGGGCTTCTCACTGTGGTGGCCCCTCTTGTTGTGGAGCACGGGCTCCAGGCGCGCTCGCGGGCCCTAGAGCACAGGCTCAGTAGTTGTGGTGCACGGGGCTTAGTTGCTCCGCAGCAGGTGGGATCCTCCCGGACCAGGGCTCAAACCCACGTCCCCTGCATTGGCAGGTGGACTCCCAACCACTGCGCCACCAGGGAAGCCCCTAGGTGCTTGGTTCTTAAGAGGGAACAAGACATACACTGCCTGCTTTCATGAAGCTTCTGGTACAATCAATGTATATCCTGTGGAAAAAGATGGTGATAATATATCATGTCATTGGCAGCACATTAGCATGTTGCACTTTTATGCATATTAGCACTGTTAAAATACACGTCCTAAAATGGAAAGTGGTATCTCTGAAAAAATGTCATCAGAGTTAAGAGCAAATATTAGTAGTGAGAGGACTACAAAACAGTAATGTAGATTTAGTCAGAGAATTCAAGAAGTTCGTACATACCCTGACTATGCAGTAGGTCAGATTATTGCATGGAGGAATTTCTTAAGATGACTGTTAATGTTTTATTTACTGATTAAAAAACACATTTCATTCCAGTTCAGTAGAGTTGAAAAATGTATTGTCAGAATAATGGGGAATCCAGACCTCAAGGAAACTAGGGGGTATTGATGTTGGTGCCCCTCCACTTTCACTTCCACAACCCCCTAAGACCCTATTGCTGTCTGACTCCCAGGCTCCTTGGGCAAACCAAGTGGATAATTGATAGCTTTTAGGCTTTTAAGGAAAGGGGTATCCTCACCTATAAATTTTCCTGCTTAAATGCTTAAATCTCACCATTGGGCCACCATGCAAGCTTGCAAATGACACTAGAAAATCGCACAGACGTATACTGGTTGAGATCGTCCTAATGAAAATATATCGAGCTAGGCTTTGAAGGAAAAGAAAACAGATGCATTAGACAGTCTCTTACTCTTGAGATTCATATATTATGGCTCTTGAGATAAGAGAAACTATCAGGTTAAATGCTGATAAAAGATTGAAATAGCATTTTATGACTATAGATACTTTTAAGTCACAGGATAGTAGCTGATGAATTGCCAAATGAATTGCCCAGCCAGTTCTTTGGCCCATTTTATTGGACATAGGAGGATGAATTCTATCATCCTTGTTGCTCAAGAGGGCTTCTTTTCATGAGTTAAAATAGCTGAGCTTCCTCTATACCCGTTAAGAATTTGGTTTCCAGCTAACACAGCCCAGAGAAGGAAGAGCATTTTAATTATTTTCTCCATTTCTGCTTTACACTGCACATCTTTACAAAGCAAACATTCCTCTTTGGTAAAAGTTCCTTCCCACAGTTTGACAATTCATCACCCATCTCTGAGTGCTTCTCTCCTTTTTGCTTTTAAGCTGGATGTTCAGACATTTATCTTCACAGAGGTGAACAGAGAGAACATCTTTAAATATGGCATCGATATGTCCCGACCCAGATAAAAGCCTCTTAAGTCAGTTCCCCTCAATCCTGTTACTGCACATTAACTCTGAACAGGATTATCTACCAACCTGCCAGTCAAGGTGTTCAGGGGAAAGGGGAGGAAAAGGAGAGCAAGGAGCTTTTTTTGCTCATCAGTCTGCCGTGGGACCAGTGGGATGAAAATGTTTTTCTGACCTCACTTCATTCACATGGATACAAATTACAGTTACTGCTATAGATACTGCAGGAAAAAAATGATCAGAAACACATACACACTTCCTTCAGCTGACTTTCCAGAAAGTTAGACAGAAACTTAATCTTATTTATCTGCATATGTAATTCATAGCATATTTTTAATCAATAGTTTAAATACAGAAGAAATTCAGCAGTTGAGCTCTAAAGAAGTGACAATTTAGACTGGATTGGTTTGGAGTTAATGAAATAATTAGCACCATTTCAATGTGATTAATTTATAGCTGTATATTAAGTGCTCAATTAGTTTAAGAAATGTGAGCTCCCCACGTGCTGGCTGAAGAAGGGAAATGACTCAGCAGTGCCAAAGTGTGATTGAAATTTGTCTTCCAAGTCATTGGAGTCAGCTATTGCCATATTTCCACCTTAACCACATTGACTCTAGGAAATGGCTTCTGGAGGGAGCTCTATAAGCAAACCTTGGAAGACCAGAGGGGTCCACTGTATAGTAACTGGATTGTGGAGCGAGAGAACAGATGAGAAAGAGCTTTTCATGATATGATTCATGAGTATCCTATAGACAAACATAAAAGGCAAGATGTTTAGGAGATTTTTAGTTACAGGTTATGGGGATAAAATATCATTGCTGTTTCGAACGCCCTTCAAGTTTGTCTTAAATAATTGAAATAAAAATGCCCCTTTCACATCACAGAACACTCCATCTTTCCTTAATATATCCAATGATTCTGTTTTACTTTTTGCCAGATAGACTTTTTGACCACTATAACTCTGCTCCTTCTTTACACTTTATTTTTAAAGTGCTCAGATACAGTTTTAAGCTTCTCCAATTATATCTCGTTCAAAAATTTACAAGTTTGACATTTTTAGATTATAATCTCCTAGAGAATATGAACATATTTTCAACTCAGCTGTGTATAATACCTGTCAGAAACTGGGAAAGGCCTGAGATTTTCCCATACTTGCAAGCTCATTTGTTAGCTTCACAGTTTCATGGATGCTGGACCAGAGGTAAAGGACTACTAAAAGCAATAGTAGTAACCAGAATATCAGATTTTCTGGCACCTGTTTCCTAAGGCTGAGTTCCCACAAGGCAATGCAGAGAGGATCAGGTGACACCTGCACTTACAGTGGGTTGCTTTACAGGAGAAGAGCCCTAAGCTTAGGAACCCAAATCTTTTATAATGGGTAGTAGGGATGCTTGCCTTTTGTTGCAGAGAGAGACATTATTTCTACCGTCTAAGACTTTTCATTATACAACATTGTTGAAAAAATTGTCTGGAACAGTGGCAGTAAGTGCCTCTGCTCACCAGATGTGCAGAAATATTAGAGACCTCCAGAGAATTGGCTGCCAACAATACCCAGCAAAGTGTCTTGTGGAGGAAGTGAGGCTGTCTATATAGAGAAGCAAAGACTGAGGAGAACTGGATCTCTGTTTTCATGCAACCAAAAGGAAAGAGTTTCGGCTGTGCTCCTTAGAGCCCCTATGAGGTAAAACAAGGATAAATGAGTGGAAAGTAAATGAAGTCAGATTTTGAATCACTTGTTATTTACTTATTTGAGTTACAAGCTCATATTGTCATTCAGAAAAATTCAATTAATATAGAAGTGAAAGCCCTCTTTACAACTCTTCCCCATCCCACCTCCCTAGTGGTAACTACTGTTAATTTTTTGGTTAAAGGAAAGAACTTCTAGTGATTAGAGCTGTCCAATTATCATTGACTTTTCTGGGAAGTTTTTTCCTACCATAGACAAGTTGAACCACAACTTGCCAAGGTTTTTGGAGTGAACAAGATGCCCTTACAGCCCCTTCCAACGCTTAAATTCCACAACTCTAGTAAAAATTAAGATTTGATGCCATTACTCAGTTTATGAATTAGTTCTATTATTATTTTAAGGAAAAATTAATGAGTGCGATATATGCCAGCTTAGCTATAAGCAAGTAATTATCATTTCTACTGGTGCAGAAACACCTGGGCAACAGAGAAATCTCGCATGGAAAGATTTCCATATCCTTTACTTGTTACCTTTCTTGTATCAGGGCAGAGACCACATGTCTAATGGTAAAGACAAATTAAAACACTTTCTCAGTTTGTTCTATCGTGTAGACGGAATATGACGTTTCCACTTTCGTCAGTGTTCCCCACTTGACAAAGATTGGTGGCTAGTGTCATGAAACAGAGGGCATTATCATATTCTTTCCTCTGAAAGGAGATTGTATATTGATTCTTTTTCTATGGCACTCTTCCCAGAAAGGAGAATGGAAGATTTTGAATATAAGCTATGGTTGCTCATAAGTGTAAGGGACGCCAGATAAGCAAAATAGGAATGAATTTCTTAAATACCAGTTTTCCAAAATTAGTTAGTTATGGAGTTTTCTGGCAAAGTTAACTGAAATTACCGTATGTGCAAAGGAGCCTCAGCTTATTTTGAAGAATGGTACATTTTCCCACAACTTGGCATCACTGTGGAGAGGTGGGGATCTCAGGATGGGCTTGACAGCTGACTAAGACTGCAGGTGGGTGAAGGAGGTGTGGACAGCGCTGGACACTGAGTCTGACGCATGGTAATCCCACAATATGCATTCATTGAATGTTGTTGGAGGGAGTGGAGCTGGGGAGTGGTTCTGCTGTATGTGGACTTCATCTTCTTCCCACTGATGAATGGCAGCTGAGGAGTTTGTTACAGCTGACTAGTGGCTTAGTAAAGCTTTGGGTGTTAACAGTGTTTCCCAGTCTGTGAGATTGAATATACCTGATATTAAAAACAGTACCAACTCATAACCTAACGTGACCTTGTAATTTGGAATGCACAGCTTCAGGATCCTTTTTATGATCGTGTTTTTAATTTATCTTTAAAATACTGTTTGGGGGCTTTGGCTATTTTGATTGAATTTTGAAAGGGGGTCATGTTTATAAGTGAGTCTGAACATGAACTTAGTGGCATCATCAACTCCAGGAATTTCTGTGGAGTAAGCTGGATGTAACTATTTCTACTACCCTGTCCTGAATGCTATGGAGTGGGCCACTTGAAATTTGTAATTTGTTTAATCATTATATCTGAGATGCTTATGTTCCCTCTTTCTCTCTCTCTATCTGTATCTCCATATATATATGTATATAACATATTTACTTCATATTTATACATGTATATGTATTTCCTCTTACTCTCATAGGTAGATAGATAGATAGATCTTGACACTCTGTCTCCTTTTTTACTGATTCATAAAAACCCAGGTACTGAATTTTTATGTACATATAGGTTTTTCATTTCCTTTCACTATTTTTTTTCCATACCTTGAAATGTAAAGCACTTGTCTCCAACAGATGCACTCAGGATTTACTCATGAATCCATATTAACACATAATCCAGAAAAGCAGATGCAGAGGATGTGAATTTCCTTTAAGCCTACTCCTTGATTTCCTTTAGCTCTCTTGTCCTGTGCTATGGACTCTGCAGAAGAATCAGTGTTTTCTTTGCTGCTTCAACAGTGGAATTAGATGTTAAGTATGTTGACATCGGTGCCCAGTATCCTGGTGGTGAGCTCTATTTTCCTCAACTTTTTCTCATAATATAACCAAGGAAACTTGTAAAAAAATGTTTAAGGCTTGATGACTTAATTTAAATAATTAATTCAAAGAGGAAGTAATTTTGACAACACAAGGGTTAAACAGGAGATAGGAAATTAACATATCTTAAAACTCCAGTGTCTGTCCAGATTTATTTTTCTTTTTAATGTAAATTCTGGTTAATATCCTGAAATCTGTATGAAGTCTTGTTCAAGTTTAATTTGGAGCATAAATGTGCTAAGTCAGCTTTTTAACAGGTGTTATGGGTGATTTATTTTAATATCTTTTATTCGTATGATCATATATATAGGAATATATGTAATATATGTTACATATAGTCCTATTCAGAGTGTGCATGCATGACTTTTTATAACCCAGCTTAAATGGAAAATACCATTCTGGAATGTTTACCTCTCAGTAATTTGACACAAAAGTGTGGTGAGTCAAACATGACTGGTATAAATTATGCTCTGGTATTTTATTTTGTTAGTTGATTTTGGTCACAGGAGGCTGAGGGATAGATCTGTCATCACAAGCAGAGCTAAATGCAGTGGTCTCCGTTGTCTTGGGGCTGTCCTTTCTCTCACCATTCTCATAGACATTTGGCCAGCTTCTCTTTCGATCTCCTGGGCTGATACTCGCCTTCATCCAGCTTGATGTGCTTCACATTCATAGAGACATGTCCCGTGATGTCAGAGATTTAGAGCCTGCAGTGCCTTGCCATGTGTATGGATTGATTAACGGTGTTATGTGATATTTATTTGAGCAACCATAATGTGCTAGGTGGTGTAATACTGCCTGTGTGATGGGGTCCAGCTGTGAGCACAGTACAGCAAGACAAATTGACAGACTGGATTTTTTTCTAGCTTTAATTTCTCAGGCTGAGAAGGGAATATTGGCCCATTTCCCCCTCTCTCTGCAAGGAGCATTTAACTTTATTCTGTGTTGTGTTCCCTACATGCCTACTGACAATGTGAAGATAATATTACTTAGTGCTTGAAGCTAGAAATCCTTATTTGTTCTGATATTATATAATTTATGTTTGCAATTTCAGGCAGGTACAAATTTCTCAGAGTGTATGGTGTTTCTTGTATGAACATTCAGCAAATTCGTCTCAGCTTCTTTAAAACTAGAACTTAAAATCTCAAACGACTACATTTGGCTCGATAACCGCAGACAGTAATGACACCTCTAAGTAGCTAATGCAGGCGTGTAATATCCTCATAGCCCTGATTTAACTTTATTTACAGATTAAAATTGAATTGCAGTTGATTTATTGATATAATAGGCAGAAAGTGATTATCAAGCATCCGTCACTGATGGAGGAAAACCAATCAAATTATGCTCCACGGTTAGCTTTAACCTAACCTAACTCATCACCTTATAAAACTCAGAGGATTTGAGTCATACGCTCTCACTAAAGTCAATGAGCCACAACTCCCACTAAACTTATATCTGCTCCTTTCAAGGCATTCAGGAGTTATACTAATTTGCACAACTGCAAGTTATCATAAAAGAAAATGGCAATGGGCTGGAGATTTAGCGTCTGCACTTCTTCACTGTGCTTGGAGCCATGGGAATATTATTCTTTAATGTTTGTTGCAAATCCATAAAGGATTTGGTGCTGTGCTATCCGTGAAATGGTGTCAACCTGTGCTGGAAACTTGTGGGTAGTAGAGGCTGGTGGTGCCTTTGACAGTGACAAGCAGATTAGGAAAGGTGTCACTTTGAAGGGAGAACTGGGGTTAGTCTTTGTTTCAGAAAGCAATAAACACCTTGATTAGAAGCAGGTGACAATGATCACTTTGGTCTTGGACATTTATATCTCTCCTCTTTAGAAATGGAAAAGGAATGGGGTGGAGAGAATATAGTGGAGCAGATTAATCACCCCATGCCAGTGGCTGAGCAAGGTGCCCAGGGGGCGTAAGGGTTTCCTTCCCTTCTGACCACTAAAAGCTGGCAAAATTAAGTTTTTAAAAACCCAGTGCCATCGTATTTCAGAGGGTGACTAATGTCATGTGGGAGAAGACAGCTGACGGCTGCACTTACTCTCATCACTTGGAACATTCTTAAACAGAAAGCTTTAATGTTTATGCACTTGCATATCATATATCCTGAAATACATTTTTAAAAAAGCTATCATTCTGGGAAGCATCATGTGAGACTTTAAGATATAATCTTTACGTTTATCCTCATCTGTGTTGCTGCTAGTTATTTCTTATGTCTAAGATGGAAGACATTGATATTGTCAGTAAGTACTGTTTTAATAGCACCTGAGGTTTGCAGAAAGGACATACTTATTAGAAATTGAAGGCCATATGATGGCAGATTCAAGTTTGTTTTTATTACACTGTTCATTTTTACCAGTTGTGTGGTATATTGTTAATTCTTAAGACATTCATCTATACTTTAGAAAATGGAAGTCCTTTTGAGTTGTTCTCAACATCATGTCCTCCAAATCTGGTACACAGTGTTCATTGACTTCAAAGAATATTTCTTGTGTATGTAAGTGCCGAAAGGAATGGAGAAAGATGAATTACTTCCTCTAATTATATATAGGTACATATTCATTTTTATTCTCCCATCTAATATTGCTGATCCTATGTGATAATCTTTTTTTCTTAATGAGTATGTTTTTTACTCACATATAAACTTGTTCATCCTCTGTCATGTTATGCATATTTACTTTCCATGTCCAATATCCAAATATGCACAATTTAAAGAAAAGACAAGTAATGATATGATTTGAGTATTATTTTCAGGAGTTTCTGAGTTGGGAGTGGGGGTGCAGAGAAACACTGGTTTGTCTCCTTTCATTTATAGAAGAATGCTATTCATTCAGGAGAATCCATAAGAATTGTCTTGGTCAGCTCAGTTTGCTATAACAAAATACCATAGATTAGGCGGCTTAAGCAATAGACATTTATTTTTCACAGTTCTACAGGCTGGAAAATCCAAGATCAGGGTGCCAGCACGGTCAAGTTCTTGGTGAGAGGCATTTTCTTGCCTTGTAGATGGTCACCTTCTCTCTTGTGTCCCCACATAGGGAAGAGAAAGCAAGCTCTGGTTTTTTCCTCTTCTGATAAGGGCACAAATCACATCATGGGGGGCTCCATCCTCATGGCAATGACTTCCCAAAGACCCCATCTTCAAATTCTATCATATTGGAGCTTAGGGCTTCAACATATGAATTTTGATGGGACACAAACATTCAGTCCATTACAAAATTTATAAGAGAGAAAGCTGCTATTCTCAAAATAAATATTTTCATTAAAAAACGGAGCTTGTGTGTAGAGCACCCAGCCCATGCCCAGCATATAGCTGAAGCATTGTCATTCTTGGTTCCTAATCCCTCTATCCTTTTTTAATTAAATGTATTTCCCATTATGACATATGCCCCAGGAGGGATATTCTCTCCCATTATATCCTATGGGTTTCCTTTGTTTTTATGCTTGTCCTCTCACCACAAATCTCTATTTTCATTCTTTTTACTGGAAAATCTGTGCCATTTATTATTTCAGTGTCTGCCCTTATAGCTTGTCCCTGTAACCTCTCATTACACATTTCTTTGTGGCCCCTTTAAGACCTGGAATCCTCTGTGAGTTACCATGGTTCTCACTGTAACACTGTCACTAACATCTAGAGCAGTCTAAACAAACATCTGCAGCATTTAATCTTGGGAATTTAGAAAGCACAAGAAGTACTGCGGGGCATAAGATGCTCTGTGTTAATTTGCATTAAAAAGATACTGGTTCTCCCTCAGTTTTACTTTGGGATGCTATCCAATGATTTGTTTATTTAGAGGTGGCTACATTTCATAGCTTGCAGAATATTTCAGTAAGAAATCATATGAACTTTGACAAATATTCTTTTTTTACTGGGAGAATGTGGTAGTCAGGTTACTCTAAAAGAAAGGCGAAGGTCTAACTTTAAATGCCGCTATCTGTGCACGCAATAGGATTTTAACTTTGTTGCAGTGCTTTCACAGATTGCCATACCTCAGGGAACCTGGGGAGCATTAAGCACAGGCCATTGACAGGATAAACCATGCATGCTTTGTAGGCATGCACACCAAATACTCATATGAAAAAGCTCTCGCTTTATGTATTCAGTGATTGAGTTGTAAGCACCAGTACTTGAACTGCTTCGTGAGAAGCTCATTTCATAATCTGTTTCATTCAACTAATATTTTATTTAGCCCCTAGTATAATTCATTTATTGCTATAAGTCTTAGAAATATAAAGATGAATATGATAGACTTCTGGCCCTCAAGGAGTTTATGGTTTAGGGATGAGAAGAGCATCCATATAGCAGATATAGTGCAGTGAGATAAGTATTAGCCAATTAATATATATGAATGGACATTTATGCTGCACTAGGAAGAGCAAGTTAAGTTATGTTAGCAGGGAAGCTAGAAGGAAAGGGCCACCCATAAAGAGATCAGCATGATGACCAGCGTGATTCAAAGGCAGGGATGAGAGATCATGAGATTTCAGACTCATATAGCCAGGCTCCAGGGGGCCATCAGCTGGAAATATAAATTTGGGCAATTACTGGTTTTTGGTAGCTGCTGAAGCCATGGAAGGACATAACTGAAGGAAATAATGTAGAGACAGTGAGGAAACCCGCAATAATAATGGATAGTTGGAGGAAGAGAAGATAGTGAAGGGGACTAACAAAGAGAAATCAGAGAAGTTTAGAAGTGAGAACAGAGATGTTGATGTTAAGGGAAGAGCTTGAAGAAAAAATTGGTCAATATGTGTATTCTGGGGAAATATATCTAAAACAATATCTTAAAACCTTGGTTCTCCAGCACAATTTTTATTTTCATTTTTTTGTTGTTGTTAGTTCTAAGACATCACTAAAAATGTAGATGGTCTCATAAGAGATTTTGTTCCATGGAGATGCTGAATGTCAAATCAGTTTTTCCTCTTGAATGTTCAAGCCAGGGCATAATTATAACTTTTAAGAATGCTGAGATTTGAACTTTTTAAAAAAGTAGGCCTAGGGTTAGCCCTGACTGCACTGAGATGTGTATGAATCAGTTTTGGCACCCTTCCTTTATCCCCAGCCAAATTCTAGAAAAGATGGTCTGCTGGTACTTAAAAGAGAAAGTGCTAATAACTCACAGCTAAAGTGAAATTGCTCAGCATGGTCTTGCCAAATCCCTCTTTTGAATTTGATCAGGTTGTTACGCTGCAGCTCAGGAATTTCAGGGAGCTGCTTTCCCACAGAGGACAGTACAATTAGGTGAGCCTTAGGTGATTAAGAAATGAATGTTGACCAAGTGATCATTGCATATCTGGAGGGAGGCCACTGACCCTGCCCTGTTCAATAGTTTCAACAGCAATTTGGATGAAGTCCCAGGGAATAAACCAATGAAGGGAAGCCACAGGGAGGCCGATATTGGTTCTGTGAAAGGTAGCACTTTCTCACAGTCACAGTTGTCCAAAAATGGCTTGGGTCTGTCGATGACAGAGAGCTCTTCATCACTGGAAATGTTGAGTGCTATAAAATCCTGGATGTTTTCCAGTCATTCTCTGCTCATGGGAGGAATTAGATTAGGTGACCACTGCTTTCTTTTCCAATTTTCAGATTTTCTATTCTAAGGATATTCTCTATGTCTCTAAGTCGGGGTGTGCTTTCCTTACAATAAGAGTGAAACAAGAAGCTTGCTATAAGAATGGCTTTCCCTTTGACCTCTTTTCCCTAACTGAGCGTACCCCCCTTCCCTACACACACACACCCTTTTTCTCCTTTGAGCCTGACTCTCTGAAGCAATCATAAATCACAGAGCACACTCCTGAAGAATTGTGGGAGAAAGTCTATGGCATATTTAGCATTTCTTTTCACTTATTATCTGGAGCAGATTATATCTCTGTGGCTCAACCTTTATCATTGTAGGAAAAAAAACTCTCTTTTTGAAGCTCTGGAAACCAGGCACGTGTTAAGTAAATCATATATGCAGAGGGCTGAAACAGTGTCCTAGAAGTGATTCTTCTTAAGGTCAGGGACACATGCTTGTTTTATCTAACTTCTTTCCAGAATGTGTGTCTAGGGCACAGCCACTATTATGTAGCATCGGATCATAACCTACATGCTCCCATATTGTCAGGCTTTGAACTATCTGCATTAGGGCCACTAATTTACTTCACTCCACACCAATTAGTTAAATCAACTGTGGATCTAAATATATGCTTGCTCCTTGTGCAAAAAAAAAATCCCTATTTCCTGACAATCCCTATGCTTCTTGCTTGATACATTTAGGGAAATATACTCATGCCAAGCTTCTGCACAAGAACTTCACTTTAGAATTTCAGACATTCTTGGATTCAGCAAATCAGAATACACTTCTTTCCTTCTCAGTTATATATTCAAGAAACCGTATTAAGCTAAATAATCATATAATTATTGTGACAATTTAGAATTACTAAATACAGAATTTCAAACTTGCCTGATTGCCAGGGTTGTCTCTATGTCTTGTCTGACATGAATTTCTTGCAGAAGAGAATCAATGGAGAGCTAAATGAATTTTACAGGAATTCCATGGGTGTATTCTATTTCCATATTCCTTATTTTACCTCCAGGTGCATATAAAATGTCCAGTTAGTCTATTACCCCTTTAATCTACATGCTGTTTCTGGCAGCCACGTGGCATTGACATGTGTGATAGGTATTTGAAAAATTGGTGGCAAAGCAACTTTCTTGAAAGCCAGAACAAAAGAATTAGGAGGTTAGAGATCAGTCATCTTCTAATATCTTATACAACGGACAGTGATTTGTTTCTATTGTAGCTCTTCTCTGACCTGTTAGTGAAGGACAAAATTCTAAAGAAATGTTTAATTAGCATGTGCATTTTGTATAACAAAAGCTCTTGCCTTAAAGTGCAGGCTGTATGGAGAGGCAGTCCCTGAAATAAAAAAGTATTTACTTCCTCCCGTAATTGTGGTGGCTTTTTGTACTAGTATCCTTCATCTTATTAACATCACTGTAGGATGGTATCTTTGACTGGTACTTGCAGGCACCCATCTGCCCTGCTCCCCGGGAGACTTTTCAGAGAGGTTCAGGGCTTCAAATACCATTTGTTTTCTCCTGTGAACTTTGTTCCATCATTTAAAAAAAAAAAAAAGATCAAATTTACAAAACAGAAATGTTTCACTGATTGAGAGTCCTGGATTTGCTTCTTTTAAAACCACTTGGGCTTTACTATAATACATAAAGGCTTGTGTAGAAATTTTTGCGTTTATTGACACTTTATAAAAATCTTCATCAAATTTTTTGTTTCAGTTCGGACTAGAACTTAAACTCTGTCTATAACCCTCAAGTTCTCTCATAAAAATAATTTTTAAAATATGCAAATGATTTGGTTTTGTTTCTTTTGTTTGCTTTTTAACAAAACTGTGGATCTCTTTAAATTGATGTATCATCAATGTATCTGTAAATTAAATGATTCTTTAACTATTTGAATGGTGTGAAATTAAAAAAGAAATTGTTATTCTCAAAGAAGATTGACTTTTTTTGCTTTGAAATATGGTCAAAGGAGTTTAGAAATTTTCTCACTGTGAAAACTGACTTTCTAAATACAATTTTGCAGCAGCATTTTAAAATGAGGAACTGAGACAGTTATACCATAATTTAGATAAAAATCATACTGTTGAGCAAGGAGGGAGCTTGGGCCTGAGTTACGTTTGATTATTTACATTAATTAAACAACTAGAGCACTTTAAAATTCTGCAGTTTTATAGCTAAGTATGAAGTTTTTATTTCATTAAATTATTATTTTTTCTGCTTCACAGGAAGGTGTAGCCCGAGTTTTACTCACAGTTTAATTGATTTGGGATATTAACCTTGACAGGGTGGATTTCTGGCTATGAATACTTACATAGGGACTGACCAATGCGTGATTCGAGCGCAGTGAGACAGTGAATAAAAAGTGACCTATTTAAAAAAAGCTTCATTCTTTTTTCATTATAAAACATATACTTTTGAAGGGCATAGAAAAATGTCCCTTATCACACCATGAAACACCATATGCACATTTACATTTCTCCTTAAAGTTACAACTTTTCAAGAAATCGAAGAATTAAATTACTCAGTTCATTTACAATAGCCCTTTGCCTCTAGAAGGCTTTTCAATTAAAAATTTTTCTATAGACCTCTGAGTGGATAGTACAGGTGGAAGACAATGTGATAGGAGCAAAAGAATCACCCAATTTTAAGAAAGACTCAAAGCAGCTTCTTAAGATGAAAATGTTGGAGGTCCTTATAGGCACATGGAGGGCAGGTGAGCTGTAGAAAAGGTTAAGGGAGTTCTAGTGTAAGGGATTATTGCCTTCTCTGCATGCTGATGCTTTCCTTACCCTGTTTGGTAGTCAATTATCCCTTAATTTATCCTCTGCTCAGATAGCTTCTTTAGTCTTTATTTTATGATTATGTGTATTTGTTCCATTTGTCAGTCACTAAGGAGATGGAGAAACAACTAGGTCATGAGATCCAATATTGTTACCAGCAGTAGTTAATTGAACCTGACAGAACAGAATGGAGAATGCAGACATTTGAAGACAAACTCATTAGCTGTAAAAAGGTGAGAGATGTTGGGAAAAATGATACATACAAATACAGCAGCTATGTAGCAAATTCTACAGTAATTAAGGGTGAGCAAACCTGGTTATGTAGAGGGGTGAGAGGAAAAGCATAAGCAGGATTAGGAAGACTTTATCTCACAAAGCATGGCAGGGTGCAAGTGTATCGCTGAATTCTTAATTCCATCCTTAATTAATTTTTCTCATATAACACCTTATAAGCACGTGTATAGGAGATACTGAGCTGGAGTTAGTTGAAAAATTTAGAAAATGTTGCACTGTCATTGAAGATATTTTACATTTCAACATTTTTTATTCATATTGTGTAATACATTCTTATTTTGATAATTAGATTGTAATAGTAGGAAGATTATATCGTAGTGCTATGTATTGATATCCCCAAATATAGCATAGTTCGATGTACAGGTGATCAGTATATGTCAAGTGAGTTAAACTTCAAAATTTTAGAGAGTTTCTGCAGCGTCATTATTTAATCAATTAGCAGTGTACAGTGTTACAGAAAGCACTTGATTTTCTTGTTTTTTTTTTGGAATCTTGTTAAATTATAGTTATAAGTTCAAAAAGCTTCAAGTTATAATTTTAACGCAATCTTGGAATAAACATGCAAGTAATATTAGAGCTTTATTTCTCCTTTGGTACAACAAAGTATGAATACTAAGTTTAGTTTTACATTAATTAAATGATATTCTTGGAATGTACTTTTGGTTTATTTTCATAGTTTAGTGCACATTCATAGCTGCCATTATGCTTGATGCTGTTTGTTATGATACGGATTCTACAGTGAGCTATGCAGTAATTGAGTTGTTGGTTGGAGTTTGAATTTGTTTATTTCTATAGTCTAACAGTTGTTCCACCCAGAGGGGATAATGTGTTTTGGTGCATGCTGGGAACAAAGGGAGTTCAAGCTTAGGGAGAGGGAGTTGTCAGGAAACAGAAAGATGCCAAAAACTTCAGTCCCTTGGGAAAGGGGTTATAGCCCGGTGATGCAGAATCAGTTCAATTGTAAGCTAGGCATTAAGACCTCAGGAATAAAAGAGGGTATAGGCTCTACTTCAGACTGCTAGAGTAAAGATGACTCTTGTGCTGGATAAAGCAGTAGATTCTTTCAGGAATTTTGTCTGAAATGAAGCAATGACACAGCTCAAGTCCCATAGATAGTAAAACAAATTACAAACATGGCTTCAAATATCTGATTATGACATAGAATAAGTAAGTTTCAATCAGTCCCTGGATGTGTCAGAAAAACTTTGTGCTCGGAAGTTCCAGATAGAATAGAACCATAGAGAGGATTTAGACATCTTGGAATTATTTAAGAGGAGGTCACTGCTTGGTACCAGCATGGTGGCTTCAATATGATGGTTTCTACAGAGTAGCCTAAATTCATAGCTATTTAAAAATTCTTTAGTATAACCAATTTGGTTCCTTTTTCCAATCTAATTCACTTATGCATAATCTGGGTTGCCAGATTAAATGTGGGATACTCAGTCAAATTTGAATTTCAGATAAACAGTGAATTTACTTTAGCATAAGTATGTCCCAAATATTGTATAGAACATAGTTATACTAAAAAATTATGCTTTCTCCAGGAAAATAATTGGGTGATAAATATCCTGAATCTTTCAGATTTCAGAATGTCTTCCAGTTGCCTTTTTGAGGTAAGGGGCAGTTTAACTAGCATAAAATTAATCAGTAGAATACTCATTTTGAAATTGAAGGTTTTGTACGTATAATTACATTCTGGAACTTATTTTTGCAGAGGAGAAGACTGAGGCTAGCAATATTTTAATTATTTTCCTTCAAGGATGCTTCTTGAATTACTTACTTATCCTTGAAATTTAAATTTTCATTGGGTATTTCTCGTTGTTGACTTCTGTTTTTAAATTCGCCTAGGCAAAAATTCAGTTTCTTTATTTTGTTCTAATCTGGAATGTTTCTATCTATGTCTTTGGCTATCACATCTGAATTATTTACTCTTGTAACTTCTCTAAGGAAGTGTATTATTTGCAGTTTGCATATCTGTTTTCTCTCCTCTCCATGCTGGGTATCTTCCTTCTCATTTTTTGACACCATTTAGTTTTCTCCTCCTAAGTCTTGGTTTGTTTTTCTCATACTGTTGATTTAATATTTTTTTGTCATTTTATATCTAATTTTATTGTTCCTATAAGTGATTTCTTGTGTTTATTTTTATATTATTGAACACTATATTTTTTTATGTAATGAAAGTTTTTTTGTGTGTGTTGGGAGCTACTGCCTTCTATTATTTTAAATATTGTGAAATAAATTCATTTCAGGGAAAAATGATCTTCCTTTTAAGTTCCTTTATTTTTCTGTGTTTATTTTTTATTTGCGAATGCTTTTCTACTTGGTTACTATGACTCATAAAGAAGATATTTCAAAGAATGGTGATATTACATTGACTTAATTTACATTTTGGCTAAACACTTTTTGTGTGAACACTGCTTCAGACAGTTCAGGCAGTTATTTAAAGCAATTTTGATTTTAGTTCTATTGACTAACATATTAAAGACATATGGGAGGGGGATTAAAGTCATAGTTCTCTGCTCAAATGAAACCTGAAGAACAAAGACACTGTTTGAGTTCCTCCTCAATGCTTATTTCTATCATAAACCAGTGGTTGAAAATAAAACAAAAAAACTGGTGGATGGTTAAAAATTATACTTTCTTCATCAGATCATAGGTGCATGAGAGAAAATTTTTGTTTTAAGACTTAATTTTCTATGATGTTATCTTCATATTTGCCATATTCTTTCTTACACAGATTTCCTGAATTAAATCCATCATTATACTTCTATTGTGTCTTTACTTTTGGAGTTTTCAATAAGGGCAAACTAGATAAAATAGCTTTATTGCCATTATTCTCTTTTTCTTCATGGTTTGAATTCTGCTAGATTTCATAAAATCTCCCCTTGGCTTCAGAAGTTGAACTAATAGACTTGCTAAGCGGGAAAGGGTCTCTGACCCTCTTAGCTTTTCCTCCAGTGAATCCGTGGCTTCCTATTCTCCACGCTGATCTTTGTCTCTATTGCAACCACTGCATTATTTATTTACTTATTAGAGCCCTGTTCTCCAAAAATCTCATTGCAGAAAGTAAAAACTGAAACAAGGATGATCGAGTGTGAAATTTAAAACAGGTTCTAGAGAGGAAAGCAGGTGTACCAGGCATCACAAGCCATATTCTAATCCTCACCCCATTTCTCTGTGAGCTCTCTTCTTTGAACTGCCTTTCAGATGCCCACTGTTTATCCAAATAATTTCTTTTGCTCAGAATCTTAGTAAGCTCCCTTTTTCTGTCTGTAACTGAACAACTTATTTGGACTCTGGTAATATCTCATTTATATCAGAATCTTACTTTATCTTAAATACTTGTTGTCACCTATCAACTAGCAGCTCTGCCAGTGACAATGCCACTTTAATGTTCCCAAAGAAGGACTTGTCTTTTATCTGCTGCTCTTATATCTAGTTCTTTAAGAACTACATTCTTAGTCTATGGTTCTATAGTCTTTTGGGGATGTATTTTTTTAAAACCTGGTAATGACATTACGATGGGTTC
This sequence comes from Balaenoptera acutorostrata, assembly GCF_949987535.1. Classification (NCBI taxonomy): domain Eukaryota; kingdom Metazoa; phylum Chordata; class Mammalia; order Artiodactyla; family Balaenopteridae; genus Balaenoptera; species Balaenoptera acutorostrata. Next base: position 28,829,266 of record NC_080065.1, on the reverse strand, counting down.
ACTGATCTATTTATGGCCATTAACATCCTTTGGAAAGTGGGTTATACCACAAAAAATAGAATGTGGGCAGCCATTCCATGAACAAAAGCAAAGGAATCGGACTTTTAAGATGTAATCATTCAATATGGCACATGTCTACCAACTTGATCATGACCCTTTACAGGAAAAAAAAAAAAAGCTACCCAAACTAAAATCTAAAACATGACTTCATAAGAAATATAGTGGGGGAAAAAATCTTCCTTTTCAAAGCTAATCTACCTCTTTCTTAGAAGCTCTTAGTTACTTTGAATCTCTTTTCCCATATCAATTAATATATATTTTTAATCTTTGTAAATTAAGGGGGTGTAGTGTGATATCATAGAAAAGCGTATCAACCAAAACTGAATTTTAATCTCAGTTCTGCAACTAAATAAAAGAGCTATGTGACATTAAGTGACACTTCTTAATCTCTCTGGTCCTCAGTTTTCCTCATGTGTGAAACAAAGAGGATAAATTCTAAGACATCATCTGGAATCATTTTTAATTGTGGATGTATATGCTACTTGGACTATCTGCTGTTATTGAATTTTCCCCTCTCCCTTACCACGTGAAAGTTCATCTAAAATAAATTATAGTAGTTGTTGGGTAGAAAAAATAATTCTAACTACTGACCAGAACGCTTTAAAGTAATTTGACCTATATCATTGGAAGCATAATTTCTATTTTACCATATTAAAAGAAACAGCTCTATCATTTTAACCATACACATGGCATGGAACAAGCTGAAAAAATACAAAGAAAATTATACTATCATGGTGAAGTTTAGACCAATGCAAATCTAAACTTATTCTAAAGCAATCTTCCAAAAATGGCAAATTTTATGTAATTGGTCTTTCTGAGATGTATACACAGTTAAAAATGTATAATTATGGTTGAATTATCATTTCAGTACTAGATTAGAATGGGTTTTCTGAAAATCTTGAATCTCTTAGAAACTTCTGTATTTCAGGCATGGGAGGGGTCATCATTTTCATCACTGAAGAATTCATCTCTTCCTGATGAAACATGGTATTGAAGAAGCAGGGCGAGTTACTTTTTAGTTATTGTTCTTCTTTTTTCTCTTTAATAAGGGTTCAGATATATCAAAGAGAAGACTTTAAAAATTTTTCCATTGGCTAGCCTCCAATTTTGTTCAGGTCATTTTCTGTTTATCCTATTTTCACAGAGCACATGTTGACCCAGAGAAAAGACTAATTTTGTCATTTCCTCTCCCCTCTGAAACAACAGATACAAATTATTTATTTGCTTAAATACATCAGAATTTTCTGGGAACGTGATCAAAGAAAGATGAAAGTATGGCTTCAGCAATTTAAACAAAAAATGAGATCAAACTGTTTTGGGAAGAAGGTGCTGAGAAGTACTGTTTGCTTCATTCGCTACCAGTCATGGTATCTCTTGTCGGAGATCACATGCTGACCAGACTCTGTACTCATTATTAAGGAATACTCCCTATTAAAAAAGTAGGATGGCACTTCCCTGGTGGTGCAGTGGTTAAGAATCCACCTGCCAATGCAGGGGACACGGGTTCGATCCCTGGTTCAGGAAGATCCCACATGCCGAGGAGCAACTAAGCCCATGTGCCACAACTACTGAGCCTGTGCTCTAGAGCCCGCAAGCCATAACTACTGAAGCCTGCATGCCACAACTACTGAAGCTGCATGCCACAACTACTGAGACCGTGTGCTGCAACTACTGAAGCCCATGCGCCTAGAGCCCGTGCTCCACAACAAGAGAAACCACTGCAATGAGAAGCCAGCGCACTGCAACAAAGAGTAACCCCCGCTTGCTGCAACTAGAGAAAGCCCGCGTGCAGCAATGAAGACCCAACACAGCCAAAAATTAAAAAAAAAAAGTAGAATGCTATGCTTTTTGACTCAAAACAAAGCACAACAAGACACCCTGTCACATACACAACTCTGAGGTGTTCTAAATTTTAAAAAAAATTCTGAATTCACAGACACTTGACACTTGACAGGCCCAATTCCCATTGATATAATAGAAGACATTAACTTTCTTATGTTAACAGCTTGGTATTTGTCATTTCACTGATTTACAATACCTCAGTGAATGACAGTCTTCTTAAGAATTTTGCAGATTTTTAGCCTATTAATTTATTATTTAAGCTGTGTATTCTTTCACATATGTTATATTAGTCCATTCATTAGAAACTATAACACTAAATTGTATTATGTGGATAATGTTCAAATTAATATAAACTCTGGACCTAAAGTATAAATATACTGGGGTTTTTTTTAAGGAAATATATTCAAGTAAGATGAGATCAAAATGGTTCATAGTACTAAATACAGAATTGAGGATTCAAATTTATGTTTCTAATGCTGATTCACTGTAAGATGTGAGAAAAATTTTTTTCCTGATCTGTTGTGAGTAATTATAGTAATGAGGTACCTTGAAAATGTAAGCTGTTAATTAATAAGTCTATGTCTAATTGTAACTGCTTTATACCAGTCTGGCATTTTGAGCAGTAATCAGATATTAATGTACCCTCACATATACAGAGTTTTAATCACTATTTCTCCATAATTTATTCTTTTTTTTCCCAAAATTTATTCTTAACCCACCTCTCTGTTTAGCTCTCTATATCTAGAGTCAATCAAATGTCTTCCATTTCTTGCAATAATTACTTTATTCTAATATTTTTATTCTCAATAAAGATGATATTTTTCCCCCAAGTAAGTTTAACCTATGTCACTGTCTTTTGTTGGCCACATTCCATCTTTGCCTGTTTCAAAAAATGAGACATTTTAGTTGTTTTTTGAGTTTGTCTATACTTCCTTTTCTTCTAGTTTTATTGAGATTTAATTGACATGCAGCACTGTGTAAGTTTAAGGTGTACAACATAATGATTTGACTTACATACATCATAAAATGATTACCACAATAAGTTTGGTGAACATCTGTAATCTCACGTAGGTACAAAATTAAAGAAATAGAAAGACAATTCTTTTTCTTGTGATGAGAACTCTTAGGATTTACTCTCCTTAACAACTTTCGGGTATAATGTGCAACAGTGTTAATTATATTTACCATGTTGTACATTACATTTCTAGAACTTCTTTATCATATAACTGGAAGTTTGTACCTTTTGACGTCCTTCATCCAATTCTCCCTCCCCCATCCCCCCCCAAGTAACCTCAAATCTGATCTCTTTTTCTATGAGTTTGTTTGTTTTTGAAATATATTTGACCTACAATACTGTGTTAGTTCTTGTTACACAACACATTCAATATTTCTATACATTTCAAAATGATCACCACAATAGGTCTAGTTATAATCTGTGACGATACAAATATATTACATAGTTATTGACTATATTACCCACACTGTACATTTCATACCTGTGACTCATTTATTTTACAACTAGAAGTTTGTACCTCTTCATCTCCCTCACCCATCTCTTTCCCTTCCATATCCCCCTCCCCTCTGGCAACCACCTATTTGTTCTCTGTATCTATGACTCTGTTTCTATTTTATGTTTGTTCATCTGTTTTGTTTTTTAGATTCTACATATAAGTGAAATCATACAGTATTTATCTTCTGCTGTCTGACTTATTTCACTCAGCATAATATGCTCTAGGTCCATCCATGTTGCGGCAAATGACAAAATCTCATTCTTTTTTTATGGCTGAGTAGTATTCATATATATCTATACCTATATATATATCCCACATTTTCTTTATTCATTCATCTATTCTTAGGCACTTAGGTTGCTTTCATATCTTGGCTTTTGTAAATAATGCTGCAATGAACACAGGGGTGGATATATCTTTTCAAATTAGTGTTTTTGTTTTCTTCGGATAAATACCCAGGAGTGGAATTGCTGGATCATATGGTAGTTCTATTTTTATTTTTTTAGGAATCTTCATGGTGTTTTCCATAATGGCTGCACCAATTTATATTCCCACCAACAGTGCACAGGGGTTCCCTTTTCTCCACATTCTCACCAACACTTGTTATTTGTTGTATTTTTGATGATGGGTATTCTGACAGGTGTGAGGTGATAGCTCATTGTGGTTTTGATTTGCATTTCCCTGATGATTAGTGATGTTGAGTACCTTTTCATGTGCCTGTTGGCCATATGTAGGTCTTCTTTGGAAGAATGTCTGTTACAGCCTTCTGTCCATTTCTTAATCAGGTTGGTTTTTTCATGCTGAGTTGTATGAGTTCTTTGTATAACTTGGTTATTAACCCATTGTTGGATATGTCATTTGCAAATATCTTCTCCCATTCAGTAGGTGGCCTTTTCATTTTGTTGATGGTTTTCTTCGCTGTGCAACCTTTCAAGCTTTTTTTTTCAACATAATAAATTAAATCTAATATTTCAAGCACAGTCATAACTAGATCTCATTCCCTGTCTGAAACAGAAAATTTTGATAGGGATTTTGTGGCAACTATGAAACTCAAATGTGAAAGGGGCACTGATTTAAGTCCAGGTGTTATGCCAATTAACATTAAAACTAATCAAGTAGTTGGAGGTTCAAGACCATAACTTGAGCATGTCAGTCCATCTTCCTTCCTGCCAAAGATCTCATTGCAGTGATAGAAATTATATTTTTGAAAGAATGAAATCAAAATTGATTAGAAAACAAAACCTCATTTTGAGGAATTCCATGAAGATAGTGGATAAAATTGGAGTGATTCTATCACTGTGTAAGTGTATGATTTCATAATGATAACAATGATGAAAAAGAACTCATTTTATAAAGAAAAAAAATCCATGTTCTTTGTCATAGGGTCAAAGAAAGCACTCTGCCTAACACAGGGTAAGTATTCAATAGGATTAGCTATTACTATTCTGGTTAAAGGCTCAGGGACAGATGTCAGTAGCCTAGGTTCAAACCCAGGCATTGGCATTTACCAGGGCATGGCTTAGTTACTTTAATTAATAGTAGCCACCTCACAGGTTTACTCATGGATTTATATATTTATAAATAAATCTATGTATCTATCTATATAAATAAAAAGAGTTATCTCTTTTAAAAATTTTATAGATATTTCAGATTTTTCATAAACAATTGAAAGGGATCAAGGCAAATGATAAAAAGATGCATTATTAGGGAATGGAAATGGATAAGTGCAAGGGGGGTTGGAGATTGAAATAATTACTCTAGATTAGAAGGAGTTAGAAACAAAATGGATTATGATCAGGCATCTGGCTCCTGCACCAAGGAGAATGTGACAAGCAGGCTGGGTTTTATAGCATAGGACCAGTGCAGTTGCTCAGGGCCCCACACTCAGGAGCATCTTGTGCTTGGGGTTTAATGCTCCATGGCTGCAGTTTTAAAATGCTTAATCATTTTATTTTTGAATTTGTATTTTGTAAATGAAGTTCAATGCAATGATAGAGTGGGCCAGGAGCTCTGGGCCTTGGAGCCTTGGATTCTTGACTCAAGTGTGATCCCCTTTCTCTGCCTCCTCACCCCCTGGAATAGGTACTTGGCCTCCTGATCCTGGCCAGTAGGTGCTCTGGGCTACATTTGGCCTTCCCATTTCCTACCTCACCAAGACTGCTGCCCTCTGGGTCTTGTTGGTGGGAGATGTCTGCATTCTTCTGTTGCCCTCTGCTTCTGTGGGGGACTTGGGCATTGGTATGGGGAAGGTAGGGGTTCGGCAAATGCTTCCTGGTGTCTTAGAGTGGGCTAAAGGTATGACCACCTGTGTCCCAGGCTGGCAGTGCCTTGCTGTATTCTGCAGGCAACTTGGCAGGGGGGCTGCAATGGACTGAATGTTTGTGTTACTCAAAATTCTTATGTTGAAGCCCTAAGGTGATGGCATTTTAAGGTGGGGCCTTTGGGAGGTAATTAGGTCATGAGGGTGGAGTCCTCATGAATGGAATTAGTACCCTTATAAGAAGCGACCAGGAGCTACCTAGTTCTCTTTCTACCATCTGAGGATGCAGCAGGAAGACAGCCTTCTGTAAACTAGGAAGAGGGCACTCACCAAGAACTTGACCTTGCTGGCTTCCTGATCTCAGACTTCCATCCTCCAGAATTGTAAAAAATAAATATTTGTTGTTGTTGTTATTTTTAGTATGTACTTTATGTTTTATTAAAACTTTTATTTTATTTTTATTTATTTTTATTTTTGGCTGCTTTGGGTCTTCATTGCTGCGCTTGGGCTTTCTCTAGTTGTGGTGAGCGGGGGCTACTCTTCGTTGTGGTGCATGGACCTCTCATTGTGGTGGCTTCTCTTGTTGTGGACCACGGTCTCCAGGCATGCAGGCTTCGGTAGTTGCAGCACACGGGCTCAGTAGTTGTGGCGTGTGGGTTTCAGTAGTTGTGGCTCGCGGGCTCTAGAGCTCAGGCTCAGTAGTTGTGGCACATGGGCTTAGTTGCTCTGTGGCCTGTGGGATCTTCCCGGACCAGGGATCGAACCCGTGCATTGGCAGGTGGATTCTTAACCACTGCGCCACCAGGGAATCCCATATTTGTTGTTTAAACCACTTAGTCTGTGGTAATTTGTCATAGCAGCCCTTGACTAGAACAGAGCCTTTCCCATTCCCCATCCAGGTACCAAGTGCAGCACAGAATGAAAATTGCAATATGTTGGGGTACACCAATCTGCTGTGGCCTGGGGATGCAGGCCCAGGGGAAGGAAAAATCAACTTCCCTGTTCCCAGCACCACAAATTTTCATTTTGTACTAGGCCCTGCAAATTATGTAGCCATCCCTAGAAGTCAACTTCATGTAAAACAGTGACCAACATTTCCTTGGATACTCTCCTATTTCTTTTGAGGTCATGATTCTGTTTCCCTATTGCCAGGAGATGATGGAATGTCAGGAATTCTTGTTAATCTTCAGACTGGTACCCCTGGCACAACCGTAGTAACTTCCTGAGATTAATGTCTCCTTCTAATTCTCAATAATAGTTTCTTCTCTCAGAATAGTGACCATACTGCTGTAAGCTTCAAAAAGTCTTCCACTTATGTTTGTTGCCAGCCCCAATTCCAGATTACCCAGTGGATTCTTTCCTACCTAACTCATCTTTTTTGACATTTTTATTTCCATACATTTTGCCTTCTGTTATAGGCTGCCCTTGCTTGTACTTTTCTGTCTCCCAGTTCCATTCTTTTATTCTTTGTACTTGCATAGTCTTTTCTTCCTCATTCCTACTCCAGTGGTAAGATTTAACCTTATCTTCTACAAGACCTAAAACTTGGTGGAATTTTAGTATTTATTCTTTCCCAAGCCATTTTTCATTTTGGCATTTTTCAACATGTAATTATTTGTTCATTGAGCTTATGTTAGATGCTTTGCCTAAATCAAAATATAGGTCCCCTGAAATTTGGGAGTACATCTATTTTAATTAACTTTATTCCTGCTGATCTCAATTTTGGTTTCATTTGAAATAATTTCTGATTACCTACAGTCTATGAGGCCCAGCACTGGGGACTGGCAACATACATACAAAATTGTCTCTTTAGAATTTTTCAGAAGGGTCACCATAGAAGAAAAATATATAAGCTAGAAATACTTTCATTCAGTTTATGTTTCATTTTGATGTTCAGCTGACTACTAGGCATATTTCTTGAGAAATTAATATCAATGTTTCAAATATTATCACTAACGTTTCTTTTTTCTTCCATACTTTTCTTACCAGCCGCTAGAATGACCCAGTTCTCCTACTCTAGAAAACTACAATAGCAAATAGGAAAGACAGAAACAGTGAGGAAGGTGGAGTGGGAAGAAGAAAGTGTATTTATTAGAAGTCTTTGTCACGTCACTCTGACCTCCTAAGGCAGAGTTTGGAGAACACCTTGACAAACTTAAAGGGGTGTCTTGCTTTCATATTTTTCAATAAATATTAGTTGATAACAGACAATGCTATAAATAGATTCATAGTAAAGGGAGGAGAGGAGAAATAAAAATATAGTATTTACTGTATCTTCTATGTGCCAGGTGTTATACTAGACACTACATATGTTGTATTATTTTATCTTCATGATCTCTCTGAGAGGTGGATGTTATCCACTGAGGGAACAGAGGCTCAAAAATGTTAATTTACCATTGTCTGACAATTGAAGAGTGATTGAGCTCAGCTTCATACGTAAGTCTGTCTGATTTTGTGATACTCCACTGTACTACTCTAAGAATTCTCTTCTTCCTTATTTATATTTGCTTCGTTTTTCTTAAAAACTCAGTGGACTAATATTCAACTTTAATTTTAACGAGGCAGCCTGCTGCCTGACCTGTAAAAACCTCAGCTTTTCTCTTAGGAGTCATCTTAATTTAAAGAGCTGCCAGTCTGTGAAGGGTCAGTAATCTCCTTCCTGTTGAATTATCATGCCTCATGCAGTTTGTTTTATGGCTTCAGATTAGAGCTAAAGTTCTCCCTTGTTATTCATTGCCTTGTTTCAATAAGGACAGAGTTGGTTAATGTTTTACTAGGAAGATCCCCAGTGGTCACATTCTGGCATGCGAGAAAAATTGGATTTATTTATCAAAATATAACCAGCTGTGTGGGAGATGTCTTCCTCACCCCCTTTCTTCCTTATTAGTTGATTTGGGAGGAATGCGAATAATGAGAAAGGAGACTCAAATTTTGAGTTTTTGGTTCTTCAAAGAGAAGAGTCATTCTGGGGCCCACTTCCCCAGTCCTTCCCTTTATAACCTCAATTTTTAAACTCCTAATTCAAAAGATCATGGATAAAAGCTAAGCCCAAATCAAGGTAAGAGAGAAAATTGGGAACCATACCAACTGCTGGGACAGTTATTCTTTGCAGTATTCCATTGACCTCTTAAATTAATAAACGACATGGCCCTAGATGTAGGGTAGATTCTGAAGTAGCAAAGATGAGAATAATGATAACCTAACACTGCCAGCTACAACTGTACTGACAGTGTCTGGGGCATGGTACTTGAAAGGCCTACTCAGAAATTACATTTCTATACTTTTTCTTTGAAACTTATTGTAGTTCTCTGTCGCAGGGCTTTTGTTTCCACTCATTTTCTTCCCTTGGTTTTAAAATTTTACTCAAAAACACTTGTTGTGTTTATTTTATGGAAAACTTTAATCCCATAAACAAAATACATCAGATCAAGAAAATAATCACAACAGAGTCTTTGCTATTATTTTGTACGTTTAGACAGTATGCTGCATCTCTGCAGTATAATCACTGTTTAAGTTAAATAATTTTAACTAAAGGAAATGATGGAAAGAAAACCATATTCTCAATTCAAATTTACTCTTTCAGTTTTAGAACACCTAGACAGTTTCACTTTTCTGTCCCTTCACTGGGTTGCTCCCTGAATTAGTTTAGGGCTGCCATAACCAAGTACCACTGACTAGATGGCTTAAACAAAAGAAATTTATTTTCTCACATTCTGGAGGCTAGACATCTAAGATCAAGATGTCTGCAGGGTTGATTTCTTCTGAGGCCTTTTTCCTTGGCCTTTAGATGGCCAGTTTTCTCCCTCTGTCTTTGCATGGGCTTTCCTCTGCGCGTGTTCTTCTGTGAGTGTTCTTCTGTGAGTGTTGGTGTCTAATCTCTCCTTATAAGGACACTAGTCATATTGGAGCAGGGTCCACCAATATGACCTCATTTACCTTACTTAACTCATTCATTACCCCGTCATCAAATACAGTCATATTCTGAGGTACCGGGGTGCAGGAGAGGAAAAATAATTTTCCCTCTACCCTTCTAGGTCTTGGCTGAAACCCCCTCCCACCTTAATAAAAGATAAACTGGAGAAAAACAAACAAGTTTAATAACATGTATACCTCCTGTTTACATGGGAGATACCCAGGAAAACTGAGCAACTCCCCCAAATGGCCCAAACCATTACCTTAAATACCATCTTCAGTAATGACAAAAGAAAGATGGTGGGGGGAATGGGGAAAGACCACTTATGGGAGGAAATGCACAGTAACAAGTAACAAGGCTGTTATGCAGGTCTAAGTCCTTGCCTTCTCCACTGAGATAAGAGTTTGTAGAGATATAGTCATCCTTCTCCTGGTACAGAGAGGGAGACATCCTTATTATTTATTTTTTTCTAATTCAGATTCCTAATTTATCCTTCCCCTTTGGTAACCATAAATTTGTCTTCTATGTCTGTGAGTCTGTTTCTGTTTTGTAAATAAATTCATTTGTATCATTTTTTTAGATTCTGCATATAAATGATATCATATGATATTTGTCTTTCTCTGTCTGACTTACTTCACTCAGTATGATAATCTCTAGGTCCAAGCATGTTGCTGCAAATGGCATTATTTCATTCTTTTTTTGTTTAGTTGATTCAGTTATACATGTACATGTGTCTATTCTTTTTCAAATTCTTTTCCCCATTAGGTTTTTACATAATATTGAGCAGAGTTCCCTGTGCTATACAGTAGGTCCTTGTTGGTTATCCATTTTATTTTATTTTTAATTAATTAATTAATTAATTAATTAATTAATTTTTGGCTGTGTTGGGTCTTCATTGCTGCGCATGGGCTTTCTCTAGTTGCGGCCAGTGGGGGCTACTCTTTGTTGGGGTGTGTGGACTTCTCATTGGGGTGGCTTCTCTTGTTGCAGAGCACGGGCTCTAGGTGCGTGGGCTTCAGTAGTTGTGGCTCGTGGGCTCAGTAGTTGTGGCTCATGGGCTCTAGAGCACAGGCTCAGTAGTTGTGGCGCATGGGCTTAGTTGCTCCGCGGCATGTGGGATCTTTCTGGACCAGGGCTCGACCCTGTGTCCCCTGCCCTGGTAGGCGGATTCTTAACCACTGCACCACCAGGGAAGCCCAGTTATCCATTTTAAATATAGCAGTGTGTACATGCCAATCCCAGACTCCCTAACTCCCACCCTTACCCCTTGGTAACCATAAGTTTGTTCTCTAGGTCTGTGAGTCTGTTTCTGTTTTTGGTAATAAGTTCATTTGTATCATTTTTTTTTTTTAGATTCCACATATAAGCAATATCATATGATATTTCTCTTTGACTTACTTCACTCAGTATGACAGTCTCTAGGTCCATCCGTGTTGCTGCAGATGGCATTATTTCATTCTTTTTTATGGCTGAGTAATATTCACATATATATGAATTTCATATATTATATATGATATTCATATATATATTCATATAGAAAATTCATATATATATATACCATATCTTCTTTATCCCTTCATCTGTCAATGGACATTTAGGTTGCTTCCATGTCTTGGCTATTGTAAATAGTGCTGCAATGAACATTGGGGTGCATGTATCTTTTCAAATTAGAGTTTTCTTCAGATATATGCCCAGGAGTGGGATTGCTGGATTATATGGCAACTCTATTTTTAGTTTTTTTTTGTTTTTTTTTTTAATTTTATTTATTTATTTATTTATTTATTTATTTTTGGCTGTGCTGGGTCTTCGGTTCGTGCGAGGGCTTTCTCTAGTTGCGGCAAGTGGGGGCCACTCTTCATCGCGGTGCGGGGACCGCTCTTCATCGCGGTGCGCGGGCCTTTCACTATCGCGGCCCCTCCCATTGCGGGGCACAGGCTCCAGACGCGCAGGATCAGCAGCTGTGGCTCACGGGCCCAGCTGCTCCGTGGCATGTGGGATCTTCCCAGACCAGGGCTCGAACCCGTGTCTCCTGCATTAGCAGGCAGATTCTCAACCACTGCGCCACCAGGGAAGCCCTATTTTTAGTTTTTTAAGGAACCTCCATACTGTTTTCCATAGTGGCTGCACCAATTTACATTCCCACCAACAATTTAAGAGGATTCCCTTTCCTCCATACCCTTTCCTGCATTTATTAGTTGTAGAGTTTTTGATGATGGGTATTCTGACAGGTGTGAGGTGATACCTCATTATAGTTTTGATTTGCATTGCTCTAATAATCAGTGGTGTTAAGCATCTTATCATGTGCCTATTGGCCGTCTGTATGTCTTATTTGGAGAAATGTCTATATAGGTCTTCTGCCCATTTTTTGATTGAGTTTTTTTTTTTGGTTATTGAGTTGTATGAGCTATTTGTATATTTTGGAAATTAAGTCCTCGTTAGTCACATTGTTTGCAAACATTTTCTCCCATTCTGTAGGTTGTCTTTTCATTTTGTTAATGGTTTTCTTTGCTGTGAAAAAGCAAATAAGTTTGATTAGGTTCCATTTGTTTATTTTTGCTTTTATTTCTATTTCCTTAGGAGACTGACCTAAGAAAATATTGCTACGATTTATGTCAGAGAATGTTTTGCCTATGTTCTCTTCCAGGAGTTTTATGGTGTCATTCCTTATATTTAAGTCCTTACGCCGTTTTGAGTTTATTTCTGTGCATGGTGTGAGGGAATGTTCTAACTTCATTGATTTACATGCAGCTGTCCAGCTTCCCCAACACCACTTGCTGAAGAGACTGTCTTTTCCCCCGTTGTGTATTCTTGTCTCCTTTCTTGAGATTAATTGACCGTAGGTGTATGGGTTTATTTCTGGGCTCTCTATTCTGTTCTGTTGATCCATGTGTCTGTTTTTATGCCAGTACCATGCTACTTTGATTACTGTAGCTTTGTAGTACTGTCTGAAGTCTGGGAAGGTTATGCCTCCAGCTTATTTTTTTTTCCTCAGGATTGCTTTGGCAATTCTGGGTCTTTTATCGTTCCATATAAACTTTAGGATTATTTGTTCTAGTTCTGTGAAAAATGTCATGGGTAATTTGATAGGGATTGAATTAATCCCTTATAAACAGAGATTTCCCATATAAATATAAATTTCTCTTGCAAAAGGGTAACTTCTACTCAGAGCTCCTGTGTCTGCTATTTCTTAAAATAATCAGCACAAAATAACGTGCCAAAGAAGAATATTTTGGGGTGGCAAATTCTTCTTCCCTTTAGGGAATTAGGATTGCAACATATGGATTTCAGGGGGATGCAGTTTAGCTCACATTACCCCCTAAAACCTATTCACAAGCCAGTAATCAGAGTGATCCATGCTGAAACACAAGTCAGATTGAATCACTTCTCAGCTCACAGTTGTCTTCTTGCACGTTCCCATCTGGTGCCTGGCATAGAGGAAGCACTCAATTCATATTTCTTGAATGAATGTATGTTTTAAGTGTGGTTTCAAAATTTCAAATTGTTGTACCATCTGTTTAATAAAATGTAGCTCTGTCCACTTTTTCCATCTAATGTAGTAACCATGTGTTTTGGTATTCCAGGGCTCTTGGTTTACCTTGATGCAGGTATATTCTGTGTGTTTAATGCGTCCTAAATAGAATTTGAATGGCACATAAAGATCAAAGATCAAGAAATTCACAATTATGTCCATTAGTCCAGTACAAGTAATCCTACATATTGTGGGCAGCATATTTCTCAAAACCACATGTAATTGATGCAACATTCAATTCTAAATACCCATAAAAAGTAGAGCAGGCTTTCTATTTGATGTAATTCTTTTGCTATCAGAAGAAATGTACATCAAACTTTATATTCATAGTATAACTTGGTGCTTTTAACAGCAGGCTCAGTAATTAGTTGAGCAATTAAGGGACTGTAAATTGTAATTTTAACTCAGAGAGACATCCTCTCTAACACCTTGGGAAGTCCATTTGCCATTACTTCCTCTATTTTTCCAACTATAAAATAAGCCTAAAAATAGATTTTCCATAAACTTGCTGACGAACTAAAGAAGATAGGTTTAGAAATGGAAGAAACCTTGCAAGGTTATCTGGTTAAGTCTCCAGCTTTCAGGCACATTAATTTCATAAGGATAGAAAGTCACCTTCTCTATTTTATTCTTGAAAATCTAAAAATGTTTTATGCGTTTTAATGTTATTTTTATAGAATTTTATACGAAAAACAGTATAAAGTGATTTCCATGTATTATATGTGCATCATATGGGAAGAATGCAACACTAGCTAACGTCTGTCACAGAGGTGAATGTATTTAGTGGTGCAGCTTGGTTGCATCTTAAATTTCAAAGTCAATCGTTAATATATTTAACGTTGGGTAATCCACTTTCATTAAAGCTGTTAGTACCTGTATGTCCTGATTCATGAATCTGTCACCTGGCTTCCTCTCCACAGATCATATTCTGGATTTAGAACTGAGCTTTAATATTCCTTTCCCTTTCTGAAATTGTATTCTCTTAAAAGTGCTGGCTTGTATTTCTTTTTCTTATTTTGTTGCCTCTTTTTTTTCTCTCTCTTTAATACATACCTTGTTACTAAAAAAACCATCAATCAAACCATTTATACATTTTTAAAGTTCTGCATTTCTGTTATCCCAAAGTGATTTTATTTCTACAATATTTACTGCTGAGCCACATGTATTCAGCTTATCTTTTTTGAGGAGAAAATCACATATCCTTTCTTTATATACACAGTTTTCTACTGCACTCTTCCCTTGGGACCTGAAGCTGAAGTTCATAATACTCGAGTAGTAGCCCATTTTAGAGTGGTGTCACCTCAGTGGTCTCCTGGAGTGGTTCCCAATTTGGGCGCAGGAGGAGGAAGCCCTCGAATGTCATGTGTTAAAGAAAAAGACATTCTGACACTTGCTGAAGTGGCAAGGAAACTTTATTCGACTGTCTTGATAGGTGTCAAGACTATTGCAATAGGGAAGAGAGAGATGAAACTCAACTTCAAATACAAGAACAAGTGGGGATTTTTTTAGCCAAAGAGTAGATTAGTTTGGGGAATTGGTGGATAGAAAATTACTAAGAGGAGACATCAAATATAGGGGAACTTCTTGCTAAACTGACCTGTCGATTCTTACTGAAGGCAGGCGGGGGTGATCAGAGAGCAAAGGTGATCAGATATTGAACATGGGCAGATTCTCTGAACTGGCTTAACAGGATTCCTGATAAAATTGGGCTATGCAGGCCCAGCAGAGGCCAAGGTCAAGGCCTAGTCAAGAAGAGGGCTCAAAAAGAAAAAAAAAAAAAAAAATGAGGGCTCAGAGTTAGCCTGACTGATGTTTAGTCAAAGAGAGAGTCTTTGTCAAAATGTTATGTTATGGTCTTAGATGAGAGGTGTGGGAAAGTGGGCCTGTCCTGTGTATTTCAGAACTGCTCTTCAGATTAATTTGAGGCTAGTGGATGACCTGGGTTTAAGAAAACTGGTCTAAAATATCTTCCTTAATTCCCTAAAAATATCAGCTGGTTTCAACTCTGTAAATATTCTCTAATTCATTGGTTCTCAACCTTATCTACACATTGGAAACATCTAGAGAGATTTTAAAAACTATAGATGCCTGAGCACTTCTCATTTTCACAGAATTATGGTAAGTCTATGGGAATGGGCTTTAGGGCAGGGGTGTTTTAAATCTCCCTGGCAGTCTGATGTGCTGCCAGGGTTGAGAAGCATGCCTCTAATTTAATACTATGAAGTT
Source organism: Balaenoptera acutorostrata (assembly GCF_949987535.1). Classification (NCBI taxonomy): domain Eukaryota; kingdom Metazoa; phylum Chordata; class Mammalia; order Artiodactyla; family Balaenopteridae; genus Balaenoptera; species Balaenoptera acutorostrata. The sequence goes on along the minus strand of NC_080065.1, from coordinate 28,813,928 downwards.
AATAAAAATTAGTCAGCAATGCCCCTTCCCTCTCCCAGAAATTAGAATGACTTCTATGCTTAAATTTGGCAAATTCTTAACATTTTCTTCTCTCAGCTGAACACCAAAGTTCTCTTAAATTTTTCCCACAGGAAGTATTTTTTGCATTTTAGCCATTCATCTGTGGACCAATGAGACCTTTCTCATATCATTTTTAGTCTGAACACTCTACTTCAACAAAGGTCTGACTTACTTCTGATATGGTAAAAAATAAGTATTTCCTGGTCCTTGCATGACTTATTCAAATAAATGAGTTTCTGAAGTTCAGATTGCTATTTCTAAGTCATCCTTGTATCAGATAGCCTTTTTTTCCCCAAAAGGAATTGTATGAGTAAGGGGTGAAGGGGATAGTAAGGCATTAGGAGGTAAGGACCTGTGGTAATCTGCAGTTGTTTGTTGGGTGAGGCAGAAACTTTGTCTGGTGAACTTGTACTATGGGAAATTATGTAGTCTGCTCTGAAGAAGCTGTCACCCTTGGCTGTGAGTTACCAATGCGGTTCTTTGGTCATAAGAACAATTATAAGGGCTGTCCTTTTGTTCTTGTTGTGAATATTTAACATCATCAGTGAGTCACCTTCTCAGGAAATTTTATAGCTTTTCACAGATCCGTTCCTTTTCCCTTTTTTCTGTAAATAGTTATGAAACAAATCTTTATTAATAAATTATATTTCTATAACCCCTTTTATTCTGCTACGGCTCCCAGGTGGCAGCATATACAGAAATAAAAACATAAATAAAATTATTTCTTATGCCTTTTTAACTCTGCCTGTTGTGTGAAGCTATCATTGTTAATCCCAAGCATTTCACAAGTATTTTGAATAAAGTTCTTAAAATCCTCCAGTCTTGGAGGATGGCAACCTATTACGATGAACTGTTTCTAAGATAAAGAGCTTTAAACTTTAAAAACAACTAAGAGATGTATAAAATCTGACTTTTTGGACAGAATAGAACCTTGGAAGAAAGTGAAAAATCATGTGTTATATATTTTGGGGAAAATTTTTATAAAAAGTTAGCCATATCTTATCCTAGAAGATTACTAACTTGGTATAAGTAACCAGTCACTTTAAAATTTAAAGTGTTTTAAAAGACTAGGTTAGAATCTTAGCCAAAGAGTATGACTAATTGTAAGTTTTTGGTAAAGTTTGCATGACTGTGTTGAAAATGGCTAGGGTTTGTACTTGTAGCAATTAGTTTAAAAATTTGTCTTAATCCTCAACACAAAAAGCTAAGAACGGGAAATCAGATGAAAACAAAATACACAGCATATAGCACAAAAGTGTCATGTGAGAAAGTATCATGAATATATGGGATTATTTCAAAGACAGATGCATATTGGATATGGAAGAATGGTAAAGTTCTCATAGAGTGCACTTGAACTTTTAGAATTCCATAGACATAAAACGTGCTTTTTTTTTTTTTTTAGTCTTATACCTCAGTACATTTAAAATAAGCTTCATTTTCTTTTTTTGCTTACACACCGACATCAGAAACTGTCATGTCTGCATTACTTAGATTATAAACAAGAGTCATTGTCTGAGGTCAGGCACTTCGTATACTCTTTAGAAGAAATTTATGTCACCGGAGACTACCCAAGAGTTTAGGCACTTCCCTGATTTGGATCACTCTGGGAATTAGACTGTAGCTCACAGTAACAGTCCTCGGAGGTCACTTGTTAGACCTGATAACTTTTTCAAAAAATCAGTAATCAGGACCGCAGCTTGCCTGAAACCAATTGATGATATGTTAGTCTGTTTGTTTTCAGAGAATCCTGCATACTGACATGGTTCTCAAAATCAGTGGGGCAATGATGAAGTGGTTAATCATTTGTTCTCTAGCCTTACACATATCTGAACTTATCATTAATCACCAGTGTCTGTGGGTGTGCTTGTATTTTTTTGGACTGGTGAGTTATAAAAATATATATATAACTGGTGAATAATGATTAACAGAAAGTGTGTAGAGAAATATCAGCTTTGTCAGTTCATTGCTTTGTGCTTAACTTGTGCCAGTATTCATTACTACAGAAGAACATTTGAATGACTTCATGTCAGCACTGTGACAAGCAGTTCAAATCTTTAGAAATCTTCATAAAATACTTTGAAGCCGTGAACATTTTTTTAAATGTTTATTTATTTATTTATTTATTTTCTTCTTAGTCATCCATTTTATACACATCACTGTATACATGTCAATCCCAATCTCCCAATTCATCCCACCACCACCACTGCCCCCCGCCGCTTTCCCCCCTTGGTGTCCATACGTTTGTTCTCTACATCTGTGTCTCAATTTCTGCTCTGCAAACCGATTCATCTGTACCATTTTCTAGGTTCCACATAATATGCATTAATATAGGATTTTTGTTTTTCTCTTTCTGACTTACTTCACTCCATATGACAGTCTCTAGATGCATCCATGTCTCTACAAATGACCCAATTTCTTTCCTTGTTATGGCTCAGTAATATTCCATTGTATATATGTACCACAATTTCTTTATATATTCGTCGGTCGATGGCCATTTAGGTTGCTTCCATGACCTGGCTATTGTAAATAGGGCTGCAATGAACATTGGGGTGTATGTGTCTATTTGAATTATGGTTTTCTCTGGGTATATGCCCAGTAGTGGGATTGCTGGGTCATATGGTAATTCTATTTTTAGTTTTTAAGGAACCTCCATACTGTTCTCCATAGTGGCTGTACCAATTTACATTCCCACCAGCAGTGCAAGAGGGATCCCTTTACTCCACACCCTCTCCAGCAATTGTTTGTAGATTTTCTGATGATGCCCATTCTAACTGGTGTGAGGTGATACCTCATTGTAGTTTTGATTTGCATTCCTCTAATAATTAGTGATGTTGAGCAGCTTTTCATGTGCTTCTTGGCCATCTGTGTTTCTTCTATGGAGAAATGTCTATTTAGGTCTTCTGCCCATTTTTGTATTGGGTTGTTTATTTTGTTAATATTGAGCTGAATGAGCTGTTTATATATTTTGGAGATTAATCCTTTGTCCGATGATTCATTTACAAATATTTTCTCCCATTCTGAGGGTTGTCTTTTCGTCTTGTTTATGGTTTCTTTGCTGTGAAAAATCTTTTAAGTTTCATTAGGTCCCATTTGTTTATTTTTGTTTTTATTTCCATTACTCTAGGAGGTGGATCAAAAAAGATCTTGCTGTGATTTATGTCAAAGAATGTTCTTCCTATGTTTTCCTCTAAGAGTTTTATAGTGTCTGGTCTTACATTTAGGTCTCGAATCCATTTTGAGTTTCTTTTTGTGTATGGTGTTAGGGAGTGTTCTAATTTCATTCTTTTACATGTAGCTGTCCAGTTTCCTCAGCACCACTTACTGAAAAGACTGTCTTTTCTCCATTGTATATCCTTGTCTCCTTTGTCATAGATTAGTTGACCATAGGTGCGTGGGTTTATCTCTGTGCTTTCTATCCTGTTCCATTGATCTATATTTCTGTTTCTGTGCCAGTACCATATTGTCTTGATGACTGTAGCTTTGTAGTATAGTTTGAAATCAGGGAGTCTGATTCCTTCAGCTCCGATTTTTTCCTTCAAGACTGCTTTGGCTATTCAGGGTCTTTTATGTCTCCATACAAATTTTAAGATTTTTTGTTCTACTTCCGTAAAAAATGCCATTGGTAATTTGTTAGGGATTGCATTGAATCTGTAGATTGCTTTGAGTAGTATAGTCATTTTTGCAGTATCGATTCTTCCAATCTAAGAACATGGTATATCTCTCCATCTGTTTGTATCATCTTTAACTTCTTTCATCAGTGTCTTATAGTTTTCTGCATACAGGTCTTCTGTCTTCCTAGGTAGGTTTATTCCTAGGTATTCTTTTTGTTGCAGTGGTAAATGGGAGTGTTTCCTTAATTTCTCTTTCAGATTTTTCATCATTAGTGTATAGGAATGCAAGAGATTTCTGTGCATTAATTTTGTATCCTGCAACTTTACCAAATTCATTGATTAGCTCTAGTAGTTTTCTGGTGGCATCTTTAGGATTCTCTATGTATAGTATCATGTCATCTGCAAACAGTGACAGTTTTACTTCTTCTTTTCCAATTTGTATTCCTTTTATTTCTTTTTCTTCTCTGATTGCCGTGGCTAGGACTTCCAAAACTATGTTGAATAATAGTGGTGAGAGTGGACATCCTTGTGTTGTTCCTGATCTTAGAGGAAATGCTTTCAGTTTTTCACTGTTGAGAATGATGTTTGCTGTGGGTTTGTCATGTATGGCCTTTATTATGTTGAGGCAGGTTCCCTCTAGGCCCACTTTCTGGAGAGTTTTTATCATAAATGGGTGTTGAATTTTGTCCAAAGCTTTTGCTGCATCTATTGAGATGATCATATGGTTTTTATTCTTCAATTTGTTAATATGGTGTATCACATTGATTGATTTGTGTATACTGAAGAATCCTTGCATCTCTGGGATAAATCCCACATGATCATGGTGTATGATCCTTTTCAGGTGTTGTTAGATTCTGTTTGCTAGTATTTTGTTGAGGATTTTTGTATCTATATTCATCAGTGATATTGGTCTGTAATTTCCTTTTTTTAATAGTATCTTTGTCTGGTTTTGGTATCAGGGTGATAGTGGCCTTGTAGAATGAGTTGGGGAGTGTTCCTCCCTCTGCAATTTTTTGGAAGAGTTTGAGAAGGATGAGTGTTAGCTCTTCTCTAAATGTTTGATAGAATTCACCTGTGAAACTATCTGGTCCTGGATTTTTGTTTGTTGGAAGATTTTTAATCACAGTTTCAATTTCATTACTTGTGATTGGTCTGTTCATATTTTCTGTTTCTTCCTGGTTCAGTCTTGGAAGGTTATACCTTTCTAAGAATTTCCCCATTTCTTCCAGGTTGTCCATTTTATTGGCATAGAGTTGCATGTAGTAGTCTCTTAGGATGCTTTGTACTTCTGCGGTGTCTGTTGTAACTTCTCCTTTTTCATTTCTGATTTTATTGATTTGAGTCCTCTCCCTCTTTTTCTTGATGAGTCTGCCTAATGGTTTATCAATTTTGTTTATCTTCTCAAAGAACCAGCTTTTAGTTTGATTGATCTTTGCTATTGTTTTCTTTGTTTCTATTTCATTTATTTCTGCTCTGATCTTTATGATTTCTTTCCTTCTGCTAACTTTGGGTTTTGTTTGTTCTTCTTTCTCTAGTTCCTTTAGGTGTAAGGTTAGATTGTTTACTTGAGATTTTTCTTGTTTCTTTAGGTAGGCTTGTATAGCTATAAACTTCCTTCTTAGAACTGCTTTTGCTGCATCATAGGTTTTGGATCGTCGTGTTTTCATTGTCATTTGTCTCTAGGTAGTTTTTGATTTCCTCTTTGATTTCTTCAGTGATCTCTTGGTTATTTAGTAACGTACTGTTTAGCCTCCATGTGTTTGTGCTTTCCACGTTTTTTTCCCTGTAATTGATTTCTAATCTCATAGTGTTGTGGTCAGAAAAGATGCTTGATATGATTTCAATTTTCTTAAATTTACTGAGGCTTGATTTGTGACCCAAGATGTGATCTATCCTGGAGAATGTTCCGTGCGCACTTGAGAAGAACGTGTAATCTGCTGTTTTTGGATGGAATGTCCTATATATATCAATTAAATCTATCTGGTCTATTGTGTCATTTAAAGCTTCTGTTTCCTTATTTATTTTCATTTTGGATGATCTGTCCATTGGTGTAAGTGAGGTGTTAAAGTCCCCCACTGTTATTGTGTTACTGTCGATTTCCTCATTTAGAGCTGTTAGCAGTTGCCTTATGTATTGAGGTGCTCCTATGTTGGGTGAATATATGTTTATAATTGTTATATCTTCTTCTTGGATTGATCCCTTGATCATTATGTAGTGTCCTTCCTTGTCTCTTGTAACATTCTTTATTTTAAAGTCTATTTTATCTGATACGAGTATTGCTACTCCAGCTTTCTTTTGATTTCCATTTGCATGGAATATCTTTTTCCATCCCCTCACTTTCAGTCTGTATGTGTCCCTAGGTCTGAAGTGGGTTTCTTGTAGACAGCATATATATAGGTCTTGTTTTTGTATTCATTCAGCAAGCCTGTGTCTTTTAGTTGGAGCATTTAATCCATTCTCATTTAAGGTAATTATCGATATATATGTTCCTATGACCATTTTCTTAATTGTTTTGGGTTTGTTTTTTGAACACGTGTCCCCTGACTTGGCAGGTGGATTTTTTTTTTTTTTTTAAGATTTATTGATTGATTGATTGATTGATTATTATGTTGGGTCTTCGTTTCTGTGCTAGGGCTCTCTCCAGTTGCGGCAAGCAGGGGCCACTCCTCATCGCGGTGCGCAGGCCCCTCACTATCGTGGCCTCTCTTGCTGCGGAGCACAGGCTCCAGACGCACAGGCTCAGCAGTTGTGGCTCACGGGCCCAGTCGCTCCGCGGCACGTGGGATCCTCCCAGCCCAGGGCTCGAACCCGTGTCCCCCGCATTAGCAGGCAGACTCCCAACCACTGCGCCACCAGGGAAGCCCCTGGGTTTGTTTTTGTAGGTCCTTTTCTTCTCTTGTGTTTCCCACTTAGAGAAGTTCCTTTAGCATTTGTTGTAGAGCTGGTTTGGTGGTGCTGAATTCTCTTAGCTTTTGCTTGTCTGTAAAGCTTTTGACTTCTCCATCGAATCTGAATGAGATCCTTGCTGGGTAGAGTAATCCTGGTTGTAGGTTCTTCCCTTTCATCACTTTAAGTATATCATGCCACTCCCTTCTGGCTTGTAGAGTTTCTGCTGAGAAATCAGCTGTTAACCTTATGGGAGTTCCCTTGTATGTTATTTGTTGTTTTTCCCTTGCTGCTTTCAATAATTTTTCTTTGTCTCTAATTTTTGCCAATTTGATTACTATGTATCTCGGTGTGTTTCTCCTTGGGTTTATCCTGTATGGGACTCTTTGCGCTTCCTGGACTTGGGTGGCTATTTCCTTTCCCATGTTAGGGAAGTTTTCGACTCTAATCTCTTCAAATATTTTCTTGGGTCCTTGCTCTCTCTCTTCTCCTTCTGGGACCCCTATAATGCGAATGTTGTTGCATTTAATGTTGTCCCAGAGGTCTCTTAGGCTGTGTTCATTTCTTTTCATTCTTTTTTCTTTATCCTGTTCCACAGCAGTGAATTCCACCATTCTGTCTTCCAGGTCACTTATCCGTTCTTCTGTCTCAGTTATTCTGCTACTGATTTCTTCTAGTGTATTTTTCATTTCAGTTATTGTATTGTTCATCTGTGTTTGTTTGTTCTTTAATTCTTCTAGATCTTTGTGAAACATTTCTTGCATCTTCTCGATCTTTGCCTCCATTCTTATTCCGAGGTCCTGGATCATCTGCACTATCATTATTCTGAATTCATTTTCTGGAAGATTGCCTATTCCTATCTCCATTTCATTTAATTGTTTTTCTGGGGTTTTATCTTGTTCCTTCATCTGGTACATAGCCCTCTGCCTTTTCATCTTTTCTATCTTTCTGTGAATGTGGTTTTTGTTCCATAGGCTGCAGGATTGTAGTTCTTCTTGCTTCTGATGTCTTCTTGCTTCTGTAGTTCTTCTTGCTTCTGTTCTTCTTGCTTCTGCTGTCTGCCCTCTGGTGGATGAGGCTATTTAAGAGGCTTGTGCAAGTTTCCTGATGGGAGTGACTGGTGGTGGCTAGAGCCGGCTGTTGCTCTGGTGGGCAGAGGTCAGTAAAACTTTAATCTGCTTGTCTGCTGATGGGTGGGGCTGGGTTCCCTCCCTGTTGGTTGTTTCGCCTGAGGCGACCCAACACCGGAGCCTACCCGGCTCTTTGGTGGGGCTAGTGGCGGACTCTGGGAGGGCTCATACCAAGGAGTACTTCCCAGAACTTCTGCTGCCAGTGTCCTTGTCCTCACGGTGAACCACAGCCACCCCTGCCTCTGCAGGAGACCCTCCAACACTAGCAGGTAGGTCTGGTTCAGTCTCCTATGAGGTCACTGCTCCTTCTCCTGGGTCTTGTTGCACACTCTACTTTGTGTGTGCCCTCCAAGAGTGGAGTCTCTGTTTCCCCCAGTCCTGCCGAAGTCCTGCAATCAAATCCAGCTAGCCTTCAAAGTCTGATTCTCTAGGAATTCCTCCTCCCGTTGACAGGCCCCCAGGTTGGGATGCCTGACGTGGGGCTCAGAACCTTCACTCCAGTGGGTGGACTTCTGTGTTATATGTATTCTCCTGTTTGTCAGTCATCCACCCAGCAGTTATGGGATTTGATTTTATTGTGATAGTGCTGCTCGTAACGTCTCATTGCAGCTTCTCCTTTGTCTTTGCATGTGGGGTATCTTTTCTGGTGAGTTCCAGTGTCTTCCTGTCAATGATTGTTTAGCAGTTAGTTGTGATTCCAGTGTTCTCGAAAGAGGGAGTGAGAGTATGTCCTTCTACTCCACCATCTTGAACCCTGAAGCCATGAACATTTTCACTGTGGCATATAATGACATAATTTTTATCTTTCTCTGTGTATTGCCTAGGTTCAGACTTGGGAGAGGATGTCCCACAACTGAAGAATATTTTATGTGCGGGTTTTTTAAGGGTCTTGGTTAGGTTTTTACTCCCTCGCTGTTTATATCCACATAGTTTAAAAATTATTTATATTCTTTCTCTAAGCCCAAATGTATTCTTACAAATTTAGATTTATCTCAGTTTTATTTCAGGAAAATTGTTAGACCTGAAAGGAGTGAATTCTCCCTGTACTCTCTGGCACCAGACATTAAACCATTTGGGGTTTGCTCTTGCCTTGAGGCCAGACAACCACCCACATAGTAGTCTCAGTAGGTAGAGTTGCTCAATTATGTTTTGGTTTGGTGAATCTGAGGTTTATTCTCTTCTGTGAATTTATCATTCTTGATTGGTCTTTTCAAGGACAATTCTTTGTTAGCTTTTAGAATGTGAGGCATATAAGCCATGGCTCCTCGAAATCCCTATTATGTCTCTGGTCAATTATCTAGTTGCACTTCTAGTACTTAGCATTGGCCAATCAGAGGCATACATGAATAAAGTTCCGAATTGGTCAGATATGGCTATCAGAACCAAAGCAATGGCCATGTGAGTTTGTGAGTGCACACACATAATCACTGAGAATCTCAGGCAGATTTCTTTGACAAACATAGTCTTTGTTGTCCTTGTGTCATGTATTTGCTTCTTGAATCTCCAGTGCCTTACTAACTCCTTTGTTTTTGAGTGCACTATATTTACTCCCTGCTGTTTCCACTTCTGCTAAATCCCAGTCTTTTAGAGTGTTTTCAAGAAATACCTATAGCATTTCTTTTTGGATAGAGAAATTAGAATGCAGAGGATTGACTTGACTTTCACGATTTGAAATAGAGGTATTTCAGGCATTTGGCTCATGAGCTACCTTTTTAAACCTTGTCTGGTATGTAGGAGACACTCAATAAATATTTCTTAAGTGAATGATTGAACATTGAGTTAATCTTCAATTGTGCCAGCCAACCTCACACCTTATCATATGTCTTCTCTTTGCTGGTCAAATATTTTAGAGGTTTTTCACTGTGATACAGTCTCAAATTCAAACTCCTTATCTTGTCAGTCAAGTTTCAAAATGATTTGCATCATATGTATTTTCAATCTTATCTTGCATTTTGTCCTTGCAAGAGAGAAAATTAAATCATTAATGCTAATACTAAGTCACATACTTATTACACAGGAATAATATACATATAACACACTCTTTGTGGGGTTCTTTTGAATGATGGTGTAGGTATTTGAACATAATATATTAAATATCTGAACGTTATAAAAGATCTATATGCTGAAAACTATAAAACATTGATGAAGGAACTTGAAAATGATACAAAGAAATGGAAAGATATCCTGTGTTCTTGGATTAGAAGAATTAATATTGTTAAAATGTCCATACTACCCAAAGCAATCTACTGATTTAATGTAATCCCTATCAAAATACCCATGACAGTTTTCACAGAACTAGAACAAATAATCCTAAAATTTATATGGAACAACAAAAGACCCCAAATAACCAAAGCAGTCTTGATAAAGAAGAACAAAGCTGGGGTCATCATACTCCCTGACTTCAGACTATTCTACAAAGCTACAGTGATCAACACATTATGGTACTGGCACAAAAATGGACACATAGATCAATGGAACAGAATAGAGAGACCAGAAATAAACCCAGGCACTCATGGTTAATTAATCTATGACAAAGGAGGCAAGATATACAATGGGTAAAAGACAGTCTCTTCAATAAGTGGTGCTGGGAAGACTGAACAGCTACATGTAAAAGAGTGAAATTAGAACATTCTCTAACACCACATACAAAAATAAGCTCAAAATGGATTGAAGACCTAAATGTAAGACCTTAAAACATAAAACTCCTAGAGGAAAACATAGGCAAAGCACATTTGACATAAATTACAGCAATATGTTTTTGGATCTGCCTTCTGAAGTAAAGGAAATAAAAGCAAAAATAAACAAATGAGACCTATTTAAATTAAAAGGTTTTTCACAGCAAAGGAAACCGTCAACAAAACGAAAACACATCCTCCTGAATGGGAGAAAACATTTGCAAATGATATGACCAATAAGGGATTAATATCCAACATATATAAATAACCCATACAACTCAATATCAAAAGAGCAAACAACTTGATTTAAAAATGGGCAGAAAAATTGAATAGATATTTTTCCTCCAAAGAGGAAATGCAGATGACCAATAGGCATATGAAAAGATGCTGAACATTGCTAATCATCAGAGAAATGCAAATGAAAACCACAGTGAGATAGCACCTCACACCTGTCAGAATGGCTATCATCAAAAAGACCACAAACAACAAATGTGGATTTGGAGAAAAGGGATCCCTTGTACACTGTTGGTGGGAATGTAAATTGGTGCAGCCACTATGGAAAACTATATGGAGGCTTCTAAAAAAATTGAAAATAAAACTACTATATTATTCAGCAATTTTACTCCTGTGTATATATTCAAAAATGAAAACAGTAATTCAAAATGAACATGCACCCCAATGTTCATAGCAGCATTATTTACAATAGCCAAGATATGGAAGCAACCTGAGTCTCCATCAGCAGATGAATGGTTAATGAAGATGTTTCATACACACACACACACACACACACACACACACACACACACACACACACGTATATTTCATTAGTCATGAGAAAGAATGAAAATCTGCCATTTGCAACAACGTGGATGGACCTAAACAGTATTATTCTTTTTAATTTTTTTATTTTTTTAAATTTTAAAATTTTTGGCTGTGTTGGGTCTTCATTGCTGCATGTGGGCTTTCTCTAGCTGCGGCGAGTGGGGGCTACTCTTCGTTGCGGTGTGCGGGCTTCTCTTAACAGTATTATTCTTAGTGAAGCATGTGAAGCCAGAGAAAGACAAATACTCTGTTATCACTGATATGTGAAATATAAAAAAATAGAATAAATGAATGTATGTAACAAAACAGAAACACTCACAGATATAGAAAACAAACTACTGGTTACTAGTGGGTGCAGGGAAGTGGGGAGGGAAAAGATAGGGGTATGGGATTAAGAGAGACAAACTACTATGTATAAAACAGGTAAGCAACAGGATATATTGTACAACACAGAGAAACGTAGCAATTATTTTGCAATAACTTTAAATGAAGTTTATCTATAAAAATATTGAATCATTATGCTGTATATCTAAAACTAATATAATATTGTAAATCAACTATACTTCAATAAAAAATTACCAATTTTCCTCATAGCAATTAACATATTTTTGTAAAAGTATCCTGCTACTATTCAGAAATAAAGCATTTTAAAAACAAAATAAATAAATAAATAAATATTTGAATATTATCTCTTTTCAGAATACATTTAATGCTGAGAACCAACTAAATGAGATTTTCTTTCTCATTGATTTTGCTATTCATTTTTAGTCATATTAACCAAAAATCCATTATGAAGATGTAGTGACTATATCTATGAACTGATATAGTTTTTAGTTCAAATTTCTTTGGTGAAAACTGCTGGCTGAAATATATTTAGAATTTTTTCCCTTTTTTTTTTCTGTAATTTTCAGTGGTTTAAAAGGAAAGAAAAAGTCAAAATGAATGCAATTTTAAATAAAATTTCACCATATTAAATGAATACATAATGTTAAATATTATGAAGAAATTACTAAAGAAAAGGAGAATCTAGGAAGTAGAAACTATACATATATAATAATTATGTATGTATAATTATAGTACATATTGAATGTGAACATTTTTCACTTATTTTGTGAGAATATTTTGAAAAGATGAAGAAAATTAAATCACGACAATGATGAAAACAAATAGGAATTTGTGATATATGAAATATGGTTTTGTCTAGATTTTGTGTATACTTAGTATAAACAATTGCTAAAGTTATTAGACAATGACAAGACTGAAAAAAATAAATATATACTCGATATCAGTAAAAGACCTTTGCCTTAATTTCTCTAGTCATATATTCTGATGCTTCTTCTCAGCATTTAAACATGCTTAAATATCTTCCTCTTCAAAGCCATAATAAAGCACCAAACAGAACCAACCCAAAAACACTGTCTCAGAATCAATTTCTCTTGTAGCTTCTACCTTTTTCAATTTTATCCTCAGATCCAAAATTCTCACAAGACTTGTTGACCCAAGTGGCAACATTTCGTCACTTCCCATTCACTCCTTAGTCCATTCTAATCTGGCCTTTTCTCTCTTTGCTTCAGCAAATTAGTTCTCCTTTAAGACCACTGGTAAAATCCTTATCCCTAAATCTATTTATGTACTTCACTTCTTAGTAGCAGCTGACACTTTTGACTGCTCTCCTTGAAATACTTCCTTGACTTCAGCTGTGTGGATCTCCCTTTTACCTTTTGGGCCACACCTTTCCTTTACAGGCTCATTTTCCTCTACCTGGGCATTAAATGCTTAAATTCCTCAAGACTATCCTTTGCTCCCTTCCGTTTTCTGTGTATAGGGTATATAATTCACACCCACAGTTTAATTTACCATCTGTATGATAAGGGCTCTGAAATTGGTATTTTGATCTCAGACTTCTCTTAGCTCCAGTTTTGCATATACATACTGTGCCTACTTAAAATCTCTTTTTAGATGTTTCAAAGGTGCCTTAAACTCAACATGTCTAAAATTTCATCCATTGCCTTCTGTTCTAAACTCATTATCCTCCTGTATTTCCTATCACAGTGAATTCTACCACATTTCATCCAACCTTCTTCTGTGCTGTGCTCCAACTACACTGGCCTGCCTGCCATTCTTTGAAAAAACCAAGATAATTTCTATCAGAGGACCTCTGCATTTGCTTTTCCTTCTGCCTGGAATGTCCTGCCTCTAGAGCTTTCCGTGACTCTATCTTACTCTTTATTTATTTATTTTAATAAAGGCACCTTATTATTTTTAAAAAATATTTATTTATTTATTTGGCTGCGCTGCGTCTTAGTTGCGGCACGCAGGATCTTCATTGCTGCGTGCGGGGTCTTTGCTACGGCATGCGGGATCTTTTAGCTGCGGCAGGATCTTTCATTGGGGCATGTGGGCTCTTAATTGCGGCATGTGGGATCTAGTTCCCTGACTAGGGATCAAACACGGGCCCCTTGCTTTGGGAGCACAGAGTCTTAACCACTGGGCCACCAGGTAAGTCCCTATCTTATTCTTTATTCACTTCTCATTTTAATAGTACCTCCTCAAAGAAGCTCTCTCTTGAGCATCCTATCTAAAGGAGTGGCTCACCTACTCCTGTTGTTCTCTATGTATTTCTGTTTTTCTTTTTTGTGCTTATAAGTATCTATTATGACGTTATATTTTATATGTGTATTGCATTTTCTCCAAACTAGAATCTAAGCTCTTTAAGGGAAGTTAACTTTGTTGTGTTGTTCATAAGTGTCAAAAATAGTGTCTGCAACAAGTTAGTTTTACTTACTAGTCCCCAAATTCCTTCCTTTCTCTTTATCCCCATTGCCACTGTCCTAGTCTGAGCAACCATCGTCTCTTGCCTGCGATAGCTTCCTAACCACATCCATTTAATTACCTTTTAATCTGCATATTTTCTGCCCTGCAACTAGAGTGGTATTTTTACAGAAGCAAATCTGATAATGCTTCTTTACTCTTTAAAAACATTCAAGCATTTCCCATTATTCTCAAGATAATGATCAAAATCTTTAACATGAGCTGTAAAGCCAAGCATGATTCCCTTCATCTCTTATTGCTTTTCCCCTTGCTCTTTCTTCCAACTACTCTGGTGTTCTGAAGTTCCCTCAAATGCATCATTTCCCTCCCATCTTGGAAGCTTTCATATGTTTCCTTGGCTTGGAAGTTTCTTCAACTGCTCCTACCCCCAGCTCTAGATTTAACCTGGTTAATCCCTACCTACTCTTCAAATTTTTCAGTCCAAAGTCCAATATACTGTGTGCCTGGCACTGTGCTGTGATCTAAAATATAATGGTGATCTGAAAAGACAAGACTCTACTCTCTTACCCTTTAAGTCTAGAGAAGAAACCTGATATAAAGTAACTTGGCTCCCAGTACTAACTCTTTCTAACCCTGTAACCCTTTCACAATTTGTAACTATATATATTTATGAATTTATGAGATTGGTTTTTACCTCCCTCCCTAAGCAGTAAGCTTCATGACTTGCAGTATGTATCTGTGAAATAAATCAAAAAATATACATCCATGTAGTATATACTTCTTTTTTTTTTTTTTTTTAATTTTTATTTATTTATTTATTTATTTATTTATTTATTTATTTATTTATTTTTGGCTGTGCTGGGTCTTCGGTTCGTGCGAGGGCTCTCTCTAGTTGCGGCAAGTGGGGGCCACTCTTCATCGCGGTGCGGGGACCGCTCTTCATCGCGGTGCGCGGGCCTTTCACCATCGCGGCCCCTCCCGTTGCGGGGCACAGGCTCCAGACGCGCAGGCTCAGCAGCTGTGGCTCACGGGCCCAGCTGCTCCGTGGCATGTGGGATCTTCCCAGACCAGGGCTCGAACCCGTGTCTCCTGCATTAGCAGGCAGATTCTCAACCACTGCGCCACCAGGGAAGCCCCCAGTATATACTTCTTGAACACTAACTGTGGTACATATTCGAACCCAAACTTGACTTCAATAATAATATCTTGTAAATCTATCAAATATCTTCAATGAAGAGAATTCCGTGGTTAAAATTTGAAGCTTCTGTTATTACACACTCAGCTCAAGCTTTACATTCTCTCTTTTGTATAATCTAAGTTTTATTTCTAAGCATACCTGTAATTATGTTTAATAGGAATTTTGCTTGTGCTCTTGTTTACAGTATCCTTTGATGAAATTGCAACTTTGGTCAAATATAATCCTGATTGAATGGGTTCAGTGGTCTTCACCACAAGCATTTAACTTAATCTGTTGGCAACATGGAGAGAACACATTTCTTTCTATTTGGCAGGATATTAACTCATTTCAGCCACGGAAGCTGTAATTTTCTGAATGGTATCCTAGTGGCTGGCAAAAGTTAATGCAGGTTTCCAGTCCCTTTCTCATGCCAATGGTACGATTTACACACTGAGAATCTGCTAGATGTATGTTGTATCAAACCAATGCATGATGTAAAACATGATGAGTTTAATTCAGCAAGTGTGTTTTGAATTCTAATCTGTGAAAACGCTTTTTTCAGCACTAGTTGGGGGGATAGACTAAAAAGTATGAGAGAGTCAGAACTTTCAATAACATTGAAGTCTTATTAGGGTGATAAAACTTACACACATTTCCATGGGGACTTCTTGCCATCATCCAATAGCATTATTTATTCTTGACTTTTTCCAAACACTAATTGCCTTTTCCAAATCCCCTCTCTGTAAGAAGCCCACTATTTGTGTGGTTACGCAATTTTGAAATCTTGGAATTCTATGAGGCTAACCTCTTTTCTTTTATAGCCTGAGTCTACTAGGTCTTCAAGTGGTATCTCTCCCTGTTCAAAACTCACTCTTTTTTTAAACCCTATCATTTTCATTCCTGTGACTCACATTGCCTTTCTCTTTTTACCCAACGAAGACATAAGTTTCTAAACTATTTTATAGAGCTGGGCCAGTGGGATGTCATTCAGCCAGAAAAAAAAAATGTGAATGGCACCCTATGGGCTATGCAAAGGGGTGGCTCTCCTATAGAGGATCATCTAACCAAATATTTTAAAATTGGTTCTCAAGTGCTTAAAACCTTCAGATGAAAAGGAATTCACTATTTAATTAATTTTGAGGTTGGATATTTCTAATGGTGGTAATTTCAGTATACTAAAATCTATCCTTTCTTTTTTGGTTCTTACTTCTTCTTCCACTTAATGCTCTAAATATTTGGAGAAACCATAGTGCCCGATAAGATCTGAACATCATCAGATATGTTCACCTTTTCTCTAATTATTTCTCACATGGTAAGGTATCTAGACCCCCTAAAAGGCCCCTTGAGCCGAGACAGAGCTGGAATGTACTTCTCTAGATTTTAAGCTAATAGGTTTTTTAAAAAAGCTTCTGTTTTCTCATAACTGGATTTATTTTTACCCAAGAGACTACAAAATTCTGTTGAATGTGATATTGTAATGATACTATATTTCAACATATTTGTTTCTAAATGTGATAAAGGGGAAATACACATTCTGGGCAGAGATGTACTTTAAGAGCTTTAACCCACAGATTGTACATAGCATAGGCATTCCTTAAGACAGTTAGTTGACAGAGTTTCCATTTTAGCTGCTATTTGAGGCTAAAGAAACCAATACTCTACATTTGATAAAATTTAATTGACTCAAAATTGGGGGAGATATTTGAGCCTCTGTACTGAAGTGAAATCTGAAAAAACAAGTTTACTTTTAACTCTAACATGAAACTTTAGTAGGATTTCTAGGTGCAAAATATACTTGAAGTGGCAAATTGGACTTTGAATAATTGGTTAACATAGCAAGTATTCTGTGCTTTGGAAGCTAGGACACTTTATGCAGCATAACTTGAATAAAATTAATATAATATTTCTGTATATTTTCTCCTTGTTAAAAGATTGCTCATTTTCCACCAAAGGAGATGTTAAAATACTCAAAAGCATATTTTTTTGTTCCCTGTATGCTCTCAGGAGCTAAGAGTGATACTGTCTCAATGCCTTTTACTTTAGAATATGATAAAAAAAATTCAAATAATTATTTAGGATACAAAGTATGAGAGCTAGTTGAAACAGAATGTGCATTTTGTAAAAGCAGCCTATTTGATCTGTTGACCACCTGCCTTGCAATTGTAGCTGTTAATATGATTTCTATAATCCAGAGGCAAAGAGATGAGAACACGGCCACGGAATACATAATTGATAGACAGAGACCCTCTTCTCATTCTCCGTCATTGCAGTAGATGGTAATACTACTTTAGGGACAATAAATTGTAAAGGAAACAGAGCCATCTTTATTTTCTCTTATCAGCCCTGTAAAGCAGGGACCATTTTGATAA
The DNA here is from genome assembly GCF_949987535.1 of Balaenoptera acutorostrata. NCBI lineage: Eukaryota > Metazoa > Chordata > Mammalia > Artiodactyla > Balaenopteridae > Balaenoptera > Balaenoptera acutorostrata. Next base: position 28,796,426 of record NC_080065.1, on the reverse strand, counting down.
ACTTAGGTAGAGTAGCCCAGGGAGCATTACATCAGATTCTCTCTGGATGAACCATAAAGTTATTTTTGCCAGTACTCCTGGATAAACTATCACCTTAACCTCTTTGTACATCTTTCCGTCAGGAATACTAATACTGTTTATTTTAATGCCCACAGTTTTAGATGCACTAAATTGTTTGAATTCTTCCCTTATCAGGATAGTTCCATTTATATTCAGACATCCCTAGTGATATCCTGATTGTGAAATGCAGTGGGTGTGTTTCTGTCATTGTCTTATTGGATCTTGAGGCTGCATTTGACGTTTCTGTGATATTCTACTTTCGCATGCTTCTTGTAATGCTCCCCTCTACTCCCTTCATGTTTTCCTATCTCACTATCCATCCCTCAAATGTATGTGTTTCTCATGGTGGCAGATCCTACTAATTACTCAATATCCATTCTTTTCTTTTTCTCTACTAGTGGGTTCCTGATTTTAATGGGGCCAAACCATACTACAGGTAAATGTAGTCACTTTTCCAGACTCTTCTGAGAGCAGTTCTGGGCAATGAGATGGAATAAAAAATTCTCAAGGGTGGGCTTCTGGAAAAACTATTGTTTTCTAGATAGAAAGGGGCATTTGCCTTTTCCCTTTCCCCCTATTCTTGCCAAGAATTCAAAGCACGCATATTAGATTCCTGAAGGTAGACAAGCTCGCTTATGACCTTGAGGGCGAAAAGCAAAGCCATGGAGACTTGGAAAAGCAAAGCCAGACAGATCTTGGTTTCTTTATTTCTTTTTTGATCTACCTCCCTCTGGACTTCTCGTTTTGTCATAAAAATAAATCTCTCTTTGGTTAAGCTACTATGATTTTTGCTTACTTGCAGCCTGAAGCAAATCATGCCAATCTTTGCTTAAGTATTGTGTTTTTTAAATGTTTAAAATCTTTTAGTATTTTTGTGTTTTTTTATATTTTACTTTGTTTTTGTATTATGTTTTAACTATTAGTTAACACAATGTCTCACTTTAATGATAACTCCTTAAATGCAGATGTTGTGTTCTTCACTTCTGTACCCAAACTACCTTACACACATTGGGAAAAAAGCAAGAACTCATTCTCTGATTTGTTATACATGAATAAGAAACAGAGTTGGGAATTACAGAATCCATGGAAATGTTTGCTATTTTTGTACTATTCAAACTTTTCATTATGTTATTGTTTTTTGGTAAAAAGTATAATAATTTTTAGTGAAGCCCTAAAAAATAGTAATTGAGTGCAAGTTTCCTGATAACCAGGAGTTGCAGAGAACCCATCAAGGTAGGGAGGTCAGCTTTAAACAGACTGACTTCTATAATTTAATAGAAAGGAAGGAGGAGAGGATGGCTGTAGGTGGGTGATGGTGTGAATAATCAAGCATTCAGAAAGAGAAGAGACTATGGTCTGAGAGTGGCAATCTTCTGGTTTTACTTCTTTGCTAGTTTTCTCGTTTGTCTACCACCACCGTCATACTTTAGAAATGTATCCGTCTCCTGGACAACTTCTATGGCCTCCAGCTTTGTTTTTTCAAATTAATCCACAATCATCAGGATCCCATCTAAAATGAAAACTTGGCCTTGTCAGTCCATCGTCTAAAAGCCCTTCAAAGCCCCTTTTGCCACAGGTAAAAATCTAGGCATGGCACACTGGTCGCTCCTGGTCCGCTTGCCTTGTTCCTTCCCACTCCACGCCTTGTACTTCAGTGCCTCATCTGAACGTTTGCACTGTTCTGCGTGGCCCATGTCCCTGTTTGACCGCACACACCTTCACAGGTTGTCTTCATTGCCCATGCTCCTGGTCACTTACCTGGTTGCTTGGCTAATGCCTCTTCAAAATTTACGACTAAGCTCTACTCTGTCTACTAAGGAAGCTTCAAACACTTAATTGCTATGCAACCTTAAATAACTTGCTAAACACTTTACTTTCCTTATTAGTAAAGTGGGGATAGTAATGGAACCGACCTTGTGGAGTTGTTGTGAGGGTGGAATGTGTCAACACACGAAACTACTTAGAACATAGTAAATAAGCACACTCTGTATTAGTACTGTATATATTAATTATCATTAAAATAACTTTTCCAATCCTTTTCCAACAAATCTGAATTAAATATATCTGCAATATGTTCCCATAATGCTGTGTCATATTTGTAATTTTTGACTTAATCCTTGACAGGCAGTATAGCATTGTGGAGCCAGAGTATATGGGTTTAAATTTTAGTTCTGCTACTTACTAGCTGTATGGCCTTGAGAATGTTAATAACCTCTCTGTGCCTCATTTTCCTCACTAGTAAAATAGGAATAATACAGGATCTATTTCACAGATTGTTGTGAGGAATGAATGAGTTAATATATGATAAGCTCTTAGGACAGTGCCTGGAACATATGTTTTTAACCACCAGAAAGTAAGCTTTCTTTTTTTCCCCAGCTTTATTGAGGTATAATTGACATATAACGTTGTGTACATTTAAAGTGTACAACATAATGATTTGATATATGTATATATTGAGAAATAATTACTACAAAAGGTTAGTTAAAACATCCATCACCTCACATAGCTACAGTTGTGTGTGTGTGTGTGTGTGTGTGTGTGTGTGTGTGGTGAGAACTTTTAAGATCTATTCTCTTAGCAACTTTCAAATATGCAGTATAGTATTGTTAACTATGGTCACCATGTTGCAAATTACATCCTTAGAACTTATTCATCTTATAACTTGAAGTTTATATCCTCTGACCAACTTTACCAATTCTTCTCCCCCCAACCCCCCTACACGCACACCCCAATAATATGTACACAGACCACCCCAGGTGACCACCAATCTGTTGTTCCTATGAGTTTGATTTCTTTAGATTCATGTAAGTTGCATTGTACCATATTTATCTTTCTCTGTCTATTTCACTTGGCATAATGCCCTCAAGTTCCAAAGGTCCATCCGTGTTGCAAATGGCAGGATTTCCTTCTTTTTTATGGCTGAAATATATATATCACATTATTTTTATCCATACATTCATCAACGGACACTTACGTTGTTTTCACGTTTTGGCTCTTGCAAACAATGCTGCAGTGAACGGCTGGAGGGGTGCAGATATCTCTTTGAGGTAGTGATTTCATTTCCTTCAGATATATACCCCGAAGTGGAATTGCTGGATTATATGGTAGTTCTATTTTTAAGTTCTTCTTTGATCCATTTGTTGTTCAGGAATGTGTGGTTTAATTTCCATATTTTTGTTAATTTTCCAGCTTTTCTCCTGTTATTGGTTTTAGTTTCACACCAATGTGGTCATAAAAAATACTTGGTATAATTCCTATCTTCTCGAATTTGTTGAGACTTGTTTTGTATTCTAACATATGATCTATCCTGGTGAATGTTATGTCTGCACTAGCGAAGAAACCCTGGTTGTCTTGTCTATGGGTGGTTGCTAGTTGGTCTTCTTGTGAGGGGGACTGAAGTCAGGAACCACCCATGTCATTATCTTGATGACCAAAAGTGAGCTTTCTGAAGGCAGGGGTTGTGACATTCATTTTATAAATTTATAGTTGGCATGCATCAAATCTTTCTTGAATGAATAGATGACTTTTTTCTTTTTGTTTCACAAAGGACAAAATTAAAAGTAAAAACTGATGAAGTTTTATTTAAACATTTCTAAGTTTACTGTTCTGAGTGAGATCATTGGCACACAGTGGGTTTCACCATTCCTCTGCTAGTATTTCTTTATTCCTGTCAGATTTAATAAGGACCATAATAAAACTTAGAGAAAACATTAAACTGCTGAGACTTGAAATATCTAGTTAGAAAATCTCATGTTCTCACTGTTTTCACTCCCCTGGTTCCTGACTGTATTAAGCAGGTTTATTTAAGGGCAGCTTAGCTCATGAGAGGACTTATTGTGGATGACAGATTATACTGAGTCTGTGCTGTGTATGTTTCCATCACACCGCACTGTAATAGATGAAGTATTTGTTGAACTTCCTTCTATTTTATCACTGGGTTACCAGATCACTTGGATCAGGTGAGTTCCTGTTAGAGCCACACACTCACTGCTGGAGCTTGGCCCCTCTGGAAACAATCTCCTAAATCAGCTTGAAGATTTTAAGCAAGCATGTAATGTGATAAAGTGTGTATTCTGAAAACATCAAAATCGAGTCCATGGGGAGAAAGACTGGGGAGGGGCAAGCCAGGGTAGGAGACCAGTTAGAAGACTGATGGAGTAGCCCAGGCCAGAAACCAAGGTAGAAACAACCATGGCGTAGAGAGAAAGGGATAGATTTGGGAAATGTTAAGGATTTATAACAGGCAATTATTGTTACTGACTAAAGGTGATGAAGGATATTAGAATGGCTCCCATTTATCTATATTATATTACTGGATGTAGAGGGACTGTTAATCAGTGTAGAGAGAAAAGGAGAAAAAGTAAGTTTTATTAGGGAAAGGTAATAACTTCTGTTTATAGGGGTGTCTGTGGCCAGATGGATGTGCCTGGCAGGGGTGTCTGTGGCCAGATGGATGTGCCTGGCAGGCAGTTGTTACAAGGGTCTGGATCTCAGGAGAGTATCCAAGGCTGGAGATACAGGTTCAGGAGTCATTACTATATGAGTTTTCATGGAGACCATTGTTGAGGACATCACAGCTGAAGTGTATACAGTGGGGCAATAAACAGAGAATGAACTGTAACTTGGCACAGTGGCAAACTGGTTTATTTTTTAGAGATAAGGAACAAAAGATCTTGGAACGTTTAAAGAATCTTCTGGAAAGTCCATGCTTAAGGTCATGGAAAAAGCCTGGTGTCTTTTCTTAGAGATCTTAAAAACCGGAGTTTCTGATTTGTATTTATACTGATGATTCAACAAAAGAGTATATGTGTAAAATATAAAACACAAAACAAAGCAAGCAAACCACCAAAAACCAAAATTCTTAGGTATAGTCTTAGTTGTAAACAACCTCCATTTATCCTTTTTAATCAGAGAAGGCTGTAGGGCAGTCCTGCACTTTGAATTTATAGGTTTCTTTTTTCCCAGTGTGAAAAGTAGGTTTTTAGTACATGCACACATGTGCATACACCATTGACACAAAAGTTTTATACAACAACACTCACTCTTAACTCTTGTGATGCACTCAGTATTTTTCATTCCATTCCATTCCATTTATTCCATTTCATTCTGTTCCTTTTATTCCATCTGTTCCACTGTAAAAATAAATAAATTTTGATTTAATGACCCCTCAAGTTGTTTTTGCAAACTACTAAGAGGGCACAATCCACAGTTTGAAAATCTGCCTTTATAATTCTTCTGAATCTTATATAAAGATGAATTCTACTTAGTAATACCTTTATTGAAAGTAGGCTGGGTATGAAAGAGTTTTTAGGAGACTAATTAGGGCCCTTGTGGATCTTGTCACAGGAATCTTGCTGAGGAGTTCTAAACCAGTAAGTTGATCATTTATTCATTTCCCATTCAGCCAATGGATATTTATGGACTACCTACTCCAGCCGGGCAAGGCACCATGCTAGTTGTTGGGGATAAAGCATTCAACACCAGGCAGATCCAGAGTTTGTGGGATTGAAACTTACATAATTTAGGTACCCGTTTTAAGAAAAAGAATGTAAGATTGCAAATACAAAATTAGGTGCCAAAGTGATTATTTACGATGAAAAAATATCACATTGTATTCTTCAAGCTTCAGGTCCCTTTTGTGTATGATCCCTTTAGGCAATTCGCCAAAAATGTTCACACAATAATTCTCACTGATTGCAGCCTTAGTTGCCACCTTACCTAGAACACTCTGTAACTTTCTGCAACTTCCACCACTCACAGTGACCTCTGTAAGCAAATGGGCAACAACCTGATATTTTATTAGCTTCAAAGTAAATCTACCTTTGTTTACATTTGTATAAACAATGTCAACCCACTTGTATCCTCTGGGCAAGGCAGACACAATTAAGGGACTAGTCATGTAACACATTATTCAATTATATTGTGTGGTGGAGAAATACAAAAAACTAGGAGAACATATAGTAGGAAAATCAGACCTAATCTGCGGCAGAGGGAAGACTTTCCTGAGGAAAGGTTCACTGGAGAGAGTCAAGCTCATGAGCTGTAATCATAGGCCAGATCCAGGAACTGGTATTGGTTTGCAAACTGTCTGCACCAGACCATGACAAGACACATTCAGTAACTTAGAGTAAGTGTTCAGAACCTTTTAAAATAATTTGAAGGAACAATTTTATATCCATGAAATCCAATAAATGGCTTAATGCTTGTATTTTGCATACTCTTTTATTTTTTATTTTGTTTTCCCAGAAATTCATTTTTCTTGTAGTAACAAAAATATGAATCTGCACAGATTGGGGGAAAAGCCTGGTCTTTCCCTATTGATAGACTAAGAGTGCTGTCGGAGACTTTCCTTGCAGCTGAACCCCATACCCCTCTACTTTCTGCTCGCCATACTTAGAGTAAATAAAATTACAGTGAAAATAAAGCAACATTTGGAATAAGGACTAAACATCAAGAAGTATTATCATTACCTTAAAATAAAAAATTGTATGGTTAATATGAAACAATAATTATGTTAAAAAATAGGATATGAGAGTTAAAAAAACTTCAAAGCAGGCTATGAAAAATTAGGAGGTGGTAACTTTTTAAAAATATATCAAACCATTACAAGGATAAATCCTTACATAATATAAACTAATATTAAGAGAGTGCAAATGACAATGAAACTTCATTTAGGAGCTAAAACGCAAACGGGTACACATGTACTCCCAACACCAGGCATGTTCTTTGGCTGAGAGCCAATGGGTAGAGCTAGATCCCTTGGTCTTGTTCTGGGTACCTGATGGTCCCAGCATCCGTGCAGGGAGGAGACGGTGCATTCTTTGCGGTGCATGGTGTGGCTGTCTCCATGTTTCCAGTGTGCAATCCAGCAGCTCCACTGGATTATCAGAAATCCCCATGTAAAGTTGATCAAATGGAGATGTGGTGATCACATTCCCAAGTGAGTCAATAGAACACCTGTTGGAAACAAAAGGGCAGTATATTTCACTTTTCAAAATCCAGAGCAAATTTAACTTTTTGATATTTATGAACTAAGAAAAGGTTTGCTTCTAAACATTTAATTTCATTTCACGGCAGTCAGTAAAAGAATGTTTAAGCCTTAAAGGAAGAGGTATGCATTTTACCTTAAACAGCAGACTTTAACTCACTTTAAAAATAATTTCTAGGGCTTTCCTGGTGGCACAGTGGTTGAGGGTCCGCCTGCCAATGCAGGGGACACGGGTTTGAGCCCTGGTCCGTGAGGATCCTACATGCCGCGGAGCAGCTGGGCCCGTGCGCCACAACTGCTGGGCCTGTGCTCTGGAGCCCGTGAGCCACAACTACTGAGGTCCGCATGCCTCGGGCCCATGTTCTGCAACGGGAGAGGCCAACGCAATGAGAGGCCTGCGCGCTGCAGCCGAGAGTGGCCCCTGCTTGCTGCAGCTAGAGAAATAGAGAAGGCCTGTGCACAGCAGTGAAGACCCAACACAGCCAAAAATAAATAAATAAATAAATAAATTTATTTTAAAAAACAAAAAAATTTCTAAAAAAAAAAAATTTCTAAGTATTCAGGAGAATTTAACCTTTTCACAGTATTTTTATTAGGTTCATGGACAGAAAAAGTAAGAAACAAGTATCATATTTATATTGTAAATCTCCCCCCCACCCCCCTTTTCTCATTATTCTCTGTTTTAAACTCACTCATCACACATTTTCTACTTTAAAAATAATGTTATTTTAACATGATCCCTGATTTCTCAAGTAAAATTTATATAATTCCTTCCACCAATAAATAATAAAAATTTGGTTAAGAGAGGCTTTATTAATGCGGTACAAAACACACTATTTTTTATAACTTGCTTATCATAAAAGATATTCCAAGTATGACTTCTTTCAGTCGAGTTAAATTAGCAGACTGCTCACTGTTTGATCATGTGTTTACCTCTGTAAGCTCCCATTATTGCAAAGTATGTGGCATTATTTTAAAATTAATTCATAATTTTGTCACTTGTTTTTCTTGACAGATTTAGAACATTGTATATTGGGTGGATTTAAAAGCGTTCCCATGTTTACGAAATAGCAGGAATGAATGACTTTTTCAGTATAGCATTCTTTAGCCATTATGTCATAGTTACTTAATTTAGATAAAGTAATGCTATGTTACACTGGTAATTTCGCAAAGATAAATCACATTTTTGTTAGGTTGTTTTCCCTCTACATAGTTAGAATTATTCACTCTTATTGAGTTGGTGAAATTTACCAGTGGGATCTACTTTGAACTGAATTTGAAGGAAAAATAATGTTAACTGAGATTAACGCAGAAAAGATTGGTGTTCACCTGAATTTTTTGTTTTTATAGTTTGTGTAAGTCATTTAAGTTTCAGCATATTGGGAAAGGTTTAAAGAAATATCCTGTACCCAAACTGGGGCACATAGATTGCAAATCATTTATTAAATAATTGAAAATATACCTGGCAACAGGAAGGAAACACATGTTGAAAGGGGACCGGGTCTCCGTTGGATGGATTTTTTTTTTACAAGAGTTTTCTCTGTTCGTTTTGTACCATAACAGAGAAACATAAACTTCTCTTGGATAAATTCATGGTGATGACATCTTCACAAGTCATGCTTCAATGAATGCTCTATGATCACACTATTTGGATAGTGTGATAACTGGAGACAGTTTTGAGTTGGTTAGAACACTGCATAACCATTCTTCTAACAGCATCAAGGAATGAATGAATGACTAACAGTGGCTAATACTTGGAACATCAATTAGAAATCATCAAACCCCTTGAAACTTTTAAAGATATTCTAGAAATTTAGCCTATTCATGGACATAATTGGGTACTGTGAAAAATTGGTCAAGCCCATTTCCCAGATTCCTGGAGGAATTTTATCAAAGCAATGGCAAAACATCCTTGTATACTTTCTTTAATTTTCAGTGTATTATTTATTCTTCTGAAGACACATTTCAAAGGGGAAAGTATGTGTTGCAGATTGCTGTGGATCTAATTACAGAAACACACAGATGTCATAAAAAAATTTATCTTCAGGGCCCAGGATATAAGTTCAGGATTTGAAGCCCAGGAGTTTGTTGAGGTAAGAGCTATTGTTCTGTAGCAAACAAACATTAAAATTTCTGAAAATGAGAGTCATGATGGCGTCTGATGGTGCTTTCCTCCTATTTTGGTGATATAGTTCATCTGGGCCCAGCTGTGCAAAATAGTTAGACTGAAATTCAATCTTATTTTAGTTGCCTTATTAGGGCTAGTTCTGATATACAGTTGTCAAATTAGATATGTATAATGAAGGAAATACAATTATTTAACAAATTACAAGTGGAATTAAATTGCTTGTAAATAAGAAAATTAGGAGGAGGAGAGTAATTTATTGGAGTGAAAAAAAGTGTATTTTGAATGATATATGTCAGAATTAAGATGGTATTACTATATCATGCTTATAAAATATCCATTGTAAAATATAGATGAAGTTATCCATTTACTCCCTTAAAAGTAATATTTTCCACCCAGACATGGATGTGAGAATTTAGCTTTCCTTTAGCCCAAACATGTTATTAAGACAGCAAACAAAAAGAAGAGATTAAGGGGAAAAGCTACATAGTAGAGGCCAGAAGCCTCTCCAAACTGAATTTTAAGTACTGCTTCTGATGTAGGTTTCTTCTTTTTCATTAAAAAAGGGTATTAAGGGAGTTACACAAGCATAATAACTGTTCACACAGCCCCTTTAACAATATATTCTTAGTGGCTTGCATTTTTCTGGGCCTCGTGTCAGATAGTGGAATAGAACTGGTGCAGATGGTTGAGAAACAAATTCGGTGGAAGTGGCAGCAATGAGCAATATGGCATAATCTTGGATACAGTGTTTTCATTGTGTTTGATGCATTCATTCATTTGCAGAGGCATTCATTTGCAAATTACCCACAGCTCATATCCCTTTGCAAACTAAGAATATGTCATTCCAGGAAGACCAGCACATCCATGACCCACTAGATTCTTGAAAAGCCTGCACTTATTCTGATTTTCCCCACCCCCTTTTATTTTCTTTGAGAGGCTGGAAGAGACCCAGTGAAGAGGCTCATGCAGAATATGAAGGTAGCTCCCCAACTACACATGCCTATATATTTCCCCTACAAGTACTTCATTGCACATCTATTTGAAGATAAATTTAAATTAGTGAAATTAACTGTAAATTGATGGAGCAATCTTGGGAGATAAACTACTCTGGTTAAATTTGTTTTACCATAATGGAGGTGCAATAAGCAGAGAGAAGACATAATTAAGTGGATACCTATTTTATTTAGTGGGAGAACATATCTTACATATTCTTGTGTTGGGTCAAGTTTATCTATAATGCTTATAAGAATAAAAGAAATAGAGAGCAAAGAGATTATAATAGAGGAAGAAAAAACCACAAAAGGAAATATTGGAGAAGTAGAATAAAATTCTCCAGTAGTAAGGAATCAGTGCTTGGCATTTTACCAGTGCCTCACAAAGTTTCAGTGTAGATTGACCAAGATGAACCTGTTGCCTGCTGTGTGCCAATGCTAGACCTTGTGTTTTAGAGATAAATGAAACAGTCTCCACCTGCAAGGAGCAAAGACTTGTCCATATGGGGAACTCAGAAAAATCGAGTGTGTGAGATGAACAGGTAGTTTCCACACGGCTGCATATGGCCTCCATTCCAGCACTCCACCCTCTTATCACACTCTCTCTTTGAATTCATTAAAGGCTCACCTATACATTAATTCAGGTGTATCATTAACTTGGCTTGGACCTCATGTTTTGAATGCTGTTCAAGATATTATTATTAATGATAGGAATGACTGAAATAATTTCTGTTCCCTTCCCATAGGCTCTCTAATTTTTGACATGCATCCTGAGAAAGGTATTTGAACAGATCAATAGAAATAGTTTGTGAGGAACTATGAAAATTAACATTGATCACTGGAAACAACTACTGTTTGCCCCAAATAAAAAAACTCCATTTTTCTTTTTGTTTTTTGAAATTAGACAATGCATTTGTAACTTTAAAATATAATATATAATAGTTCTCATGATATTGGGAAATATCAAGGAGGGTGCTAGATGGATAAGTAATTGTTTGCAAAGGTCATTAGTGGCTCAGTTATTGTCACTCTGCAGGGAAGTGTCTAGTTACTTGCCTCTTGACTGTCGTCACTCCTGCACCATCAACATTGAACTGAAAGGTTGAAAATATTGTTGCCAGTGTTGCAGTGTTATAGTACATTTTTTCTTCCCTTCTCTCTCTACAAGTAATGCCAAAAATAACCAGCATCTATATGTACTTGGCAATAATATACATTTTCTTTAATCTCCCTTGTATCCTTTCCATATAGGCATATTATATTCCAGTCTTATAGACGAAAGAACTGAACCAAGTAAAATAACCCACTTGAAAAGTCACAGTCTGTAATGTGGAGCGAAGATCGCAGAGATGGCTCTTCTGGCTTGCAAATCTGGGGTTTGTCCATTGTTTTTAACTACCTGTGCAGTTCCTCTTTTGAATATACATATATGTCATCCAAAATATTTGCACATTGTAATCTCGCCACTATCTCAAGTTTGCCTCCCTTATAGAAGGAAACACCTCCATTGAATAAAGAGAGAGGGTAAATATCCTCCATTACTCTAATTAGAACAGATCATCTTTATAAGTTGACAACTTGATAACTTTGCATGTGATGAAAGAGCATAAATGCCAGTATTATTATTTTTTCTAAACAAACTTTTAAAAAAATTTGGAAAAAATTTAGATTTACATTAAAGTTGCAAAGATAGTACAGAGAGTTCCTATATACCTCTCACCCAATTTCCTATAATATTAACATCTCTCATGGTACATTTGTCAAAACTAAGAAAGTAACATTAATAGCATTGCTATTAATTACACTCCAGACTTTATTTGGATTTCACTAGTTTCTCCACGAATGTCCTTTTTCTGTTTCAGGATCCAATCCAGGGTTCCACATTGCCTTTAGTCTCCATGTCTCCATAGTCTCCTTTGATCTGTGATGGTTTCTAAATATTTCCTTTTTTTTTCATGACCTTGACAGCTTGGAAGAGTGCTAGTCAGGTGCTTTGTAGAATGAATGTCCCTCAGTTTAATTCTGTGAGGTATTTGTCATGATTAGCCTAGGGTTTTGGGTTTGGGGGAAGAAAACCACAGATGTGAAGTGCCTTCTCATCGCATCTCATCAGGGAGTGCATGATATTGTAAGAGGAGAAAAAAAATCTTTCTTTTACCCATTTTAGGTTCTTGGCTGGGTCTCTGTAACAAAAAGCAGATTAAAGAGAGAAAAGCATACACATTTATTTCACATAAATTTTATATGACATGGTAGCCAAGGAAATGAAGATCTGACCATTTTTATGCTAGGTTTGAGGAAGAGTGGAAAGTTGTGGGAAAATGTGATAGAGGACAAAAGGGGTATGAGTTACATGTAGTAAACTGGAGGAAACTTAGCAAGGCCTGTTCGTTCAGATTTCTCTCAGCATCCTTCCATCTTCAGAGATAAGGATGCTCCTCTGAGTATAGGGAGGGCACCTCTCACATGAGGGATTTATGACTTGCTTCAGGAGAAGGTCCAAGAATCCTTCCTGCACTTGCCGTTTCTCAGATTCCTTTAGCTTAAAATATCCAACATGCCAAGGTGCCATATTTTGGGGTAGTGTATCTTGAATCCTGTCACTATCAACATGACTAACAAATAGTGATATTATATTGATTACTTGGTTAAAGTTGTGTTTGCCAGGTTTCTTTACTGAAAAGTTGCTGTTTGTTACAGGTTGAATTGTGTTCTTCAAAAAAGGTAATTTGAAGTCCTAGCCCCCATACCTGGAAATGTGATCTTATTTGGAAATAGGGTCTTTGCATATTTAATCAAGTTAAGATGAGATCATTAGGATGGGCCCTAATTCAATATGACAGGTGTCCTTATAAGATTAGGAAAATGCCATGTGAAGGATCTGTGAACACACAGAGACACACATGTGACAACAGAGGCAGAGTTTGGGGTGCTGCAGCTGCAAGCCATGGCTCAAGGGCCAACCCAGAAGCTAGGAAGAGGCAAGGAAGGGTTCTCCGCTAGAGAGTCAGAGAGAGCATGGCCTTACCAGCAACTTGATTTAGGACTTTTAGACTCCAGAGCAATGAGACAATAAATTTCTGTTGTTTTAAACTACCTAATTTGTGGTACTTTGTTTTGACAACCGTAGGAAACGAATACACTGTTCGTCATTTTCCATCCTCTGTACTTTATAAGCAAGCTGCCAAATCTAGGTCACACTCAAAGGTATTTAGTTTGCTCATATGTGTACATTTCGAAAACTTTGGACAGAGCTTGCCACTATCTCTTTTATTTTTTTTTAAAACACCTTTATTGGAGTATAATTGCTTTACAATGGTGTGTTAGTTTCTGCTGTATAACAAAGTGAATCAGCTATACATATACATGTATCCCCATATCTCCTCCCTCTTGCATCTCCCTCCCACCCTCCCTATCCCACCCCTCTAGGTGGTCACAAAGCACCGAGCTGATCTCCCTGTGCAATGCGGCTGCTTCCCACTAGCTATCTGTTTTACATTTGGTAGTGTATATATGTCCATGCCACTCTCTCACTTCGTCCCAGCTTACCCTTCTCCCTCCCCATGTCCTCAAGTCCATTCTCTAAGTCTGTGTCTTTATACCTGTCCTGCTCCTAGGTTCTTCAGAACCTTTTTTTTTTTTTTTTTTAGATTCCATATATATATGTTAGCATACGGTATTTGTTTTTCTCTTTCTGAATTACTTCACTCTGTATGACAGTCTCTAGGTCCATCCACCTCACTACAAATAACTCAATTTCGTTTCTTTTTATGGCTGAGTAATATTCCATGTATATATGTGCCACATCTTCTTTATCCATTCATCTGTTGATGGACACTTAGGTTGCTTCCATGTCCTGGCTATTGTACATAGAGCTGCAATGAACATTGTGGTACATGACTCTTTTTGAATTATAGTTTTCTCAGGGTATATGCCCAGTAGTGGGATTGCTGGGTCGTATGGTAGTTCTATTTTTACTTTTTTAAGGAACCTCCATACAGTTCTCCATAGTGGCTGTATCAATTTACTTTCCCACCAACAGTGCAAGAGGGTTCCCTTTTCTCTACACCATCTCCAGCATTTATTGTTTGTAGATTTTTTGATGATGGCCATTCTGACTGGTGTGAGGTGATACCTCATTGTAGTTTTGATTTGCATTTCTCTAATGATTAGGGATGTTGAGCATCCTTTCACGTGTTTGTTGGCAATCTGTATATCTTCTTTGGAGAAATGTCTATTTAGGTCTTCTGCCCATTTTTGGATTGGGTTGTTTGTTTTTTGGATATTGAGCTGCATGAGCTGCTTGTGAATTTTGGAGATTAATCCTTTGTCAGTTGCTTCGTTTGCAAATATTTTCTCCCATTCTGAGGGTTGTCTTTTTGTCTTGTTTATGGTTTCCTTTGCTGTGCAAAAACTTTTAAGTTTCATTAGGTCCCATTTGTTTATTTTTGGTTTAATTTCCATTTCTCTAGGTTGTGGGTCAAAAAGGGTCTTGCTGTGATTTATGTCATAGAGTGTTCTGCCTATGTTTTCCTCCTAGAGTTTTATAGTGTCTGGCCTTACATTTAGGTCTTTAATCCATTTTGAGTTTATTTTTGTGTATGCTGTTAGGAAGTGTTCTAATTTCATTCTTTTACATGTAGCTGTCCAGTATTCCCAGCACCACTTATTGAAGAGGCTGTCTTTTCTCCATTGTATATGCTTGCCTCCTTTATCAAAGATAAGGTGACCATATGTGCGTGGGTTTATCTCTGGGCTTTCTATCCTGTTCCATTGATCTACATTTCTGTTTTTGTGCCAGTACCATACTGTCTTGATTGCTGTACCTTTGTAGTACAGTCTGAAGTCTGGGAGCCTGATTCCTCCAGCTCAATTTTTCTTTCTCAATATTGCTTTGGCTATTTGGGGTCTTTTGTGTTTCCACACAAATTGTGAATTTTTTTGTTCTAGTTCTGTAAAAAATGCCATTGCTAGTTTGATAGGGATTGCACTGAATCTGTAGATTGCTTTGGGTAGTATAGTCATTTTTACAATGTGATTCTTCCAATCCAAGAACATGGTCTATCTCTCCATCTGTTTGCATCATCTTTAATTTCTTTCATCAGTGTCCTATAGTTTTCTGCATACAGGTCTTTTGTCTCCTTAGGTAGGCTTATTCCTAGGTATTTTATTCTTTTTGCTGCAATGGTAAATGGGAGTGTTTCCTTAATTTCCCTTTCAGGTTTTTCATCATTAGTGTATAGGAATGCAAGAGATTTCTGTGCATTAATTTTGTATCCTTCTCCTTTACCAAATTCATTGATTAGCTCTAGTAGTTTTCTGGTAGCATCTTTAGGATTCTCTATGTGTAGTATCATGTCATCTGCAAGCAGTGACAGCTTTACTTCTTCTTTTCCAATTTGGATTCCTTTTATTTCTTTTCCTTCTCTGATTGCTGTGGCTAAAACTTCCAAAACTATGTTGAATAATAGTGGTGAGAGTGGACAACCTTGTCTTGTTCCTGATCTTAGAGGAAATGGTTTCAGTTTTTCACCATTAAGAACGATGTTGGCGGTGGGTTTGTCATATATGGCCTTTATTGTGTTGAGGTAATTTACCTCTATGCCAACTTTGTAGAGGGTTTTTGTTATAAATGGGTGTTGAATTTTGTCAGAAGCTTTTTCTGCATCTATTGAGATGATCATATGGTTTTTCTCCTTCTATTTGTTAATATGGTTTATCACATTGATTGATTTGCGTCTATTGAAGAATCCTTGCATTCCTGTGATAAACCCCACTTAATCATGGTGTATGATCCTTTTAATGTGCTGTTGGATTCTGTTTGCTAGTATTTTCTTGAGGATTTTTGCATCTATGTTCATCAGTGATACTGGCCTGTAGTTTTCTTTCTTTGTGACATCTTTGTCTGGTTTTTGTTATCAGGGTGATGGTGGCCTCGTCAAATGAGTTTGGGAATGTTCCTCCCAAACTGTATTTCGGAATGTTCCTCCCAAACTGTATTTCGGAAGAGTTTGAGAAGGATAGGTGTTAGCTCTTCTCTAAATGTTTGATAGAATTCTCCTGTGAAGCGATGTGGTCCTGGGCTTTTGTTTGTTGGAAGATTTTTAATCACAGTTTCACTTTCAGTGCTTGTGATTGGTCTGTTTATATTTTCTATTTCTTCCTGGTTCAGTCTCAGAAGGTTGTGCTTTTCTAAGAATTTGTCCATTTCTTTCAGGTTGTACATTTTATTGGCATATAGTTGCTTGTAGTAATCTCTCATGATCCTTTGTATTTCTGCAGTGTCAATTGTTACTTCTCCTTTTTCATTTCTAATTTGATTGATTTGAGTCTTCTCCCTTTTTTTCTTGATCAGTCTGGCTAATGGTTTATCAGTTTTGTTTATCTTCTCAAAGAACCAGCTTTTAGTTTTATTCATCTTTGTTATTGTTTCCTTCATTTCTTTTTCATTTATTTCTGATCTGATATTTATGATTTTTTTCCTTCTGCTAACTTTGGGGTTTATTTTGTTCTTTCTCTAATTGCTTTAGGTGTAAGGTTAGGTTGTTTATTTGAGGTGTTTCTTGTTTCTTGAGGTAGGGTTGTATTGCTATAAACTTCCCTCTTAGAACTGCGTTTGCTGCATCCCGTAAGTTTTGGGTCATCGTGTTGTCATTGTCATTTGTTTCTAGGTATTTTTTGATTTCCTCTTTGATTTCTTCAGTGATCTCTTGGGTATTTAGTAGTGTATTGTTTAGCCTCCATGTGTTTGTATTTTTTTCAGATTTATTTCCATAATTAATATCTAGTCTCATAACATTGTGGTCGGAAAAGGTACTTGAAGTGATTTCAGTTTTCTTAAATTTACCAAGGCTTGATTTGTGGCCCAAGATATGATCTATCCTGGAGAATGTTCCATGAGCACTTGAGAAGAAAGTGTGTTGTGTTGTTTTTGGGTGGAATGTCCTATAAATATCAATTAAGTCCATCTTGTTTAATGTATCATTTAAAGCTTGTGTTTCCTTATTTATTTTCATTTTGGATGATCTGTCCATTGGTGAAAGTGGGTTGTTAAAGTCCCCTAGTATGATTGTGTTACTGTCAATTTCCCCTTTCATGGCTGTTAGCATTTGCCTTATGTATTGAGGTGCTCCTACGTTGGGTGCATAAATATTTACAACTGTTGTATCTTCTTCTTCAACTGATCCCCTGATCATTATGTAGTGTCCTTCTTTGTCTCTTGTAATAGTCCTTATTTTAAAGTCTATTTTGTCTGATACGAGAATTGTTACTCCAGCTTTCTTCTTATTTGCATGGAATATCTTTTTGCATCCCCTCACTTTCAGTCTGTATGTGTCCCTAGGTCTGAATTGGGTCTCTTGTAGACAGCATATTTATGGGTCTTGTTTTTGTATCCATGCAGCCAGTCTATGTCTTTTGGTGGGAGCATTTAATCCATTTACATTTAAGGTAGTTATTGATATGTATGTTCCTATTACCATTTTCCTAATTGTTTTGGGTTTGTTAATGTAGGTCTTTTCCTTCTCTTGTGTTTCCTGCCTAGAGAAGTTCCTTTAGCATTTGTTGTAAAGCTGGTTTGGTGGTACTGAATTCTCTTAGCTTTTGCTTGTCTGTAAAGGTTTTAATTTCTCCATCAAATCTGAATGAGATCCTTTCTCAGTAGAGTAATCTTGGTTGTAGGTTTTTCCCTTTCATGACTTTAAATATGTCCTGCCACTCCCTTCTGGCTTGCAGAGTTTCTGCTGAAAGATCAGCTGTTAACCTTATGGGGATTTTCTTGTGTGTCATTTGTTGCTTTTCCCTTGCTGCTTTTAATATTTATTCTCTGTATTTAAGTTTTGATAGTTTGATTAATATGTGTCTTGGCATGTTTCTCCTTGGATTTATCCTATATATGACTCTGTGTGCTTCCTGGACTTGATTGACTATTTCCTTTCCCATATTAGGGAAGTTTTCAACTGTAATCTCTTCAAATATTTTCTCAGTCCCTTTCTTTTTCTCTTCTTCTTCTAGGACCCCTATAATTCGAATGTTGGTGCGTTTAATGTTGTCCCAGAGGTCTCTGAGACTGTCCTCAATTCTTTTCATTGTCTTTTCTTTATTGTGCTCTGTGGTAGTTATTTCCACTATTTTATCTTCCAGGTCACTTATCTGTTCTTCTGCCTCAGTTATTCTGCTGTTGATTCCTTCTAGAGAATTTGTAATTTCATTTGTTGTGTTGTTCATCATTGTTTGTTTGCTCTTTAGTTCTTCTAGTTCCTTGTTAAACGTTTCTTGTATTTCCTCCATTTTTTTCCCAAGATTTTGGATCATCTTTACTATCATTACTCTGAATTCTTTCTCAGGTGACCGCCTGTTTCCTCTTCATTTGTTTGGTCTGGTGGGTTTTTACCTTGCTTCTTCATCTTCTGTGTGTTTCTATGTCTTCTCATCTTGCTTAACTTACTGTGTTTGGGGTCTCCTTTATGCAGGCTGCAGGTTCGTAGTTCCCGTTGTTTCTGGTGTCTGCTCACAGTGGATAAGGTTGGTTCAGTGGTTTGTGTAGGCTTCCTGGTGGACGGGACTGGTGCCTGTGTTCTGGTGGATGAAGCTGGATCTTGTCTTTCTGGTGGGCAGGACCATGCCCAGTGGTGTGTTTTGGTGTGTCTGTTACCTTATTATGATAGGACAGTTTGGTTAAACCACTTGAAGTTCAAGCTTTTTATAACAGTTTAAAGTAGAGTTTGAGTTCTTCTCCTTTCCAGGAGGAAAGACGGAATATTATATTAAATCTACTTACGTGTAAAAGTCCCCAAAATAAGCTGTGTTTGAGGAAGTTAATACATTTTATTTTTCCTTGATCTTTCTTTCTTTCTTTTTCTTTTTCTTTCTTCCTTCCTTCCTTCCTTTCTTTCTCTCTTTCTTTCTTTCTTTCTTTCTTCCTTCCTTCCTTCCTTCCTTCCTCCCTTCCTTCCCTTCTTTCAGTCCTTCTTTCCTTCCTCCCATCCTTTCTCCCTCCCTCCCTCCCTTCCTCCCTCCCTCCCTTCCTTCCTTCTCTCTCTCTCTTTTTTCCTTTCCCTTCCTTCCTTTACTTCCCTCCCTTCCTCTCTCCCTCCTTTCCTTCCTTACTTGTTTTCTTTTATTTATAAGAGAGGTCACTTTCTGTGGAACTTAGTGTATATATATTTGCTTTAAGTACACATTAATTCTGGCTTTTAGACGGAAGACAGAAGAAACGTGAAAATTCATTTTTGCTCCCCTGTTTGCAGTAATAACACCTATTTTCTGAGATTCTTGAGCATATCATTAAATTTACTTTAAAATTTAATTATGTAAAACCAGTGCATTAGAGCTTGTGAAGTCATCATGGCTTGGAAGATGATCTCTCAAGAGTTGCACACCCAGGGGAGCTGGGAGGTTGCATTACTAGTTACCAAAATATGCTTAATGCAAGGCCATTCTTCTTCCTACATAGTGCAGCATTTATTGGGAACATTCCAAAGCCTTATGAATATGTATGCCCCAAATTGTCCATTTAGCTTAGCAACAAAGAAGTATTTTCTATTACCTTATACAATATTGACCATCAGTTACTTTAAAAACGTGTGCTGCTGAAGGTTTTGAATAAGCATGAAGTTAGAAACTACAATAACCCACGCCTTTGTTATATATTAAAAATATTAGAAGATAGCTCCTGACACACACACACGCATGCGCACGCACACACACACACAGACACACAGAGTATACACATACTGGGTTTCCTCCATAAAAATATACATGATTGAAACAGCTTTTATTCTAGATATGGTGTGTATTGACCTTACTCCTTTTATATGGATCTACCGGTTTAATCATTTTTATGAGTACATCTCTTTGACCATGACTCATCAACTTAATCTCCAAATCGTGTCAGTGAATTTGTTAGAGATAGTTTTAGGCAAGGGAAAGGTCTGGAAGAGTGAGGCAGAAAGACTGTGATGATGTTATTCTAAGCGACAGAAAGAAGCATTTTGTTTTCCGTAATTCTATCTTATTGTTCAGCATCACATTCCCAGGAGGCTTACTGAAGTGAGCAAGTGTAATATTCTCTGTTTGCTAAGTATGTATCCATTTTGTTACTCAATAATTATTGGCAGTTAATGATTACTAAATGCAGCTTTAACAATCAATCACATAAGCCATACTTGGGGACATGAGGAGATGACGTAAAAATCAGAGTCTAATGCAGATGATGTGTCATGGATCTGGTTGATAAGCTACCCTCCAAGTTTTTTTTATGTTTGGTTTGAATTAGACTAATTGTGCAGGGAAAATACTGAGTGCTTTTGTAGTAAGATGCTTGTCATGTGCTGGCTATCACATGCAGGTAGTTTGGAACCAAGGAGAAAATACTCCTTCAGTTTTTTTACTTCCTTAAGGAAAAACAATTAGATGTTACCTTTTGATGAAGGAAGAGAAATCATCTAGCAGAACTGAATGGCCCCCCCAAAAAAATCCCCAAACATACTGAGAATAAATCAAGATTTATGAAATCACTTATTTTAAAAAGTGTTTCTTTTTTTAGCAGTTTTAGCAGTTGGGCCCATTTGTTTAAGATTGGCATTCTAAGGAATACATTTTCAAAATCTACCAGGTATCCAGCCATATTCCTACCAAGTCATATATCTTAAAAGTCTGGCTACTGAAAGTTTGGACAGATTATTTGGAAACATGACATATATTTCTACATAGTAAATAGGAGTCGTAAAAAATGGGGAAAACAAAGCAAGAGATAATCTTCCTTCAAACTTCCCCAAATTAAGTTCCAAACATTTAAAAATATTTGTAGTTTTCTAGGGAAGAAATTGTGTTACCTACCTGAAATGATAATTTCCAGAATGTTGCTTTTGAACATGCCAGGTACTTGCTCAGATTGGAATGGAATTTATTGGTACATATATGAATATTTTTAAATGTAATTTCTTATATTTTAAAGAGCGACCAGGTTACTCAGTTTTCTCTTTGGGCCATTAGGAATTCAGCTTGAAAAAGACTTGAAGACATTTGCTTTAAATCCCTTGCTTTCCTGGCTCCTGTCCTCTGCCAACCTCACAGTCTTCAACCCTTCAGGCTATAGTTTTCAGAAACTATTAAATCCTTTTGATTTCATCTTCTAATATTTAACAATTCCCTCTTGTTTCAGTAACAAATCATCCCCACACTCAATGAGCATAAGATAACAGTGGGACAGCTAATCTCTGCTTGGTCGTGCCTGGGCCTCAGCTAGAAAGACTGGAAGAATGGGGTTTGAAATCATCAGAAGGCATCTTCATTCACATCTGGCAGTTGATGGTGTAGCATGGCTGGGACCCCATCTGAGCTGTGGGCTGGCATTTACATGAGGGCTTTCCATATGGTTTTTTCATGTGGGGCCAGTTTGGGCTTCCACACAGGATGGCAGCTGGATTCTAAGAGCAAGTATTTTAAGAGGATCAGGTGGAAGCTGTATCACATTTTATGACCTAACCTCAGATGTCACATAGTGTCTCTTCTGCTATAATTACAAGGGAAGGAACTACTGACCCCACCTCTTGATGGGAGGAGTCTGCAAGTCACATTGGGAGTTGGAGTTGTGGGATGGCAGTTGTGGCAGACACTTTGGGACATTACAATCTGCACGTTTTCCCTCTTCTCCTTACCTACAATCATAATTTTAGATCTGTGTCTCATCATCTTTTGCTGGGACATTACTGCTGATAGCCTCCTATCTGGTCTCCCTGCCTGAGCTCTAATTCTCTTCATATCTGCTCTCCACACAGCATAAGGGTGACCTATTTATTTATTTACTTAAACATCTTTATTGGAGTATAATTGCTTTACAGTGGTGTGTTAGTATCTGCTGTATAACAAAGTAAATCAGCTATACGTATACATGTATCCCCATACCCCTCCCTCTTGCATCTCCCTCCCACCCTCCCTATCCCACCCCTCTAGGTGGTCACAAAGCACCGAGCTGATCTCCCTGTGCTATGCGGCTGCTTCCCACTGGCTATCTATTTTACATTTGGTAGTGTATATATGTCCATGCCACTCTCTCACTTCATCCCAGCTTACCCTTCCCCCTCCCTGTGTCCTCAAGTCCATGCTCTATGTCTGCATCTTTATTCCTGTCCTGCCCCTAGGTTCTTCAGAACCATTTTTTTTTAGATTCCATATATGTGTTAGCACGGTATTTGTTTTTCTCTTTCTGACTAACTTCACTGTATGACAGTCTCTAGGTCCATCCACCTCACTACAGATAACTCAATTTCATTTCTTTTTATGGCTGATTAATATTCCATTGTATATATGTGCCACATCTTCTTTATCCATTCATCTGTCGATGGACACTTAGGTTGCTTCATGTCCTGGCTATTGTAAATAGAGCTGCGATGAACATTGTGGTACATGACTCTTTTTGAATTATGGTTTTCTCAGGGTATATGCCCAGTAATGGGATTGCTGGGTCGTATGGTAGTTTTATTTTTAGCTTTTTAAAGAATGTCCATACTGTTCTCCATAGTGGCTGTATCAATTTACTTTCCCACCAACAGTGCAAGAGGGTTCCCTTTTCTCCACACCCTCTCCAGCATTTATTGTTTGTAGATTTTTTGATGATGGCTGTTCTGACTGGTGTGAGGTGATACCTCATTGTAGTTTTGATTTGCATTTCTCTAATGACTAGGGATGTTGAGAATCCTTTCATGTGTTTGTTGGCAATCTGTATATCTTCTTTGGAGAAATGTCTATTTAGGTCTTCTGCCCATTTTTGGATTGGGTTGTTTGTTTTTTGGATATTGAGCTGCATGAGCTGCTTATATATTTTGGAGATTAATCCTTTGTCAGTTGCTTCATTTGCAAATATTTTCTCCCTTCTGAGGGCTGTCTTTTCATCTTGTTTATGTTTTCCTTTGCTGTGCAAAAGCTTTTAAGTTTCATTAGGTCCCATGTGTTTTTGTTTCTATTTCCATTTCGCTAGGAGGTGGGTCAAAAAGGATCTTGCTGTGATTTATGTCATAGAATGTTCTGCCTATGTTCCCCTCTAAGAGTTTTATAGTGTCTGGCCTTACATTTAGGTCTTTAATCCATTTTGAGTTTATTTTTGTGTATGGTGTTAGGGAGTGTTCTAATTTCATTCTTTTACATGTAGCTGTCCAGTATTCCCAGCACCACTTATTTAAGAGGCTGTCTTTGCTCCATTATGTATTCTTGCCTCCTTTATCAAGGAGAAGGTGACCATATGTGCGTGGGTTTATCTCTGGGCTTTCTATCCTATTCCATTGATCTACATTTCTGTTTTTGTGCCAGTACCGTACTGTCTTGATTACTGTAGCTTTGTAGTATAGTCTGAAGTCAGGGAGCCTGATTCCCCCAGCTCCGTTTTTCTTTCTAAAGATTGCTTTGGCTATTCGGGGTCTTTTGTGTTTCCATACAAATTGTGAAATTTTTTGTTCTAGTTCTGTAGAAAAATGCCATTGGTAGTTTGATAGGGCTTGCATTGAATCTGTAGATTGCTTTGGATAGTGTAGTCATTTTCACAATGTTGATTCTTCCAATCCAAGAACGTGGTATATCTCTCCATCTGTTTGTGTCATCTTTAATTTCGTTCATCAGTGTCTTATAGTTTTCTGCATACAGGTCTTTTGTCTCCTTAGTAGGCTATTCCTAGGTATTTTATTCTTGTTGCTGCAGTGGTAAATGGGAGTGTTTCCTTAATTTCTCTTTCAGATTTTTCATCATTAGTGTATAGGAATGCAAGAGATTTCTGTGCATTAATTTTGTATCCTTCTACTTTACCAAATTCATTGATTAGCTGTAGTAGTTTTCTGGTAGCATCTTTAGGATTCTCTATGTATCATGTCATTTGCAAACAGTGACAGTTCTACTTCTTATTTTCTGATTTGGATTCCTTTTATTTCTTTTCCTTCTCTGATTGCTGTGGCTAAAACTTCCAAAAGTATGTTGAATAATAGTGATGAGACTAGGCAACCTTGTCTTGTTCCTGATCTTAGAGGAAATGGTTTCAGTTTTTCACCATTGAGAACAATGTTGGCTGTGGGTTTGTCATATATGGCCTTTATTGTGTTGAGGTAAGTTCCCTGTATGCCTACTTTCTGGAGGGTTTTTATCATAAATAGGTGTTGAATTTTGTCAAAAGCTTTTTCTGCATCTACTGAGATGATCATATGGTCTTTCTCCTTCAGTTTTTTAACATGGTTTGTCACATTGATTGATTTGCATATATTGAAGAATCCTTGCATTCCTGGGATAAACCCCCACTTGATCATGGTGTATTATTCCTTTAATGTGTTGTTGGATTCTGTGTGCTAGTATTTCGTTGAGGATTTTTGCATCTATGTTCATCAGTGATATTGGCCTGTAGTTTTCTTTCTTTGTGATGTCTTTGTCTAGTTTTGGTATCAGGGTGATGGTAGTCTTGTAGAATGAATTTGAGAGTGTTCCTCCCAAACTGTATTTCAGAAGAGTTTGAGAAGGATAGGTGTTAGCTCTTCTCTAAATGTTTGATAGAATTCTCCTGTGAAGCGATGTGGTCCTGGGCTGTTGTTTGTTGGAAGATCTTTAATCACAGTTTCTCTTTCAGTGCTTGTGATTGGTCTGTTTATATTTTCTATTTCTTCCTGGTTCAGTCTTGGAAGGTTGTGCTTTTCTAGGAATTTGTCCATTTCTTCCAGGTTGTCCATTTTATTGGCATAGAGTTGCTTGTAGTAATCTCTCATGATCCTTTGTATTTCTGCAGTGTCAGTTGTTATTTCTCCTTTTTCATTTCTAATTCTGTTGACTTGAGTCTTCTCCCTTTTTTTCTTGATGAGTCTTGCTAAAGGTTTATCAATTTTGTTTATCTTCTCAAAGAACCGGCTTTTATTGATCTTTGTTATTGTTCCCTTCTTTTCTTTTTCATTTATTTCTGATCTGATCTTTATGATTTCTTTCCTTCTGCTAACTTAGGGGTTTTTTTTGTTCTTCTTTCTCTAATTGCTTTAGGTGTAAGGTTAGGTTGATTATTTGATATGTTTCTTGTTTCTTGAGGTAGGATTGTATTGCTATCAACTTCCCTCTTAGAACTGCTTTTGCTGCATCCCATAGGCTTTGGGTCATCGTGTTTTCATTGTCATTTGTGTCTAGGTATTTTTTGATTTCCTCTTTGATTTCTTCAGTGATCTCTTGGTTATCTAGTAGTGTATTGTTTAGTCTCTGTGTGTTTGTATTTTTTACAGATTTTTCCCTGTAATTGATATCTAGTCTCATAGCATTGTGGTCAGAAAAGATACTTGATACGATTTCAATTTTCTTAAATTTACCAAGGCTTGATTTGTGACCCAAGATATGATCTATCCTGGAAAATGTTCCATGAGCACTTGAGAATAAAGTGTATTCTGTTGTTTTTGGGTGGGATGTCCTATAAATATCAATTAAGTCCATCTTGTTTAATGTATCATCTAAAAGCTTGTGTTTCCTTATTTATTTTCATGATGATCTGTCCATTGGTGAAAGTGGGTTGTTAAAGTCCCCTACTATGATTGTGTTACTGTTGAGTTCCCCTTTTATGGCTGTTAGCATTTGCCTTATGTATTGAGGTGCTCCTGTGTTGGGTGCATAAATATTTACAATTGTTTTATCTTCTTCTTGGATTGATCCCTTGATCATTACGTAGTGTCCTTCTTTGTCTCTTGTAATAGTCTTTAAAGTCTATTTTGTCTGATATGAATATTGCTACTCCAGCTTTCTTTTGTTTTCCATTTGCATGGAATATCTTTTTGCATCCCCTCACTTTCGGTCTGTATTTGTACCTAGGTCTGAGTTGGGTCTCTTGTAGA
Organism: Balaenoptera acutorostrata; assembly: GCF_949987535.1. Lineage (NCBI taxonomy): Eukaryota > Metazoa > Chordata > Mammalia > Artiodactyla > Balaenopteridae > Balaenoptera > Balaenoptera acutorostrata. The sequence continues at coordinate 28,770,422 of NC_080065.1, read as the reverse complement.
CAGCATATATATGGGTCTTGTTTTGTATCCATGCAGCCAGTCTATGTCTTTTGGTGGGAGCATTTAATCCATTTACATTTAAGGTAGTTATTGATATGTATGTTCCTATTACCATTTTCCTAATTGTTTTGGGTTTGTTAATGTAGGTCTTTTCCTTCTCTTGTGTTTCCTGCCTAGAGAAGTTCCTTTAGCATTTGTTGTAAAGCGGGTTTGGTGGTGCTTAATTCTCTTAACTTTTGCTTGTTTGTAAAGATTTTAATTTCTCTGTCAAATCTGAATGAGATCCTTGCTGGGTATTGTTATCTTGGTTGTAGGTTTTTCCCTTTCATGACTTTAAATATGTCCTGCCACTCCCTTCTGGCTTGCAGGGTTTCTGCTGAAAGATCAGCTGTTAAGCTTATGGGGATTCCCTTGTATGTTATTTGTTGCTTTTCCCTTGCTGCTTTTAATATTTATTCTCTGTATTTAATTTTTGATAGTTTGATTATTATGTGTCTTGGCGTGTTTCTCCTTGGATTTATCCTGTATGGGTCTCTCTGTGCTTCCTCTACTTGATTGACTATTTCTTTTCCCATATTAGGGAAGTTTTCAACTGTAATCTCTTCAGATATTTTCTCAGTCCCTTTCTTTTTCTCTTCTTCTTCTGGGACCCCTATAATTCGAATGTTGGTGCGTTAAATGTTGTCCCAGAGGTCTCTGAGACTGTCCTCAATTCTTTTCATTGTTCTTTCTTTATTGTGCTCTGTGGTAGTTATTTCCACTATTTTATCTTACAGGTCACTTATCTGTTCTTCTGCCTCAGTTATTCTTCTATTGATTCCTTCTAGAGAATTTTTAATTTCATTTGTTGTGTTGTTCATCATTGTTTTTTTGCTCTTTATTTCTTCAGTTCCTTGTTAAATGTTTTTTGTATTTTCTCCATTCTATTTCCAAGGTTTTGTTTCATCTTTACTATCATTTCTCTGAATTCTTTTTTGGGTAGACTGCCTATTTTTTCTTCGTTTGTTTGGTCTGGTGGGTTTTTACCTTGCTCCTTCATCTGCTGTGTATTTCTCTCTCTTCTCATTTTGCTTAACTTACTGTGTTTGGGTTCTCCTTTACGCAAGCTGCAGATTTATAGTTCCCATTGTGTTTTTAGTGTCTGCCCCCTGTGGGTAATGTGTGTTCAGTGGTTTGTATAGGCTTCCTGTGCGAGGGGACTGGTGCCTGTGTTCTGGTGGATGAGGCTGGATCTTGTCTTTCTGGTGGGCAGGACTGCATCTGGTGGTGTGTTTTGGGGTGTCTGTGAACTTATTATGATTTTAGGCATCCTCTCTGCTAATGGGTGGGGTTGCGTTCCTGTCTGGCTAGTTTTTTGTCATAGGGTGTCCAGCACTGTAGCTTGCTGGTCGTTGAGTGGAGCTGGTTCTTAGTGTTGAGACGGAGATCTCTGGGAGAGCTCTTGCTGATTGATATTACATTGGGCCGGGAGGTCTCTGGTGGACCAATGTCCTGAACTTGGCTCTCCTACTTCAGAGGCACAGTCCTGACACCTGGCCGGAGCACCAAGGCCCTGTCAGCCACATGGCTCAGGGTTGACCATCCTCTCTCCTCATCTCCCCACAGGAAAATGCTAGCTGTGTCCTGTTCTTCTGCCACAAACTCTGGGTGACCTATATAAAATGGAAATCTGTACATCATTTCTTTTCTAAAACCCTCAAGGCTCTTATAGAAGAACGACCCTCAACCTGGTATACAAGCCCTTCATGATATTTGCCAAACCGTATAACCTTTTTACATGGCATTCTCCAACAAAAACAAATTTTCCACACTTTCCTCTTGCTCCTTCCTCATCATGCATGTACATAGGCTCCCCATGCCTTTTCCATGGTTTCTTTTCTCCCTCAATTATATCCTCTACCATCTTCATCTTCCTCCAGCTAATGCGTTTTAGTTCTCTACACACAGGATCAGGCATTACCTTCTCCATGCAGTTTGCAACATGATTTCAGCTTATCTTCTAAATTGTAATTCTCATTTCTACTCACTGTGCCTCTTTCCCCCCATGTATTAAACTAAAATATAACCCTCAACTTATATGGATGTTATAAAAATTAAATGAATTTAAGATATGTAAAGTTCTTATAACAATGCCAAGCACATGGGAACTGCTCAAAAGATATTAAGTAGTATTATTGTGATTATTATCCAGTTGCATCTTACATTTCTGGCAAACTGGATTAATTGTGGAAAATGTCTTGCCTTGATGTCTTTGCTTATGTTCTTTTCTGCATCGAATTCTCTACCCCTATCTCTATGTCGATTCATTTTTTCTCTTCCCCTCATTTTGTTTTATATTCCACAAATTCTCAAGGAAGGCATCTGCAACAGACTGAATGTTTGTGTTCCCCCCAAATTCATGTATTGAAACTAATGCCCAATGTGATGGTATAGGAGGTGGAGCCTTTGGGAGGTCCTTAGGTCATGAGGGTAGAGCCCTCATGAATGGGATTAGTGCCCTTATAAAAGTGATCCTAGAGAGCTAGCTTGCCCTTTCCACCATGTGGCCCGCAAAGAGGACCATCTATGAACCAGGAAATGAGTTCTCACCAGACACTGAATCTGCCTGTCTGCCATGATCTTGGACTTCCCAGCCTCCAGAACTGTGAAAAATAAATGTTTGTTATTTATAATCCACCCAGTCTCTGGTTTTTTGTTATAGCAGCTTGAACACACTAAGACAGCATCTTTCTTCTCCAAACTTTAAACCCTCATAACATTTTTTGTACACCCTCTTGGAATCTGTGTATCCTATTTTTTATATTAGTTTGTTTGAATGTGAATTGTTTATGGAATTCTCAAAGGTAAGGGTTACATCATATATTTTTATCACTTTAATTCCTAACATTCTGCCTTGCTTGGCATAAGCTAATATTCATTGACTTAAGTTAGGCTTAAGACAAAAGACTTTTCAGAGATTTTGATATTAGTAAATGAAGACAAATGTTCATTAAATTTGACATTAAGTTTTATTATATTATGTCATATATATTATGTACATTTTTAAGATATACTCAATGCTTTGTATTATAAGGTGGAAATATGTAAAATGTTAATTTTGTCTTCTAGTTTAAAATTTGATGTTTTAATTACTCCAAATTTTTGTCTTCTTTCTTTTTAATTATCCTTATTTCATTTCTTTCTAAATTAATGCAAAGAAAGATGATTATACAGACTGTCCTGAAACTATTCTACGTAAAGCTTTTAAAGAGATATTTGTAATTGTTAATTTATAATTTATTTTGAGTCCTAAATTTATTTCATGAATACTCAGTTGGTAGCTAACATGGGATAAACACTGGGGCTTCAGGAATTAACAAGACAGCTTCTTCCTCAAGGAGCTTAGGATTTTAGGTAAAGAGGGAAGAATCAGTGGGAGATACAGATGAAGAGTAAGAGAGTTCAAAGCAGATGATATTATTTTCAGCCAAAAGGATCAAAAAAGGATTTATTGGAGCACATGGTATTTGGTCTGAGTCTTGAAGGTCTGGTGGGATTTGGTAAGCATTTGTTATTCCAGAGAAAAGAAGAAAGCAGAAGAGTTGTCCAGTGAATGTGACAATGTGAACATACCTATTTCGTGGGAAGACACAAGGGCGTGCAAGTATGGGGAATAGAGTTTGGTTGAAACATACTGTGGATGTAAAAGGAGGAATAGGAAAGGTAGTTGGAGCCTGGTGCCAAAGTCTTGAAATATTCTGCTTGGTTCTGTAGGTGATGTGAAGCCATTAATAGGTCTAGATGTGATCAAACTGAGTTACAGGAATTTGCATGGGGAAAGGACCACTGAGGTGAACTGCTTAGCAAAAGCATCTGACCTCAAATACTTTCTCCGTAAATGTTTAAAGAAAATCTAATTTGGCTGTGGATATATTTGCTTTTCCCCTGGCAATCCTATTTCATAAACTTGAGGTTGCTTTTTAGGTGAGGCTTTTCAGTTACTCCCAACCCAGGTAGGAATCATTCCAGTGAATGACCCTGGGGCGACAGCTCCACAAACCAATTACAATACTCAGGAGATTTCTGCACAGGGTCTGTGTCACTCTGATTTCAATTAACATCTCTCTTAATTAGAAAGAAATAACAGAGGAACAGAGGGTGATACTTCTAAATCTTTGCTCCTTGTTTAACTTTCTGTCCATCTGATATATGAGATAGCAGAGATGGAAATTTGGAGAGCTGAATTCATGGAGAATTTGATTATAACAATTAAATTTTAAAAAGTTAGGTCAGGTAAACTATATGCAATTTAGAGTTTATTCTAACCTCTACATCTGCCTTGAAGAAGCTGTATAGTTGTACTTTAGAAGCTATTTCTGTGGACTCTATATGTCGAACTGTTATGGACAGTACTCTAATTAAACCAACATCATACATAGAACTTAGGTCCCTAATTCAGTGTCCAAAAGAAAACTCAGCAGTGTAGCTACTCACCTCAAAAACAGCAAAACAACAATATGAAACAAGGGTTGCTTCATCGTGCCAACTGAGCTTCTAGACACTGTGTCATTGGGTATATATGTTAATTTACCCCTGGAGGGGATACCTTCAATATATAAACTGAGAGTATTACTTCAGCCAAAGGGAAGATCTGATTCACCCCTACCATCCCAGCTTTCTAATCTTTTCAGAAAGCTGGATAATCTGACCTTAACTAGACAGTTCATGTGATAAAATGTCAAAGGCAAATCATTGCTTCCTGAACTTAAAGCTAACTGTACTCAAATAAGAAGGGAAATGCCTTGTTAGAAAGACAATAAAAGAAAAGCAACTCAAAAGGGCTTTTTAAACTACAGTGACGTCATCACCATGTAATAACATATTCAGTAGAGATGGTAACAGAGAAAATTCTACCAGAAGTATTTATAGGTATTAAACACAGATATCTGGAGGTAGGAGTCCCTAATCTAGGGCTTTATATCATCTCCCTTTAATTAAAGAGGAGAAACACTTTCATTTAATTTCAACAGGACCTGTGAAATACTTTCATCATTTCATACATATTGTGATAAGGGACTAATATGGTTAATGGAAATTGGATTTTTCCCTTTTTAGGTCAATAAAAATAGCTTCCATTTGCCGACTGTTTACCTTATAAATGCTTCACATAAATTATCTTATTTATTTCCCACAAAGTTATGTGGCTGATAGTATTACATTCATTTTACAGGTGAGGAAGCTGTGATTAAACATATTCAAAGATGTTCCCAAAGTTACAAGCAATTAGAGTCAGTGTTTGAATCCAGGTTAGTGTGAATTCAAAATCTGAACTATTTCCCACAACATTTTAATGATGTCATAAAATATCTTAGGATCTGCTGTGGGAATGGTATTTTAAACTGTTCCTTAAACAACATTGTCATGGGGCTTCAGCTGCATCTTTAGCAGATCCTATAAATTAGGACCCCTTAATACCAAAACTTTGAGGTTCATAGGCATAATATGTGACGCTGAATCAGGAAAGTTTCAATTTGTAACATTTAAGTTGCTTTTTCCTATCCCTAATTTGATTAAGTGGGTTAGAAATGAAGCAACACTGTAAATTGAAACAATTCTACTTGTTTTTAGTCTAGGTAACTTAATCTTAGTTGTTGTGTTTCTTTTCTTATACTACTTGTTTTCCTGTTCACAAAGTAGTGTAGTTGTGAGGGTAACAGCCCTTTATATATAGCACAATCTTTACGTAACATGGTTCAGCCATTTAGAACTCAAATGAAGCTTCGTGCCATAGCTTAAATAAATATTTTACTTTAGGTTGAGTGCCGTGGGCTGAGTGTTTGTGTCCTCCCAAAATTCATATATTGAAATCTTAACCCCCAAAGGTGATGTAGTATTAGGAGGTGGGTCATTTGGGCTGTGTTTAGGTCATGAGGGTGAAGACCCATGAATGGGATTAAGGCCCTTACAAAAGAGGCCCCAGAGATTCCTCACCCCTTCATCCCTGTGAGGACACAGTGAGAAATCTGCGATCCGGAAGAGAGCACTCTGACTATGCTGGCTCGCTGATCTCAAACCTCCTGCCCCCAGAACTGTGAGAAATAAGTTTCTGTTGCTTGTAAGCCACCCAGTCTGTGGTATTTTATAATAGCAGCCTGAACAGACTAAGACGCTGAGATCTCAGATTTTCAAGTAGGAAGTCCTGCTTTTTTACTATTCCCTTATCTGAATGCATTCAATAGGTCTAGTAATTTTTCAGCCCTGGACCATGCCTCCTTAGCTCACCACATACCTTGAATATCAACTAGCGCCAAGGGCCACTTCTTGGGTTTGTCCTGTCAGTTTCTAATTTAGGAAAATGGGATGCAGCAGCCTCCTTGTATTCTTTATACACATTCAATACTTCCACACCCTTTAAACCCTCAGGGACATTCAAGGAAACTTCACAATTTTGTGTCATTTTCTGCTCAGATTCAAGGCCATCAGAATTATAATTAATTTGCATTTTAGACCCTTGTGTAAGAGGATGTCACTTCTTGGAAATGCTGTCGGTTGATAAAATAAAGCAAGAAGCACCCACTGCTCTGATACACTTAATTAGGAATTCCAGGTAGTTACTTATTATGTCCCTTTACATTTCTGGAAGTTTATAGAGAAAATTGTTTCTTCCCCTTTTGTGTCAAAAGAAAGAAAGAAAGGGAGGGAGGGAGGAAGGAAGGAAGGAAGGAGGGAGGGGGGAGGGAAGGAAGGAAGGAAGGAAGGAAGGAAGGAAGGAAGGAAGGAAGGAAGGAAGCTATTCCTTCAGTACAGGAAAGCTTTTCTTCTTCAGAGATAAGATCCTTAAGTGACCTTTGTTAAACATATTTTTCTATCCTAATGTTTTCCTTTACCTTTTGGTTGTTAGAAAATAGCCTAAGTCTGAAAAAAGGCAAATATTTAGTTAAGTACACTAAAAGCACAGCATGGAAGAAAATGAACTCTTTGTTTTATTTTTTTATTTTAACAAATACTTACATTTTTAAGTGCTTTAAAGTATTACTCATTTAATCCTTATTATAACCCTGTGAGACAGAGTACTATCATTATCCCATTTTACAGATGTGACTAGATAATATTATACGGGCAATGGCAAAGTGTTTGAGTCCTGTATACAGATATAGAATTATAGCAGAAGTAAAATGTTGACTACTAGCTTCTTTAAAGAGTCGTTATTTCTCTGTGGCAGCTTTCTTATGCTTAATCTCGATGGTGAGTCAAATTCATATTATGTTATGAACAGCTTCTCCAAGAATTCTAGTGGACAAGTTCCTGAAGTTAATTCTAAAGATGAACTTAGTGTATTAAATTCTGCACCACAGTGAGTCACATTATAGTGAAGCTTCAACATGCATTCTTTTTATAGTTAGAGAAGCAAATTAAAGGAGATTTAATTTGCTTTTGAGCTGCTCTCCAATTTAATTGTTCACATTTATATAATAGGTGGTAGCATAACCTATTGGAAAGGATAGCCAAAAGCAATTGAGTTCTATTTGTTCCTTAATGGACTATCTGTGTGATTTCAGGTAAATCCTTTTATCTTTTTCTGATTTTTGTTTTCTTTTCAGTAAAGCAAGAATAGCCACTTTTATTTCCCTGCCTATTTCTTAGTACTAGTCTGTGAAAAAACGCAAACCAGCTATTGCTCAGGAGGAGGAGAGGCACAGCTGGGTGTCCCCTTTTCTTTTCTTTGCTTTTAGACTACTTGTAATATTATCCGCTATTCTTGCCTAAATGGCATTTTGTGATTTTGATGGACAAGGAGTCCTTGTGCAGTTTGTCAAACAACCTATTACAAAAGCTTTTTGATAAAAGCAATATTTTAACACTTTACTGACTCTAGAAGACTGCTCCTTGAGATTGTATCTGCTTTGATGTAATGGGCAGAGAGGTTAACTTCTTTACATTTTTTACAGAGATATTTATTAAGTGTCTACCGAAAGTGAATGGATAGGAAGTAATATGGGTCAACATTAAAGCAGAATTAAGAAACCCTGGTTTTTAGTTCCTGCTTTACCGTTTATAGGCACCAGTCTTCAGATACATTATTTAAGTCAGCTGAAATTTGGTTTCCTCATCTATTAAATGAAGCTACTAATATCTCTTCTGCCTTTGAAAACCATAGATGCCATTTGTCTTATTGATTTTTATAGATAAATGACAGTGATATTTAGAAATGAAACTAGTTAAAGGAGTAACGGAACCTGTTCTCGTTTTGCATGAGCAATAACATCATTAGTCCTTTTAATTTAAATGACAGTGTAATAAATTGACTATGTACTTTTTCTTAGGAAATCCAGACTGTTAATGGAAACTTATTTGTACCGTTAAAAAATCTATCCAAATATTTTCTCTGGGTTTCCAAAGTTTTAGTTAATTTTGGATTCCTTTGCAGATTTTCTTCCAAACTTCCTGTAATAATTATGTGGAGAATGCTCATAGTCTTTACTATGAGCCAAGGTCAAAATAGCACCAGACTCCTACTTAACTTCTCTTTTCTCTCTATCTATGTCTAAATTGGACTTACCATCTTTCCTCCAAAAATACTTCCTTCTTCTGAATTTCCTATTTGGTACACTTTATGGGATGTAAACCTGGAGTCATCACACAATCCTTCCCATCACCTTGTTCTCTCTTTTTCTCCGTTTTGCCTATCATAATCTATAAATCACCAAGAACCATTTATTTATTCTTCCTCCTATTACTTATATATGCTCCTTTGCATAAATATTTCTTTTCAAAAATTTGAATAAATATGAGGAGCAATGTGTCAGTGGGTGAGATGCTATGAACCAGGAGAATTAAGGCCACTGGAAAGACCACTGATAATAAACCTAAAGTTAGTGCTAATCATAATAACAACAACTAAATATTTCCTTCTTTAAAACAAATTTGAAGAACAGATTTGAAAAGAGTAGCATGCTGCTTAAGCATTTATTGATTGACATGGAAATAAAAGCAAATCAAAAATGCTACTGTAAGCATTCACTAGTGTAAGACAGGTCAAACAATGTAACATGACATTTTATTTAATAACAAAGTTAATGACAACAGTAAAATATGTTGATAGTTTTTGGTTGTCTTGTGTGTGTGCATGTTGTGTTGTATGTGTATTTTTGTGTAGGAGGTACTGTTATAAGATAGTCTATTATCATGCATATAAGAAAAATACTTAATATATATTAAACATTCTTCTAAATGACTTCTCAGATAGACTATTATTTCAACATCATAACAGTTCCATGCAACAGTTACTATTATTATGCCCATTTTACAGATGGCCACAAATGAGGCAAAGAGCAGTTGTTTGTCCAGAGTTACAGATATTGAGTAAAGCACAGATGGGATTCTTAGCCAGGATATTCATATTCAGAGGCTAACCTCTTAACCTCAACACATGTTCCTATTCTGTCTCATGAGAATTTAATCATCATCCTTTATAAGTAGTCATACTATGAACCTCATCAGGTTCTGTTGCAGAATCATCTACAATAGAGCCTAGACTGTAACTCTATTATTGGGGAAGTAATACACACCTGACATATACTTTGCTGGTTTTGACACTTTCAAATTTAAATTCAAACTATCTGTGGATGGGTTGATTAGAGGTCACTGAGTGAGAGAGAGATGAATGAGTGGAAGACGGGAGAGCAACCCAGAGCTATGCATGTGGAGGGATTGGAGGTGTTGGGGAGAGGTAGAAATGGGCCCTATCACAGAGTCTGTTTTGAGGTTGATCTCTCAGTGGCCCAAAATGATCTGTGCTTGACCCTTGGGGGGAAATTTAAAGAGTGGCTCCCCATCCCACTGAAAAATCTGTGACATGCTATGACTGTTGTACAAGATAAGTGTGTATATAGGGCAGTGGTTTTCAACTGGAGGCAATTCTCACCCTCCCCTGGGTGGCATCTGGTAATGTCTGGAGACATTGGTGATTATCATGACTCAGGGGTAGGTTTGCTACTGGCAGCTAGTGGCTAAAGGCCAGGGATGCTGCTAAACATCTGACAATGCACAAGACAGGCCCCCCTGCCACAAAGAATTGTCTGGTCCAAAATGTCAATAGGGCCACCATTGAGAAACCTTGATAAAGGGGAATCCGGTCCTCTTTGCTTCATCACACAGACTTCCACAAGTGTAGTTTTGACACAGTGTAAATTCTTTTTTTTTTTCTTGTCTTTCTGTGTCTGGTTTATTTCACTTAGCATAATGTCCTCCAGATCCATCCATGTTGTTACAAATGGCAGGATTTCCTTCTTTTTAAAGGCAGAATAACATTTCACTGAATGGTAATACAACATTTTATTTATCCATTCATCTGTCAGTGGATATTTAGGTTATTTCCATATCTTTTTTTTTTTAACATCTTTTTTGGAGTATAATTGCTTTACAATGGTGTGTTAGTTTCTGCTTCATAACAAAATGAATCAGCTATACATATACGTATATCCCCATATCTCCTCCCTCTCGCGTCTCCCTCCCACCCTCCCTATCCCACCCCTCTAGGTGGTCACAAAGCACCGAGCTGATCTCCCTGTGCTATGCGGCTGCTTCCCACTAGCTATCTATTTTACATTTGGTAGTATATATGTGTCCATGCCACTCTCTCACTTCGTCCCAGCTTACCCTTCCTACTCCCCGTGTCCTCAAGTCCATTCTCTACATCTGCATCTTTATTCCTGTCCTGGCCCTAGATTCTTCAGAACCATTTTTTTTTTTTTTTTTTTAGATTCCATATATATGTGTTAGCATAACAGGAAGCACCATAAGCCATAGGGTCATACTGCAATGGGCATGGTAAAGCTTCCTGATGCATTTTCATCTTGATATGGGAGAGTCTGGAAGAAATCTGGGACATTATATGGAAGTATTTGTGGAGCATTCTCTGGTGACTTCTAGAAATAGTACAGAAATAAGTTGGAAGGACAACCAAAGATTCCTCCCTTCTCTCTCTGCTCACCACATCTGCATCTCTTCCTTCTTCCCTTCCTCCTTTTCTTTCCTTCGCCCCCCCTCCTTCCGTCCTTCCTTCCTTCCTTCCATCTTTGTCCTTTCAAACAAAATAATTTTACATCTATTATATGTTAGGAAATCTGTATAGATACAAAGAGGAAAAAGACAAAATGTCAAAATGGAATTAAAATGTTTTAGAATGTCTATGACACTATATAGTCTCTATTTATCTGTTTAGAACATAATCATGATGAAACCTAAGGGATAAATTAAATACATATATGGGTCGGCCAAATTTTCTCAAGCAAATACAGCCACACTTTAACCTTGTAGTCCCAAATTCAGTATGTGTGAGCTCTGAGAAATTTGTGTAGTTTTATCATGAGGAGGAACCAAATAGGATGGTTTGGGTGTTCCTGTGCAAACTATCATCTTTAATAGAAAAAAATAAAAACAAAAACATCAAGCCCATGTCCTACTGACTAATCTCTCAGATTAGGGTTAGATTCAGAGAGAAGACTTTTCATTAAGAAATAAACAACTCACAACAGGAAATGCAGGTATTTACAATTGTTTCTTTCCTTTTTAAATAACACTGGGAGATTGGGGAAGGCACTGAATTCAGTAAGTGTATCTTTCACAAAGTTTTCCTGATCAGTGAAAAGTGGCCTTATATGTCTATTTCTTTTTAGAAAAAATTATCTGTAAGCTGTGTTTATAAACAAGTTTTTAGTAATTATCCTCCTGGTGTATTCTGCTAAAATCAAAAGGAACAATCAAAGCTCCAGAAGAAGCTGTAAGAAAAAGAAGAAGGGCAAATATTTTAGCAAGGCAAATCCAAAGCAAACACCGAAACATGAGGTTGTAGACAATGGCAGGAATGTTAATGAACAGAAAGCCATATAGTAGAAATTTACTAAATGCATAGTTGAGGGAATTGAGAAGACATTTCCCTAACAGTTTGTTCCTGTTGCTTATAATTTTAAAAAAAGTACTGCAGGATGACCCAGTTCAGTCCCAACATCATATTATGCAGATGCATTACAATTCCCTACTGAAGTTCTGCAGAAGAGTTGAGTCTAATTTAGCACAGTTGTTTCACACGATATCATAAAGATCAGTAAATGAATAACCAAAGCATGTGTGAAAGGCTGAGAAGTGACTGCAGTTTTGCAACCCAAAACTGACTATCCTTTGGAGGGTCACAAATTTGTGTGAAGGGGAAAAGAAGCAATATATAACAACAACAACAAAATTGACACCAGAGTTACTTAACTGTAGATATTTACCTTCAACTTCAACATGTATTTTCTTTATATCTTTATTTATAGTGATGAAACAGAAAGCTTTATGGTTTTTAGCCAAGGGAAGAGCTCACCTTAGAAGTTCTGTTTATCTTTATGGTATCCTGAGAAGGAAGACATGCTGGCACTCTTAAATATAGCTGATAGGACAAATCATGAAGGTAGGCTTATGTCAGACATTCAGTCTTCAAACTAGGCATACACTTGCATCTTAGTTCTTTATACTTCAGAAGAGAGTTTCACATGTAAAGACCTATCTCAACCATCTATTAAACATTAACCCTTTTCACAGAGAGGAGGAATGGTATTTGTTTATGTACTTATTCCCTTATCCCTTCAACAAAGATTTATGAAGTGTCTGTCATAAACAATATGGAGTCTGTTACTTGAGATTTATAGTCAAATTGAGAAGACAAATTTGGAACTAATGAACAATCATACAATTTGATAAGAACTAAAAGAACTTATGGGTCTGCAGAGAATGAAGTGCCTGGGGGAGAATGAACTCTATCTGGAAGAATGGGGAGAATTTAGGGGAGTATTTATAAAAAAGGGAGAGATAAGTTATATAAAAGATTAGCAATATTTCCCTAGACAGAAGTTAAATTTGTAACATTGAATGCTTTGCTGCTATTTTTATAAGACCCCCTAATTCATCCACGTGTCAGATACTAGTTTAAAAAGGTGAGCTACAAGCACCCGTTAGTATTCTTGCCAGTTAGCATAGAATGCGTCACCATCTGAACCTTATCATTGCCAGGATACAATATCCTTATCACCTTACCCTGGCTTTGGTGTTGGACTTGAGGTTGCCTATGTAGACTCTGTCCTGGCTTGCTCTTCTCTATGAATTCTTCCTTTGTTTCTCTAAGCACTTAACCCCTGCCATTAATTATTTGGCTGGCATAAAAGTCAGACCACCGCTAGTCCCTCTGAGAAGAGAGTGATTCACCGGGCAGAGGAAAAAGTATATGCAAAGGAACTAAGAAGTGATAAATTGTTGGTGTTTCCAGAAATGCAAAATTTTTTTTTGGTCTGGAGCACAGAACATGTGTAAGTCAGATAAAACTGTAGACATAAAATTATTTCTTCTCTGCCGTCTACAGATCTAAATTTTTTGTACGTGTGTGTGTGGTAAGGATCCACTGAACGACCTTACGTAAAGGAGAAAATGGATTAGATTTGTATGTTAGAAAGATGATACAATGGACAAATAGTGTAGAATAGGGTTACTGATAGAAAGCAGTAAAAGTGACAGTGGAGATGAGTGGATAGGTTTCAAGAGTTATTTAAGAAGCAGTATCTCAGGACTTGATTTCTTTTCTGTCCCATTGACTCCTTTTTTATACCTGTGATAGTGAAGAGTAAAGGATGATTGCCAGATTTTTAGCTTCAGGTAAAGAATGGCCATTCCCTAATTTTACACCTATATACCTTTCCATTTGCCACCTTACCACATAATTTAATAGCTCTGTTTACTTGTCCAGCTTCCCCAACAGACTGTGAGCAACTTGATCTCAAAGACATTCTTTTACCTCTTCCAGCTTTGTACAGTCTGTTCTTAAAATAGTTCTTTACACATAGCAGGATATTAATAAAGATTTGCTACATAAATAAAGATAGAACAGCTCTTAGCATGCCAGTGAGTAAAGGGATTGTAGAGCCTGGTAGAGAAACTTGGGAGTTACTGGAATAGTCCTTAATTATAGTTGGGATTACCTAGAGGGAAGTGTACATAAAGGGACTATAAAAACAATAGGTAGTGATTATTGATATTGTAGCATGCACCATGCTAAGTGCTTTATTTACACTGTCTAATTTAATCATCTAACAGCTTAATGAGTAGTTGTTCTTACTGATGACATTTTATAGCTGAGAACCAAAGAGGTCCATTGAGGAATTTTGAGGAACAACAGATTTTCCGAGGTGGGTGTAGGAAGAGGGATTTTTGAATGTGACAGAAATGGAATGGGCAGAGTTAGAAGAGAATCTCTGGGCAGAAAAAGAAGACCAAGGACAGAATCCTAAGGAACAACAACATTTGTGGAGGTGGACGTGGAGAGGGGTCAGCAGGGGACTTATAATAAGTGATCAGAAATTTAGAAGAACGGGCAGAAACGGGAAAAAAGTTTTGAAAAGAAAAGGATGGCTTGGTAGGCCAAGACTGTGAGATGTCAAGTTATTTGAGGATAAAAGAAACCTTAAGTTGGGCCCTTGCAATGTGTTCTGTGTACTGTTAGCAGGGTGGTGGGGTGGAAACTGAGGACAAAGGATGAGGAGTGAATTGAAGAGCAGTGAGTGGGGTAGTGAGTAGCTGCCTGAAGGGCGGCAACACTGAGGAAATCAGTGGTGAGGAGAAGATGCATAGGTCCCTACCAGAAGAGAAGGAGATCCAAGAAGATTCTTTTTTTTTTCCTTAAGATAGAAAAGAGATTTAGCATTTTGTTTATAGATAAAGGCTAAGGGGAAGGAGCCACTGAAGGTGGTGAAGATACAACAGAAGGGAATATTGAGAGGATAATATCTTGGAGGCTGTTGGAGGAGACGGGTCAGAAGTACAGAGAAGGGACGAAGAAAGGACATCTCCCCTGAGCCCTGTTTCCAGGGTTCAGAGGCAGATTTGAAACACTGGGTAGTATGAGCAAGAGGAAATGTGAAGAGCGAGCTAAGGGATTAGGTAAGTTAGACATAGAAAAGCTTTTCATGCTATTCCTAGTGTAGAACTGGGGCAGACTATAAAGTTTTATATATTTTTTTCAAAAGAAAAATCAATGTAGTACATCTGCATAATATGGCTTTGTACTGAAATGAGCCTCACTATGGTGCCTTCTTCAGAATTAACAGAAAGAGGCATAAAGTGTTACAGAAAGTAGTTTCATTTAATTTACTGTATTTCATTTGTTTAACATGGCGTTTGCAATTGATGTTCCTTTTGGTATGATAACTACCTACAAATTACCATGCTTTCTTCCTCAGAAATTCATCCTCTTTGAAAAGGATTTACAGTTTATATTAACTTTTATTTTTAAAAATGTATATTTGTGAACAAAAAACATACAAATCTGTATATTTCCTAGCTACACTTATCCAGTCATATATTAATGATTAAGTCAAATTAAACCGTTTTAAACAACAGCAAAAAATAAGACAAATGAAGGCAAAAGGAATAAAGGATAAAGTAACTACTGCATAAAATTCAATAGAAAGTGAAAAATTTTAGGTTTTTGTATGGTATAATGGGTTTGTGTTAACTTTTTTTTCCCTAGGAGAGGAGACTTTGCACATAATAAGACTACTTAATAGCATATCTCACGACATTTGAGAAGAAATTCAATTCCCAAACATGACTGCAACAGGGAGGAAGAGGGGAAAAAAAAAATCAACATTTTCTTCCCTAAAAAATGTTGATTTTTCTACTATCTCATTCAACTCTAAAAGTAAGATATTTTTACATATAGCATGCCAGTAGGGGTTGCCTACATATTTACCAATTAAAGTTTAGTTAGTAATTATTATTCAATCATTTTATGGCTAGAATGTCAAACCAAGGTATACTTAAATGAAACAAAAAGTAATATCTCTATTATCTGGACCAGTAAACATGTATTTTGATAAAGAACTGACTATATTTCCCTCTGGTAATAATTTATTATGGGAACAGAAGGGATATTTAAATACAACTCTCATCTTAACCTGCTGACTCTTTACTTTAAAAAGAACAGTGTCGTGTTCTGTTTTCTACCTGGATATTTCTAGGATTCCATGTCATTAGGAGTAGGTCCTCCTCAGAAAGATCTCAAGATCTTAAGACCTATATCAGGTCTTAATAGGAGAGTGACCATATGTGTGTTTGCTCAACATTATGTCCTAGACATCAATGTTCCACTGACTAAACTATTTTACTCTTGGATAGGCACTGCTTGCAGTATTTAAATATAAGGAGTAACATATTAAGTGATTATTTCCTTTTAGATATGAATTTATCAGAAATAAATTCTCACTTGATAGAGCAGGAAACAAGATGATAGTTAGGGGTAAGAAAGTGTTTCCTAAAGGGTGGACAAAATCCCCAGAAAGTGGAGCTAGGGGATTATCACTAAAACCTTTGCTTGCTTCTTCATTGTGCATGTGGCCAAAAGCAGCCTTGTCTTGAGAAACCCTTTGACACTGGGCTTTTTCACGTGCAAGTGCTATAAATGAACTTTCCAAGAGACATATCAAAGGGTTTCATTTCTGTTAGAGTATATTTTTCAGCTAAGTTCATTTAAACAGAATTTCTTGTCCTATTCATATAAGTAACATGTCTGGCTTGCCTAAATATATGACAATTTATTTTTCTTCTCTCAGATTTATGGAAAGTTCATGGAGACCACATTCTCCCCTTGCATTGTGGAAGTGCACAATTTGTTCTTATGAATGCCATTCTCAAATATACCAAATACAGTGTGGACTTTCAGGAGTATTTAATTTAATTGCTCCCCTAAATCTCCAAGCTTAAAGGAATTGGATTGGTAATGATATTTCCACTTTAATGTTTCTTGGTATAATAGTCTCAAAATAATGTAAAAATAGTGTTTTTCATAACATTCTGTGAATCAGTTGTCTAAATCTTTTGGAATATCCGAAGGCCTTTGCTTAAATTTATTTGGAGAAAACAGTGATTGTGGAAAGCCATCACTTGTAACCAGTTGCATATCATAAACATAGAGCTTATTTATATATAAATCATTATTGCTTTCTCTGTTAGGCAATTAGTAACTGAGTTTCAGATGCTTACAAATTTTGGCTTTTAGTCACTTTTCTTCTAGTTATTACCCAAACTTATATTAGATACAATTAACTGTAAATTGCCCCATGCCATACAGGATTTTATTTAATTATTCAACAGTCCTGTGTGGGAGATGTCAGTATTGCTCCCTTCTTATAAATGAGGATTCTGCAGGTCAGAGATGGCAAGTGATTGGCTCAAGACCTCACAGCCAGAATGTGACAAAATTAAGACCCAGTTCCAGTCTCTGACTCCAAATACAGTGCTCCTGCCATCAAAAGCAAACCAAGCAGCCTCTCCAAGGTCTGCGTTTTGCTGTGACAGGGAGAGCAGAAAAGCACAAGAGGGTGATTTCTCACAGCTGGAAAGGAAAACGGCTTTAGACTCCCAAGGAATAGGAAATTTTCAGCCCGGTTAACGCATAGGGAGTTCCATGAGTGACTTTCTAATCATAATTCTTTCTATGGAAAGTCAGTGTAATGAATGTAAGCTCCCTGAGATAGAAGCACACTGTAAGTCCTTCTGAAATCACTGTATCAAATGTGCTCTGCTGTTCAAATATACAAAATCTCACCCTGAGACACTTGACTCTGAGATACATGTCAGAGATGTGTGCAGACCTGACTTGCAAAGTAGTTGTCTAGGGAGAAAAACACTGTCCTGTGCATTCAGGACTGTCATGCAAAGGGTCAAGGGTATTGCACTTTTTGTATAGGAATTCACCTTCTTCCACTCTTTTATTAAGGCATTACTATGGTTGCTGAAAAATAGGTTGCATGATGTCTGGAAACATAAGGAAAAATATAGTTATAATTTTTTTTGCTAATTTATGTTGCTAACTGTGAGCCTTAGAAAATTCTGGTAGAAACCATGAAGGTAGTTTAAAGTGTAGGATTTGATTGGATAAGACAGGCTCCTCTGTTGGAGAGAATTAAGGCATCCACATTTCTATGACTACGTGCTACAGAGTTTGAGGGTAGAGATTCTGATTCAGATTACCAGGGTGAACACTGGCTATGCCACTTATCAGCTGTGTGTCCATGGGCAAGACAAACACTCTGTGCCTCAGGTTTCTCGCCTTTTTAATGGGACCTTAATAGTACCTATTTCTTTGTGTTATTATGAGGATTAACGTGGTTCATATTTATAAAGTATTTGAAACATTGCTTGGCATGTGTAAAAAAAAGTGTTTGCAAGATAAAAGTAAGTTATTTACATTGTTCTCACATATTAACTGTTTCTACTTACTGAAAATTACAGAGTTATAGAAATTTAGAATAAGGGAGAACCACATTGCTCTTTAAAGAAAAATGGGACATTAAGCAGTGTACTCTCTGCCTTCTAATGACAAAATTCCTTCTTCAACTACCTGTTACTAAAAAGCTTCTTATGGTGCCTCAATTTCATTGTCAGGAAGTTTCAGCTTTAATGAGAAATAATGTGCTGGGACTGTTTATTTATAGTAACTTGTGAAATTAAAGTATCCCATTTAAAGTCTGCTTCTGTTTGCACAGTACTAGAAAAAAAAAAACCAACCAAAATTCTCAGTTTAACTTTTAATTAAGCAAGCAGTATGGTGTGTTTTGAATCTGGTTACCTGTTGATGAGGCTACTGTGTAGGTAAATGGCATTGATCGGTTGGGTGGGAAGTTTCTCTGGAACGCTTTCTGACACTGGGCAGAAAGACAAAGCTCTAGGGATGTCTTCACTCCTGTTTTGGACCACCTCTTTTTTGAGTCTATCTTGAGGAGGTAATTAAAGAAGAACATTGTGGAGTATAAATGAAAGGATTCAAACTCTAATATTATATGACTGTGTCACTTTTCTTTCTGGATATCTTGTTTTCTCTTTTTTGTTCACTGAATTTGGCAGCTTGAACATAGAAAAAGATATATACTGTAGAGATGCTACCATTAAGACAAACGGGTTTTTTTCCTCTGTCTCTTAAAAAGAGTCCTGGGGAATTCCTTGGCTATCCAGTGGTTAGGACTCTGCGCTTTCACCGCGGGGGTTCTGGGTTCGAACCCTGGTTGGGGAACTAAGATCCTGCCAGCCACTCTGTGCGGCCAAAAATAAAAAAAATAAAAAATAGAGTCCTGACCTTTTGATATTTTAATCACAAACTCTCAACTGAATTTTACTTTTCTTATGTGATACAGATTTTTGTTGTAGTATTTGCTTTAATAATTCATATTATAAATATGACTAATGTCTATGGGGCAATGGTTTTAATCAATTTATCATAAAATATCTCATTGTATTTCATATTACAGTGGAATCAAGGTCACCTTAGTCTTATAAAATTAGCAAGATATTTCCCTCTGACATTCTATTTGACATACTCTTTTAATAAAGTGCTTAGGAGTTGATTTGTTTTATTCTATTATTGCTTTTTTAACTTTTGTTTGTGTTCTATCACTATGTTAATTGCTGTGTTTGCATAAATCATGTTCAAAAAATTAAAATGCCTTATATATTTCCAATTAAGTTTTTAAATAAATAAGAATGGAATTTTACAAGTATATAATGTGTTATCTAAATGCATTTTATGATTGTATTATTAATAATCAGTCAATAGAAAGACATGAAATCTGTATTAACTGTGAATTTAGTTTCATTGTAAAGGAAGTATGATATAATCTACACATCATTATATGGTCTACACATAATCATTACCAGTAGCTGTCTCTGAGGGAGCCCCTTCAAGGGTGATGGCAGAGGGAGACAGATAAGAACCAGCTAAAGGGGACAGTTAAAAAATTGAGCAGAAATAATAAAATATATATAAAATAATAAAGAGAGTATCTATCAAAAATTGTTTAAATGATACCAAAACTACCAGAAAATGCAGTGAAAAATTCAATCAAAACAAATACTGTATCATCAACTTGCCAAAATATTTTTCTTCTTGTATTTGATCATTGCTGTACTACACATTGTACGTAGTCATTCATACATTATCTCATTACCTCAGTAAATGCTGAATCCCAGCCTTTGTTCAAGAAATGTAAGGAGATTATTCAGCCAATTACCACATAATTCAAAAAAATTTCATGGATGGGTAATGCTTAGTTGAGAAAGGAGCAGTTCAATCCATTTAAGTATTTTCATAATTAAAATTATATTAACTTAGACCTCTAAATCAAATAGCCCATATTTGATTTTATATATGCACATAAATTCATATATATGCATAAATTATGTATTTATATTGGTTATTAATTTTACACAGTCATAATCTAGGTTGTACAAAAGTGTAATGTGTTTATTTCTTTAAATCCAACAAAACTCATGGGCTTTCATTTCTGCTTGGCTGTAGGACACTTATTCTAGCCATTTTAAGGTAACCCAGTCATGTCCAATTTTATAAAATATATTTTTAAATATAAATTTTAGAGTCGTTTTAGATTTACAGCAAAATTGAGCAGAAGATACAAAACTTTCCCTTATGTCCCCTGTCCCCACACACGCATGGCCTCCACATTATTAACATCCCCCACCATAGTGGTGCACTGTTAGAACTGATGAGCCTGCCTTGAGACGCCATTACTACTCAAAGTCCATAGTTTACATTAGCGTTCAACTCTTGGTGTCGTACGTTCCATGGGGTTTGAAAAATGTCGAATGACATAAAGCAACCGGTATAGTATCATACAGAGTAGTTTCACTGCCCTAAAAATCCTGTGTTCTGCCTATTCATCCCTCCCTCTCCTCACCCTCTGCAACCACTGAACCCTAGTGAAATTTACTCTGTTATTTCTCTTTTTATACTAATCCACTGTTCGTTCGTCTTTTTTTTTCCTCCCTGTAAGAGAAAACTGTCATGATTCTTCTGTATTTTGTTTTATGGCACTATCTTTATGTCTGGTTCCTCTGTGATTTTGCTCTTGATATTTAAAGGCAAGTCATTAGAATTCATAAAAACATTTTTTATTACTCACTCATGTAGCTCTGGCAGTCAAAAGTCATGGTGTCAAGACTGTTATCTTGGCTATTTGCCAAAATCTACTTAAAATTTCAAAATCCCAAAATTTGTCTTTCTTTTCTTTCTACATTGTTCCTGTCCATATAATGGTATAAAGTCTCTGCTGTTAAGTAGCAAAGAGAGGTAGGGATAAATGAATTTAAAATATGGTTTAAGTCACAAACCCTACTCTATTATATTTACATTTAATTGTGTATTGCACTTTAATGGGTACCACTTGTTTTGTTACCTAGAATACCTTCCTTCCTCCAAGAACTACTTCTGTCTCCACTCAAATGATATGGGTTCTAACTGAGCTTTCATCTTCTTACAACATCCCATCCACTGACCACGTTTGATTGGTATGGTGGGGTAGGGTCTTACTTCTTCAGGGCTAATCAGAAGCTTTATGGGAATTTTTTTTAAAGAGAGAAAATATGATGTACATTTGGAGATGTGAGGGTTATGTCTAAGAAAACAGTTTGTAATGAGAGAAAGTAAAGCCAACACACAAAGGCAAGCAGAGATAAGTGATGGAGAACGTTGTGAAGGTACAATTGGAAAATAAGATTAAAAGAACATCTATCTAATCCTTCACTTTCTAAAGTTCTTTGGATATTGGTTCAGGGTGGACACTTCACGATTTGCAAAGCCTGGACCTGTGTGACCTTGAACAAGTTAAACTTTCTAAGCTAAATTTATCTCTTCTGTGAAATAGGCTGACAGTGCCAATTTAAATGGGCTAAGCATACACCTGTCATTGTATAACTTGTCATCTGATGGACTTAATAATAAAGCTAGTCTTGACCTTAATTCAGTCTTTTGTTTTCCTCATAGATAACTTAAAAAGGTGATTTCCTATATCATCATGGTTTTAGTGAATAACACTTCCTGGTTATAAGGAGTAGAAAATGCAGATGAAATTGATGTTTTTTTTTGTTTTGGCCGAGCCGCGCAGCTTGTGGGATCTCAGTGCCTAGACAAGGGATCGAACCTGCAGTGAAAGCCCGGAATCCTAACCACTAGACAACCAGAGAACTCCCTGGTGTATTATTTAATCAGAGAAATGTAGGCTTAGCCAACTTTAGTCCCAATATTTAAATATGTCTTATCTCTACAGAAACGTTCTGAAATAGACAGTGCTAGCACAGAATCAATGACTAATAATTGCAAATTGCCAACTTAAGTTTTTTTGCAGTATAAGATTTTCTCTTTTTAATATTATAGGAAGAGAAGAGTTACAAATGACACTATTTCTGTAACATCGATTCAAAAGAAATACAATTCTATACTGAGTCCTCTCATATCCCTTTTACCCTTCAAGCATAACCTTGATTTTTTGAAGAGCACAAAAATATGTGAGTTACATTTATAGTAGTTCTGCAGAAATATTAATGACTTTAAGTTCATCAGTTTGTCATCACAAAATTGCCTTGACAAATTGAGTAGGTATTCATCTTTTCCTGTCAGTGAATGGAGAAAAGGCAGCCAGTGAGACGTAAAGGCTATTTCTTCATGGTGTTTGTGGTCACTTAGCATTGCTAGGTTAGGCCTTTATAGACAGTGCTTTGTGTATGACTGAAACAGACCAATGTAGACAGAGGCCAAGGACTTTAATTACTGTTACCCTATAAGACTGTACTTTTCCTTTTAAACGGTGGGAGGCAGAACTTCTTGGTAGGAAGATCCTCAGTCTATTCATCATCCATATTTTTAGGGCCAGTTGCTCTTTAAGAAGTTTGAATTTTGGGATTCTGATTATAAAAATAATTTCATGTTTACTGTTGAACATTTGGATTAAACAGAAAAAAAAAAAAGAAAAAGAAAAACACACCTTTCATTCCACCACTTAGAAGTAATCACTGTTAATATTTTTTCCATGTCTGGGTTGGCATTTGTGAGATCTTTCTGTGTAATCAGTTTTATCTTCTGTCATTTTCACCTACTGTTGTAGGATACGCATTTTTTTTCTCATCATTGAAAAACTTTTGGAAGTGTAATATTTATAAGGCTGCATGATGTTTGCTGTAAAATAATGTTTCATCCTTCCCTTATTGTTTATGTTCATTTTTAGGTTTCTAGAATTATAAATAATGTTGTAATGAATATTTTTTTCTTTCCCCATGAGAAGAGCATAATGAAACCAAGGAGTGCTTTGGGAGAACAACTGCTCTTTCCATTTTGCTCCAACATGTTTTGAAGTCCTCATTTCTTATGAGGCCCATCATGTGTTAAAACAATTAGTGCATCTGAGGAAGAATGTGTGTATATATATATATATATATATATATATAGATATAGATATAGATATAGATATATACACATACCTATATATATGTAACTGAATTGCTGTGCTGTACACCTGAAACTAACATGATATTGTAAATCAACTATACTTCAATAAAAAATAAATACTTAAAATTAAAAACAAAAACAAAACCCAAAAAGCAGTTAGTGTAGTTTTGCTGTAGGTACTCTGATGCACAAGACCAGGGAATGGGATATAGTTGTCTCTTGCACTCTGTACCCTGATTCTAAAAGTAATTTTAATTTCTGTAATCCATAGCTTTGTTGGGGTCTCTCCTATTGAAGACTCCAGTGTTCAACTTGTGTACACCATATTGCACTGCTATTGATGTTCACCAGATTGTTTTCCTTGATTCATGTCATGTTGGCACTCAGTAGAAAGCAGTGTGGCATGAGAGCTGTGGTATTGATGATTATATGTATATTTTACATGGTCTCCCAAACTCTAAATGAAGAAATCTTAGTAAACTTATTTATGATTGGAAATGGTGGTGTGGACTAATAACACTAAGATTAGCGTGGAGGTGTAGTTTAACTATACTGTATTTTAATCATATCATGGCTATTAGCTCTTCTCCAGTCCCTTCAGTATTTTGTTAGGGTATTATGAATGCACTAAAAATTATACAACCCCAACTCCTAACATTGTTTTAAATTTTTATTATAGTTTTTCCTGAGCCTAACTGCCACATGGTTGATTAGTAAAATAGTGACTGAGAAAAGTAAGGTGAATGGAGGACTTTCATACTAAAATATTTTAGACATAAAACCACAGAAACTCATTCATATTCTCTCTCCCTCTCTCTCCTCTCTTTCTCTCTCATCACTGTTTGAATGAACCTACAATTACAAGGTTTCTGAAGAAAACCTTGGTTTGCCTCTGAGTGACGTTGGTTAGGCAACTGAAATTTCATAACAGAATATGAAGAGAGGCTTAACTTCCACTGGCTCTGCTTTTACCTGGCAGCCTAAATTAGCTGCATTGTAGGTACTGTAGGTACTTAACAGGGAGTATAATGCCAAATTCCCAACCTCTCAATATTTTTCAAAAGCTTGGCAGAGAAAAGCAACGCTTTTGGAGGATTGCCTGAGAGAAAAGCCGTAAATTCACTTCTATGAATCAGTGATTCTCAATGGAATGTGGGGAGGTAAGGGAAGAAGGGAGGAGGAGGAGGAAAGGGGGGAGGCCTGATGTCCTCTTCACAGGAGGGTCTGGTTCCCGAGGTGAAGACTAGGTTTTGGTGATCCACTTTTCCAGACATCCCTGCTCCCCTCGGGTGCTGACGTGGATAAAATTTGAGAACCACTTCTCAAGTGTTGCTACAGTAGAGGTGACAAACTGGAGACTCTTAGTCAAATCCAGCTTGTAGACAGGTTCTCTCTGCCTAGTATATACAGCACACATACACACACACACGTACACACATTTTAACAAGGAATACAGAATTTCCATAAAATCCAGATTTCTCTAGAAACAATAAAAAAATCTGGCAAAGCTAGGCACATGTCCACGTGTGGCAACAAATGCCTGAAAGTGGGAAACAGTTCTTTCTTTGATCACTATCCTTATTACTCCCTTTTTGCTTACACCTGGCTCACATTGCTGGCTCAGGTTACTTCTCTGGTCCCTGTAGGCACTGGAGTTTACCACCTTTGAGTAACAGCCTGATTCTAGATTATAGCAAAAGAACAAAGAACAGGGTAATTGGGCCACATCATTTGACTTTCTAGAAGTGATTTTCTGGGTTTGTATTTTAGCCTGATTCCATAGGCCTTGTGACACAAGGAAATGGCACTATAGAACTCATTCCCAAGTTTACTTTAAGAATATTTCTTCATTATTTTGGGAATTTTATAAATATAGTGGTTAAAAGGATGGACTCTGGAGCCAGCCTGCCTGGAATCCAGTTCTACCTCCTGCATTTCCCAGCTGAAAACCTTTGGCCTGTCATTTGATATTGCTTTGGTTCAATTTCCTCTTCTGTAAAATGGAGATAGCAGTAGTACCACTTGTTTAGGATTTTTGTTAAGATCAAATATATCAATTTATGAAAAGTGTTTAGGGCAGTGCTTAGCATAGACAAATATTTGAGGTGATACTATTACTAATATTATTACCTCCTGTTCCAGAAATAGAAATAGTTGTACTTGTTATTATGTTTTTCTATTTTATAGAGAATCTTAAACTTACAATGAATCATGTTTGTGTCTTTTAGAAAATTTTATGTCACATTTGATGCATCTATTTAGTAAATATATTGCATACATCTTTTGTCCTGCCTCCATCTTATTTTCCTACTCTTCATTTTCTTCTGTGTATTTCTTAATTTTTCTTGCTTATTCTTATTTTACTGTATTATGTGCACTGTTGTAAGTCATCTTGATTCCCCTTTAAAACAATACAGGCCCTAAAAATAAACTAAGAGCAAACAACATATGTGAGCTCTCCTACATAGACAAGTATGACCAGTAAAATGAATTATTTTCCAACAGAATTTCATGTGAAGTTTACTTTTCTGCTGACATTCTGAGCTTCCATTTATTTTCAGCTCTGTCTTTTAGCTTTAGGGATAAACTGATCCAGTCATCTTCGATAGCAGTACTCCAACAAGTTCCTGCAGTCACGTTATTTCCCAGATGTCTTCAAATATATTGCATTGCCACAAATTGATCTTTAGCTTGTCTTTAAACATAACATCTGAGTGTCCTATGCCCATTTGGCCTTTTTTAGGTCATGAAAGGCAACTGTTTTTATATTTAAATTTGCTACATGAGATGATACTAAAAAGCAACCATATACTCTATATGTCTCGTGTAAAATAGGCTATTTCTCCAATATAAATAAACCTATTTGGAAACGGTGAGCCTCCTAAAGGTTACTCCCAAGAGACTTAAGAGAATGCTTGGGGAATTTTACTATAATCTTTTGATACAACGAGTATGAGAAAATTTTATGATCAACCACCCTGAGGCTAGTAGAATGACGGGGCTTTATTTCTCTCCTTTTTAATTTGGTGGTAAATAAATGAGACAACTTTTAGTATGTTATCAGCCATTTTACATCAGGGAAACAGAAATCACTCTATTGGGGTTTGATATGGGGGATTGGTTACCAAAGTGAGGGATGGGCGGGAGAAGCACAGGGCTAAAGTGGTGTCTTTTAGAGCCTTAGGAATCCGCTCACAACCGACATTGTTAGAACCCTTGTTCTGAGTAGGACCTCAGGAGCCCACACCCTCACTAACCCTTCCACTGTGTTCCTTCCTTCTTCTCTCCTAATGTCATGCAAGTGCTTCCCGTTCACAGAACTTAACTGGAAGAGAGCTGGCAAGGGGTTCCAAGAAGTGCAGTTTTGGGCTTCTACCACTGGCAATTCGGGGGAGAGTATAGAGTAACATATTTTCCTGCATGTAGTTCTGTCCTCACCTTTTTATTACTATGAGTCACTCTGTTCTTCTGTTACTCTCATGTGATGTATTCATGAAGTATTCTAATTTTAAAACATTTTGAACTATATGAAAATATTTCTAACTCCAGGACTGTGTCAGTTACGTCATCAACACTTACAGGAGTCACTTATAGGTGTCTAACTGGAAATATTTTAGGTTATTTTATTGCCAGTTATATGGTTTTTGCCAGTCCTTAAGTTGTAAATTTTTTTGATGAGGGAAAGTACTTAATGTACCTCTCCATTATTTTAGCTACTGAATTCCATGTTTCCTTGTAGGGGTCGAAATAATTTAATTCTTATATTTGAATATTTTCTCGGCCTTATTTATTTGGATTTGGTTTTTGTTTTGGTTTCCTGATTTTCATAAACATGCATTTGTTTTTAACTGTCTTGTGTCAAAATATCGTTTTAAGCATTTGGCTCTTACATCAAAAACTATGTCTGATCAACTTTCATCTTGACTGCCAAAATATTCAGGTGAATTAGGGATTCTTAAAATGCATCATAAAAATGCATCCAGAAAGACTAAGGTGTTCAAGCAACAGAGGCAGAATTGCTCAGAGCTGCACCAGTGTAACTGGGTTGGCAAGTCAACAATCTGAGTGGGAGGGCTCATCTCTCTCCATAGCCCTTTGTCCCCAGAAGGGTTTCTTGTCATTTTGGCAGTGGTTGACAGGACTCAGTTGAGCCCTGGAATGTGCTGTGACTTCTGTAAGTGTTTCTGACATAATTGACATAGTCCTGGAGGCTTTTGACAAGTTTGTCAACCTAATGAATGGGCAACTAAGCCTTAAAACCACAGTTAAGGTTGTGTAAGTTGTTCAATAGAGGGTGCAAAACCCAGGTAACCAAATAATGGTGTCAGAGTTATTCTGCTTGCCTGCTTGCTGATGATACTTCAACAGACCAAAATAAAAAAATCACCTTTGAAATAAACCTTCATCTCTGGGAGCATAATGTAGCATATGCCTTATAACAGAATTCCTTTTTAAAAAGTTATTTGTAACATTTATCTTCTCATTTGTTTATCATTTTCTTTTATATATGCTATTGCTGGAATGCTTAATGCTTTAGGCCTCTGATGAATACTGGCACTATCTGAAAGGTTTAGGTTACTGTGGTGAATGTTTCCCAGAAAATAGAACAGTGACTACTAAGTAACTTTGCTGAAGTGAGGTTTAACAAGAGTAATTACAATTGCTTGGGATTTTATGTTTTAGGGGTAGTGCTCTATATGGAAATCACCAGAGCCTCTGACCCTCAAGTGTCACTCTATTTGAGCAGAATCATAATTAATCATAATCAATAGTATCCAAGCTAAATTTTGAGAGTTGGACATAAAAATAACTGCATGTGCCTACAAATTATTAAATAAAATAAAATTATATTCTACCTTTATTCTTCCACTTCAAAGGTATGCTATTTGGCTTTGCAGACTAGATCTACTTGAGTATCTAACTTGGACCAGAATTTTAATGTTTAAGTCCATTTTTCTATGGGCTAAGGTCCGTGGCACCTCAGAAAGTCTGTTATTCTAACTTTACACAAGGATTAGAATATCTCCAAATGCAGAGAGGTCTGAGTTTCTTATCTTGAAGCCTATGATATAACTGATATTTTTACTCAGTGGAGTATGAATGCACAGAAGAGTATGGTCTAATAATCACTAAGTTTTTATGTGCTATAATGAAGTTATTAGTTTATCCTGCTTTTTGGAGGGACTTTAATATTGCAGTGAATCTAACTGAAGATACTCACCCTCCTTGTTCCTATGTTCATTCACTGTTAAAAGCTGGAAGGTGCATAAAAGATGGTTGTAGCCAGTGATTCTCATTTTTCCCCAAGGGTGGGGCTTGGGGGTGATAAATGGGATAGTAGGTAATAAGGTGATGAGGCAGTAAGAATGAGGGTGAAGTTAAACACATACAGCCCTGCAGTCCCCACGTTTTCTCAGATGAAAGGTATTCTGACTTCATTTTATATATTTGGCATTCTCGTGACATGTGATTCTGCTGCCAACCACCCCACCTACATTTCAGATGAGGAAACTTGCCTTCAGAGAAGCTAAGTGGGTCACCCAAAACCACAGATCCACTGCATGGAAAACCAAATTCAGAGTCCAGATCTCCTGGATCCTAATATGATGTTTTTTCTCTTTTTTAATTCAATAAATAGGTTTCTAACAAGATTTCTGATAGCAGTGGGGGAAAAAAAACCTTTCATCCTTTCCAAGAACTTACAGTTTAACGAAAGAATAGATGTACAAATAAGTCTAATAAAGATGCATGCACAAAGAGTCTCTTAAAGAGGAAAGGCTGCTCACGTCTTTTTAAGTGAGTCAAGAGAAGTTTCATAAAACCCCTATTTCTTTAAGATTTTTCCTTTATAGAATTAGCAAAGGCATTCTAGAAACTTTTCAAACAGTTGATTATTTATGGAGTTCTTCCCTATACTCATATTTTCATAAAAATAGGCTAATAAGATATTTTAATTGAGCATACACAGTATTTCTCATCTAGAATTTCAAGTGTCCTGTAACGCGAGCTGCTTCCAATATGCGTTTTTTTCCTTTTCATTTGAATTATTTGAATCACATATTGCTTGCACTTCAGCCTCAGAAGTATGCTTTTTTCTGGTGGAAGTTAACAATTGCTATAAAAAAATCAAGATAATTCTTTCATATAACAAGTGACCTCGAGGTCTGTGGCTTCAGGGATGGCTCAGCAATGACATCAACAATCCAGGATCTCTTTCATTCCTCGGTGTGTGGGCTTTTCTTCCTCTGGCACATCGTCACCTGGGTGTGACGTGCTGCCATGGCTCTGGCCCCAGGTATTTGTGCAGCAGCATCTCCAGTAGGAAAGGAGGCAAAGGGAAATAACAGGTTTTCAAGTAGGTCTTTGTCAAATAGATCTGTGTTCATCTGCTAAGAATCCTTGATTATTTTGATATTGTATTTTGATTAAACAAACTAAATACAATATATTTTGCTTTCTATTAAATAGAGTCATTTCGATATGGGCTGTCCAACATTGTGTGTGTGTGTGTGTGTGTGTGTGTGTGTGTGTGTATGTGAATGTGATGTGACGCCTGTCTATTCCTCACCACCTATTCTGGGTGCGATGTGAGAGGAAAGAGAGGAAAGTTTTGTTCACACAGTCTGTGCTGGGAGTAGTAGGCTAAAAAACCAACATGATGCTTTCCTTCAAAATATAACTTCTATTCCTAAGGAAAAGGAGTCAGATAAATCTAGTACTTATCCATAAGTCTTTGTTCCCACTCACTCACCATAAGTAAATTCAATCTGTCATTGAGTACTATCAATGTTTTTGTCTAAATGTCTTTCTCTGCTTCTGTGCCACAGATACTGTGCTTCAAGGTGCCACAGTCTCTTGCTGGACCACTCCAAAAGCCTCCTAAATGGTCTTCCCATAGACACTCCACCCCCACGCCAATCTGTTCACCACTCTGCAGTCAAAGTGATTGGCTCAAAATGCATATCTTATTACTACTCTGCTTAGGAAAGTTCAGCAGAAGCCATTGCTCTTAGAAAAAAACAAAAATAGAAAAAATCTTAATTGCCACTGGTAAGACTTGCCGTGGGCTGACTCAACCCTTATCACTCCAGCTCCATCTATAGGACACTATTTGTTTTCTGAACTTCTACACCAATGGTCCTTCAGACCCTCAGATGCTCTCATTCCTTCCTATCAGGGATCATTCATATGCACTGCTCCCTCTACCTGCAGTTTCCTTTGCACCTCCCATCTTCCTCTGTTCCAACAGGCTACTCTTTGTTCTTTAGATTTGCCCTATGCTGTGAGTAGCTCAGGAAAAACTTCTCTGACCCTGATGGACTCTGCCCTGTTAGCACATTTCCTTTGTATCATTTAGACCACACGGTAATTTTACAATCATTTTTCTCATTGTGTGATTAATATCCATCTCTCTCGGCTGGATAGATGGTGAGCTTCATGGGGACTGGACTATATCTGTCTACTTTTAAAATTCATATTTGTGTTCAAAATGCTTAACATGACACTCAGCACATAGTAAGTGCTTAAGCTGTATGTGTTGACTGGTTGTATCAATAAGTGAATGAATAAATAGTATTTATTGTGTTATCTACATCACTCAAATATTTTAATGGCTGAGTGTAAGTAGTTGATGTGGCTATAGGTAGTACTTCAAAATAGGTCATTTTGGGTACTCTGCATTAGAAAATTGATTAGAAATTTTTGCTTTTATTATTAATTCCCTGGAAAAAATCCTCATTTGTCTTTGTCAGAGAACTTCTAAATGCAAAGATGACTTTTCTCTTAATAAAGTTGGAACCTGTAAATGTATGATTTTTGAATTCATAAGTCAAAGTACTATTGAAATGGTGAAAAGTCCCAGACTTCCTATATATGGATTTGAGTTTGGAGAGACCCACATGTCAATTGGAGTAAAGTCTGTTTACTAGCATGGTATTCAAAATAAACAATAAAAAAAGGTTAAGTGATATGGCTACAAAGTTCAGGTGATTTCTTCTAACATTCCTTTTAAATTATTCTATTTTTCTGAAATCGTAATACTATTATCTTTGCATTTGGCAATTCAACAAAATTAAGGAACACGTATTAAGTGGATACTATGAGTCATTTATTAATTCAATGAATAGTTATTGGTTGCCTCCTACTAGCCAGACATAAAGTTGTATTTTTCTTGTCAGGAATTTATCTATAAAAATGACACAATCCATTATTTCAAGGAACAGACAGTGTGGACAAGAAATTAAAAATAACGCATGTTAAGTACAAGTCCTTTGCTAGAAATAAGCAGAGGATGTGGTGAGAACGCATATTAAATGTCCATAACTCAATTTCTGTTAAGACAAGGGAGAGGAGAATTGAGGGAAGGCTTCCTGGAAGACATAACATTTGAGCTAATTTCTGAAGGATAAGTAGAAGTTTTAACTAAATATTTATTAATTAGGATGCCAATTTCTTAGTGTATTGAATATTTTAAAAGCAGTGTTTATTTTCTCCCCAACTCTCATAACTTTTTACTCTCTTTCACCTATACACTGGAGCCTTCTTGAGAATGGGAAAAGTGTTTTATATTTTTAGGTATCTAACAAATTACTAAACATGGGGCTACGTATCACCTAGACACACGCTGGTGATTTCTCTTACTAATATTAAGGAGACTGAAGATTTGCAGTGATGGTTCTGGGAGGCAGGAAAAGGCACTTGGACCAGATTCCACCACGAGCTGTGATTTACTTGTGTTGCTTTGCTCAAGTAATCACCAATAACCGTCCTATTTGGAAAGACTCTAAGTGGCTCTTCCCATGTGGGCATTCATAGGTAACATGCCTAGTGGGAAATGTTCAGATTGAATTACAATTTTTATATATTCTTTTCTTTGTTGGAGTCTTACTGAAAGCATTGCAGATGTTTCTGTTATCATTCATGTAGCTTCTGGATATAAATAACTAAACTTTCTCTAGTCTTGAAATTTGGGCCTTTGCATAATCACAGACTCATAGGAGGGGCAGAAGTTTTGAAATAATGTTTAACATATTCTGTCTTCAGAAAGGAGGCATGCTAAGCATTTAGTAAATACACTCAGTTGTTGGCCAGGTTCACAGGTCTATTTTTCTTTTTCTTTTTCCTCTCTTTAATCTGTCACTTCTTTTACTCTCAAAACAGTTGGGGAACATTTCAAAAATACATGTGGATTATTTTGATTTAGAAGAGTGAACAATTTTTAACTATTGTGAGTTAAAGATATACCAGATACCTTGGTTCCTAGGGCCATCCTCTGAACCTATAAATGGATATTTAACTGATCCTGAGGGAGGACAAGATAAACTCCTTCCAAGATCATTCCTGGAGAGGGAAGAAAAAGTGACCTTATTAGATATACTGTTGTGTTACTTCCTTGCATTTACTCCCTAAGAAATACTGCTTCATCTGACATTTATTGTTAAAGATGTTAAGTTTGTTATTTTTGTTTCATTTCTAACTGGGAGCAGCTCCAGTTATTTTCCCTCTTTGGTGATTCCCCTTCAGTTAGATTATTTATTTTCTATCAAGTTGCTCTTCTCTACCTACATAAGTAAGTTTTGAGGAGCTAAACGTTATCTGTTAACTTAATCTCTCTTCAGAGTTCACATTGCCAAGACCCTACATTATTTTTAGAAGCGCTTCCCTGTACTTTTCCATCCTTTTTCAACTGGGAGATGCCGAGACTGTTTTAATACCCCAAATGCAGTTTTCTAATGCTCTGTAAAATAGCAATAGAACCTCTCATTATGAAATATTTCTTTTTAATCACGTTGGGTTAGCGCTGACCTTTTCTCGTCTTTAAGAAAGCTGCATAGCCTAAGAAGCACTTATGCCAAGTGCTCATTTAAATGGAGAAATATACATGTTAAGAAAGAAACACACACGCAGCTGCTTAATCATTGTGGAGTCACTTATCTGACAATTTTAACCATTTGAAGTTTCAATAAATGCTGGAAAAGACCTCTGAGTTGTAGCATTTGCTTATTATGTATTTCCCGGAAAAATCTGTGGATTGGGAGCTTGGTGGCTGTGCTCCTAAGAAGACCTTCAGGATTTTATTGAGGGGCCCTTTAACCCTATTTATGAGTGAGATGGGTTTTCTCATTTCTCAGACTTCAGCAGACTGGAAATAGCAAAGTAGAAACCAGAAAGGAAACAAAGAGCAGATGTGTTTTGAAATGGAGATGATATAAATAATGAACGCAGTGGAAAATTTACCCCATTTTATGACTGTTCTGATTATGAAAGATAAAAGCATTTTGTTGACCCTTTTGCATATATTTTACCAATAGTCTAAATGGTTTTTGAGTAAGAAAGAATGTTTTTAGCTTAGATTCTGGGGTTCCTTTCTGAAAAATAGGAATAATAGAAGGCAGAAGTGTGAGTTATACAGATAATTCTTTGTATTGAGTAGAATACTTTATAATCAGAAACTATGATATGTTATATCTCAAAGACCTTGCAGATTCAGTTATTAATTATACATAAACCATTTATCAGCCTATTATCTTTCTTAATTCAGTTCTAGAATTGTATAAAACAAGTGTCCTTAACCAATCCCCCCACTGGGTATTTGGAAGAGTGGTGGCAATTGAACTATTGACCTATGGGAATTATATTTCTTGGTTTTAAAACAGATATAATATAAATAATGTAAACATTAATTGAGTCATTTCATTTTATACCTGACATAATAATGAAAAATGAGAACATTTTAGTTCAATCCTTTGAATAACTTGTCCACCTTTTAAGTAGTTCTCACATAAGGAAGAATCTTCTAAGATTGGATTCTGAGGTGTTATACTGACACGTAGAAATTATGGATGCTAGAAATGTGGGGGTCAGAAGGACCACCCCCCAGTGCACTGGTGATGATGAACATAATATGAGGGGCACCAATTGTTTCTCTATTCTCTAGTTTCATGTATGGCAGACTCTGCCAATAAGCTTTGTGCCAAAGACTGTTTAGGATGCAAAGCTAATGCCATTTGGGATAGCAAATAAACTTCCTCATAGACAGGCTTTTACATATTTTCTTTAACACCAAATTACAATAATAAGTGACATATGCTTGCACCTTTTGGTTTTGTGCAAGTGACAGCACACTCTCACTGAGCTAGATGTTCCAAGGGCATCACACGTCATCCTTTGTGGTGTCACCCATCCCTGCTTCTCCATGGCCCTAGGATGCCCTGTCAAGCATTTTGCTGATGCTTTAACAGCCGAATAAACCACTAAGACTATTGTTGGTTTAGGGAGGTAGGTCTGCACAGGAGCATGTGAAAGGAATCTTAGCTAACACAGATGTGGAGCTCAAATGTGAATCTTTAAAAATATAAATATTCTTATATTTGGTTGCAATTATTAGTTCTGTTTTGAGCCTGGTAGTGCCGGTTGTTCCTTTAGCAATTTAGCAAAGAGAAAACCAAATAGAATAAGAAGCTCATTCTCTTTTTCCCTCCCCTCCCCTCTGCTATCTCGCCTCCCCTCTCCTGTCTCCCCTCTCCTCCTCTTTCCTCCCCTCTTTTCTTCTTCTTTCCTCTCTTCTTCTTTTATTCCTTTTCCTTTTTCTTTTAAAGTAAACATGACAGTGAGGTGCTATTTTAATTTCGCTTGGATGCTCCTCTCCTGACCTCCCCACCACCCCTGCCAGAAAAATACAAAACCAAAAAACTCCCCCCAAACCAGAAAAACAATTCGACTAGGTATTTCTTCAATGTAATGGCCAAAGGTAAAATGGGAGAAAATTTCCTCTCTACTAGTTTCTTTGAAAACTAGGTTCAAGAAACAAATGAGTTTGTGAAACAGTGTTTTGATCAGTAACAGCAGTGGCTTAAAATGTGTGTACTCTGGGCTTCCCTGGTGGCGCAGCGGTTGAGAGTCTGCCTGCCAATGCAGGGGACACGGGTTCGATCCCTGGTCCAGGAAGATCCCACATGCCGCGGAGCGGCTGGGCCCGTGAGCCACAATTGCTGAGCCTGCGCATCTGGGCCTGTGCTCCGCAACAAGAGAGGCCGCGATGGTGAGAGGCCCGCGCACCGCGATGAAGAGTGGCCCCCGCTTGCCACGACTGGAAAAAGCCCTCGCACAGAAACGAAGACCCAACACAGCTATAAATAAAAATAAATAAATAAATAATTTAAAAAAATTATTAAAAAAAAAATGTGTGTACTCTGCGGTACCGTGTGTTTTTTGATTTGCCAAGTTTTGAACCATCACAGATCGATAAACTAACCAGTCATCCTATACACCTGGGCAGCATGCTGCTTTCCTGGATGCTGCCCTCTACTTGATTTGGCAGAGGACAAGCGAAGTGTGGGATCACTGTTAGCTCTGGGTAATATGTGAACGCTGCCAGTGTGTGCTGAGAAATCTGAGTCTATTTCCTGGAGACACCCCAAACTTAAAAGTTTTTTTGTTCCCCCATACATCATTGAGTTGAGTTCAAAGAAGTTGTCAATGTCTGTTTGATAACAGCAGTGTGGTCTTGTTGGGCATGGATGCATTTTAATCACTTCATGGATGTTAAAGACTTTAGTTCCGGTTTATTCCTGCCTGTCTCTTCCTTCCAGAATTCTCCTAAATCTGGCTCTTGATAGGAGGGACTTGCCTCTAGAAGACAAGCAGAAGCAGAAGATAACAGGAAGGCCCATACTATGCCAGGGTGTCTTGAAACATGAAAGGTCGGACCCTACATTTCTCTAAAAAGAAATCTCTTTCCACAGGGTCAGTAAAACTACTATCATGAAAAAAATCTTCACTTTCGATTTATTCTTTTCTTTCTCTCTAGAAAAATATGCCAATATATTTTAAACTGTGGCTGATTAACTGTTAACAGAGCTTAGTTCAAACCTCCCAAGCCCATTTTTAAACCCCTTTAGAAGAATAACTGATAAAGTGTCTAGCATTGCAATAAATACAATGCCACCACAGGCCTTTTGGAGAGTGGGTCTATATTAGTATCATTATCAGTATTATTTTTTCCTCCCTTTCTTCATTTTGCATAAACTGAAATTCCTTCAAAACTTCAGCAGCATGTTATTAAAGTATCTGTATACAAAAAAAAAAAAAATGCAAATGGTTTTCTTTGGAGGAAACGGCTGCTGAGGAGTCTTTGAAGCCTATGCTTTTGTTGTGAATCTGAGAGCCATTGTCACCTAACAGATTCATACCCTAGGCAGAATTTCTATGGAATTGTGTGCATAAAACACTGTGTCATCCTAGTGTGCCTCAGGAAGAAGCAGGAACACTGATGTCCATCAAAAAGGAAAATATATGGGTCTCAGCATGCACTGCTTTCCCACATCAGTAAATGGTAAAGCAAACTGCATGCTCTTTAACCCTTCTGTCTGTCCAGTGTCAGGGAAAGACTGGAACAAATCCCAGGTGTGCATTGTCCTCGTGCCGAAATGTCTATCTTACCCTACTGACAAGACCATTTTCAAGGACCACTCAAAAATAATACCTTGTGTTCTGCTTTTCTGCATGATCGATATACACATGAATCTCCATTTATATATATTTACATACATACATATATATATATATAAATATATGTGTGTATAATCTATTATCTATCTATCTATCTATCTACCTTTTTTAAACCTCTAGAGAGATACTGACTAAAAGCAGTTGGAGAAAGGATCTCTTCAGTGTCAAAGACAACCTGTTGTTTAATCTGCCAAGGCTACCATATCCTTCTGTGACTATGGGGTTTGGTGTGAGTGGAGTGGGGAGGAAGAGGGAGGGGCAGTGCTTTGGAGCATTCTTCTGTGTGTTTGTGTTTAAAACGATATAGAGAGGAGGCTTTCAATATTTTTAAGTCTTCGGAGAGATTCCACATACTGATCTTTATATAACAACCAGGGTGGGAGAAGTTAGAATAACAGTTGTCCTGGACATCTGCTTACCAGGGTTCACAGTCAGTTTTGACATATCCAACAGCACTGTATGAAAATAAATTATTATTATATAATGACAAGAGTCTTAAGTCAATAATGATGCCTTCTTGGGGGGAATTTTTTTTTAGGCTTGGTGTTTTTCCTTCTCTGTATGTCGAAATGAAAACAGGGATACTTCCTGTTTAATTTAGAGATGTTCTCATGAAGGAAAAATTATACTTCAAAAATTGTATTCTTCGGAAGGCACTAAACCCTAGGCAGTCAATTACTAAATATTTTTTATATTCCTGAAATTTGGTTCACTATATGTCATATTTTAGGAAATTCAAACACTAATTAAAAATTTTAAGTTGTGAGAATTTTTTGGAAAACATATAGATCGAGGCATTTTGAGAGGAACCAAGATGGCGGAGTAGAAGGACGTCCTCTCACTCCCTCTTGCGAGGACACCAGAATCACAATTAGCTGCTGGACAGTCATCGACAGGAAGACACTGGAACTCACCAAAAAAGATACCCCACATCCAAAGACAAAGGAGAAGCCACAATGAGACGGTAGGAGGGGCGCAATCAGAGTAAAATCAAATCCCATAACTGCTGGGTGGGTGACTCACAGACTGGCAAACACTTATACCACAGAAGTCCACCCACTGGAGTGAAGGTTCTCAGCCCCACGTCAGGCTTCCCAACCTGGGGGTCCGGCAACGGGATGAGGAATTCCTAGAGAATCAGACTTTGAAGCCTAGTGGGAATTGATAGCAGGACTTCGATGGGACTGGGGGAAACAGAGACCCCACTCTTGGAGGGCACACACAAAATAGTGTGTGCATCGGGACCCAGGGGAAGGAGCAGTGACCCTGGGGGAGACTGAACCAGACCTACCTGCTAGTGTTGGAGGGTCTCCTGCAGAGGCAGGGGTTGGCTCTGTTTCACCGGGGGAAAAAGACACTGGCAGCAGAAGTTCTGGGAAGTACTCCTTGGCCTGAGCCCACCCAGAGTCTGTCATTAGCCCCACCAAAGAGCCCAGGTAGGCTCCAGTGTTGGGTTGCCTCAGGCAAAACAACCAACAGGGAGGGAACCCAGCCCCACCCATCAACAGTCAAGTGGATTAAAGTTTTACTGAGCTCTACCCACCACAGCAACAGTCAGCTCTACCCACCACCAGAGCCTCCCATCAAGCCTCTTAGATAGCCTCATCCACCAGAGGGCAGACAGCAGAAGCAAGAAAAACTACAATCCTGCAGCCTGTGGAACAAAAACCACATTCGCAGAAAGTTAGACAGGATGAAAAGGCAGAGGGCTATATAGCAGATGAAGGAACAGGATAAAACCCCAGAAAAACAACTAAATGAAGTGGAGATAGGCAACCTTCCAGAAAAGGAATTCAGAATAATGATAGTGAAGATGAACCAGGACCTTGGAATAAGAATGGAGGCAAAGATCGAGAAGATGCAAGAAATGTTTAACAAAGACCTAGAAGAATTAAAGAACAAACAAACAGATGAACAGTACAATAACTGAAATGAAAATTACACTAGAAGGAATCACTAGCAGAATAACTGAGGCAGAAGAACAGATAAGTGACCTGGAAGACAGAATGGTGGAATTCACTGCTGCGGAACAGACTAAAGAAAAAAGAATGAAAAGAAATGAAGACAGCCTAAGAGACCTCTGGGACAACATTAAACGCAACAACATTCTCATTATAGTGGTCCCAGAAGGAGAAGAGAGAGAGAAAGGACCCGAGAAAATATTTGAAGAGATTATAGTCGAAAACTTCCCTAACATGGGAAAGGAAATAGCCACCCAAGTCCAGGAAGCACAGAGAGTCCCATACAGGATAAACCCAAGGAGAAACACGCCATGACACATAGTAATCAAAGTGGCAAAAATTAAAGACAAAGAAAAATTATTGAAAGCAGCAAGGGAAAAACGACAAATAACATACAAGGGAACTCCCATAAGGTTAACAGCTGATTTCTCAGCAGAAACTCTACAAGCCAGAAGGGAGTGGCATGATATACTTAAAGTGATGAAAGGGAAGAACCTACAACCAAGATTACTCTACCCTACAAGGATCTTATTTAGATTCGATGGAGAAATCAAAAGCTTTACAGACAAGCAAAAGCTAACAGAATTCAGCACCACCAAGCCAACTCTATAACAAATGCTAAAGGAACTTCTCTAAGTGGGAAACACAAGAGAAGAAAAGGACCTACAAAAACAAACCCAAAACAATTAAGAAAATGGTCATAGGAACATACATATCAATAATTACCTTAAATGTGAATGGATTAAATTATCCAACCAAAAGACACAGGCTTGCTGAATGGATACAAAAACAAGACCCATATATATGCTGTCTACAAGAGACCCACTTCGGACCTAGGGACACATACAGACTGAAAGTGAGGGAATGGAAAAAGATATTCCATGCAAATGGAAATCAAAAGAAAGCTGGAGTAGCTATACTCATATCAGATAAAATAGACTTTAAAATAA
Source organism: Balaenoptera acutorostrata (assembly GCF_949987535.1). Taxonomy (NCBI): domain Eukaryota; kingdom Metazoa; phylum Chordata; class Mammalia; order Artiodactyla; family Balaenopteridae; genus Balaenoptera; species Balaenoptera acutorostrata. Next base: position 28,730,706 of record NC_080065.1, on the reverse strand, counting down.
AGAATGTTACAAGAGACAAGGAAGGACACTACATAATGATCAAGGGATCAATCCAAGAAGAAGATATAACAATTATAAATATATATGCACCCAACATAGGAGCACCTCAATACATAAGGCAACTGCTAACAGCTATAAAAGAGGAAATCGAAAGTAACACGATAATAGTGGGGGACTTTAACACCTCACTTACACCAATAGACAGATCATCCAAAATGAAAATAAATAAGGAAACAGAAGCTTTAAATGACACAATAGACCAGATAGATTTAATTGATATTTATAGGACATTCCATCCAAAAACAGCAGATTACACTTTCTTCTCAAGTGCACACGGAACATTCTCCAGGATAGATCACATCTTGGGTCACAAATGAAGCCTCAGTAAATTTAAGAAAATTGAAATCACATCAAGCATCTTTTCTGACCACAACGCTATGAGATTAGAAGTGAATTACAGGGAAAAAAACGTAAAAAACACAAACACATGGAGGCTAAACAGTACATTACTAAATAACCAAGAAATCACTGAGGAAATCAAAGAGGAAATCAAAAAATACCTAGAGACAAATGACAATGAAAACACGATGATCCAAAACCTATGGGATGCAGCAAAAGCAGTTCTAAAAGGGAAGTTTATAGCTATACAAGCCTACCTAAAGAAGCAAGAAAAATCTCAAGTAAGCAATCTAACCTTACACCTAAAGGAACTAGAGAAAGAAGAACAAACAAAACCCAAAGTTAGCAGAAGGAAAGAAATCATAAAGATCAGAGCGGAAATAAATGAAATAGAAACAAAGAAAACAATAGCAAAGATCAATCAAACTAAAAGCTGGTTCTTTGAGAAGATAAACAAAATTGATAAACCATTAGGCAGACTCATCAAGAAAAAGAGGGAGAGGACTCAAATCAATAAAATTAGAAATGAAAAAGGAGAAGTTACAACAGACACCGCAGAAGTACAAAGCATCCTAAGAGACTACTACAAGCAACTCTATGCCAATAAAATGGACAACCTGGAAGAAATGGGGAAATTCTTAGAAAGGTATAACCTTCCAAGACTGAACCAGGAAGAAATAGAAAATATGAACAGACCAATCACATGTAATGAAGTTAAAACTGTGATTAAAAATCTTCCAACAAACAAAAGTCCAGGACCAGATGGCTTCACAGGTGAATTCTATCAAACATTTAGAGAAGAGCTAACACCCATCCTTCTCAAACTCTTCCAAAAAATTGCAGAGGAAGGAACACTCCCAAACTCATTCTATGAGGCCACCGTCACCCTGATACCAAATCCAGACAAAGATACTACAAAAAAAGAAAATTACAGACCAATATCACTGATGAATATAGATGCAAAAATCCTCAATAAAATGCCAGCAAACAGAATCCAACAACACATTAAAAGGATCATACACCACGATCAAGTGGGATTTATCCCAGAGATGCAAGGATTCTTCAGTATACGCAAATCAATCAATGTGATACACCATATTAACAAACTGAAGAATAAAAACCATATGATCATCTCAATAGATGCAGAAAAAGCTTTGGACAAAATTCAACACCCATTTCTGATAAAAACTCTCCAGAAAGTGGGCATAGAGGGAACCTGCCTCAACATAATAAAGGCCATATACGACAAACCCACAGCAAACATCATTCTCAATGGTGAAAAACTGAAACCATTTCCTCTAAGATCAGGAACAACACAAGGATGTCCACTCTCACCACTATTATTCAACATAGTTTTGCAAGTCCTAGCCACAGCAATCAGAGAAGAAAAAGAAATAAAAGGAATACAAATTGGAAAAGAAGAAGTAAAACTGTCACTGTTTGCAGATGACATGATACTATACATAGAGAATCCTAAAAATGCCACCAGAAAACTACTAGAGCTAATCAATGAATTTGGTAAAGTAGCAGGATACAAAATTAATGCACAGAAATATCTTGCATTCCTATACACTAATGATGAAAAATCTGAAAGAGAAATTATGGAAACACTCCCATTTACCATTGCAACAAAAAGAATAAAATACCTAGGAATAAACCTACCTAGGGAGACAAAAGACCTGTATGCAAAAAACTATAAGACACTAATGAAAGAAATTAAAGATGATACCAATAGATGGAGAGATATACCATGTTCTTTGGTTGGAAGAATCAATATTGTGAAAATGACTATACTACCCAAATCTACAGATTCAATGCAATCCCTAACAAATTACCAATGGCATTTTTTACGGAACTAGAACAAATCATCTTAAAATTTGTATGGAGACACAAAAGACCCCGAATAGCCAAAGCAGTCTTGAGGGAAAAAAACGGAGCTGGAGGAATCAGACTCCCTGACTTCAAACTATACTACAAAGCTACAGTAATCAAGACAATATGGTACTGGCACAAAAACAGAAACATAGATCAATGCAACAAGATAGAAAGCCCAGAGATAAACCCACGCACCTATGGTCAACTAATCTATGACAAAGGAGGCAAAGATATACAATGGAGAAAAGACAGTCTCTTCAATAAGTGGTGCTGGGAAAACTGGACAGCTACATGTAAAAGAATGACATTAGAACACTCCCTAACACCATACACAAAAATAAACTCAAAATGGATTCGAGACCTAAATGTAAGACTGGACACTATAAAACTCTTCGAGGAAAACATAGGAAGAACACTCTTTGACATAAATCACAGCAAGATCTTTTTTGATCCACCTCCTAGAGTAATGGAAATAAAAACAAAAATAAACAAATGGGACCTAATGAAACTTCAAAGCTTTTGCACAGCAAAGGAAACCATAAACAAGACGAAAAGACAACCCTCAGAATGGAGAAAATATTTGCAAACGAATCAACGGACAAAGGATTAATCTCCAAAATATATAAACAGCTCATTCAGCTCAATATTAAAGAAACAGCCCAGTCCAAAAATGGGCAGAAGACCTAAATAGACATTTCTCCAAAGAAGACATACAGATGGCCAAGAAACACATGAAAATATGCTCAACATCACTAATTATTAGAGAAATGCAAATCAAAAGTACAATGAGGTATCACCTCACACCAGTTAGAATGGGCAACATCAGAAAATCTACAAACAACAAATGCTGGAGAGGGTGTGGAGAAAAGGGACCCCTCTTGCACTCTTGGTGGGAATGTAAATTGATACAGCCACTATGGAGAACAATATGGAGGTTCCTTAAAAAACTGAAAATAGAATTACCATATGATCCAGCAATCCACTACTGGGCACATACCCAGAGAAAACCGTAATTCAAAAAGACACGTGTACCCCAATGTTTGTTACCGCACTATTTGCAATAGCCAGGTCATGGAAGCAGCCTAAATGCCCATCGACAGATGAATGGATAAAGAAGTTGTGGTTCATATATACAATGGAATATTACTCAGCCATAAAAAGGAACGAAATTGAGTCATTTATTGAGACGTGGACAGATCTAGAGACTGTCATACAGAGTAAAGTAAGTCAGAAAGAGAAAAGCAAATATCGTATATTAACGCATGTATGTGGAACCTAGAAAAATGGTACAGATGAGCCAGTTTGCAGGGCAGAAGTTGAGACACAGATGTAGAGGACAGACGTATGGACACCAGGGGGAGAAAACTGTGGTGGGTGGGGATGGTGGTGTGCTGAATTGGGCGATTGGGATTGACATGTATACACTGATGTGTGTAAAACTGATGACTAATAAGAACCTGCAGTACAAACAAACTAACAAAGAAACAAAAAAACAACTAATACTAAACTTTCTTTGGGTTATTTGTATGGAATTAGTTAATATAAATGTTTCAGACATTAAAAAAAAACATATAGATGGGATAGGAGCATTCCTGTTTATCAAGTTTATTTCAGTCATTATGAAATAACTGTGAAAAGAGAAAAGAATGAATTTCACCACGGATAAATGGGATTATTTCACTTTGCATATGACCCACCAATAAAAGAATAATTACACATATATGCAGTTTGGTTTTAGATAAATTAATGATTTTATTAATTTCCTAAATTTCTTTGGAACTAGAATGGCATACTCAATGACTCGCATTTTGTAACTGTTTTCATTATTTTTTAATTCAAGTTGAGTAAATATCCTTCATGGAATTTTAAGTGTGTATCACTAGAGAAATCTCTAGGGTCAACTCATTTGATATTGAATCATTTAGCTGTATTTTCCCTATTGTTTCATGATACTGAAGTTTACTCATTTTAAGGGTTAACCAGACTCAGAATCATTACTCAGTGAACCACCCAAAGTTTTTAATGTCCTTGTCCTCCAAGTTGTGACCTCTTAAAAGGCAGGTTCATTGGTTATCATGAGCTTTTGATGTTGTCTTGATTTTGATAAATTATTTGTAATCGCTGACTCTGAAAGCCCCTCCTCGTGAAACTATTGTTGCTGCAGTCCTCACGTCTTCTCTATTCTCCTTTAACACCTGAAGCAGTAAGTATATTTGGGATTCTGAGGCCAGACATTTTAGCAATAGTGGGCTCATCGCTTTCCTTTCCATAAAAGACATATACAATCATGGTTGATAATACTGGCTTACTATAGATAATAATGTTCAAAATTGGCTCAGGGTTATTCCTGAAGTGATGATATTTTAATTTGACTCGCAGGTTAATCTTAACCACAGTAAGCAAAATTATTAGTGCATCAGTTAATGAAAAGGAATTTTTATCTTAAAGAAGAAGAAAAGTTGGATGCTTTGGAATAATTAATTCATGCCACGTTTGTTCCAGAGAGGTGAATTTTAATGGTATTGTACTGTATTCTATTCTATTCTGTTCTGCAATTTTATTCATCAATTATCTATTGGATATTTACTTTTTTCCAAAAGAATGCTAATGTACTGATTTAATATACTGATTTAACTGTTTCAATTTCTGTTAGACTAGGTCCAAGGAGGATTTTAAAAAGCCTCTGAAGAACCATCAGGTTTTTCCCCCCTATATTCTCCATACTTAAAATCTTACTTCCAGACAGCTGTATAAAGGAGAAGTTTACTGCTACCACATGTTAGCATGGTTGTAAATTCTCTGGGGTACTATATGTTTATTTTGATGATTTTAATATGTTTCATTAATCTGCAGAACAATGAGAACTAATAACCAAGAAAGAGAAATTGCAGATTTCAAAAATGGGAAGAAAAATTTGGTAAGTCTTACTTCCCTAGAGGCTGAATGCAGCCAAGGTTTATTGCCTATTATTTGCTTTTCAGGACTGTCTCTGACTCTTTTAACTGACAAAGACTGCATTGACAGAAAGCCTTTCCAAAGTTTAATTATTTTACAAAGAAAGAAATCAGTACTATATTGCTTGTTACCCTTTATTTTCTTCTTAAAATTATTTCCCTTAATTATCTGACTGTGTAGTTTGAGGGATGTTTTTGATTTCTGATTTACCTTATCAGTTAGAATACTTTTCAAATCTGCATCTTATCTGGATAATCTTATTTATTCTGAAGAGAATAGATTAAATTCACTTAACTGTCCACTTTATTAAATTTTTGTTATAATTTATGTTACTGTAATTGAATTGGGACAGGAGGAAATTAAATTGCTTAAAAAATACAGAAGAGTCTGTGGCTTCCATAGTCTCCTATGTAAAGTTTGAAATCATTTCATGTTCTAAGTGGGGAAAGTAGCATTATAAAACTTTTTTTGTGTGTGAAAATAAATGCCAAAATAACATTTACTTCTTTTCATTTTAATGAAAAGCAGCATATTGGAAAATCACTGAACTCTCTGGATATGGATTTTGATTTCCTTCCAATTTTATAGAATAATTTCTATAGTCATTCAAAAGTTTTAAGCAGAGAACTTATTCCAAAATTTTGACATCAATTGCAGTAGTGCAGGGATTAGACTGTTTTATTTCCCAGTATTTGTTCCCTGGGCAGAAATAAAATAGAGTTTGTATTGATTATCAATATAATAAATCAATGTATGCAACTAATTTGGACCATTCAAGCATAAAAACAATACTCCATTTTATTCTGTAATTATTAAAAAGATTTACCTCTTCTTTCCGGTTCATTTTTCATAGCAACCCTACTTAGAAGGATATACTTAGAAATTACATAGATTTAGGGAGATAAGAAAAAGTGTCATAGGGAAGGAATGACTGGAGAAATTGCAGTACTGTAATCTGTTGTTGTGTGTAGTCTGGAAACTAAATCAATGGAAATCTGAACTAATGTGCCCTGCCCAAGAAGTGTAAGGACTATCTGGTGTGATCTTTGGGAGTGGTAAATGTGAACATTAAAAACAATACAGCTATAGGCAGGTTTCTCAGTATCCACATGTTTGCTAAGCAGTATGAGACACATATTGTTTAGCTGCTGCTAATTTTTGAGCATTTATTAGATGCCTACTGTGTAGGTATGAAGCACTGCTAGATAACTATCTAGGTGCTACATGTGATGGTATGGGGTGTAAAGGACATATAAGACAGATTGTGAGGTACTGAAGGTATTTAAGATTCACCGAAAGGTTCCAAAAAGACATGAGAACTATTACTTAATAACAAAGCAACAAAGTCAAATGTACATATTAAAATGCAAATACATTAGTATGGGATAGAAGTGGGTATGATTGTTTTGTTAACTTTTTAAACCAGGATACTGAATTCTGATTTTAAAAATAAAGTTGTAGATTTTCAGATGCTCACGTAGCCTAAGCTCTGGAGGCTGAATTCTGTGTTCAGCTGTTTGGTTGTTGTTAGTACTGATGCATGAAGCAGAAAGAAAACAGCTTGCTTTCTATAAGTTAGGCAAACTCTGGAGAGCTGGGAATGGCAGGGAGGCAATTGGCCTGCAAAATAAACTGACCAAACCAGAAGCCAAAATTAAATAGAGTGTATAATGGCGCCCCAGGGATCGCCTTAACAATGTACTAGTTATGAACTAACTATTGTCATTATTACCACTGCTAATGAAGGAACCATAGAAGGCAAGCAATGCCTCTCCCTGATTACTTCCGGCTTCCGGGCTTCCGGTGTAACTAGCTAAGGCACTCAATGACCCTTTAAAAAATGAATTTACTCAAATGTCTTTCTGCTATTAGTGAGGATACCATTAGACATGGTTTAGCTTCAGAAAGTACGAGGACAATTTGGCTAATGATGGCTGAAAATGCTGGATAAAATAACATTCTTAGACATTCATTCATTTTTTTTTACCATGTTTTGTGACTTGATAATGATTTTCTAATACATCTTTAAAAAACGATCCAAGGAATTTATTAAATGCAACTCACATAGAAATATTAGTCCATTGGTTTAGTTAAACGATTTCTATTGCTAGAAACTTGGGAAAAAATACTTTCCCAATGGTGACTTTTAGAACAACTGAAGCCAATTAACATGCAAAATAGTGCCACTATAAAAGAAGAATACACCATTATTAACTATACCTAAAGATTTGGTTTTGGGGGCAAACAAAAACTAATGATTTGAATATCTATGGCAATTTCTAGAATATTTATGAAAATGATTCTTTATCCAGCCCTCTTCAGATTCGTAGAAGCAAAAAGTACTTCGTTATTTTATTTTTATATATTATCATTCATTCATCCATTTATTCATCCAGTTCTCAACAAATATGTCTCTACCGCATGCCAAACCAGTTGATTAAAAATATAAGGCTAATAAATAATAAGAAGAGCAAAAATAGATAACATTTCTTAAGCTGGGAACCTTGGACTCTAGGGTACTGATTAAAGGTGAGACAACAAGTCCCTACATCCCGAGCTAGAATCCTCACTGCCACCTGCTGATTGACCCTAGGCAAGTTCTTTATTCCTCAGTTCTCTTATCTGTAAAATGGAAATACAATAAGTGCATCCATTCCGTAGTTTTATTGTAGAAATTAAATAAGATAATGTCTGAAAAAGCATTTTGAACAGTGTATGTCTAAAGGTCAGTGGTCAGTAAGTATTAACAATTATTATTTATTGTTTTAATTATTTGATTTAATCTTTATATACATGAGCATACCAGTGAAACACTTAGAATGAAACAGGTAAGTGATATGAAATGAGATGAATTACAATTTCTTCTTTAGGAATTCAAATGCTGAGATTCCACAGTATATCTTTTTGTTTTAATTTGTGAAATGTATCTGTAAGTTCTTCCGCTCTATTACAAATAATAATAGATATACAATAATAATAATAGCTATACAAGTAAAAATTTGTATGGATTATTTATGAATGCAGTATGATTGTCCACATTTTATGTGAAAAACTGAGACACAAGGAGTTTAAGTAACTTGTTCAATATCAAATAGCAAATAAGCAAAGGAGCCAGAATTGAAACCCAAGCAGTGTGACTCTTATCCACGTTGCTATGCTATCTCCCAGCAGGGCCATGTAGCTTTTCTCCAATTTAAAGATCACTCAAAAAATCACATATGAAGCCAGGTTTTGAGGGCAATTTACTCAAGGTAACCTAGCCCTGAAAGCAGATAACAGCTCCAATCGTCTATGTAAAGCAGCTGTCTCTTTGTATCTGGAATAATTAATTAAAATAGGTCATTCTGATTTATAAAGCTGTAGAAGATCTGAATTCTGATTGCTTTAGAGATTAATTCTCTAGACTTACTGTCATGATCATCAAAGTGCTTATGCTAATATTTCCCAGATTTGAACTTTGGGAAATCAAAAGCACCCCCTTTATTTTCACATTGTAAATTTCACGCAACCTTCTTGATAAAATGGAATTTAGGTCAAATCTCTCATTTTCAAGCACATTCTTTGTATATGGAATAAGGAAGTAAATTAAGAAAGAAAAAGAAAGACCTCAATTTATCTTTATCCTGTGTTGTATGAGCCTGTGTTATGCTAGATGAAAAATGCATATATATACATAACAAACGGAAATTGCTCCTTGACTAGAATTTCAATTTAGGGTGTTATTGCAAAAAGTGAAGGTAGCTAAGAGTTCCATTTTTCTCCCCGGAATAATGAAACGAGTACACATTTCTCCCTCTTTTCTTTTTCTATTTTTTCCTTTTCATTTTTCTTCTCTTCTCTCTTTCTTTCCTTTTTAATTTCTTCTCTCTCATGCTTATTTAGATAAAATAAATACTTTTACTTTTTTGGTAGTTGTCCCCATCAGAATCCAACAAAAGTTAAGCAGAAAAAAGCCCTGGTTTTCTTTCGCTTAGATGCTGTGCCCAGATTGAACATTTTGATTTGACTGAATGAGGAATGATGTAATCTGCAGAAGAATAATATTAACATAAAAACACAATGGAACTTGTCACAAAATGCATGGCAAACATTACAGCATGTAGTCTAGAGCTTTAATTAACATATTTGTTAAGTGCCAATTCTTCGAATAGACACTAACAATAAAGAAAAGAGTTTCCTTAACACAGATAATGTTGATAGCTCCCCTTCCTTTAAAAGAGATTTTGACAGTTATACTATTGAGCTCTGTAATTCTGCTGGGAAACAACTCTCATCCTTCTGCCACCCAGGCTTTCAAAATCAGAATGGAGGAGAAAGTCAGTAGCTTTTATTGCTATTCAATTTATTCCAGGGCAGGAGCTGTAAATGGTTGTATATACAGACTTGGGAATTTGCATACTGAATGCCTCCTCTCAGTTTTCATATGACTACCTCTGTCCCTGTCATTTAATTTGCATTTATTCACCAATCAAGTTTGCTTCCTGGATGCCTCACTTGCATGAATGGGTAGCAGAGTAATTACAGCTAAGTAAAGTAGTTTTATGAATGAAGGCACAATTTACAGCAATATGTGTGGGTATCACCTCCCTGTCTCTTGTTTAATATTCAGACCTGTCACCTTGCACACAAACTGTTGGAAAAGGAAGCTCCAGAGCCTCAGTTATACCTCTAACAAATCACACCAGATTGTACTGCTTTGGAGGACTTTCAATTGGGGTTGAGCAAAAAAGAGCCTTAATAAGAAGGCTGACATACAAAAGCTTGACTCGTTATTGCATATAAAGAACAAAGAGTTTGGTGACTGACAGGTAAAATGAAGGGAGAAGATTAAACAGAAAAAAAGCTTACGTTTTATTTTTGGAGAAGATTGCATTTTATTCTAAGTCTTTGCTATAGGGTTCTCTATTTAGAAAACCCATGGTCCAGCTCTTAAGCACAGAGGAGAAAATTTAGTAAGAACATCTTTGTTGACCATGGAAACCTTGAGAGTTTTCAAGTGACATCAGGTGGGCATTTTTGAAAATGTTGCAGAATATATTCATAATCTTTTTAAGTTGATCAATTAAGAACTGACTATGACTCTCAGACATCTGCAAGTTTTTTTCTTGATTTACTCACTCTCTCATTCCCTTGAGCCATTCTCAACCCAGTTCTCAACTGGGGGTGATTTTACCCCCAGCACACATTGGGCAATGTCTGGAGACATTTTTAGTTGTCACAACCGGAAAGCACTACTGGTATGGAGTCTGAAAGACCAGGGATGCTGCTAAATATTCTACAATGTTTAGGGCAGCCTCTTGCAATAAAGAACTATCCAGTCCAAAATGTCAGTAGTGCCAAGGTTGAGAAACCCTGCTTTCAGCCCTATTTGCAAGACCCCTCTCTGCCCAATCCCACCACTGCTCTTTCTTGAAGAAGATGATCTTACCACTTGGCCCTTATTTCACAGAATACATAAAGGCTGTCAACCATGCCTCTCTTAACAACACCTATCCATTCACAAACGTATTTGCGTGTAAAGTCCTTCCGTTGAAGCCCTCACCCTCATTCCCCTAGCCCTGAAAAAGAGCAGCTCCTTCTGCTTTCCAAGCTAATTGGTTCATCTGTATTCTAGATTTCATCCCACCCCATCTCCTCCCGGGTATTTCATCACTCATCTCTTTATCCTTCTCTTTCACCCCAAACCTTTCATTCTCCATCAGTTCAAGACTCACTAATTAAATATAAATTCCTTCCTTCGACTTTAGCTTTCCTCTTTCCTTCATACAGAAGTTTTCCAAGAATATTATACAATCGCTATGTCTACTTCCTCAAATCTATACTCCATTAGTTATTTTTCAGCAACTAGTCTTAACTGTTTATATCAGTTAGTTATTGCTGTGTAACAAGCCACCCCAGAATTCAGTGGCTTGACATAATGTGTTTATTATTATTCACAAATGTATGGAACATCTGGATAATTATTCATCTGGGCTCATGAATGTATCAGTCAGTTGTGTGTCTGGTATGCAGGATTTTCTTCAGGCCTCGGGTTGGAACTGGCACAGTGCTGCCTCTAGCACAAGTCACAAGGCCAGCCAAATTCAAGAGGTAAGAAAATAGACTTCCTGTCTTGATGGGAGGAGGTGAAAGTTATGTTGCAAAGGGTGCTGATACAGTAAGGGGCAGAGGATCAGAACCATTTTTGCAAGCAACCTCCCAATTGTATTAAAATTACTAATGGTCTAATATTCAAAATTAACTCTGGTCTAATATTCAAAATTAACTCTGGTTACACTCTTCATTTTCCCTGATTTTGTAGCAGCCTTTGGCACAAAGGAATATTCCTTCCTTCTAGAAACTACACCCTCATGTCTACCACAACACCACAACACCACTGTCTTTAATTGTCCTTCTGACTCTGATCACTCTTCATAATCCTTGATTATCTCTACCATAAGTGATAAAGACTGTTGAGGTCAGGGATTCTTTTCTTGGTCCTCTTTTCAGTCTACAAGCACTTATTTGGCAATCTTATCACAACTGTGTTTTTATTTGTCACCTATATTTGACACCCAAATCTAAATTCCTAGCAGAGCATATCATCTCCATCTGTATGTTAGAAATCTTTACCTGAAGACTGAATTTATTATTATTCCTCCAGTACTTGGTTCTCCTCAAAATATCTAGTTACGTAGTGGTTAGTTTTGACTCCTCCTTTTGTCACCTCCAACCCTTTAAGTACCATATTCCAATTTAATGGTTCATTAAATTCTATTGATTTATCTCACCGAATCAAACAAATACTTATTCAGTGCTTACCATGTGCCAGTTTAGTCTCTTATGCTCCCCTCATCAATAAGATAGGCACTTACCATGTTCTTTTGTCCTTTATTTCCTGCCCAAGCTCTTCATCTACCTCCCAAATTAATAGCTCTGTGATTTTATCTCCAAATTATTATTTTAAAATTACTAACATTTATATTTAACTATTGTGCTACAAAAATTCTTTAGCAGTTCTTTTTGGGGATTTTTGTAGGATTTGCTTTTCTGAATAGTAATTTGGCTGGACATGAAAATCCATATTTAGAACATTGACAATATGAATTCAGTGTTATCTTGTGGATGCAGAAAAAAGCTATCCATTGTTTATCTGAAATTTACAAATTAACTGAGCATCCTGCATTTTATCAAGCATCTCTAAATCTAATGTAATCTGATTATTCTTTTTCTATTTCTCTAGAAGATTTTAAGAAACGTGTATCTATAAAAATTTTAAGAAATGTATGTTTATTCTTGGGATTCTAAAATGTCACCACAGTGAGTCTGGTTGTGGATATGTTTATCTGCATTCTCTTCAGAACTCAGTAGGCCCTTGTAAACTTAAGTCTTCTATTAGTCTTCATTTCTGGGATAGAAAAAAAGTTCTTGCTCTGCCAGTTTCTTCCCTATGCTTTTCCCTGTTCTTTCTAGAACTCCTGTTAGACAGATGTTGAACCATGACACATAATTATCCTTTCATTCATTCCATGTCTGTCTGTTTGCAATGAAATCTGGAAGAACTTATTGGCCTCGTATCTTTGTGCATTAATTCAGTCTTTAGCTATGTGTATTCTGGTATTTGCCTGATCATTAAAAGCTTGCTTTCTGGGAATGGTGCTTCCCTATACCTCTTGGAGATACTAGCCCTTCTATCATGGCCTCTTTGATTTTAGCACCTATTCTCTTTCATTAACTTGTTTGTAGCTGCTTAGTAGAGCACTGTGCAAACTGATTGCAGAAGGGAAAGGGATGATATACCTCCAGACAAACTCTAACCCTATTTGTTATACCCACTGACTCTGGGCTTAGTGGTCCCTGCACTACCCGACTGTTATGGACTGAATTGTTCCCCTCCAAGTTCATATGTTGAAGTCCTAACCCCCAATACCTTAGAATGTGACTGTATTTGAAGATAGGGCCTTTCAGAGAGGTAATTAAGGTTACATGAGGTCATTAGGGTAGGCCCTAATCTAGTATGACTGGTGTCCTTATAAGAAGAGGGAGAGAAACCAGGGATGTGCACTCAGAGAAAAGGCCTTGTGAGGACACAGAGGGAAGGTGACCATCTGTAAGCCAAGGAGAGAGGTCTCAGGAGAACCAAACCTGCTGACACCTTGATCTCTGTTTCCAGCCTCCAGAATTATAAGAAACTAAATTTTTCTTGTTTTATGTTATGGTAGTCCTAGCAAACTAATATACTACCTTTAAAGAATGGTCTCTTGATACTTTTCTTTCTATCTCTGTTCTTACATTATTTCTGGAAACCTAGTGTCACTTTTTGTTTTGTTTTCCTTTTGCCTTATAAATTTATTTAGCTAAAATAACTTTTTTTGTCATTTTATGGGATTTTAGGCAAGAGGGGACATGCAGAAATTCTCAATCCACTAACTCTATATAAACTTACAGAGCTATCTTTTAATAATGAAATTATATTAGACAGGCCCTGAAAAAAACCCTTTGATGACATCATATTGCTAACGAAAGGCGGTCCACTGTCTTCTGCATGCATTTTTTCCATGACTTCACCTGTTTCCTATGTCTCTCTTGCTTATCGCTCTTCCTCCATCATACTCCCTGCAATCTATGCTCCAAGTATGTCAAACTCTTTGAAGTTCCATTTTGTATGCCATGATGTTTCATTTTGAAGGAAGTGCCCCTCTGTACTTTTGCCTACTTTGTTAAAGCCTTACTTACCATTCGAGATGCCAACCAACGTCTTGTTCTGTTAATGCTTTTCTCTTGCCATCTTCTCACGGAGATGCTGAGACCTGCTCTTTGGCACCATCAACGTACATTTTTTAATGTACTTTCTAACATTTTACCACAAGGTATTAAATGATTTCTCTATGTTTGTTTGTGCCATTAAAGAGTGAATTATTTGAGGATGGAGGCTGATTATCTTTGCACCCACATTGACTGAGATATGACTAATATTCAGAAGAATAATTGCTTAATACATAAATTAAAAATGAGTAAATGAGAGTATTAAAAAGAACCATGAATGCCTGAGTCATTTTTCAGTACTTTTAAGGACCATGAACCGATCTATTATTATTTATTTTAAACTTTTTTATTTGACTCCATTTCATTGCCATTGATTACCGCAGTGTCTTTTAAATAAAAATTGACAGGAAGAAACTTTAAATCACTTAACCTCCTTTGTATTTATTAAAAACAAGTAAAAAATTACTTAAAACTTAGTTAAAATGTAAGTCAACGTTCCTTCTACCTTATTTCTAATACCGTAGGTAAATTGCCTTGGGCCGTCCAACAGGAAAGCAAAGGAATCCCATTTACCACTTGCTCAGCTCTGTATAGTCCACAGCACTTACCCTGAAAAGGACACATATTCAAAGAGGAGAAACAATTATCTGCAAGTGAAACAGGTAATGAAGTTTTCTGTGTGCTATAATTTAAATTTAAAGAGCATGTATGAAAGGTTAAGAGACCCAGATAGGCAGGTATTTCCTTCTTCACAGTTATAAAATCTGTCACATCTTAGAAATACTCCCCCATTGAGTGGCAATCACAATTTTTACTCTAAAGGTTCCACATGCGTGGCATATTATGTAATGGACAGCACTTCAGAATAATCTAATGAAAAGAGAACTTTTTTTCATGCTAATAAACTTCAGATTCTGCTTGTTTCAAGAAAATGAATTCAGGCTTTGAACTGCTGAGGTCCACATAAATTCAGGTTATCCATACAGCCGTGCGGAAAATCTCCAAGATGAGTTCTTTATTAATAGCAAGAATGAGTGAGTCAGTCAGCTCGTTTAATGATCTGGCCCATAATTTGAATCCATTGAAAGTTGCCTGTTAGCACCTCTGGGAGCCCGGATCAAGCGTGACCTTGACTTGTGATAGCCTGAATTAAATCCTGGTATGATAGTTCCCACACCAGCTTTGTTTTTAGCATTTGGCATGCAAGCAGACTCCTTGAAGAGCCTAATAGTTATTACAAACATGAAAATTGTAAGGAAGTTGGAGGAAGGTTATGCTAACATGTAAAATTTATTTGGATAAAAAATAATGGTCAATTCCCCTCCTCTATGAAATTACTGGTAGAGATCTGTTAAAAGTGGTAACGTTCACGCAGGCAGTTTTGTTAGGCTTCTGCAGGACATTTTGTATACATTGTCTATTCATTAGAATTTCCTACTGTTTAATACATTTATGATATGATTCTAAAAGAGAAAAAAATAATGTCTCACTTATGGGTGATCTAAGTTTTATTCTGTCTTGGCAACTTGAACTTGTGAAAGCTTTAAGGTTTAAAATTCTTACCATATCTTGGTGATAATATTCTACAATTTGAACTGTTTGAACGTTTTTTTTAATTGAAGTATAGTTGATTTACAATGTTGTGTTAATTTCTGCTGTACAGCAAAGTGATTCAGTTATACATATATGTATATTCTTTTTTTAATATTCTTTTCCATTATGGTTTATCATAAGCTATTGAATATAGTTCTCTGTGCTATACAGTAGGAACTTGTTGTTTATCCATTCTCTATGTAATATCATACATCTGCTAACCCCAATCTCCCACTCCATCCCTCCTATAATAAAAGTTCAAACTTTTTTTATATTTAAAAGTTTGAATTTTTAAGTATAATAGCTTTCAAGATTTTTCAAAACTCATGTATCTTAAGCATCCTATTATTATACTTAAATATAAAATTAATTAATCATTTTTATATGATTTTTAGCTGTTGTGACATTTCTGCCTCTTTTTTTTCCTTGCTCCCACCTCACCATTTTGCTATAGGGAAATGGTGTAATTCTCTGAAAGAACGAAACTTCTTTGCAGGAAATTGATGACATCAGGGACACTACAGTAGCTTTATAATGGAAAGTGTATGAATTTCCTAGGGTTGCTTTAACAAAGTACTGTAAGCTGGGAGCTTAGAACAATAGATATTTATTATCTAGTAGACTTGAAGACTAGACGTCTGAAATTAAGGTGTCGAGAGAGCTATGCTCCCTCTGAAACCTATAGGAGAATCCTTCCTTGTCTCTTCCTGGTTTCTTGTGGTTTACTGGCAATTTTCGGTATTCTTTGGCTTGGCAATGAGTCATTCTAATTCTCCATCTTCACATGATGTTCTATGTCCCTGCGCATAGTCTTCTATTTGTGCATGTTTGCCTCTGTGCCCAAATTTCTCTTTTTTATAAGCCCATGAGTCCTGTTGGATTTTGGTCCACCCTAATGATCTCATTTTAACTTGACTACCTCTATATTTCTAAAGGCAAGATATAATTTTTTTCTTTGATAATGACTTGGAGACAAGGATAACAGTATTATAGTACAGTGTAGATACGAAGTGATTTTACTTGAAAGTGCCCCATACTGTGAATCTAACATGTATGTCAGAAAAGATATGTTAAGAATGACAGCTTTAGGGACTTCCCTGGTGGTCCAGTAGTTAAGAATCTGCCTTCCAATGCAGGGGACGTGGGTTTGATCCCTGGGCAGGGAACTAAGATCCCACATGCCGTGGGGCAACTAAGCCTGCGCGCTCTAGAACCCACGTGCCACAACTAAAGAGCCTACTTACCTCAACTACTGAGCCCGCACACTCTGTACCCTGTATGCCACAACTAGAGAGAAGCCCTCATGCTTCAGCGAAGAGCCTGTGTGCCGCAACTAAGACCCGATGCAGCCAAATAAATAAATAAATAAATAATAATAATAAAAAAAGAATGACCGCTTTAGACAAACTCGAAAACTAGAAATGGTGAACGTTATAAACAATTGTTACAATTAGCTGTAGCATGTAGTAGCACTTTTATTCTTTGACTTTTCATTGTTATTTTTGTGTTCTGCTTTATAAAGCAGAAGTGATTTGATTTTATCAAAGTGTTTTCAGTTTCTTGTATTTATAGCCACATCACATCAGAAATGGCATAAATTTAGTGGAATGCACAATACCGACTTATTTAATTTTTTAGACATTTCTTCATTTTAGGGATCTTCAGTCTTCTAACTTGAAGTTTCCAACTTATTGAGGGCACAGTAAAGCACTTTTACACTTTAATACCCTCCATAGTGTATGGGTTCAGGACTTTATATAGTTTTTTTTCAGTTCTGAATTACTAAACAGCAAAGTGAATTACTTGGAAGTAGCATGATTTGGCTCACAAACTCAGACATCCATGACCTTCCCAACAATTCTCAGTCAGATAGAGTTCAATAATGCAATTATTTCAAGACTGGGAAGGGAAAAATTGAGTTTATGAAATCAAATAAGAATAATTCTCTCATTTATGACTATTGCTGCCAAGTGAAAATCACAGAGGGAATTCTCTTTGAGGGTAGCACACAGACATCTAATAGAAATCTGGTAAGGATAAGGCTCATTGTGATCAGATGAACAGAAATGTTAGACAAATACATGCATAGAATGAAAGGATTAGAAACAGTCATTCTTCTAGGTTAACACTGGGCGCTAAAGTATGGTTTTACTTGATTTTGGATTCTGTGACTAAGTCTCCTGAAATATTTGTTCAATTTAATTTACTCTAGCTCACTAAGACAGTCTCATATGCACCATGACAGTTGTTAGGTCCCATAAATATTGATTTTTGCAGATACAAGATCATTCAATCCTATGTAACCATTTCATGCTTACCTGGATAGAACAGTAGTAAACTGAATTTTAACTTTTATACTTCCTGAATATTCAGTGTCCTTTATGAGACAAATATCCAATGTATCTATTCATTGCATTTTCAAACATGATAACTAAGAAGAATCTAAATATGGTTTCCAGGTCAATTCCACCTTGGGACCACTGTGGGATTATAATGCACATAAATCTTTTATAAAATATGTGTACCAAGATATCGTTGCCCCCTCCTTTTTTTTCAGTACACACACAGCCTATTATGCCTCTGCTGCGGCTCTCAATGCATAATGGAATGGAATGTAGGAATAGTTTCTTGTTCATTACATTGCCAGTTTAATAATTAGTTCATGACTCTGTGCTTGTGGTCAATTGCAGTATTTCTAATCTATCCCAGGGCCAGTCAACTTCAAATAATATTTCCAAATTGAAATCCATTCATCTCTTTGGTCTGACTTCACTAAAATGTGTTTATGGAACAGGTTAATCATTTTGAATGATATAGGTAGCTCATGCCAGACCACAGCATGTTCCTTTTCCAGAGCCAATGCCATATTCGCATTCTGGACCTATGCTGTGACTGAAGGGGTCCTTTCAGAATAGAATTAATCACACTGCACCACTATTTACAGAAGAGAGCAAAGAAGAAACCAAGTATAGAAGATTTGCACCATCCAAACCAATGGAAAGTGCTCAACTCCTTTGTGTGTTGAAAGAAGTCAGTAAATCAAGAGGGCTTGAAATGATATAGTTCATCTGTCTTTGAATCAGCATGGTTTAAAGCAGCTCTCTTTACAGAGTAGGTGTGTCCACATTTCTCAAATGGCCCTCATGATTAGAAATTCATGTTGTGCAGTCACATTGATTTTCACAGATAACTGTGGTGTGATGAGAGGCTCCATGTTTAATGTATAAAACGTGACTCCAGCTTGAATCAAGGGATTAATGCAGCATTTATTCTTCTCTTTATTCTCTTATCAGGAGTCATTTGTAATGCTTCATGTTTTATGGTGTACTATTAGTGAAATTAATCTTAAATTGCTCAAAATTTTATAATTATTTTTTTCAGTTTCAATTATGATTCATGGTCTACCAGCCTGGCACCTGCTGGCAAACAGTTATACAAAGTCAGCGAAGGATATGCAGTAAGTTTTTCCTTCATGTACTTTTGCTTGTAGGGTATATTTCTCCTTGCCCTTTGCCTTGGCCTCCTAAGTCACAGGTGGGACATTCATTGAGGTTAAGTTGTCTTCTTGGGCCATAAACAAGTATTTTTCTCCAGTGTATAGACTTCACAATTTTGTTCTCTACTCATCTGCTATTTTGCCTGAACCTTATTCCTTTTAGTGAACTTGTCTCTGGAATTTATAGTCCCCATTTCCACAATTCTGAACTTAGTCTTTTATTCTGGATCAGCTGAAGATGCTGTGCCCGTTCTGAGCTTCATACCTGGTTCTGTAAGGCTGCCATTCATTCTTACATTTATTTAACAGATTTTTTGAGTATTATTATTATGAACTATTATTATTATTATTATTATTACTAACTCTCATTGGATCCACAGTTGTATATAAAGTGTTACATGTTAACCCTTTGTATGTTAGCCATGTTAACCACGTGAGATGTTGGGAGTTGTAAACACAGAGATATCAACAATGTTGTCTGATTACTGCTTATCTTTGACTTTTACTAAGGTAGCCACAGTCTTTCTCAATGCCCCCATATAAATCAAAAACAGATGAAAAACAATACCAAGGTTCTAATTTCTGGCTTGTGTGCCCCTGAATGTACTCGGGTAGCACCAATAATGACTGATGCTTTTATTGCATTTACTGTGTGCCAGAGACTATTACAAGTTGTCTGTTTTAATCTCCATAACAATCCCATGAAAAAAAACCAAAAAACAGAAAACCAAACAAACCCTATGAGGAAAGAAAAAGTGATACAGAAAGTTTAAGAAACTTTCCACCTTATCTAGCTGGTAAGTAGTGAAGCTGCAGTTTTAACCTAACCATCTTAGTCTGTTCCAGCTACAATAACAAGATACCACAGATGGGGTGACTTATAAACAACTGAGTATTATTCACAGTTCTGGATGCTGGAAAGTCTAAGATCAAGGTGCCAGCAGTTTGGTGTCTGGTGAGAGCCCAATTCCTGGTTCCTAGACAGTCATCTTTCTCTGTCCTCTCATGGCAGAAAGGGTGGGGGATCTTCTCTGGGGTCTCTTATAAGGGTGCTAATCTCATTCATGAGGGTAAGCCCTCATGACCTAATCACCTCCCCAAAGTCCCACCTCAAATACTATCACATTGGGGGTTAAATTCCAACATATGAATTTTGGGAGGACACCGACATTCAGTCTATAGCACCAACCAATCTGGATCTCGGGGTGTTTCTATAAACCCTAATGCATTGCATCTGAGAGTGACAGAATAAGGCCTTTCCAGTTTCTATGACAAAAGAGGCATTTCTTACGGCATTTCTGTTCATCTTGAGTTTGAGAACACAGACTTAATAGGATTGTATCTTGTTCAGTGTTTCAAGTCTAGCATCTAAATTTGAATGAAAGGATATGAGCAACTAAAACTGAAGTTATTACATATGGATCACGGTTTACAAATTTCTGGAAAGTATAATTTTGAATAATTGAACAGTATAACTTTTAGATAGTATTTGAAGAATTCTGCTCTATATTCTCTTTCTACCCTAAAACTCCTATTGGGAGATTTCTTTTATTCAGGTTTATGTGCACTCTTGAGCTCAATATTCATGTTTTCTGGTGACCATGTCCACATGATGTCTTATAGATGCCTTGAAACACAGCATGGCTCCGACTGAATTCCTAATCTTCCCTTGCCCCTCCCCTAAATGGCTTCTCTTTTGGTTTGTATCAGAAAACAGCACCATTATCATCTATCTTGTTATCTAGGCCTGAAACCAGGGCTTATTTCTTCATTTTCCCTTCCTGCTTTCCAACACCCCCAACCCCCAATCAAGTAATTCCCACAATATATCTTTTCTATGTCCTTAATATAGCTCAAATTCTTTCATTTCTCTTCATCACCACAGTTTCTTGTCTAGTTCATTTTTCCCCCTTGGCTACTTATGGTAGCAATTCCTGTATTCTCTGGCCCTACCTTCTGCTGTCTTTGTTGTTAGCATGACCTACAACATGCATGCTTTATCATCTGGCCCTTGGTTCCCTTTATGACTCATCTCTTACTCTTTGGCAGTCTCTGCTCCCTTTACTGAGATCCTTGCAGTTCTTCAGATGAGCAATGTGCATATTTTACTCCTGGGATTTTGTGTATACTCTTCACTGTGTATGGTATACCCATCTCACCCCTCACTCTTCCTTCTGGGTAACTCCTGCTCACGCTTTCATTCTGTTTTTCCACGCAAAATATGGCACGTCATCAGTACTTGAGAAATGCATGTTAAATGGATCATAGAATGAATGTAGATGGTCAGCTTAGAGAAGTATTAGGAAACTAATTTAAAGATGCAGAAGCATTTGTGTTAGAGAAAATGGGTGGTATTTCCAAATAGCCTAAAGTTAAATTTTATAGAAACTTAATGCCTAGTTCAAGAGTAGGGTTTTAATAAATGAAGGTATTTATTGAATACTCATCATATGATTCCAAAAGACAGATGAACTTGTTTCTATATTAGTAATAGGTAGACTACAGATTTCATTTTCATTTTTCCCAGTTAAAACTATTCACATCCGTAGTTATTAAAAGGCACTGTGCTGAGTTTCTAAATGTACTTTCATGACATCTTTGTAATAACCTCTGTGTATACACCTTTCTCTGAACTGGATAGGTCAGTTTATGTCTTACTTTCCCATTACACTGTGCGTTTCCTGAAAGTGTAGGCCATTAATATTTATTTTTCTAGAATGTAAAAATATGTGTGACACATAGTAGCTGTTGTAGGTACTTTTTGTTAAACAAGTGATTTAAAGAATAAAGAAACTCATAGAAAATAAATAGTATACTAAAAACATGACTTCCCGTACTTTAGTTTATAGTACAGTGATGGTCAGGATATTACAAGCTCACAGGAGTCTAATACATCACCCAGCTAAGTGGCAGCTGGTCAGCAAAGGCACATGGAGACTTTTCCGGGTGCCTGTCGGAGTCCAGCTCCAACAGGATCCAGGATACCCCAAAAGGATGGACAGCGTCGGCGATGAACAACAGGAAGGAGACTGAGACTCGTGGACTCAGCCAAGTCAACAGGAAGGAGACTGAGACTCGTGGACTCAGCCAAGTAAAAATAGCACCATCTCGTGCTTTCTTTATTTCATATACTCATATATAGATTACAGTAGAATTACATAAATCATTAACATACATTGTAATATTATTGTTTTGAGTCGAAAGAATGAATCATTTTGAACCCACAAAGATTTCCTTAAAAGATTACGTAAACCATACCTTTTAGTTTCTAGATTTTCTCATAAGATAAATTCCAAGGTTACCATTACGTACAGCACATGTTCTAAGAATTATTCTTGGTGGTTAACCAACCTTAACACCTAAGTCTAAATATATCCTTATATTCTATATATCCTTAGCCCCCACATAGCTTTTTCTACATGGACATTCCTTTTTTATAATGCCATAAAAATACCTAAAATATATTTTACAATTTCTATTTTGAATATTGCTACTCAAAGGCAATTTAATATAGCAACAAACAATATTAGGATCCCAATAATCTATTAAAGAATAACTTTCCAAATCATTTCTATTTGTCCCTAATCTAGAACATATCTGTTCACCAGTTAATTGATCAAATATCATTAAACTACCATTAATATTGAACCACAAATTATTATTACCATCATAAACACCCTCATATGGCCATATCTCTAGGGAGGATGGTGTTTTCCAAAGAAACATTTCCCTATGTCCAGATTTAGTCACTGTTTCCCAATGTCCCTCTTTAGGCACCGGGCCTTGCCAAACAGTACTCAAAGGGGAAGTCAGGAAATCTAAGATTTTTCCTTGGGGGCAAATCCTGCCACACTTAAATTTATATATATAGAAATTATAAGTATTGCTTTTACGAGGAGTGTAGTCCACCTTCCACGTGTGGTTCCGCCTTGCAGTTCCGCACTGGAGCTCCCCATGACCTTGTCATGGTGTTGCAGCGTCTGGATGGCTTCCAACAGGTGCCTCCAATGCCATTATTGTGATGCATCATGGTGGTGTGAGAAACCTCTTACTAGTCAAACTCCTGCATGAGAATGGAAAATCTGTTCTCTTTGCCTCTCTGCCTGCATTTTTACTAAGTAACTACTCACTTCTGGAAGCTAATAAAGATGCTCTCCTTGATCAAGCCTTAGTTAAGCTTCTTTGAGCCCTCTGCTCACTTAGACTGGACCTTTGGCTTCTGTTTCCATCTTTATAGAGTCTAGTTTTAGGAATAATCCTGTCAAGTTGGTTTAGCCAGAATCTTTCACCTTCAATGTCTGATCAACCTTGTACCTGATTGGGTTTCATCCTCCACCAACTCCCAGGTTGCATCTGATCACGTAGGCTGCCTTCGGCAAGAATCCTGTTAGGGCAGTTTAGCAAAAAATTACCCTACCCTCTTAATTTTCTATCCACTGACCCCCTCCACTCCACTCCTTGGCTATAGATGCCCATTTTTCCTCCTTATACTTGGAGTTGAACCCAATTTCTCCCCCCTAATGCACACCTCCCCTTTACCTATCATGATGGTCTCCCTGAATAAAACCTGCAATTTCAATACGTGTCCAAATAATTGTTTCTTTAACAAAGCTGAAGTATACAGTGTTCTACATTTCAATATTGCAAAGACACAGAATTCAGCAAGATAACAACTGAAGAGAAGAGTATTTGTCTCTAAGATCAAGAGCCTCAGAGCCTGGAAGAAGAGGTCAAGATGAGGACAAGGAGGAGTGACTCACAGAGGGACTTCTGGAGTACTCCAGTGGTTAACTGTGGTTCTCAGTCATTCTGGAAAATAAGTTCTCTGAAAGAGATGCAACTTGAGAGCACATTCTAGAGGGAGAAATAAAGGATGGAGATAGACTTGGAAATAATCTCACAAGCTCTGAAATTATTTTTAAAAAGTGGTAGTTCTAATAGTAATGATAACAATGCTGTCTGTTTTCTAGTTTTTAATTATTCCTAAAAAACTCAGGTGCAGAATAACAAGCAAGGGCAGGTTAAATTTGGAACAGATTTTCCCAAATTAGGGTACCTTGAATTTCCAGTGCTTCATGCAGATGTGAAAGTTATGGAAATAGTTCAAAATCCTGAACCTATAATTATGCCTTTTGCCTTAACATTTTAACTGAGATCTTGCTTTGGAAAAGCTTTTGTTCCATTTCTTCCCCATTCCTGTCACTGCCATTTCGTTTGTTTGAGAGAAAGCAGAAATATAGATGATGGGATAACATTGGATTAAAAATAAAAATAGCACATTAAGCAGCAAGCAAGAAGTCTTTAGGAAACATTTGTTTCCATCTGTGCATGTGGCACCTTTAGGGGGCTGGGCCTGTGGGTCGGTGGTCTTAATTGTCTTTATTCTTTAGACACAGGAGTACTCATTGTACTGGCTTTCCCTGTGTCACTTTGAGTTCAGAATGCTCTATCATGAACTTCTTCAGAGCTGGGTTAACTGGATATATTGTGTGCTGAGATGATAAAATTGGAAATACTTTTGTGTAAATTCTCCCAAAGCATTGTTTCTCTTTCTTTATACACAACTTATAACAGAGAGTGGTCAAAGGAAAAGAATGCAAGCTTCCGAGAAAGCAAGCAATACATGACAGAAGTCATGAGAAAGTAAGAGAAAAAGTCCCTGACATTTCAAGGCAGAGGCCAGCCATACCTTACGAGTTGTGAGTAACTGAGATTTTCTTATGGTGCCATTTCTGTGAGCACCTCGAGTCCACCTAATTTTCTTCTTTGCCCCCGCCACTCCACCAAGACATCCAAATATGGTGGCTGCCATAGTTGACCTCATTGCAACTTAATGATTTGATCTCTCCCCCTTTTTTCCTATGTGTTTTCCAAGGTGACAGGCTGCTTACCTGACTTATAGGCGAATGCAGATGATGAGGAGCCAGTCCTTTCCTCTGTTCCTCCTTCTTACCACGTTCCAGTAATATATGTCCTCTTTGTCATCCCCTATCCTGCATAAGGCTGAGGATGATACTGCGGCATAAATTTCTTTCCAGAGAGCAAATAGAGTGATTGGCTCTTGGCATACACTGGAGTGATGGGTGGGGCTTTAGTCCAGTATAAGCCCCACCATAAGGAACGAGCCATGTGTTGTGACTGCCAAAAAATACAAATAAAAGTTAATGCAATGCACAAAATTTCCCTCAGCGTTCTCATTAAAGAGTTTGCCTACAAACAAAACTAATGACAATTATTTGTACACATTAAATTATGTTTATCAAATTAATCAAATAAATTAATAAAAATTACACCGTGGCAAAAATTTCTAAGCAGCCAAAGAGAGAAGATGCAAGCTTTACTGATCACCAGTCCTGCTGAGTTTCTGTGTGGTGCTGGTAGCAATTTAGATATTCTTTACAGACTGCAGCAGCCTCTGAATTAAAAACACCTTATATTAACCACACTGTGTATAATACTTTACCATTTTCAGAGCCCTTTCAGTATACTTTGTCAATAATAACTGTAATGGGGAAAGTAACTCCTTGTTTTATGATGCAGAATCTGGGAGTCCAAGTGGTTTCATACTAAGGGAAGAAGCTCGAGCTAGATGGTGAGCTTCAGACGATGAGTTTATTGCCCTTTGTTGTAGACTGCATGTTTGTGTCCTCCTAAAATTCATATGTTAAAGCTCTAACCCCCAATATAATGGTATTTGGAGATGGGGTGATAAGGGAGTAATTAGGCTTACATGAGGTCATGAAGGTTGGGCGCTCATGATGGGATTAGTTCCTTTATGAGGAGAGACACCAGAGGATTTGCTTTCTCACTTTCTCTGCACGAAACAAAGAAGAGGTCATGTGAGCACACAGTGAGATGGCAGCAGCCTAGACGCCAAAAGCAGAGACCTCAGAATAACACCTTTCAGGCACCTCGATCTCTGACGTCTCAGCCTCCAGAACAATGAGAAATAAATGTCTGTTGTTTAAGCAGCTAGTCTATGGTATTTTGTTATGGAAGCCCTAGCAGCCTAAGACACCCTTTCAGCTAGCTGTTAACTGGTTAGGTGCCTATGTGACTTGAAGCAGTAACCAAACCTCGTGTGCTATAATTTCATTCTTTCATTCTTTTTATACTTTCATTCTTTCACTCAGAAAAAATTTCATTCAGTACCTGCTTTGTGCCAAGAAGTGCATCCAGTCCCAGAGATAAAAAATAAACAAGCCATGTTCAAGTTGCTCCCATTTTGATAGGGGAATGACTCACATAAGAAGATAATTATCATATTATTTAATAAATGCTATAATAGAAGTCTTTAAAAAGGAGCTTTGGAAGTACGAAGGAGCTCATTTAGCTTGGGGGAACTCAGGAAATGCTTTACAAGGGCGGTAACATGGACGACGATTTAAAATATCAATATTACACGTGAGACTTGGAACCCATCCACCCAGATGCACTCAAGGAGGACGTGGCTGATGGAAGGAAGGAGGGCTGGCATCACCTAGGCAGGCAGCTGCAGTCTTTGGGCTGCATGCTTGGCCTTATGGTGGACAGCATCCTAGCATTTCTGCCTGTACTGAAATCCCCCAGGGAGTTTCTGTTAAACCCAGATTCTTGAATCTTGACCCAGACCTGACCTACCAGAACAGAATCTCTGGGCATAACACGGTGGAATAAGCATATTTAATAAGCACTCCAGGTAATTCTAATACACACTGAAGTTAGAATAAAAGTGCACTCAGATACAGGAGTAAAAAGCAGGCTTTTCTCTGTATCTGTGATGTCAGATTTCCTACACACTCTTTTACATGTTCCTTTATACTCCAGTTTTCTCATTGAAGCAATGAAATTTCTTTATAGCTCTACTTTCAAAGCATCCATGGAGTTAATACTGCTTTGTCAGTAAAATGATTTTTCTCTTTCCTCTTGATTAATAAGTAGAGCATCATCTTTTTCCATGAAGCTGGTACAGTTCTATTCTACTTTTACCTGAAAGATCTTACAGTTGGCTAATAAGAGCCGAGGCAGCACAGCACAAGGCCTGGTGAACAGTTACTGCTAAATAGGGATAGATCCCCCTCAGCATCTTTCTGTCCCACTCTTTCAAAATCCCTCCCTGAATTTCAGCCACTTCACAGGCATCCATTAATGATATTTAATTTCCTCTGAAAATACTGAACGTATAATTAAGATTAAGATGCTCTGAGGGCTTTCCCTAGATTTGAGCTTGATTCTTTCTTCTGTTTGGAAGTATGTCATTTAACCTCTTTATCTCTCTTCTTCCATAAGTAGGGAATGTCAAATTTACCTGCCCTGAAAAAAGTTTTCTGGATATTCAGCAGTGACCTTAGTCTAACTGTTAGCACATAAAAAGTACCACATAACAGCTATGCGAGGCGCTGGGCAGAAGCTCTCTTAGGAACATCTGTGGTACCTGACCCTTTTTGTGATTCTCTTTTCTTGACAAATTATGTCATGTTGCCTCACTGCACATGAGGGAACAACAAGATATAATGTAAACGATTGAAGCCAAAATTTTTACCATCTATGTAAATTAGGAACAAAGAACAGCAGAGATGTGTCACCATAGTATTTGATGCAATTTGAAACCCAGTATTTTAATGGAAGGGTTTGAGACGACACCAGATAGCAATATGGGGAGCCACTGGGAACTTTACCTTTTCTTTTAAAGAACTCCATGTCCCTGTCTATCAAAGAAAGAAGAACCATTGTGCTCTGTACAATCACAACTGCCTTCAGGATTGTTTAGAAATCTGAGTTATCTTTGATACTTTTGCCTTCTTCACCAAACCAGTTGATTCTACAGAATCTTTGAATTTGTCTGTCTCTTCCCAATTCCACTTCCACTTTTTTATTTATTACACCAGCTTCTCTCTATTGTTTTTTTAAGTTGTTCCTTAATAACTGGTCCATATGCCTCCTTTTTACATCTCTTTCCAAACCATTCTATACACAGCATCCAGAGTGATTCTTTAAAAAGGTAAATCTAATCTTGCTTTACTCCCCTTAAGTTCTTCATTGGCTTCCCATTGTACATAGGATTGTATGCAGTCTCCATACCATGAGTTACAGGAGCCTGGCTGTGTTGACTTCTGCTTACTTCTCTAGCCTCATTTTGAACCATTTTCTTTTTCTCACTGTTGCTCCAGCTAATTGTCCACCTTTTAGTTCCTAGAATACCTCAAGCTCTGTCCTACCTCAGAGCATCTATACGCAGTCTTTCCCCTGCAGAGCTTCTGTACAAGATGTCCCTCCCTCACTCCTTATCACTCTTCAAATCTCAACTTAAATGTTACATTAAAAGGTAGAGATTTTAAATGATATATATTAAAAAAAAAACTCAGCAGGTCTCTCCCCTTCATGCTTTGACAACATGCTTATTACCTTCCAAGCACTTTTATAATTTGTAATTATTCATTTACATATTCATTTGTCTGTTTAATGTTTGTCGTACCAACTTGACCATAAGCTCCTTGTGAACATGAACCAGGTCTTTTTAACTTACTACTGTATACCTGGTGCAGAGAATACTGTCTGGCAGTTAGTAGGAATTTAATAGATGATTGTTGAATAAATAAATGAACAATAAAAAAGGTAGATCCTGTTTCTGAAATGCCCTTTTGTAGAAGAGCTCCTGATTTGCTTGTATATTAAAAAAAAAAAAAAAAAAAGAACCCAGCAGTAAACTGATAGTAGGAGGTGAAAAGAGCTGAAATGAAATCTGGGAGTGAAGAGGTAAGAAAGAGAAATGGAAAAGAGTGAGGGAATAGCTGCTGGATAGATGAATAAAAACAAAAGAAAAATATCAATAACAACAGAGAAACAAAACCCTCATTGTGGGCTGCTGAAGGAGTGATTACAATTTCTAACACTCAATTTGCAATTTTTTTACATGCCCTTGATGTGAACTCCTGCTTAGCCTTCCTAAGTCTCCAGAAAAGTACTCTGAATTCAAATGGCAAATGTGTATTTGAGTTTATGTTTCATGGGTACTAGTTATCTATTTTTGTATAACAAATCACCATAAACATTAGCATCTTAAAAAATATACATTGATTATCTCATAGTTTCTGTGGTTCAGAAATTTGAGCATGGTTTAGCTGGACCCTTTAGTTCAGGATCTATCACAAGGTTGCAGTTAAGGTATTGGCCAGGACTAAGTTCTCATCTGAAGGCTTCTTTCAAGCTGTTGGACTTAGGACATCCATTCCTTGCTGGCTGATTCTCTCCAGTATGGCAGCTTGCTTCATAGAACTCTGCAGTCCAGAAGACAATAGAGTGAGTCTGCCAAAAAGATGAAAACCACAGTCTTTTGTTACTTACACATAGAAGTCACATCCCATTATGTTTTCAGTATTCTTTTCAGTCGATAGCAAGTCACTAGGTTCAGCTTACACTCAGGGGAAGGGGATTATACAAGAGGTCATTGTGGGCCAACTTAAAAGTCACCTACCACAGTATGTCTGTTGATGTTTTGGGTGTGTGTGTGTGTGTGTGTGTGTGTGTGTGTGTAAATCAAGGAAAGGACTAAGTTCCATATTTAGGGTGATGCAACATGGAGTTATCCATGAAAACATATATTTCCTGAAAATATGAAGAAAATTTGAGACAGCCCTTCACAGGGTGTGGATAGAGGTCTGAATTATATTATTTGGTTCTCAAGGGGCACTTGGACCTTAGATTCCAACATATTTCAATAATTTGATTATCCAAAGCATTGCTGTAACTCTCCACTTTTCCTTCCCTGACAATTTCTTTGAAGATATAATACACTCAAAAGTTCTGAATATTGCCAAAGAATTAGGGGGTTTTGTATAGCAATTGTTGATAGAGGGAGTTTTACAGGGCTTTGCACCATAGTCAATGTGCTTCAGTGGCACAAAGGTCACAAGTTATTTTATAGTTCATCTTGGCTTAAGGTCTAATCTAAAAAGTCAGGGTAAGTTCTCTAGTGATCTGGCACTAACTCTGTAACTTGTAAGCTCTCGATTGATTAAATTAGAAAAATGTTCTATTACAAAAATAATTATTAATACACTTACCTAATATTAACTTATGTCTCTTTTACTTAGGATCAACTGAGATGTACTAAGTATTTGTCTATGTGCCAGGCATTGTGTTAGGCATTTTTCCAGGTGCTAACTTACAGAATGCTCAAAGGATTCTGGTGACTAAACAGTTACGAGGGCTGATAGAAGAGAAGTCCATTCAAAATTTTCTAGTTTGAGAGACCAGGTTATTTATAAAATAATTATTTGAAATGATATCATGGCAATAAGTTTGACTATGGGCAGATAGAAGATGACAAGTTCTGTTTTACACATAAAATCTGACAGCATATACAATGATGTTGGGAGGGACGATGTGGAGGTGGAAGGATTGTATTGGGAGTTACCGTGAGTAAGGAACATAAGGTGAGATAACTGCTGTCCATCTTTTAAATATCAGTGTTATTCAAAGTTGATTTCAGCAGCTCTCTTCATTTTTTTTTTTTTTAAAGCTCTTTTTTTGTTTGTTTTTTTAAAAAATTTATTTATTTATTTATTTTTGGCTGCATTGGGTCTTCGTTGCTGCGCGCGGGCTTTCTCTAGTTGCGGCGAGTGGGGGCTACTCTTCGTTGAGGTGCGCGGGCTTCTCATTGTGGTGGCTTCTCTTGTTGCGGAGCAGGGGCTCTAGGCGCACGGGCTTCAGTAGTTGCGGCTCGCAGGCTTTAGAGTACAGGCTCAGTAACTGTGGCGCACGGGCTTAGTTGCTCCACGGCATGTGGGATCTTCCTGGGCAGGGCTCAAACCCGTGTCCCCTGCATTGGCAGGCGGATTCTTAACCACTGCGCTACCAGGGAAGTCCCATTTTTTTTTTTATGGCAATAATAGAAGAATGTAATTGGTGACAGTAAATGACTTTATCTGACTGATGAATGCATGTACATGTGGTGGTTGACTTTCTGAGCAATGACACCTTCCAATAAGAGCAGGTAGAAGTTAGTGGTGGTGTCTCCTGGTTGCGTCACAGGATGCTTTCCCCTGCCTTTGGAACCACAGGGGAGCTGGCTACACTGTCTCTGTCAATGGACAGAGTTACTGAAACCTTAGCCAAATGCCAGCTCCTCCTACTTCCCCAAAAGTGGAATTAGACATAACTTTTCTAAGTGATGGGTGCCCCATCTGTCCTGCTGTTTGTTCTCATTAAACCCAAGGAAGGAATAGTCAATTCTTGCAAACATTTAGTTGATGCGGTGGTGATAGATGTGCACTGCTCACAAGGGCCTGCTATGGGGAGCATAGTTCACTGACAGCCAGCATGCTAAGGCCATTGTTCCCCGAGGCTGCTACCAGCCAGTGGCTGAGCCTGGCAGAGGTACTAGAGTAGGGGCTATTCTTCTCCAGTTTTGGACTCTTCTAATAGGTAGGGACTCCCCTTCAGCCTGGCTGAGACTTTCTCAGTACTGTGCTGTGGTATGAGGCTCTTCCTACTCAATCCTTTCTTCTGTATCTCCTTTCACAAGTATCAGACTTGCATGGCTACCTGAAAGCTCTTCCCACCTATTTCTGATCCCTCCTCCTTTGCCATTTGTACATGATCTGACCCACTAAATCTCTTGAGCCTGTCTAATGCCATCTTGGGGTCAATGTGTTGAAGGATCTGAACAGGCCCAGGGGTGATATCACCATTGCAAGTGACAGTTGTGCTATACACTATTGTAATGAGCATGTCCAGTGTCTGAAGTCAGCTTGAAGAGGCTGGGGTAGTGAGGAGATTGGGAATGGCATTCATAGACTTAGATGCTTCAATTTGATCTAAGCAGGGTTACATTTTGGGCATTGCATTTTATTTAAGAAATCAAGCAGTATATTATCACATGAGAAGGACTCTTTCCTTTAAAAATAGGCTTTCCAAAATTGGAATGTGTTTCAGTTTCTAGGACAATTAAATTACTCAGAATACCATGTTTACAGATTATGTCAGATGGATGAGGCGGTTCACTACAATATTAAAGAAACACAATCAGTGGGTTGAAGAATGCATATTTGGATTGAGCTCATGTGTTTTCTGTGTTTTTAGGTGTATGTAGATGTGTGCTGTGGGAGGTTTGTCACTGACTGAGAGCAAAATCCAGAATATGAAAAGTTAGTTCATCCATTAGTACAACAATCCACAACTGACAATTCCCTGATAAAATCATGATAGCTTAAAGTCACAGCAGGATGCGTACACATCTTCTGAAAAACGCAAGAGATATTCTGGTCTCCATCATGAGAGAGTTCAGGGCCATCTTGTGCCCTATTACATCTTGAGCCTTCTGTACAGTGTGTCATACAGGGTAGATGTTCAAAGATATTTGTTGAAAAAACAATGAAGGACATTATAATCAGGATAGTTTTAATTGTGAGTAAATGTGACTCTATACTTCAACCATTTTTATAGGTAGAATAATCAATTAATCACAACTAGTTAACAATCGTGTCTATTCTATGATCTGTGTTTCTTTAACACTGATTACTTCTTAGGTGATTGGTAAATAGGGGAGTGATGTTGGTATAATGTGAAGGGTGTTGATTCACACATGATTTTTCTCAGGGAGTTAATTTTTTTTAAGTGATTAAGGTGGACTATCATAATTAAATGCCTTATCAACGTATAAATCCTTTATGAAAAGACCTAAAACTCTACAAAAGTGTCTTCTTTTAGTGCAAGCCGTGCTTGTACTCCACCGTGTTAAGCTACAGTGAAATGCAAGTGCATGTGAAGGGGATGGTGCTGACATTTCCTCCCTTATTAAACAATGATTAACAAAAGAGGCTATGGTCTGGAGAAGATTTTTGATGTTGATGAACATGTCTGTATTGGAAGCAAATGCCCTCTGAGAAGTACATAGCGAAGGAAAATGTACATCTGCCAGAATTCAAATTGGAAAGAATTAACTGTGATACTGGAAGCCAATGCCAAACATATTTTAGATGCATTTATGTTTTTATTAGGATTGATATTGTTTTTGTTAGTTCTCTGGATATAGTAGGCTTTCAGGGATCTGCTCCAACTCTTTTTTCCAGAGCCAATGTTATTTTCACCATGTGATTTTACAGAAAGCATGTTCTCCCCACCCCAAAACACATATGTGGCATGATAACAAGAATACTTGCATTTAAAAGAAAATCAGTAGGGACTTCCCTGGTGGTGCAGTGGTTGAGAATCCACCTGCCAATGCCAGGGACGCGGGTTCAAGCCCCGGTCTGGGAAGATCCCACATGCCGTGGGGCAGCTGGGCCCATGTGCCACAGCTATTGACCCTGTGCTCTGTAGCCTGCAAGCCACAGCTACTGAAGCCCGTGCACCTAGAGCCCGTGCTCTGCAACAAGAGAAGCCACCGCAACGAAGAGTAGCTCCTGCTCGCTGCAACTAGAGAAAGCCCATGTGCAGCAATGAAGACCCAACACAGTCAAATAAATAAATAAATAGATTTATTTTAAAAAATTATAAAAGAAAAGCAGTATAGTTACTTGGTTAGGAATTCAGCTGTAAGTCAAATTGCTTGGATTAAAGTTTTAGCTTTGCCATTTCCAAGATGACTATACTTGGGCATGGCACTTAATATTCTGTGCCTTCATATTCACAGTGGTAAAAAGGAGAAATAATAGTATCTTCCTCATTGGACTATTGTATAGTACATGAGTTGATGCAATAAAGAGCTTAGGCAAGTGCTGGGCACACAGTACGCATTCTACTAATGCTAATTATTGTTATGAAATAAAGCATCTCTTTCCCCAGCTAAGCCATGTAAGAGAGAGTTCACCCTGCTATATGGAGACATGGCATGGTTTCATAACTGGTACCTTAATATAGAAGTTCCCTTAAGGCTTGACTCATAGTTCTTTGTAGAAATTTTAGGAGCCAGTCCTTTTCTGAATTTGTATTCACTATTGCTACAACCTGTTTTTTAAATTTCCTCTGGCTAGAGTCACTAGACTGTGACTTAAATTAAATTATAACTTTAAAACTGATTTCCTCCAGTTACTTGTGCTCTATACAGGAGAGTCATCACATACTTGCTGCTCTTATTTGAAATTTTCTCTTACTATTTTTCTCGATAAATTATGACCTGTTATGCCACTTCCCTTATATGTGAAATTGATACAGTGTAATAGAAACAAGATGTAATATCAATAAAATGATCTATCATAAACACAGCTAAAACTGGGAAACACATGTCCAAAATTAAGTGATATAGAATTAAAGTACACTTTTCTTTTTCCTTAGGAAAGGCTGATAAAACCAAAGACTACCACAAGAACAAAAGCCGTTGGCTACCTCTAGCAGTGTTTGTATTCCTGAGAATCTATGGGAAAACTGGTAAGTGCTGTGTGGAAGTTGGCTTTAAGAGCGGGATCTCTAGGTTGATGTGTCCTTTCTTAAATGCTTGGATTTCCAAAGCAGTCATTCATTGTCTGGGGTTAAACATTGCTGTCTTCCAGCTGACAATTTTAAAATGACTGTAAAATAGTGAATCAACTATACTATCAATGGATTAAGTCTGATTATCAAGCTGAGTAATAGGTTGGACAAAAAGATTTCACAGGGCCTTCAATTGTATAAAATGCTAACTAACAACAAAAGAAGGTCCAACACCTGAGAACAAATTACTATATCTGTTTTGCTTTCCACCATTCATGGTGGAAGGAAAACATTATGAGAAAAACAGGCACTTTGTCAGAAAAGGACTATATGGAAACTAGAGCTGCCTGTTTTCAAATTCTCTATAAGACTGGGGCGGGCTGCTCTATTATCAGTATACATGAATAAAATTATGATAAGGGGAAAAAGTAAACTATATATCAAGCACCTACGTCAGGCTCTGAGATTCATTTACATCCCTTCTTCCTCCCCAAAAGAAACGAACCCTGTGAATTAGGTGTTATTATTCTTATTTTGTAGCTAAGGGATAGAGCAGGCTTAGAGCAACTGAGTAACGATAAGGTCACTCAAAGTCTGCTTTCTTTCCCCTATATCAAACCTTGTCTTAGGATCTGCCTTCTGTGCTCCTCCCCCTGATGGTTGACATTACTTGTAGTCTCAGACTACTTGGACTGTACTCTCTTTTTCTACCCATTCTCTCACTTTGATCCTCTACAAGCCAGGTTTTCAAGGAAGAGTGCCAGGATCAGAATGTCACTGATCAAGTCAGGTCTGTTGGTTGTCTAGAGGAGACCCCAGGGTGCCTCTGCCAGGATGCATTCACTGCACTGCTTAATCTTACTCTCACTCTTACAGGTTCAGAAACCTGAATTTCAGGAGTAATGAGAGTGACTCTGTTTCTCATGCTGGGCTTATGTTAACAAAATTCATACATGTTGATACATAAAATGAGAACATCAATTGATTTCATTCACAATAAGAAGCAAACTGGCTAAGGTCCTGAACACTCACATCCTGTGGTCAATACTTTCATTCTCTGTAGCCATGCCCTAAGAAGCCACATTATAATTACAAAATTGCTGTGATTACTAAGTCACTGGAACAGAAAGAATTAGTAATTCAATGAGGTTTGATGGCATCTGGTAAATTAGCATAAAGCATCCATATCCGAAATACACACGTAATACACTGATAGATTGAGTCAAGTCCTTGGGCATTAAAGAATTTGGGGGGGCACTGTCAATGCTGTTACTCTTTAAATATTTATTTATTTTTACCTTGTCTAGTATGTGGTTAGGTTTCTAGCAATTCACCTTCTTTTTTTTTTTTTTTAAAGTTTTACTTGATTTTATTTATTTATTTATTTATTTTTGGCTGTGTTGGGTCTTCGGTTCGTGCGAGGGCTTTCTCCAGTTGCGGCAAGCGGGGGCCACTCTTCATTGCGGTGCGGGGACCGCTCTTCATCGCGGTGCGCGGGCCTTTCTCTATCGCGGCCCCTCCCGTAGCGGGGCACAGGCTCCAGACGCGCAGGCTCAGCAATTGTGGCTCACGGGCCCAGCTGCTCCGTGGCATGTGGGATCTTCCCAGACCAGGGCTCGAACCCGTGTCCCCTGCATTAGCAGGCAGATTCTCAACCACTGCGCCACCAGGGAAGCCACAATTCACCTTCTGATTGACTCATTACTCAAATCTTGTTGATTCCAGGGAGAACTTCTAGAACTTAACATGACTTTACAATATGTGTTTCAATCCATTTGATGTTGATGTTTAGTTAAACTTTCAGATGGCAATCTTATTTCTCTTATCTGGAAATCAATTTTGGGTTGAATGGAGGAAATCCCTCTGTACATCTCAAAGCCATAGATACCACATTACTTTTCAAAAGAAAATGAAATTTACACTTTTGAACAGAGGTATGTGAAAGATGACATTCTTGGGAACATTATCCAATTAAGATTTAGTGAGATCTTAATAATGGGGCTCTATATTTATATTTTGCATTATGGATTTTGTTTACTATGTTAAGAACTCTTAATATGGAGGGCCTATTCTCAGAACATGTTTTATAGCAAGAAAACACCATCAATGGCTGCCTCCAGGATGAGATTCAGAAAGCCTTAGGAAAGCCATATACGCCTCAAATACTTTTCTCACCATCTGTCTGGTATTTAACCTTTGAGACAAATTTCTTAGAGTCTTAAAATCTTTTCTGTTATAAAAATTTCTTCTTAGAATACAGATGTACCTGGGATATTTAATGCATTAGGCCAGTGTTTATCAAATGGATATCATTAAATAGCTGCAGATATAATTTCAATGTTTGGGGATTCTCTAGAAGAATTCAATTTTAATAATGCAATAATAATATATGCATATTCTGGATCACTTGAATGACTACATTGTAAATCAGTACTCTTTTTTTTGTCTTTCCTCTGTTTCTTTTTTTTTTCTTATTAGTTATCTATTTTATACATATTAGTGTATGTATGTCAATCCGAATCTCCCAGTTCATCCCACCCCACCCCCACTCAGTACTCTCTTCTAATTTAAAGCCTGAATTTGTGTTTTGGTTCTTTTTAGCATCAATTACTTTAATTGTCACTGGCTTATTAATAATGCGATCCTTTAAAAAAAAAAAAAAGGCCAGACACTATCATCTCACTCTACAAATCAGGTTTCTTAAAAATTTAAAGTGCAAAAAGAGATGAAAGAATTGATTTCTAGCAAAGGGTAATGGAAACAGACTGTACTTGGATAATTATTATGTGGATGACTACTGATTTGAGGCAAATGAATGTTTAAATCCTGCCAATTGGATGGGGTGGTCAGATTAAAATCAAGTTCCTTATATCAGTTATTCCCTGAATTTGAATTAAAGAAGATCATTTTTGTCCATTAACTTGTCCCTTATAGAAAAAATATCAAATGGCTCTGATTCCCAGTAGTGAAAAATAAAATGCATTCCCCTAATGCAAGAGATTAAAATTGTTTGTAGTGGTTTTTCGTCACAGAATCACATAGTAGCTTACTTTTTCTTTTTCGGAGTTTGTGGATTGATTGCTTATATACAGACTAGGTTTAGAGGATTCTGAGATATTGATTTAAGAGTCTCAAGCTATATAGATCCAAGAAATATGTTTTCCTTTCTCCTTAAATGGATATACACCATTGAGCTTAATCTATCCTCCTGAGTTTAGGATATCATTTGAATTCCTGAAAAAAAAATATAAGCTAAAGGCTCTGTAGATTCTAGTGGTTGTCACCTTCAATAAAGCCCATTAGTCAATGTAATAAATCTGTTACTAGAAACCAGACACAACAGTTTCTTTGATGAAGGGTTCATGTGAATAGACTCAAAGTTCTGATTGCAATAGCTCGAGTTGCTACTGTACTGTGGATTCACCTATGCTTAACTACCCTTGATGTGTCTGGGGTAAGCAATTCATGCCACAGATTTTGGAGAAATTCTTCGTAAGAAACTTGTGGTAGTGTTAAAGTATTTACCACACAGTTCAATGCTTTTGCTTCTCCTCCTTTTTACATTCTTACTTCTTCCTTTGATTTTCTTTTCCTTCTTCCTGATTCTAAGACCTTATATTTTCCTTATGTTTTGTAACATTCCCCTTTTTTCTTCTTTCTGCATGCCGTGGGGAAAGCAAGGAGAAAAGGGAAAGAATTTTCACTGATGTTGGCATTTATAATTATGATAGTTCATTAATCCACATCCCCTACAAAATAGGTAAACTGAGGCCCTGAGTATGTAGATAACAGCCTTAGGACAACTGATAAATGGTAGAGCCAGTTTTGAATTCATGTGTTAGAAATATTCTGTAATTGGAATATTATTTATCTCTCTATATAATCTCTCTATGCATGATATAGATATCATCTATCCATTTATCTGTACATGTCTGTGGTGGCACTAAGAAATATATTTTATATTTCTTTATTTCCAGGACTCTATCCCCCACCCCAAAGAAAAGCAGGATGATTTCAGGCAAATATTTGGACTTCAAATGTTTGTTAAATAGAAAACATATCTCAAAAGCTCACCATTAGCATATTTCTATTCTATTTTGTTTTTAGGTATAGTACAGCATGCAGTATTCATGGCCACAGATATGAGACACGATCAAAACACCTAAAACTAACTTACCTTCCTTTTTCCATTAAATGCCCTTTTAAATCTAAAGCTCGAAGACATGTAGAAATTTGTACATGCTATCAAAATAGTCTACAGTGCTTACCATCAGAATTCATATTCTTCAAGAATAGAGTAACGTTATCGTTTTAGAAAAAAGGGTAATGACAGATATAAAAATTGAGTTAACTTAGAATAAGAATTACAAACTGAGTATATTTATCTTTGGAGGTAATTAATAATCACATGTGCCAGAGATCTATAAAAGATTGGCCTCAGAACTTACTACAGGGACTTTATCCTTTCCTCTACAAATTGCTCAGTTCCACCAAAGCAAAGACTCTATTCCCCACTGACGACTAAATAAGTGACGAGATTGAAGTGGCAAAAAATAAATTCCTTCTCTGAGTTGCTTGAGTAAAAAGCTCTCCGAAAAAAAAATCACATTTTTCTCTTCACATAATGGAAACTTAACACTTTTTTACAACATTGTACTTATTTGAGAAGAAGCTTAGAAAATTCATTCTAAAGGGAAGCATATTTGGGGTATTAGTTCTACCACAACCACAAATAACGAAGAAGAACATTGGGAATAAGGATCCTTTGGCCTATGTACCTCCTCTGCCAAGCCTTCATCTATGCTATTACAATGCATATATAAACATTTTCTGGTAACCAGGGAATAAGTTATTGATGTACTGTATTTTCAGCACATGTCTATAAGAATGCAAAAATGTAAACATTGATCTACATAATCATATACATATATTAAGTGAAACTTCCCACAACTGTGTCAATCAGATCATGAAAAAATAGCAAAATTGCATTTAATGGCTTATTTTCTGAAAGTGGGAATTTTAATTATTCTAGATAAATGTGGATTAACAAACTATCATAATTCTAGTCTGAATTCATGAATGACTTATTAGTCGCTCATATTCTGTTTTTTTTTGTTTGTTTCTTGTTCATAATCCTGGTGAGCGTCTGATATTTAGATCACAGCCTTCAATGCTTCTTTATTTAAAGTCTTACTAGGGTGGTCTGGGAAATGATATGGCCAGCCAGAGTAGATCCAGTTTTTGTGACAACTGACCATGAGACTGTATTATCTATCTATCTATCTATCTATTTTTGGCTGCGTTGGGTCTCTGTTGCTGCACGCACGGGCTTTCTCTAGTTGCTGTGAGCAGGGGCTACTCTTCATTGCGGTGCCCGGGCTTCTCATTGAGGGGGCTTCTCTTGCTGTGGAGCATGGGCTCTAGGCGCGTGGGTTTCAGTAGTTGTGGCATGTGGGCTCAGTAGTTGTGGCGCATGGGCTTAGTTGCTCTGCGGCATGTGGGATCTTCCAGGACCAGGACTCTAACCTGTGTCCCCTGCATTGGCAGGCGATTCTTAACCACTGTGCCACCAGGGAAGTCCC
The DNA here is from genome assembly GCF_949987535.1 of Balaenoptera acutorostrata. Lineage (NCBI taxonomy): Eukaryota > Metazoa > Chordata > Mammalia > Artiodactyla > Balaenopteridae > Balaenoptera > Balaenoptera acutorostrata. The sequence continues at coordinate 28,690,671 of NC_080065.1, read as the reverse complement.
TAATATATCTCTTAAGGAAAAAAAAGTACGAAAAATGTAATGCAGCATGCTAGAAGCAAGATTTTTTTCCCCAATGTAGATGACATGATAAGATACTGAATTATACAGGAAAATTATATATATATATATTTCCCCCCCCCCCCCACATCTTTTTGTTTCCAGGCTCTAAAGAACATTGACTAGGAATCATGAGACCTGAACTTATACAGATTTTTCTTGACTGCATTTCTTAACCTGCTACAGTTCCCTGATCGCTGCCACCAAACTCCCTAGTATCTCCCTTGCCAACATCTCACTTGCTCACTATCCCTAAACATGCCCAGCTTCTTTCATGCCTGGATTGTACCAAGACCTTTCCTGCATCATTGCCTTTGCACATTATTTCCCTTCTTCACATTTTATTTAATCATCTCCTAATCATTCTTAGATATCAATTAGTAATCAGTTTCTCAAACAGGACTTTTCCAAGCCCACCGTCTATATGGGGCTCCTGTATAGCATTGTCATAGAATTATTTCATTACTGCCTGCATGTATTACTATTTTTAAATGTAAATTTATTTTAATTATTGTTTCTTTATTGTCTAGATAGTGTAGGTTATATGCTTCATTAAAGCAGAGAGTTTGTCTAGTACAATGTAGATGCTCAGTAAATATCTGAGAAACTAACAGATAAATAAATTAGTAATAAGAGTTGGGGTAGGATAAATGATCTACAAGATTTTATCCATCTGGAGCAGTCTATGATACTGGGGTGAATTCATTGTTTCATTTCCATTCAAAGACAGTCCTGAAGGAGATTTTATCTTAAAACCATGCTTTATGCACACAGTCAGGAATTGCAAGAAAGTTTCTTAAAACACACACTGAGTTTTGGACTTTCAGTCATCCATTCATACCAGGGGATTAATCGCTAAAACATAAATATGATCCCACACATTTTTTACTGAAACCCTGACCTGGCTCTTCACTGTATATAACATAAAATCCAAAAACTTTGGAATGATATGCAAAGCCCTCATGATCTGCCTATTCTTTCAGGCTACAGCTAAGACAAGAGTCCTGCATTTGATGTTTAAGACCTATCTACAGTTCCCAAAAGTTCATGGTGTTTTTAAATTTTTTTTTTCATTTGTTGTCATGCCTTTGCACCTACAGTATCTGCTTTCTAGAAAGCTGTTCTCCCCATTCCCCCTTTTTAGCTTTTGTTCACTAGGCAAATTCCAACTCAAACTTCAAGATTTGGCTGGAATTTTGAATATTTAGTCTTTTTTTTTTTATCTTTCCAGAAAGACGAAAGAACTTTATTATATGCATGCCTCTGTTATAGCACTTAAGAGATTTCTATAATCATTTATCTGATTACCTGATCACAGAAACAGGACAGTTTTTCCCTTAACATTGCTAATCCTGAAGAACAGGGGTTGCATTCTTATCATGTCGGTCGCTGGGTCCCTAACACAGTGCCTGGCACATGTTAGACAGTTCTTGAATGTGGAATGAATGAATGAAGGTGAGTCCCAAATTACTATGTTGAAGGCTTAGCCCAGGTTTTCCAGTGCTTCAGGTGTGAATGAGAGAAATTGGACTCTAGCATCCCAATTTCGTTCTAATATTATAAAGTTTATTAATAATGAATAATTTTATAGACTTGTCTTTATAAAGCTAATATCTACAAATCAATATTTTTTGATAATTTTATTATAAGTTATTTTATTGTTTCCTCTGAACATTTACCTTTTTATTTTTTGCATTTTTCTTAAAATTAATTTATTCAAACTAGAGTGAATCATCTATGCAGAAATAGCATTCCCTAGATTTTGGTGGTCATAATTCTGAATATATCAGCTTATTGTAAGGTTTTAAAATCAGATAATTGTTTTTCAACCCTTTGTTCAGTTTCGTATTCATTATCACTTTAAATCTTTATCTTCCATATTTATTAATTGGTGGGTCTTCATTATTTACTGATTTTTTCCTATGATAAAAATGCATGATGAATCCTTAGCTCCTTGCAATAGAACATCCGTTTTATTTTTTGGAGTAATCATAAATTCTGTTTCTATTTTCCAAGATGTTAGAAATAAAAACCAAACATTTTTGCTTCTGATTATAATGAGAAGAAATTCTGTATAACATCATGTTATAACATCAGTGCGTTTCTTCTTTTACTGATTGATGAGAACTCAGTGCCAGACCCCTAGCCCTCCTGACCATCCAGTGGATCATGGGGTGCAAACCAGTCCGTCTCAGGTATAGCTGCTCAGAGTTGAGCGTTTTTAGTCATGTCACCTCTTATTGCCATTTATTCAGTGTTCAACACCTGATACTCATCTGATGATGAACTGGAAAAATTCAGCCAACATTTCCTTTTAAATAAGGATAATGAAATATCAAAGACCTTGGTTACATGATGCAAAGAACAAAACGCTCATCTTTCAGGTTTGTGCTTCTAAAAGAAATGGAGGATTTAATAAAGAGAGAGACAAAAGGACAGTTTTATGGACACATGTTTTAGAGCCACCCACAATTTTACAAGGCAGAAAAAACCTTTCTCAATACTTTGATAGTCTTAAAGTATTTCCATTGGCTAAAGTGCCAAGTGCTAGTGTGTCCTTGCTCTACATTATTTCAAGAACGAGCAGTGGATTGAGCCTCCCTGAGGCTGTCAAACACCAGGTGGCCCTTCAGCTGCAGCCTGGGCATCTTATGAACGGCTCAATTTGCTCCCCATAGGCTGCCATTCTGTCTTGTTGAGCGTCAGGCCACCTTGACTGAACGCTCTGGCAGTAAGACTTTTATTGGTAAAAACCTTGTAAACTGACAAGAGAAGGGATTTGATAACCAGGAAGGCTCATTCCCTAATTTCAGGTCTAAGCAACAGGACAGGTGCTTTGAGTTACATAGTGTCTTTTATTGGATGAGGGATTCGAAGGAAGATGTGAGAGGCTGTTCTCTTGTGTGTCATTTTACCCTTAGAGCTAACTCACAGCATTTCAAAACAAGAAGGACATGATAGCTCAAGAAATCTTTACCAGCTCCAGATGGAACTAAGTATGTGACAATCAACTAGAGTTTACACAAGCATCCACACACAGTTTAAGTGTACAGGAAAATGTTTGCAGGGGTACTTATACTATTAATTACTCTGTTTATGGAAAAAAGTATCTGGAGAGGGGAGGAGGAATTGAGCAGGAATAAAAATGAATTTTTGCTTTATATATTTTATATTTTTTAAATGTTCTTTTACAACAAAAATGCTATTCCTGTTTTTTAAAAAATATTTTCCTGAATACAAATGCTTTTTCCTTTTGTAAATAGTAGCCTATGGGAGCTTCTCTAACTGTAGTAATAATTTAACTTTATCAGCTTTGCAAAGGCTAATATTTTTAAAAGGTATTAAAATCTTCAGTATACACTTTAATTGTCCTTTACCATTAGTAGAGCAAGGCAAATTATTGACCAACTGGAGGAAATTGTATTTAGGGGACAGCGGAAAGTCCCCAACTAACCTACCAGTGGTCATTGTCATCATCATCATCATTATCATCATCATCAACAGCATCAAGCAGCAGTTTTTAAACAGTCCATCTGAGCATGGCACGGCACAGCACTCTGCAAGGTTAATGAAACACAATGTCAAGGACTGCCGTTTCGATGTTCCTATTCATTACCACAGACTAAACATCAAGAGCAACATACACATACAGGTATAGACAACTCTACCACTGTAAAAAAACTGACTGCAAAAATGTTTTTGGAGATAATGCTGGTCCTCCCTAATTGAGGAAACCCAAATGCCGCACAGGACATTCTCTAACATTTTTCTTCTTTAAGAAGAAGACCTTTATTGGGTAGTTGTTTGAGAAAATAATTTGTAATACCATTGTTTTGATCTGTCTAGACTCTGGTAAACAAATTTTTCTCTGAAGTACTGGTATTATCTTAGAACAGTTACTTGCAAATAACAAAAGCATAGTAGTTCTAGGTAAACACTTGTTTGCTGCTGACTAGGATAGGACATGTTCTAGTTATACCTGCTAGAATAGTTCTTTTGTTAGCTAAGAATGAATACCCTTTTTCTTCACTGAATTTTCTACTATTGACATAACATGAGCTTCAAGAGCATCAAAGAATATCGAGTCTATATTCCTATTGTGGACTTGATTTTATTGATTTTAATCAATTATATTTATTGATTTTAATAATTGCACTTCATAATTGGTTTAGAAGTTGATTTTATCTTGTCTTCATACTTTACAAGAAAACAATGAATTTAAGTTTTGATACAGTAGAACGCACCTTATAAAGAGCATCCTTTTTGCTATTGGTGTTCAGAGCTCCAATAAAATCTCTTTGAAAATGATATGTTGATCCTTCTGAAGATTACTACTGTTGTTTCTTTTTATTAAGCTCTGTTTTGCTTCTTTTTGAAGGGCTGTGGAAGAATAACATAAAACTTTCTTGCTGAGACTTTTAAGAAGGCAAGGTAGAGATTGATGCCATGCCTGTGAAAGCTTGTTTTCAACACATACAATGAAAAGCCTTAGCATTTCAGGATCACTTTTATTTTATTTTTAAATGAAATTAAATTTTAAAATTCTTGAACAGTTTTAAGTTCACAACAAAACTGAGAAGAAGGTCCAGAGATTTCTCATATACACCCTATCCCCACATATGCATAGCCTCCCCATTATCAACATTCCCCACTAGAATGGCACACTTGTTACAATTGATGAACCTATATTGACACATCATAATTACCCAAAGTCCATAGTTTACCTCAGAGTTTATTCTTGGTATTGTACATTCTATGGATTTGGACAAATGTTTAATGACATGTATCCACCATTTGAGCATCATACAGAATATTTTTACTGTCCTAAAAATTCTCTGTGCTCCACCTTCTCCCCGTTACCCCTGGAAACCTGATCTTTTGACTGTCTCTGGTCTTTCTATCTTTTCTAGAATGTCATATAGCTAGATTTATACAGTATGTAGCCATTCAGATTGGCTTTTTTCACTTAGTAATATGCATTTAAGTTTTCTCCATGTATTTTCATGAGTTGATAGTTTGCTTCTTTATAGCACTGAATAATATTCCATTGTCTGGATGCACCACAGTTTATTTATCCATTTGCTTACTGAAGGACATCTTGGTTGCTTTAAGTTTTAGAAATTGTGGATAAAGCTGCTATAAACATCTGTGTGCAGATTTTTGTCTGAACGTGAGTTTTAAACTTTTTTTGGTAAATACCAAGGTTGCACTATCATTTTTGGAAAGAAAGGCAGCGACTCAAATTGTGGTGCTCTGTCTAGATTCCATTGCTCTGTTAATCAAAGATCCTAGTAGGTGATGCTATTAGCTGTGCAGTCTCCACATTCAGCCTTTTTCTCATTTGGATAATGTTTTCTTTAACAGAAATAGTAATGAGAAATAAGATTTCAAGGACTTTATTGTACAAATAGTCTGTAATTACTATGAGAACCAGACCGATTTCAAAATTTTGAGTATAATCTAATGTTATGGGTTCTCAGTATATGTTTCTCAATGATAATGATGTAGTTTAATCAGCTTCATAAAAACACTTCACCTGGAAGTATTATTGAGAGGTAGATTTGGTTGTCTTAAGAATATCACCGAGTTTCTAAGGAAACTTCCTTAATTTGTAGCAGGCTGTGTTAGATTTGATTTTTTTCTACTGATCCATTTTTAATTAAAATCAAGTGAAATAAATTGTGTAGTAAGTTTAGATTGATTATATACATATTCCATAGCTTAGATAAGAATGCAACAATGGACAAGAGCAACTCTTGTTCTGCTGCACTTAAAAGCCTTGGCAAACCTCTTATGACTCAATATGCTATTGGTATCATTGAAAAGATCCGGAGTCAGTAAGCTAGAAATTCTCCCACACAAAGGCTCACAAGAGATTACAGATCATTTTCAGACTAGGGACAGTCAAATGGACTTAGGCCTGAAGAAAATGTAGTTATATAAGGAATCTAAAAGCAGTAAAAAATTTCCATTAACTATACAGAAGAGAAAACCATTACCATTCTGCCATTTCAGCAGTATGATATAAAACAATGCTCTGATAAAAGATGAAAACAAATCTATAAATCCAGTATATGCTTGCAGGGGACGCATCCACAGTGGCATTATATGTGACTTCAAATCACATGCAGACAACCTAAAGACCTTCTCAGTGATGGTCAACCTCAATATGATTGTGAAACTTGGAAACTGGCTCCACAACAAAAGTTGCCCTTATTTCCTTGAGAGGTTTTATTAACTTCACTTATAAATCTCATTTAATATCTAGATAGCAGCAATAACATACAGGATTTTGACCAGTCCATCAGCATTAGTAGAATGTCATGAAGTTAAAACAAAATATATCTGTGTAGCATCTATTTTGTGCCCCAAATTGTGCTAGGCATTATGGGAAAAATCAAAGCCATCTAAAAAAAGGAAGAACAAGCTAAGTTATTTTAGAGTTGACATTTGCATGCATGAAGAAGTAGTGACCCATATAAGACAATTCACAGTCAAATTTAAAATTTTCTGAACAAAATGTAAAGAGTTAAAGAAATTCACAAGAAGGGACTCTGGTGTGAATTGCAGTACCTGAGCTTTATGAATAAAGTAGGTCTTGGGCTATGCATTAAAAAGATGCTTTATTGGAATGGTGTTAAGGAGAGAAGTTTTGATTTATCTTGGTTGGATTAGCTACATGTGTAATATGAATGAAAGCTATCTGTTTAAATGTCAACAAAGAGAACCCCAAAATATACTACACACGGACACTTCTAAAAAAGTGGATACGGTACTGTGCACTTTAAAATATGTTAAGCGGATAGTTCTCATGTTAAGTGCTCTTTAAAAAAAACACAAAAAACCATAAAGTAAAACAAAACAAAACCCCCCAAAAGAGCAGAAGGAAATTTTTGGAGGTGATAGACATGTTTAGGCCCTTGATTGTAATGATATTATCATGGGTATATGCATATGTCCAACTCATTAAGATTTATACATTAAGTGTGTGCAATTTTTAGTATATCAGTTATATCCCAATAGAGCTAAAACAAAAGATAATCTTAATATGTGGAAACTAGCAAAGTTTCAGCTCATGCAGATGATAGAGGGCCACAGTCAGTACAAAAGTCGGTACATATTAGCAGAAACAACTCAGTGGAATACTTATTACACATAAAGAATAATTTTATAAACTTTGCAGATGGATTTGATGTGAAAGAATAGTATAAAGAAGAGTGTATTCAGCCTTTTGCAACAGAATAGATATCCAGAGATATCCATAGATGGATTCATATATGTATGGTTCTCATATGTGAAACATGAGAGATGATGCCTTAACATCATTTAAAAATCATATCAAGTAATTAACATATGAATAAAACACAATAGTTAAGTTCAAATTCTAAATTTTGGGGCACAAACTGTAAGAGGAGCTGCCTCTTCTCCAAGCTAAGGTCAGCCCCTTCACCTCCCTCCAAACTTCACAGAAAACTTACACCATCCATTAGCCCTTCTCTTTCTCTTATCTTTAACCTTTATTGTTTACGAGGTTCTTCCAAACAGCTTTTAGATACAGTCGAGACTCTCTCATGTTTTTTTAAAATTTATTTTTTATTTTTTTTAACGTCTTTATTGGAGTATAATTGCTTTACAGTGTTGTGTTAGTTTCTGCTGTATAACAAAGTAAATCAGCTGTATGCATACGTATATCCCCGTATCCTCTCCCTCTTGCATCTCCCTCCCACCCTCCTTATCCCACCCGTCTAGGTGGTCACAAAGCACCGAGCTAATCTCCCTGTGCTCTCATGTTTAAAATAAAACAATGAAGTGTTTTATTGTGACTCAAATACATAAATATATATACCTTGACAAGCTAAATTTTAGTTATTTGTCAGACCTCATCTTAAATATTACCTGCTTAGAAAATTTTTCTGACTACTGGTGTATGGCTATGTAAAACTGTGTACTTATCCTTTGCAGCACTTAACACAAGTATTATTAATTGGCAATCTGTGAAAAGATTTGCTTATTGAATGCTTTCTCTACTGGGCTGTAACCTCTCATCAGCCGTTTACAGGCAAAGCACTGAATTCTAAGTGCTTAGAACAGTCTGGCACATAGTGGCCCTCAACTGATTTTTGTTGCAAAATGAATAGTTACAAGACTCAGTCTTTCTAATATGTGAAATTACTACATGTAACCTTCAAAGATACACCAGGTGAGGGAAGACTTAAACATCCTATACATGTCATCAAAACTTATCTCCTTCATCCTTTCTCTTCTTTTGCTCCTATAGTTTGGACCCTGGATTTTGCATGTCCAGGTTGAAGGAAAGGAATGCTGGAGAATATACTAGGGTCCTTTGAGGAACATTTCCTAATTACTTAACCCTGTCATTTGTACATATTTACAGCTTTACCAACTTATATTAGTCTAGTCCTGTGATAGAACATAAGCAATAAAAATATAACTTGAATGATCATTATTCTAAGAGTACTTATTTAGATTACTGTATGATTTCTTCTGAAACCCTAGGCTTCTAATAATGGCTAGATCTATATAGTAGTATAATCTAATTGGGTCATAATTAATTTAGCCATTTCAGTTTTTTCATCTTCATGTCCTATCATACTATGGTTAGTTGTGGGCCAAATTATTTACAAAGACTCTCCAGAATGTATGACTTGACTCTCTCACAGACAATCTACTCACATCAATTAGACACAGAAAGACACCAGACAAATATTTAAGTGGACATAGGCTACATTATAAATAAAGGAGAAGATGTGTTGAAATTTCCCAGCCTCTATTTCTAGGCAACAATCCTACAATCACGGGGCAGTCAGAGTGAATATTATTGACTCTCTTTTTAAGGGGTTCTGTGATGTACATTTAAAATATAAATTAAACTTTAGTGCAGTTAAGATATTTAGTTTCAACAGCCTTATATGGAGATTTAAAATAATTTTTAATGTTTGCTGATATTTACAAAACTAAAACTTAGAATTTTATTTCAACAATGGGAAGGATGCTCAGATTACTGAGGATAAAAACACACAGTTATAGTCGCCATAGTCATTCTTTTATACTTTCTTCACACACAAAGGATAAAATGGAGCTTGGAATTATACACAAATGAGGATAGTAATTGGACTATTTAATATGGTCATTTAAATTTAAAAAAGCAAATTTGATGTGGTCATGCACTAATGCATCTCTGTACATCTTATTTCTAATGTCTTCTGATGTGTACTGTCTAATTACAGAACTTGTGTGCCTTGTTGCATAGGGTTGTATTGTATAGATTAGCATGAAACAAAAAATATTTCTAGTGAGCCTATGCTTTTATTTGTTTGGCTTTAAAAGCCATTTGAAAAATCCACCTCAAATTTTTGTGTAAGTCCATTGCTTTTGGCAAGTTATGATGCAAAGGCAATAAGATTTACTTTCCAAAAAATTTAAAAATGATCTGCTGTAAACTGTGGTACATTACCTTCCACCACTTGATCACAGGCTGCTTTTTTCAGTCAAACCAAAATCTCTGAGCTTACCAGTGAAATTCGGGTTTGTTATCTATTCGATTGGAATTACTGAAAATACTTTTGAAAATATAATTGCCCCTACAAATTAAAAATAAGTGATAAAAGTGTATGAGAATTGTTTCCCTTTTCCAAAGAAATTAATATCAAGGAGATGCTCAGTTACTCAAGCAATTGGGGCATACTCTCACCTGAAGATCAACATTAATGTAAAACATGATTTTAATATCCTTTTCCATGGCTCAAGAATGGGGACTATTTGATTTGTGTAATAGCACTTCCTCTGTGCATAAACCATGCAGAATACTTAGGGACATGTAGAGTATGACAATCTCATACTTAAAAGTTTAGATTTTCACAAACAGGAAGAAAAGCAAATGCGTATAAACTGGTTAATATGAGATAATGTATTAAAACATTAGAAAGAGTGGTATAGATAATGAATACTACACTAGTTCTGAGGAGAAAAATCAACTGGAGACATCAAAGAAACTTCACTGAGACTGAAGGTTTTGGGCTGGACTCTGAATTAGTAAGATTTGGGCAGACAAAGGAGAGATTGGTTGGATACTCCAGGCCACAGCACCACATAAGCAAAATCCGAGAGGCTGGAAAGTGTATGGGAAGCAATGGAGAGAATCACATGGGGAGAGAAGAGGCTACGGAGACTTGATATCAAAACCCAGTCCTATTATTCATTACTTGTGTGACCTTAGGCAACTTAATTAATTTTCTTAGTTTCAGATTTCTCATATGCATCAAGTGGGGGTAGTGAGCCCAAAGAGTTGTATGTGTGGTCAGAAACAGTGTTTATTAACAGGTTTTTCAAAATGCCGTGTGCTCAATGAATTTTGATTGCTCCATTTTATTTTTCTAGAGAAAAGAGAGGATTTATAATGAAAGATGGAATACATTTAAGTTGTTTTGGAAGGCTTAAATGACACACAAGAGGCATTTGAATGTAATCCTATAGGCAATGGATAGATTTGAAAGTTTTGAGGTGGGTAGTGAGTTGGTTACAAAGAATGTATTTTAAATAAATCCACCTGGTGATAACATGCTAGATTTGCTACTAGTGAGTGAGAATGAGTCAGAAAGACTCACTTGATAAGGTCCAAATTAGGATGCTTATAGTTGCCTTTTTTTCGAATTACTGAAAGCAGGAATAAAGAAGATAGTTTTGAGAAGTTAATGTTAGTAATTGATAGGTTCTGATCAATCTCTTTTGTAATAATACCTCAACCAGGATGAGGCTTATATAAGTCACTCTGAAATTCAGGGTATCAACTGAGTTCTTAATTGCAAACAATAGAAACAGATTCTTAATTTAGGTGAAAAATTTTTAAAAAGATATATAGTAACTCACATATTCTCTGAGAGATTTAGAAAACCAGCAGTGGAGGCTTCCGCTCCAGAAACAATGCCCCAGATTGTACCATAGACCCTTTCCAGGAGAGAAAGCACAGATACCATGGCTGGGCACCAGGTATAAAGCTAGAATCTTGGTACTGCTGCCCCTGGAAACAAGATGTATCTACCTTTTCTTTCTCAGAGTGCATTGCTCAGATGCCTCATTCTATGCGTTACTAGGTTGTGAGCTTAAGTTACATGCAGGGAAATCTGGGAACCTAGTTTCAGTGGTGGTAGGAAAAGATTCATAATGTAGGAGATTCCCCAAATCTAAAAACAAAGAGTGTTGTCATGGGTTGAATTGTGTGCCCTTAAAATTCATACAGTGAAGTCCTGATGCCCAATAGCTCAGAATGTGACTGTGATAGGAGTCTTTAAAAGACTATTAAGGTGAGAGAAAGTCATTGGGAATGGGTTGTAGTCCAACATGACTAGTGTCCTTATAAGGAGAGGAGATTGGGACATAGACATGCACAGAGGAGAGACCATGTGAAGACACAGGGAGAAGACAACCATCTACAAGCCAAAGAGAGAGGCCTCAAAAGAAACGAACAGTGCTACCACCTTGATCTAGGACTTCTAGCCTCCATAATTATGAAAAAATAAATATCTGTGGTTTCAGCCACCCAGGTTTTGGTACTTTGTTATGGCAGCCCTAGCAAACTAATACAAGTGTTCATAGGTACTGGACACTAATATAACCAAAAATGATGACATATGAGAAATGTAAACTGTGTTTATAAAAAGAGGAATTTACCAGGTGTGAACACAAATAAAAAGTAGGAAATATTGAAGAAAGCTGAGAAGGAACATCTTGGCTTGTTGCATATAGAAGGCAGGGAGTCAGAAGGCCATGATGCAGAGTACTGGTTTGGATAGAGAAATGTGAGTTTATTTGAGATATTTTGAGTTTGAGGTGGTAGTGGAATCTGAGTGAACATATTCAAAAGGCAGATGGAGATGAAGATCTGGAACATAGAAATGAGTTCAAGCTTGATATATGGATATGGGGTCATGCATGAAGATGTGGTCATTTAAGTCTAGAGAAAGAGTCTATCATAAGTACATCTGGATAAAATAGGATAGCTTTTCTAAGGACTGAAAACATGGTAAAATTAGAGGGAGAAAGAAAAAGAAGAGTTGAAAGCTAAAGGAAAAGAACACAGTAAGAGTGAGTGCCTGTGTGTTTCTCTCATGCCTCAGTTCTATATTTGTGTCCCGATATTTATGTCCAGAAGAGTGAGTTCATAGCTGCAAAGAGCTCCAGACATGGGTAATGGGATTCAGTGTCAGCAAAGCAAGCAAGCAGTGGATCAGGGGCAAGTATGGTTTGGGTGATAAGCTTGGGCATTTTTAACAAATACAAAGTTGACTCCCTGAGATAAGGGGCAATATAGCAGGAGCCCCAACCTTCTGGATTTTGTTTTCTCATAACCATTATAGACAAGTAAATTGACAATTGCAGTGTCATGTGCCATGACACATAGCAAACATTGTACCTGGGATGCTATGGATGGATATAGGATAGAACCTGATTCAGACTTTGGAAACTGACATCTAAACTAAGATCAAAAGAATGAAAAGGGGACAGCAGGCTAAGAAGTTATGGGGAGATGGACATGTTGTGAAGTTTGGACTTGAGCCTATGAACATTGATAATTTTAAGTAGGAGAGTGACATAGTCAGATTTATGGTTTAGAAGGGATAAGGCTGAAGGCAGGGTCCAGTTAAAGGACTGTTGAAAATGTCACAGCAATAGATGGTAGTGCATTGACCTAGAAGGGTGATGGTGGGCATGGAGAGAAATAAATAAATTCCAAATGCAAATAGGAAATGCAATCAACAGAATTTTGTTAATTGGATATGAAAAGTGAAGGAAAAACATAGGGTGATCCAAAATTTATACCTTGTGCAAAGCGGTGGACTATTATACCACTCATTGAGCTAAGAGGCATAAGAAGAGGAAAATGGAAGTGTGGAAGAGGAGAAGATGTGTAACGTTCCAGACTGGATTCAATTAAGATCGATGTGGAAACCAAATTCCGAGCTCATGCTCAAGAGAAAAATTTGGGCTAGAAAGAGTGGTTTGGAAGTCATCAAATGCCACTGCTATTTCTACTGATATTGTTACAGATTAACAGCAGTAGCAATTATAGACTGTGATGGCCTAAAAGTAGTAGAAAGGAGAATATTTCAAGATAGTGGAAGTAACCATTAGTGACAACTTCTGCAATTAAGTCATATAAGATCAAGACTAAAAAGCCTCCAACAGATTTAGTAAAAGGGAGACATGGGCAAATGTTTTAGAATTGTTGAGGGGAGAAGTAAGAGTAAATGAGTTGAAGAGTAAATATTAAGTAAGTAAAATGAAATAGAAATATAAAAGAAGATATTTCAAGATGTTTGGCTCTTAAGGAAAGGAAAGAGACAAGACAGTACCTGGAGATAGCTGGGTGGGGGGATGGGGGAAGATTTTTTTTTTTTTTTTTTTTATAGCTACTTTATTTATTTATTTATTTATTTATTTTTGGCTGTGTTGGGTCTTCGGTTCGTGCGAGGGCTTTCTCTAGTTGCGGCAAGTGGGGGCCACTCTTCATCGCGGTGCGGGGACCGCTCTTCATCGCGGTGCGCGGGCCTTTCACTATTGCGGCCCCTCCCGTTGCGGGGCACAGGCTCCAGACGCGCAGGCTCAGTAATTGTGGCTCACAGGCCCAGCCGCTCCGCGGCATGTGGGATCTTCCCAGACCAGGGCTCGAACCCGTGTCCCCTGCATTAGCAGGCAGATTCTCAACCACTGCGCCACCAGGGAAGCCCAAGATTTTTTTAAGATGGGAAAAGGCCGTGCATGTTGAGAGACTGACAGGAGGGAGACAGTGGAGGGGAAGAAGTTGACTCTACTGGAGAGAGAAGCTATAAATGGCCAAGCCATGGGCCTAAGGCAACGAAGGGTTATGGTATATAGATCATAGGTGGAAGGATCCACATTATATCAAGATGTAATATTAATTTCATGGTAAGAAGGAAAAGGTAGATGTAAGCATGTTCATCAGTTTGGAGGTTGGGAGTTAATGGTATTTATTTCTAGTGGCTCCCGTGTTTGTTGGAGGGGGCAGCGCTGTGGTGCAGAAGGGCTCCAGTAATAAATTCAAATGCAGAAAAATCTTTTTATCGGGGGTTAGCCTTTGAACATATCCATGAGTCTACTCAATCCCATAGTCTATTGTATTTGGCTGAGGTTTCTAAGCACTGTGTTATAGGAAATTACTATCTGAATAACTGAGTTATTATGTAAGAGAACTTGGCACTCGTGGATGTAAACAAGTTCGTAAAGGTGTTTGATTAAAGCACTTGACCCCTAGTAATGTCCTAAAACATCTCCAAAAAAATGGCAGTGCCAACACATAGTAAGTTGGATTGTATGTTTTTTGATCTTACATGTCTTTTTTCAGCCTTCATGAAGAACACAAAACAGATGCAAGAGACAGAGATGCAAGTATGTGAGATAGCAATAGTAGTGCATAAAGTTCTGAATAATCCTATTATTTAGAAAATCTGTATCATCAGTACATGGTTTAGATTAGTACCTTTAACATTCTGGGTATTCTGCAATGGGGTTAGGTTTTCAATAAGAGAGGAAACAGAAAGGAAGAAATGGGTCAGTGTGGAGTGGGGAAGAAATTCTTTTTCTTCCAGTGGGTTGACTCTATCACTAACTAGCCAGGGATTTGGAGAAGATGACTTAATCTCACTAATTCATTTTTTCTAAGCTAAAATTAGCTAGGAACCTAATTTGTGAATGCCTCAATGTCATTATCTTTTTATATGTTGAATATTTAAACTTCAAATGTATATTATCGTTCCCATTTTCTAGATAAAAAATGGAGGCTCTGTTAAAACACAATTACAAGTTCAAATAGCTTGGTCCTAAACCTAGGTCTATCTGAATTCAGTCTATGCATTTTCCATAACACTTACTAATCTTCCACATACCCTTAAGCCCAGAAATCATACAAAAGTATAAAGGATCAAGGAAGAAGTTTTTTATGTTGGTGACACTTTCTTCAGTTCCTAGTTTTCCCTTTTTCCATTTCTCTGTTTATTTTATAGTTCAATAAATGGATCCCTTGGCCCACCTCTATTTTCATCACATCCTTTACCACTCTCTTTCCTAATTCTCCCTCCCTCTTTCCCTACCTTTAAAATATCAGAGGATTCTGACCACCTGAGATGGTAGCAGGCAATGGTTATCAAAGTGCATGCCCAGCGTTAAGGGCAGAATTGTATTATAAAAGAAAATCGTGTCACGGAATGAGTTCCTTTTTCCAGTGACCCCATTACCCTGTAAACTACTTTGCTTTATCCATATCCTGAGCTATAAATGGACAGGCCATATTTCATAGGTTGCTTAAGCTAAAAATCTTGCTGGGTCCATCTGCTATGTAGAACCAATTTCCAATAAGAAATCTAAAATTCTATAGCTGGAAGGGACTCAAAGATCACCTAATCATACTAGGTCATTTTAGAATTGGGAAATTGGGTCTCTGCAAGAATAAATGTTTCACCAAGGTTACCCAGAGGAGCAAATTCATACCTGCCCAATGGAGGGCTTTGAATGAGGGTCTTTGGCTTGAGGCCTCAACATCTGATCAATTATTTAGGTAAAAAGGCTTTGTATATGTTGTAATGGGATACATGGTTAAGTCCATACATCCTAGTAGTTGAGAGGATGTAGGGTTAAATCACACCTCTGCTGCCTCTCGTGTGAAACTGTTTTTGCTCTATGAGCTCCGTGAAGGCAGTGGTCATATATCTTTTGGTGATCATAGTATCCCCTGCATCTAGCATGATACTGTTAAGTCAGGGGCCTTGACTTCATTTATTTGAATGAATGAATGAATGAATATCTCTTATATTGTTGTAAGGTTTCAAAGAGAATCTTAGCACACTGGACCCATAAGAAGCTCTAAGCGAATGTTAATTATTATTATCACTAAAAGCAAAGCTGAGAGTCCCTTTGCTTTACAGACAATATTTCTGAATAGCAAGGATCCTTCTGATTGTGTTCAGTAAGTTCTTTCATCTTAAAGGTTATCCTTAGAGCCAAAAAATGTTTATGGGGCCCTTAGAAACAATAGACAGGCAAAAAAGGACAAAGGGATGGATTGTGCACTTACTGCAGCATAAATGTGTAAAGATGATACCAAGGAAGGTAAGAATAAGCGTCTGTGTGTTGGAAGGTTGTAGAGAGAAGGGCAATATGAAAGTTTCAAATGTATGGAGCACTGTTACTGCCATGTTTTCCCTATCCCTCTCTCCTCTCTTAATGTTGAGCAGGAATAACCCTGTATCAACACTAAGTGTTGGCAACTTGGTTTTCTGCAGTTCTTTGGAAGTTTCCAGTGAAACCACAAGTTTTAACTAAATTTAACTAAATTTTAACTCATTTACTTTACAGAAAAGTATAGCCCCCTAGTTTTGGAAAAAAAGTAAAATCTATTCCATGAATACCCAAATAGGCATAGGCTGTCACTCTGGAGTGGCTACTAAGAGCCACTGTAAGTTTTCAGGGCATACATATATTAACAAATAATAGTAGCCTGGTACAGGGGTTGTGAAATTGTAGGTCTAAATCATAAATGTCATGTCTGTCATGTCGGTATTTAGTATTTATATTATTACAAGGCTAAAATATTTTCGAACAGATTCTTTAAAAAATTGGTCATAATTTCTCAAAATGTATTGATCCCAGCAGATGATTATACTACAACCTTTTTTTTCAGTGAAGCAGCAAATCATTATTGGTTTCTATAAGGGTTTGGCTCATATTTGTTTTAGAAAAATGGTGAGATGATGCCAGTGGCTTGTAAATTACTGTATTCCTTTTAAGCGAAACCATTAATCTGGCCATTTGCAAAGCTATACACGGATCTTTGAAATATTGCTCTTAGAAGAGAATTTTCACTTGGGACAATGTACTTTCAAACCCATTGCCTGTAAGTGCCTGTAAAGAAAATATTTGGGGTCAAGAATAACTAAATCCTAGACAACAAGTACAATCTGTCAAAAATCAGGGCATCTGGAATCCTTATCTAAGTACCAGAGATGCCTATTCCTACCTGACCCACTTTTTTTTCTCTCTGTGTAAAATAATTCACATTGTTTCAGTGATATGAAAAGGAAGCAGACTACAATATTTTATTTTATTTTGAAATGTCTTAAAGTAATCAAGAAATCCATTTTTAGATGTCAAAATTTATTAGGAATATATAACCCTGTACAGGTAATTCAAATAGTAACTATACATATGGATGACAGCCTCATTAAATTGGATTTTAAATGGATGGGGACACATGATAGCATCTGACATACAGAATTTCTCATTCAAACAGAATTCGTAAAATCTGCATCAGCCAAGGTGAAACTCAAAAGGGCCATTGAGCCATTGATTAGGATGTGAAAAAGTTTCTTTATACCACATTTTCCCAAGGGCTTATTCATCTGTAGTTTAGTTTATAAGGTATACAATTATATTTTAGTGATATTGTTTTTGAAAATTAATAATGAATCTTATTTTTCATAAGTTACACCTTTTTAATAGTACAAATTTATTGATAATCTTGATTTTTAAGTTTAAGCAACATGTAATTATATTGGAGGTCAACTTCAGTGCTGTAGGAGAGATATGGCTTTGGGGGGCATAGTTTTAGCACCAAGTGGACCTATCTCTGATCAGCAAATTTAGAGAGGAAAACGTCCAGAGGGTCTCAACCATGACCAAGGCGGTCTGGGCAGAGGAAATACATTAAGCCTGGCTTGTGTTTTCAATGTGGCAGAAGTCCAAGAAGTGGAAGCCAGCAGGAAAGAAACTATTACATTCCTCTTTTGTACGTTCTCCTTCTCCTCTAATGGTTGATTCATTCTGTGGCCAGCAGAATGAGGTGTTCCCTTCCCCAGGACCAGTTTCCTGGTCTTACCTTTCTGTAAAAGCATTGATTGCAGGGGAGACCTGCTGGGAATCCTGGCTAATAGTGGTCCCCATCAGTTTCAAATGGACACACAGCATTAAGGTGCTCAAGGACTGTCCCTGGTGACCTTGATGAGACCAAAAAAGAAGGCCATGCTCATACTCCAGAGCAGCTGCCCATAAAGAGGTAATTGATGCCATGAGCTCCTAGATTGCCCCCCTGGTTTGGCTGGCATTCCATGAGAAGCGACTCACTACTCCTCAGAGTTTGCCTGCTGCTGTCAAAGAGTAGTTCTAAGAAGTTCTGAGAATTACCATTCAACTAGTAAAATTAAAAATACTAACTTGGTCAATGGAGATATTTGATCTTTTAGAGTTTCAATACCTATGTGAAATGCTTGACATAGTAACATTGATAATTTTCACTGAAGTACTTACATAGAAACAACATCTTAGGGTTTACAAGTATAGTTTCCTGCTGTTGTTTTCATAGAATTAAACGTTAAATATCCCATTTTCAAGATGTGAGAAGCTGAGGCAAAAGAGAAAAGATACATCATGATTCAGTAGAATTTTTAAAAATCTCTCAGAAACTTCATTCATATATTGATGTCCCTTAGGGTAGAATAGATTTTATGGTGTCATTGTAAGTCCAATGTATAAGCCTATCTTTACAGATAAACATCAGATTAACACTGATCTACATTTCCCTTTGAATGGGAATTGCACTGGCCAATCTTCTCTGTTTTGAGTACACCAAATCAAAACCTTGATTAGAGTAATTGGTTTAGTAACAGGGCCATGTTTTTAATCCAGGTTTCTTGGCAGGTATGGATTTGTTAGATGGTTGGTAGCTAACATGTGAGATCCACTATATTGCTCAGTTGAATCCGTACTTACTTGCCTCTAGGACTGCCATTTGTTGTGAAATATTGCAGTGTGCATGCTGTATTATATGTGATATACCTAGCATCCCTTATTTCTGCTACATCATCCAATATAATCAGTTGTTACTGTGAATGTCTTTACAAAGAATTATCCAGTAGAGGCCTATTAAAAAGAAAAACTAATATTAATATACACTTCTGTGTTCCTAATCCTCATATCTTTGGATGTAGCATCTTTTAATCAACCCTGTCACCAATATATGTGAGGCATGCATGAACAACCTATAATGATCCATGTTACAGAGGAAACAGTAACAGTGATTGCATTCAGCTTATAGAAGTATTCATTACTCTGCTTTCTTTAAAAAGATCATATGTGATATAGTGGTTATTTTACATAATTAAAATATTTATGTTTGTAAATATAGTCAAAGCCAAAAAGCAAAACTTCATCAATATGATTGTGCAACCTGCAGCCTTCCCTACATTAAGCAGAGCATTTTCATCCTGGTTCTAGTAGGCTGTCTAGTGGTTTGAGTGAGTCAGCTTACATATACACATGTGTTGAATTGTACCCAACTGACAAAATGTTTACCATGTCTTCTGCATGAGTCATTCATTCTTCTGAATATTTACTAAATGCCAGGCACTGTATAGCAGAGTACAAGACAGATGAAGTCTCTTCCTACTTGGTGTTTTCATATGCCTAGCAGGGGGACATAGGACAAGAGAAATAGATACATACAAATAATATTGTGGAGCATGACGAGTGCTAAGAATGAATAAGTGGAGGCTGTGATAGAGAATCACAGGGGGACTTCTTTTACATAGAAGGAACTGCAGGGTGTAGGGTGATCGCGGAGAAGCAGTCCCTGCCCTCAAATTGCTGATGGCCCTGGGGTGGCTGAGATGTGTTCACTGAGAGCCATTACTCACTAGTGTGCTATTTCTCAAATAGGATTCTGCCAAATCCTTATTTTGCAAGAGAGATGTTAATAGGTATTTTACGAAAACAATGGAAAGTTCTGTGGTTGTATATATCTAGAGAGCTCTGCACCACAATGTAGCTCCTCTTGGAAATTCACCATGCACAGCACAGTACAGCATAGGCTCTGAGAAGTCTGACAGGAATTAAAAAAATATATACAAATCTGCTTAATCTTACATTTCAAAAATATTTTTTACATTGGATTCTGATCCCAATAAGTGCTTTACTATGCAATGAATTTGAATGATATCAAAGAGATAAAGGTACATAAATATCATGAGGTTTGGCAGCATCAGATGAACCACTGTATTTTGTGAATGAAAATAATAGTTATGGAAAGTTTGGAGATCATCACTCTTTGATGATGGCTGTCATTGTCCAGTGATCCTCAGAAATGATTTCCTAGTGGAAATGATTTTGGAATAGTATGTAGTTCAAGTTATAAGGGATTTTAACATATACAATGCTAATCTCATAAAAATGGGAAAAAAGTTTTGTTTTTGCTTTGGCTACTCTAGGACTATTATAAGGATACTGTGTATTAGTGATAGGTTACAAATAAGCACAGTCCATGAAATTATTTTCTTTTGATTCTTGGCAGTGTCAAGCATAGAAAGTCTTTATTAGTCAGTTGGTACACACGTATATACTTGATATTTCAAGATAATTTGCAGAGGTGTCAGCAGAGTTTAAAGGAATCAACAGGAGATTGAAATACCCCGAGGAGAGCAAGAAGAGGGTTCTTACCATCCCTAGTCCTAAACCCAAGTGGATAGCTTTATGGAGAGAGCTGCATTAGATGATCGGTGCCCTTCACCACAGGGCATCCCCCAACTCATAAACACCTGGCAGAAAGAACTGGAAGGATAAATAGCCTGGCTTATACTTCTCCTGCCCTCAAATTGCCTACCTGTGCCTCCTAATGCCTAAAAAGAGCTAGAAGAAAAAGGGCAAAGGGGTCTATTGACGACTTTCATATAGGCCACCCCTTGAGGTCAGGAAGAGGTGAAGAAAATGATACTGATTAAATTGAATAAATTGATTTTGGAGAGGAAAATAGACTATATTTAGCACAAGATCATTTTTATGTTCTCCATGATAGAAAGATGAGAATCATTTTATCTATTTCCATCCTTTATTAAGCAAGAGTTTTCTCAGCCTTCAATAAAACCAGCCCAACTGCAGTAAGTATTAACATGACTGAGCTTTGATTATCGTGATATTTAGGTTAAGGCCCATGCCACAAAGAGTCTCCTACAACTTTGTGTTAACTATGAAATCATTATACTACATTATATTTTAGAATTTTTTACCACTGTACAATGCGGTCTCCACCCCACCGTGTGGAGACTTTTAATTTATTCTTAAAAATAAAGGTAGTGGCTACTCTGTCTCCCTCCTGCATTGGAAAGCAAACAGTAAACAAGGTGTCCTGGGTAATGAATCAGAATCATTGCTTCCCACGCAGTTCCTCTTGCTTCTTAACTCGTGTAGGAGGACTCTATCAGAGTTCTGCTCAGATCCCCTTGGATTCCTTTTCCTGGTTCTTCTTGTGCACCCCTTGGGTTCCATGTCTTTTGCGTCTCATGATCTGTATCTGTAGTTCCATTTGGATGGCTGTCTTTAGGTACTGGTACCACTTTGCCACGTGCAGTACTCTTTTACTCAACTCATGCTGCCGTAACAGAATACCAGAGACTGGTTGGCTGAAACAACAGAAATTTATTTGCTCACATTTCTGGAGGCTAGAAGTTCAAAATCAAGGCTTAGCGTGGTTGTTTCCTGGTGAGAACTTTCTTCCTGGCTCGTAGATGTGTCTTCTTGCTGTATCCTCACGTGGCGCCAGGTGGGGCTGGGGGAGAGCAAGTTCTCTGGTCTCTTTTTATAAGGGTATTTATCCTGTAATGAAGATCCCATATGGCTTCATCCAAACCTAATTATGTCCCAAAGGCCCCATCACCAAATACCTTCACATTGGGGGTTAGGGCTTCAATAAGAATATGAATTTTGGGGGGTGGGGGGCGGAACACACATTTCTGCCCATAACCAGCGTGGAGGTAGAAGTGCCTCAGAGTTCATATCCCTTGGGGCGGCCTTTAGCCAATGACTGAGTCGTGCCAGAGTTTGAAGTCTCACCTCCCGAGGTCTTATGCCAGGACAAAGCCATGAGGCATGATTTACATTTCATAGGAACAACCAGTGTTATGTGAGTGAGGCTGAGGGTAGGTATGTTCAGAATGAAGGGTACTGGCTGGATGGCATGCCTACGTCCCTGGGCACAGTGTGTGATGGTATCATGGGGAGGGCCTGTCTTTGAATTTTTAGTTCCTGAGTTGACAAGGGTACAAAGAAGCAGATGGACAAAGAGAAGGAAGGTTGGAAGTCAGCTTTCACATCTTACCTTCTTCACAATTATTCCCAGACATGAGCTATAGTCAGAGATTCTCCCTGAATCAAGGCTTTATATAGCTCTGAATAGAGATTTATCACCCACAGACTAAGTCAATTGGACAGTCCATGGTGTTCTTCTCTAGTTCAAGCAAAATATTTTAGAACGGAAGAAAAGTCATTTTAGGACTATTTTTCTTCACAAAATAATCTGTATAAATAAATTATATCCAATTAAATTGCTGATTTGTATGCTTAATAACAATAATTTGATGTGTTGGTGTGGTACCTTCCTGGAGCTGTGGGATTGATTGATTTACTGAAGAATCACAGACACAATTTTTATACAGTCCTATATATAACATGCTAAGAGTCTGTTAAAAACACATTTTTATCCACGTTAAGACCTAATGAATGTGTATAGTATAAGATACAGTTAGTATCTTTGACATTTTCTGCATATCAGCACAAGATGACCTGTCTTTTTTAAAAACAGTAAAACATGTTTGTTAATACTCCCATCACTGGCATTGTGATTGCGTCAAAATCAATCTTTGGATATGCATTATGCATAGTCAAGTCTCTAACTTGATAAGCTAAATATGTAAGACTTTAAGTATATAAGACTTCCGCTTGATAAAGTAAACCCTGAAGTCAAATTTCTCCATCATTTTCAAAACAAACATTATCATCTATTTAGATTCTCAGGCTTATAACTTTTGAAAACTGCTATTTCCTCCTATGGAAGATGCACTGCATATCCATCATGTGCCTGGCTAACTCCTTTAGTAAACTTCATCACCTCTCTACCAGGCAGCCCCGATTGTACACTGATTTCCCAGCATCTAACAGTGCTGGGCTCAGTGCAGACACTTTGCAAATACTTGTAGATTGAACGGTGAATTGTTCTGTTAATTAAACAGTTCCCCAAGGGATCAAAATTAACTTTTGATCAATGTATTCTTTATGGATTTTCCACTTCTAGCTCTGACAAAAATGTGCCCCATAGATTTGTAAAGAGAAAAAAGTCTTTATTTCTCTATGGCAGGTAGAACTCCCACCTGTCAGTTTTTGCAAGTCTGGTCTCTAGACTAAAGATTTGGAATCTATATATATACTTTTTTTCCTTTAACATTAAAATCAGTAGCTTTCAAACTATTGGAACAATAGTTTCAAACAATTGAAGGAAACTTCAGCTTAGCCAATGATAAAACAGCAAGTAGATTACAACTTTGTCAATCAGTTTCTATAGCATGAAAATAATATTTGCTTCTTTGCTTTTCATAGAGATGATGTGGTGAATAAGGGGGAAACACTGGTTGAGGATTTCATCTCTGTGAAGCAAAGCTGCTGGGATGATTTAGCTCCCATGTGGAGCTATTTTAAGCTTGAAATACTTTGACCCAGCCCTTAGCTACCTAATGCCCTTTACACTTCAAAAAGCCACCCTGGTTCTACTGCCAGTGTAAAGCACTGGTCAAAGCTTTTATATTTAAAATGACCACTCTGTATCTGGGGACAGAGAATTCTGTAACCTATATGAAGCAGCTTTGGCTCTCTACCTTCAGCAGAGAACCATAAATGTCATACAAAAAGCCAGAAAAGCCAAGCATCTCACTTTTATGCAGTAAAGGACAACACTAGGGTTTTTCTTAGAGTTACTGATGCAGAGTCCTCTGCCATAGGACATGCCTGTATTCAGTCAAAAACTGGCTCAGTCGTTTTGTTTGAAGTTTCTGCTCTCACATTGTATAGAAAAGTGCTGGTTTTAAAGTGGAGGTAGGATAAGAATTCTTTACTGGAAGGCAGCAACAGAAACCAGAAATGGCAGGAAGGGCATAGAAATATGATATGTTATAAAGCAAAACTTAGATATGCAAGAATCTGTCAAGAACTGTGAAGAGTCAGAGATTTTACTCTAATTGCAAGTTAAAAAGTTAGCCTGCCACAGCTTCATGGATGCTGGCAGAAGATACAGACTCCTGGATTAGAGACACAGGTCTTTACTACTCACAGAACAGAGCAGCAGGTGGCCCGAGCTTCATCTCTTCATTGGCTTCCTTGTACACCAGTCCCACAGGGGTGAGGCCTGGGAATGCTCTGAACACAGTGGGTGTGTGTCACAGCTGAGGAACCCTGAGTTTAACAAAACCTTAGTATTATGAAGTGGGGCAAGCAAAGCTGCCCAACTCTTGCCTCAGGGAGAAATATTATCTTTATTATTTTGTTCAGGAAACACACCTATCCTATGCCCCAGTTGGAGATCTTTTCTCAGTCTTCCAAGGCTGCTCACTGTACAAGCATCCTTGAAAAGATAGTCCAGAACAAAAGCCACTGATGCCTCTGCTCAGAAGACATGCAAAAATGTGAAAGACCTGTGCAGAGTTGCCTCCCAAAAGTTGCATGAGGTGTTGAGCTGGCTCTCCAACGTCCTCAGTTGTCAATATTCCACCCTTTCTCGGGAGCAACACCTCTCCACTAGTTATGCTTTTATATATATCTGTATTTTAGTAAAGTACCTCACCTGACATAATTTTTTTAATAAATGACTTTAAACAGTTAACCAAAGGTCTCATTTTCTGAAGCCTATGTAAGTCACTATTAACCCCTCAGGAATTCAGTTCTTCTCAGCCATCAATCACTCAATGGGAAACTTTGCAAAGGTGGCATATCAGATAAATTCATTAACCAATTTAATCTATTTATGTATATGCTAGGAATTGCAGGGGGATACTTTATTGTATTTCCAGCTAAGAGAAGCAATTTAATAATAAATTACATCTGTCATTTCATTCAGATTTCTGTATTTACCTTCTTTTGGTCACTTTGTTAGACTATGAATTCCCAAATCTTCTTGTATATCAAATCCCTTGGAGACCTTTTACAATATTCAAGTTCCCCAGCCACGCCTTCAGAGATTCTTACTCAGGAGGTCTGGTGTGTATTCTTGGAATACTTAATTTAGAAAACTTCCTGGGTGATTTTGAGGGGCAGTTTAGGGTAAGCACTTGCAGATTTTAACTATGATTTCACAGTTATTAAGATTTTTTTTGCTGTTTATGACTTAAGAGGATAACGTTTAAAATCGAAAACATAAGGAACAGAGGAATATTCTAATCACATCTGTGTAATTTTTTTAGATGGCCTGTGCATTTCTCTTTTAAAAATTTTTATTGGAGTATAGTTGATTTACAATGTTGTACTACTTTCTGCTGTACAACATCTGTGTAATTTTAACTGGGAAAACAATACATCTTCTGAAAAAGGTTTGGGAATAAATTATTTTACACTTTGAGCACCTTTGATACTTTGAGCAAAAGCTTCTGGTCCAAGAATTGTTGGAACAAATCAAAAGGTGTGAAAGAGCTGGTGAATTTCTAAGGCTGGATTGCCCACAGTTTCATCAGAGTGGGGCTGTGGGAGTGGAGAGGACAGTGGTACAAGCACAGTGACAGAGGGTGCAGGCGCCATTACAGCACCTCTCTGGCCAGGGTGGCTGGAGGTCATGCTGAGGGTGTGGATGGAAGGCACTAACTGTGCAAAAGAAACAAGAGGAAGACTGAACAGAAATTTAGTATTTTGGCAAGGTTTTTGAAAATGAGTACCAGGTTTCAGAGGATTAAATAGAGGACAGTTTTACATTCTAATTCTCAACTAATTTAATCACTTTTAGGAGCCACTGAGTATCCAGGTCCTATTGTTAGTATTATTATTTTGGTTATTTTTACTCTATGTCTCTGGCTGTTTGGTTGAAATGGGGGGAACTATACAAATTTAAGCTGCAACAAGTTACAGTCCCAGTTTCAATCTCTCCTGGTTCTTGCCTCCTGATCTAAAACATGAGTTGTGTTCAATTAGATCAGTGGTTTAGAAATGTCACCCCATAGCCTAATGCCAGGCCCTGACAAAATATTCAGTGATCTAAAACAAAACCAAAATACAGAAAATAATAAAATTTAAAAAATATATACAAGACCAGTTAAGAGAAAGTTTAAACTATGATTCTTTATTCTGAGATTATATTTACCTGCCTCTTTGGTGGTAACACTTTCTTCTTTGCTTTATATGGTAATGGGAGAGAAAAGTTTTATTTATAGATTTTCTTTTAAGGTCTTTACTTTTGGCAGAATTAAAAACAACCCTATGTTGATCCTAATGTGTGTGTGTGTGTGTGTGTGTGTGTGTGTGTGTGTGTGTGTGTGTATTTCCTGATTTACTGAATTCAGAAGTCTGGGAACTCTGTGGAAAATAGTTTGGCAGTTTCTCAGAAGGTTAAACGTAGAACTATCATATGACCTAGCAATTCCAATCCTAGATATATATATATATATATATATATATATATACACAAAAGAATTGAAAGCAGGGACGCAAACAGATATTTGTACACCCATTTCACAGTAGCGTTATTCACAATAGCAAAAAGTTGAAAACAACCCAAGTATCCATCAACAAATGAGTGGATAAACGAAATGTGGTGAACAGCTACAGTGGAATATTATTCAGCCATAAAAAGGAATAAAATTGATATATACTATGATATGGATGGACTACTTAGGTGAAATAAGTCAGACCCAGAGGAGTAAATATTGTGTGATTTGACTTGTATGAGGTACCTAGAGTAGTCAAATTCAGAGAGACAGAAAGTAGAATAGTGGTTACTTGGGGCTAGGGGGAGGGGGAAGAGGCAGTAATTGTTTAATGGGTACAGAGTTTTTGTTGGGGATCATGAAAAGTTGTAGGTATAAATAGTAGTGAAAGTTGCACAGTATTGTGAATTTATTTAACACCACTGAATTGTTCTCTTACAAATGGTTAAAATGACAAATACAATCTTATGTATATTTTACCATATGTACAAAATATATGTAAGAGAAGCTGAAAACTACTGAGCCATATGACTTCTCAGTTTTTATGTCCTTCTAGTATTTCATTATTCACCTGCCTCTGTTTAATGATATGCCAAAGGTTTTTGCCTATATCAGATTATATTTAAAGATCAAGAACTACTGCTCACTGATGATAATGTCTATGATTAATATTATATTTACAAGTATAATCCCAATTCCAAGAAAAAGTAATGAAGAAGGAATATTAAAAGTGCTTTCTGTAAGCTGTGGAATGTTGGTAGCTTTCTGTTTTAAATAAATGCATACTTTTAAAATAAGATAAAAGCTATTAACGCAAAGTTTATAAATAAGAATTTTAAAATTGGGTTAGTTGGTTGGCAGACTTCTAAGATGGCCTCCTAGAATCCCTGTCTCCTGGTATTCATGCCTTTGTATAATCCCTTACCCTTGGATAGACCTAGTGACTTGCTTCTAACCAACAGAATATGGCAAAATTCCTATGGTTAGATTATTAAAAGACCCTGACTCCCAATTTTCCAACAGATTCTCTGTGGACTTCATGGTTTCCAGGCTTTGGTGAAGCAAGCTGTCATGTTGGAAAGTGTGATGGTTAATTTTATGTGTCAACTTGGCTAGGCTATGGTGCCCAGCTCTTTGGTCAAACACCAGTCTAGATGTTGCTGTTAAAGTATTTATAGATGTGATTAACATCTAAATTCAGTAGAATGTGAATAAAGCAGATTGCCCTCTTTAATGTGAGTGGGCCCTCTCCAATTGGTTGAAGGCCTTAAGAGAAAACACTGAGGTCCCCAGAGGAAAAGGGAATTCTACCAGCAGACAGCGTTCGGACTGGAGCTGAAACATTAACTCTTCTCAGGGTCTCCTGCCTGCCAGCCTGCCCTGCAGGTTTTGGACTTGCCAGCCCTCACAATGACATGAACCAATTCCTTTAAGTAAAACTGTCTCTCTTTCTCTATATAAATCATATGTGTTCTGTTTGTCTGGGGAACCCTGACCAATACAGAAAGGTCCACATGACAAGGCCCTGAGGAGAGCCTAAGTCCAACAACCACTGAGAAAGTGAATCCCTCAATTCATCAGACTGAGAGGTACTGAATCCTCCCCAAAGCCACTGTGTGAGCTTGGAAGCAGATCTTGCCCCATTGAATCTTGACTGCAGCCTTCTGAGAGCCCCTTGACCTGTGCCTGGATTTTTCATCCACAGAAACTGTAAGAAAATAAATGCGTGCTGTTTTAAGATGCTAAGTTTTGGAATAATTTGTTATGCAATAATAAATAACCAATACAGTTTAAAAAAACATTTTCTAGCAAAATGAGAACATCTGGGAAAGAGCTTGACTTTTTTGTATGTATTGTCTTATATTTTGCAAAAAAAAAGTTTGCTCATAATTTGTTTACTTGACACTAGTCACCTACCTCCTTTCCTTCTAATTTGTTGCTTCCAATCTGCTGTAAAACAGACATCCATAGCTAGACTCTTTAGCATTAGAATTAAGTAAGCTGTGAGTTGTGAGGGTCTAAAGAACTCTTTGGGAAGAAGGAGGGCACACAGTTTGGTACATGGACTTCTTGACATTTATTTTGGCATGTAGGTGCCATTTTATTTCCTGGAAGTTTCCGGTGTTTCTGGAAAAGTACTATTCAGGGGATCATTAATTTGATTGTTTTTTTAACTTGCAGTGTAAGAGAGACAGAGAGACAGGGTGACAGAGAAATAGAGAGGAAAATAGAAAGTGGGTTTCCTGCATCAATTAGGAAAAAAAGCTCACACGTTGAATTTGAGACCACACTAACCCTGAAGTAATATTTTGAATGGGAAGAGTTTGGGCAAGCTTAAATAGTCAGAGTATTTTTTTTTTTTTTTGTCTTCAGCTTCAACATATTACTTTCACAAATTTCTTATCTTTGAGGTTATATCTTCTCCTAATATTTGAAGAACCAGTGACTCAAAATGAGGGCAGAAATGTCAAATCATGTTTTGAGCGGAGAGCAGGCAGCAGAAGGTTTTGGGATTTATTTCTGCCTCCACAAGTGACTTGCAATGCAGTGGGGCATGCTGCAGCTAAATCTCTCTGAAGATTGCTAGTCTACAACGTGGGCAGATTCACAGAGTTTTGTAGAGGTATTTCATGTTTGTAAATACTCCAGGACCCTTGACCTAAAGATGCTATTGAGGTACAAAGTATTATTTTCAAGTGACTGAACATCTTGCACCCCTGAACTCTGCAGAATAAAGTGGTTTGTGTAGTTTACTTAACACTTCTTGTGTTTGTTTTTCCTGATTGCTAGTCATGAAAGGAATAGAGAAGATCCAAATAAAGTTGTCTTATTCTTTTGTTTTAAGAACATCATGACACGTAGCAAATTTCATACCGATTTTGAGGGTATTCTTTTTTGTGTTATTCAGTGTTTCTTCACTTTCCATGAATCTGTTTAGTTTTACGGATCTTGAGATCTAGCTGTGATTTAAAGGAAAAAAAATACCCTAGAGATATCCTCAGAATAATTTATGAGCCACATAAGGCCACCAGGAGGTTCCCAAATGAATCATGCACACGTGCCAATTTCTTTCCCTTACATTTGAAACATGAAGAGACAGGTGATGCTGAGGGCAACATCTTCAGTGGTACAGCACTCTCCTGCCTCCCATGTTCCCCTTCAAGAGGACTCTTTCAAAGATATCCTCATCCTCTCAACTTTGCAAAATGTGAGAAAGTGTGGCCTAGTGGCTTTCACACAGCAGAGCGGAAGGAAGGTGTTGAAACCGTCACTGATTTAAGCTCCCTTTCGCTTTAGAATGTCTTACACATGTCAGGGAGGGAGGAGAGGTATCAGAACTCACACTTCAGTAGGCATTGAATTGTCTGCATAATTACCTTTCTCCAAATCTGTCTCATTATTGAGAAAAACCTTCCTTGTTGGCTTTTTAGGATGCACTGTGGGTGTATTTTATGATTTTTTTCAACTTGTTTTAGGTACTACAGTTAGTTATTTGCTATACCTCACAGCCATTTGGTTAGCCTTATAAATGTCAACCTGAGTGAATGGTTTCCCTTTACGTAGTGTGTGGAAGTCTAACTAATGGTACCATTATAAAGTGAGGAAAGGAAACAGCTATAAGAATCACAGTCCTTCGTGGAAATTGTCTTGTTCCTTCTGATTTGTGAAGTCTACCAACTGTTAAGAGTTCCTTGATTGAGGCTAAAAGCCCTTGAACATAGGGATGGAGTTGAGTTTTAATGCAACTGAGAGGAAAACTATACAGTATTTTGTAGACCCACATCGATTGGCAGGCTGGCAAATGAGGACTGGCAAAAAACTTACACCGATAAAATGTCTCTTATGCTCATCTACCTCAAATGCTTTTTCTACCAATGTTGGCATATTTGTCTCAGCTCCCTGGACTCAAGTCCTTCTGAGGAATTATAACTGAATTTTTCAAGATCACCTCTGAATCACATCAGTCACCACTTTCTTTCTTTTTTTTTTTTTTAGTGACCAGGTTTTTATTTAAAAAAAAATTTTTTTTAACATCTTTATTGGAGTATAATTGCTTTACAATGGTGTGTTAGTTTCTGCTTTATAACAAAGTGAATCAGCTATACATATACATATATCCCCATATCTCTTCCCTCTTGCGTCTCCCTCCCCCACCCCTCTAGGTGGTCACAAAGCACCAAGCTGATCTCCCTGTGCTATGCGGCTGCTTCCCACTAGCTATCGGTTTTACATTTGGTAGTGTGTATATGTCCATGCCACTCTCTCACTTTGTCCCAGCTTACCCTTCCCCCTCCCTGTGTCCTCAAGTCCATTCTCTAGTAGGTCTGCATCTTTATTCCTGTCCTGCCCCTAGGTTCTTCATGACCATTTTTTTTTTTTTTTTTTTTTTTTAGATTCCATATGTATGTGTTAGCATACGGTATTTGTTTTTCTCTTTCTGACTTACTTCACTCTGTATGACAGACTCTAGGTCCATCCACCTCACTACAAATAACTCATACGACCCAGCAATCCCACTACTGGGCATATACCCTGAGAAAACCATAATTCAAAAAGAGTCATGTACCACAATGTTCACTGTAGCTCTATTTACAATAGCCAGGACATGGAAGCAACCTAAGTGTCCATCATCAGATGAATGAATAAAGAAGATGTGGCACATATATGCAATGGAATATTACTCAGCCGTAAAAAGAAACGATATTGAGTTATTTGTTAGTCACCACTTTCTTATATCACGTGTCCTCAAGTTTTCTCTCTGCTAGTCTCCTGGATGTTCTCTACTTCTTTGGCTTCTATCTAATCCCTTCCTACCAATCTTCTTCCTGCAACTTTGCCAGTTTCTCCTCTGTCTTCTTCCTGTTGTCCTCTTCTTCCTCTTGTCTGTTAACTGCTGATGTTGCCTTCTTCCCACTGCTCTCATCAGGTTATGTTCTTTTCCTTAGAAATTTCATTCTCGCTCATCATTTTATAATCGCTTAAGTGCTTGTGATTCCCAAACTTACATATCTTGTCTTGACAACTTTGCTGATGTTCAGATTTATACAGTCTGCTGTTTATCCATTTGAATTTCACAGGCACCTCAGATGAACTGTGTTCAAAGCTGAATTCACTGTGCTTCTCCCTCTTGAATCATCCTTTTGAATTCTGAATGACAATTACTGACACACGACCCCTTGAGCCAGCTGATAGAGACAGAGAGTTAATAATCATTCTAGATATTTCCTTCTTCCCCTTTCCTGTCCAGTCAACCCCACAATCCTTTCCATTTCATCTCTCAAATATTTCTAGAGTCTTCCTTATCTTTTCATCACTGCTGTCGCTGCACAGGTCAAAGCTCTTTTCTCATCGGGATTATTCTAACAGCATCCTAGGTTCCTTCTTTCCAGTCTCACCTTGCCTCATGTATGCCTTAGGTGGATATTTCTAAAACACAAAGCTGACCGTATCATTCTTAGAATTAGAATGGTATTCTTTCATCTATAAAATCGATACCAAGCCCCATAATATGACTCAAAAGCTTGCCTTGGTTCTCTTATCATATTGCAGTCTTCCTCCTCCAAATTGACCCCTCCCTCCAGCCATTAGTAACTCTCACTCAACCCTCATGACTAAGTTCAAGCATAACCTACTCTAGAGACAGTCCTTTTCCCACTTAGGTTGAGCTAAGTGCCTCTTCTCTTACCTCCATAGCAGCAAATTCACAGCGTTCTCACAGCACTTGTGAAGTTGCAGGAGAATTGTGTTCATTCTATGAGGTCCTCCATTGCACTGTTCCTTCCATCCTTCCACTCCCAGTGCCCAGTGCAGTGCCTAGACCACACTTAGTGCTCAACAAATTTGAACTGAGCCAGAATATTCCAGGTGCTTATGATCACAAACAAATGCTGCAATAGCTTCATAAACTGACTTCCCTGCCTCCAAGGCACTCTCACTACAATCTGTCTTGTACACAGCTGATAGGTGAATATAAATAGAGCATTGTTTTTATGATTTTTCTTCCCGCTTAGGATCTACAAAAGCTTCCTAATGCTTTATGAAGATTTATGATCAAATGTATCCGTCTTTCCTTGTGTGTCTGGTCCTATTCAGATACATCAACGGCTTCTCCTCAACTCAGATCTCAACTCACACTGCTCTCCTTTGCCATCATCACTTGCAGGTCAATAATCGTAGACTTTCAATTTTACATAAGCTTTTTAACATTTACAAAAGACTTTCACAATGCATGCTTATTCCCTCATCAACTAATTTTGCTCTCCTTCCTGCCTGAGTGTTTTGCCTCCTGTGTCCTAATTGAAATTCCTATTTTCTTGAAGGTTCAAGTCACCATTATCACTTCTATGATATCTACTATAAGAAAAGACAGCAGTCTTTTACTCCACTTATATTTTTCTAATAAAGACACATAGCCTTGATTTTTACCATACTATTTCTCCCACTCTAAATATCTCCCCCAAGTTTTCCTAATTTTTAGAGCTGCATATTTTATCTTTCCAAGTAACTTCAGAGTTTATCAAAGGTAAAGCCAAAACTTCTCTCTCTATATATATGTAATTCATCTATGGTCCTTGGAAGAGAAGAGATTCTCTTTGTGGGTGGCATCTACTAAGATTTTCTTCTTTTGTGAAATAAATTTATTTTCTCCTCATATTTAAATTCATCCCTGGAAGATAGTTAGTGCGTCTTTAAGTTTCTTTTCTTGCAGTATTCTTGTAGTATTTTTAGAAAGGCCTTCAAATATTTAGAAAAACTATTTTTTCTGCATTATGTCATTGATTGACCCAGTCCACAGAAATGAGACATTGCTCTGCAACTAGTACGACTGCTCTTCCATGCACAAATGATAATCTGTAACATAATATATTGTACTGATATGACACTGATCTAATAAACTTGACCTGAAATATAGGATAGGTTGAGCTGTGTTTGTTTTTTAATCCAGCTCGGTAAGGTGATAGAAACATACTATTTGGAAAAAAAGGATGTTAGTTTACAGGTTTACTTTCCTTTGGTTGTCTAGTGTGGATTTCTTTTTGTTTTCATACACATGGTCAATATTATGTAGAACTAATGAGTGCCTATATCATGGAGACTAGGTCTTTGCCTCGCCCTCAAAGAAGTAAAGCAATTTTTAAATCGAACAAAGTTGGGAAAAACAATGATAGTAATACAAAGATAAAGTACCATGTTCTGTGTAACAAGATCTACTGTTTAGCTAACAACCACTTTTTCACATGTTATAATTGGATAGGATTTATGACTCAGGTTAAAGCTTCACAAGCAACCAGATTCTAGAGATTTTTAAAATGTAAATTCAGTGGTAACAAGAAATACCCCCCCAGGGAGTTCAGCATTATTTACAAAGTCAGTTGGGCTATAACAGTGATCCTTCTTTTTATCTCTTATAGGGCTCAAACTCCATTTTCCAGCTCTTTCTCAGAGCTCTACAACCTATAACTTAAGCAGCATATATCAGGCATGCTAAAGTCTGCTCTTCCCATCAGGGGACTTGTGCAATTGACTTGCTGTCCTGGTGAGAAGATGAGCAAATTGGTATGGGGCAAAAGGTCAAGCTGCATTCATGGTGTGCTAATGTCTTTGTAGATGAAAAAAATTATAATAACCCTCCTGGATATACCATACTGTATGCATGTCTTATTTTAAAAAAAAGTAGAACACATGTGTAAATTCTTTGAAGATACTTTACGTGAAATTGAACTGGCTATTTTATCATGGTACTACTTACTAATGGGCTTCTGCCTCCAATTTAAGAGGTATTTTCACGGGAAAGAATGTTGTCCTGGAATTCTCCCTTCAGACAGGACGCTGGTCAGACAGAGGCGTCCAGCTTCCTCCATCTCTTTCATTTATTAATCCCATATCCAATAGGTGATAATTTAATAAGAACTGCCCACTATTATTGAATTTGTAATGAGAACAGCACATCTGAATTTCAAAACATTAAATCCTGATGTTTGTTTCAACATTCAATGTCCTGCTGTATTGAGGGCATGTTTCTGGTGAAATCAATTAATTAACAGTCCATCACGAGGGCCCTGTCATTCAGAGTCTTGTGCCAACGTGCACCATATAAACATGATTAATAAAAGAACACCCTGGAGTGAAAGAGGTCAATCACTGCATCCTGACTTTAAAAATGGGACTGTGGCATGTCAACAACTTTAATTGAGTTAAGTGTTCCATGAAAAGAATTGAAAAAGTAAAAATTAGAAACAGGGTTCTTCATTATTTCCAAAATTGTTAATGCAGGATTTTTTTTTCAAGTAAGGGAATTTTGCATCCCTAAAAGAAATATCAAAGTGTCAGTTGATCTCTCTGAAAAAGAATATTAAATACCTCCATCAACAGAAAGACTAAAACTTGATGTGATATTTATTAAGTCCTCAGTAATTTTTGCTCTTTTTTATTTTATAAGACTAATAGTAATAAATTCAAGAAGAGAATTTCAGAAGATATAATTATGTACAAATTCTAAAGAGGAATTTTTATAAGTATGGGTTACTTTACCTTTTATCAATCTAACCCAAACACTTTTTTTAGATTGCTAAAAAGGTAACTTTTTATTATTTAAAAAATCAATGAATAATTTATATACAATAAAGTGTACAGATCTTAAGTTTTCCAATTTGATGAGTTATGACAATTGCACACACTGTTATAAAAGTTGTCTTACACTTTCAGAAATTGCTCTCTGAAATTTCACTTCATAGAAATGCACGAACTCTTTACCCTGTTTTCCTCCCATCTGGGCAGCTAACGCTGTTTCTTCGTTTTTCTGAAGAGGGTGGATAATTTTAAATGAATGATGGAAAAAACATGTTTGTAACTGATGAAGAATTTAGCTGTGGCTGCTAATGCTTTGGGATAGTTGTGCTTTTCTGAAAAGAAACATAATTCATTAGAATTCTTATCTAGATCATAAATACATGCATATTTGAAAAATTATAAAGATAATGTATAAGATAATGTATATAAAGATAATGTATAAGATGTTGTAGTTTATACAGGTGATAGGTATTTGGATAATATTTTTAAAATACCTACTCTATTCTACTTAATAGCGTTAAAATTTTTTCATTTATCGATGTGCTTTAATTTCTCTTTGTTCTAGAAGTTTAAGTAGATCAGGGTATGCAAAGATACAGATTTGTGCGCATATATTTTTAGCTATCAAGAAAATGCATGTTCTAAAATGCCGTAATTATGTATAGAGCAACACCTCTGTCCAAAGACTATAATTATTTAGAATACAGTAGGCATACTGTTAGCATAACTTACCTCATTGTTCGAAATAGCTATAGAAATGGTCCTAATTCAGATGATGACAACTGCTTGGAAGTCTCAAGGGATGGGCCCAAATATCAAATTAAAGGCATGTCATAACATATTTTTTAGCTTGTTATTTTGCTGCATCTGATTTTACGTTTTGATTCTGATATGAAATTAAATTTCCTATAATGGATGATTTTTTTCCTTTCCCTCTCCAAACTGTTAGCTCATTGTGAGGAGGGTTTATTTTTTGTTCACCTCTGTATCTTTGAATCCTGTTGTCCACCCCAATGCCCAGAACACAGTAGGAAATAAGCTTTGGTGGTGTGATTGAATGTCTACGTATACCATGACTAGGCTTGACTGATATGTGTCCTGTTTTGTACTGCATCAGATACCATCCCAGTCAAAATGATCAAAAGAACACATTTTTCTTGATTTTTGGTAATTTATCTTAAATAATTTTCCTGATTCAGTTCTTACTATATAGAAACCAGATGTCATTTGACATCACTGACATCATTTGACATCATTGATGTCATTTGCTATTTGGCTAATGCTTTTCATTTTCCAGTGTGAAACAACTTTCTACATTTATTACTAGGAAAAATGGTTTCTAGAACTGAGAGGCTGTGCAAAAATCTACACCAGGGGCACTGATGATTTTCCTCAGCTGGAAGGATTGTCTATACCTCTTGTCTCTACACCCATTCATTCTCCAACCCTCTAATCTGCTTCTGACTATAACAATCCACAAAATGTTGCCGAATCCAATAGACACTCATCTCTTCGCATTTTCCTCAAACGGGCATAATATTGACACAACTGTTCAGGTCCTCCTTCCTTAAACATTCTCCTTTCCTGGCACTAGCCTGGTTTTCTGCGTACCTGTAGGACATTTTCTGTCTTCTTTTTGGTCCCTCCGTCTCAGTCCACATCAAAATCTTCCTGCAACCCACCTGGGCCTTTTCTTCTTTCTCTCCTCTGTCCTTAGAAGCCTGCAGCAACCTCCATGGCTTTACATTCCTTACATAGACTGATGACGTCTCACTTTGCAGCTCCAGTCCAGAGCTGTCCTGAGCTCTTTACTTTCATACGCAATTGCAACTTGACGTCTGTTTTTAGATGTCTCACAGACATCTCGAGCTAAACAAAGATTGAAGAAGAGAAGTCTTGATTCTTGTTAGCCAAAGTGTCCTTTACCAGTCTACTCCAGTAAAATGGAAACTCTATCTACCCTCTTGTTCAAGCTAGAAACCTCCTGCGAGGCATTAGGGACTCTTATTTCATATCAATTTTGCAATTTGTCAACAAATTCTGTCAACTGTACTTTCAAAATATACCTTGAAATCATCTGCTTCTTTCCATTTTTCATCTGTTTCTGCCTTGTTGGGGCTACCATTATCCATCTCCTGGACTACAGCAACTGGACTTCTGTTCCTCCTAAAATCAGCAGTATTTTTTGGATCTGTCTCCTAAGGCAAAGGAAACAAAAGCAAACATAAACAAATGGGACCTAATTAAACTTAAAAGCTTTTGCACAGCAAAGGAAACTATCAGCAACAACAAAAGGAAAAGACAGCCTACTGAATGGGAGAAAATATTTGCAAATGATATGACCAATAGGGGTTAATATCCAAAATATATAAACAGCTCATACAGCTCAATATCAAAAAACAAACAAACCAATCAAAAAAATGGGCACAAGACCTGAATAGACATTTTCCCAAAGAATTCATACAGATGGACAACAGGCACATAAAAAGATGCTGAACATTGCTAATCATCAGAGAAATGCAAATCAAAACCACAATGAGATAACACCTCACACCTGTCAGAATGGCTGCCATCAAAAAACCACAAATAGCAAATGTTGACAAGGATGTGGAGAAAAGGGAACTCTTATACACTGTTGGTAGGAAATAAATTGGTACAGCCACTATGGAAAACAGTATGGAGGTTTCTCAAAAAACTAAAAATAGAACTACCATATGATCCAGCAATTCCACTGCTGGGTATATATCAGAAGAAAAAGGAAACAATGATTCAAAAAGATACATGCACCCCAACATTCACTGAAGCATTATTTGCGATAGCCAGGATATGGAAGCAGCCTAAGTGCCCATCAATAGATGAATGGATAAAGATGTCATATATATGTATTTATATATATATATCCGCACATACCATGGAATATTACTCAGCCCTGAAAAAGAATCACTTAAGCTCTCTGTGCCTAAATTCATTTTCTTCATCTGTATGGAAAATGCTG
Organism: Balaenoptera acutorostrata; assembly: GCF_949987535.1. Lineage (NCBI taxonomy): Eukaryota > Metazoa > Chordata > Mammalia > Artiodactyla > Balaenopteridae > Balaenoptera > Balaenoptera acutorostrata. The sequence continues at coordinate 28,652,520 of NC_080065.1, read as the reverse complement.
AAAATAATAGTTTCAATGTCGCAGAGTTTCTCTGAGGACTAAATGTGAAATGTTTCAGTACGCAGTAAATCCTAAGTGCTCAATAAGAGATAGCTCTTAGTACTCCCAGTTACTGTAGTGTTGCCCAGCACTCGCTTCCACCTGCTTCTTATCCTTCAGCTCTCACTTTTAAACATCATCTGCCTAAAAAAGGCCTTTCTTGAACACCTTGGCTGAAACTAGCCCTCCTTGTAGTTTTCTATATTTCCTCATTCATGTCCATTACAAGACTTAGCACAATGTGTAAATAGTTTATTTACTTAGTTTCTTTCTTCTCTGACTCTGTGTCTCTTTCTCTTTTTTTTTCCTTTCGGTTGCTAGAATGCAAGCTCCTAGAAGACAAGGATCCTGCACCTGACTCAGTGCCTGCACATGGTAGGTGCTTTATAAGTACTTTTTGAGTGAATCAGTGAATGACATTCTAGCAGCTGAGAATTCAGATACACTTCCCAGACATAATGGTAGTCACTCATATATATTTGTCACCTTCTATTGGTGACAGATCCAACATCAGGGTAGAGATGAGAAAAGAGAGAAAAGTTCTCTAAGCATTTCAAATTGACAGAACCTGTGACTCAAGAACCCTTTTGATTTCTATCTAGAAATGGATATACCTTAGTGCCATATCAATAGAATGAAGAAGTTTACATACTTCTTCATTTATTTATGTATGTATGTGCATACATACATAAATTTATATAACTTTCATGTAGCTTTGTAATTCTCCTGTGAGTATATATTTTCATTATATAATTAGCTCTTACTTTCATTGGAGATAATTATTCCCTTTTAAATTAAATAAATATAATTAAATCATATTTTTTTAACTTGCTGATTATCCAATGAGAAGAGTTGTATATGGAGCAGTTAAAATAAATCAAGTGAAGAAAGTCCATTTCCTGAAGATTTCCCTGTGTGTTTTTTTGTTTGTTTTTTGTTTTTGTTTTGTTTTGTTTTTAACAGATACTCTAGTTTTAGATCTAAGTGCCTAGGACAAGAGAAAGGGTTTTCAAATTCAGTCACTTTCTGCAGTGGCTGATAATTGACTGTTGTTTTCTCTGATTCAAATAAAAAATGGTAGCCAACCCCTTATAAGACCATATATTTATTCTATTAATACAGATATTTTCACTTCAGTTAAATATGCTCCCTTTAAAAAATAAACTTATGTATGTAAGTTTAATATACGCAGAGTAAAGTTTACAAATATTAAATGTACCTCTTAGTAAAGTTTCACAAAGTGAATACATCCATGAAACTATCATCCAGATTAATAAATAGAATATCACAGGCACTGCAAGTAGGAGTGTATCCATTTATCCATTCAAGTAGGAGTGTATTGAAATCTTATTGATTTTAATGAATAGTTCCCTGATGAATAATAAGGTTGAGTTCTTTTCATATATTCATTGACCATTTGGATATCCTCTTTTGTGAAGTGCTTCCTCAAGTCTTTTTTTCATTTTTCCAATGGGATTTCTGTCTTTTTTGTTGATGTTTTAGAAGTTCTTTATATATTCTGCATACAAATCCTTTGTGAGCTGTGTCTTATAAACACATTTTTTACTCTGTTTTTTGACTCTTCATGTTCTCTTGATGAAAAGAAGTTCTTTCAGTGTACTCTGATTCATCAATCTTGCCATTTTTGCTTAACACTTATGTCCTATTTAAAAATTTTTTAATTTAAAATAACTATCTCAAAGTCATGAAGATGTTCTTTCATGTTATCACAGAATTTTATACTATTTTAGATTTAGATATCTAATTCATATGGAATTAATTTTTGGATATGGTATAAGATTTACTTTTTATGATATGTATATATCTTATTTATTTGACACCATTTATTGAAAAGACCATTCTTATTCCAGTGAACTATGGTGTTTCTTTTCCTCAAACCAAGTATTTATATAGTTCAAATAATGTCAGAAATGTATTTTAAAGAGACAATATCTATCATTAACATTGTCAGCCACATTTAGTACCGCAGTAACTGATATTTTAATAGTAAATGTTAAAATGTTAAACACTAATAACATGTTTTTTTTTTAACCTTTCTTGTATCAAAGTGACAATCCGGTGGAAGCTTTGAAATTTATTCATAGGAAAATGCACATTACACAAGAAGTTTTGAATACAATTTTAAAGTTGTTAGTGAACATCTTACAGCCTATGTGTTCTGATTTATGAACCCCTGATTTATAATATCCCATGAATAAATGATGCCACTTGACTATATAACATGAGAATTAAAATGTAATCTTTAGGGAGAAAAGAATGGAGGCAGTGAACAATTTTTGAGCTTGTATTTGTATTTTTTCACAAAACATTTAAATTTGTGGTGTGTGTCATACCTAAATTACTTACATTCATTTTTTTTTCAACAAGTTGGTATTTATTATGTACTATACAACTAAAACAAAGGAAAGAATGCTGAGTTTGGTGGCTAGTGTGAGAAACCAAAATTAAATCAAACAGTAACTTATCTTTTGCAATAAAATGATATGAAAAAAGCAGAAGTTGTTCTAAAAGCATGTTGTGCATAACCTAAACTAAGTTGTGGATATTAGGGTTTGTTGTTGTTGGTGGTGGTGGGCAAGAATCAGGGAGGTCTTGCTGAAGAAAGGAACTTTTAGTTGCAGTCTGAATCCTAAATATGAATTACTAGAGAGGGTGGGTTGGTAGAGAACATTTCAGAAAGAAGCAGCATCAGGTACGGTGTCCACAAGGTAGGCAAAAGCATGGTCAATTTGAGAAGGTAAGAGCCAGTCTGAGCTGTTGGTGCATGTAATGCAAGGGAGGTGCAGTGTCCAGCAAGGTTAGAGAGGCAGACAGGATTGAGGCATTTCTTGAAGAGCACTGGGAAGCCACAGTGGACTGGGGAGGCCAGCACAGTCAAGATGGTGCTTGGCTTTGGGTCAGATCAGGAGAGACAATGAGAAGTGGTGGGATATGAAAGGAATTGAGGGGAGAACTTATAGGATTTGGTGATAAAGATTTGCTTTATGGGAAGAAGAGAAGGGAGGTCTCAAGAACTATTTCTAGGTTTTGGATTAAACAACTGAGGTAGGAATAACTGTAAGGCATGAAAAATGGACAAGTTTCTTTTTTTTTTTTTTCTTCCTTTTGGATGGACAACGTACAGTGATCATGCATTTAGTTTTGGATTTGTTGAGTTTGAACCGATTTTAATGCATCTACACAGTGAAATTGAGTTGACAATATGTAGATTGTTCTGAAAACAGGGAAATAGTCTGGTCAGAAGCTGTACATTTGAAAGTCAGAGGAACTTAGATGACATTTAAGGCTAGGCATGGAAAAGACTGTCAAGGAAGGCCCTGCAGGATATGTATTAAGAGAGTGGTCTTTATTTTTCCTGATTCAGACTGGCTCTGTTTGAAATCAGCTAATTAAATATACTTTCACTTGAGAGAAAATATATAGTATAGTAGTTGTCTTGGTCACTGATAATTTATCAAGATTGTTTAGTGGGCTAGAAGGCCTAAGCAGAGTTCTTAGACTTCCCATTAAGAAATGAAGAAATGGCAACTTTGAGAGTATATTTTATCCAAACCATTATGAAAAAGAAATGCCTTCTACCTTTCTTAAAACCACACCACAGTTTGACACCCTCAAGTGATTATGGTTAAGTATGGATTATTTCTGTAGGAAGATGCGTATGCGTATGTGAATTAAGCTGGGTATTAAATATCTGAATGTATTTATCTACACTACTTTGTCTTTAGCCTTTCTCCATCAAAATCTCACAATTTTATAAATATTGTTTAATGCAATGGTACTGAAATATTTACCAGATTAGACTTTCTAGCTGTCCCCAGAACTAGGGAAAGGAGTCCTGGGACAATGGGCTATAGGATAAAATATGCTATTTTGAGGGGGTAATCATAGAAGAAGAAGTTCAGAACACTGATGGCCAGGCATCTGTAGGATGAAGTTACCACAATGACTCTGCAGCTGCTAAAAAAATAAACATGATACTACTTCACAGTTTTGCCTAAAGTTAATCCTGTACCATCCAGTGCCTGGCACAAAGTATTCTACCCATTGGGTAATTACTGCAGTTTTCTGAATCTTGGCACTATTGACATTTTGGCTGGAAAATTCTTTCTTATGTGGTGTCCTGCGCATTGCTAACTAACATCCCACTAGAAGCCAGTGGCACCCCTACCCTAGTTATGACAACAAAAATATCTACAGATATTGCCAAATGTCTGGGAGGTGATGTGGTTTGGAGGGGGCAGTTTTCACTCGAGAACCACTGATTTATTGAATGAACAAACATTTCCTTTCTGAAAGATATTGGCTATTCTGTGTCCTTTTTGTCCTCCCCACCTGTGTCCCAGAGGGTGGAAGTGTCTTAGTCTTTGGACAGTATGAGAGGGAGAGCATCTTGGTCACCCTGTGGTCAGAGGCATAGGTCACAGGTCAAGTCAGGTGCTGACGGCTCATGTAGTGAGGGGTAGCGAGACAGGGTTCGAAGCTGTGAATTGTCTCTTAGGCAGCCAGGGTTCATCCGGAGCACACAGGCATGCCTATTTTATGTCTGCTAGGCTTTATGAAAGAAGGTTTTCACCAGATGACAGTGGAACCCTTGTGAGATGTCTTAGCAGATAGGTCAGAGATCAACTCTAGAGGTTAAAAGTTACCATTTAATTGACTCCTTTCTTTTTAGGTCAAATTACTTACAAAGAATAGTCTGAAAAATAAGGGAGTGAAACTGCCATTTCATGAACATGAAGTTTCCTTTGAAAACATAGAATTTAATGACCAAAAAAGAAGTACTTACGAACCTTCAGTTTGAATTTACTTATATATATGACTAGTAATATCATCTGACATATTTCTATTCTTGCTAGTCCTATATGCTGAATAGATCAGCAGATATCTGCTGTACAAAATTAAGGGTTGGTTATACAGTACTCAGTTGAGGCTGCGAGTCTTCATAGCGCCTCTGCTTTATATATGCATTCTTACTGTAAGTCTTACACTGAAGGAGACAAAGTATATGCTTACAGGTTAAGGGTGGTTTCTTAGAATAGCTCTGTCTGGAGGAAGAAAACAATGTGCTCTTCACCAGCATTTCTCCTGGTGTCTTTGACCATAGCTAATTCACATTTCTCTGTATAGTTCTAGAAAACAGAGCTAAGCTGCATCTTGGCACGACATGCCATAGGATAGCAGCCAAGTGGAAACGTGTATTGTTACAACAATAGAGGGATATAAAATCATGCTGGCTGCCAGCAGGAGTGGAAACCTAGTGACCTAAATGAACTCAACAGAAATCCATTAAATGATTTAATTTTTGGTCCATTCAGCTACTGATTATACTTATAGTGCTGGGGCAGCCGTGGTAGCAATATCAAAAGCAGCAGTGAAAGCCTGAGTAGAATTATTAAAAGAATTTAACTACTGTATAAAGTGAGTAGATATCTGATATGAAGGGGCTAGAACAGCTAGAACAATAATTTTCTGACAAGGCTGATTCATTCCCTGTGCAATGGAAAAAAATAGATTTCTACAGATTGTTCATGTCAAAACATCAGAATATAACAGGTGTCTCAACATCTGAATGCACTGTAATGTTCAACATTTTTTGCCTTTCAAGAAAAACTAAAAACAAATGAACAATAGGTTCATGTACAGTGGGCCAGGAGATCTTTCATGCTGGAGAGGCTGGGTAGGGTACAAATCCTGCATGAAATGGGAGTGATAATATGTAGCTATTGTAAGGCTCACATTCACATTAAGACTATTAAATGTAGAACCTGTTCACAGAGGTGAACTCAGCTGTGCCATGTTATCTGTAGAGTAACAGAGAAACATGTCTCTTTTTTTTCTGGTGCTGTACTATAAGCAAGCTGTAACTCTAGCTTTAAAACAAAATCCATAAGCAAACAAGCAAAATACAAGCCCTCTATCTTAGGAAATGGAAAAATAGAATTATGAACAATTTTTACAATAATTTAAGGTACTGAGGGTAAAGAAGCTTGGGTAGTATTCCATATGGGAATCTACCACGGGGGTAGATTTATGGAAGAAGTCTTAAAATATTCATGGAGTTTATACGTTTTTACTTTTCTTTTCACTAAGAATAAAAAAAAGAGACAATACAACTGTTTGGGCATTGAGGACCATATCCTCACTACTATTGTAGAGAAAGAAGGATAGGAAAAAATGCTTAAGTGATTGTGATGTTTTATTTTCAGTGATTCTTAGGGGAGTTTTGTCTTTGGTTTTTACTAGCTATAATTGGAGCAAAAGCAGAAATAAGTAACGTACAAGCTACTAAACTATGACAGAGAGTTCATTTTTTTGTAAGCATGAGATTTACCAATACTTGACCCAAATATAGAAAAGCAGATTTTTAGAATCAACTATTTCCCACTTTTTCCATTTTCAAATGAATATTATTAGTCATCAGAGATAAAGTGAAGTAAATTATTCTGAGGTTCAGCTCAAACTTCTTGGCCTCTAGAACACCTGCCTTGGTTCTGGAGGCAGAAATGACCCTGGTCTCTGGTGATACATTCTGGTCCAGATCTTTCTATTGGCCTTGGTTACATTCCACTAGTAGGAATAATAGCAAGAGTAATATTAGCTGTCATAGTCATAGTCACTGGGGGATTCCTTTCCTTTGCAGAGACTACAAATTTTCACATTATTTGTTCCTCCGCGAAAAGTCAGGACATCCATAGAAACAATAAAATGAAAAAAAAATTTAGTTTGGGAAGTAAGGAGTAAAACTGGATGTGTGTACTTATTAATAATTATAGTGATTAAAGTTGAAGAGACAGATTTTCTGGATTCAAATAATGACTTTGCAACTTATAAAAGTCGTAAGATCATGGGAAATATATTTCTCTTTTCTGTCTCTGTATTGACCTTGTCTGTAAAATGAGGATAATAATTCTACCAAATAAACTTCTAGGTTATTGTGAGGATTAAATACATTTTTCCCTGGCACATAGTAAGTGCTCAATTGGTGCCAACTATTATTATTTGCCGTTGCTATATCATGTCATTGGGTCATAGTTCAGACATTTTGAAGAGGGCTAGTTTGGAAATTCCTGGATGGAAACATAATGGGACATTGTGACCCCTTTTCACCAAATGAACCAAAATGAAAACCAAATGAAAATATAAAAGAACCAAAATGAACCAAAATGAAAATGTAAAAGAAAACTAAGGTATGTTGAGGGCTTGCTATTCACCAGATGTTTTGACATGTGTTATTTCAATTAATCCTCATATGAAGGCTCTGAGGGAGATTTTGTCATTTAGAACTGAGACGACCCAATGTGAGAGGAGTTTAAAGTTATTAATATTCACACATAGTAGCAGAAAGGTTTGAACCCAAATATGCTGAGCAAAGTTCTTTCCACTTCATTACCCAAGCACACTTTCCACTCTTCATGGCTCCGTAATACACTTGAGTCTCGTAATGTCAAGTCTCTGCAGAAGTGCTCTTCCAGTCACAGAGCTAGTCCAGCAGGGTAGCCCTAGGCTGTGATAATCCAAAGACAACTCAGGGATGAAATTGATAGATGTGATTTAAAAGGAGGTGCTTCCTTTTCTACTTACTCCCTTTTAAGGTCCCAAACCCCATGTGAACTCTTGGCAAAACTCTAAGGCAGCAGTGTCCTACAGTCTGTCTTGCACCTGACTGTGGTTTTGATAACCTGAAGTCAACTCAGACTTTAGAGCTCAAGGACTAGTGTATCCAAAGGCTCATTATCCATTTTAAAGCTCTTAGACCTAAATAAGTCTTAGGCCGCTCTAAAGTATGTTTGGCAGAAAATAGCAGGGTGTGACTTGGTTGGTTTAAGAAACTGTGGGTAGCACTGCACCAGATGGGATTGGGGAACAGGTTCCAAGTGAGGTCAAGTGTGATTGCTTGGAGGTGGCTACTTGTAATGCCATGTTGGAAAAGGCGCTGAGGCTGCATTCAAAGACAGAGGGACTGCTGTCATCAGTTAGTAATGTCTGCCAGAGCTATGGAATGGGGAATTGGTATCATGCAAACCACTTCTTTGTCATTTCTGGGCTAGATGCAGTAACAGAATATGCAGTCAGTTTGGATGTGACTTTTATCGTCCGTGAATTAATTTTACAAATCCTGCTTGCTGCTCAGGTGGGCCTTCCTTCTCTACTAATCTTTATGTACTCCTCCTGAAGATGTATGCTCTCTTAAAATAACTCTTCTTTGGTCAAGTAGCTGCATTATTCTGCCAAAAGCAACAAAAATTAGTTTCTGAGAAGAAATGCCCACACACTAATATATTTATTTTAATCTGTTTTCAAGAGTGTCGGGAATTTCTCTTAGAATCTACAGTGTATTACCAATGTAAATAGCACATATTTAAGTAATGGCAGTAAATTATGAAAATAACAACACGGAACATTTTAATAGTTTAGACCGTGGATTTGAAGAATGAGCCAATATTTCTACATTCTACTGGGCAAAATCATCCTATGAATATAGAATTGTGTAAAACTAATTTTTGCAATCAGGATCTCTCAAATTTGTGTGTTTTATTTTGATTTTGCTGTTCATGGCTCATTTCCCAGGAATATACTAAGTGATGGAAAGATTAATGTTGTGAGGAGTTTTTAAGGGTTCTTTTTTTCTGCATTGACTGATATATTCTTAACCTTGAATGATATTGATCCATATTTAATAGAGAATTGGATATATTCTTTCTCAGAATATCTGAAGTTGTGTATTAGCAATTTAAAAAACAAATATACAAATAACATACTTTACATCAACTGCAAGTGTATTGTTTCAGATGTTAAATGATGGATTGAAGAAAGAAATCAGTTAAAAAGCTAAGATGGCATTTCAATTTAGAGACATATTGAGCATTTGAGAAGATACATGTGCCTTTTTTTAATACTACTGTTTTTTCTTTAAAGTAACAGTATCATGGATTTGCTTACTTAAGCACTAAATAATTCTAAGAAAAATAACCAACAATTTTTATTTACAAATGTTGTATTAAGTTATATATGTGCATATCACACAGAATTGTCTTTTAACACATGAAGATTTGATTGATTAGAAGTGAATCGCTTTTCCAAACTACATTAATTATGATCAAGCAAATTCAGTTTACTTCTAAATCATAAAGCTTTCTTTTACATTTGGTTCATCACATCTGTATATGGAGAACTGCTCTGAAATAAAGTTGACTACCAGTGTGAACATGGCTGTAGAAGTCAGCATTCTCACCCTTCTCCTGCAAATCATAAAAAGAGCAATAAGAAGGATGGAAAACAAACAAACAAACAAACAAAAGCCTGCAAATTTTATTTGCCATTAAACTGGGAGAGAGAAATCACACATACTCCAAAATAAGGAGGGAACTGCCATGAGCATCTGAGTTCTGGTGGAAACCATGAAGGAAGAATTAAAGGGAAGAAGACTAGTTAAAGGGAGGAATAAAAGGGAAGAAGCACAAAACAGGGTGAGAGGGCCCAGGAAAAGGAGGTTTCAGAAAATGGAAGCAAGTAAACACTTCCTGAAGTGTCAACAGCTTTATCCTTTAACAGTGTTCCTGAACTTAGGGTGAGCAGGGCTAGAAGCGGAAGCCTTTCTGGACTCAGTTTTTTCCCTGAGGAGAGGAGATGGGCCTACACAGAGAGGCACAATGCTTTCAGGAAGCAGTGTGTCTGTGTTTGTGATAATAGAGGAGGGAACAGCTACAGAACTGTCTAGTAGGTCAACCAAGAGTCATCTGGGGAAACTTCAGCAAAAAGACTGGAAGTGAGCACTGAATATATCTAACTCTAGAACAAAGATCAAAATAAGGTGGGAATTAGAATGATGGTATAAAATGTAAATCTCATTTCTTGTAACAGGAAGAATGATTTCACTTAGAAGCATTGGGAGAGGAAGGGTGAAAGAAGGTGGGAAGAACTGTGTTTGATGATGGCTTCATTTGTAATAACCAAGTCTCAAATTTTTATTTAAAGTTGGAAAACGTATTAGGTTGAACTATATGGAATTGCCATTTTATAATCCCCAAACAGTTGAATATTAGAAATCTCATAGAGTTCAAATCATGTCTAAGGCACTCTCAACTGTGAAATGCTCTATTTCGAGATCTGCCAAAAAAACACACCTCCAATTACAATTGTAACTTACCTTTGATTGTAAGACACATTTCAATTTTAGAGATACTTATATGTGAAAAAGTGGGATTCTTCCATTCAGTAAAACGTGGTAAGAGAAGTCTAAAGCATATGTTATAGCCAAAGAAAAATATGTAATACTATTGAAAAGTATTATGTAATAGAAGAGAAAGTAGAAGAAAAATGCTAATTTTATCACTGCTTATAATAGAGAGCAAATAGACATGACAAAATATAGAGCACTATGGGTATGCACAGATTATAAATTAATTATAATGATAACAAATTCATCAAAAATACTATACTCTCTAAATATCAGAAGAGGTAAACATACTGTAACATGTAATACAAACATAAAATGAATCAAATAACAAAGAAGTTTATTTCTTACTCATGCAATACACTAATACACTAAGTTAGATGTTACTGGTCATCAAGGGCTCACCTAAATGCAGTAATTCAGGCACCCAGGATCCTTTGATCTTATGGTTCTGTCATCTTCTAGGGCTTCATCATCACTTGCCACCAGTCAGGAGATTGCAGAGGAGATGCAAATTCTCCTTGAAAACCTGACCCAGAGAAAGATCACATTACTTTCCTTCACATTCCATTAGCTTTGGAATCACTCCTTTGGGCACACCCAACTTCAAGGGAGGCTGGGAAGTGTAGAGTTGAGTTAGGTGCTCAGGAGAAGAGGAGGAAGAAATTGGTGAACATTTTATAGTCTCTGCCACAGCCTTCAACTCAAAAAGTAAGAAAGTGGAGAGCAAAACAATCTAATAAAAATTACGAAGAACAGAGAAAGAAGAAAATCAGGGATCAATGAATTTGAAAAGAGAAAAATTATAGAATTAGTAAACTCCTAAAGCAAGGAAAGTTGAATATCTGCTACCTTTTAAGTTAAAAAAGAATGGGTAATTAAGTGTATATGTTTGAATTGTGTGTATGAGCATAAAGCAATGCTTGAAGGATAGATACAAAACTAATGGAAGTTGTTACTGTGTGTATTTGAAGGGATGGGGATTGGGTGAAAGGACAAGGTAAGAGGATCTTCCTCTTGTACATACTTTTATATTATTTTCATTTTTGAACTGTGTTAACATACCACTTATTTAAAAATATATAAACTAAAGGGAAATAAAGGAAAAATTATAAGTTAAGCAAAATTGAATTTGTAAACTTGGGTTCCAGGGTTACTTATGTTAACAGATTTTGAGGAGGAGAAAATGCTTTTTACTAGGGGCGCTGCAAAACAATCAGCTAATGATGCACTATTATAATGAATACCATAGATATTTTAGCTGTAAGACACCTCGCATAAAAACACGTAAGCAGAGATGATCTTCACAGAGTGAAGTTATGGTAGCTGATGAAATTTGGCACAGCAAACGGTGACTGTGCTTCCACAGTCTGGCATTTGGTGGATTATCTCCCTAGGGCAATGCTGAGAACTATTAGACTCCTACTTTCATATCTAGATAACACTTTATGTGATGAGATTTTCCTGCTTTGTAGCAGTGAAAGTCCAGAAAATAGACACCCCTGATCTTGATATTTTATTCCCTGAAGTGATTATATTAAGTTTCTTTGATGGCATAAAGTATGCCTAATTCATTCTTATTTCCCCAGTATGTGAAAAATCTGAGGTTCTGAAGTTAGGCTGAAGAACTGTAGTAAAATGTGGTATCCTGCAGGCAGTTATTCAACCACAAGGTAAAGCCAGCACAGTGAGACCTTTGGGAGGCAGTAGAGAAATCCTAATGACTTATGAGGACCTTTAGGTATATTACTTCCATGTTCTTCTAGAAATAAAGGAAGAAAATGCCTCATAGTCAATATTAGAGCTCTCTGTATCAGATGGAGTTACTGCCTTGTTATCAAAAGAGAGTTATTGGCTGAAGGTTGAAGACAAATGTCAAAGAGGTAGTCAATGGGAAGAAAAGAGAGAAGTAGCAAGAAGTAGTCTCAAAGTACAATCTAAATTGCTTCTTTTCTTTGTACTGTCCTCATCTTTGACCCCACTTTGCCCTTTAAATATCTCAAGATACTGAAGGAAAAGAAGGAAGAGATACTTCAAATAATCCATTTTTAGTTTTGAGTTTGTTTTTCTTTTTTCCCCACTTTGTTTTCTTTCTTATATAAGCAACAGGACTTTCTTTTAAACTTGGACATCTTTTTAAAAAATGACCCAGCTGAGATGGGTCAGAGTGACAAATAAAAGAAAACTTTTCATGAAGGAGTGAGTAGCTCAGAGTCAATATTCTCCAATAGGCTGAGTGAAAGCTGCCCTCCACAGCATGGTCTTACATGACCTACTCAGATATGTCTGTTCAGTGAGGTTAACTCCCTCTGACTACCTTTTGTGATTTGCGTGAGTGGCTGAGGACGGACAATCAAAACACATCTAAGTTTGTGGTCATGCCTCCCTTATCAGGGAAAACAGTGCGTAGACAGACACTACAGAGCATCCGTGCTGTTTGAGGCCAAGGCAAAAGAAAGTCTCTACTTGGTTCTAGGTCTCCGAGAGTGGTGATTTGAGGAGGAAGCTTCCTTCATTTTTAAAGGTGCTGCTGTGTTTCTCATAATTCTCAAATTTTTGAGAATTATGGGAATAATTAGGGTAGTTGAGTGTCCTATCTTTGCCTGTGACAGTCTTGGTGTATGCCCGCTGTTGCAGCAAAATTATAAATAGTGCTTTCTTTCATTCTAAACAGTGTTCTGGTTTGCATGGTGAATTATATGGTCTCTCTAGGAATTACCAATTTTGAGATTTTAGAAATTCCATTTGTGAGAACAGCAACCAATATATTCAAGTCCCTTTTTAAACACTCAGATGAATGATTGGGTTCCTACAAAACCTAACTGAGAAGAGACCCTCTGGCATGCATATTTATTTAAGACCATAAATGGAGCAAAAATATATCCAGCATTACATGTCTGTATTTTCTGAATTTGACTACCATATCAACATATAAAACAATCCAAATTATTTAGGAATGTGCAGTCAGGAATTAGCCAATTTCTGTAATTCCTATGAAATCTATTTTAAGCAGAATACCTGAGATGGTGATGTAAAGTGTTATCTTCTTTTTGAGCCTCTAAAGTAGGGTAAGGCAAGGGAGGTGGCCAGGGTGCAAAATTTAAGGCACTCAGTCTCTTCATGCAGGTGCAGACGGCACACTTACATTTGTTGAAAAATATTGACTTCTGCTTCAAGACAAATCTCAGGCTTTATCTACTCTAAGGATGCTTCCTAAACTTTGTAGCCTCTCCCTATGCCTACTTCAAACTGGGTTATTATCCCTCATGTGTCTCCTACTTGCATCTTTTGCAAAAAATCCGCTGTTGTATTGTACTGAAAAGGTGTGTGTGTGTCTGTGTGTCTGTGTTGTCTTGTGTTCTTGTTCCTTAAGGTTAGGGACCACATCTTTCTCATTTTCACATCTAGAATACCTTTTACTGGGCCTAATACATGTCATGTACTCAATGTTTATTGAACCAGAACAAGAAAATGAATTATAAACAAGTAATTTATTCGATTAAATTAATTAAAATTCTGCTCCAAAAAATTTATTGCAGCCTTGAAGAATCTATTTCGGTAATAATAAAAACTAACATTTTCTGACCTTAATAATTAAATGGTTCTAGTCCAAGTTTTGAGATATTTAATACTTGTGTATAGAAGAAAGCCTGAAGAAATAATAAAATTTACAGAGCATTGTCATGAAACCTACAAAGACAGATTCTCATTGGGATAGCTTCTGAACACTTCTTTCTATGCCGTGAGAAATAACGTAAAGTAGTCTTTGTAGTGGAATGCTGACTTATGACTCACCCAAAATGAATAGAGTAGACTTTTATTCCTCCTTTGCTCTGCTTCTTCTTTTCCTGAGGAAAAATGCTAAGCTATTTTGGGGATAATTTTTAAGAACATACCAAGTAACTGTGATAAAGGCCAGATATATACAAGATCAGTAAATCATTTCTGAACTCAATATTTGTGGGGTCTGTGATGTCTGTTGGACTAAAATATCTTTTCATTTCCATATTTAAAATATGGTTAATTAGATGCTTCAAAGCAGTGTAAAATCAATCTGGATATATTTGGTAGGGAGAAAACTGGTTTAATTCAATTTTAAGTCCTTGGTTAACATTTGAGTTTCTTCCTTAATATAGAGACAGACAAGCCACAGTGTGAAACCATAAACTGGGAAAGAAAAAAAGATCACAGAAGAAGTTAACTTTCAGTATCTCTATAATCATCTTATATTAATATAACCCCGCATCCCTAATGCACGTTTAGCAATGAATTCATGACTAAGAATTAAAGCAGTGAGTTGCATAATTACATATTATATTGAATGAGCTCAGGACAATTCAAGTAGAAGTGGATCACAAAGCCTCACTTATCCAGATTGACTCTCTTGATGAAGACCAATTCTCTGGATAACTGTTCGCTTCTCCATCCTTTTGGCCTGATAAACTCCCATTGAGTTAGGAGAGGAAGGGCCAAATTGCATGTTGTTGCTGTTTGTTTGTTTGTTTTCTGGTGGCTGTTTGTTCCTTGGTCTCAGATTTAAATATGAATTCTTGACTTCGACTAACACCTGTCTGTACTTAAAGGATGACTGGAAACTATTGGGTTTTGTTCACCAGGTGGATTTTTCTGAGTCTTGTCCAACTCTGGTTGAAATGATCTTCATTGCTCTGTTGTTAGCTGGTGCACCACTGCATTATGCATGATTTCTGACTTCTCCTTATTTGAAAAACTTGTACAGTGTTCCAGTAGTGATTGCCCATTTGTGCTCAGTCTTCAATTTTCCAATAATATTTATACTCAAGCATCAGTTTTTCCTATAATATTAATACCCAACTTTCATGATAAGGTATCAGGGATGAGTAACATATGTAATATACTTGTGTATAATGTTTAAATATTTAAAGTGTCAAAAACTAAAAAGTTGTGTGGAAATCTTCCTTCACTGAAATTACTCACTGAATATAGTTCCTCAATAATGTGAAGCTTTTATAACAATGATTTATTGTATTGAAAGTAAATGCAAAACTGGATAGAGAACAAGACCTTACACTAAATATTTATAGTTTGAACATAAATATTCTCATTAGTTTTGCTGTTTGAAACATTAATTATATTGGGGAAAGATAAATTAGTTTTCATTCCTTATATATCACTTAACTTCAGAGACATAAAATCTTTATTTACCAATTTATTTGAGTAACAGAATCCTTCTATCCTGGTACTAGAATATATAAACATATAAAAGTAAGATGAGAGATATTTACAGAGTTCTCCACATATCACAGGAACTATGTGTGTTAGGGAAGAGCGGACTGGAGACAGGATTAGAGAACTGGCTTCTCGTTCCAACTGTGCTATTGCATCAGCTGTGCTAACACAGTGATTTTACTCTACTCATTTATAAAATGGTGATCATATCTGACCTGCCCACCTCAAAGTTTTTTGTGATGATCAAATAAAGTTTGTGAAGATGCTTCGCAAACTATCAAACACTATATAAATTTAGGTACCATTATTTTATTAGCTGTTGGCACTATGCAGTTGAGCCTGATTAATTGATTAAGGAATCATACACTTCTGGGTCTCTATTAAGAAAGCCTCCAGTGGGGAAAAAAAAAAGACAGCCTCATCCCTTTTCTTTGATATGATAAGATTAAGACTTGGAAGAAAGGTTAGAAAATAAATTTAGTAAGTCATTGCCTCAAGAATATAGACATTACAAAGAAAAAAAAAAAGTATCTTGAAAGCTAGTTCAGTAGGTTAGGAGGATAGCTATGTGAGTCAGCTAACCAAATCATGCACACTAGATGGTAGCAATTCTCTGGATGTTCACAAAAATAGGCACAAAGACTATTTAGGTGAAGGGGAAAGCAAATTCGATAATGTGCTATCAAGGCTGTGAGTTTCTGCACACCTTGGAGGGAAAGTGGGAAAAGAGCTCAGATTATCTTTTAGCCCAAAGAGATTTAAGTGAAAAAATGAATGTCAAAGATCAATTGATGACGAAATGAAGCAAGAGGCATCTCTCCACATATTTTCCCCTCTCTATCTTGAAACAAATTACATTTAATATAGAATATTCTCAGTTATCTTTAAATGTAGACTTTCAAAATATTTTATTAAAATAGTTCACCTCACCAGATTGCTGAAATGCTATCTAAAACTAATTATTAACACAAATGGATTAAGATTTTTCTTTAATCGTTATAACCTTTTTTCTGCATGTGCACTTTTAATAAATCTGATTTAGTAACTGGAATTTCATAAAATTGTCATCTGACCACCCTGTTATATTTTGGCGCAGTGCTCAAAGTACTAGATTCTTTTGCTAACACTTCCAAATAGTGAATATAAATTCAATTACAGTAAACATTTTGGACATTTGTTAAGCCTGGAAAATTGATTTTTGACCAGTGCTATTTAACTTTAATTGATTTGAGATAGTAATACTTCACAGAAAAATCTTGTAAATCTGTGCTGCAATGCTGAAGGAAGAGTACCCTTTAAACAAATATTAGTATTACAAATCATCAGGGTATTTAGTGTGCTAGGGTATATATGTTTTACTTTAATAAAGGTATTATTTGCAAGAATTTTTTTGGTTTAATGAGTTTTTCTTATTTTATGTCTTCAGAAACAAGCCAAATTTTATTAATATGGGTATCAATCTACTCTCTTCCTACTGTCCTGTTCCTAGTATTTTACAATACCCAGTTTTATGTTCATAGGAAACACAACAAAATGATTTAGAAATGGAAGATCCCTACCATTCCCCTTTGGCAAATAATACCAGAGAGAGAGAGCATTTCTAATTGGTTATGTGCTATAGCTGAACTATAGTAGATGCTCAGGAGAGTGTAAAGAAGGATATGAGTCCTCTCCTTTATGAACTTAGAATTGTGATGGATAAAGAGCTACCCTGATGACAAAAATAGTGACATTAAAAATTTTAGCATGTAGGATTTGGAGTCATCTTTTTTAAATTTCATAAACAGCTTATTATAACAACTTCTTTTAATCTAGTGCTTCTTATTCTCAGCCAGTTCAGCACTCACTGGTTCCTGTCCAGTTCTCCCACATTTTACCTTGTGGTGCCTTGATCTGTTATTCAGTTAATTTCTAGATCTCTACTGTGTGTTCCTAAAAACTGCACAAAACTCATTTTATTAAAAAAATTAACAAATTATTTCCAGTTTAGTTCAAAAACATAGCATTCAATTTGTATTTTTACCTGTATCAGTTTACTTTATTCAACAGACCATGTTTAGTTGAAGATTAATAAAAATTTATACTTTCAAGTGAAGAAACTGCCAACTCTCATGGTAAAAGATGCAAAATTCACCTGAATGCATTGTAGCAGAACTAATGTTCACGTATCATCAAATAATGGTAGAGGGAAAGTCAAGAAGGAGATAGAACAGCTTGGAATGTGGGAGAATTAATTTAGTCGGCATTTACTTTTTTCCCCTGAATGTCTCAGTATCTTTTTAACACAGAAATTTGTAATCTTAGTTTAAACACTTTCAATTTGAAGCTCTAATTATAGTTTATATAATTCATGTTTTCAAAAGAACGCTGTTTCTTTTTACATAGAAACACTTGGGTATTTCTTTCAGATGTTTAAATATTTCAGCATTGGTAATAGGAAAAAAATCCTTATAATAGCCTTATAGTAGCCTTGTTGAATGGAATGGAAATCACATATTAGAAGTTAAAAAAAAAAAGCTTAATTTTGAAATTTGACAGCATCATTTTTAGTGGGTTTTCATAAATGTAAAATGTATATTTTAGCAAAATGTACAATAATCATAGCTACATTGTATTAAATTCAGAAATCATAGTGATTATAGATATTTGACAACCTGAAAATTGCCTATTGCTTATAATTTCGTCTTAAAATTTTCGAGAAGAAAAGCTGCTAATCCATTCTTTGGCACTTTGCTAGGAAAGATTTTACCCTTTAGAGTCAAGTTATTTTACATTTTTGACTTTTTCACCATTTGCTTTAGAATAACCTTGCTATCCAGAGGAATGGAAGAGCTTCTGGAAATCACAAGAGTGGCAGCTGACAGAGGAAGTAAAATACATATCCCGTAATTCATGGGGTGACAAAAGATAGGCCTTTTGTCCTTTAGAAAGAATTATGGTTTATTTATAAGTTTACCTGTCAAGTGGGAATGATATTGAATTTTATTCTCTATAGTGCTTTTCAAGGATAAGTCATCTCAAAGTTTTAGTAAATTGAATTATAAGATCCTATACAAATACGTGATTTGTGCAAATCATTTGGATGTTTCAAGGAAAAAATAAATAGGTTAGCTGAATTATTCATGTACATCCTACTTTTGATTGCATATAGTGATAAGAGTTAATTCATTGGTAATAGCTAAACGATCTTTAATTTTATTGATATTATTTTCAGTATCATAGTCAATAAACATTTCTTGATGTCTTATATATGCAAAGCATGTATATGTGTATATAAAGAGCATATGCATGTAGAGAAAGACATATGTATAATATATACAAAATCTTGGCACTGAAAAACTACATGCACAATCCCTACCTTCAAGAAGCCATGGATCTAGGATTAGCTTTTTTATGTATTTACTTATAGTATAGCCTACAAAGCAAGTTCAGCATAATCTGAGAAGCAGCCTAGAAAGGTAGGTAGTTCAGGGCACAGACTCTGGAGCTAGATTGCTTCAGTTCTAATCTCAGCTCAGGCTCTTACTAGCTGAGGGTCTTTGGGCAAATTATTTAAGCTTTCTATTATTCAGTTCCTTTATCTGCAAAATGAAGACTGTAATAATGCTTACTTCATAGTGCTGTTAAGAAGATTAAATGAGTTAATATTTGTAATACACTTAATGCCTAGCACAGAGTGAGTACTATATAAATGTTAAATAAATAAAATGCTTAACAAATATCTTTAAACAGGATTATAGTTTTCAGTAGCTGCAGAGACCACGTGGAGATGGTTCCAGTGATATACGATATACGAAGGAGACAAAACTTGAGTTAGATCTCCAAGGCAGAAGAGTAGCAAAAAGAGAGAAGAGGACTTTTCAGGTGGATGGGGTGGAACATGTTGTCCTGTGGGTGCAGGCTTGGTCCCAAGGCAAATGAGTTTTCAGCAACAAACATATAAGGAAGGTGAGGATGATGGGATTGAAACTGCACAAACTGGCCTAGCAACAAGATTAGCGTATTGAGTGGAATAACCACCATTCAACTCAAATGGCTAAAGGGCATGACATGGTGAACAGGGACATATTTAGTGTTTTGATATCTAAAGGGAAAGGTAGTTGGGTTTTCCAGGCAGTTGTGACATTCGCTGATTGCAGATGTCAGTTTTTTGTTTCCGGGTGATCAATCCATTTTGGAGCAAGACCTCTAGCAGCTGTTTGCTGCACACCCTCTCCTGCATTACCAATGAGCTGTGAAGCTGGCACCCACCAACAGACAAACTGGGCACGCCAGCCCCTGTTATGGCAAAGGTCCTGTTCCCTCTTGCTCTTTTCCCCAAGACTTTACCTGTCAGCTCATTTCGTGGTACCTAAGTAGCTCCTGGATGCCTCCATTTTGCTCGCAGTTTTTGGCTCCATTTATTACCACCTTCCTGGCTTCCCTCTCTGTCCTTACCACTCTATTGGGCATGACTTATGTTTACTCATTCTAGGTGACAGCTCTGCCCAGCTGAGCTCTGGCCTTTACGTCTCCACCACACAGGTCACCCTTTGGACTGAGTCCAAATGCAGCCACTGTGGGCAGGAGAATCTGGACCCAGGAGCCCCACCTATTTTTGGATGGAACCCGACAAGAGCCAGGCAGGGGATCAGAGCCCCAGCCAAGAAAGCCAGAGCTCCGAGCAGAACTCCAGGATTAACAAGGACGTTAAATGCAAATAAAAAATTGAAGTGGTAGCTCTGCCACTGGGTCATCATGACAAATGACCCAGGACGGTTGCACGTTCGGAGCCAGCAGTAGATTCTCATTTTACAAGGAGGAATTTTATTCCCAGTCCGCTTCCAACATCTGCATCATATAAGGTGATTATCCGTTTTTAGTTCAGGCATTAGGAAGGGGTGAGCTCCCAGATGGAGACACTTTTCCGTACAACTGAAAAGCCCTGGGAGAAGCAGAGGCTGAGGGTTTACAAGCAAAAATGAGGAGGCATATTCCTGTCCGTGTACTTCTGAGCAATAAACAGAGAATCACAGCATAGGCTAGAGTTGACTAGCACTGGGAAATAAGTTCAGGGCCAGGGATAGCAGGTCTTTGATGGCAGGTATGGAGTTTGGATTGCTTTTTGGGCTGGAGAATTAGTGAATATTTTGAGCACTGACATTTGTGAAGATTAGCTGGCAGTTGTCTGTGAACTGAAATATAGCAGGAAAGCAAGAGATGAGCCCAATTAGGATACTCTTAATTCTCAGAGACAACACTCCGAGTTGCAGCTTTTCAATGCCTGACATTAAGTAGGTGCTTAATAAATATTTATGTAATGAAAGAATAAAGTAATTAATTATAGTCTCCTTGAGTTAGTAGATAAATTCAAGTTCAACTAATCTAACCCTTTATTTGTTGTATTAACTGTTCTGACAGCTTGTCTGACTATTTCTTGTCATATGAAAAATCAGTTTATACAGAAGTAGCACATTTCGTTTGGTGTGGTGGCATTTTCCAATACTAGGAAGGTTTCTGTTTATAATGAGTTGAAAAAGGAGTAAAACATCCTTGTCTTCTTTCCCTTGCATGTAATGACTGCACAAAGGCCTCTGAAGTCATATAAAATAAACATCGCTACCTCAGAGAGGTCTTCCTTAACCTCATAGGCTATGCCAGTGCTCTTGTAGTACACTCCATTAGCACCTGTAACTCTGTGTTGGAAGTACTCATTGCACGGGTAATTACTTATTAACATCTATAATAAGTTATCTGCCTCATTCACTGCTGAATTCCCAGGGCTTTGCTCAGTCCTGACACAGCATGGGTGCTCTGTAAATATTTATTCACTCCACAATTTTCTATTGATTGCCTACAGTGTAAAAG
Organism: Balaenoptera acutorostrata; assembly: GCF_949987535.1. NCBI lineage: Eukaryota > Metazoa > Chordata > Mammalia > Artiodactyla > Balaenopteridae > Balaenoptera > Balaenoptera acutorostrata. Next base: position 28,631,231 of record NC_080065.1, on the reverse strand, counting down.
CCACTATTCTAGACATTGATGGGACGTCAATAAAATAAAACATGATGACTCTTCTCATGAAGTTTCCATAGGAGAGGGGTGGGACACAAATAATACACATGTAACAAATAATATGAAATATGTCCATGGTCACAAGTGCTATGACAAAAACTAAAACAGCGTGAGAGGACAGGGTGGGAGGATGCTACTTTAGATACAGTGTTTAGGGTGGAATCTCCATGAAATGACATTTAGACAGAGAATAGCATGAAATGATGGAGCAAGATGGGTAGATACTCGGGTACCTGGGGGAAGAAATTCCAGATGAAGAGTAAGCAACTGTTGAACTAAGTTGAATCCTCTGTTCTAAAGGAGATCATGATATCTATTAGGGATCAGAATCTTTTTAAACTTTGCAAAATAATTGATAAAAAAGGATCAAAGAGTGACTTTGTTGTTTGGCTAAGATCATGTTTTCTTTGAAATGGGAACAGAATTTTCATAGAATTGGCTACACATGGGGGCTTTTGTGTATCTAGATCAGGGTTTTGTGGAACCGAGAGCTTATGTAGTTTTGGAAGACATAGAAGAAGACATATGCAAAAATATTCAATTTTATGCATTTTATGAAACACATGGCCAAGTGAACACTGCCAGGGCCTTGGAAAGTGAGGGAACTGAAAGCTTCGGCTCGGTTCGCTCCATGACACATCCACCTCCAGGTGCACTATGTGTTGGAGAGGAAAAGAAATCATTACTCTTCCTCTTGTCTCTTCTGTTTCTGTCCTGGTAAGGAAATGGCAGATTGAGGTGAACATAGTGGTTTTTCTAGGCAAGCACGTGGTTAACACTTGTAAAATTCCATTCCAACACGAGGAAACCAGGCCATTTTGGTGATGTGGATAAAGCACTTGGGTCAGATTCAGAGGCTCTCATTTTAGTTCTGTCATTTGCTAGCTGTAGGAACAAAGGACAAGCCAACCAACCAATCTGACACTTTCCCCCCTCTTTACTATTTATTTATTTATTTATTCCAATAAAAATGGAAGTGGAAAGAGTTTTTATTGAGTGCTAAGACCTGGTACAGCACTAGATTTTCTTTTTGTCTACAACGTTATTTTTTAAATTTTTAACTTTTTATTTTATATTGGAGTATAGCTGATTAACAATGTTGTGGTAGTTTCAGGTGTACAGCAAAGTGGTTCAGTTATACATATACATGTATCTATTCTTTTTCAAATTCTTTTCCCATTTAAGTTGTTACATAATATTGAGCAGAGTTCCCTGTGCTATACAGTAGGTCCTTGTTGGTTATCCGTTTTAAATATAGCAGTGTGTATATGTTAATCCCAAACTCCCTAACTATCCCTTCCCTCCACCCTTCCCCCCTGGTAACCATAAGTTCGTTCTCTAAGTCTGTGAGTCTGTTTCTGTTTTGTAAATAAGTTCATTCATATCATTTCTTTTTCGATTCCACGTATAAGCTATATCATATGATATTTCTCTTTCTCTGTCTGACTTACTTCACTCAGTATGACAATCTCTAGGTCCATCCATGTTGCTGCAAATGGCATTATTCTTTTTTCTTTTTAATATTTATTTATTTATTTGGTTGCACCGGGTCTTAGTTGCAGCATGCGGGCTCCTTAGTTGTGGCAGGTGGACTCCTTTAGTTGCGGCTCGCCGGCTCCCTAGCTGTGGCATGCCAAATCTTGGTTGTGGCACGCATGTGGGATCCAGTTCCCCGACAAGGGATCGAACCTGGGCCCTCTGCATTGGGAACGTGAGTCTTAACCACTGCGCCACCAGGGAAGTCCCTCATTATTCTTTTGAATGACTGAATAATATTCCATTGTATATATGTACCACATCTTCTTTATCCATTCCTCTGTTGATGGATATTTAGGTTGCTTCCATGTCTTGCCTATTGTAAACAGTGCTGCAATGAACACTGGGATGCATGTATCCTTTCAGACCATGTTTTTCTCTGGATATATGCCCAGGAGTGGGATTGCAGGATCATATGGTAGCTCGATTTTTAGTTTTTTATATACAACTTTAAAGGTTACTTTTCATTTACAGTTATTACAAAATATTGGCTATATTACCTGTGTTGTACAATACATCCTTGAGCCTATCTTACACCCAATAGTTTGTACCTCTCCCTCTGCCACCCCTATATTGCCCCCTTCCTCTCCCCACTGGTAAGCACTAGTTTGTTCTCTGTATCTGTGATTCTGGTTCTTTAATGTCATGTTCACTACTTTGTTGTATTTTTAGATTCCACATATCTTTTAGATTCCACATATAAGTGATATCATACAGTATTTATCTTTCTCTGACTTATTTCACTTAGCATAATGCCCTCCAAGTCCATGCATGTTGCTGCAAATCGCAAAATTTCGTCCTTTTTATGGCTGAGTAGTATTCCATTTTGTGTGTGTGTGTGTGTGTGTGTGTGTGTGTGTGTGGTGTGTATACCACATCTTCTTTATTCATTCATCTGTTGATGGGCACAGGTTGTTTCCACATCTTGGCAATTATAAATAATGCTTCTATGAACACTGGAGTGCATGTATCTTTTCAAATTAGTGTTTTGGGGTTTTTTTGGATATACACCCAGGAGTGGAATCGCTGGGTCATATGGTCATTCTAATTTTAGTTTTTTGAGAAACCCCCATACAGTTTTCCACAGTGGCTGCACCAATTTTCATTCCCACTAACAGCGTACGAGGGTTCCCTTTTCTCCATATCCTTGCCAACATTTGCTATTTGTGGTCTTTTTGATGATAACCTTTCTGACAGGTGTGAGGTGATATCTCAGTGTGGTTTTGATTTGCATTTCCCTGATGATTAGCGATGTTCAGCATCTTTTCATGTGCCTGTTGGCCATCTGCATTTCCTCTTTGGAAAAATGTCTATTCAGTTTTTCTGCCTATTATTGAATCAGGTTGTTCGCTTTTTTGATATTGAGTTGTATGAGCTGTTTATATATGTTGGATATTAATCCCTTATCAGTCATATCATTTGAATATATTTTCTCCCATTCAGTAGGTTGTCTCTTCATTTTGTTGATGGTTTCTTTTGCTGTGTAAAAGCTTTTAGTTTAATTAGGTCTCGTTTGCTTATTTTTGCTTTTTAAAATTTTTTACTTTAGGAGACAGATCCAAAAATCTATTGTTGTAATTTATGTCAAAGAGTGTTCCGCCTCTGTTTTCCTCTAGGAGTTTTATGGTTTCAGGTCTTACATTTAGGTGTTTAATCCATTTTGAGTTTACTTTTGTATATGGTATTAGAGGGTGTTCTAATTTCACTCTTTTATGTGTAGCTGTCCAGTTTTCAGAGCACCACTTATTGAAGAGACTGTCTTTTCTCCAGTGTATATTTGCCTCTTTTGTCATAGATTAATTGACCATAAGTGCATGGGTTTATTTCTGAGCTTTCTATCCTGTTCCGTTGATCTATATGTCTGTTTTTGTGCCAGTACCATACTGTTTAGATGACTGTAGCTTTGTAATATAGTCTGAAGTCAGGGAGTGTGATTCCTCCAGCTCTGTTCTTCTTTCTCAAGGTTGTTTTAGCTATTCAGGGTCTTTTGTGTTTCTATACAAATTTTAAAATTATTTTTTCTAGTTCTGTGAAAAACGTCATGGGTAATTTGATAAGGATTACATTAAATCTGCAGATTGCTATGATTGCAATGGACATTTTAACAATATTAATTCTTCTCATCGATGAACACTGGGTATTTTTCCATTTCTCTTTAGCATCCTCAATTTCCTTCATCAGTGTCTTATAGTTTTTAGAGTATAGGTCTTTCACCTCCAGTTAAGTTTATTCCTAGGTATTTTATTCTTTTTGATGCAATTGTAAATGGGATTGTTTTCTTGCTTTCTCTTTCTGATAGTTCATTATTAGTGCATAGAAAAGCAACAGATTTCTGAATATTAATCTTTTTCTTTCTTTCTTTCTTTTTTACCTCTTTAACCATTTTTAATTGTACAATTAGGTATATTCACATTATTATGCAACCATTACCACAATCCATGTCTAGAGCTTTGCATCACCTCAAAGTGAAAGTCTGTACCTATTAGTAACTCCTCATTCCCTGCCTTTCCTCCAGCCCCTGGCAACCACCATTCTACCTTCTATGTGTATGAATTTGCCTAGTCTAGGCACCTCATATTAAGTGGAATCACACAATACTAGTCTTTTTGTGTCTGGCTTCTATCACTTAGCATAATGTTTTCAATGTTCATCCATGTTGCAGCATGTATCAGAATTTCATTCCTGTTTAAGGGTGAATAATTTTTCATTGTATGGATTTACCACATTTTGTTTATCCTTCATCCACCAATGGACATTTGGGCTGTTTTCACCTTTTGGCTATTGTTAATAAGGCTGCTATGAACAATGGTGTTGCAGTGTCTGTTTGAGTCCCTGCTTTCCATTCTTTTGGGTAGAGACCAAGAAGTGGGATTTTGGACCATATTCTATGTTTAACTTTTTGATGAACCATCAAACTGTTTTCCACAGCAGCTGTACCCGTTTACATTCCCATCAGCAATGCAGAAGGGTTCCAATTTCTCCACATCCTCACCAACACTTGTTATTTTCTGCTTTTTTTGATAATGACCATCCTAATGGGTGTGAAGTGGTATCATTGTAGTTTTGATTTGCATTTCCCTAATGATCAATGATGTTGAACATCTTTTCATGTGCTTATTAGCCATCTGTATATCTTCTTTGGAGAAATGTCTATTCAAGTTGGTTCTTTCTATAAAAGTTGGTTCTTTGTTGTTGAGTTGTAGGAGTTCTTTACACATTCTGAATATTAATCCCTAACCAGATATATCATTTGCAAATATTTTCTCTCATTCTTTTCTTTTTTTTTGAATTTTATCTTATTTATTTTTTTATACAGCAGGTTCTTATTACTCATCCATTTTATACACATCAGTGTATACATGTCAATCCCAATCTCCCAATTCATCACACCACCATGAATATTGATCTTGTATCCTGCAACTTAATTGAATTTATTTATTAATTCTAATAGTTTTGATTGGAGACTTAAGGGATTTCTATGTATAGTATCATGTAATCAGCAAGTAGTGAGTTTTACTTCCCTTGCAATTTGGATTCCTTATATTTCTTTTTCTTATATGATTGCTGCGTTTAGGACTTCCAACACTATGTTAAATAGAAGTGGCGAAAGCTGGCATCTCTGTCCTGTTCCTGGTTTTAGTGAAAATATTTTCATCCCCTTTTTCTCTCTCTTCCCATTCTGGGACCACTATACTGTGAATGCTGGAATACTTGTTATCTTGAAGGTCCTTTATTTTTTTTTTTTTTTTTTATTTTTTAAAGGTGGGGAAAAGCCTGAGGGATAGCTGTTTTACAAACTATATTAGAAATAAATGAACAACCATGACAAGACTATTTCAAGGTCAGAGTAGCTCATAAGGATGGTCTTTTTTCTTTTCTAGAAGTCTAATATAGATGTTAAGTTTTGATTGTTTGATGCATCTTTTTTTTTATTTTTATTTTTTTAAAGGATTTTCTTATTTATTTATTTATTTATTTATTTATTTATTTTTGGCTGTGTTGGGTCTTCGGTTCGTGCGAGGGCTTTCTCCAGTTGCGGCAAGCGGAGGCCACTCTTCATCGCGGTGCGGGGACCGCTCTTCATCGCGGTGCGCGGGCCTTTCTCTATCGCAGCCCCTCCCGTCGCGGGGCACAGGCTCCAGACGCGCAGGCTCAGCAATTGTGGCTCACGGGCCCAGCTGCTCCGTGGCATGTGGGATCTTCCCAGACCAGGGCTCGAACCCGTGTCCCCTGCATTAGCAGGCAGATTCTCAACCACTGCGCCACCAGGGAAGCCCCTTGAAGGTCCTTTAAACTGTTCTCATTTGTTAAATTTTTGTTGTTGTTCTGATTGGGTGATGTACATTATTCTATCTACCAGATCACGTACGTGTACTTCTGTACCACAAGTCTGCTGTTAATTCCTTCTAGTGTAAATTCCTGCATTTATTGTATTCTTTAGTGCTGACTGGTTCTATTTTATATTTTCTAGGTCCTTGTTAAAATTCTCACTGTGTTCATCTATTCTTTTCCCTAATTCAGTTAGCATTGTTTTTTTCTTATTTTTTATTTATTTTTATTTTTTAACATCTTTATTGGAGTATAATTGCTTTACAAGGGTGTGTTAGTTTCTGCTTTATAACAAAGTGAATCAGCTATACATATACATATATCACCATATCTATTCCCTCTTGTGTCTCCCCCACTCCCACCCTCCCTATCCCACCCCTCCAGGTGGTCACAAAGCACCAAACTGATCTCCCTGTACTATGCAGCTGCTTTCCACTAGCTATTGATTTTACATTTGGTGGTGTATATATGTCCATGCCGCTCTCTCACTTTGTCCCAGCTCACCTTTCCCCCTCCCCATGTCCTCAAGTACATTCTCTACTAGGTCTGCATCTTTATTCCCATCCTGCCCCTAGGTTCTTCATGACCTTTTTTTTTTTTTTTTAGATTCCATATATATGTGTTAGCATACGGTGTTTGTTTTTCTCATTCTGACTTACTTCACTCTGTATGACAGACTCTAGGTCCATCCACCTCGCTACAAATAACTCAATTTCGTTTCTTTTTATGGCTGAGTAATATTCTATTGTATATATGTGCCACATCTTCTTTACCCATTCATTTGTCGATGGACACTTAGGTTGCTTCCATGTCCTGGCTATTGTAAATAGAGCTGCAGTGAACATTGTGGTACATGACTCTTTCTGAATTATGGTTTTCTCAGGGTATATGCCCAGTACTGGGACTGCTGGGTCATATGGTAGTTCTATTTTTAGTTTTTTAAGGAACCTCCATACTGTTCTCCATAGTGGCTGTATTAATTTACATTCCCACCAACAGTGCAAGAGGATTCCGTTTTCTCCACACCCTCTCCAGCATTTATTGTTTGTAGATTTTTTTGTTGATGGCCATTCTGACTGGTGTGAGATAATATCTCATCGTAGTTTTGATTTGTATTTCTCTAATGATTAATGATGTTGAGCATTCTTTCATGTGTTTTTTGGCAATCTGTATATCTTCTTTGGAGAAATGTCTATTTGGGTCTTCTGCCCATTTTTGGATTGGGTTGTTTGTTTGTTTGATATTGAGCTGCATGAGCTGCTTGTAAATTTTGGAGATTAATCCTTTGTCAGTTGCTTCATTTGCAAATATTTTCTCCCATTCTGAGGGTTGTCTTTTCGTCTTGTTTATGGTTTCCTTTGCTGTGCAAAAGCTTTTAAGTTTCATTAGGTCCCATTTGTTTATTTTTGTTTTTATTTCCATTTCTCTAGGAGGTGGGTCAAGAAGGATCTTGCTGTGATTTATGTCATAGAGTGTTCTTCCTATGATTTCCTCTAAGAGTTTTATAGTGTCTGACCTTACATTTAGGTCTTTAATCCATTTTGAGTTTATTTTTGTGTATGGTGCTAGGGAGTGTTCTAATTTCATCTTTTACATGTAGCTGTCCAGTATTCCCAGCACCACTTATTGAAGAGGCTGTCTTTTCTCCATTGTATATTCTTGCCTCCTTTATCAAACATAAGGTGACCATATGTGCATGGGTTTATCTCTGGGCTTTCTATCCTGTTCCACTGATCTATATTTCTCTTTTTGTGCCACCACCATACTGTCTTGATTACTGTAGCTTTGTAGTATAGTCTGAAGTCAGGAAGCCCGATTCCTCCAGCTGCGTTTTTCTTTCTCAAGATTGCTTTTGCTATTCGGGGTCTTTTGTGTTTCCATATAAATTGTGAAATTTTTTGTTCCAGTTCTGTGAAAAATGCCATTGGTAGTTTGATAGGGATTGCATTGGATCTGTAGATTGCTTTGGGTATTATAGTCATTTTCACAATGTTGATTCCTCCAATCCAAGAACATGGTATATCTCTGCATCTGTTTGTATCATCTTTAATTTCTTTCCTCAGTGTCTTATAGGTTTCTGCATACAGGCCTTTTGTCTCCTTACGTAGGTTTATTCCCAGCTATTTTATTCTGTTTGTTGTAATGGTAAATGGGAATGTTTCCTTAATTTCTCTTTCAGATTTTTCATCACTAGTGTATAAGAAGGCAAGAGATTTCTGTGCATTAATTTTGTGTCGTGCTACTTTACCAAATTCATTGATTAGCTCTAGTAGTTTTCTGGTACCATCTTTAGGATTCTCTATGTATAGTGTCATGTCATCTGCAAACAGTGAGAGCCTTACTTCTTCTTTTCTGATTTGGATTCCTTTTATTTCTTCTTCTTCTCTGATTGCTGTGGCCAAAACTTCCAAAACTATGTTGAATAATAGTGGTGAGAGTGGGCAACCTTATCTTGTTCCTGATCTTAGTGGAAATGGTTTCAGTTTTTCACTATTGAGGATGATGTTGGCTGTGGGTTTGTCATATATGGCCTTTATTATGTTGAGGTAAGTTCCCTCTATGCCTACTTTCTGGACGGTTTTTATCATAAATGGGGGTTGAATTTTGTCAAAAGCTTTCTCTACATCTATTGAGATTATCATGTGTTTTTTTTATCATATGGTTTTTATTCTTCAATTTGTTAATATGGTGTATCACATTGATTGATTTGCATATATTGAAGAATCCTTGCATTCCTGGGATAAAACCCACTTGATCATGGTGTATGATCCTTTTAATGTGCTGTTGGATTCTGTTTGCTAGTATTTTGTTGAGGATTTTTGCATCTATGTTCATCAGTGGTATTTACCTTTAGTTTTCTTTCTTTGTGGCATCTTTGTCTGGGTTTGGTATTAGCGTGATGGTGGCCTTGTAGAATGAATTTGGGAGTGTTCCTCCCTGTGCTATATTTTGGAAGACTTTGAGAAGGATACGTCTCTAAATGTTGATAGAATTCACCTGTGCAGCTATCTGTTCCTGGGCTGTTGTTTGTTGGAAGATCTTTAATCACAGTTTCAATTTCAGTGCTTGTGATTGGTCTGTTTATATTTGCTGTTTCTTCCTGGTTCAGTCTCGGAAGGTTGTGCTTTTCTAAGAATTTGTCCATTTCTTCCAGTTTGTCCATTTTATTGCCATATACTTGCTTGTAGTAATCTCTCACGACACTTTGTATTTCTGCAGTGTCAGTTGTTACTTCTACTTTTTCATTTCTAATTCTATTGATTTGAGTCTTCTCCCTGTTTTTCTTGATGAGTCTGGCTAATGGTTTATCAATTTTGTTTATCTTCTCAAAGAACCAGCTTTTAGTTTTATTGATCTTTGCTATTGTTTCCTTCATTTCTTTTTTATTTATTTCTGATCTGATCTTTATGATTTCTTTCCTTCTGCTAACTTTTGGGTTTTTTGGTTCTTCTTTCTCTAATTTCTTTAGGTGTAATAAGGTTAGGTTGTATATTTCAGATGTTTCTTGTTTCTTAAGGTAGGATTATATTGTTATAAACTTCCCTCTTAGAACTGCTTTTGCTGCATCCCATAGGTTTTGGGTCGTCGTGTTTTCATTGTCATTTGTTTCTAGGTATTTTTTTATTTCCTCTTTGATTTCTTCAGTGATCTCTTGGTTATTAAGTAGTGTATTGTTTAGCCTCCATGTGTTTGTATTTTTTACAGATATTTTTCCTGTAATTGATATCTAATCTCATAGCGTTGTGGTCGGAAAAGTTACTTGATACAATTTCAATTTTCTTAAATTTACCAAGGCTTGATTTGTGACCCAAGGTATGATCTATCCTGGAGAATGTTCCATGAACCCTTGAGAAGAAAGTGTATTCTGTTGTTTTTGGATGGAATGTCCTATAAATATCAATTAAGTCCATCTTGTTTAATGTATCATTTAAAGCTTGTGTTTCCTTCTTTATTTTCATTTTGGATGATCTGTCCATTGGTGAAAGTGGGGTGTTAAAGTCCCCTACTATGACTGTGTTACTGTCGATTTCCCCTTTTATGGCTGTTAGTATTTGCCTTATGTATTGAGTTGCTCCTATGTTGGGTTCATAAATATTTACAATTGTTATACCTCCTTTTTGGATTGATCTCTTGATCATTATGTAGTGTCCTTCTTTGTCTCTTGTAATAGTCTTTGTTTTAAAGTCTATTTTGTCTATTATGAGAATTGCTACTCCAACTTTCTTTTGATTTCCACTTGCATGGAATATCTTTTTCCATCCTCTCACTTTCAGTCTGTATGTGTCCCTAGGTCTGAAGTGGGTCTCTTGTAGACAGCATATATACGGGTCTTGTTTTTGTATCCATTCAGCCAGTCTATGTCTTTTGGTTGGAGCATTTAATCCATTTACATTTAAGGTAATTATCAATATGTATGTTCCTATTACCATTTTCTTAAATGTTTTGGTTGTGTTATTGTAGGTCTTTTCCTTCTCTTGTGTTTCCTGCCTAGAGAAGTTCCTTTAGCATTTGTTGTAAAGCTGGTTTGGTGGTGCTATATTCTGTTAGCTTTGGTTGTTTCTAAAGTTTTTAATTTCTCCGTCAAATCTGAATGAGATTCTTTCTGGGTCGAGTAATCTTGGTTGTAGGGTTTTCCCTTTCATCACTTTAAATACGTCCTGCCACTCCTTTCTGGCTTGCAGAGTTTCTGCTGAAAGATCAGCTGTTAACCTTATGGGGATTCCCTTGTATGTTATTTGTTGTTTTTCCCTTGCTGCTTTTAATATTTTTTCTTTGTATTTAATTTTTCATATTTTGATTAATATGTGTCTTGGCGTTTTTCTCCTTGGATTTATCCTGTATGGGACTCTCTGTGCTTCCTGGACTTGATTGACTATTTCCTTTCCCATATTACGGAAGTTTTCAACTATAATGTCTTCAAATATTTTCTCAGTCCATTTCTTTCTCTCTTCTTCTTCTGGGACCCCTATAAGTTGAATGCTGGTGCGTTTAATGTTGTCCCAGATGTCTCTGAGACTGTCCTCAATTCTTTTCATTCTTTTTTCTTTATTCTGTTCTGTGGTAGTTATTTCCACTATTTTATCTTCCAGGTCACTTATCCTTTCTTCTGCCTCAGTTATTCTGCTATTGATTGCTTCTAGAGAATTTTTAATTTCATTTGTTGTGTTGTTCCTCAATGTTTGTTTGCTCTTTAGTTCTTCTAGGTCCTTGTTAAACGTTTCTTTTATTTTCTCCATTCTTCTTCCAAGATTTTGGATCATCTTTACTATGATTATTCTGAATTCTTTTTCAGGTAGACTGCCTATTTGCTCGTCATTTGTTTGGTCTGGTGGGTTTTTATATTGTTCCTTCATCTGCTGTGTGTTTCTCTGTGTTCTCATTTTGCTTAACTTACTGTGTTTGGGGTCTCCTTTTCACAGGCTACAGGTTCTTAGTTCCCGTTGTTTTTGGTGTCTGCCCCCAGTGGCTAAGGTTGGTTCAGTGGGTTGTGTAGGCTTCCTTGTGGAGGGGACTAGTGCCTGTGTTCTGGTGAGGCTGGATCTTTTCTTTCTGGTGGGCAGGTCCACATCCGGTGGTGTGTTTTGGGGTGTCTGTGACCTTATTATGATTTTAGGCAGCCTCTCTGCTAATGGCTGGGGTGTGTTCCTGTGTTGCTAGTTGTTTGGCGTGTGGTGTCCAACACTGTAGCTTGCTGGTCATTGAGTAGAGCTGGGTCTTGGCGTTGAGATGGAGATCTCTGGGAGATTTTCGCTGTTTGATATTATGTGGAGCTGGGAGGTCTCTGGTGGACCAATGTCCTGAACTCGGCTCTCCCTCCTCAGAGGCACAGACCTGATGCCCGGCCGGAGCACCAAGACCCTGTCATCCACACAGCTCAGAATAAAAGGGAGGAAAAAAGAAAGAAAGAAAGAAAAAATAAAATAAAATAAACTTATTAAAATAAAAACTAAAAAATAATTATTAAAAAAATTTTTTCAAGTAATAAAAAAAAGAAAGAATGAATGAAAGAAGAGAGCAACCAAACCAAAAAACAAATCCACCAATGATAACAAGTGCTAAAAAGTATACTAAAAAACGAAAAAAAAACCAAAAAAAAAAAAAATGGACAGACAGAACCCTAGGACAAATGCTAAAAGCAAAGCTATACAGACAAGGTGACACACAGAAGCATACACATACACATTCACAAAAAGAGAAAAAGGAAAAATATACATATATCGTTGCTCCCAAAGTCCGCCACCTCAATTTGGGATGATTCATTGTCTATTCAGATATTCCACAGATGCAGGGTACATCAAGTTGATTGTGGAGATCTAATCCACTGCTCCTGAGGCTACTGGGAGAGATTTCCTTTTCTCTTCTTTGTTCGCACAGCTCCTGGGGTTCAGCTTTGGATTTGGCCCTGCCTGTGCCTGTAGGTCGCCTGAGGGTGTCTGTTCCCCGATCAGGCAGGACGGGGTTAAAGGAGCAGCTGCTTTGGGGGCTCTAGCTCACTCAGGCCGGGGGGAGGGAGGGGTACAGATGCGGGGTGAGCCTGCGGCGGCAGAGGCCGGTGTGACGTTGCACCAGCCTGAGGTGCACCGTGCGTTCTCCCGGGGAAGTGTCCCCGGATCACGGGACCCTGGCAGTGGCGGGCTGTACAGGCTCCCGGGAGGGGAGGTGTGGAGAGTGACCTGTGCTCACACACAGGCTTCTTGGTGGCCGCAGCAGCAGCCTTAGCATCTCATGCCTGTCTCTGGGGTCCGCGCTGATAGCCGTGGCTCGCGCCCGTCTCTGGAGCTCATTTAAGTGGTGCTCTGAATCCCCTCTCCTCGCGCACCAGGAAACAAAGATTCAAGAAAAAGTCTCTTGTCTCTTCGGCAGCTCCAGACTTTTTCCCGGACTCCCTCCCGGCTAGCTGTGGTGCGCTAACCCCTTCAGGCTGTGTTCACGCTGCCAACCCCAGTCCTCTCCCTACGATCCGACCTAAGCCCGAGCCTCAGCTCCCAGCCGCCGCCCGCCCCGGTGGGTGAGCAGACAAGCCTCTGGGGCTGGTGAGTGCTGGTCGGCACCGATCCTCTGTGCGGGAATCTCTCCGCTTTGCCCTCCGCACCCCTGTGGCTGCGCTCTCCTCCGTGGTTCTGAAGCTTCCCCCTTCCGTCCCCCGCAGTCTCCACTGCGAAGGGGTTTCCTAGTGTGTGGAAACCTTTCCTCCTTCACAGCTCCCTCCCACTGGTGCAGGTCCTGTCCCTATTCTTTTGTCTCTGTTGTTTCTTTTTTCTTTTGCCCTACCCAGGTCCGTGGGGAGTTTCTTGTCTTTAGGGAAGTCTCAGGTCTTCTGCCAGTATTCAGTAGGTGTTCTGTAGGAGCAGTTCCACGTGTAGATGTATTTCTGATGTATTTGTGGGGAGGAAGGTGATCTCCACATCTTACTCTTCCACCATCTTGAAGCTCGGATCCTCGGTTAGCATTCTTATTACTAATGCTTTGACCTATTTATCTGGTAAATTATTTCTTTCTTTTTCTTAGCAGTTTTTTTTCTTTTTTCCCCCAGGGTTTTTCTCTTGTTCTTTCAGTTGAAACATATTCCTCTGTCTTCTACTTTTGCTCAACTTTCTCTGTCTCTAAGTGAAACCATTACCTATTGTGGTCTTGAAGAGGTGTCCATGTGTGGGAGTGTCCCTATACTGTCTCTGTGCCCAGTGGCATTGGTAGGAGAGCTGGATCTGATACGAACACAAGTCATGTCTTTCCCCAGGATGTGCTGGCAGGTATCACCTCAGTAGTAGGTGGGGCTGAAGATGGAGGGGCTACAGCCAGAGCCAGCTGTGAGCAGGGGTTTCTTTTCTGCTTACTGGGCAGACCAGCCTATGGGGGTTGGGGGCGGGTCCCACACTGCTGGTCAGAAGCCCTGAGGGTTTGGTTCAAGCTGGCTCTTTTGTCTTTAAGCGTGTGCTCTCCTCTCTCCCTGCACTAGCATCCTTACCCCAGAGGAGAGCAGTGCTGAGCAAGAGGGGCTAGTGCAGGTGGCTCAGCATGGATCTGGGCAGGGGCTGTGGCTGTGCTGGCTGCAGGCAGGAACCTGGGCTGATTCCGATGCACTGCCTGTGTAAGCACCAGTAATGGCTGCCCCCGCCCTGCTCAGATGCTGCTCCTAGTCTAAGCTACCTTTGTCCCTCACAGCTGAGGTTTCCCTAGGCCACGACAGTCCTTGCCCCAGTGTAGAGCTGAACTCAGAAGCAAGCGCAGCCACAGTGGGCTGTTGGCTCAGGTTGTGGTATGTGCTGGGCTGGTTGAGAAAAATCAGGCAGCATCCTGTGCAGTTTCAATCCTCCCTCTCTGCCCTGTCTCAGGAGTAACCAAGTATGTGTGCACTCCTCACTAGTGGGGTCCAGGCTTCCTACAGCCCTCATGTTAGTCCTGCCAGCCCTCCAGCCAAGGGAACTCGTCTTCCTGGTTTTGGGCCCCAGGTCTGGGGTGCCCAATATGTAGCTCAAACCAATCGCTCCCCAGGGAGGATCTCTGTCTGTGTAATCCCTCTCCTCTTCTGAGTCCCCTCCCAGGACAACCCACCTGATTGGTTCTCTTCCCTTCCTACTCAATTCAGTGTGGATCTTTCTTATAGCCTTGGTTGTAGAGAAGTCTTTCTGCTAATCTCCAGTTAGTTTTCAGTCAGAATTGCTCCACATGTAGATGTATTTTTGATGTGTTTGTTGGGGGAGGTGAGTTCCACATCCTCCTACTCCACCATCTTGATCTTCTCTCCTAAGTGCTAATATTTTTTTAAAATAAATCTCTCAATTTTATCTTTTCTTAAATGTATTTATCACTAGTAATTTCTAGTTAAATTATTTATAATATTTGACTGAGTCTCTCTTTCTTTAATCAACAGTCTCCTATAACCTTAATCTTGTTTCAGGAGTTTCTCTTTACATGCTAGTCTTAAAAGAAACTAGGTAGTCCCATGTTTCCAGCATCCATCCCTAATGGAGGTTGTATTTACTCTTATATCTCACTTTCCTTACAGCTGTGAAGTGGAAGATATTTCTTCCTAGCTCCCCATGTCTTCTCTTTCTTGCAAAAATTCTGTATCACTGAGGCTTCTGCAGTAGTTCTATACCTTATTCACTACTTTCATCTCCAAACATTCTAGAAATTCCCATTATTTCTTGAAGACCTTAGGCTCTGGATCACATCTTTCTACTTCAGCCCAGCAGCTGTCATCATTTTTGTTGGCCTCTAAATCCCTGTGTATCACTAGTATAAATCTTGGCCTCCAAATTCATGACTTCTTTCTCTCTTATGACCATTTTCTTAATTTCATTTTAGCCATCAGTCTCTATTATCTTCAACACTGACCCCCAAAATCTCAAATGCAAATATCACACTCAATGACCCCAATCTTCTCTCTGCCATAGTCCTTGCTCAATAATCTTACTACAGCAATTTCTCAATAACATCTTGATCTCAAATCCAGTGATGCCACAGTTTCTCATTATTCTATAGTCATATCTCATTCTTCCCTCTCCTTTGGCAGAGCTTGTGTTTCAAATGCATCATTATAATTGCTCATTTTCCACTATCTTTTCACTATTCATGTTTATACTTCCATTCTTGAGTCCATGGTCCATTATTTTATCACTCTCTTAAACATAATTTAAAAATCTCACCTCTTTCTTAATATTTCTATAAAATACCAACCAATAATTTATCTTCTCAGTACCTGCACTCAAGCACCTGAATGAAAATTGGGAGAATATCACCTTTCACTTGAAGTTACTCATACCAAACATTTGACTTGGTTGACCACTTCCTCACCTTGAAACACTTCTCTTTCTTGATTTTAAGACCTTTATTTTCTATCTAAACTCTACACATGTCATCTAGTTCCCCAAATGTCAGTACTATCTATGTTACAAAAAATTTCAATTATATGTCCCTGGCTCAAATTCCTCTTCTGAGTTTAGGCATGTCTACCTGACATCTTCACGTGTGTCTTATAGGCGTGCCAAGATTAATATGGCCAAAAGTTAACTCTTTTTTTCTTCTTTCAGTTTTACTGACCTGTAATTAACATACAGCACTGTATAAGTTTAAGGTGTACAGCATAATGACTTGACTTACATGTATTGTATAAGCTAACTCTTGTTTTCTCCCAAACTGAATCCTTCTTAAATATTTCTCATCTCACCAAATGGCACCACTGTTCTCTCATTTGTTCAATCTCTGTTTCTTTTCTCTTCCTCATCCTCCACATTCAATCCAGTGCCAGTTCTGTTGATTTTAATTCTAATACATACCTTGAAAGATATCATCCCAGCTCTCATCCCCTTTTGCTTAGATATGACTGTGGCAGCCTCTGACTTGAATTCTTCCTTTTATTGCTCCTCTACAACCAGAGCAATATTTTTATAGCATACATCTGATAATGACACTTTCCTTTATTCAAAAGCCCCTCCAATTTCACTTGGTCCTACGATTACTTAAACTGTTGGCCCCTGACAATTTCAACATCCTCACCTCCTTCTGTTTCCCCCTTTCAACTGCACTGACTTCACTTCTGTCCTTCAAACCTGTCAAGTTCTACATGGCTTCAGTGCTTTTGCAAAAACAATTCTTCCTTCAGGGCCTTTGCACAATCCCCTATTTAGGGCTTTTGCATACACAATCTACCCTTCCCTTTTAGAAGCTGTCTCCTTTTCACCCATCATATCCTAACTAAATAGTGCCTCCTAAGATTGTTCTTCCTATCATATCTTAGGAAGTACGGCTCCCACTTCCAACCCAGTATTTTCTTTTTATGATGAAAACCTGCTCATTTCTTTTCTAGCACTTACACAAGTTTTAAATAATAGCATTATTTATTTGTTGATTATTGTTATTATTATGTGCTTTTCCCATTGTATCAAAAAATATCTATGAAGGCAGGGTCATATATTTTACCAACGATAGCATGCTGGTTTTAAACACAGTGCTTGACATTTGATATTGGTTAATTAAAATATATTTGAATCATTAAATGAGTACATGTGTTTTCATAGAAAAGACATAATTGGTTAGTTGTATATAAGTGGTAAGACTCAACTGACAGTTACTGGGCTTTACAGATTTAATATAGGACACCACATTTTACTTGGTGTCATTTACTTTAAACTTTAGGTATCTGTTTAGAATAAATTAATCCTCCTAGTACTGGCTTGGAATTTTTTAACTAAAAAAAAAAAAACTGAAAGCAAAGGTTATAGATGTAAATTTCCTCCTCTATTAAAACTCTACTTGTTCTTTAATGTCAAATGTGTATTTCTTCTACACTCTGAAAACTTTGACCACTTTTGTCTTCACTCACCTTTCCTCCTCTCAACTCTTACAGCTTTCATTCTCAGTAACTCTTATTCAGGACTCATATTCTGTTTTGAATTGTTGATCATATTTTGAAAAATTTATGCCTTGACTCTAGAAGTAGAGTGTGCTTATTTTCAAATCCCACAATTACTTTAGCACCCAATAATTACTGACTGTCTAATAGTCAGGAAATTGCATCATCCATCACTTTATTTATGCTATTTATAAGTGCCATCTGAGATCACAATTATCAAGTTAAGTCAGTGATAAGTAATTTCACACACATGTAAATTCATATAATCAGGATAAGGATATTATGGGGAAATATCCTTTACCAGCCTTCAGATATTACCTTACCTCATTAGTCATCTTTCTATCTACAGCTGGGCTTCATGGTTGAACAAAGAACTTTGTTTCACACTCCATATCTATCAATTGGTCATTGTTTTAGGGTAGTTGTGGTTTGAGAGGTCCAGTGGTACTCCTTGTGTTATATTGCAGGTAGTAATCCCAGCACAAATTCTGGCTCATAAAAGGTATTCAACTAATCTTGGTTAAATAAATCAATTACTAGTATGTGACTTAAGATGCTTAATGGCATTGCTACAGCCACTGATATTACCACCAATAGCAGTAACAGCAGCAGCAAAAATCCAACATTATACATCATTTGAAATCACTTGTACTGTTCCTGTCTTCTCTAGTCTGTCAGAGAATAACATCAGAGAAAAACAGTGTGCATATTTCTTTGTCTTTTGATCACAACCTCAATAATATTTCCCCGAGTCTCTCTGTTAATAGTGACATGCCTACGCTTTGCTTCACCTGTGAAGAAGCTGTCTGAGAACTGATGGATCTGGACGAGAGGGTGGCCAATTAGGTAATGGCCTCCAGCAAGAGCGGACTCTGTAGAAGAGTCGCCTTTGAACTGTGTGGAGTTGAACTAAAGGGCACAGCTGTTACATAAATCAGAGAGAAAAGGACAAGGTTACACCTGTAGGTTGACTCAACAGCTATATTTTCTCTTCTCAAATAGTAGAGTAGTATAATGATAGTTAATACAATACTCAGATTAATTAAGTAATCTTGACTTCAATTATTTAGATAACTTGAGAGTAGGGAATTATATCCAAAATTAAAGCGTTAATTTCAGAAATGGAGACATTGCCCTAAGGGTTTCTATCAGAAAATAACTCATAGGGAGTCTGTTATTAAGTGACTTAACACTTTGATGGCAAAGAACATTATCAGCAGGACCAGTAGCTATAAATTTAAAGCCAGGGATCTAATATCAAATTTATTAAGTAGATATAGAGAACATGTCACAAATAAGTTTGTAGATATCTTTCTGTAAGAAATTTTTTTCTAACTACTTGTTCGATTTCTGAACTTGGCTCTGACTTGATAAAAGGAACTGACCAGTCAAAGGAAAAGATGAGTCTGTGCCCAACTGGTCTTATATATTATTGTTAATTTTTTTTTGCCATAACAGAGATCATCCATGCTTTATAATTTGTACAAAAGTAGTGTGCTGAAACTAGAGATGTACTATGGACAAAACCTCTTGCTACTCCCAAGTATGTGTACATTTATCAGCAGGCATCTCAGAATCTAATTTTCTTTACTGATGTGCTTCTTTTGTCTTCAGAATAGCTAAAAATTAAATTAATTGCAATAGTGTTATAATTTTAATGAGAAATAATAAAATGTGAAAAGTCAAGTTTTTATTATGTAATTATATTTCTTTCTTAGCATTTAAATACAGTGGAATTGACTTGCAGCTGATCCTCAGGGTCCAGGGAAAATTTTGTAAAGGTAACAATTACTTAGGAAGTTAGCTGTAGCATGAGTTTATCATTTTAAACTCTCTCTGAAGATGTAAACTGAGCCCTTAGAAACCTAATTCAACCATCCAAAATATACAGAAGTTCAAAGTATGAAATAAATTGTATCTTTCATCAATCCTATTAATTTTTTAATTTAAGATGCCCAGTTTTATTATGCTCGTTTGTTCTAGAAAGTAAATGATGATTTAAATTTTTAAATTTTCACAGTAACATGATGCTTCATATACTTGGCATGTGAACACATATTCAGTACAATTCAATATTGAATATATTGAATTAATAAAGGTATAAGATCAAACTAAGGAAATAAAGTAAAAGTATAAAATGAGCCCTTATTTGTGAATGAATTAATACAGATTACTTTTAGAACATTTTGGGTATGTTGTATCTTAGATAATGATAATTTATATATGTATGGTGCTTTTTAGTTTACAAAGTACTTCTATAAACATTTTTCTTCTCCAGTAAGCCCTGTGGGGAGGGTTAGGCAGGTTTTTGGGGTTTTTTTTCTTTTTTCCTTTAACATCTTTATTGGAGTATAATTGCTTTACAATGTTGTGTTAGTTTCTGCTGTATAACAAAGTGAATCAGCTATATGCATATGTATACCCCCATATCCCCTCCCTCTTGCATCTCCCTCCCACCCTCCTTATCCCACCCCTCTAGGTGGTCACAAAGCACCGAGCTGATCTCCCTGTGCTATGCAGCTGCTTCCCACTAGCTATCTATTTTACATTTGGTAGTGTATATATGTCAGTGTTACTCTCTCACTTCGTCCCAGCTTACCCTTCCCCCTCCCCGTGTCTTCAAGTCCATTCTCTACGTCTGTGTCTTTATTTCTGTCCTAAGCAGGTATTTTTATTACCTAAAAATAAACTGAGTCACAGAAAGGTTATTTGATCACTTCACACAACTAATAGGTAGCAGAACCAGGATTTGACAGAACATAGAATCACTCTATAAATACCATCACATTCATTTTCCCCTAACAGCCAACAGTATTGTCTATAAATACTCTTAATTGATTGACTGTTTTAGAAAGAAATACATTCCTTAAGATTTCATTGAGTTTTGCCAAATAACTTGGTAGGTATTTCATGTGATAATTTGTGCAGTAACTTGTTTTTCACTAAACTGTACCCTCAAGATTTATCTCTCTGTATTTAACTAGATATGTGTTTCAAGGATTGTGTCTTCTGGCTTCCATCAGGGATAAGTGACAGCTGTCTGTGCATTAATGAAGCACAAAGGCTGTTTTCCATCAACGGAGGAAGAGATCATTGCTTTTCACCCTCATCCTTTGAACTATTTAATTTTACAGCCATCTGAGTCAACTTTTATTCTTTTAGCATGTGTTCTAGAATTTTAAAAGGAAAGAAGGCAGAAAAGTTCAACACCTAAGTAGACAGCTTTGTCAAATGTTACTCCCACATTGTTTTACAAGGTTCTTTTTGTTCTGTAGTAAATGGCAGTGTCTTTCACTGAAGGAGTAATTTATAAATATCTCCTTTTGGTTTAGACTTCTATGTTCCTTATAGAACTCTGAAGTTTGGTTCAGAGTATATTTTTCCCTCTTGGGAAATAAGAGTAGAACATTTTATTCTCTGATATTAACTCAATGTGTCGCTATTAAATAGATGCTAGAGAGGTGGAAAACGGACATGCAAAAATCATTCTTCAGGTTTCTTTCCACTTTTGAAAAATGGTGAGGTTAGAAGGAACATGATCTCTTCTGAGTTCTGGCTGGGAAAGATATAAGGAGCAGCCCCTGACATTCAGAAGCCCGCCTGGCACTCACAGCTAGGTCATGTTATTCTCTAACTAGACATAAACTATCTCACAGAATACCAACCTCAGACAAGGTTACTCTGAGATCATGATAAAAGGAGATAAAGCAAGGCCACTTCATAATTCTGTCTAAACACAGACAAAAACAAGGTCACTATGCCACCCACAAAATATCAAACACCCCCTTGCTCATCCAGAATTCATGACTGCTACTTCTTTATCAGTTACAGTTTTATCTTCATTCTTGTCTCCCCTCCTTGTCGATTAGGTTTGTTGAGATACACAATCATGGAAGTTCCCCTGTTTTCTGACAGCATACAATCTTGTGTGAACCCCTGCTTCCTTAGATCCTCTTGCTCCAAATCAGCCAATCAAAACCAAAATCCAATGAAAAATTCTTTTTAACCATCTCTTAGACACCCCATGATTCCCAATACAGTAAGTATTAAACCAAACCTGTCTCAACTAGAATTGTATTCCTGGTGATCTTTGGCTGCAGGACATTGACATATTTTTGCTCTTTGTCTCAGTTTGTTACTAGTTATTTGAAATAGAGCAAATTATTTAGGTACTCTGGTCTTTGTTTTTTCTCTATAAAATGGAGATGTTTATATTTACCATAAGATTGTTAAGGTGTTTGTTGAGATAAGCAATTTAAAGTACCCTAATTGTGCTGTGACACAGGAATTAGTATTATTATTTCTCTCATTTCATAGTATTTTCTCCTTTTCCTTCTTTTTCTGATTTTTCCCAAATTCAATCATAATAATCTTCTCAGTTGTTTGATCTATGATTTGTAACTCATATGATTTTTAAAATCTACAAACGAAACCTTCCTTTCGGGGAATTCCCTGGCAGTCCAGTGGTTAGGACTCTGCACTGAAGGGGGCACGGGTTTGGTCCCTGGTCAGGGAACCAAGATCCTGCATGCCGTATGGCACAGCCAAAAAAAAAGAAGAGAAAAAGAGACCTTCCTTTGAACTGTTTAATTGGGAATCAGAATTTTGACAATGGGTTCAGCAGGTTTATAACCATTGTCCTGACTTTGCTTTACTATCATCATACTTGAGAAAAAAACTCTGCTGCCCTTGGAAATCATTTATTGACAACCCTGAGTTCCAGGGTGTGAACTGGGCAATGTGGACACAAATGAATTAGATGTCATCCTACTATCAAATAACACATGTTCATCTCCAATAATATGCCAACTATCAGCCATACTAATAGTTTTTTAATATGTTTCTAATCCAATATGTCTGGTGTTTATGACACAGTCCTGTAGTCATAGTGCTACACCAAGCTTCTCATTTGGTGAGATGGGATTCACTGACAAATTGGATAATAAATCCAGAGGCTAATCCAATTCAAATACACCCTCAAAATACTTAAAGAGAAATCTGACAGATATAAAAGGAGGAGTTGAAAAAATTCTGCATTCACTGGGAATTATAATAGAAACTATAAATTAAGCAGGAAAAAATAATGAGAAGATTTGGAGAATTTGAACAACACAAGAAACTATCATCTTTATCACATTTATGTGTGTGCATGTGTGTGTGTGTGTGTGTGTGTGTGTGTGTGTGTAGCTTCACCCAATAAACCAAGCAAAATCATAGTTTTTAGACATATGTAGAACATTTACAGAGTTTGACCTCATCCTATCCCATAAAGGAAGTCTTAAGAAATATCAAAGAATTGGTAATACATGGACAACCTTCTCTGGCCAAAACTTAATAAAACTAAAAATAAGCAATAGATTTGGAGGCTTTCACATTCTCTTTTCCAAAACTCAAGGGATCTCTGGCTTTGTGTAGCTCTTTGGGACCCTGTGCCACTGCCGCTGAAGTCAAAAGCCAATGACTTTAAGAACTCAGTACGTGATAACGCTTCATCCCTTTGCTTTTTCATCCTTCCAAAACTTCCCCAACATCTACTGCCTGGAAAATTGCTTAAAAAAACATTAAAAAAGAAAAATAGAACAGATATAAATCAATAGAAAAGGCAGTAGACCAGTGTAAGCAGGGATAAGCATAGCTTTGGTTGACAGAAAGAGTTAGATAGTATTCTTGGGTCTGGTATGACTAGCGCAAGAGTACTGGGTAGGAAGAAATAGGGCATATGATTGAGCGTGAAGAGAGCAACCAAATCAAGCAGCTTTGGGAAAATTTACACAGAGAAGTTTAGACTGGAAGCAATGAACAATGAGCAACAACTTTGTTTTCTGAAATTATAACATTGGGTTCTTAGGAAACTCAATTTGGCAACTGTATAGACAGCATTTCAAGGAGGAGAGACAGAACTTGGAGAAAGCACATTTATGAGGTGATAAATGCTTGGTACCAAAAAATGTCAGAGTCAGGCAAGTGGGTAGTTAAACGATAGTATGCACCAGCATAAGAAACCAATGTTCTGGTTATTGCTTCTAGAGTGGTGTTCTCAAGTTATCCCTAATAAATATTTCTATCTGGGCTAAGTGATTTAATGAGAGCAAGAAGTTCATATACCAGTGTACAAAGAAAAGTGAAAAAAGAGAGGAGCTCAGTAGCAAAAAATGACTGAGGGAGTGATTTTATAATTGATGAAGATATGAGTACCACCGTGCTTACCACCTCCACTTCTCACTCTGCCAAAACACACTGGCAAGTGGGAAAAAATGATAATCCAGGAAGATAAATTCGTTCTTTCATCCACATAAGAAAAAACTGAGTGTGATGCTAAAGGGCATTTTGAGTTTAATCCAATCCAGCTATAATCTTACATTTTATAAGCTTCCACTTGGCATAAAGAGCCCCAGTGTTGATATCTAAGGAGGAAAGAAGGGAAATAATACTTTGACAGCTTTTTTCCCCTAGTTTTTTCTTTCTTATACCTTTTCCCTCATGACTTTTTCTTTATCTTTACATTTGAGTTGGGGAAGTTAGTATGAAGATGAATGAAAAAATGCTATCATGCCTTTTTTGTTGTTGTTCTGATATATCTTAAAAAAAAACGGTACTGATGAACGTAGTGGCAGGGCAGGAATAAAGATGCAGACGTAGAGAACAGACTTGACACGGAGGGGAAGCGGAAGCTGGGACAAGTGAGAGAGTAGCATTGACATATATACACTACCAAATGTAAAATAGATAGCTAGTGGGAAGCAGTCGTATAGCACAGGGAGATCAGCTCCATGCTCTGAAACCACCTAGAGGGGTGGGATAGGGAGGGTGGGAGGGAGGCTCAAGAGGGAGGGGATATGGGGATATATGTACACATATAGCTGATTCACTTTGTTGTACAGCAGAAACTAACACAACATTGTAAAGCAATTATACTCCAATAAAGATATTAAAAATTTTTAAATATTGGAAAAGGTTAAAATGACTAATTTTTCTTTAATATTGAAGCAGTATGGATTTTAATTTAGTTTTTATTATATATTGAAATAAATTCCACTCAAATAATGATTTACTTAAAATTCAGGACACTAGATATTTTTGGAAATAATTTTATACTCTTAATTAATTACATGTATAATTTATTATATTATAGATGCTTAAAATAAAAATACAACCCCATTGATTCAATCATGTATAATAACATAGAGTGATTCAAAGAAATTTTGAGCTCCGTGTTTTAATTCAGTTTCCTTATTTGCAGTATAAATGAACATTTAGTAAAATTTTACTGTACAATCATCAAAATAACTTTTCTTAACAATATATTTCATGTAGTTTTTTTATTACTCTTCTTACTTTAAAATTTCACAGAAGTGTAATTTAATGCACATTTTAAATAGAAAGGTATTTTCATAACTATTGTAGCTACTAGCTACAAAACACCTCTGAGCACCTTCATCAGAACAGAGCTCCCACATCATAACTAGCTCAATAAAACTGGTTAAACATTTACTCAGGAAATAAATAAAAACCAATTCTGCCTTCAATTAAAAAAAGGACAGCCTGAGGTATGCAGATGATCAACACACTCAGCTGTCATTTAAAAAAATGTTCAGATACTGAAATTTTCATTTAATTACCTTTTGAACTTTGATAGTATTTTATAAATCATAAGGCTGTATTAGTCAGGGTCCCAGCAGGAAACAGATGACACAATCAATTGAGTAATTGAGGAGAGTTTAATAAAGGGACTACTTCCAAAGTCATGGACAGGATTTAGAGATACCAATAAGGTACTGTGAAGTTCCCTAGGGCTAACAACTGTTTGAAGTCATATTTATCCCAAGACTTGAAAGGACACCAGTACGGAGTGGTTCCTAGAATAGAGAGAAATGGAGAGGGTCATCTGACAGGAGCTGTGGTCTTTGGTAGTAACCTGTCAGGGAGGAAGCATGGAGAATAAATACCCAAACTTCATTCTCATTTCTACCCTGTGGTGCTTCCCATTGACTAAAGTCATAAGTAAGCCTCAGTGCATGGGACTCTGTTGATGCACTTGTACTAGTTAGCTTTACCTGCAAGACACAGAGCTCAAGGAAGAAGGACTGAAATTAGGTATGGGAGAAAAACAGAACACAGCCAGCTTATGGGCTCAGAAGGATAATTTAGGCATTCACTCAGAAAATGTTTATTGAACATCTGTTATATGCTATGTATTGTGCTAGGCACTGGGGCTAAAAATATGAACAGACCATAATTCTCACAAGTGGAAAGACAACCTGGGTTTTTTTCCCTTTTTCTTTTTTCCTTTTTTTGAAACATACAGATTAAAAAGGGACTAAGGAAAACAAAAATAGGAAAAAATTCACTATAAAGAAAAATATTATGAAGTATAAAATAGTCACTCGTAGAAAAAAATATAGTAAGAACTACTTTGCATCCCAGCCTCCATCTGCCTTGAAAGATAAAGGCTTGTAAAAATTATTCTGGACCTAAAAATTCCTATAAATGAATAGTAGGCCCAAGTTATATGAGGAGGCATAGAGAATTGATTCATGCTTAATAAACCCTGCAATTAATAAAACCTTGTTCCTAGGCTACTCCTTTCTCTGGGGAGCTCTCAGTGTTTTACAGCCCTTGTCAAAGAAACCTTATAACTCCTCTGTGTTAGACAGAATGGAATAAGTGTGACAGTGGGGTGGGTATTTTTTCTCCCTCTTCTGTACCTGGGATTCTTTACCAGGGAATCAATGCTTTGCAGCTCTATCCTTTGGATTTTATACAGCTACTAACGGGTAGCTTTTCTCTGCCTGCAGTAACTATGCCCTGGTTGCTGGAGATCATACATCATTCAGTGGTTAATTTTTTAATTAATTCAAAGAATATTAACTAAACTTCCGTATTTTTGACCAAAAAAATAAATAAACAAACACCACCTTCCTTAGTTTTTCTTTGACCTTAAGTTTAATTCTGTACTTGATAAAATGTTCTGTGGTGCATATCTAGACTGAGTGTGACATAGACAATGGTGACAAAAATGACCCATTTAATAATTGATTGTTTTCTTATTCTACTCTCAGTTGCTTAAAAAAAGACCTGACTGCTTATGCACATATTGTTGGGATTGATTCATATGGGTTCATAAAGCCATTGTGAGTTTCTTTCAGGCCATTGCTTATCTAGCCTCTGCTATAAATGTCATTAAGACTGGCAGCAGAAGCAAGAGGGTGCCCTTCCCAGCCAGGCAAGACACCTTAGTGTTTTGTATTCCTGAAACTCTGACAGATGGATGAAAGTTCCCCGTTAGGAAATGAGATAACCTAGATATCAGCTGGGATTTCCTGACCCCTTGAGACTCACCTGGACATCTGTTCATGCCTAATGGAAGCCAAAGAAGCCCTCAAGCTTCTGCACTTTGAGGGAAGGGTGGTGCCTGTGTTTCCCAGGTCCCTTCTACCCCTCTTTTCCTTCTTTTCTGACATACAGTCATTGTAATGGCATTTATGCAGACTTGAAGCAGACTCTACCCTAACTTCCCCCAAATATGCACCCCTCATACAAAGTATCTTCAAGAGTTGTAGAATCGGAGAAGTGTGAGAAGGTAAAAGGTCATTTATAGTGGAAATAACTTCAAATTGAACCCTGGCACTTTAAAATATTAGTCTCTCCGTTTCCAGAAAATTTCCACTGGTCCTCCCAATCTAAGGACCTCAGCATCTCAGCTTCTTTCTTGCCCACCCATCTGCTTCCTTCTCTCTGCATTTCCCTCTGTGTTCTCCTCCTTCCAAAGAGAGATTAAAACTCATCTCCTTGTTTCAGGCAGGCTTGTTCATCCTTTAGCTTTGTTGTGGCTTCTCCTACCAAGACCCATATTCTCAGGATCTTACAATACCAAGTGCCTTATCAAGGTTCTTCCCCAAAGAAAGACCTGTTCTCTCTCTAAAGGGCAAATGGACAATTATTAAGGTAATAACATTTTCCACTTTGCCATGGTGGAACATATACTTCCTAACAAGATAACCTAGTATTTCCTTTTCTTTTCCTGTAACCTTGAGAGATGAAGAACGAATTCTGCTTACATAATAAAGTAATTACAAATTTGGCAGCTGTGTGTTTTTGACAATAGAAGTGCATTGTTTCACAGAGTACTGATAGTATCATTTGAAACTCTGAGCATATACGCAGTGCTTTGGCTGGTGAGTTAAGTACAGTCTTGCATAGGTATGGGAACCAAGTAGGAAAATATAAGATGTGCTGGGCTTAAGTTGTATATTTTCAGATTTTTTTCTTTGGTTTCTGAACCTTGAACAGCAGGACAGGTGATATGATTTTTAAAGACCTGAGAAGATCAATCCTAATTTTCTACATTATTTACAAACCAGTTTTTGGATATCTAAAATCCCTTTCAACCAAAGTTTGCTCTTCTGAGAATAAGTAATACTAAGATAGGACCACAGGAAATATGCATTGAGCACCTGAAGGGGAGGGGAGTGAGTGAGAAAGGGAAGGACTGCAGTCACCTAAGCTAAATCTTAGCTGTGCTAGGAAAGCAGCAAAAGAGAAGCCAGGATTGATGCCATTAAAGTGACTTCCTGGTTATGTCTCTGGCCTTTACTATTCAAAGTATGTATTAAATTAAGAAGCTCACTGGTTGGAGGCAAAGTGGATGTCACATGATTTTTGTATCTTAGAAGAGAACATGGGACAGGGCTCAAGTTCAGATCTATTTCAATGTTATGAGTGAAAAAACAAAGAAAAAGAAGATATTGGGGTGTAGAAGACTTACCAGGGTAGAAGAGAAAGTAGATGGAAGTTGGAAGATATTCTTTTGTCATTTATGTTCTAGTACTCCTTTAATTTGATTTAAAATGAATAATTTACCTCAGGAACAAAAATGCTCTCATGGTCCAGATTCCAAGATGTGCTCCAGATTATAACAGCTGCAAATGAAAAATATCAAGATGGTACCTACAGATCAGAACAATGGACAGCATCTGCTAAGGACCTCTTTGACAAGGCTGGGGAGCTCCTCTTAGAGGTGTTTTGTTTCTGTTTTTGTTTTCTTTTTATTGAATATTTACAATATTGGGTTAGTTTCAGGTATACAGCATAATGATTCAGTTTTTTGTTTTATTTTGTTTTCAGCAAATATCTTAAATATATTCAGAGTCAAGGCCTCTCCCGGTACGATTACACTGTTATAATCTTGTCACATGGCTTCCCAGAGTAAAGCAAAACAAGCTCTATTTGAAGAGATCCTTACAGACACTGTTTGGGTGACCACATTCAGCATATAGTTTACATACAGATCAATAAAGATTGAGTTCCAATCGAATCTGAGTCCTGGCTTCTAATTGTTTCCTCTAAATTATAAGCAGATCACTTTTGCATCTTCCTAACTGAATCAGGGATTTTAACTTATTTACTTTCACAGACTATGACCACAAATGCTCACCTAACTAAAAGCCTAGTGGACCACTTAGCAGAAAGCTTTTTCCCCTCCTCATGCTTGCTTATAGAAATCCAATAGGGCTTCGCTACCCCAGCTATCACGAGCTGCTCTGAGTTTTAAAAGGTTGTCTTTGTCTGTTTGATAACATCTGCTCCACACTCTGGTCATATGGTAGCCCTTAGGAAACAGTTCTCTAAGGCAGAAGCATATTTTATAAGATTCATATGATTTACAAACAAGAATTTTAAGTTCTAATTAGTACTTTCAGGGTGATTCATGCAAAAGAAAGATTTCCATTTGCATGTCAATGAAAACCTGCTGCCTTAGAAACCCTTGCTAAACTATGTAATTAATCTTTGTACATGAGGAAGGATTTATTTTTCTTACTTCCAGTTCTCAGGAACAGATTCAGACAGCCTTAGTGTCTTAGATATTTAAAACATCCATGATTATTGCACCATGAGGTTTTAGGTTTGGTATGTGGTGTGAGGAGAGAAAAACATCTAGTCCTCAAAGAGTTCCTTTTCTTTTACTATAATAGCCCTATTGTTTCTCTCCTCCTTCTCCCTTCCTCCTACTTTCCTCTCTCTTGTCTTTTCCTCCTCTTCCTTTCTCCTTCTGCCCTTCCTTCTCCAGCATTGTATTTCTCTTTTAGAAATATTTAGGACCAGTGCTTGCTGTGTGGTAACTTTGATTTTGTTAGCTCTTATATTAGGATTACTCATTTTCACACTGTGCAATTATTAATTAAAAAATGCTTTATTTTAAAGTTCTTTCAAATTTTAACTAAGCACTACCATGATAATTGGATTTCTAATTTTTAGATATTGCATTATTTTTTTTAAACGTTGGCTCTTTTGTCCAATAAACTGATTCAGTGGAAAGAATTAATACACAACTGGAACCTGAGAGATATTTGTTAACAGTAAATAAGAGGTACTTAATTCCTTAAGTTAGATGCATATACTGCTTATGAAAGAAGTGATTATATATATATATATATATATATATATATATATATATATATGAGTTCTGTCTCTCTCTCTCTCTATATATATATATCTTATATATGAGTTCCGTCATTTCAGTATACCTTCTTTTGGGAGACCAGAATTACCCTTTATTTTTTTCATAGTATTTTGTAAATTTGGGATTGTGTATCATTCAAACTAGCAAGAATGAAAGTTCTCCCTTCCCATGACCACATTGACTCTGGTCTGATCTAAGATGAGCTGATCAGAGTTTTTCTTGCGATTTGTGCTGGATCTCTCAGGAAACATACAACATGTAGGACTGGGACCAGCAGTGGTTACCTTGCTGCCCTAGGAAAAGATTCTATCTAAAAGCAAAGCTAAACAGAGGCAGGTGGTGTTGGATGAGAGCAAGAAAGGAGACTGAGAGAGCTGATGCCATTGACTGCATTCCTGGAGGTTTACACGTGGAAGGCACTATATATATATATATATATATATATATATAGTGATGGAATGTATGACTTTATTGGACAAAGAACAGCCAAAAAAAATAAATCAGGGAGGAAAAATGGAGCATGGCACATCTGGGACTTTAAATGTTTGCAGTAGCTGAGGTTTCAGGGTGCTGGTTGTTTAGTGGCAGGGATGAGCTGAAAGTACATAAGGGACTGATTATGAGAAGGACCTTGATTGCCAAGTTAAGGAGCTTGGATTTGCTCCTGAAGGCAATAAGGAGCCATTAAAGGCATTTAAGCAGGCGTCTGACATGGCTAGATTTGCCCAAAGCTGATCTGTGTTGAGGAAATACGTAAAGTTGGAATAATTTTTAAATATCAACGTTGCTGTTTCCATTCAGAAGCATCAAATCAATAGTAGGAAAATTTGAAGGTCTAAATCTAATCTTAAAGATCAATTTTAAAAAAACTGTGAGTTTATCTTGTCATTTATGACATTATAAAACAGTGTGGAGACATTGTTATGAATATATCGATTTGATCTTAGAGATTCCAGTTATATTATAAAAGCTAAGTGAGCAAATAAAAAGCACTACAACTGCTGAAATCTGAATCAGTAGAAATAACTAAATTTAGAAAATAGAAGAATTAACTTTAGAGTGAGGTACTACAATGGGAATTACTTTGGTTCTATTGTTTCAGAATAGACAGCCATATTCAGAAATCAATTAAACCATAAATGTTGTGTAAATATTCTGTATATTTAAGATAATGCAAGCTGTAATACCTGTATATCAAGTGCACTCAAATTTAAATAATATTATTATAATATTAATATATTAATATACAGTACTTTTCAGTGTGAAAAGTTCTTTTCTATCTATGTTTGCTAATCCCAACATCTCTGTGATTCGGGCTCTGCAGCTTACTTTACAGATAAGAAAACTGAGGCTCGAAGATGGTAGTACTAATGTGCTCAAGGGCACACAGAGAATCTGGCCAAACTGAGATTTGTATGTGACTGAATCTAAAGCCCAAGAGTTTTTGGTTTGTTTTTGCTTCAAATACTGTATTCCTTGCTTTTCAAGACAGCGTAACAGCTGACCAAGGGCAGCCAGGTAACTGAGTCAGGAATTAGGTGTCTACCCTGTACGGTGGATGCTTGGGGTGAGTCAGGCACAGTCTAGTGGAACCAGAGCCTTGCACTGCCCTTCTGCAAGTGAGCCTTGTCCTTAGGCTTTTGATTGCAGTATCTGGTAATACTGCAGATTACTGCAGACACTGCAGTATTACTGCAAATACCTCTGGTATTTCAGTTCCCTGAAGGAGAGTAATCTTGCGCTGGATCTTTCGCCCTTGAGTCTTTTTTCTCTTTTACTTCTCCTTGCCAGCCAAGATAAAGGTTAGAATATCTTCCCAGTATTAATGTGACTAAGCACCCAGTTCATATGAGTGACTACATTCCTTCCGATGGGTTGATAACCAAGTGTCAATATTTTTCACCCAACTTGAGGCATTTCATTGTCTGAACTCTTGCTGTAGACCTGGTTAGGTAAGAATGCCAGTCTAAATCAACATGGGGCCACACAGGCTTTTGGATGCTGGATTTTCACTTAATGCCTGTTCCCTCAGGGATGAGTACTTAGAGCTCCTGGATGCCACCGTGTCTTATGCGTTTTGGTGCCAGCAGTACCCCTTCTCTCTGTTGCCTGGCTAACTCCTACCCAGTCTTCTACTCTCAGCTCACGCATTTCTTTCTCCCCAAACCTTTCCAGACAGCATTAGTGTTAATTTAGGTTTCTCTTCTGTGAGTTCCCACTTGTATTACAGTGGATTTCACATTGTATTGCAAATGTCTATTTCTCAGACTCAGCAACGTCTTAGATGCGGGGCCTGTGTTTTCGTCTTTTTAGTTCCAGGGCTGTTTATAAAGAGTCTGGAGCCAGTGAATGTCTGTGGGACTAAAGACTGACTGCCTGAGTGAAAACAATGGGACTTTGAAATAATGAAAAAACAAATAAAATCCCCAAATATATGTCTTACATGTATAGACAATTTCTATGAATAACTTAGACTTTTGGCCTTTAGAATTATTGGAAGAGCCTCTTGGTGGACATGCACTAGGAAACACAGGCAAAGAGAAATGAACTAATATTTATTTAGGACCTTGTCCTAGGACTGATTAGAACTGGCTTATGTATATGTTATCCCATTTGATCTTTACAGTAATTCCATAGGCAAATATATTCTATCTCTTCCTTTTATGAATGAACTAAATTTTAAAGAAGTTGAATTACCTTTCACTAAATTCTAACATTTAGTAAGTAAAAATGGGACAGGATCACAGGAGAGAAAGCTCAAAAGTCTGATAGACTTAAATTTTAATACTTGCTCTGCATGTTATGTCTAAAATTTGGGGTATTCATTCTCCCTAAGATTCTTCTGTGTATATGCACATTTGTGTATATGGGCACATCTGTGTGTATGAACCATGGACCTGAGAATGCCTGATTATGAGTTTGTTGTAAAGATAAATGAGCTGACACACATAAAGTGTGACCAGATGGTGATTATTCTGCTTTCAAAGCCCAATAATTACTGAGTACTATACAGTCTTCTCTCTTCTCACTATACTAAGCTTTCCTCAGAAAAAGTCACTGCCATATTGTGGATATCAGTGAACAGTTTGGGTCTTCATTAGCTGAAAAGTGGGCAAAGGAACATCCTCAAACCATTCCTGAGGGATTTTACTCCTAAGATGTTCCTTGAGGAATGATAGCAGTCCAAGGCAGACCTAGAAATGAGCTCCTGTCTGTAATGCTCCCAGGAAGATCCAACCCTGGGACAATGCTTGGACCAACCAGGGTAGTGTCTCATCCACTGTACCGTGACATGTAGGACATTTGACTACATTGGATCGTGTTTGAATTGACTTCATTGTGGTCTCTGTGTACTGGCAATTGCTTTAGCTATTTGGAGTTCTCCAGAGCAAAGGATCCAGCAAGGAGTACTCTTAACATTTCCAGGCACCCTGCTAGTGTAGAGCTAATGAGATCCGTCTGAGGGATCTCATCATTACCCTTTATTTTTGGAGGGTAAGGACCAAGTCCAGGGCTTGGATAGCTCTCTTCTATTTCTTTAGCTCCCCTCACCCACAGAGCACCAGCTGACTAACTCACTGAGGTAATCCACAAAAAAGAAAAGGAAAAAAAAATGCCTATCTAGTACATATGACATGGAAATACTGCCTACATGTGGAAAAAGTTTAAAAAATGTGACAAAGTAATAAAGTCTCTTTTTATAAATTGGAGAATATTCATCAGAGAAAGTTAAGGCAAAAAATCAAGGGAGATAAAAACATTTCTCTGTCTGTAGTGGCTGTCAAGGCATTGTGCTTACGGATGCTACATTAACTGCCTAAAGCATGCTCCTGTGCTTCTTAAGGCAGTAGAAGCTTTCAGGACCAAGTGGAGCTGCACTTCACAGTTCCTCTCAATGAAGTCAGTGTGAGCCCTCTGAATAGAAACGCCTCAAAGGATGTGGAATGGAATGAGAATCAGGTTCACCCAAAATGATAAAACCATACAGATGAAGTAAAAGAAATTTTACCTTAGAGCATTGACAAAGATTGTCTCGGCTCCTTGGGGAGCTCAGTCCTGTGTTGGCAGCATTCATGGTAGAATTTCCTTTGTGGAACTTGGCTTTCTAAAAGCCGCCAAAACTTGAATCAAAGGGTCTTGTGAAAACAGAAGTTGGCATTTTTTAAACTTTATGAGTTATTAGGGAAGTCCCCTCAAATGAAATTAACTTTAGATCATGGAAAACAATGGCAAAAGCCTAGAAAACACAATTCATGCACTTCAGATGAGCTAAAATATAATAGTTAACTCATTGAGTGGGTGGAGAGGGTTTAAGAATTACTTTTAGAAGGGCTAAAACAGTTCAGAGCTATTTCTTAAAAATATCTTATTTCATTGCAGAAAGATCTCTCCCTGCTCTTATTGAAGATTTGGCTCTGTTAGTCATGATTTCTTACCCTTATCTACAATCTATGATTCATTTTTTTTTATAACATTCTCTGTTTTATGAAAAGCTTTTTTTCTTTTCTTTTTTTAAATCCAATCTTACCTGTGATTAGTCCTGCCCTACTTTCTCATGTCACCTTCAAAAAAGTGGTAAAGCCCAAGTTTCCTCCAAAAATAGACATTATTTGAGTCTCCTTGTTCTATAGCTGTGGTGTCATTAGGGACTTAGGTGGCAGTGCAGATACTAAGAAGAAATATGTCATTTGGTTCTGAGGTCAGCCTAGTTTAGGGAGGAAAGAGCAGTCTGGTGGTGAAACACCCTACAAAATAATATCTCTGATTCAACTCACAGAAAGCTCGCTGGAATTAAAAGACACCACCAATATTTTTTTCCTGCTAATCAGGGCTGTATCTATCTGACCTAGATTATCAGACTGTGAAAAGTGGATATGAGTCCTCTGCAAAGTAAAGTCTTAAGGTCTTGGGACTGAAAAGAAGCTTAAGATCTTCCTATTGCAACACTTCTAATTCTTGGATCTGTCTTCAATAATTTCTCCAGGTGGTTCTCTAGTCTTTTCAGATAGATTTCTAACAAAAAACCTAGTAGTCATGGGAATGTGAGCTCTTTGAGGGCATGGGGACTGCTTTTTTTCTCCCCCACTGTTATCATCTCTTGGATCTAAACAGTACTTAGTATCTATTATAACCTTACTAAAAATTTGATGAATGAATTAAAGAATGAAGGACCACTCTGAACTACTCTTAACTGCATAGTAATTTTGGCATAAAAACATATATGTGACCTACTTTCTTTCTACTCCTTCTCTAGCCATCTCTCCTTTACCCCTTCCTCCTCCTTTCCTTGTGTGGCAGGCATAGAAATCACCTATCCTAGAAACAAGAAGCTAACACTTAGCTGTCTGTACACCCAAGGTAACTTCTTATCTGTTCTTGTCATTAATGTGTTTAAAGAAGACTAATTTAATACAAATTAAGGGGTCACTAGCTCGGTGACCCATTTTACTTAAGTTCTACGTGTCTGTTTTTTCATCTGTAAAATGGAGATAATAATTGCAACTCCCTGAGATGTTTGTGTGAATACCCAGTGCCATATTATATATAAAGTACTTCACAACGGTACCTGACATATAGTTGGCACTCAATAAACATTAGAAAGTTGATGCCTTATGAAATAGTGTTTACTACGTTTATTCATCTTTGACTATTCTGGTTATTTCTCACTGCATAACAAATCGCTGCTTTCATTTTTCTGTACATTGATTGAGCTCAGATGTGTGATTCTCACTATGGTTTCTCACATGTGTAAGTGAGGACCCAGAGACATCTGAATACTTGCCTGAATTGGATGTCTAAGAGGGTACACAACATGGCTGGCAACTGAAGCTGGCCGTTGACTGGGAGCTCAGCTGAGACTATCAATTAGAGTGTCTACATTTAGCCTCTCCAGGTGGTTTAAGCTTCTCTAAGCATGATGGCTAGGTCATGAAAGGGATCATCCCAAGAGCGAGCATTACAGGTGACCCAAATAGATGTAGAAAGGCTTAATATGCCCTAGCATCAGAGGTTACATGCTGCAACTTCTGCCATATCCTGTTGATCCAAGCAGTCACAAGGCTTGCCTGGATTCAATGGGGTGGATAGATTCCATCTCTTGAGTGCCAGAGTGACAAGGTTACATCACAGAACAGCTTGTGAGAGAGAGAGAAATTGTTGCCATCTTTGGAGAGTTTCATCAGCCACATTGACTATCAATTTTTTTCCTTTATATTTGAGATTCAATTCATTGCTTTATTATTTTTCTTCTGAAACATTTAAGGCCATATAGAAAAGTTTCAACCCTCAAACCCTCTTTTTATATGCTAAAACTTTCAAAAATCTGCAGATTATTTAGTGGCTTTAGCGAACATTTTCTGGATTAATATTATAGATGCTTCAATTTTTCTGTAGAAAAACATGGTTTAAAAATCTTTTGATATTGATATTGTTCTTGGGGGTTGAATGCAGTTACTGAAATAGCTTTATAAAAAGTGGTTAAGAGCAATATACCAGTCATGGTTTGTTTCATCGCATTGAGTTAAATAGTGTAGCTGGCCATTTGTTTCACTCTTTTACCTTCAGATCACCCAACAAAAAGACATTTGAATTAAAATAATTCATACTATGTGTTACTTGGTTATTCATATCCATATCTCTAGTCTTTCACAGTCCTAACATAATAATGTATAATATTTTATAGTCCTCAGTGGCTCACATAGCATTTTCACATGCAATATCTCACTTGATCTGTATAATACAACTATGTTACCTAAGTGTATGGTATTTCTGCCTTCCCATGAAGGTACTGAAACTCAGAGAGGTTAAAAGATTTTTCCAACAAGGGAGCGGGGATTCGAGTTACAGGTATCCACTCTTTGCAAGTTTAAAAATATTCATTCAGTTATCAAATTTCTTTTTTTAATAAATTTTATTTATTTATTTATTTATTTTTGGCTGTATTGGGTCTCCGTTGCTGTGTGTGGGCTTTCTCTAGTTGTGGCGAGCGGGGGCTATTCTTCATTGGGGTGCATGGGCTTCTCATTGCGGTGGCTTCTCTTGTTGCGGAGCACGGGCTCTAGGTGCATAGGCTTCAGTAGTTGTGGCTCACGGGGTCTAGAGCGCAGGCTCAGTAGTTGTGGCGCACGGGCTTAGTTGCTCCGTGGCATGTGGGATCTTCCTGGCCCAGGGCTCAAACCCGTGTCCCCTGCATTGGCAGGTGGATTCTTAACCACTGCACCACCAGGGAAGCCCCTCATTCAGTTTTCAAATTTCTGATTCTTTTCCTTATAGAAATCAAAATTAGTATAGGTCCAACACTCATTCCAAACATCTGTCATTTGGCTAACACCAATATAGTATCTAGAAAAGCTGTAATTATTTTCCCAGCTTCCCTTGTAACTAAGTGCTACCTTGTAAAACATTTTCAACCAATAAGACATAAATGGGGGTCTTCTAGGAGGATTCTGGAAATATTTTTATTCTTTTGTTGAAAAGAAAAGGTAAAGCTGATTCTTTCCTTTCCACTTGCTTCCCATCGTGACTGCAGTAAAAATGATCAGGACTGCAATCATTATCTAGTGACTGTGAGGAAAAGACATGAAAACTATAGGCATGCTGGTTCTGACATTGTTGAGCCACTAATCCAATGACAACAATCAACTTCTTCCAGATTATTTTCTAAACAAATATATGTGTTAAACAACTCCAGTCTTCTTGGTTTAAGCTGATCACGGTTGGGTATTGTTACCACCAACAGAACACATTTTCCCCCCAAAATTTTCCTTCCTTCCTCCCTCCCTCCCTTCCTTCCTTTTCCTTTTTCTTTTTTTCTTCAGCCTGTGATGCATATTGGAAGGTGTGAGTGATACTAAGGAAGAAGTAGCCTATTTGAGAGGAGTTCAATGGATATTGTCAAGAGATTCTATTGGTAAACTTTCATTTTTAGGAAGAGAAATCAGCAGAGACAAAGTAATGAGAATGATAAAGCACTGAACCTAGAAATACTCTAGTTGGCTAACAAGTTATAGAAATACTATTTATCCTCTTATCTGATTTACCAACACAAATACTTAGTACATTAATTGTTTAATTAATTAATTAATTACTATACCACCAGGAATAAAAATTGGCCATAAGTTAGCCATAAAATTGGAAAGATATTTGGAAGTATTTTGTTGTTGCTGTTTTGGGGAAGTACACAGTGAACTGCCGATTCATTATGGTGTTACATAAACCATGCTGTTGTGCCCAAAGTATCAATATCTGTAAAATAACCAAATATAAGTATACTTTCTGATAAAGATTGATAATGTGTTCATCTCGGTTAGTCACATCTCTTACATTACCCTTTTCTTCTCCTACACTTCAGCTTGGGACATGTAAAATT
This sequence comes from Balaenoptera acutorostrata, assembly GCF_949987535.1. Taxonomy (NCBI): domain Eukaryota; kingdom Metazoa; phylum Chordata; class Mammalia; order Artiodactyla; family Balaenopteridae; genus Balaenoptera; species Balaenoptera acutorostrata. Next base: position 28,593,131 of record NC_080065.1, on the reverse strand, counting down.
TCTCGTTGGATGCTTGTATATACTATTCCTTCTGCCTGGACTCTATTTCCTTTTTTCATTGGTTAGCTTCTAATCATCCTGCCAATCTCAGTTAAGGCTTTACTTCCTCCGAAAAGATTTCCCTGACACATAAGTTTAGCTGCTTTTTCCATATGCTTCCTCAGGTCTTTCCTCTGTCATAACCTGCAGTTTCTTTTTTACTTGTCAATTCCTTGCTATACTCTAAGTTCCACGAGGATAAAGATAATACCTTTCATCTTTGTATCCTCAGAGCCTTTCCTGGTACACAGTGGGTACTTAAAACTTGTTGTGTAATTGACAGAATCAATTTAATTATCCTTTTATAATTCTTACATGTGCTTTAAACATGTAAATCTTTAATTAGTTGAAAGAAGCAAGTCTAGATTATTAAATTCACTTGTATGATTTTATTTTTGTCATCATAAGTGAAAGAAATAATCCTTTCTTTTGAAGTTTTCCTCCTTTTTATATTCAATACAGACTCTTGTCTAATTTTCCAATTTCTTCTTTGACATTCTTTATATGCGAGAGAGCTATCAGTCTTCTCGTTTGCCAATCTTTGTTTGCCAAGTGTGAATGTTCAAAGCCAGAATAATTTCCACATAACATATACTACATTTTCCTACCTAAAAGTTCAAAGAGAAACACTATGCTTGACATGATTTATTTTTGCAAATATGTGTAGCCTGCTTTAATATGTGAAAACATTTTTCATTAGGTTCCTGAGGGGGACAATTATATCTCACTGGATATACATCTCTATTTTAACAAAGTGTTACTCATTCCAATTTTGTTTTGTTTTGTTTTGTCACCTAGTATCTCAAAAGAATACATATTCTTAAGTATAAATATTCCTGAGATGGATTTCACAGTACATAAGATAGGTGGTTTTAAAACATCTAATATGTTGAAACTGTTTAAACCTAATTTTAAATTCATTCCTGGGTTTTCTTTTGCAAGATTTTTGTCAGATTTGCATAACATCAACTAATGGCCAAATCAATATTCTAAAGTTCAAATCTCCTTCATTCACCTTTCAAATTAGCAAATTGATCTATTTTTTCCTTTGCTAACCTCATATTTTTCAATTCATTTATACAATTATTTTCATTTTCCTTTTGTGTTTTATTTTCTGGTATGGCATCTCTGACAGTATTGTTTTATTTATATTATTTTTATGTCGTCTTGAATAATTGTGACTCTTTTCAATTATTCAGCTCTTAGAACACTTCAAAATTGAAACTCATTAGCCTGCTTGCTTTTTTTTTCTCCTCACATTTGTAGGGAGAGATAATGATACATAGCTCCTTCTTCCCCAGTACTCCTTTGCTAACGGAGAGTCTCAGACACCATTGGATTGCTTAAGCAATGCCTGGACACCATTTTTTAAAATTTATTTATTTAGTTATTTATTTTTGGCTGTGCTGGGTCTTCGTTGCTGCGTGCGGGCTTTCTCTAGTTGCGGTGAGTGGGGGCTACTTTTTGTTGTGGTGCACAGGCTTCTCATCGCAGTGGCTTCTCTTGTTGCGGAGCATGGGCTCTAGGCGCGTGGGCTTCAGTAGTTGTGGCACACGGGCTCAGTAGTTGTGGCTCACGGGCTCTAGAGCGCAGGCTCAGTATTTGTGGCGCACGGGCTTAGTTGCTCTGGGGCATGTGAGATCTTCCTGGACCAGGGATCGAATCCGTGTCCCCTGCATTGGCAGGCGGATTCTTAACCACTGTACCACCAGGGAAGTTGGACACCATATTTTTACTCTTCCCTTTCATTAACTCTCCATATGAAATAAATCTCAAAATACTCTCCATTTTACTTTCTCAGTATCTGTTGCATGAGTCCATCTCTCCTCCCCTCTGCTACTGTCCCACTGGGCTTTCATCATTTCTCATCTACCTTTATGAGAAAACCTCCTAACCATTTCTACCTTCCCATCCTACCACATATTCTACCAGGTAATGTTTCCAAAGATTACTTTGGAAATCTCATCATTTTAGTTCTCTGTGTGCAATCACACAATTATTTCCGTCTCTCGTGGGAAAAGGTAAAGTTCCTTAATGTGGTTAGACCTCAGTCCTCCTGAATTTTTTTCAAACAAAACTTCAAACAAGTCTTATTCTTTTGCCTTCCTGATCTCCTGACCTTTTGCATAAAATGGTTCCTTTGGCTGGAAAACCCTCTTCCCTAACCCCATTGCCCCACCCACTTTCTGTTTCTTCCCAAGGCTAACTCAGCCTTCAGATCTTAGCTTCAAAAAGCTTTGGAAGCCTAGCCTCCACCCTCTTCTCCCAAGTAGGATGCTTAGTTCCCAGCCTGGGTTTTCACGTGAAGTCTTATACTTCCCTTCTAACTCTTAGCCTCCTGAACTAGTATGGCCTCTTGGTGTGCCTTTCACATTGTTGGAAATTCTGTGAGGTTAGACCATCTGTATTTTTTCCTACCTTGTCCCTGATTCAAAGCACATAATTATTATTTATAAAATAAATTAATTCTCAAAAGTTACTTCCTGAATAATTCCTTTAGGTAGGTAAAATGCTGTAATTCTTTTCTATCAATGTTATGAGTGTTCTAAAATTATTAATCTGAAGTCTATATTTTTACCTTTCTCACAGCTCTCTTAGTGTTTCAGACTACACAATCTTACGATGACTATCTTTCAAATTGTCTTTCTTGAGAAAAATGAGTCACTGTTTGATTTTTATGTGCACTGACAGGGACCTCAAATTGTTACTTTATTATGCATAGCTCATAGTGCCTTAGATTTATTTAACTGGAAAAGTCCATATGTGTGGTTTCTAATTCTGCTAATATAATGATGTTGGGCCAAGGGGAGGTATAGAAAAGTTTCAAAATTACTTACCATTTCTATTAATTAATAATTGGTTCAGCTCTTCTTAGTAAAAATGCAATATCCCTTTAATTATACTAAGATCCCTCTATTGTAGAGTGCAAATAAGGTTAAAAGCTATGTGGCATACTATTTTAAAGATAAAGCCTTGTACAAAAAGGTTTAGGGATCAGTAACTGGTACTTTGTCAGTACATAAAATAATTATTACCTCTCTAATCTAACAGAGAATATTTTATATGATGGGAAAGTGGGATTAAATAATTGCCTCCTCAAGGCAAGTTTCTCTTGACTTAAAGCTACCAGTATGAGAGAGAAGAGAAATAAGTTTAAATTAACACAACATTAAAGACAATAATTTAGGGTAACACATGTTTTCAAAGTTGTATTTTATTGGTGAAATTTCACAATCCACAGAACATGAAATAGGATACTTACCTTTTGTAAACTCACTGTACTAGGCTAAAGATGGAAATTCTTTTATAGATGCATCTTTCTTTCCAACTTCAAATCTTTCAGGAAGCTTAATTTTAATTAATTGAACCTGAATTCACTTACCAATAGTATTAAGACATTGAGTTCAAATATCTAGCCATGAAGTGGTTTCTTAGGATTTTTTGGCAGGCAACTCACTCGCCTCCTCAAATTCTTTCCTTTGTCCGGTTAACTAACTACACTCTAACTACCAGCTCTAGTCTTTTTGTACTTAACACATTCACCAGCCTCTACTTACCTTATTCATCATATCCATGTAGTGTACCCCTATTTGGATATCAGCAGATCCTCTCTTTTCTGCTCATAAAGAGTAAGCCCTATCCAACCTTGTTTGTGCTGTGTGGTCCTGCTCACCCACCCTCATGGCCTTCGCATGCCTGCTTTGTTGAACCTCTGTATATCGAGTACTTTGTACTATCTTGTATATGGTGGATGCACAATTCATTTATGAGTGCCTAAATGAATGATTGAATGCCTGACTCGAGCTGGGTTCATCAAATCCTCTCACTTGAAAATTACAACTGAGAAACATGTTACTGAGAATTGGTGGCTAAGTCGCAGTAATCGTAGAGCTCAAGGGGGAAAATCTACAGGTTGCTGATGCTAAATTATCCATACCTGATCAGGTTCCTATTCCATTGAAGTGTGGTTGCCAGCTCGCTTTAGACTATGAGAGGTACTCCAGTATATATCTTGTAATCTCTATTGTACAGTTGCTTTCCTTGCAACCACTAATTCACGCACTCTCAACCATCACTTTTATCTGAAAGTGTTTGTTTGAGTGTGAATGGGTAGCAATAGATTACACATATACACACATATATGAGTATATATTGTATTCCTCTAAAAAAAACATGAAGCAAACACAAATGAAATACATCATCTACAATAGTGTATCTGTTAATACATGTTGTTTATCAACCTGGAATTACATATGGATTTATTACTTTTTGTATGTGTCTCTTGGCATCAGGTATATGTGTCTCTGGACATAAAAGTTTGAGAAGGCATATATTTTAAATGAGTATAGGTTATCTATGTGCAAATAGATGTACTCAGGACAATATGTGATTTTAGTGTAAGCTACCATTTATTATATGCTCTTTTATGGATTGAAAGCCACTGTGCTCCCTTTTATCTTTTTCATATTATGGAAGGATTTTATTACTCTATTTATTTTGTGTTTGTGTCTTGTTTTCATTAACTTAAAGATCAATCTATTTTTAAAAGGTGGTCTGAAGAACAACAAAAACAATAAGAAAAAATGAACTTTTTTAGCTACTTATTCTTTGCTTCTTCCTCTTTCTCCTCCTCCATTAGTCGTATTTGTTCTGGTTCATTGATCAAACTAGGCATTTTATGTTCAAAATGTTTCTATTTAGAATTTCTTCCACTTGAGAGATGAAAGTCTTAAATAGTTTCCTTTCTATTATATTTCCTTCATATTAAAACAGTGTAGCCACTTTGACCATGCCATTTTGATTAATCTTTCTTTCATACTATAGACCCTTTTAAAAACAGAATATTCTGTTTGCTGATTATCAAATGATATTTGGATCTCTAATTTCTGGGTTTTTTTTCATAAACTGGAAATAATGAAGAGATAATAGATTACTCTAAATTTGTACTTCCTTCTAAAACAGAAACTTAAAACATTTCTAATAATTATGAATATATAATTGTGAATAAGAGTGGATACACTTTCCTGCTAGGAAAGGATGTTTTCAAGGTGTACAGAGGAGAGACTCAAGATTCACCTAGAGTTTCTTGTAATAAGTCCCATTCTAGGCTTGCTAATTATCTTTTAATGGAAAGAAGCTCCAAGTGTCTGCATCCCCTATAACCTAGAATTCTAATTCCATAATTGCATTTTACTTTATATGTGGGATGGAATGACGACATGAGAATATTTCAAGATTTGGTGCTAGAATTTTCCCAACTCCAGTCTCAGGAATATTGTTGGATGTTTGTTTTTCCCCAAACATCAGAATATTCTGAAGATGATTTTTCAGTAGGGCAAAGATAGGTGCCATTCCAAGGGAACTGGCTTATGCTTTATTGTGGCAAATGCTTCTTCCTTTGGGAACGTCTACCTCTACCAACACAGTTCCCAAAATGTCCTTCCTCTCCAACATTGTCACAGCCAGTCATCCCCCCCCACCAATAAATCTATAAATTTCAGGTTTTTCTTTAATAAAAAAAATCAGTTGTATCCCGCTGAATGTATATCATGGATAAGTACACTCCAGTATATTTCTGCTAGTATGTTTACCAAGGGGTATAGTTAAGAGCCATATTTACAGTGGTATTTGATTGGAGTTAGTCCTTATAATTTTATCATTTTAGATAAGTTTATGTTTCTTGGTTTCAGTTGGTTTATCATAGTAGTCTATCTTGCTTTATTGTCTTTTAAGGTATTCCAAGATGGGTCAGGAATTTGGGTGTTCAAGGTTAACCTGGTAGTCTGAAGGGGGTGAGGGTATGTGTCAAATGAGGTAGGACTGATTTAGGTGCCAAATCATGGTAGCCTGTGATGTAGTTATGATCTGTCATTGTGTACGATTTCCTGCACTCTCATACAGCCAAGACAAAGTTTGTTATATATTGGAGATGGCAGTACCGGAAATAGGTAAGAAATTTTAGTTTCTTCTTGAAGTTTATAAGACTATTTTCAAGTAAATGATTTTCTAAAGAAATGGGTCTTTGGTGAGACACCAGGGAATAATGGAAATAGATTCAGAAAAATGCCACAAGCTTATTTTATTGATTACATTCCCATGAGTTTAAATGTAATTTTTAATTAGAGTGTATTACTGAAAATACCTTTTTCTATTTATTTAAAAATATCGACCATATTTTGACCCTTTTAACTTATAGCTAGAGTGACAGAGTCTGTGAAGGGTTTAGAAAAAAATCAATCTATGATCTGCCCTTGACATGATTAGCCATTTCCTGAATAAGTGATAGTAACACTTTAACGGGTTAAGACTGTCCGTGTTTTTTCTCAAATCAAGTGTATTAATATTTAATTTACAAAATTGTTAAACTGTACAAAATACATTTGAAAAATCCACCACTATTTTTCCATATTTAATGATGTTGATTTTAGGAAAAGATGATGACATAAACACTAAGATACAATGATGAGTATATGTGAAGTATATAATTGGTATATTTATCCAAACGATTCAGTGCAATTATTATCTTTGCTTGATAAACTGCAATAAAAATGGACTTGTTATTGGCATTTACATGATGTATCTGAATTTATTTTTTTAATTGAAGTATAGTTGATTTACAATGTTGTGTTAGTTTCAGGAGTCCAATATAGTGATTCAATATTTTTATAGATTATACTCTATTTAAATTTATTGTAAAATATTGGTTATATTCCCTGTGAAATATATAAATCCTTGTATCTTATTTCTTTTATACCTAGTAGACTGTAACTCTTAATCCCTTTCCTCTATGTTGCCCCTCACCCCATCCTTCTCCCCACTGATAAACACTAGTTTGTTCTCTGTATCTATGAGTCTGTTTATTTTGTTATATTTATTTATTTTGTTGTTTTTTTCGGTTTGTTTTCTTTTAGATTCCGAACAAATAAGTGAAAACAGAACATTTGTCTTTCTCTGTCTGACTTAGTCACTAAGTATAATACTCTCCAGGCCCATCCATGTTGTTGAAAATGGCAGAATTTCATTCATTTTATGGCTGAGTAATTTTCCATTGTATATATATTCCACAGCCTCTTTATCCATTCATCTGTTGACGTTTAGGTTGCTTCCATATCTTGGCTATTGTAAATGATGCTGCTATGAACATTGGGGTGTATGTATCTTTTTGAATTAGTGTTTTCATTTTCTTTGGATATATACCCAGCAGTGGGATTGCTTTATCATATGGTAGTTCTACTTTTAATTTTTTGAGAAACCTCCATACTCTTTTCCCTAATGGCTGTACCAATTTACATTTCCACCAACAGTGAACAAGGGTTCCCTTTTCTCCACATCCTTGCCATATTTATTATTTGTTGTCTTTTTGATGATAGCCATTCTGACACGTGTGAGGTGATATCTCACTGTGGTTCTGATTTACATTTCCATGATGATTAGTGTTTTTGAGGATCTTTTCATGTGCCTGTTAGCCATCTGTAGGTCTTTTTTGAAAAAATACCTATTCAGGTCCTCTGCTCATTTTTTTAATTGAGCTGTTTGGTTTTTTTTTTTGATATTGAGTTGTATGAGCTGTTCATATATTTTAGATATTAACCTCTTATAATTTACAAATACTTTCTCCCATTCAGTAAGTTGTCTTTTCATTTTGTCCATGGTTTCCTTTGCTGTTCAAAAGCTTTTAAGTTTGATTAGGTCCCATTTGTTTATTTTTGCTTTTGTTTTCTTTGCCTGAGGGACAGATCCAAAAACAGTAGTAATAAAATTTATGTCAAAGAGTGGACTGCCTATGTTTTCTTCTAGGAGTTTTATGGCTTCTGGTCTTACATTTAGGCCTTTAATCCATTTTGAGTTTATTTTTGTGAGAAAATGTGCCAATTTTATTCTTTTACATGTAGCTGTCCAGTTTTCACAACATCACCATTGAAGAGACTGTCTTTTCCTCATTGTATATTTTTGCCTCCTTTGCTGTAGATTAATTGACCATAAGTGTGTGGGTTTATTTCTGGGCTCTCTATTTTGTTCCATTGATCAGTGTGTATGGTTTTGTGCCAATACCATATGGTTTTAATTACTCTAGCTTTGTAGTATAGTCTGAAGTCAAGGAGCATGAAACCCCCAACTTTGTTCTTTTTTTTCTCAAGATTGCTTTGGATATTTGATTTCTACTTTGTTTTCATACAAATTTTAGGATTATTTGTTCTACTTCTGTGAAAAACATCATGGGTATTTTGATAAGGATTGCATTAAATCTGTAGATTGCTATGATTGCTATAGACATTTTAACAATATTAATTCTTCCAATCCATGAACACTGGGTATGTTTCCATTTCTTTGTATTATCTTCAATTTTCTTCATCAATTTCTCATAGATTTCAGCATATAGGTCTTTCACCTCCTTGGTTAACTTTATTCCTAGGTATTTTATTCTTTCTGATGTGATTGTAAGTAGGATTGTTTTCTTGCTTTCTCTTTCTGATAGTTAATAATTAGTTTATAGAAAAGCAAGTGTTAATATTGTATCTTGAAACTACTTTATTAGTTCTAATAGTTCGTGTTTTTTTTTTGTGGAGATGTAAGGGTCTTCTATAAATAGTATAGTATACTATACTATACTGGTGAGAGTGGGCATCCTCGTCTTGTTCATAATTTTAAAAGAAAAGCTTTCAGTTTTTCACCATTGTGTATGATGTTAGTGGTGCCTTTATTATGTTTCCTATGTTTCCAGATAATTTCCTCTGTACCAACTGTGTTGAGAGTTTTTTTCATGAATGGGTGTTGAATTTTGTCAAATGCTTTTTCTGCATCTATTGAGATGATCATGTGATTTTTATCCTTCATTTTGTTAATGTGGTGTGTATCACCTTAACTGCTTAGTAGATACGGAAACACCCTTGCATCCCTGGAATAAATCCCACTTGATCATAATGTATGATCCCTTCTATATACTGTTGGATTTAGTTTGCTAATATTTTGTTTGGGATTTTTGCATCTATATTCATCAGAAATATTGGCCTGTAATTTTCTTTTTTTGGTGTCTTTGTCTTGTTTTGGTATTAGGGTAATTGTGACCATGTTGAATAAATTTGGAATTATTCCCCCTTTTTCAATTTTTTGGAATAGTTTGAGAAGTTAGTTACTAGTTCTTCTTTATATGTGTGGTAGAATTCCCTTGTGAAGCTGTCTGTTCCTGGACTTTTGTTTGTTAGGAGTTTTTAAATTAATGATCCAATTTAAGTACTAGTAATTGGTCTTTTAGACTATATTATATATATATATATATATATATATATATATATATATATATTTCCTCATTCAGTCTTGGAAGACTGTGTGTTTTGTTTCTAGGAGTTTATCCATTTCTTCTGGGTTATCCAATTTGTTGGCATATAACTGTTCATAGTATTCTCTTTGATTGTTTGTATTTCTGTGTTATTGATGACAACTTCTCTTTCCTTTTCTATTTTGTCTACTTGAGTCCTCTCTTTTTTGTTCGTAGTAAGCCTGGCTAAAGGCTTATCAATTTTGCTTATCTTTTCAAAAGAACAGGTCTTGGTTTATTTATTTAATTATTTATTTATTATTTTTAAAATACATTTATTTATTTTTGGCTGCATTGGGTCTTCTTTGCTGCATGCAGGCTTTCTCTAGTTGCGGCGAGTGGGGGCTACTCTTTCTTGCGGTGCACGGGCTTCTCATTGCAGTGGCTTCTCTTGCTGTGGAGCATGGGCTCTAGGTGTGCGGGCTTCAGTAGTTGTGGCACGTGGGCTCAGTAGTTGTGGCTCACGGGCTCTAGAGCGCAGGCTCAGTAGTTGTGGTGCACAGGCTTAGTTGCTCTGCAGAATGTGGGCTCTTCCCAGACCAGGGATCGAACCCATGTCCCTGCATTGGCAGGCAGATTCTTAATCACTGCACCACCAGGGAAGTCCCTCTTGGTTTTATTGATCTTTTCTATTGTTGCTTTGGTCTCTATTTTATTTATTTTTCTCTGGTTTTTATTATTTCCTCTCTTCTGCTAACTTTAACTTTTGTTTGTTTTTCTTTTTCTAATTCCTTTAGATGGTGGGTTAGGTTGTTTATTTGAGATTTTTCTTATTTCTTGAGGTATGCCTGTCCTGCTGTAAGTTTCAATCTTAGAACTGCTTTTGCTGCATCCCATAGATTTTGGAAAGTTGGATTTATATTTTCATTTGCCTCAAGGTATTTTCTGATTTCCTCATTGACCTTATTCATTCCTCATTGGTTTTTTAGTAACATATTGTTTAGTCTCCATATGTTTGTGTTTTTCCTTTTGTTCTTCTTGTAATTGATTTCTAGTTTCATTTCCTTGTGCTCAGAAAAGATGTTTGATATAATTTCTGTACTCTTAAATTTGTTAAGATTTGTTTTGTGGTCTTGCATGAGATCTATCTTGGAGACCATCCCACATGCATTTGAAAAGAACGTGTATTCTGCTGGGGTTTTTTTGATGGTATGTGCTACAGATATCTATTTAGTCCAACTAAATGTGTCATATAGGGTTGCTAATGACACATTTGTGTCATTTAGGGTTGCTAATGTGTCATTTAGGGTTGCTCTTTCCTTATTGCCTTTTTGTCTGGATGATCTGTCCACTGAAGTAAGTGAGGTGTTAAATTCCAACTATTATTGTATTATTGTCAATTTCTCTATTTATGTCTGTTAATATTTGTCTTATATATTTAGATTCTAATTTATTAGGTGCGTATATCTTTACAGATGTTATATCCTATTCTTTATTGGTCCCTTTATCATTATATAATGTTGTTCTTCATCTTTTATTATAGTCTTTGTTTTAAAGTTTACTTTTTCTGATATGGGTATTACTATCCCAGATTTTTTTTTTATTTCCATATGTATGGAATATCTTTTTTCATCCCCTCAGCATATAGATGGGTCTTATTTTTTTTATTTGATTAGCTTCCCTATGTCTTTTGATTGGAGCATTTATTTCACTGACATTTAAAGTGATTATTGTTAGGAATGTACTGATTATTAATAGATAGTGCCTCTTTGTTACTTGTTTTCTGGTTGTTGTGGTAGTTCTTCTCTGTTCTTCTTCTTCTGTTCTATTCCTTTACAGTTTGATATTTTTCAAGTGTTATCTTTGTGCTCTTTTCTCTCTAGTTTTTGTGTATCTGTTGTAGGTTTTTGATTTGTGGTTCCCATGGGGTTGATATATGTTGACCTATAACTATATATACACTTGTTTTAAACCGATAGTCTTTTACTTTCAAACACAATCTAAAATATCTACATTTTTACTCCCCTTCCCCACATTTTGTGTTTTTGATGTCATATTTTGCATCTTCATGGCGATTCCTTAACTGTTTATTTTAGTTACAGTTGATTTTACAATTTTTTTTTTGTTTTTTAATCTTCACAGTAGCTTATTTATGTGGTGAGCCACAGTCTTTACTATATATTGGCCTTTATCAGTAGGATTTTTCCCTTCCTATATTTTCTTATTTCTTTTTGTAGCCTTTTCTTTTCCACTTAAAGAAGACCCTTTAATACTTTTAAGGTTAGTTTATTATTGATGAACTCTGTCAGTTTCTGCTTTTCTGAGAAGCTCTTTTTCTCTCCTTCAATTCTGAATGATAGCCTTGCTGAGTAGGGCGTTCTAAGTTGTAGGTTTTTTCCTTTCAGCACTTTAAATATATCATGCCACTTTCTTCTGGCCTGCAAAGTTTCTGCTGAACAATCGGCTGATAGCGTTATGGGGGTTCCCTTGTTTGTGACTCTGTTTTTCTCTTGCTTGTTTTCTCTCTTTACCTTTAACTTTTTCCATTTTAATTATGATATGTCTTGGTATGGGTTTCTTTGGGTTCATCTTGTTTGGGACTTTGTGATTTCTGTACTTAGGTATCTGTTTCCTTTTCATGTTAGGGAAGTTCTCAGCCATAATTTCATCAGATATATTTTCTACCCCTTTCTCTCTTTTCCTTCTGAGACTCATATAATGCAAATGTTAGTAGGCTTGATGTTGTCCCAGAGACCCCTTCCCTTTAACTGTTCTATTTAAATTTTTTTTCTTTTTGTTGTTCTAATTGGATGAATTTGATTATTCTATCTTCCAGATTGCATATGTGTTCTTCTGTATCACATAATCTGCTGTTAATTCCCTCTAATGTATTTTTCATTTCAGATACTGTGTTCTTAGCTCTGACTGGTTCTTTTTTATATCTTCTAGTTCTTTGTTAAGATTATCACTCTGTTCATCATTCTTTCCCCTAGTTCAGTTAGCATTCTTCTTATTATTGCTTCGAACTCTTTATCAGGTGAATTATTTTTCTCTGTTTCATTACTTTTTTTTCTTTTTCTTTCATTTGAAACATATTCCTCTGTCTTTTCATTTTGTTTTACTTTATCTGTCTCTATGAAATTAGGTGAACAGTTACCTATCCAGGTTTTGAAGGTGTGTCCTTGTGTGGGAACTTCTCTATGTAGTCTGTGTGTGTCCTTTGGCTTTGGTGGGAGAGATGAATCTGAAGTGAACACGGGCTGTTTCTTCCACTGGAGTGTGCTGGCAGCCAGAGCCTTGGTGGGAGGTAGGCCTGGAGTTAGAGGGGCCAGAGCCTGAGCCAGGTGCCAGGCAGGGCTTCTCCTACGCTCAGTGACCATCACCACTCTGTTGGGGGTGGGGTGACGCCTGAGGGTCTGGAGGAAGAACCCTGAGAAAGTGGGGTTCCTCTTTGGTGTGGTGGCAGTCTCTGCTTTGGTTTGGGGTATGGATGGGGCCTAAAGGCTTTGGGATGCACATCTGTGCTGGTTTTACCTTTTTCCTACTGTTCCCCCCTCCCAGTTACACCCAGGCATGGGAGCTCCAGAGACAGTATTCTCTGCCCTGGAGCTAGCCTTGCTCTCTCCTGAGTGTGTACCCCACAGTGAGTGCTGGCTGGTGTATGAGCCTTGGTTCAGGCTGGGTCAGAGCCAGAGGGATTAGTGCCACACTACTGAGCTGGGCCCACCCCCTCCCAAGTGTGCACAAGGACTTGCCTCAGGGATGGCAATCTCTGTCCTCGGGCTAGCTTCACTCCCTTCTGAGTGCCTGCAGGGATGCATGCTGGCTGTGGAGGTCTCCTCCCTGGAGCTAGTCTTGCTTCCTCCTGAGTGGGGGAACCAGAGTATGTGCTGGCAATGGCTGCCTCCATCCCAGGCAGAGGCAGGGCCAGGTCTGAGCCAGCTCTGTTTCCTCCAAGTGTGCACACTTTTGTTGGTACTGGCAGCCTCTGCCTTAGTGACGAGCAACACTGGAGTAAGAGGGCCTGGAGCAGGAGCCCAGTGTGGTCTGGGGGGCTGTGCTGGGCTAGTCCTGGCAAGCTGGCCAGAGCCCCAGTTTTCAATCTGCTGTTCTGCCCTGTGACTGGGAGCCAGCAAGTCTGTGTGCAAGCTCTTCAAGAGCAGAGTCTTGGTTTCTTACTGGCCTCCAGTAAGTCCCGTTTGTTTTCAAACAGCTACGGTGGCTCATCTTCCCGATGTCAGCCCCAAGGCCTGGGGTGCCTGATATATGGCTTGAACCCCTGCTCCCCAGAGAAGATCCTTGAGCCTGTGATATCCCCCTCCTCTTCTGGGTCCCACGCTAGTGGTGTGGGTACCAATCAGACCGTTTTTCCTTCCTTCCTACCAGACTCTGTTTGGCTCTTTTTTTACAGTCTTGGTTGTAGAAGAGCTGTTCTGCTAGTCCTCAGGTGGATTCCAGCAAGAGTCACCCTATATGTAGCTGTAGTTTTGATGTGTTCATGAGGGGAGGTGAGCCCAGCGTCCTCCTACTCTGCCATCTTGACCTCTCCCTGTGGAGAAGTGTCTAAGCTTTTTGGCAATGCAAACAATTTTTCTTTAACCTCCAAATTGTTTTGTTTCTTTTTTTTTTATAGTTTGGTGATGGAATTCTACATAAATCTGGGATTTCAAGATAGTAGATTGAATTTTAAATAGTTTGAAATTTGACAATATAATATAGAAATGATTGCAGCAACATGGATAGACCTAGAGATTGTCAGACTGAGTGAAGTAAGTTAGACAGAGAAAGACAAATATCACATGATATTACTTATATGTGGAATCTAAAAAAATGGTACAAATGAATTTTTTAAAAACTAGAAATAGAGTCACAGATGTAGTAAACAAACTTATGATTACCAGGGGGGAAAGTGGGGTGGGGGGAGGGGCGGGGAGGGATAAATAGGGAGATTGGGATTGACATATACACACTACTATGTAAAAAATAGATAACTAATAAGGACCTTCTGTATAGCACAGGGAACTTTTCTCAATACTCTGTAATGACCTATATGGGAAAAGAATCTAAAAAAAGAGTGGATATATGTATATGTTTAACTGATTGACTTTACTGTACAGTAGAAACTAGCACAACATTGTAAATCAACTATACTCCAATAAAATTTTTTTTAATGTAGAAATTATATATATATATTATATATATATATATATATATATATATATATATATATATATATATATATATATATATATATGTTTTGATCCTGGACCTATTTACTCTCAGATCAATTCTTTTTTTTTTTTTTTTCCTCAGAAAGGAAAATCATGGGAGGATTACCCCAGCAGGAGGTATTTCCCCTGTGTCAGCTGCCTTCTGGCCAGGGTTAGCCAATGAGAATTACAGGTTGACAACTGGAAGGCCCCAGAAGGAAGAATCTAGATTATTTCTCCCCTTTGCTCTCTGCTTCAGGCAGCTTCTCCAGCAATAGTTGTATCTCCTTCATGGGTCCAGCTCCTGCTAGAAAGGTCCACCTTGGCCCCAGACTCCTTGTAATCTAGGGCCCTGGGCCCAGATAATATCATCTACTCCTTTGTATTATCTCTTGAGCCTGTGGGTAGAAGTGGGTTCATGCTTTTGCTAATCTTAGTGTTGCTTCCTCTCCCCTATTTGGGCATTTAAGGTCTTCCATCATATGTATGACCAATTCCCTGCATTAAATTTTATCAGTTTCAAATTCTTAGTGGTTTCAGTTTCCTGGATGAACATTGGCTGATATGTTATTTATAATACATTTTAAAGAATAGTAATGTGTAACCCCAAATCATTATTATAAATTGGAAGATTCCTGATAGGTCAGCACTTGGGACATCTGCATTAGTTTAGCTTAGATAATATAAAGACAAAAAAAATCCATACAATTGGGGAATTCATCAAGATTCTTTTATAACAGGTCATTTTTTTTCTCCAATACTGTAAAGCACTGAAACTATTTCTATACTGGGAATTAACTGCTGCTGGTGGTGGTGGTATGAGCGTTTTATGTGTTTATGTGTGTATGTGCATGTGTGTGCCTGTGTGTGTGTAAACACGTTGAGGGAACATTTGTTTAGTCTGCTTTAATGCTATTACAGCTAACATTTGTGTGTGTTTGTTTTCTTACCTCAGCTCTGGTAAATCCATGAAAAACAGATGAAAGCCAAATCTTTCATTATTTCTAAATCCCTGATTATGCCATGTTTCTCCTAAAATGTGTCCCGAAAGAGTGAGAGAAGCATCTGTAACTACATACAGGTTATGTCGTAGTCCCCTTAGTAACATTTTGTCCATATGGAGCTTAATTCTGTAAACTACCTATAACTAGGTATAAAATTCAGACAGAAAATAGCAATTTATCACAAGTGTCCAACTGGTTTCTTCTTCTTAGTGGTTATTCCCTAATCTGAAATCCAGCCCATTCACTGCCCACTTACATTTTTGAACTGTAAAATCAATAATAAATAGCAAGAACATTCCCCTAAGAGATTAGCCATGCATTCCAACTGGAAAGAACAAGTGAAGGGCACTGCCATAGAACTGTGTGCTTGGAATTCAGTGTAGGAAATAAAATATGGAAAAATGGGAATGCTCCTTTAATCAAGTTAATCAATAATGCAATGTAAGATTAAGTTTAAAATTCCACCTAAATCCAGAAATGCTCTTTAAAAGCAAATATTTAGAGAAATAAGTTTTTAATTAGTGTAATTTCAGAAATAGTTTTTGTATATTTTACTGACTTATTGATCTTCCTTTAATATAATTGAAACTGATCAGTTTAAAGAACACATTTTGAGCCCTCTTCAAACTGAAGGCTTGAAATCTGCCTTAGAATGTTGATACATTGCTCTCTGAGAAAGTGCATTATTAATTCCAAATGCATATCCAACAGAACTGTGCTATGTAGAAATATTTCAACCCAAGATACTCAATTTCCTATCTGGCTTAATTATTTTTGTATATGAGTATATGTGTGTATGCATGTATGAGTATATATGCACACACATACACATGTTTGAGAGCATATATGTATTTATATATTGTACATACCTATATATACAAGTATACATGTATATTATATATAATATATAAACTTAAACATATATAAAAATACATACATACATGCACACACATATACAATTTAGCATAAATTGTTAAATGATAGGGTATCATCTTCCTCTCATGTCCTTATATCCATTGTTTATTTTTTCCCCATAAATGTATTAATAGGAAAATGACATAAAAAATCCATTATTAAAGAAATGTTTTCCATGATTCTATTCTTTATAATAGTGTACATAGTAAAATATAATAAAGCCCTTTGGCTCTCAAGGGCTTGCAAATTATTAATTAGTAAACATAAGTATATTTAAAAAATGCAAGACTGTGGGAAAATCATAGTCAGTAAGTACCAATGCTATTTCACTGAATTCTTACCATCACTCTAGGAGGTCGTTATTACTAATTTTACTTTAGAGATAGGAAACTCATCCAGAAATTAATTTAACCAAGATCACCTGGCTAGTATGTAGCTTACTGGAAATTTGAACTTAAATATGGGCAATGCTAAAGCCCTTATTTTTTCATTATATAATGCTGATTTCCCTAATAAAAATCAATACAATAAAATTAAATATTTTGGAAGACAGCCTGTAATTAAAGGACAATTGAAATTGTACAATAGAAAATAAATTATTCATATCTGGAATGGTTTGTGAAATTTTCATAAAAGAGGAAAAATTTGATCATGTCTTAAAAACTAGGGTAGACCATGAAGAAAAGATCAGTCTTAACGTGCAAAATTTGGAAAGTAGGAAGGCATAAGCTATGTATAAGGGAGGCAAGCAAAGAAGAAAAATTTAGCTAGAATGTAAGATCCAAGAGGGTCAGAGTTTGAAGATGTTGTTGAACATGTTGATTACAGCCAAATTCGGAGGGACTTATATTCCACTTCATGAAGTTTGAATGATATTTTGGTACATAGGAAACACTCAACAAATGTGTTTTTGATTGAATTAATTAATTAATCCTATAGGCAATAGGGAGTGTTGATGGTTTTTAGTGTAGAAGCATGGTATGATGACAGTATTGATTCATAATCATTATTCTGATGGCATTATTCAGCATGGGCAAAACTGTAATTTGAGGGACTTCTAAGTATGAAATAATGGCAGAAGAATGTAAAAGAGTGGATGGATAAATGACACACTGAGAGGTTATATCAGGAAGTCAATATTTTGAGTTTCTGAAATGGAATAATTTATTAAATACTATTTTTAAAACATGTATTGAACACCTACTAGGTGTCATGTAAACAAAAGGGGACAGAGTTACAGCCTGTAACAGTCTGTAATTATGTGAAGCTATGAGAACTATGTGAAAAAGATACAAGAGTATAAGAAACAGAGTGTTTAACTATGAGATTAAGAGTAATAGATAAATCATAAGGGACATCTGGATTTAATAGAATTCACCTTTAATGAATATTGAACTTGTTCAAAGGATGCATATTGCAAAGTAGGAAACATCTGCTTTCTAGAGAATACATAGTTTTCTAGTAATAAGATCATTGCATTAAGATGAAAACACTGGTAAAGCAATGCTATTATATATTAGGGCATATGTGTGAGTGTGATTATTTCTAGATATTGTGAAGTGCAGTTTGTTAAACACTTCTCAATTTTTTGAGCATAATTTGCTTTATTTTCAATTGCTGTAACAGAATCTATAAAAAATCCTATTTAGGAATATATTTTATATATATTAATATTTATGTACTTATTTCTAATATTTATATAATATATTCTATAAACATGCATAATTTGCATAAATCATATAAAATAGCTTTGAAAATAATTGAATAATGTTAGTATAGCTTAAATTTCTATGAATTCAAAATTTTGAGTTATGATGCTTTGGAATGTGTACTTTCTTTAAAATTTATTTTTAATAACATTTTATTTTATGTATTTATTAATTTTTTTTGGCCACACCACATAGCTTATGGGATATTAGTTCCCCAGCCAGGGATAGAACCCAGGCCCCAGCAGTGAAAGCACCGTGTCCTAACCACTGGACCACCAGGGAATTTCCTTGGAATGTGTACTTTATACAAATGTTGTTCTTATACATAGATTATAGATGCTTTATATAGTATCTAGTGTACACAATAAAATAACTTTTATCTACTGCATATTAGGTCTGTTCACACCTGGGAAAAGGAGATGTCATTAGAAGAGTAAAAATGTGAATTTATTTTGAGATATTTCAACTTAGAATTTCATTCAATGAACATTTAGTGAATTCAAGTAACAAGTTAAAGTATGGTTGTAATTATTTGAATTAATCTGTAACCTCTCTTCAGTTAAAAAGTCTATGATTCTTCATATTTGTTTCTAGATTGCTAACTTTCTAGAAAAATAAACTCCAAGACTAAAAATGTCATCAACCTAACACTGTAAAAAAAACAAATTTCAAATGTAGTAACATGGCACATTTCATTGAAACGTAGTGCCAGATATAATTAAGAACATTTATCCTTTCAGGGAATGGAAGTAGCAAAACTTTCTCTTTTCTGGAAGTGCCCCTTTTTTCTTGTGTACAAACAGACTGAACACCCAATGAAGTGCTTTGTGCGATTCTCAGGTGTTACTGCTCCCTATCTCTAGCTCTAAATTTCTGAACTGAATTATGAACGTGACATGGTGATTTTTAGATGATTCCAGTTAATTAATAAAGAATTTTACATATCAACTTTTCCGCTTGCTATTGAGAGAACTTAGAATTCCCGGCAAGATTCTCCATTCTCACTCCATAATCCAAGGCTGTTAACCAAGTCGAGAGAAATGTGTGAAGAACAACAAAATCTGGCCTAGAAGTTTTTTATGCTTTTCTTGTAGAAGTGGCTAAAGTTTCCTCCCTATTTCATTGTTTAAATTAATAATTAAAGAAAGCAAAATGCTGGAATATTTGAAGGGTTGACAAGGGAGCCACTGGTTGTGAAGATGACAGTGGCAATCCTGCCCTGTTGGATGCTATGAACCACATTTGTTCTTTTAAGGTGATGTCATATTCCTTTAAATTTTATTCAGAGTGCTTGAACACTGGCCATTTTTGCTTTATACAATCTGAGGAAAGCAATTTGCTCTCAATGAATATAACATGAAGATAATTAAAGGATGCCCATGATTAATCAATAAATAAGGCCATGAAACTAATCATTTTTATTTATCAAGATATTTCTGAAAGTATAATATAAAACTATTATAGGAAGTGTTCATATAAAAAGTAAGCCTCTTTACTTCAATTTTTGGAAAAAGCCTTTTCTTGAAGTGTCCCACTAGAAATTGCATGGGTAGAATAAGAAGTAACACAAAAAAAGTAACATTTGAGTGCGAAATTAGTAAGGCCAACTGGAGCAAAATAATATCCCCCCAAATATGTGATTTCTCTTTTGGGAAAGATTCTTATTTTTGCACCTTAATAATGTTTTATCTTCAGAGTATGTGGAAAGTTTTACTTCCATTATTAAAGTAACATAGTTTCAAACATGGATCCCAGACTCCAAGTTTGCCTAAAAGTTAGTAGTAACAAATGAGAGGTACTAGTAAAGGCATGAACTTTTTTTTCTCATATAGGCTAATGAATTTGATCCA
The DNA here is from genome assembly GCF_949987535.1 of Balaenoptera acutorostrata. NCBI lineage: Eukaryota > Metazoa > Chordata > Mammalia > Artiodactyla > Balaenopteridae > Balaenoptera > Balaenoptera acutorostrata. The sequence continues at coordinate 28,573,148 of NC_080065.1, read as the reverse complement.
TGGGCTATTCACAATCAAGATTTTTTTTTTTTTAAGTTTATTTATTTATTTTATTTTTGGCTGTGTTGGGTCTTCACTGCTGCACACGGGCTTTCTCTAGTTGCGGCGAGCGGGGGCTGCTCTTCGTTGTGGTGCGTGGGCTTCTCACTGCGGTGGCTTCTTTTGTTGCGGAGCACGGGCTCAGCTGCTCCGCGGCATGTGGGATCTTCCCGGACCAGGGCTCGAACCCGTGTCCCCTGCACTGGCAGGCGGATTCTCAACCACTGCGCCACCAGGGAAGTCCCACAATCAAGATTTTGAAAGATAAAATTTGAAAGTTGAATTGTTTCATTCTTTAATCAAACATTTATTTATCACATAATAAGGGTTTCTTATTGCCTATATTGGAAATGACAGGCACAGTGCTACTTGGTAGGAATTCAAAACATTTGGAGATGATCCTCAGACATTGTTTGAAGGGTACAATAAAAGTTCAAAATCCTGTTTGATTAAACATTCTCATAAATTAGGTAAAATGGATTATGCTAGTAGACTTCAAAGAGTGAAGACAGAGAAAACCACGTATTTTACTACAAAGAACTAAAAAAAGTTTTAGCTGAGCTAAATCATATGAACGTATTACAGCAAACCTATCACAAGCTTTACATTCTCGGTGAAGATGAGCTTCCAAACCCTGATTGTTAGATTTTTTTCCAAGCTTTATTGTTTTATGCTAAATTTGGTATCTTAGTGACAGCATTGATGGACTGCCCGCCTGTGTGTACTTCTAAAATGGGCTGCAGCTGCTTCCCAGACTAACATCTTGGCTTAGTTTCCACATTTTTCTACTTAAACATGAAACATTACTGGAGTCCCAATACTGGCTATTAATTGCTTCCCCTAAAATGTGGGACAAGTCTAAAATTCTGAATGGCTTGCTTTTAAATTCTTTCACCCACTTCCTGGTTAGTTATTGCTCCTTTTGTATAATGTAACCTTTTTTTTTTCCAAATACTTTTTAGAAAAGCCAAGTCTCTTCCAACTTAAGTACTCCCGTACTATGGTACTTAGTATATAGCATTTCCATTTCCAAATGTTGGTATAATGGAAGGAAATATGTGTTTTTAGAGTGATTAAGGCTACACATATTTGTGTGATTTTTAAAATTTTTATATGGACTTTTCATAAACCATATCTTCCTGTTTGCATGAAACTTGCCATCTAGAAGTGTAAGATAGGTTGGAAGAAGGGGCTGAAGCATACGTTGCTACTCTGAGATCTGAGAAAGCTCAGACAACTTTGACTTATAATTATAAAGGCCTTCATCAGTGTTTTAAAGGGGACCCCAGAACTGATTATTACAAAGGCCATGTGTGTATAATTTAAAACCAGTTATTAGATCAGTGTTTTTAAAAAATCACTGGTTTAAGAGTAACCCATTTTCCTACAATAAAATAAATATACAATATTTAATATTTATTTCTATATTAAGATATTCAGAAACTGATTTCTAGGTTATAAGAGCTGAAATGGACAAAGAAAATGTGAATTTCCCAGATCATTACAAAAGCATGCTTGAGGGTAAATGAAAACCAGTGACGTTAACTCTGTCTGGCGGTAACTTTGAATGCCTTAGAAAAAGGTGTCAGAAATTGTTGAAAATAGGATAGATTTTTAAAGGCCCAATTAATTCTGCAATGAAACATTTTTCTCTTATTTGAAAATCTCATAGAAAATGCAAAGAAAATTATTTGGCATGTTCATTCTGGAAATTCAACATTGAGATTAACATTCAAAAATCAATCAGTGTAATTACATCCCAGGATTAAGTTAACAGGATTAAGGAGAAAAATATATGGTCATTAAAATAGATGCAGAAAAGGTATTTGATAAAGTCCAACACCTTTTCATGATAAAAACTCTTAGCAGTTAGGAATAGAAGGGAACTTCCTCAATTTGATAAAAAGATATCAAGAAAACCTCTAGCAAACATCCTATTTAGTGGTTAAATATTGAAAGCTGCCCTTTGAGACAAATGAGATAAGAATGCCACTATCACCACCTCTATTCATCATTTTTCTGGGGATCTTGGCCAGTGAAATGGGGTTAAATAAATAAATAGGAAAAGTATTGGAAGAGAAGAAAAAAATTTTTCATTATTTGTATGTGATATAATTTAGAAAAACTAGTAAAATTAATTGATAAATTCAACAACGTTTCTGTATACAATATTAACATAAACATTAGATTTATTTCTAAATATAAGAAAAATTTGGAAAATAAAAATTATATACTTATAACTTTTAGAATAGCTTTAAAATACATCATATACCAGGAATAAATTTGACACAACATATGTAAATTCTCTACAGACAACTGCTAGACATGAGAGAAATTAGAGAAGACTCAATAAATGGAGAGAGGTACCATATTCATGGTTTTTAAGATTCAATATTGTAATAATGTCAAATATACCCTAATAGATCTATACATTTAATGGAATTCCAATCAAAATTTTTTGGTGGAAACTGACAAGCTGAATCTAAATTATATATGGAAAGGCAAAAGACTAGAATAGAAATGACAATCTTGAAAAATAATAAAGTGGGGAATCTGACATTGCCAAATATCTAGACTTATAAAACTCTATTAATTCAGGAATTATTCAGAATTTAATGAAGTAAGAATAGATAAATAAAGCAACACACAGAACCTCATTATAGTTACTTGAATTATGATAAAGTTCCCCTTCTGTGCAATAGGAAAAAAGATGTTGTTTGCAGTAAATGGTTCTAGGTCAACTGGACATCATACGGGAAATAAAAGTTAATATTGAGGCTTACTTCAAATGATTAAAAAAGAAATCATGTCTCCGTGAACTGTAAATCTAAATGCGAAGGTAAAACTATGTGTCTTCTGAAAAATAACAAAGGAGAATGTCTATGGTTTGAGAGTTGATAAATACTTCTTGAGTTGGCTACCAAAACCCTTTGCTCTAAAAGTAAGACTTCTAAAGTGGACTTTATTAAAATTGATTGCTTATGTTCATTAAAAGTCACCAGTAAGAAAGAGAAAAGACAAACCACAGAGTGGAAGAACATGTTGGTAATACTGAAAAAGGACTCATATCAGGAGTATGCAAAAAGTTTCTTAAAATCATTAAGGAAAATACAGACAACTCAGTTTAAAAGTAATGGGCAAAATTATTGAAGAGGCATTTCGCAAAAGAAGATATTCAAATGTCCAATATGCATATACTGAATTGCTCAATATCATTTGTCATCAGAAATTCAAATTAAAACCCTAATGAGGTAATATGAAAAATGAAACCGAATGAATTAACTTAAAATGAAGTTAAAAAATTTAAAAGCTGAAAATGAAAATTCTTGATAAGGATATTGAGCAACTAGAACTCTTCCATTCAGATGGTGGTTATGTAAAACGAGCCAACCACTTTGGAAAACTGAATGGAAATATCTACTAAAGCAGAACGTTTGGGTGCACAAATTCTATGACCAGGCAATTCTACCATGGGTGTGTACCTAACAGAAATGAAAACCTGCGTACACTCAATGACATGTATGGGAATGTTCATAAGAGCAGCCGAAAACCTGGTATGACCAAGTCAGTTGTGGCATATTCACACTAAGTGATGCCAAACTGTAATGTCAGTGGAGGCACTGCTGCTACACACAGCATAGTGGATGAATTTCACAAACATAACGTGGAGCAAAAGAAGAGTCGTAAAAGACTAGGCACAGTAGAGATCTATTTCCATACAGATCACAACCAGGTAGTACAAAGAGATGGCCATAGAAGGTAGCCTACTAGTTACCTTTTGGAAGTAAGGTAGTAACTTGAGCAGACAGAAAGGAGGTTTCTGTGAGGCTGGAATTGTTCCATTTATTTAGCAGAGTGGTGGTTATATAGGTATGCTCACTTCCTGATCATTTATCAAGCTAAACATGTATACTTTGCTCATGTTGTAGTGTGTAGAAAAGATTTCAATAAAAAGTTAATTTTATTAAAAATATATTTGGCATTTCTATAAAGAAGATGTCTCTGAATTATTTCCTTAAAATAAATTTTTAAAAAATACGTATTCCAAATCAGAGAGCTGGTATTCCTGGTTAAACATCAGGTTTGTGGGGAGGGTTATGTGAATTACTTGGTGGAGAAATAGAATCTTTAGTTTGCACAACTTAAAGCAATTTCTCTAGTGCCAGAAACAATTCTACTCCTTGTTCACAGATGCTGAAATAAAACCGTAAATGGGTTAAGCAACTTACTGATCATCACAACCAGAGGAACATGAAACAGGAGACAGAATTATTAAAATCCTGCCAAGATTCTCTATTCTGTCAGAAGCTCTGTTGGCAGGTTCTTTCCTCATTTTAATTGGCATTACATTATTTTTTTGAAAGTTCTGATTTTAAAGGAGACAATGGATACTAGGTAATTCTCCCAAGTATGAGAGCCATGTTCCATAGATCAACCTGTAGGCATTTTGTAGTTAGTAAACTGATGATGCTTTTAGAACTGCTTATGGTTTTGAACTTCAGAAAATGGCTACACAATATCACATTACAAGGAGCACTGCAAAAGGACCCTTCTCCCTTCAACACGGCTTGTGCTCAGTGTTCTGTGGCTGTTCTGTGCTGTGCTCTTTATGTGTTTTTTTTTTTTTTTAAAGGATTTTCTTATTTATTTATTTATTTATTTATTTATTTTTGGCTGTGTTGGGTCTTCGGTTCGTGCGAGGGCTTTCTCCAGTTGCGGCAAGCGGGGGCCACTCTTCATCGCGGTGCGGGGACCGCTCTTCATCGCGGTGCGCGGGCCTTTCTCTATCGCGGCCCCTCCCGTCTCGGGGCACAGGCTCCAGACGCGCAGGCTCAGCAATTGTGGCTCACGGGCCCAGCTGCTCCGTGGCATGTGGGATCTTCCCAGACCAGGGCTCGAACCCGTGTCCCCTGCATTAGCAGGCAGATTCTCAACCACTGCGCCACCAGGGAAGCCCTTTATGTGTTTTTAATTATTATTGTTTACGATGATGATGTTTTAATTGTTGATATAGCACCCTGAGCATCTGGGTGGAAGCTTTGTAATAATTAAAAAATATTATTATAGTAGTTCCTGGAAAGTAAAGAAATCATCAGGGCTCCTTCGAGTTCTTATGGGAACCGATTGCACCAAGAATCAACGTATTTCCTGTGGGGAAGTAGGAGGTAAGATTAAAAAGCACATCTTTCGCTGCCTCCAGTTCAGTCCCTGCTGCTCCCACTGCCTTTGTGACTAACCAGGTTTACTTATTTGCTTGGTTTTGTTTAATTTGATCACTCCCAGTGTCAGCCCTGTTTTCCCCACAATCTCAATGGCATTTTCTAAGCCTGAGAAATATACAAAACATACACAACATATGCATGTTATCAGTGGTAACATTTCTTTTTGATGGACATTTTAACTTTATGCAATGTCTGTAACTATTATTACTATGAAAAAAATTTATTTATTAACTTTAATGGACAAAAGAGATTTGCAAAAATTTGAGCATTTATGTGTGTTGTGATTTGTTCACTATCTTTTTTTGTTACATCATAGTAGTGTTCATTGCTATGAAAGTGATAGTAATCGAAATTTTCTTGGTGCTTTTGTTCATGCTTTTTTTGTGTGTGGATGAGAAAATAGTGGTTGTCCTGGGGGAAAGCATGATGAGTGATTATATTCTTTCAAATGCCTTCCTATGATTTCTACTAAAGTGCAGGCATTATTTAATGGTTTCAAAAACTTCATTTGACCATATAGGTCAAATAATTCTTGTGTTCCTACTGTTATGAAACAAATGACCATGCATTAGGTATTATCATCATCTGTAGATCAAAATTCTTATTCTTAAGGTTGGATTATAAAATGTCTGCAATAAAGACAAGTTCTACCTAATATTTATTGATTGATTTTATGTTTTAGAGGAAGTAGAATGTGAAGTATTCCGACTGATCAATTTTCATAGACTTCAGGAAGATGAGAGTAGGAAAGAGAATTTCATGCTTTTAGAGATTTTATACAATAAATAATCACCTCAATCTTAACTCGAGAATCCTATGAATCAGCTAACAAATGTTCTGTTACTAATTTTTGCGTGTCTGACAACTAAGAATGACTTCTATTGATGACTACTTTGAAAACAAAAAAGATACCTCAAAATGGAATTTGCATATCTGAAAACATGAAAATTATCAAAAGCTTTTTATAGAAAACATTTGCAATTAACACTATAGTTCTACAATTTTATCTTGAATTTGTTTGAAGGATTAAACATGAGGGGCTGTAGCACCAAGATGTATTTCACAGAGAATAGTTAATGTATAATTTTTTTTTTAATGTATAATTTTTAAAATTTTTATATTGATTAAAGAATTTGAAAATATGCTTTTTAAAAGAGTAACTTCAAAGGAGAATAGAATATACAAAAATTAATCCCCTAAATATAATTCTGCAGGTGAAATGTACAAAATGCATACATTTCCCTGACTTTCTTCTGAGGTGAGCACAGCCATTAACTATTCACTGGAAAGATTGACTTTACTATATTCTGACAGGAGCTAAAACACAACCCAAGGTGAGAAGATTGTGGGATTTTCTAGAAGAGATACTAGGAAACAAATATTTTTCCTTATTTTCCTGATCGAGATCAACATTTTGCAAACTATGAATTCACTTTTTATTTCTGAATAGAAAGAAGGGCAGAATTGTAGCGAGCTCACTGAATATCGTATTTTGTCCATTATTCGATATATTAGTTTAATGACACACATTTTAGCTGCATCTGATATTCTTTTGATGGTATACCAGGAATTCTTGAACTGTAGAAATGACTATTCCCTCTTTCCAAGTAGACTTGACGACTCCCTTTTTCTTCTGCTGTATCCCTTTTACAGTATCTATCACATGTTATGCACATTAGTTTACACATTTATCTCTCTCTCCATCAGATTGTGAATAAACTATGTCTTTATAGCCCCAGGACTTTCCCAGTGCCTCTCCACAAGTGTGTGTTCAGTAAGTGATTTGTAAATGATTACGAGGCTGAATAAATGCTTTAGGAAACCATACCTCAATGACCTAGAGATGTGTATATAACATCTTAGTGCCAATTTGGGAAGCTATTTTAGAGGACTATCCAAGAACTAAGTACAATCAATTACTTTGGGGTAGTTGGAATGCAACTCAGTAAGCAACCCTGTCCAAGTAATAAGTTACTGAGAGCATTTACCCAACACCAATTGCAAATTAATGAACCACAATGCATTTTGGCTGTGGGTGTATCAAATTAAGAGTAACTGTGCTTAGAGCCACAGAGGTTTAAAAAAATGCAGATTCTACATGAGGTTTGCAAAAGTGAACAATGACCATAAGATATACTAAGACCTCTATGAAAATATTTATCAGCACAAATATAAGGAAATGCCAAGTATGTTATGGATTGGTATTGGTCATAGATACTGATGCAAAAAATCCAGGAAACTTGCATGAAAAGAGCATCTTGATAAAGCCAAGATAGAGGCATCTCCTACAGCTGAGAGTTTTACCAATTCTGCAGCGCTAAGGCACTAGACTTAATGAAAGAACTTTATTATACATACACATATTTTCCACTAGAGCTCCAACTAATTATATCTTTGTTTTGGAACTTTGATTATGACATGGGGAGGTTTTTCTATGACACTGAAGATGCAATTTTAATATTTCTCTTTCCTATAGTAAGCCAATTATTTCTTTCAAAATCTTACATGACAGCTAAAGGAACAATTCATTAGTGTAGTCGTAAGAGGGGAGTCAGAAATAATCATGCTGCTTTTTGGAACTAGAGTTGGAGCACATCACAGTGGGCACAGGATCAATGCTGCTGTGCACCAACCTTTAATGGGTGTTTTGGGTACATGGTGGTAGGATTGGGGCTGACTGTTTGGGCCATTTGGATATTCGCCTGTGCCTTACAGTATTGCTCTTTTGGCAGAAGCTGTCAGAGCTTCTTTCCAAGTTTGCATCTGGTCAGGGACAGAACTCTGTTTCTTGTTCTTTTATGCTTTGTCTCTCCACATCCCATTATCACACTCTGGATGAATGCGCTCTCTAGGTTCTGTGACCTGAACCCTTTACTGCCCAGTACAGAAAATGAATGTGAGAACTGAACTCAGCCCCTAACTCTCTACTGCATCCTTTAAATTCTCTCAGTTTTCTTATAACAAATTATGCAACATACATATACAGGATGATGAAAACAGTGGTAAAAGGGAGAAATTACACAGATCAGACAGATGAAACCCAGACCACTTCCAATTCCCTGCACTCATGTATTTCTTTTCATTCTCATTTTGGATACTTTCCCTACGTTTCATTTCACTTTTGTACTTTGGCCAGCAGACAAATTCAGCTGCAGATATTTTTTTCGTTTGACCTTACTAAGAATGAATCCCAAATTCCTATTCAAATGAAAGCAAAATTTCCAAATATAGGGGTTGGAGTCAGTTATGAACACGCAGAGGTAGAATCAAATGAACGAAGTAAGAGTAAAAAGTAGAGAGACAGGAAAAGAGGATGGAAAAAACTTGCAGAATTAATGAAACAGAATTTGAAAGCATATGATAAGTTCTGTTAGCATGTTCACTGTAAGTTAGGTGACATTTCTCTTCATCTTTGTTATGGCTGCACAGGCTCAGTTTACCCCAGTAATGTGGCAAGCTGATTAAGAGTTCTGAAACCCCATCTGTCATTAAACCGTCTCAATGTATTATTAAAACAGCAAAGCGACTTTTCCTCCAGGCAAACAGAATAAAACAAACTGCAACAACTTCATGCTGTGTCTATACAACACAGAGTGAAATGGAAATTTCTCATTCTCCACTTATTTTGATCAATGTGAATAACTAAATCTGAGAGCTGAAACCACATTTTTACTTTGTGGCCTGCAGGAGCCTGTGTGGTTGTCATATCTTGGTCAGATCAGAATACTGTGTCAAATATTTTTGGTTGTTTTGGCTTTGGCCCAGCTATATATTTCAGAGAGACTTCAGCCCGTTAAAATTCATTTTCTTTAGTTTTTTTTTTTTTAATTACATTGCCCCATGAAATAATATAACAAAGGAAAATTAGGTATGCTTCGATGGGAGGAATGTAAAGAAATCAGTATTATTAAGAGATTTTAGATTGATAGCCAAAAAGATGGGGAAGAATTAGAAGGAGTTTAGGACTCTATTTTCTGCACCTCCGTTAATCGTTCATTCATAAAACATGAATGGTACTAGGTACCTTCCAGTATTTCTGATACATATAGAAACTATAGTGCCTTCTATCAGGAAGCTTGAAATCCAAAGAGAGAGAGAGAGAGACAGAAAAAGAAGTGATTGCTTACAATATAATGGGGAGGAATAATGTATGGGTTATAAGCTACTGCAGGATGAAATGGGAATAGACGTGGGATTCACAGAAGGTTTCCCACTGAAGTTGATAATAATCATGAATACTCACTATGTACTTAGCACTAGATTAAGCTCTTTGTGTGCATTAACTTATTTAATCTCTAGTAAAATTTTGAGAGCGGTACTGTCAGTATACTCATTTCACATATGAATAAACATGTTCAGAGAGACCTTTTCCCCAAAGCCCCTAAGTAGACAAACAGATTTGAATCTAGGTCTGTCTGATTTTACAGCTGAGGGGTCTTAACCTCTAGGCTCTAGTTTAAACTAAGTTCTAAAGAACGACCTATGCAAGTAACCTTCCACTAGGAATTGCAATTCTAAGTGTATATGTCAGGAGGTGCTCATTTGTGTACATAAAGGGTTAAGACAAAGAAGTTTACTGTAGCAATGTTTATTTTTATTTTTTTAAAATATGCAATTAGCTAATTGTCCACTAATGAGGGTATATCTTTAAAAAATCTTAGGCATTTATAAAGGATGATGTCGAATACTGAGAGAAGAATCAGCCCATCTGGATTAAAAACCTAGCTCTGCTGTTTCCCTGCAGTGTGAACTTGGGGAAATAGCTGAACTTTTCTGTGACTCTATTTTCTCATCTGTAAAATGGAGATGATAAGAGCATCTAACTCATTTGTGGGAATTAAAGGAAACAACACAAGTAAACCACCAAAAGTGTCTTGCACATACTAAGTGTTAAATAAATATCGACTAGTATTATGTAATGGACCTTCTGTATAGTTAAAAGGAACACGTATATGTACCCAAAATGGAAAGTTCCCAAAGACATATTTCTGAGCATGTCAGTTGCAGACAGTTGACATAACATGATAATATTTATAAACTATATATTTTCATAGATACATATCATTTATATAAGCACATTTTAAAAAAGACACCTGACAAAGTTTTCCTCTCTCTCTCTCTCTCACACACACACAAACAGTCCTTCAAAGCATCAATACAGCTATCATAACTGTCTAAGTCTTTACTGATTGTGTTTACGCGTGTTGGTCAGGGGAAAAGAATGACTTGAGTGAGGGAGGAGGGAGGACTACCTGTTAAAGTTACACTTTTCATTTGCTTTGACACAAACATGTACATATATAAATATGTGTATGCCTTTCTAAAATTGGAGAAAAATCAAGTTTTGTTGTTTCATTGAGAACAAAAATACATTCTGGAAAGATTTCACATGTGCTCCTGCCAAATATGGCTTTCATCCTATTTTCAAACAAATATTGATGTCTTTTGCCAGCAGGATTCTTTAAAAGAGTAATGAAGTATAAATGTTTTCCTATCACTAAAATTATGTGCCCCTTTGGGGAGATATTTAGATTTTCTTAATTTCTTTGGGATTTCTTAGCATTCATGATTTTGATGGGTGTTTTTGAGTAATGGCACTGCTGGTTTTAATCCCTTCATCTCTGAGGGTACAATTGCTACCATCATTTGCTCTTTGCCCAGATGTATGTTCTCTATTTCCTTCTTTTCTATTAGAGCTGGGCGACGTTCTGACTGTTCCCGCAGGAAGACATGGCCAACCTCACACTAGTGATTTTTGTGCATTCTTTCTCAAGCTATGTCAGTCATTTTGCTCATACCACTAGAGGAGTTTCAGCAAAGCTTGTGAAAAGCATAGATTCTCTAGAAGTGTGGGAAATGATCAAGTTCATGGAACATCAGGAGGAAGTAAGATTTCTGGGAAAAACAAAACTCTGGTATCAACTAACTTTTAGAGGTTCAAGAAAATGGATATCTGTGTCTTGGTGCTAGATCCGTCATTTTTTTGGTAAGGAGTGAAGTGTTCTCTTTTCGATTATCTTCAACCTATTTTTCAGATTTTTTAAATTGTTTATTTTGGCAGAGAATGTGAACGTGCATGCATATACATATATGAATTCGTGTCACATCTATATCTATCTATCATCTATCTATCTATCATCTGTCTATCTAATCAATCAAGAGTGCCAAGCATAGCATTTTTTAAACGCCAGAAAATACATTCTTTTTAATTTTAAAAGTTGACAGTTTATTTTTAAAAGAAAGTAACTTATTTTCAAGAAAGTAATTTCAAACAGAAAGTATGCAGTATGTCTACAGCATTTAGGACATTGATTTATTATTTGAGAGTTATTAACTATCTGAGGTCCTAGGTAACAAAAGAAGAAAATATTCCACTTAAATATCATAGTATAACTAATAGAATAAGTGTGCACTGACTTTGCAGTTTACAAGGCTCTTTCTCATTCCTCTTGTATTTTTATCTTTATGCAAAAAATTATAAAATCAGTCAATTACTTTTTATTTTATTAGAGAAAACTGATTATCTTTTTCAAAGATAATCAAATTTTCAAAATTACATGTCATTTTTTCCCCCAGGATTCTAATATTTATGATTAATGGAGAAGAGTTTTAAAATTAAATCACTGCTTTTCTTATAGTGATAAGCTACTTTGAGCAGAAGCTTTTTAGGTTTACATAAATCTGTAAGGAGCACTGGCTTTAGAACAAGAAGGTGTACCTTAGTATTTTTCTATTGCTAGCTGTAGACTTTATAAGTTAGTATAACAACAATATTTTCCATTTAAAAATAATTTTTTTCAATCATAGATTTTTCAATCATCTTTTTGTAATCTATTTTAAAATAACATTTATTTTTTCTGCTTTTTTTATGTCTAACATACAAACCTAACTTTTTCCTTAGAAAATTTAGAAATTATAGGATGATATAATCCCAGAGAAAATTAGTCAGTTGGAATTCTATCATTGAGAATAAAAGAAGTTAACATTTTGGTTTATATATTTCCAGATTTGTATATAGATACAGCTTTAAAATAAAGGTGCTATGCAGTAATGTTTTATAACCTGCTGCTTTAAATAATAATATAAGTATTTTCTAGATTATTAGATGCATTTTTAAATGACTTTGAAATTGTATGTGGTATGTGGGTATCAAAGTTTTTTTGTTTTTTGTTTTTGTTTGGTTTTGTTTTTTGTTTTTACTAACTTCCTATTCTTTTTCATTTAGATTACCTACTAATTTTGCTTATAGATTAGGCTTTCAAACTATCTTTGCTCAACACAAATATAACTTTGTACTTTTTTTGTATCTGAATTAACTGTTCATGTTTTTTATACATTTTCTTTTGGGATATTTCTTAGGCATATTTTCATGGGCTATTGATTTATAAGAACTAATTTTATATTGAGGTTATTAGCACTGTATCTACTCTAATGTTACCAATATTTTTCTTAGTTTGTATTTTATCATTAAATTTAATTTTTTTAATTCAGAGGTTTAAAAATATATATTAAAATATATTCTTATTTTTCTTTCTGAGATATATATATATATATATACACATATAAATATATATATATAATTAGTATTTAGAAATGCCTTTCCCAGACTAATCTGAGACTTAATTGTGCCTTCCTCCACTACTGCTACAGTTGGACTCATTCTCTTTGACATTTTGATTGTTATAAATTTTGAAGAATGTATTGGTAAAGAAGAAAGGAGAAGGTGAATTTCAACAAGTTGCATTAAGGCCTAGGTAGAATTGATGAGGCTTGAGGGAATGCAGAAAGTTTAATAGCTGGGATCATGGGGAACTTGAAGAAATGTGATTGACGTCTAGGGTGGATAAATAAATATTGGACAATATGAGGAACTTGTCATCTGAAAAAGAGGAAATTACCTTTGTCAGAGAAAAAAGCACTTTTAAATTGGAATGATCACATCACGTGACATCTTTTCAGCGAAATAGAGATACAAGAATATTCTGAAAGCAAAGATTTGGAGTGGAGGAAGAGTGAAGTTGCACTGGACTTTCAGGTTAAGTTCAAAGGCAAGTACTTCCATAGTGCTGCAGAAATTCTTAGCAGTGAAAGAAATATGACAGGAAGCAGGAAACAAACAAACAAACACAAAGAAAGTACAACAGTAATCTTTAATATTATTTAATGTTGTAGTTGTTTTATAGATTGGATAAGGACTTGATGAGAGCTATGAATCCTCCCCTCAGATAAATGCATGTTTACACTATTTTGCAAACAATTTTAGAAAGTGAGATGATTCTCTTACACTGAGATAAGGACCTTTACTTTAGGGGACATGTAAGACTTCCTCCCTAAATCTGTAGCCAGCCTGAGGGAGCCTTATATCTAGATGGAAAAATGGAATCTTCAGAAACACAATAATGTCATATTGCAGCATATGGGTTTTAATTATAAAGAATAAAGTGAGAATAAATGGAAAGGCATAGAGACATGTTCACTTTCTTTGGTTATTACTTTGTTTCTTTTTTCTACTCCTCAGGCTGCTCTTTGGGTGGGTATCTCCTCTCTTCCTTTATATCTATACTTCTAATGGATGTGGGTATATTCCTTGATTGGCAGTTGCCTTCACCCTTGAAGGCTAAGCATGAACCTATGAACCTATGAAAATGAGAGATAAAATCATTTATCAGAGTGGCTTCTACTAAAGTACTTAAGCTGAAAGTCCAAAAATAGGTTGTTCAGTTTTCTACATGATCCCATCCATATTCTGATGACGAGAGTGTAAGCAGGCATACTGCAACCAATAAAGGAGTATATTTGACTCATGTATACTTCAAACCTAGCAAAGACTGCATTGAGAATTGGTAAAGAACATGACTCATAATGGGAACTCCATTCGTGATAAATCCCTTGTCTTCATAAAGGATTCGAAGGAAATTAACTCACCATACTATTTACTGAAAATGTTTGTCTGTTTTCTAAGGCTGTGTCTATCCAACTCAAAATGAGCAGAGTACATTATTTTCTGCTGTTCTAATGCCAATATTAATGTCAGTGTGGATTTCTTCATGGTCGATTTGATAATTTCTTCGGAGATGGGCCATTCTTATAAAATAATAACAGGCAACTGGAATCAATTGCACTGTATTGACAAGGTTTATTGTTTTCTCTGAAATCATTTGAAAAGACATACATGTGAATTTCACTCAGAAGAAAACTTTGGTCACAAAAGTCCTTATGCTCTATGTCTCCCCCCAGAAACATTTAGACCTTTAGAAACATATTTTATGTATAATGTGAATAGGGTATTAAATATATAGGAGAGACTCAGGTAAAAATGGAAAGATTTGAAATCATAAAAGTAACAAAATAAACCCCAAGCATGTGAAATGATAATCTCAAATAAGTTATAACGGAGATAATTTGGAGTATTTAGGCACTCTTTTGTCTCTAGACATTTAATGCTGAATTGTGGTGAACACTGCACTTCAATAGAAATTAAAACAGCCTGATGAGATTCCATCAAAGATGGAGATGCAGGTAAAATTAGTTATCTCCAGGCTTTATGCACAGATGAATATGGCAATAGAAAAAAAAAGCTAGTACAGAAAAACTGAAGGAAAGGCTGAGGCTTGCTGTGCATCTGTAGAAGTGATATATGTACTGATGCAATACCATATGAAGATTAATTAATCTTTACCAAAACAATTTAGTATTTTAATTATGTTCAATTTATAATTGAGAATACATATTCTTTAAAAAAATCAGTTGTAATCTCCCCTCCTCCCCCACAGACTGATTCATCCAGGGTTCTCTACATAACAATGTAGACATAATAATTTAATCATAAAGTAATTTACAAAATCTCTTTTACATTCTTGAGGACTTCAAAGAGCTAATAACAATAAAATTATAGAACAAGAGAATATAGGGATTACAGCAATGACACAAACATAGCAAAATAAAGACATACAGTCCGTGAAGATCTCTACATTATTTTCTTTACTTTTAAGTTTTGATGAAACTAAACACTAACTCATTAGCTTAATCAGCAATCATGTTGCTATAGGAGCAGAAGGATGCTAGGTCAGGCCTGATATTGGGAGATGGGGGACTCCTCTGATGGGCACCTTTGGCCTGAAGATTCACCAACAGCCTTGCCAAGCTTTCTTAAAACTGCCACATTCTCTACTACTCTTGCACTTGACATTCCTTTCTTTTCTTTCCCCTCACAAGGGTCAGCCCTGCATACTGTCAGTTCTCCCACCCTCCTCCAGCTCCATCCCCAGTTTCCTTCACAGATGTTTTCCCTAAAAAATTTTTGCACATCTAATTCTGTCTAGGTGTCATCTGCTTCTCACAGTACCCAGATAACACAAGTGGTATCAGGAGTTATCCAAGAAAAACAAGATAGGTATTTAGGACTGGCTTACTCATCACCTTGTGGGTGAAGAGGAAGGATATTGTCCTGTTTGGTAGGTGGGGCAATGATACTCCCTTGTACAAAGCAATGTTAACTGCTCAGGATTTCACTGCTGGTGGCAGGAAAATGTCTCCGTGGAGAACAATGCTGTGATGGGGGATGAGGATTCAGACATTTGAAAGTTTTTTGTTAACAATGCCTTTAAAGAGAGTGAACTTGGCTAGTTCCTTCTAAGTTGTATTTATGCCCTGCAGAGGGATAATAGTAAGAGACTAAGGGCTGTTAACAAGCTTTGGTATCTTACAAAGAGGCCCTTATTTCCTGTAGTGAAAACAGAGAGCTATTCAACAGGCTGAAGATCTAATAGAGTTGCAGGGCTTCAGAGACATTTGAATGATCACCCAGTGTTCTGCTTTGTTATGCCAGAGCCAGGGTGCTGGCTGGGAAAACCTGGGGCCCTGAGACATAGGATGGGGATATCTTGATACTAGTTCTGCATTTGTCCATGAACCTTCTGGGCTTCAGAGGTGGACTACCTTCCTGAGAAAGAGCTATCACTCTTACTGAAGGCCTTGTGGCCCGCATGGTGCTGCTCTCCCCCACCAGCAGCTGCTTGAGCAAGTAGCAGCTGGTAGTTGGCACTGTGCTCTGTCTGCTGGCTCCTCTGGTCCTGGTTAAGCAGCTGATGAGCTCAGCTGAGCAGGACATGAACTGCATGTGTCAGCTGCACAGCTGTGGAGGTGATGATGCCCTCATGGTGCTGCTTGGTGGCCTTGTCTACTGGTCACCATCCTGGTGCTGGCTGGCCTGGCCACTTCCCCTGCTTGGCCGCTGGCTGCCATGTTGTCAGTAGGCATTGCTCTGGTTGCCTCAGGCTCGCTCTTGCTGCTGGGTTTGCTGCTGTATCAAGTGGGTGTGATTGGACACTGCCTACCCTTCTGTGTGGGTGCCCGGGTGCCCGCCCACCCCCTGCTGCCCAAGGTGACCACCACAGTGGCAGTGGAAGCATCTTTAGCATCTCACGATGGTTGTCTGCTGGCCAGTGTCATGCAACCACATCCAGCCTCATATGACCTAGCCAGAGCCCTTCTTTCCATCACCTGCCTCAACATCCTGAGTGTTTTGTGTGTGTGTGTGTGTGTGTGTGTGTGTGAAGAAGATGGTGAGCATATTTGAGTAGGTGCATATCCCAGGACTGTATAGCCCTCTGGTGGGATTGCATGATGTGTGATTCAGAGCCTATGGGTACCTACACATTCACACCACAGAAAGGTGAATGTCTCCTTGGAACCCCAGTTTTTGTCCATGGAACTGTGAGAGTCTGCCTGTCTGCTGTACATGGAGTCTCTAGGCCAAGAAGTATCTGGGATCCCTGAAATGTCTTGACTCCTATTACCAACACTAGTCAAATCCAACCCTGCCTTGTAACACCCATCAGGAATTTCCACAGGAGTGACTATCTGTCCACACCAGAGACTGCACCAAGGACCCTTCACTGAGAAGAGTAACTGGTGGCTAAGTGGAAAGAACATGGGCTCTGGAATGTGACAGGTCAGGATTAGAATCTTTCCTCTAACACTTACCAGCTGGGGAACTCGGACAAGTGACTAACCTTTCTGAGCCTCAGTTTCTTGAGGGTCGTGGTCATGGTCCTGGTTGTGGTAATTAATTGTGAGGATTGAATGGCATCACGCATGGAAGGATTGGACACGTGGTAGATGTGCAATAAGAATAGTGGCTGTTGAAACAAAAAAACAAGATAAACAAATGAAAAACTCTCCTCCCGAGGAGACAGGTGATCCCCTTCTCCATTTCTTGCTTCAGGCTGATACCTGGTAAGGCCCAGGATTACCATATTGGGCCTCAAAAAGAAGGAGAGAGACTATATACAATGAATGAGTTGAAAGAAATAGCTAATAAGTACTTGAGCCAGGAGAACACCCCTGTGACGGGAATTTGAAGATGCTTCATTAAAGAGGCCAGAATGTAAGATTATGTAAGCAAGTATTCTTGATGTGGGACAGTTAACTGACTTTCCTGGGACAAGGCATATCTTAGCCCGGACCTTAGGAGACGAAGTAAACTCACTGCTGCAGTGGCTCTTGGAGACCTAAGAAAAATGATGGCCAACATTAAATGAAGTAGAAACATCTGAGTTATGGTATCTAACGTTAAAGGCAGGAATAAAGAGGCTGAGGGAAGCAGGCATACAGCAGTGGATATATTATCTGAGGCCAGAAGATCTGGCAGATGAATGTGTTCCACAGAGGGAGCCAGAGGTCACATTATTCTCCAAGGCCATCATCAAGATGCTGGTGACAGGGACACTAGTATCAGATATTCTGTAGAGCCTCCTTTGCAAGCCAGAGCTGATGGTAGGAAAAGCAGATACAGTCTTTATTTATTTTTTTTAAACATCTTTATTGGAGTATAATTGCTTTACAATGTTGTGTTAGTTTCTGCTTTATAACAAAGTGAATCAGCTATACATATACATATATCCCCATACCCCCTCCCTCTTGCGTCTCTCTCCCACCCTCCCTACCCCACCCCTCTAGGTGGTTTCAAAGCACCGAGCTGATCTCCCTGTGTTAATGCGGCTGAAAAGCAGCTACAGTCTTTAGAAACCAGGTAGCAAAGTTAGGCACCAGATGCCAGGAGGCCGCAATTACTCTAAAGATCAGCAAGGTCAAAGGGGCAGCCGGATGAGCTTGACTCACAGGGAGCGGTTAAAGATGTTTAATGGAACATGGCGTCCCTGGGAGCAAGAGTGCTGTTCAATAACTATAACCAAAAAAAAAGGAAACAAAAGAGGAGCAGGAGGCTGAGGATTAAGGACAATCTCCTCAGTAAAAAGTAAAAATCTCTTGCTCAGTTCCCAAGCGTGAGCCAATTTTCAGATATTGAACCCATAACATCCAAACAGTGGGCGCACCTCACAATGAAAGAAGTGAGGTAAAGTCAGATGACCTTGGGAGCCACTGGTTATATCACATAGTGTACCGGCCAGCCCCACAGAACTCTGGAACAGCCTCTAGAAATCCAGACAAAGTGTCAGTTCAGAATTTATAGGGAGCCATTCTCAGGATGTAGTGTATTCATTAAATCAGAGACCTCTCTGTGATGCTGTGTCCCCGAGGGAAAGAATATAGGGAACTGGGAACCATAGAATAGAAGCAGGATTATCCTCATGGACCATCACTCTCAATGACCAGCTGAGGGATTTTGTTCCTCTATACACAGTGCTCTGGGTTTTGCAGAGTTGGAGGTCCTGGTGAGTAAAAGGGACATACTTTTGCCAAGGGACACATAAGAGGTTCCATTGAAGTGCATGTTATAGCTGCTGTCTGGGTATTTTGGATTCCTTGTGCCCAGAGACCACCAGGATAGAAGTGAAGTCATCATACTGGTAGAGGCAATTGACCTTGATAGCAAGAGGCCACAGGGCTACTTTTCATACAGTAGGAGTGGGGAGGAATATATGCAGCGCCCAGTTGGTTCAGGTGGGCACCTCCTAGTACTCACTTGCCCCATTGCAACTGAATGGATATGTGCAGCAACCGCCATCTGCGGGTCTGATTAACCGAGGATACAGACCTCTCAGGAAAGAAGGTTTGGGTCACACTAGTACTGAGGTGTGCTACCAACAGCGTGCTGAGGTGATCACTGAGTATGAAGGGAATTTTGAATGGATAACAGAGGAGGGATAGTTTGAATATCATTTATGGTCTCGAGATTGACTGCATCAGCACTACCTCTTCTGAGTTTCTTGTCAGGTAGAGAGTCCCATGGGAACCATGGATAAGATGCTCCCCAGCCAGTGAGGAAAGTAGATATATGTGATGCAATAGGTGGCCTGTGGCAGGCGTCAAATTGTGTTTCTCAGAGTTCCAACTGAGGGGAGCGTAGTTCAGCAATGGCTCCAAGCACTGTGCTCTGAAATCCGTCACCACTATCACACCAAGGCTGCCTTCTCAATCACTGTTCCCAGCCAATGCTGACAGCAACGCTGAGAGCAGCAGGCTAGGTCATTACTGGAGATGCAGAACTCCTCTAATGGGCCACTTTGGCTCAGTCCTTCCCATTGGCCTTTGACCTTGCCAGATTTCTTAGATCTACCTTCTTCCAGTCAACATTTATTCCCTTTGTCCTCTCAAGAGTCAGATAAACATCTTGGTCTGAGGGAAGACTCTCCTGCTTCCTTTCTAATTTTCTCACAGACATCTCCCTTAACAAATCTCGTGCCCATCTGATCTTGTCTTGGCATCTGCTTCTCAGAGAACCTTCAGTACACATTGGTGTTGAAACATAGGTCAATTTGTGGCATTTAAGTAAACTGTATCCTAAATCTAGACTGCTTCGTAATACTAATAAGGCCATGAGTATTTCTTGCTTCTTGTAAATACCGGTTGGCTTTTCTTCATTGAGTAATGATAAGCAGTGCACCTAATCCACCCAGCAACCTTTCAATTCTTTCTTCCTTAATATAAGACAGGAAGGATCAGCCAACAAGAGCATGTGAATATGTACAATTTCCCCACAATTATTAAACAAGCAACTAAGAAACACATGCCTGTCTGACAACAGAATACTTCTAAGGCAGGATCTATATTGGAAAGTGAAGTAGAGACATGTATGAGTCAAAAAATAATGAAAGTCAAAACCTCCACTTGCTTCAACATTCTGATATGTCCACTTTGTTTAATCTTTTCATTGGCTTCAAATTCTAATAATTAAGAAAGCTCACAAGATGGTTTGCAGAAGGAGAATATTAGTGAAAGGATTATTGCGTCCTTCATCCATAAGTCAGTTAAACAGGAAGCACACATCTTACAATGCTAACTAATTTCTTGAACAAATAGATGCCTGTGATTGGATGGATTTATAAATTCATGTTTACATTACTAATATCATTATCAGCATAAATATTTTACAGCATCTATTATAGCAGCTTTCAGGTAGTTGATGCCTCCAGAAATATTTGTTGGTCTGAAATGAAAAATATCTTTGAGAAATGGTTTTAATTAAATACATGCCATAAAGGTAAAACTGACTCACCAGCTGGGGGTGACAAAGAAATAAGTAGAGCAAGGTGTCATCAAATGGATCCTTCTGGTCCCATTAGTGGGAGAACCACACTGCAGCATAAGTGCCTTTGCCCGTGGTAATTATTGCTGACATCCAAATGGCCTAAATGAGCATCGTGTTAACACGATGTAGTTGATGATCTGGGCAAATGCCAACCCAACATGTATATTTCAGCATGCAACTCAGTCAGGGGCTCAACTGCATTCAATATGATTATGGTTTCCAGCTAGATAGGAGGCAAGTTTCTGGCCTTTGCGGGGTTTGATACCCTGAGAAAGTTTTCCAGTTTTATCCCATTTACCACTCCTCCCAAAGTGTACCTCATAGTGAAGGATATAGGAAGTTAGTTATAGGGAACTTCTGTTAAATATGGGAATAGATAAAGAATAAAAGGGAAATGATGGCATATGCCAAAATTAAGGGGACGAGGATCTTTTTATGAATGTGTTCTGAAGAATCCAAACAGTTTTGTGACATTTCAGACAGGAAAAGTCACTTTTATACTGAAGTAATGTAGGGTCGTGCAAACCTTCATATCAGCTGATAAAGAAAAATATTACTTTCATAGGTTCACACAAGAAGTTCAAGTATTTCATCTCAGCTTCAATTTTTAAGCCATTTTCCTGCAAACTGGCAAATTTCTGCCTACAGCAAACTGATGAAAATTCATGGGTGTTTTCACTCCTCCACTTTAGGGAGGAATAGTAAAACTTTTGCCTTAGATCAAACTTTTGAATATTTGAGGGGAGGAAAAAAAACCCACATCACTTCTCAAATGTGAATACCCAAAGTGAAATATGGCTGTTTCTTACATTTTTAGATGCCTGGAAGTTTTCCACAAACTTCTATAACAGTCACTCTGCAGGCTTCTGCTATAAATGTTTCGGGAACTATCTAGGGAAATATTCTATTGAGAGGGAAAGCAGGATTATCTAGCAGATAGAGCGTGGAATTTGGACTTGGACAACCATCTGAGACCTGCACCTGCCTCTTCCATTGCCTTATGGTGCAGCATTGTATAAATGATTCAGGCTCTCTTTGCTTATATTTTTCCCTGTGGTAATAGAGGGAAATGGGCTAAGCATTAGCCCCTTCTCAACAATCAGAGAACACTGTAAAGGTAAATATGACATTGTCTGTAAAGTGCTATGACCTGTAATCCAGAAAAACAGTGCAAGAGGTGTGAGGCCACAGAGTTTGTGTAAACATTATAGAACCCTAGCATGGAGAGCTGCGTAGCCTGGCTCCTCACTTCTGCATTTGATCAGGGGTCCTTATGACACATAATCAACAATAGGTATTGCCAATTGCTAATACCAACCACACACATCTTGCCTTCAGCATCTGGAACATGTTAATCTCCCTCTCACAAACTCAGTGAATCATAAGTCAATCAACTTGCATCTATTGATTGTCTAATATGCAAAATGCACTCTGCTGAGTATTAGACCTCTGGTGAAAGTCTCTTAGGACAATAATGATTTATAAAGTATAGTAGCTGTTCTCAAAACACTTGTAATCATAATCTAGTTATAAAGGAGGATTTCCTAAAGTATTAAAAATCATATAAGATACTTGTAGATGACGATTAGAAATAATGATTCTAAAGAGTTTAAAGAGTAGAAGGAGGAAAGGTATGAGGATTCAGAGTGCCTCCAGTGCATATGATTTTAGTTTGTAATTAGGGAAAATGTACTCATAAATACAGAAGGAAAAATGTGTACATGCTCGGAAGTATAAAAAAATAAAATGAAAATGGTATCCTTGGAAGTTATCACGCTAAAAAAAGTGATTTGTTATTATCTACGGCTGCCATCCTTTATTTCACTGTTCTCATTGAATTTAAGCAATCTTTGTTCTTTTCTACTGATTATTTCTCTTATATGCTAAGTTTGAGGAATTTTGATGTCTTGTTTGAAACCCAGTTCAGTTAGTCAATATGGATGTGTCTTATGAAATAAATTCAGGGTGAAAGGAGGATCATGTGCTACAAAGGGAAGAGAATTAGATGAGGCTCACAGTGATCTCACTCTGAACAATGAGCAGTCTCAACCTCTCAAGGCATCTGTTGATTCATTTGTAAAATAAGAGGGTTGGGCTAGATTTCACTGGCCAGTTCTAAAATTTTCTGGAGAAAAAAATGCTGCTTAGAAGTTCTATATCTTTGTGCTACTGGAAAGCTCCTCTTGCTTTTGCATTCTGTCAGGGTCCATGATTATTTCTTGTCATTAAGATCAAAATCTCAATTTTATAGACCATGGATGCCTAAGGTAGAGGAGAAGCAGATGGCAATATGGTGTGCTCAAAAACAGGCTCTAACTGTAATTCTTAATTTAATTATTCTTAGGCTAGACTTTCCCAAGCTCTATTAAATTTTAGTATTCAAGAGAGCTTTGGTCTTGCCTGTAAGGACTAACATAGGTGAATAGGCTGGTTCTTGGTAGTAGAACTTGTGTGTCAGTGAGCAAGCTGTCTGTAGAACAGAGTGGAGGCAGAACAACCTTGCTGGGGGATATATTGGCATATACCTTTATTTCAAGGTATATTGGTAAATATTTGTTGTAAATATGATAGTATGTATCACCAAAAAGATTAACAATGTCAAAACATCTAGTCAATTCAAAGAAAATAGTAATCCAATTTTAAATTAAGTATGAAATATGTTGTTTGGTTTATGTGGAAAATTGAAAATTTGGATTTTATTTTAAACAGACATGTTTTAATGTGTCACGTGAACAGCCTAGAAAAAAATAGAATTTATTTGTGCTGCATGGTATAAATAATGTGAAACATAGTAGTATATTGGAAAAAAAGTCAGATTTTTTGAGCATAAAATTGAAATTTTCTAGAATTAAAAAAAATACGGTTTTAAGGACTTCCCTCGTCCAGTGGGTAAGACTCTGTGCTCCCAATTCAGGGAGCTGGGGTTCGATCCCTGGTTGGGGAACTAGATCCTACACGCCTGCTGCAACTAAGCGTCCACATGCTGCAACTAAGAAGTCCACATGCCGCAACAAAGATCCCGTGTGCCACAACTAAGACCCAGCGCAGGCAAAATAAATATTTAAAAATAAATTTTAAAATATGGTTTTAAACAGTTAATATTATAAACTGACAATAAATAATTGAGGCAAGATACAGCTACTTATTATGAAATGTGTTCACTTATTCATATAAGGGGGCTTTATTGAAGTGTTATGCACAGTCGAGATCAGCACAGTCCAACAGAAATATAATTTAAGCCACATGTGCAATTTAAAATTTTGTAACTTCCACATTAAGAAGAGTAGAAAAGACACAGGTAAATTTTATTTTTTTGTAAATTTTATTTAACGCAATATATGTACAGTATTATTTCAACATAAAAATTATTGATATACTGTAATTTTTTACTAAGACTTCAAAATTCAGTGTGTTTTAGTTATAAGTCAATTTGAACTAGACATATTTCAGGTGTACAATAGCCACATGTGGCTAGTAACCTTAGTATTGGCCACCTGGGTCTGTATGATGGGATTGAATACTAAAGAACACAGGCATGGCCACTACCTTCAGAAAGTTGACAGTCTAGTATGGAAGACAGACTCTGAACAATAAATCAAAAGTGTAAAATTTTACACTTTTCACAGTTTTCATAAGCATGACAAAGTTAATATTGTTGAATACATGCCCAGCATTTAATGTATTTCCACTTTACATAAGCTATGGATGATAATGTGTTCTTTATGTGGGTGAGATTATTCTTGGTGTTTTTAAAGAAATGCAGTCTTAATTAACACACTTTTGTAGTCTACTAATGTTCTTTTATCCTTGTGCTTCCCATTTTCCCCAAATCAGTATTACACTGTAAGTTTGAAGTTGAATCATGAGTCAGGAGCATATTAATCTTTTAATATGTTATATATGATTAAAAATATTAAAGCAGCTAGGTACAAAATAAAGTTATCAGAGAAAACATTATTTAGGATGAGAAAAATATTCAATGTTTTTCCATGAACTTTCTATAGTTTTATAATTTCTGTGATTTCTGCTGACATGTGTTTGCGAAGGCTTTCTGTTAAGTGCTATAGACCTTCTCTAGGTTTATTTTAGATGTAATTTGTTTCTTATGAAATCTTGCAATTGTTCCTACTTTATACATTAGCTGGTGTGATGAGAGTACTTAGGTATTAAAATAATAAGAGTATAAAACAAAACTATAAAGAGAATAGTTTGTACATGAAATAAACTCCGTCTTGTTTAAGGATTTGCCTTAATTGATTCCATGTAGCTCAAGCTTAATTGTGGATGGTGCTGAAGTTGGTTGTCTATTTACTGAGATATGAAGAATGCCAAAAAGCACAGATGAACCAAAAGTTTAATGTTCACTCATCTAACTAAAAATAAATATATTTTCTCTCTTTGCTTCCCAAATAAAATTGCTACAGAATTTCAGACAGAGAAGATTTTATGGACTGGAAGAGTCAACCCTATGAGAAGAACTTCCTTAGCTGGAAATTGAAGACTGGATAGAGCTGGATTTTTCAGGAAGAAGTAGGCAAGTCTTTCTCACTTGGAAAAGCAGCATAAATAAAGCAAGAGAGTTGAAATTGGCAAGAGTTGTTGGAAAAATAAAGCAGATGGCTTAAGTTTGAGACATAGTGGAAGTTAAAAAAAGGGATGAGCAATCTGAGGCTAGTTAATGGAGACTTAGAATCTTTAACCTGATCCAATAGATGATATGGTACCAATATAGTTTTGTCAGGGAAGTGGCATAATGAAAATGGCAATTTTGGAAGATTCGTCTAGCAGAGGTGACATGATTGATTTAAAGAGGCTGAAGAAAAATATCAAAGAGGTTGAGTTGAGAGACCAGATCCAATAATAGATTTGGAAGATTTAAAACAAGCCTTCTTAAAATGGGAGACTCATGCTTTTTTGACAGCATAGGAGATGGAACTGGTAAGAAGGGAGAGTAAGAGAAGGCTGAGGAAATTTATAATAAATGCAGGATTCAGTTTATTCAGAAAGTAGGCTATTACAGGATTCAGGGCTCTTGTTGGAGTGGGATGGACATAAAAAGAAGGAAAGACAATTCCTCCATGGACAGTATTGGTATAAGCCAGTGGTATTTTGAATTGTAGAGGTACGTTCTCTCAAGTTTCTCTTGTGCAGTGTAATATATAGTGGGGTTACATTTTATATTATTATTCTCAGGTCTCATTCCTCAGAGCTAAAGTAAATTGAAAGTTAGTTGAAAAATTACCAAGTGAACTATGGCAATACTTCCATTTCCTTTCTCAAAGCATATATACTTTGGTTTGAATTATTTAGGAAGTTATAGAGCAAAACAGAATTTATGTTTGCCTTATTTTGACATATGGTTTACATTTTGAAAACTTTGCCCTAGGATGGCATTGGATAAAATTATAAGGATAAAACTGGGTATAGAGAAAGCAAAATCACAAAATTCAGAACAGTAATAGACTTTATAAGTCATGTAATTACATGTGTAGAAAAACAATAAATATTTATCAACTATCAGGTGCCAAACCTGTTGAGGGCATTGGGTATATCTATGTGAAAAAAAAAAAGTAAAAGATAAACTGTCTGGTAGAGGAAATGGTCACTAAAAAATTAAGCAAACACACACACACACATAATACATTTTGAAAAGTGTTTGTTATGAATTGAATTTTGTACTCTCCAAAAATTCATATGTTCAAGTCCTAACCCCCAGTACCTCAGGATGTGATCTTATTTGGGAATAGTTTCGTTGCAGATGTAATTAGCTAATTTAAGATGAGGGTACACTGGAGTAGGCTGGGCCCCTAATCCAATATGGCTGGTGTCCTTATAAAAAGGGGAAATTCAGATACAGATATGAACACAGGAGGAACACCATGTGAACATGAAGACAGATATCAGGGTAATGTCAAAGATTGCTTGCAAACTACCAGAAGCTAGAAGAGAAGCATGGAACGGTCTTCCTCACAGCTCTCAGAAGGAACTAACTGCTGACACCTTGATCTCAAGATTCTAGCCTTCAGAACTGTGAAACAGTACATGTCTAGTCACCTGGTTTGTGGTATTTTGTTACAGCAACCCTAGCAAAATAATAGAGTGTTACCAAGGAGAATTATTGGTGACGCTGAGAGTGAATAAGGAGATGGAGGCTTATTTTAGATTGGATGGGACAATGGAGACCTCTTTTAAGAAGTTATATTTAGCCTAATGACGAGAATGAACCAGCTATGTGGGGCAATGGAGAAAGTGATCTGGGCAGAAGAAAGAGCATGTGCAAAGGCCCTGAGATAGGAAACAACTTGGAACAAGTAAGGAACTGAAAAAAGACCAGTATGTCAGGAGCATCGCCAACGAAGGCAAGAGTGGCACAAGATGAGACTCGATAGACCTAAATAAAAAGGAATTTGAATTTTATTTTAAGAGTAATTAGGAGACTTTCATGGACTTTAAGCAAGTGATTACATGATCCAATTTACATTTTAAATAAATTTTAAGTACAGTACTATGTAGAGAATGGTATGGAGAGGGAAATGGAACATGATATTAATAGTATCAAACCAGGTATTCAGGCTTGGAATAGGCTTATGGTAGCAGAATATAGATAATTTGAGAAAATATTTAATATTGGGATTTAGGGAGAGTGTGTCATAAAGAATTGCTCTAAATTTTTTGTCTCGAGCTACGGAGCGTTTCTTATTGAGATGTTATTTACTGAGATGGAAAAGGCTGGGGGGAAAACAGAATGAGGGGTAATAGAACAAGATTTCAGTTCTGGATATGGTAAAGCTGATATGCCTGTGAGATAGCCAAGTGGAGATGCTAAGTGAGATGTTTGTTGGACCAAAGAAAGGTCTAAGAAGGAGGTGGAGAAATAAATAGAAATTAAGTGAGGTGTGCAGTGACCACAGATTACTGAACACTGATATTATAGCTGAAGTCTCCCAATTCCCAGTCCTGTGTCCTGGCAAATGCCTACTCAATGATATTAGAAGATCATTTGATTAATAGTAAGGGGGCACTTTTGTGGGTTGTATTGAGAATAAATGCACAAGCATCTGTGTAGCAAATAAAAGACATGGATGAAGAGTGGTGACACAGTGTCAAGGGCACAGAATTAAGATCTGGAAGGCTTGAAATATACTTTTAGCCTTGCCACTTGTTGGTTAATTGTGCCTCAGAAAAGTGAGTTCAAGGCATTAGGACTACTGTCTTGTTAATGGAATTATTCTTATCAGTCATAGCAAAGCTAGTTTCCACATTATTCTCTGGTTCTGTTCTTCTGAATATCTTTATAGCTGTTACAGTTTTGTTCCTCTTTTGGGGAAAAATAATGTGTTGTTATTTTTTATGTTAAAAGGGACAAAGATTTTGCTGTATCTAGGAGGAGAAGTGTTTCACTATTATAGAGAGTGCATATTCGTTGGTTGATTTTCTAAAAAAGAAAAAGTATAAGAAAACTTCAAGAAAAAGCTACAACAGACACATTTGACAAGAGGTTCACAAATGAAACTTTATAGTCATTTAAATGGTTGCTTCTTTCTTATCTTCTCGGCCTATTGTCCCCATTCCTCATCTTACAGTTTTTGTTATACTTGAATGATGAGCTCAAAGCATGAAAAGCTGTTGTTTTCAACCTTTATTAATGTTTCCCAACTCATTTCCCTGTTTGCCTGCTGACAACCTGCCAAAATCACCCTCTGGTGAATTGTGAAAAGATTGGGGTAGCAGTCGTGGGACCCAAAACGTGTTGCAGATAATTAGTAGATCAGATCTTTGTCACAGCAGATACTTGGCCGCCCACAGATCTCTATTTTTAAGCCTTGCCCGTGTCGCACAATGTGTATTCATTGTCTGTTTTAGTGTGAAGAGCACATCTCTGCATTGTATATAATAGAGCTGAGTTGATTGAGAAATTCCATTATTCTTTTGTCGTTTTGTACTGTCACTGGTTAACACATGAGATATACATATTTGGTGAATAACTGAAACCACCTTTGGCTTTTAAATAGCTTTAGAAATGGGAATTACCTATTTTGCTACTTACCGAGTAATCCAACCACCACAGACTTTGTTTTCCAATAAGGCAGGAAACAAAAATCTCCTTAGATGATCACATTTGTTTTCATGCTAATTAGTTACGACTAATTTGATTGGCAAGAATAGCAGGTCAGGAGATTAGTTCTTGAATGGCATGAAATAGAAAAGGTTTTTTAGTGTAAGATAAGAGGTAATAAGTTGAAGTAAAAAGAAGAAATTAGATTTGGGAATGATGAAAATGCTGGGGTTATCAGCAGGCTTTCCACCAGAATTGATCACAGAACAGCAGGTAATGAATTATTATCTAGTGATATGTTCCCTTTAGAATACTATCTAATGGTACAGCCTCTGCACACATGTGGGGGGGTTGTGTTTGTGTGTGTGTGTGTTTTATAATCAACAGACATACTCAACACTTGCCCCATTTAATTCTTCCCTTACTTGTTCATGTGTTTCAGTATCAAAGGAAATTCATCAATTGACACAATGTCAGTGGTCTCAAAATATAAGAGTTATGTAGTCACAATATAATGAACTCTAGTTGCTATAATATTATAACCAGAAATAACTTATTCTTAAAAGATTAATAACACCAATACCGGTCTTAAAATCTGACAAATCAGTAAAGATCATGCTTCCTCCTATAACTGAGATGGTTAACTTAGAGAAGTCACACAAACTCTAAAAGTTGTAGATTATCTGTAAAATGTGCACAAAACAACTCTTCTTCCTGTCTGACAAGATTCTTATCAGGTATAATTGAATTGATATACAGAAAACCCCTTTGAAATTTCTTAGATGTTTTACAAGTGTAAGTCATTATTGTAATAATCTAAATTTTGACCCTGGTTTCTTTTTTCCTAAATCCACATTTATTCATTTTTTAAAAATGAATAAATACCTACTATATTTCAAGTCTGTACCATTCTAGGTACAGGGAAGACAACAATAAACTAAACAGACAATAATTCCTGTCCTCATAGACCTTAAACTTCAGTGAATTGAAGTAACAATAATAGGTAAAAGTTAAAATATGTCAGTTGTTGGTAAGTGCTGTGAAGTAAGACAAAAGGATTCTTTAAAAATTATTCCTTTGTAGAATAACTTGAAGGAGGTGACGGCTTCAGCAGTGAGTGAGGGCCAAATTGTGTGTTGAAATACTAGTTTAAAGAAAACGGCCATTCTTGAATGAATAGTCTTTCACTTCTCAATTAAAGCCATATATATCACTTACTAATACTTCATAGAAAACCCAGCTAAGTGGTTTGGCACTTAAAACTATTTTTTTCACTCCATGCTTTTATATTTAGAATGAAAATTTTGAAAATAATGCATCCTTATCTCTCTACTTCTTTGACTTGAACACAAAATTATTAATATAAGAAAATGAATGAAGTGTTTATATTGTGTAAGGTCATGTGAGTGCAATGTAATAAAAATTAATTTCATATTAACATATGCAAGGTACTTTTAGAAGGGTACATCTACTATCCAAAATGACACAATGCCCTTGAAAGTTAAAAAGTTGAATTAACCTCTCTCTCACATACATACACAGGAAACAAATGCACCCTTCCTTATCACAGGTGCTAAGAGGCAAAGACCTTATGCGCTAACATTTCATTAGGGAAGGAAATCCATAATTCCCTAATTAGGAGGAAAATTTCTAACTTAAATAGGGAGGGAAGGAAGGAAGGAAGGAGTGCATTACTAAACTGACCACAGTGTCTTAGGCACAGCTGATTGCTTTGTGGCTTCAAGAGACAACTTCAGAGAGTGCATGTGAATTTCTGAGCCTTCTCAGAGTCTGTGGCCCAGTCATTCCAGAAGGAGCATAAACTTGTCTGGGACCTAATTCTTATTGTAACCTATTCAATTTTAAGGAAGAAAAAGTTTAAACACATTGGAAATCTATGAAATACAAATTAAAGCAAAAAAAAAAAGAATTGTCTTTTAAAAAATCTGTCAAATCAGTTAAGATTAAACAGATCAATGTACTGTACTATATTTTTGTTATATGGGAAGGGTGCATTTTTCTGTAATTCTAATCATTGTGTTAGCTGATTCAACTTTTATAGAAATATATTCTATTGTTTAAGACTATTCATTGCCACAGAATGACAGGCATTCTCTCTCTCATGCACACATAAACACATACGTACTCACAGAAAAACAGCCACCGTGGATTAGATTGTCTCAGATTTCTCAGAAGAGAGTAGCCACATGATGTGGGAAAAATATAGTGTAACTTAGCTAGCTGTTCTTGGTTCCCAAGTTCCTAATGGGAGTACACAACCCCTCATAGTGCAAGATATGAAGAGTTGGGAAAGCCTGTTTATTTAATGCACAGTCCTTTTATACCAAGTGTAGGCAAACTACAGCTGCTGGGTAAATCTGAACTACAGTCTGTGTTATAAATAAAGTTTTATCGGAGCACAGCCACCCTCATTAATTTACATACTGTCTATGGCTACTTTCCAAAGTTGAGTAATTGCAGCAGAGACCATATATCCTGTAAAGTCTAAAATATTTATTATCTGACCCTTTATAGAAAAAGTTTGGCAACTGTTTTGTATTATTGGCTTGCATTAAAATTCATGAAGACTTTATAGTCACAAATAATATACACCCTTACAGAGAGTATTCATTGACATTTGAAGCATTCTTGGGTTTCGAATTAATTCTGGCTCGAAACCCAAGAATGCTTATTAATAGCAAAGCCCCATCCCTGTTGAGGACGGGTCAAGTGTTTCTAGTCACCCAGAAAACCTATTTCCATAGTCCACTCTCTGACTCTAACTTCATAACTGTCTCCACAAGGTCATCTTAACTAAAGACCAACCAAATATCTAATGATATATTGGAGGTGCCTCTCTCTGTCTATCTTGCTATCTCTTTATCTATCTATCTATATACATACACACACACACACATATATATATATATATATATATATATAAGTAAAATATGGAAAATACCCTTTGTTACAGCAAATTCATCTCTACAGATTTATGCTAAAGACATATTTATCTACAATTTTGCTATAAGGTGTTCATTCACATAACATATCAGAGAAATAATTCTAAATGCTCAAAGACTGGTAAATTCTATCACCATTATAATTATTAAAAATTATATATATATATATATGTGTATATATATATTGTGCAAAATGGCAAAATAGTTTACTATGAATATGTAAAGACGGTCCCCGACTTACAATGATTTGACTTAACAATTTTTCAACATTACGATTGTGTGAAAGAACATGCATTCAGTAGAAACCGTACTTCTAATTTTGAATTTTGCTCTTTTCCCAGGATAGCAATATGTGGTACAATACTCTCTCATGATGCTGGGCAACAGCAGTGAGGGAGTCAGCTACACGTTCAGGAGGGTAAACAAAGGGTACACTCACAACCATTCTGCACCCATACAACCATTCTGTTTTTCACTTTCAGTACAGTATTCGATAAGTTACATGAGATATTCAACAATTTATTATAAAATAGGCTTTGTGTTAGATGGCTTTGCCCAACTGTGGGTTAATGTAAGTGTTCTGAGCACGTTTAAGGTAGGCTAGGCTAAGCTATGATGTTCAGCAGCTTAGATGTAGCAAATGCATTTCGACTTACAATATTTTCAGCTTAGGGTGGGTTTATCTGGACGTAACGTCACTGTAAGTCAAGGAATATCTGTAGAGGATAATCACATTAAAAACTGTATTTGTATATAATGGAATAATATTTTAAAATGTAATTGCTGTCTTTTTTCATTTTTGATAACTATATTTTAATCCCTACACCCCTTCCACAATTAAGACCAGGTTACAAAGTGGATACCTATTGCTCTAAGGAGAGAAAAGTGGAAGCATCTTACCAAAGTGATCAATCTTCCTTTAACTTTTAAAATAGAGTTTTAAAATTCAACTGTCAAATCAATAGTCCACAAACCAAAGCACATGTTGTATATAAGAACTAGAGGATTAAGGCAGAAAGTTTTTCTATGAGTTTTCCTATGAATTGTTGGATTGGAAGATCATAAACAAGAGCCATGAGGACTTAGACCCGAGAAAATCACAGAATTGGGTGAATTATATCCTACCTATGCATGGTAGGATATAATTAAAATTACAGTGCTCTGCACTGGATGAAATCAACTGCTGCAAGTACTTTTCACACATTAAGTTGTTGAATCCTTGTGCAGTAGGTGTTGTATTAGTATTGCTATTTTATAGAGGAGGAAACTGAGGCACAGGAAGGTTAGGTGAGTTGAGCAAGGTTATACACAGCTGGTAAGTAGAGGAGCTGGTGTTTTAATTCAGGTATTCTGGCTCCAGAGAACATGCTATTCACCTCTGGGCAGTATGGCTTCTCCAAGATATAATCATATTTCTCCAGATGAAAAAGCAATACTGAATTAGCCACTTGAGGGCTAGAGGGAGGGAAAGAATCAGAATCAAAAAGGAGACCTAGAGAGACAATATAGGTGCATATAAGCCACTGAACCCTGGTTCTGTCTCCTTCTGGGTTTGAATTATGCAATGGCCTAAATATTTGTGTCTCCCCACCCCACCCAATTCCTATGTTCAAACCCTAATCCCCAATATGATGGCATTGGAGATTGGGTCTTTGGAAGGTAATTAGATCATGAGGATAGAACCGTCATGATGGGATTAGTGCTCTTACAATAGACACAAGAGAGCTTGCTACCTCTTTCTCTGTTTTCTGCCATGTGAGGACACAGCAAGAATATGGCCATCTTCAACTCAGGAGGAAGGCTCTCACCAGAACCCAACCATGCTGGTATCTTCATCTTGGACTTCCTAGATTATAGAACCGTGAGAAATAAATTTCTGTTGTTTAAGCCATCCAGTCTGTGGTAATTTTTTTATAGCAGCCCAAACTGTCTAAAGACAAACCCTAAGGGTATGGATGGTAGTGGGGCAAAGAAATCTTTGTTTCTACTGGAGAAATTCTACATGGAAATCCAAGGAACAAATTTACTTATACCCGTAAGACTATGTATCTTCATTTCCCTCCATAGTCCTGGTTTTCACTTATTACTGTACTACTGTAATTATCAATAGCACACCCTTTCACTCTCAAAAGCATCCCAGCTTAGGCAATAAATTATATGGTCTCCCTATTTATACATCAGTTACCACACGGAACTCAGGTAGGAGACTGACCCACAAGGCACCCTCCTCCAACACAAGCAGAGTAGAACACAGAAATGGTGGCAGCAAATGTTCAGACAGAAAGAGGGCCTGAGAGAGCCATCACTCTGTGTCAGCCATCTATTGCTGTATAACAAACCATCCCGCAACATAATGGATTAAAACAACACAGTTTGTTTAGCTCTTGACTCTGTAGCCCAACAGTTTGGTCTGACATCAACTAGATTTACTCTTTCCTCTGCAATCATCTTCTAGTTATATAATTGGTTGGCAGATAATTGCAGGGCACTGTCTGTACTTAGATGTCCTCACTCACATCTCTGGCAGTGTCTGTGGCAGCTGAGTTCTCTCCATGTGGCTCCACCTCCTCCAGCAGGCTAGCGTCGACTTGTTCACACAGTAGTCTCAGCAAGTCCAGCAAGAGAGAGGACATACCCCAACCCCTAAGTGTATTACTATCCTCTGCTGGAGCCATATTAGCTAACATACTGATGGCCAAAGGAAGTGACATCACTGAGCCCAGAATCAGCCTAGAAGGGTGCACAAAGTTCCATGGCAGGGGTACGTTACTAGAGGGAGGGGTAGGATTTGTAACCTTTTGGAATGGAGGCGTTAAGTAGTTACCAGATACCTCACTACAGGAGGTGGGAAGGTGCAGAAAGTCATTGATGTCTCATTTGTCATGGAAATCATTTGTATCCTTGAGCAAAGGGATTGTTCAAAGTAGGACCTGAATGGGAGTTGAAGCACAGGCCAAGGTGACAACCTAGCAGCTGGATACCATACCAGGGAGCTGTGCAGGAGAAATACCATGTGCTACCTGTGACATAAGAACATCAGCAGCAGATGCATCAGGGGCACACGCACACACTCAAATACTGTGTCTGTTGAGACCTCTCAGTTAAGGGCCAAATCTGTGTGCAAACTGGGGCAGCCCTACCATGCCATCTGTCTTAGTCCTCTTGGGCTGCTCTAACAAAATATCACAGACCAAGTGGCTAATAAACAACAGAAAAGTATTTCTCACAGTCTAGGAGGTTGGAAGCCTGAGATCAGGTTGCAGATTTCAAGTTTTCGCCTCATATAGGGGTAGGAGCTTGGAAACCCCGTGGGGTCTCTATTACAAGGGCTCTGCCCTCATGATCTAATCACCTTCCAAAGGGCCCACCTCCTAGTACCATCACATTGGGGATTAGGTTTCAACATATGAATTTTGGGAGTATACAGACATTCTGACCATAGCATCATTATATCATGGAGAGGAAGAAAAGAAAAAGAAGTTGAAACTTTAAATGAATGAGAGTGAGCTAATGCAGAAATGATTAAGTTACATGAGAAGTGCTTTGATCATCTTAAAATGGAAAACTCAAGTTTATTTTCTTCCACTACAAATGTGAAAGGGGAGATTTGTGAATGAATCCAGTTATGAAGAAGTAAAATCATATGTCTGTATTTCTAAGTAGTGACATTAAATTTTAAGCTATATATATTTTTATATACACATAAATAAGTGAAAAGTGAGCATATTCACCCAAAATGTTAAGAACAGTAATCTTAGGTAGTGAGCTTATGGATGACTTATATTTCTTTAACTTTTGTATATTCTCTAAATATCCTCAAATGAACATGTATCAGCTTTGCAATAAGAGACAAATTTTGTTTTAGAACAGACGCATTTGTGCTTTTGCCCATTCAGTGCTTGCTGAAGCTAGTTAATCTGAAAACAATTCCACCTTGAAGTGTTAATGAGCTAATAAGTCATTTCAGGGTGAGTTACTTTTCAAAACTGCTGATATCACACCTCTAACTGCACTTGTACTCTACCTACTGATAGGGAGGACCTGGCTATTGAGGCTGTGACCTTATGTAAGAAAATATGACAAAATATGCTTGCTGTCTACACGAATTCTTCTAAACATCTAATTAATTGATATAGTTCCAATGTTAATAAGTTGGTGACTGTGCTTTGAATCCACTCATTTCTCTATATGAGGCCTCAATAGAATATGGCTTAGTCTTTCATAAAGTAGCAAGAGAGTTCAAATTTACTTCCATTCATTCTCAGAAACTTTGCCAGATGTTACTGTAGAGTTTTAAATCTATTCAACTCTTCGGAATTTGAAAAAAAAATATAAGCTAGGCTGTGAACTATGAATGAGAAGCTTGCAATTAGCTGTGATTATAACAGTTATATGAATGTCCAAAAGTCCTATCATGTAAAGATTACACCTAACCATAATGTTAGAAAATCCACATAGAGTGCTGGCTGTTCAAAATACCAGTTGATGGGAATTTTAGCTTTTGGAATGATTGACTTACACACTGGTATCTGCACACGTGTGCACATGAGTGTGCACATACACACATACAATTACCACCAGCCACAGAGGAATGGAGAGAGAGAGAAGTAACCTGATGTTGAGGTTTTCCATTGCACCTGTGTTTATGCATTTTCCTTGGGTTGTCAAAAAAATTTTTCATTCACTCTGCTTCCTGTTTCTTCCTTAATTATTCTTACAAAATTATTTTTCACTCTTATAAAACTCCTCTAGTAGTTATTGCCTATTAAGTGAAAGAGGCAATTTTATGATGATCACATACAATATAAGATAGAATAGATAAGATAAAATATAGTGAATAATGAATAATTAAAATCATGAAAAAGTGCTGGGTTTGAAACATCAATTAGTTAAGACATGCTACATCCTTCAGAGGTAACAAACCTGGTATATTAGTTAAAATGCTTTATGTTGCAAATAATGATAACTCAACCTGGCTGTGATGTTAATTTCATGTGTCAACTTGACTGGGCCAAGGAGTACCCAGATATTTGATTCAACATTATTCAACATTATTATGCAGGTGTTTCTGGATGTGGGTAAACATTGTCCACTCTATTTTAAGGCCTGAATAGAACAAAATGTAGAGTGAGGGAGAATTTACTCTCTTTGTCTGATGGTCTTTGAGCTAGGACATGGGCCTTCTCCTGCCTTCAGACTTGGACTCAGATTGAAATTTTTTTGTTTTCCAGATTTACTTTATTTATTGATTGATTTTTTTATTGGAGTATAGTTGCTTTACAATGTTGTGTTAGTTTCTACTGTACAGCGAAGTGGAGTTCCCTGTGCTATACAGCAGGTTCTTATTAGTTATCTATTTTATACATATTAATGTATACATGTCAATCCCAATCTCCCAATTCATCTCACACCACCCCCGCTTTCCCCCCTCGGTGTCCATACATTTGTTCTCTACATCTGTGTCTCTATTTCTGCCTTGAAAACGGGTTCAACTGTACCATTTTTCTAGATACCACATACATGTGTTAATATACATTTGTTTTTCTCTTTCTGACTTACCTCACTCTGTATGACAGACTCTAGGTCCACCCACGTCCCTACAAATGACCCGATTTCGTTCCTTTTTATGGCTGAGTAATATATACCATTGGCTCTTTTGGTTCTCAGACCTCTGGATTCAGACTGGAACTTACACCCTCAGCATTACTGCTTCTCAGGTCTCTGGATTTTACTGGATCTGTAACATCCGGTTTCCTGGGTCTCCTGCTTGCAGATCTCGGGACTTCCCAGCCCTCATAATCATGTGAGCCAATTCCTTATAATGTGTGTGGCAAATGCCCTACACATGAGAGCCTTTGTAGAAGTTCAGGTTCCTAGAGGAGAAATTCCAGCACTCTACTGGAGGAAAAACAGAACGAAACAAGCTTGGACACATTGGAGTGGTCAAAAGGAACTTTGCCAGAATCACCCTCCCCCCCTAAGGCGGCACAGCATAGAGAATTAGAGAAAAAGAAGGCTGGGGATCCCTCCTATCAGTGAAAAGGGAGAGTGGTAAGTGAGCACCTGGTCTTCCCAGCCATGCAGGACACTGCTAAAGAAAATCATTTCTCTCTCAGATATTAAAGGAAGAGCTCCATGACTTGGGGGAGGGGAGGAGATCAGGAAGGAGGCAGTTAAGACTATCAGAGCATTAAAGGAACACAGGTCCTGCTGCAGCAAGCCCACCTATGATCTTCTGGCAAAACCTCACCAGAGAATCCCTCCAACTGGCATGCCGGCACCTCCAGTGCCCCAAAGGCTAAGCCCACACCTCTACTCTCTGTGGCTGGCTCCTTGTGCATGCTCCCGAGGGCAGCAGCAAAAGCAACCTTAGATAGACAGTGAATACACACAAAACACTGAACAGGGTGTGTGGGGAAGGGAGAAGCCACAATTGTGAGCTGTAGTACCACCACTGGGGAAAAAAAAAAAGAGGTTTCCAATAGCAGGCCTGGTGCATTTTAAGTTTGAGAGACGGCATACTAGCTTAAAAATTCTGCCACAAGAGGGAGCAAGAAGCATGGAGCAGGTATACCCATATAAGGTCAGAGAAAGCCTCAGAATACAAGCAGGACCAACAAAGAGTATGTCACCTGAAGGCTGCTGGTAAAGATCGAAGGATGTGAAAACAGCAATGTAAAACTCCAAGGAACATGAAGAATCAAGGAAAATGACATCACCAAAAGATCATAATAATCTTCTAATAACCAAATGGAAAGATGCATAGGACAGGACAGAACATCCAATAACTGTAGGAAAATTTCAAAAGGTATCACACACATAATTGGAATACCAGAAGGAAAAGAAATGAAAATGGAGCAGAAGGAATACTTGAAGTAGTAGTGACTGACAGTTTTCCAAAACTAGTGACAGACACCAAAGCACAGGTACAGAAAGAGCAAGAACACCAACCGGGATGAATACCCCCACCCTACCCTGCAACAAATCTACACCTAGGAATATCATATTCAGTGTGAAGTAAAAAATGACAAATTCAAAACCTTCAAAGAAGCCAGATGAAAAATAAATTTACCTGTAGAATAACAACGTTAAGAACTACATCAGACTTCTCACAAGAAAAAATTCAAAGGAGAAGACAGTGGAGTGGAATATTTGAAATGTTGAAAGAAAATACGAACCTAGAGTTCTATATCCAATGGATTCATCCTTTAAAAGTGGTGAAATAAAGATTTTCTCACATGCAAACTTAAGGAATTCATTGTCTGCAGAACCCTGCAGACAATGCGAAAAGCATAAAAGAAATTCTTCAGGGAGGAGAAAAATGATATAGGTCAGATATTTGAATCTTACTGAAAGAGCTCCCCATGTCCAAAGCTGGAAAAATTTCAACAATAAATGAATAAATAAGTCTGGGGTATAATCCAAAGGATGAAATATATATTTATGAGTCCATGTTGACATAAATAAACAACTGAATAAATGGGAAAGAAGAGACAACTCTTCCAGACAGAATTCCAAATAATGAATGACGATACTCCATTCTCTAGGAGGCCGAGCAGAGCTCCCCATTTCCCAAGAATGGGCTGCAGATAGTGATTTCCTTCTAAAGAGCATAGTAAGAATGGGAAAAATATAATGGTAGATTTACAGCGGGGAAATCTGACAAGCACTAACTCAGCCAAGTGTTGAAGGTCAACATCAACAGTGATAAGTCATGTTGATAGATCATATATATCCTTGCTAGGGTGTGATGAGAATGGAACTTTACCTCTGTGGTCTTCCTTCCCCCAAACTCATATTCCCAGATGGATCAGGACAAAAATAACAGACAAATCTTGACTGAGGGACGCTCTAAAAAATATCTAACTACTCCTCCTCAAAATTGCCAAGGTCATCAAAAAACAAAGGAAGTCTGGGAAATTGTCACAGTCAAGAGAAGCCTAAGGGGACATGACAACTAATATGATAAGGACAGGACCTTGGAACAGAAAAGGAACATTAGGTAAAAACTGAAGGAATCTGACTAAAACATGGACTTTAGCTAGTAAAAATGTATGGTATTTATTGTGACAATAATACCATACTAGTGTGTTAATAAGGTGTTATGAATTTGTCAAATTAACACTTGTTAAGGAACACAGGGTGTTGGGTGGTGAGCAGTTCAACAACAGACCACAAAAGAAATTGAAATAGAGAAGCTTATTACTCACATGTCCTGGAGGAAGCACACAGCATGCCTTGAGGAGCCTCGCGGGAGGTCAAGGCAGAGTGCAGACAAAGAGACACAAGACCTGGGGCACATGCCTTTACTAGGGACCATGGGTGAAGTGCTTTGGGGCTCCCAGGCTAAGGGTGGATTGGTCTGTTCAAATCGAAAGGGCCAGTTATGGTAATCCACATGGGGATCTTACCTAAGTAGATCCTTTGGGAAGGCATTGGGAGGCAGAAGAGACTGTTGACTGCAAGGGCTATTGGGTAAGTCATACCAGGAACACAGTGACTGCAGGCTGCTATCTAGGGCATGTGCTTGTATGAGGGAGTAGTGTCAGTTTAGGGTCACTGTAGGCTGCTTGGCCAAACAAAATGGATGTCAAGGCAGCAATACCATGGAGTAACTTAGCTAAACTCTCGACATAAGTGAAACTGGGGCTGGGATGTTTGAAACTCTCTGTATTATCTTCATAATTTTTCTGTTAATCTAGAACTGTTCTAAAAATTAAGTTTATTTTAAAAATAGTTATCAAGAAGGAAATAAAATTGGCATCAGCAAACTGTAAATCTTCAACTATCTTAGGAAAAATTATTTGGAATTTAGAGTTCTTTATTAGCATTCAAGAGTGGGAGAATAATAAGAATATTTTGGAACAAAAAGGGTCTCAGAAAGTTTAGTACAAATGGACCTTTTTAAAATGTTTTACTTGAAGATGTCTTCTGTAACATTTAATTTAAAAAGTCCAAAATGGACAAGATTTTGGTATAAATAAACAGCGGTGTGTGAAAAAACAAACTTATAATTGACAACAAATAATTTTTGATGAAAACATTAAAAAAATTATTGAAATATCAGATGTTCCAGTGTGTTATGTAGATTCTGATGTATTTGAGAGGTTTATATATTAAATACTAAGAGTTACAGTAGCAGAAAAGGAAAAGGATATATAACTCCCAATGTAATAGGAAAAATATAAAAACATAACAACAGAAATATACTAGATCAGTCAAATGAAGAGTGAGAGAGAAAGGAAATGTTTTTTTAAATCAAAAATAGAATACATATATTAAAATGGCAGGAATACTTATAAGCATTCATTAATCATAAAAATATTAATGAGTTAAATTCCATTTTAAAATATAGATATCCTTAGAATGTGTTAAGAATTCCCCAAACCAAATACACTTGCTATACAAGAGC
Organism: Balaenoptera acutorostrata; assembly: GCF_949987535.1. NCBI lineage: Eukaryota > Metazoa > Chordata > Mammalia > Artiodactyla > Balaenopteridae > Balaenoptera > Balaenoptera acutorostrata. The sequence continues at coordinate 28,531,963 of NC_080065.1, read as the reverse complement.
CGTACTTGAAATTAAAATACATAAAAAAGATTGAATGCAAAAGGGTAGAATAATGTATTACCAACAACAAAGATTAATCAAAAGAAAAGAGTTGAAGAAATGTTATTATCAGACAAAATAGAATTGAAAGTGAATTATTTATATAGGGCAAAGGGAAACATTTCATACTGGCAAAAATAACAGTATACCAAGGTGATATGAGAGTCATGAACTTTTATGTGTAGTTACAAAATACATAAAGCAAAAATTCATAGAAAGCCAGGAGAAATGGACAAAAAAAATTAAAAGATTTTAAATCCGTGTTAGAGACTACAAAGCAAATAGGTAAAAATGAGTGTAACAGTCGAATAAAACATTTACAAGCTTCTGTGTGTGTATATGTGTGAGTGCATATGGTATGTGTGTATGCAGAGATGTTAAGGATTACCAGTATCAGAAAAGAATAATTAAAATAAATTCTCAAAAACGATAATAAACGTTTCTTTTCAAACATACATGTAATATTCAGAAACATTAATATGTATTAGAGCATGTGGAAGACAACTTTGGTTGCTCAACCAACAAATCTAAACTCTCCCCACCTCTTCTTTCTTCCTGGTTAAATAAAACAATAGGGAGTTTTCAATTCAAAGAAGAGTGAAAGGAACTTAATAAAGTGGACTTCAATGTAGAAAATCTTTTGTATCATTTTAATATGATATGGAGAATAGAAACATAAGCCAGTAGTTTAAAAATAGTGCTTGGGTTAAGGAAGGTATTTCTTTAAGTTGGAAGATTGGTATAGACTTTTATGCTAATGGATGAACAATTAGAGAAGAAGAAATTGATGAGGCAGGCTACTTTAAGTTGGAAGATTAGTATAGACTTTTATGCTAATGGATGAACAATTAGAGAAGGAGAAATTGATGAGGCAGGCTACCAGAGACAATTGCTGAAGTCAAGTCTTTCAAAAGGCAAGACAGAAGGGGCTCCAGAGCATAAGAGGAAGTTGGGGCTTTTGATACGAATGGACACACCTCTTTTATTTTTAGCAGGGATCACTTTATAAGGTTGTATAAGATACAATTTCTATCACATGACTGTAATTGAAACACCAGTTAAATTAGCTATGCAGCAAAATTGTAAAGTTGGCAATTTCAGAAGTTGCTAAATTAGAAAGAAACATTAAAAATTTTTAGCATTTTCTTTGAATCAAGGAATTATGACAAGATTGTATTTTCCTCTATAAATTTGGTTTATTCATTTGATAATTATGAAAGGATATATTTTTATCGTATGACCTTGGGCAAGAGAGACTCTTCCAGCAAGGATTATGAGACTTTTTATTGGAGCTGAATATAAAACATCTAGTTGTAGATTAACTGAAAAATAGAGAACAGATAGTGAGCTAAAGATTTTTAAAAGGTGTTATGCCAAAGATTGTTTCTGGAAAAAAAGTAAAGATAGCTCAGATAGGGCTAAAGAGGGAAGAAACATCTCTTACAATTTAAACCTTGCAGATTTTAGAAGTATATACTTCAAGCTCTTTTCCAAGAGCACTTTATCCACCTGGACAAAAAGACATTGAATGGGATCACTATTCTTTCATCTCCATGGCTGTTTTTCCTTTTTCTTTCAGATGAATGTGGGGGGGGCATGCCATGGTGGAAATGAAAGAGAATGAACAAAATATCCAGGGAGAAGAATCTGATATGCTTTGCTTGACAGTTTTCTTGGAAGATGCTACCCTTCTTGCTCTTTTTATGTCTTGTCTTCCTTCATTTTTTTTCCTATTTTAGGGCCTGGTTATAAAGACTAGAAATATATAAAATGCTAGACCTGGATGTTCTTCAAAATGTTAACTGCTGAGTTCAGCAGCTTGAGTCATCACTGAATTACTTCATTGGAGGAAAAAGAAGAAGAAGGAAAAAGAAAGCAACAAGAAAACTCCTGTTGATTGACAGACTGCCCCGGAATACAAATTTGCCTTCTGAAGTCACCAGGAGAGAAACTAATCATTCATTGTAATTAAACAATAGCTGAGTCTCCTCCAGCGGTTCTACCTTACCTAGATTTGAATTGTGAAAACTTACAGAGAGGTAGCATACTTTCAAGAATCAGCCTTAACACTGCATGCCTGGTTCAACTGAGCAAACCATTACATTGCTGGGACTTCCTTCTGTCAAGCTTCTCCACATTGTCTTATTTTTCTCTGATGTAAAAATTCTCATTTTTTATTAAAAAATCTTTGAATTTTTCTTCTTTGCGGTAGAATAAAGCTTAAGCAGTTGACAAGACTTACCCCTTGTATTCAGCCAGGTGATGTTAAAAATTATCCATGATCTGTAGAGTTGATTCTTCTCTTGAAGTCTTTTAGGGATGGACAACAAAGAGGAAAGTGTAGTGAAAAAAAAAAGCAGAAAAGTTTTAATACTAGAAGTGAAATTTGAATTGAATGTAAATTGAGGTGTAGAAGAAACAGCTGTCTATGGGCATGTTGACACTGCCACTGTTTGAGAGATTCTAGATATGCACCTAGAGAAACTTAGTGACGACAAACTTACTAACACAAATAAAGAAATGATTGTGACAAAAAGGGTGAAGATATCCTAGAGAAAAGGTGACACCGGCAAAATCTTCGCATGAAAGGAACTCCCAGAGATATTTCACAACATTGCAAGTGCAAAGGATAAAACGTTGGAAGCTGATCCAAACTTAGAAAGGATTATGAAAATTCATCAGGGTGTAGAAAAGATGCCGGCTCCACATGGTAAATTATAAGATGATAAGAGAAGGCAAGCACTCTTAAAACTATTCTTGGTAAGTTTTTTTGTAAAGAAATAAAGCACTTTAAAATCTCAGTGTTACAAGTTACAGTGCACAAAACAAATATTATTTTTATATGTTTTTTTCTTTCCCTATATATATTTAATTGACAATAAGAGAGTTTTAAAGTTCTGGAAAAATAATTTTAGAGGTCACAGAACAATTGTAATTTTTCCCATTAATTATTTAAGATCAGTGTGCATGGTATTAGTTTATATGCTCATTTTTATGGTCTGACATACTGTGCAATGTAAGGACTGCCTGGATTATTAAATAAAGCCTTCCATTTTAAAGTCTTTGTGAAGTAAAGACTATTTTATCTAGCATTTTTGAAGTAAAAGGTGTCAGAAAATGCCAGTTGTCTTTCCTTCACTTGAAGGAGATCATTTAGGACATGATGAGATGAGAATGATTCCAAAGCACCACTCTTAAAGTTCAGAGCAATAAAAGTACAACACACAGTGACCAGATTTCTCATGATTTTTGTCTCAGGACCTGACTACAAAAATCAACTTCACTTTGTGGATTAAATCTAATTGGAATAAATAAGTGAAAGGTGAAGGACCTATTTTAGTGATCTGAAGGAAAGGAGACTAATTCATTATCCAAACCAGGACGTTACTGAGAGTAAAAGGGATGCTAAATTAATTAAAATTATTTAACTATTGAAATATTTCTTGGTTTTATTGTATTGGTAAATATAATAACTAATTTACTTTTTCAAGTCTTATTTTAAAATTTTCTCTAACAAAATGAAAAGTAACATATCTTTGTACATTAAAGAATAATTTATTTTAAAACCCCTCAGATTTAGTATCTAAACATTAAAAATTAACATAAGCAAAAGAGTTTTACTTGGTACATATTCACACCTTTTTCTCAGTTTTTAGAGTATACCTGTCTCTAATTAGATGCCACCCTTCTTGATAAAGAATATAATCTGTAAATAAGTCAATATTTTCATAAAATCAACAATCTTCAAAGTTAACTTTTTGTGTAATACATTTGAAATTGCTAATACATTTAATGCAGTTATCTATGTAGATTATAATATTTTAATTGAAAAAATATACTGCAGTTGCTGAAGTCCCTGATAAATTGAGAGCATATGCTGTTAAATGGAGTTATTATAAACATTACATATTTTATTTAGATGTGTAAACATTTGATATGAAATAAGTTCACACATGCTGTCTTTTTTTCTTTATTCAGAGGAAGTTTCCTTGACAAATAAGACAAATAAATTATTCAGATAAGCTCTTTTTTTAAATGATTCTTTACTATGTATTATCAAATTAAATTGCTGTAAAATCATAGAGCTTTCCATTTCATTCTATTTTATATATATTATCAAACTATCCAATTGAAAAGAAAGAGAGAGAGAAAGGGAATTTCAACAACTAAACTGTAGGCCCCATTTATACTGGTAGTATATCATAGCTTTGGGGAGCAATTATGAATTATAACTACTGAAACTAATTTCAAAAGCATCCCTACTCCATAGCTTTTTGATTTAGAAAGACCATTGCTTTATCTTGGCAATGTGTTCCATCAAAATTTAGATTCATATTTTTTTCAGCAAAATATAATAATAAAAATAATCTTAACATTAATGTTTAACTTTTGAACTGAATTTACAGTAGCATTCATAATAATGTGAAATATTTATCCTTCAACTGAATGCACTTCCAAATCTTTATATCATATACAAAAATATCAAAACACTATGAGAATTAACTGATTTTCTTTTTTTTTTTTAATTTTAATTTTTGTTTATTTATTTATTTTTGGCTGTATTGGGTCTTCGTTTCTGTGCGAGGGCTTTCTCTAGTTGCGGCAAGTGGGGGCCACTCTTCATCGCGGTGTGCGGGCCTTTCACTATCGCGGCCTCTCTTGTTGCAGAGCACAGGCTCCAGACGCGCAGGCTCAGTAACTGTGGCTCACGGGCCTAGTCGCTCTGCGGCATGTGGGATCTTCCCAGACCAGGGCTCGAACCCGTGTCCCCTGCATTGGCAGGCAGATTCTCAACCACTGCGCCACCAGGGAAGCCCGAGAATTAACTGATTTTCTATATAAAACATGTCCCTGATAAAAATCTGTGTTTTTCCAACTCTGTATAGAATTCTTATGCTGATGGAGCCAGTCCATTAATAGTTATAGCTTTACTTATAGTATATGTACAAGACAATTTCAACTAAAAATGAAAAATTAATTTAGAAGAGTCATTTGATCTAAATGAAAATTTATGTTTGAGTGAGAAGTAAACATGCTTTTCTAAAATACAGATGATAAATTATTTTTCATCCCAGACTTCTTACATAAAATAATTACTACCTTTTGAAATAAAAACGGACAATTCTTTAGCACATTTGTGCCTTGTAGCTTTTATGTCTCTGTATTACTATGGCTGTAAGAGGAGAGGGTAAATGTCAATAAAAATTTTGTGCATGTTACATGTTCATAATGATATTTCATGATAAATGGAAATTTAGTACTTAATTTTTTTTTATTTGTTTTTTTGGCTGCACCACAGCATGCAGGATCTTAGTTCCCAGACCAGGGATCGAACCTTTGCCCCCTGCAGTGGAAGCATGGAGTCTTAACCACTGGACCGCCAGGGAAGTTCCATGTACTTAATTCTTTTTTGACTTGTACTTTTGTTTTTTTAGAACTCATTGCTCATTAGAGCTCATTGCATTTCACTCCAAAATGAAAACATGGGACTAAAAAGGAACAAGGATAGTTTTAGACTTACACCATCTAATAAGTGAAAAGAAAATTGTAACAAGAGGTTCGAAATATTCTCTGTGAACTGTACAAAAGAACTGTTGGGCTTTCATTTGCTGCATATATTTCATGCACTACTAATTTACTACCTTTCATTCTAACCAGTGGTAGTCTGAGCAGCTTCAGGTGTTAAGAGTTCAGTACTTGAATGGGTCATGGAAGGAGAGCTGGTTTATCACTGGTTTCTTTCAAAAATAATATACTATATCTGATGCGGTTTACAAAAAAATATGGAGTTAAAATTGTGATGGGGTTTATAAAGGAAAAGAACAAGTGTTAGGAGAGAGACTAAGAAGGGAAATAATTTAGAATAAAGATCAGAGAGTTCTGGGAGGAAGCGTGATTAAAAAACATAAAATATTCCCAATATTGGAAAAGGTTGAATTGAAATTTTTAAAACTGCAAGTAACAGTGAAAGATATTTTTATGAAAAATGTTACATTACAATGAAGATCTGCATGAGTCTCTATACTTCATAGAGTACAACTTCAAAAGAAATTTTTAAATTGTAGGAATTGCAACGAAGTGTCGGAGACACTGAAAGACTTGAAATTACCTCTCAGACCATAAAAATCAAGTTGACAAAAACATGTAGACATACAGAATTAGGAGAATGGTAATGAAATCTAAAATAGACATAAGTTATGAATAAGTCATTGAATGTTTTAATAATAATTTTTAATGACGGTTTAGTGTTCATGATATAAGTGAAACAAGCAGAATCCAAAATCATGCATGCAGTATCAACTTAATGATGCAAGTGTATATGGATCTATATCAAATAAATATAAAACATTTTAAAGAAACCAGCATCAAATTACCATGGCAATTTTCTTCGGTTGGAGTTTGGGTGATTTTTTATTTTCTTCTCTTTTTTATATTTACTGCAATATAATAAATGACATTCATGATCAGATCAAACACTAGTTATTATTTTTTAATAGGAAAGATCACAACTGTTGGCTCTTTTAATAAAGCATGGGCATCAGAAAAAACTTACTAAATTTCTGTTTACCTATGTGGTAGATTGATTGTAAAAATGGACCCAATTTTCCATACTTGTCTTTAGCAACATCCTTCACAATCTGTCCTAGAAGCTCTTTTCATCATAGATAGTGTCTCCTCACATTAAATCTGGGCTGAGCTTTGACTAATTTTAGCAAACAAGTGACTAGACATTATTTCCAAGCCTGGGATTCCAAAAGCCTTAAATGATTGTGTTTTTTGTTTTTTGTTTTTCCCTTGGACCTTGGCTTTGCCATGAGAATGGGCTGGCACATTGGAGGGATGTGAGAGGCACATGGAGAAGAGTGACCCACAATTAGCCAACTCCACAGATTTGAGAGAATCCAGTCAAGATCAGCAGAGCCTCCAAACAGACCCACAGCTCACTCCAGACTTATTAGCACAGTCAGGATCAGAGGAGCCACCCAACCTATTCATAGCATTGTGAGCAAGAATAAACACTTAACGGTTTTAAGACAGTGAGTTTGGGGGTAGCTTACTACAAAATTTGATTGTGGCAACAGATAGCTGAGACAGAATTGATACTTGACAGAGGGCACTGTCATACGAGAAACTTGAAATATGTGGCATCAGCTATGTGATTGGTTGTAGGTGGCCGTTGGAAAATGATAAGCAGACTGTTAACAAGGACTGGGGGCATGGTAGGAAACTGTAACTGGAGTCTGGAAAAAATGATGATCCATGTAATGTCATTGCAAAGTAACTGACAAAACTGTTGCTTGCAGTAACTTGGAAGATGGAAAATATATCTAATGAACTTTTGGATTTGCCTAAGGAGATCTCCAAGCAGAATGTTGAGAGCGTCAGCTGGATTTTCTTAATTGTGTGTGGTACAGCAAGAAAGTGATGAACTAAAAAAAAGCTGGCCCTTCCTAAGCAGAATTTAGAGGCAACATGAGAGGGCCAAACTTATAGCCTACAAAATAAAACATTTTCTCATCTCTAGTCTTTCTAGTCAGGAAAAGATTATCAAAGTAAACTATAGCCTAGGGACATAGATCAAATCATCAGTGTGTCTTAAGATGTGTTGTTAAGACTTCTGAAAGAGTTAAGGAAGTGCTTAGTCCTCTCAGGTAGGCAGAAGGCTGCTAGGAACAAAGGGTGGCTCCCGCAATTGTCTGATATGACCCAAATGAGTGTGATTAAAAATAATTTGTTGAGTGGAGTGGATGTAAATCAAATTATTTGAAAGTTCACAAAAATTTTTTTAAGAAGTTGTACAGGCAAAAGTGGCCTCATCATCCTGGCCTCAAAGGTACTGAGATTGTTCAAAATGCAAAATGGCTTCTGGGTTCTCATCCGTTTAAGAAAACCAGTTGAAACCGATATTCAGAGGGTGTAAATTCCCCTGATCTCTTCAGAAGGGGTAAGGAGAGAGATGGGAAAGGAAGAAGGTTCCTAAAAGTGGAGCTGTGGAGAACAGTCTGTCCTCCGGAGCAGAATGGAGGGCAAATCTGGGAACATTCTTTTCTCCCAGTGTCAGGGAACCTGGCAACATTTACCCAGTTGGATTTCAAAATTTTTAAGGTCCAGAGAGTTCTACATGCCTCCCATCCTTGCCTTTCTGAATGAGAGTGCTGTTTAATGCAATTTTCCTGTCCTTGTCATTATTGCAATTTTCCTGTCCTATCACATGCAGGGTGGGATTAGTAAAGTACAAATACCTTGTTTTTTTGGTTCATAAGTCTTTGAATCAAAATGTGACGCATCTGAAGAGCCTTATCTAGACTTCATGTAGATCACAAGATGCTGGACTTTGAAGATGATACAATAATTGGAAGGGAATTTGGGCACCTTGGGAGGGGGTGAGTGTAATTTGTAATTTGTGAGTGGTAATTTATGGAGCTAAAGCCAGAGAGAGGAATGGTAGTAGATCGATTGCAACCATTGCCCCCAATTCTTCACCCCTCACTGAAACCACACCCTTTTCAATGTCGCTTCAAGCTCCTCGTCCAGAGGTGGAGTCAATTTCACCATTGCTTGAATGTTGGTAGGCCTTGTAACTTTGTTTTGCAAATAAAATACAGCATAAATAATTGCTGTATTTTATAATTTATTTATGATGTGTTTATGATTGTGAGTCACCTCTTAAACTGGCCTCAGAGAGGCCTAGCTCACTTCTACTTTCTTTCTCTCTCTCAGACCTCAGCACTATGAGAATGTCCTGGGCTAGTTTGCTGGATGGATATGACAAATACATAAAAAACATTTAGACCAGCCAGAATCCAGAAGCCACCAAACATTTGATCAGCCAAAATAAGAGGAATGACCTGCCCAAGATACAGCAGATAGTAGGTCTTGAGTGAGTCTGGCAGAGATTAGAACTGTTCAGTGGATCCACTGATCTATGAGTAGATCTTAGCGTTTTAAGGCTCTGATTTATGGAGTGGTTTGAGAGACAACATTAACATAACAATAGATAACTGATAATTGATGTAACCTGCCATAGTAAGTGTGACTGCACTTAAATCAAGCATTGTAAATTTCAAGTTATTGATCATTAATGGAGGGGTTGGAAATTAAATAAATTAGTCTTTTTTAAAAGAAGGAATTACTCTCCTCTGGTTAGAAAAAGACAATTAATGTGATTCCCATTGTTCTTGTGTAGATGCAGGTGACACTGTATTCTTGTTTCTATTCTGAATTCTGTCAAGTCGCTTAGAAGTGAAAAGAATGTAGGAGAGGTGGACACCCCTGGGGAATTGCTTTGGTAGCCAAGCAAGGAAGACACTGAGGTAGCAGACAGCTGCCACCGTGATAGAGGCTTTAGGGACTTAATACCAGACTCTGAAAATCTTTTTACAAGACCATGAGTTGTTGACAGGTGAAAGTAGTATTTTCACTCTTTGTGTCTCTTAATAGAAAAGAATAGAAGAATTAACAGTTATAATAGTTAAGTCAATTTTCCCCAAAAGGAATATTCATAGACTTTATACAAAAAAGGTTCTATGTTCAGGAAAGTTTTAAAAACATTGGGTCAAACAAAGTGAAATACATTTTTTTTCAACTGCAGGACTTCCTTGACTCTTACTATACCATTTGTATTGTGAATCCCCCAAAGGAACATACAGCATTCAATATTCTCCAAGTTTATTTGACCATGGGACTCTTTTTTTTTTTTCACAGAATATTTTGCAGGATTATATTTTCACCAAGTACACTTTGGGGAATGCTGAGTTCATGGTTTACCTCCTTTTTTAAGTTTTAAAGTACGTTCTATGAAGATAACCTTTCCACCAGTGTACGTTTTAATGTTCATACTCATTTGATAACAAAAACCTAAAAAGCATAAAGTGAAAAATCATGGCATAAATTTTATTGGTTCTAAGGTTCTATAATACACCACGTCTTTTAATACTTGTCAAATTGTAGGTCAAATATAACAGTAATCACTTTTTTTTTTTGTTTGCATTGGATTTTAGTTGTGGCGCACAGGCTTTCTCTAGTTGTGGCGTGCAGGCTTCTCTCTAGTTGTGGCACACAGGCTTCTCTCTATTTGTGGCATGCATGTTTTCTCTTCTTTAGTTGTGGTGTGCAGGCTCCAGGGCACGTGGGCTCTGTAGTTTGTGGCACACAGGCTCTCTAGTTGAGGCACAGGAGCTCAGTTGTTGTGGCGTGTGGGCTTAGTTGCCCCGTGGCAAGTGGGATCCTAGTTCCCTGACCAGGGATTGAACCCACATCCCCTGCATTGTAAGGCGGATTCTTTACCACTGGACCACCAGGGAAGTCCCAGTAATAACTTTTATAAACATTCACATGTCGAAAAACTTACCACATGTCAGGCACTGTGTGAGTTGCTTTACATATGCCATACGATCATTATCAGAAAAACACTATGAGTCCAGCAGAGTTATACTATGTTTAAAAATGATGAAATTGAAGCTTATAGAAGTACGGCTGTGTTTCAAATTAACTTATTTAAAAGAGATAAAACTGAGATTCATGCAATTCTATCTAATTCCAACACCTACTCACTTAGTGACTGGACACCACTAACCAGTAGGCATACTGTTGGGGTTTAGAGGAGCACAACTCTGCCTAGAAAACCGCACTTGCTGTTGGAGAACTCTCAGGGAACAAATGCATCTTAGAGTAAGTTGATGAATGGAATAGTGAAGCTGATGAAGAAAAGGATATCTGAAGACAGTTTGGAAACTCAGCAGAGTTTAGTCTAGACTGAGCATGGACTCTGCGATTAAAGAGTTAATGTTTAATGCGGAAAGATATCAGATGCTTTGATTCCACTGGAATGTGTTATTTTGCCCAAACTCAAAGTTTATAATTTCTTTCCTTGTATTTTTTTTTTTTTTACTATGAGAATTGGAATTTTGGTATGAATTCTAAAAACATACTAAGGTTAACTATGTGATGAGTAAATAATCAGATTATCATTATCTTGATACTTATCTTGATAAGTAAACTTTGGGCGCAGAAGCAAACATCATTTGTAAGGAAAGAAAATAGATGTATGCATAAAATATTTTGGCAGATGTGAGCACTATTTGAGGTGACCCATAATACACAACCAGCTAGTAACTTTTTTTAATGATGTTGTAGACATAATTATGACATACAATAAACCACATGTATTTATACTGTGCAATCTGATAACTTCTGACCTGAGTATACATCCACAAAACCATAATCAAAATAAAGATAACAAGCATATCCATCACCTCAAAAATTTCCTTATGTTTTTTTATAATTCCTCTCTGCCACCTCTCCTCATCCCCCAAGTACTGGGGCAACCACTAATCGACTGCCACAGTAGATTAGCTTGAATGTTTTAGAATCTTATATAAATAGAATCATATAGTAGGTGCCCTTTCTTTGTCTGCCTTCTTCATTCAGCATAATTATTTTGAAATTCAACCATACTGTTTATATGACTTTTTATTGCTGAGTAGTATTCCATTGTAAACTCATCAGAGTTTATCCATTCACTTATCAATGGACAGTTGGGTTGTTTTCAGTTTTTGGCTATTACAAACAGACTGTGATGAATATTCATGTACAAGTCTTTTGTGGACATATGCTTTCTTTTATCTAGGGTAAACTTAGAATTGTAATGGGAGGATTATATGGTAGGTCATGTTTAACTCTTTGATAAACTGTGAACTGTTTTCCAAAGTGGGTTTATGTTTTTTACATTCCCATCAGCAGTGTTTGAGAGTCCTCCTTTCTCCACATCCTTGCCAATGCTTGGTATGGTCTAGCTTTTTAATCTTAGATATTCTAGTAGGTCTCTAGCATAATTTTGTTGTGGTTTTAATTTGCATTTTGATGAATGATGTTGGGCATCTTTTCATGTGCTTATTTGCCATCGATGTATCTTTTTTGATGGACTGACTATTCAAATGTTTGTCCATTGTCTTTACTGGGTTATATGTTTTCTTATTAACTTTGAGAGTTTGTTATATATTCAGAATATCTGGTTTACTTGATTTTTTTTATAATGAAATGGGGCTTTTGTTTAATTTTGATTCATATGCATGGTCTTACTACTCAGAGAGATAAGTCAGGTCCTAGAGCTCTGGCTTGCTTCATTTCTCCTTCCTAGTTACCAAAGTGTTCCTCAGGTCCTCAGCATCTGGGTCTGGGGCATGTTGAGAATCGGTAGGAATTCCCTCAGAAACTTAAGATTACAGTGGAGATGCCTAAGATTCAGCTTCAGACCTAGCCTTTAGTTTTTGCCTTGAAATGGTCAAGGCAAACAGTATTTCTAAGAATTAAAAAGTGTTTAAATTACAAGATAAGAACCTAAAAGTAATGGTGCTTGGTCCAAAGTAATCATCTTTAGGTATCCTTAAAAGTTGTTTTAGGCTCATTTGTTAAATAAAAATGTATTTATCTTTTACATATGTCAGACACTTTGATATCTGCTGGGGAAAAAAACATAAAAAATCATTGCTAGGAATTTGAAAGCAAAACTATCAGATACTTCACTCTAAAAAAGGAAGTATTTTATTTCAGAGCATCCTAACTATAAAGAATGTGCACTCTCTATATAAATAAATCAGAATTGATCATTACAATTTAAAATAAGAATATTAAGAAATAGATCTTTAAACACATAACACAATTGGTTTCTACTCTTTCTAAGACCATATAATCTTTTCTGTGGTTCATACATTTTGTTTTTTCAGTGGAAAACAAAGAGTAGCTTATGGCCACCTTTCCTGCCTCTATAAGTTATTGCTTCTGTTTTTGCCCTGATGTTTTTCTTACTTTCTACACTCAGACTCTTTTCTCTCCAATTTATGGTTGTGGTATTGTTGTTGGTGTGTGTGTCTTTGTGTGTGCATGTGTCTATGAGGTGGTGGTGGGATTAATAACAATTCTCATGTTATTTTTACTTCCTACTCAATCCCTGGTATTGCTTGTTGGGTGTGGGGCTGGAATTAGTACATACGCAGCACTATGCCATAACTTTCTGTTTCTTTCCTTGGCTAACAGTTTCTATGGTTTATGGCATGAGGTTGAATGGTTGTATGGTTATTAATGTTGAATTATGGGTTTTTTTCCCTCTACTCTTCTGTTGTTCTTATTCACTTTTTAACAGTTGGAGAAGGGAAATTATTTGTTTTGGCTTTACTTTTCCATCTTTACCCCCAAAACTGAGCTTGCTTATGAAATAGCCATTACATTTTTTAACAGTTTACACCTTGACTTGAATGTAATAAAACACAGGTTTTTCAAAACAGACTTATTCTTTTGATTTCTGTATGTAAGGAATCCTCTAAGGAGCGTGGGCCTCAGGGGAGGGCAGAAGAAAAAATAACTAAATTTCTTTTCACCATATTGTGACATTGAAGCTCAAACACCACGTATTTAAGCAATCAATCAGTCAAGCAGAATCATGCTGCCAACATTGAATTAGATTACATAAAAATCTATATATAAGACCTGGTAATTGTTTAAAATGAATTTTCTTTTTACTTAAATTTTTATTCAAGTAATGTATAATCATATTAAAAAGTCATCAGGGGAGAGGATCTTTACCCAAATCAATGAAATAGATGAGAATGAATTCTGGGGGCTGTTCCTTTGTATTCTCTCTCTTCATGGAGCTCCATCATTCGAGGGTTATCTCTGCTTTTGAAATCTGATGTACCTCGGCTTAGAATTCCCTGTTGTTTTGGGTGCCAATTCACTCAATGCCACCATCAAAAATAAATTAACTCAACCAGAGTTCTTCTAAGAAAGAAATGATAACAGAAAGAGAAGTGGAAATGAACGTTTGCAGAATTTATATTTCAAATGCCTGTGAAATGAAATACTCATTTTTAAGTGCTCTGAAAAATGCATTTTTGTATAGGTCCGTTCATGAATGAGTTTCTGGTTACATTTTATATTTAAAATAATTTCCAGATATTATGCCATTTTTAAAAAGTATTTGTGGTTGGAATAAGAAGATATTTCAGTTATGTTTTCAGCTTTTTTTTTTTTTTTTTGGCCCTAAATAATTATGTGACCCTCCAGAATTCAATGCTTTAGAAAGAAATTCTTTCCATTAGCACTTTCATAATTAGATGTACACTTATTCCATTTTTTTTTTTTTTCCCAGAAAAACATTTCACCTTCCTGGGCATAGAATTGGATTTGTCCTTTCAATTAGATAATTACTGAGTAAATATTTATTGAGTATTATTTGCACAGCATTGTGTTGGCCATTTTAGAAAGAGTTTACAATCTAGTTGGGCAAACAACGTGATGTTTATAAACAGATTTTGCTGCATTGTTAGTGCAAAATTTCAGAGAAGGGAGATATCCCCATGGTATTCAACAGTCTGGGAAGTTCTTATAGAAGGGGTAGGGCTAAGTACAGGAATTTAAAGAATGAAATGTATTTAGGTTGGACAAATGGAAGTGACCATTCTAAGTTGGCAGAAGGGAAAAAGAGGGTGGTGATGAGAAAGCAGTCAAAGGTACTGACATAAAGCAAGACACATTAATTGTTTTGACTAGAAAAGAGGAACCTCTGAGGTGAATACAAGAAATACTATTTTGTGTGTGGTCGATTGAGTTTACAGTTAATTTCAGCTGCAGAGTTTCAGCTTGAGGCAATAGGAGGTAGACAATAAATAAATTAGTGAAGTGAAATTATGAAAGGTTGAAATACTCTTCAAATAAATTGGATGGATTTTAGAAGGTAAAGAGTGGATTCAAGAAAGCCAGCTGAGATTATGGTTTAAATATGCCATCCCGACAGAAGAAAGTCTTTCATTAGAGCGATAGTAAGACTAATTGAAAAATTTAGGATCTGATGGTCCTTAGATGAATCATGTTATGATTGGGGCAATTCTAATCACGCACACATAAACAATGGTGAAAAACAGGAAGAACAAGGTGACTTTTCCTCAGTATTTGGAAAACAAATATCCTTGATAGCAACGAGAGTCTTGGGAATTATGAATATTTAGGAGTTGCCTAAATAGCATTTATTATGGGACAGATACTCTGCTAAATCCTTTACATTTCAGTATCTAAATTAAAAACCGAGGTGGTACATGGTGTTCTGCTGTCAATCAAACACGGATATGCTTACCAATCCTGTTGAGTCAGACCCCAACAAGGGTCCTTCCGCCCGGTGTCGCTCACGCCAAGAGAACGAAACAGTTTGGTTCAGAAGCGAAGGAAAGCTTTATTCTTCGATCCGAGAATGGAGAGGTGTGCGCTCCTGCTCTGGAGTCCACGCTCTTCCGCCAGGAGGTGGGCGGGGCTGCTTTCTAGGGCTTCCTCGGAAGGGGAGGGGCAGAGTTCTCATCAGGCACGCGCAGCTGTGCTGCTCAGGCTCCGGAGCGCAGGGCCAGGCGCAGCGTCTCTGCCTGCCGCCGCCATTTTGAGTTGCGTGTGGTGGGCAGCACTTCTGCACACCGTCCGGAGCTGAGGCGTCGCCGCAGCCGTTTCGCACTGGGAACTCTGGCCTGAGGTGCCTGGGCCAAGGTCTCTGCACACGACACCCTATGAGCACGTGAGACTAAGCACGAAGGAAGAGAAAAAGGTTAGACTTTATTTTATTACCCACATTCTATTTTCATTTCCTGGGAATTGTTAATGGGCTTTGCCGGTGACACTGGTACGTAATGTTCATTTTTTGTTTAAGTTTGTTTTGTTAATTGTGTTGAGACAATTAAGTAAATTGTCTCAACACCATTTATTATCCATAGTCTTTGATTTAAAATATTGTTCCTAAAATATACTAATGTTTTACACCCAGGTTAGTTTATGGACCTTTCATCTCATGCCTATGATTTATCTTTCTGTTCTGTTTGTGTATTTACTTACTATTTTAAATGTATTAAAATTTGTTTTTATTATTTCTAAGTCATAATTAGAAAATCTACTGACTTTTGGAGATATTATACTGTCTCTAGTCTGCTTATAAAACTCTTAGTAATTATGATAATTTCTATTATTTTCTTGGGTTTTCAAAGCAGCATATTATATCCTCTACGAATAATGATAAATTAATACTCTCCTTTCCAAAATGTAAACTTTATTCATTTTTGTCTCACTAGCTTGGCTAGAACTTACAAAACTGTATTGAATAGTAAAAGTATTAGTAGGCATTCTTTTAAATGAGAATATGTTTTAAAAGTAAACATGCTGTTGGTTATTGATCTAAGATATGCATAGTAATCTGTATATTTTTAATAATAAATTCTGAGATGTTAGAATGTTTTTTATTTTAAAAAGTTATTTACTTTTACTACATAACTTTGACAGTGTAAAAAGATGGTTATGTTTTTCTTTTCTTACCTGCTGAGATGGTTAATAACAGTAAGTATGTTATATTTGAAACAACCTTGAAATGAAGTCAACTTAGTCATGGTGTTTTATTATTTTAATGTATTAGTTGGATGGACTGGCTAGGAATGAAGTTTTCTGTCACTGAGTTTCCTTTTCAGATGATGGTATAAAAAGTCACACTAGTGAAATGAATTGCAAAGCTTACACTCTTCTTATACTTTCTGGAACTCTGGAAATACCATTCTTGAAGATTTTGAAAGACGGCATTGATAAAAGTTTTTGTGTCTAGTAACATTTTGGGGGCAAACTCATTGGTCAAAAATTTCCTAATGGCTTTCGAAGTTTAGTTTTCTTATTGAGTTACTCTTTGGTTTATATTTTCTCAGGAAATATCCATTTCATGTTAATTTTTAAAAATATTAGTGTGGCATTCTTTCTGTCTGAAGACAGAAAATTTAGTTTAGTTTCTTGTGTATTTATATTGTCTTTATTAGATTTTCCAAAGGGTACTCTATTTTATTGGTCTCTTCTATAATTGTATTTTTAATTGTTTTCTAATTCATTACTTCTAGTTTTAATTAACGCTATTCTTGGAATTATTTTGATTTTCTTATTCTAACTTCTTGAGTTAAAAGTTCAGCTCAATTATTATTTTCTTTCTAGTCTAATAACTACAACATTGACAAATATAACTAAGTATGGTTTTGTCTGCATTCCATATGTTTTAATATATTCTTAATTTTTAGAGTCCAGAACTGCAACTTTGATTTCCTCTTTAAAATTTAGATAGTACATTTGAAGTACTAAGTGATTTGATTTTTAAATTGTGTAATTTGCTATTTAATTCTGATACTATTTAATTGTGAGCAGAGGGTGTAGTTTATGTGATTAGGAGTTTCCATTTTGAAAAAAATAAAACATTCATTCATGTAAACATTCACCTACAAGCATGTAGATGGGAAAAATAACCAATGATTCCCATGCTTTATTGAACATTAGAATAACCTAGAGGGCTTGTTAAAACAGTTTTCTCTCCCCACCCCTAGGGTTTCTGACTCAGTAAGTCTGGAGTGAGTCTCAATTTTCATTTCTAAAAAGTCACCAGGTGTTGCTGATGTCCCCAGTGTGGGGACCACACTCTAAGAATCGAAACTATAAAGAACTTTAATTTTAATCAGAGGATATTGTACTTAATAAAACTGGAAATTATAGTTATTGGAGATCTTTAGATGGAGGAAATGATTTAATGAAAGCAATTTTTTAGCAAAATTTATTTGACAAGAAGTTAAAGAACAGTTTGTATCATATTGATAGAAACTATGTTTGGAATAACCAGCTATAGAAACTACTCACAGATGTGAACTTTTCAAGGTGTAGGCTAAGGTGGTCGTGGGGAGAGTAGGAAAAATGTGAAAGAAATAGAAATTAAAAAGAACACATCAGAACGTTATGTCATTGGATGTTGTTGGACTATAATGAGACAATTTAAGGTAGTGAAAAAGGGGATCTTGGTCAGGGACTAAGGTGAGGAGAAGGAGACACATAGGGCACACAATTTAAGGAAGCACTTGCTGGTCTTACTCACATCTTTCTACTAGACCTGTGTTTTATCAGGATGAAGGCAGTGACTACTTCTGAGGTTACTGCAGGGTATGGGAAAGTGGAATTTCTATTGCTCTTGAAATTATGAAAGTATTCTGCACATGTCAATTCTGGTAAAATTGAGATCCAAAGACTAACTTTCCAGAATTTTCTCTTTAAACTCCTCAAGTAATGGCTGGATTTCTTTCATCAAATAGAAGAGTTTGGGAGGACGTGGGATTTTTAGTTGAATTGTATCCACCCATCAATGAGGAACTGACAGAACTGTCGTAAATGCAGACGGTGAGTGGTTTATTAGGTGATGAGAGCCTGTTATCCAAAGGTCCATGTCTAGTTGATCTCAGTGGAAGCAAACACTGGGTAAGTGCAGCAAGTGAACATATACAGAGGCAGGCAGGAGGAAGGTAGTTTTTAAAAAGTCAAGCAGCTTGTGGGAAGACTTCAAGCATTACTGTGTCTCAGAGACAAAACGGGAAGGTGGCCCATGGGAAGGGGTCTGGAAGGAACAGAGCAGTGCTGGCTGTTCTAGGATAGGATGAAAATACTAGGCCTCTTAACCAGAGCTAAGGGAAAAGCCTAAATATCCAAATGTACCATAAGGTCTGCTTTAGGATATTGGAAGAAACTAAGTATTATAAGATAACGGACACATAAACTTAACCACTGCCTTGAGCACAAACTTAACCACTTTTCACAAAAGACCAAAGGGAGGGGCAGTAGCTGAGACAGAAAAGCTGTTTTCTGAGTGCTACTTAGTAAATCATTCCTTCAAACATAATAATAAAGGAAAGCTATATCACTGAAAAGAAAGTAAAAGTTGTTATCAGAGGACATGCCTGCTATGTGTTTTATGTGTGTGGATTAAATTCTTTCTAGCATACTACCATTTGTGTTGACATTATCCCTTAGAAATCTTTCACTTCTGAAAAATACACATTTGGTAAGAAAAACTGAGTCAGTGATTTGTGTGTACATAAATCACTTCATTCTTTCTTTTGGAGACAATTTTGGTCTGAAAGCCTCCATTGGAAAAAATAAATAAAAAATAAATGAAAATAAAAAGGGAAAGGAGAAAAGTTAGAAAACATAGCCCAAATGACAGTAAATGTTAATGGTCTGATCACACACACAAAAATCCTCCTTCAAACTGAAGTGTGTATTAAATAGTAATGGATAGATATACTTCTCTGTGAGATCTGATTTGTCTAGCAAATCCTTACTGACATATACTCTCATTTACTACTATATAGCCTTTTGAAAATGCCATTCCAGCAGAGCATAAAAAAGGTTATTTAGATTAAGTATAGTTACAAGATAAGCAGTATACTGAGTTCATTGGACTTCATGCACCCTCATTTAATTTCCACCGCTCCATTACTCTGAATCAAACTGTCCCTGAAAGAACAAGAGGAAGGAAAAGGGCATTAAAAAACACAAATCACAAAGTAGAGAACATTCTTCTTAAAAACGAAATGGTCTCCATGTGTTACCATTTAATACCATGGAAATACTTTCTTGACTTTTATAGCATGCAAAGAAATTGCACCAATCTATTAAAGAATGCAATAAAAGAAGTCTTTGAGGTGGGTTAACATTTTCCAGGTCTCTATCATTCTAGATGGGCTTGGAAAACATTGTAAAATATTATAAATGGTATCCATTTGCATCTGTGTGCAGCTCATGGCATAATGAATGCATGACCACTTAGCCGTTTATTGAATACAGGCAGAAATACGATGAGACCTTTGGTAATATGTTTTAAAACGAGGCCCAAAGCCAGGCTTTAAAGAAAGACAGAGTGCCAAAACAGTTTATCTTCTTATTTTTCCTTTTAACTTTAGTGCCACTAAGTGCCAATATGAGACTTTTTGGACTTCATTTGAAATTCAAGTAATTAATATAACCGGAGAAAATAATTTTTAGGGGGTAAGGTATTGTGATAAAGTATAAACAAGGAAGGCCTGAAGTTTAGAGGACAGAAAATGACAGTGCTAATAATAAAAGTTATACTGGGTGGTGTATGTAATTGTTAAGACCTTTCACATGTTAAGTTTGCATTTGACAGTGGCTGAACTTTATTAGCCTCTAATGGCCTTCATTAAATTATATTTGCTATCTAAGAGGCTATGCATCGAATGGGGATCATGAGGACGGTCTCCTTTATCAGCATATATACCTCAACTAAAGAGGTATGACCCTCAGCATCTTGTTTTAGGGTATAGAGTGCTTTCTATCTTATTTCAGACAGTGGAGAGATGGCAATTTTTATAGATTTTCTCTCAATGGGCTCCTCCCCAGTAACTTTTAAACATTCTCTATCTTAAAAAAATTCCCTCATTGACTCTTCATCTTCCAGCAGTTATTTACTGCTGTAGTTGCTTTCGTTCTTTTTATCATCCTCCTCACAAATAGGAAAGCATTATCTGCACCTTCCCACCTCTCTCTCCCCAACCCACTATAATATGGTTCTTCACTGACTCTGCTCAGCTCACACCAAGGTCACTAGCAACTGCCATGCAGATGAAGTAAATTTAAACTTTAAGTCATTATCTAATGCATCTTCCTGTTATCAGTCCTTACTAGACCACTATATTTTGTAAAGGAAAAGAAAAACCCCAACCTTTTTTTTTTCATTATTTTTGCACATTGCCCATAAATGTGTAGGCTCCCCCAGGTTCTTTCCTAAACCTGATTCTCTTGTGAATCTGACTTCTTTCTAGGAAACTCATTCCCTCTTGACACGACAGTGTGTACCTACAGCCAGACTATAAATTCATGAGAACAGGACCCTTGGCTGTATCTACATAACACCAAACAGTTCCTGACACATAGTAGGCTGTCAGTAAACATCGATTTCCTGGCTAGCTGACACATCTTCCTTCTGTTCACTAAGCCCATATAGCAAACTGCCTAGAGGACATTTTCAATTGGAGGTGTCTCTGTCACCTGGAACTCAGAGTTTCCTAAAATAAATTTGTCATCTCCGTGAACTACTCCCAACTCCCACCCCCATGTTCCCTTTTCAGGTGTTGGGAGACAGAACCTGCTTCTTCAGTGTGCTTCCTAATTTACATCGTGGTGCCGTCAGCCATCTAGTTACCCAAATGAGCGCCCTGGGAGTCCTTAACTTCTTTCTTTCCCTCATTTATTTCCCAGTGAGCCACAATGTCCTGGTTTTCTAATCCTTCCCTTCTCTCCATCCTCATCACCACCATCTCAAGTATCAAGAAACAATTATTGTTATAGACTTCAGCTCCTTCAGCAGCCTGCCAGCTGCTTTCCCAATCTTCAGTCTTAATCCAAGATTTTTTTTCTTACCAGGTAAATTTCTTTTCTAAAATGTAAGCCAACCCCATTAGTGAAATCCTTACAATTTCTTTTTACTGTCCTTAGAGGAAAAAAAAAAAATGCCTAATTTTTTAGCATAGATTAAAAGGTCCTAATTTACACCTCTCCAACCTTAACACCTATCAGTCCCCATTGCAATAATAAACCCCAGTCAGAATAAAATTTTATTCCAATCTCATATCTAGTTTGGAACATACATGCACTATTTCCATCTATTGGAATATTCTTTATTATTGTTTTGATTTCAGTTAAACTTCACTTGGACCAGGAGGCAAACCCTGTTCCACATGCCCCACTGCTCACATTCTCTATGCTATATACGCCTATTCTTCAGTCCTACTGCATGATGTGCGTTTCTTTTAAGACAGTAATGCTATAAGGGAAATATAGTAAAAACAGGTATTGTAATTTCTTCTTATCTTTCTTCTACACCATAAGTTCAGTTAGTACAGGAATCATGTATGTCTTACTCACTGTACCTAATACAGGAATAATATATTGCACATGCTCAGTGAAGATTTAGAGTATTAGAAAATATTGAATGCCTTAGCGGTATTGGGAATCCCTGGGGTCATAATAGTGTACCCTATGGGTAATTTCAGCAGGATTTTGATTCCCTTTATAATGCTTAGTCTTTCATAAAAGGAGAAATCCTAGTTTGTTGACTAATTGTAGGGGTATGAGAATTGCTATATGTGTTAACATTAATTTTCTCTACAGTTTTTTTTGTCAAAAATGATTTTGAAATTGCCCTTGAGCCCCATCCTGTCCAGGAAATCCTGCAGTTGTTTCAAAGGTTTTATATATTGACTGGTAATTTATCATTCAAACATTCATTAATTTGCCCAAATTATTTAGTTTTCATTTGTATTTATGACTACAACACCTCTTCCTTATGGTAATATATCCTTTTGTTTATCGTAATTCTTCCTTATTCTAATTCTAAGGAGCTCTGCCTTCTACTTTTATTTTGGTGCTTGATGAAAGAAAACATGAGTCCCTGAAACAGTAATACACAAATTTATATAGTGTTTAATATGGTCCCTCTTCACTTTCCAAAATTGAAGAATCCAGTGGTTTGTTTTGTTTTGTTGTTGTTTTTTTGTTGAATCAGTCATCAATTTTATACACATCACTTTATACATGTCAATCCCAATCGCCCAATTCAGCACACCACCATCCCCACCCCACCGCAGTTTTCCCCCCTTGGTGTCCATACGTTTGTTCTCTACATCTGTGTCTCAACTTCTGCCCTGCAACCCGGTTCATCTGTACCATTTTTCTAGGTTCCACATACATGCGTTAATATACGATATTTGTTTTTCTCTTTCTGACTTACTTCACTCTGTATGACAGTCTCTAGATCCATCCACGTCTCAACAAATGACTCAATTTCGTTCCTTTTTATGGCTGAGTAATATTCCATTGTTTATATGTACCACAACTTCTTTATCCATTCGTCTGTTGATGGGCATTTAGGTTGCTTCCATGACCTGGCTATTGTAAATAGTGCTGCAAAGAACATTGGGGTGCATGTGTCTTTTTGAATTACGGTTTTCTCTGGGTATATGCCCAGTAGTGGGATTGCTGGGTCATATGGTAATTCTATTTTTAGTTTTTTAGGGAACCTCCATATTGTTCTCCATAGTAGCTGTATCAATTTACATTCCCACCAACAGTGCAAGAGGGTTCCCTTTTCTCCACACCCTCTTCAGCATTTGTTGTTTGTAGATTTTCTGATGATGCCCATTCTAACTGGTGTGAGGTGATACCTCATTGTAGTTTTGATTTGCATTTCTCTAATAATTAGTGATGTTGAGCATCTTTTCATGTGCTTTGTGGCCATCTGTATGTCTTCTTTGGAGAAATGTCTATTTAGGTCTTCTGCCCATTTTTGGATTGGGGTGTTTGTTTCCTTAATATTGAGCTGAATGAGCTGTTTATATATTTTGGAGATTAATCCTTTGTCCATTGATTCGTTTGCAAATATTTTCTCCCATTCTGAGGGTTGTCTTTTCGTCTTGTTTATGGTTTCCTTTGCTGTGCAAAAGCTTTTACATTTTATTAGGTCCCATTTGTTTATTTTTGTTTTTATTTCCATTACTCTAGGAGGTGGATCAAAAAAGATCTTGCTGTAATTTATGTCAAACAGTGTTCTTCCTATGTTTTCCTCTAAGAGTTTTATAGTGTCCAGTCTTACATTTAGGTCTCTAATCCATTTTGAGTTTATTTTTGTGTCTGGTGTTAGGGAGTATTCTAATGTCATTCTTTTACATGTAGCTGTCCAGTTTTCCCAGCACCACTTATTGAAGAGACTGTCTTTTCTCCATTGTATATGTTTGCCTCCTTTGTCATAGATTAGTTGACCATAGGTGTGTGGGTTTATCTCTGGGCTTTCTATCTTGTTCCATTGATCTATGTTTCTGTTTCTGTGCCAGTACTATATTGTCTTGATTACTGTAGCTTTGTAGTATAGTCTGAAGTCAGGGAGTCTGATTCCTCCAGCTCCGTTTTTTTCCCTCAAGACTGCTTTGGCTATTCCGGGTCTTTTGTGTCTCCATACAAATTTTAAGATGATTTGTTCTAGTTCTGTAAAAAATGCCATTGGTAATTTTTGATAGGGATTGCATTGAATCTGTAGATTGCTTTGGGTAGTATACTCATTTTCACAATGTTGATTCTTCCAATCTAAGAACATGGTATATCTCTCCATCTGTTGGTATCATCTTTAATTTCTTTCATCAGTGTCTTATAGTTTTCTGCATACAGGTCTTTTGTCTCCCTAGGTAGGTTTATTCCTAGGTATTTTATTCTTTTTGTTGCAATGGTAAATGGGAGTGTTTCCATAATTTCTCTTTCAGATTTTTCATCATTCGTGTATAGGAATGCAAGTGATTTCTGTGCATTAATTTTGTATCCTGCAACTTTACCAAATTCATTATTTAGCTCTAGCAGTTTCCTGGTGGCAGTTTTAGGATTCTCTATGTATAGTATCATGTCATCTGCAAACAGTGACAGTTTTACTTCTTCTTTTCCAATTTGTATTTCTTTTATTTCTTTTTCTTCTCTGATTGCCGTGGCTAGGACTTCCAAAACTATGTTGAGTAATAGTGGTGAGAGTGGACATCCTTGTCTCGTTCCTGATCTTAGAGGAAATGCTTTCAGTTTTTCACCATTGAGAATGATGTTTGCTGTGGCATTGTCATATATGGCCTTTATTATGTTGAGGTAGGTTCCCTCTATGCCCACTTTCTGGAGAGTTTTTATCATAAATGGGTGTTGAATTTTGTCAAAAGCTTTTTCTGCATCTGTTGAGAGGATCATATGGTTTCTATTCTTCAATTTGTTAATATGGTATATCACATTGATTGATTTGCATATATTGAAGAATCCTTGCATCCCTGGGATAAATCCCACTTGATCGTGGTGTATGATCCTTTTAATGTGTTGTTGGATTCTGTTTGCTAGTATTTTGTTGAGGATTTTTGCATCTATATTCATCAGTGATATTGGTCTGTAATTTTCTTTTTTTGTAGTGTCTTTGTCTGGTTTTGGTATCAGGGTGATGGTGGCCTCATAGAATGAGTTTGGGAGTGTTCCTTCCTCTGCAATTTTTTGGAAGAGTTTGAGAAGGATAGGTGTTAGCTCTTCTCTAAATGTTTGATAGAATTCACCTGTGAAGCCATCTGGTCCTGGACTTTTGTTTGTTGGAAGATTTTTAATCACAGTTTCAATTTCATTACTTGTGATTGGTCTGTTCATATTTTCTGTTTCTTCCTGGTTCAGTCTTGGAAGGTTATACCTTTCTAAGAATCTGTCCATTTCTTCCAGGTTGTCCATTTTATTGGCATAGAGTTGCTTGTAGTAGTCTCTTAGGATGCTTTGTATTTCTGCGATGTCTGTTGTAACTTCTACTTTTTCATTTCTGATTTTATTGATTTGAATCCTCTCCCTCTTTTTCTTGATGAGTCTGCCTAATGGTTTATCAATTTTGTTTATCTTCTCCAAGAACCAGCTTTTAGTTTTATTGATCTTTGCTATTGTTTTCTTTGTTTCTATTTCATTTATTTCTGCTCTGATCTTTATGATTTCTTTCCTTCTGCTAACTTTGGGTTTTGTTTGTTCTTCTTTCTCTAGTTCCTTTAGGTGTAAGGTTAGATTGGTTACTTGAGATTTTTCTTGTTTCTTTAGGTAGGCTTGTATAGCTATAAACTTCCCTCTTAGAACTGCTTTTGCTGCATGCCATAGGTTTTGGATTGTCATGTTTTCATTGTCATTTGTCTCTAGGTATTTTTTGATTTCCTCTTTGATTTCTTCAGTGATCTCTTGGTTATTTAGTAACGTATTGTTTAGCCTCCATGTGTTTGTGTTTTTTACGTTTTTTTCCCTGTAATTCATTTCTAATCTCATAGTGTTGTGGTCAGAAAAGATGCTTGATATGATTTCAATTTTCTTAAATTTACTGAGGCTTGATTTGTGACCCAAGATGTGATCTGTCCTGGAGAACGTTCCATGCGCACTTGAGTAGAAAGTGTAATCTGCTGTTTTTGGATGGAATGTCCTATAAATATCAATTAAATCTATCTGGTCTATTGTGTCATTTAAAGCTTCTGTTTCCTTATTTATTTTCATTTTGGATGATCTGTCCATTGGTGTAAGTGAGGTGTTAAAGTCCCCCACTATTATTGTGTTACTGTCGATTTCCTCTTTTATAGCTGTTAGCAGTTGCCTTATGTATTGAGGTGCTCCTATGTTGGGTGCATATATATTTATAATTGTTATATCTTCTTCTTGGATTGTTCCCTTGATCATTATGTAGTGTCCTTCCTTGTCTCTTGTAACATTCTTTATTTTAATGTCGATTTTATCTGATATGAGTATAGCTACTCCAGCTTTCTTTTGATTTCCATTTGCATGGAATATCTTTTTCCATCCCCTCACTTTCAGTCTGTATGTGTGCCTAGGTCTCAAGTGGGTCTCTTGTAGACAGCATATATATGGGTCTTGTTTTTGTATCCATTCAGCAAGCCTGTGTCTTTTGGTTTGAGCATTTAATCCATTCACGTTTAAGGTAATTATCAATATGTATGTTCCTATGACCATTTTCTTAATTGTTTTGGGTTTGTTTTTGTAGGTCCTTTTCTTCTCTTGTGTTTCCCACTTAGAGAAGTTCCTTTAGCATTTGTTGTAGAACTGGTTTGGTGGTGCTGAATTCTGTTAGCTTTTGCTTGTCTGTAAAGCTTTTGATTTCTCCATCAAATCTAAATGAGATCCTTGCCAGGGTAGAGTAATCTTGGTTGTAGGTTCTTCCCTTTCATCACTTTAAGTATATCATGCCACTCCCTTCTGGCTTGTAGAGTTTCTGCTGAGAAATCAGCTGTTAACCTTATGGGAGTTCCCTTGTATGTTATTTGTTGTGTTTCCCTTGCTGCTTTCAATAATTTTTCTTTGTCTTTAATTTTTGCCACTTTGATTACTATGTGTCTCGGCGTGTTTCTCCTTGGGTTTATTCTGTATGGGACTCTCTGCGCTTCCTGGACTTGGGTGGCTATTTCCTTTCCCATGTTAGGGAAGTTTTCGACTATAATCTCTTCAAATATTTTCTCTGGTCCTTTCTCTCTCTCTTCTCCTTCTGGGACCCCTATAATGCGAATGTTGTTGTGTTTAATGTTGTCCCAGAGGTCTCTTAGGCTGTCTTCATTTCTTTTCATTCTTTTTTCTTTAGTCTGTTCCGCAGAAGTGAATTCCACCATTCTGTCTTCCAGGTCACTTATCCGTTCTTCTGCCTCAGTTATGCTGCTATTGATTCCTTCTAGTGTAGTTTTCATTTCAGTTATTGTATTGTTCATCTCTGTTTGTTTGTTCTTTAATTCTTCTAGGTCTTTGTTAATCATTTCTTGCATCTTCTCAATCTTTGCTTCCATTCTTTTTCTGAGGTCCTGGATAATCTTCATTATCATTATTCTGAATTCTTTTTCTGGAAGGTTACCTATCTCCACTTCATTTAGTTGTTTTTCTGGGGTTTTTTCTTGTTCCTTCATTTGCTATATAGCCCTCTGCCTTTTCATCTTGTCTATCTTTCTGTGAATGTGGGTTTTTGTTCCACAGACTGCAGGGTTGTAGTTTTTCTTGCTTCTGCTGTCTGCCCTCTGGTGGATCAGGCTATCTAAGAGGCTTGATGGGAGGCTCTGGTGGTGGGTAGAGCTGACTGTTGCTGTGGCGGTCAGAGCTCTGTAAAACTTTAATCCACTTGACTGTTGATGGGTGGGGCTGGGTTGCCTCCCTGTTGGTTGTTTTGCCTGAGGCAACCCAACACTGGAGTCTACCTGGGCTCTTTGGTGGGGCTAATGGCAGACTCTGGGAGGGCTCACGCCAAGGAGTACTTCCCAGAACCTCCACTGCCAGTGTCCTTGTCCCGACGGTGAAACAGAGCCAGCCCCCGCCTCTGCAGGAGACCCTCCAACCAAAGCAGGTAGGTGTGGTTCAGTCTCCCCCAGGGTCACTGCTCCTTCCCCCGGGGTCCCGATGTGCACACTATTCCGTGTGCGCCCTCCAAGAGTGGAGTCTCTGTTTCCCCCAGTCCTGTCGAAGTCCTGCAATCAATTCCCACTAGGCTTCAAAGTCTGATTCTCTGTGAATTCCTTCTCCTGTTGCTGGACCGCAAGGTTGGGAAGCCTGACGTGGGGCTCAGAACCTTCACTCCAGTGGGTGGACTTCTGTGGTATAAGTGTTCGCCAGTCTGTGAGTCACCCACCCAGCAGTTATGGGATTTGATTTTACTCTGATTGCGCCCCTCCTACTGTCTCACTGTGGCTTCTCCTCTGTCCTTGGATGTGGAGTATCCTCCTTGGTGAAGTCCAGTGTCTTCCTGTCAATGATTGTCCAGCAGTCAGTTGTGATTCTGGTGTTCTCTCAAGAGGGAGTGAGAGCACGTCCTTCTACTCCGCCATCTTGGTTAATCTCCTCATAAAAAAAAATTTAAAAATCTGAGCTGTATTCTTAACCTCATCACCCTAGAGGTTCTGCTAGAGAGTTGGGCTAAGGATGGAGAATTCTATTCAAAAATCTGTTGTTTTAGCTGTTTTGGTTTTATATCAAAGTCCACAGTCAACTCATTCTTGCAATTATTTAGGTTGTCTTAATCTCTGTATTTGAGTAACTATCAGTTCCATTCTAATTGATTTTTTCATTTTTCTGCTTCAAATTGGCAATGGGATAAGAGGACTTTAAGAAACCATTGAGAGTACATCATCCGTATCTGTATTTTTGTCATCATGTTAAATCCTTAATGTGTCATCCCATGTCTCTTCTGATGGCCTGGTTGTTTATTGTGTAGGGCTATGACTACCTGCCTATTTCATCCTTGTGCCTTTTCTTTTACCATCCAAGGGTATTTACAGTTTAACATAGATTCCCTACAGAGGACTATGATAAGCCCAAATAAATGACTCTTTAGTTTTAAGCACTTTAGCACTTAGATGTAGGAAATTGTATTTTCTCAGTGGGACTTTCCTTGTAATATTTCAGTCAACACAACAGGAAAAATTTCCTTTTGCCTACATATGAACCTGGCTTTCCTGAGATTTCATGTTAGTCAAAGACAATGTGGTAGCGTAGGTAGAAAGCATCCATGCTTTTAAACTGGTTACATCCTTCTAGAGTTGCTGGTTCATTGTAAAATAATGAAGATTGGGACAAGATTTCCCATGTAAAATACTTATAATTTAAAGACCAAGGCATTTTAATGTAATAAATATAACTGAGATATGAGCCATCTGGATGCCCCCCAAGTCCTTGTCTTGCTTGAGCAGACAGAACTTTTAAGCTCTGTATAAAATTATATTGAATGCCTATTTCTCCTAAGGTGAAGGTCCACCTTACCGCCCAGTATCTCTAGGAATTTTGGGTGGAGGCTTAAATTTCCCCTGAACTTCTCCGGATCCAATAAACCTATCCCACCAAACTCATCTCCAGAGTGTATGTCACCAAATGCATATGCTATTCTATTTCCACAGTGGATCACCCAACTGCACACCACCCAGTCGCTGTTAAGAAGAATTGACTCTATGAGCAGCAGTTTTTACTAAACTTTTAGAACAGTGGAGAAGGGTTGCTATCTAAAAAAGAATCCAAAACATTTTTGAGCAAGCTTGGTAATCACTGATTAGGCAGTAATCTATCCTAATATAGCTTAACATGTCTGTTTTTATAACCATAGAAATACTGAGTTTATAATTTTATCATCTGGTGGCTTTTTTTTTTTTTCCTCAGAGTATAACATCTGGAATTTCCTAGATTTCAAGATTAAAAGTTGGGATGAAGTTACTATTGTAGTGGAAGTGGGAGGGGGATCAACAATAATATTGTCTAAACAGCATTTACCAATATATGAAGTATTTGAGGGACATTATTGAATATGGGGACTATTTTGGAATAGAAAAAACTTATTGTTAAGGATAGCTATATGTGGTGTATATCGTTGTTTATTCAATAGTCAATAGGTAACAGGATGTTCAAGATCACATTTCATGCTTTCTGGATACTAATTTTCAAAATAGTGACAGAGCATGAACATTTTCATGATGTAATACATTTAAAAAGAAAGTCAGAATTTCTTCGAACCTATAGGTTCTCTTTTGAATATACATGAATAAAGTGTAAGAAACGACAGATTCTCTCTAGGAACATGTAGGAATCCCAAGCTACATACATCCTGTTACCTTTGTGTTTGCCCAACTATGTAATGCATAGTGCTGGAGAATCATCAACAAAATGTGTACAGCTTAGTGACAAAGAAATATCTCAGTATACAAAGTAAAGTGTCTGTGTAGCATCTCAGCATCAGTGTTATTAAAAAACGTTAAAAAACCACCAGTATGCTCATTGTTCTTCAGAAAAAATAAAAGACGCAACACAGTCTTAAATTAGTGTTTTAAATTTTAAAGATTAGTGGTTTCAATATTCAAAAACTTTTAAGTCATTCCTTTGCTATGTCTACATCTTCAGTTCCTGTCTTTCTCTTAATCACACATACACAGACATAGTATCGGTCACATTTGAGTCATATAAGGAGTTGAGCTTTATTTTTAAATTAAGATTTTTTTTCCTAAACCTGATAGAAAGAAACAGCAGCATCATTTTTTTAAAATGGGTGCATATTACTCTTCATTTAATTTGGAGACTTAAAAATTTGCAAATACTGGAATTAGTGATTAGTAGAGACTCTGAACAGTCGTATTATATATATTTTTTTACAATACTAGAAAGGTGAACTTACTGTGAAGTTCCTTGAGTTTTATTTGAAGGTTTAAAACATAGAAAATAACTGAGATAACATAGTATATACACTTGTTTACTCTTCATTCTGTCATTTTTATTTCAAAATTTTATACAATTATTATAAAAAGTAAAGATGAATTTTCACTCCTTTCTGCAATCCCATGAGCCTCTATTGCCCTCCAAAGGTAACTATTGTATTTTTAGTTAATCCTTGACTACATGTGTCTTCATGTAGTATATGTCTTACCTGTATTTCATAAAATACTTGCAAATATGACTATATAAGTTTAGCATTCTGCTCTTTTCACTCAATATATTTTTGAGATTTGCCAGTGTGTTCTACAGCTTTAAATTAATCTATCATATGAATAACTATGGTTTATTTTTTCTAATTTTTTGCTGCAAACGTTGCTATGGTAAACATCCTTGTACACCCTATCTAGTACACACATGCAAGTCTTTCTCTAGGGTCCATACATAGGCATGGAATTCCCAGGTGATAAGGCATTCACCAGATATTACCATATTGTCCTCCAGGGTGGGTTTTAACAATTTACAATTTTACAAGCAAAAAAATGAGTGTTCCTGTTTTCCTGTGCTCACTTCACTAACACTTGATATGTTTAGACTTCTTGAATTGTCCTCACTTTCTTGTTTTCTTTGATTTTCATTTTAGATTTACTCTTATATCACAGAGTTCATACAGTTTGTTCTATAATGGAGATATTTGCCTTTGGTCTTGGTTTTGGATAAATGTTGATTTCAACCAAAATACTTACATGGTGTATCTGTTAATATATAATTAAATTTATCTCTTTACACTTAAATATGTATATTGAAAATAAATACAAAGCGAGAATTTGAAGGAAGTTATCAATCCTACTCACTGAGAATTGAAAAAACTAGCAATTGTGATCTGGTATTCATTCATTTATTCACTCTTTTTTTTACTCCTTTGAATTCAATGACATTCATATCCCATGCTGATCACCAATAAAATAGTCAGAACCTTGCATCAGGGTATATAATACAAATTGTGGGGCAGTTCTCCATTCCTTTTTCTGCAATTACCTAAAGATCATTTTGAATTTAGTGTGTTTAACAAGTGCTTTTTAAAAAGAAATGTGCTTTTCTTTAATTAGCTCTTTAAAACACTGGTGATGGCCACTTAGCATAAAACAGTATTTAACTTTTCGTGTCAATTAAGTGTCATTTTCTGATGAGAATTTCTTTTAATAGCATAATTCTATGGAGGAGTGTCTATTGATGACCGTTCCACTTTTCCCATGTCCCTGTCTACTGAGACAGGGGAGCAGAGAGAAATAGGCAGCATCATAATTGCTTTCTATGACCCCATAATTAGTATGACTAGAAAACATTTTATTCCAAATACTCTAGATGGAATTGAACCTTGGATTTTTACTAAATTCCAAGTGCTACTGTGGGTTATTTTAAAAAACACTTCACTTGGACTCATTACCAAAGGAACACAGGAATTGGTGGAAGGATGATTTTTTAAATTTTCTATATTCAAACAAAAATGTCAAGTGTTTAAACATGTACCCAATGAGAAATGTGCAAAATCTTTTCTGAGGGGTATAAAAATAAAAAATAATAATGACAGTAATAAAAAAAAAACTTGACATTTATTAAGGGGGCCTTTCCATGGCAGGCACTGCAGTTATCACATGTATTCATTACAACTCTTAGGAGGTAGAGGATATTACTATCTCCCCACCACCATTGTGGAAACTGCTTCTTTCTACTAGTTGATATAATTGCTCAATGACAGATTTGACATATAGATCTATCTGACCCCAAAGCCAAGTATCTATCTACTTTCATCTACTGCTTTCCTTTAAATTGATAATACCCAGGAAACACATTTGTTAGCTTATTAAAAGCTAAAATGTTTTTACTCTATTAGGTACCATAGAGATTAGTTCAGTCTCCTAGTTTTATATAATAAATTGAAGAGACTAAGTTATAGAGAATGGCAACTATTTGAACAAAGTCCTACACAAAGTTAACAAAGGGCCTACACTCCAGTGACTAATCCATTGTGCAGAACATATTTATTTTTATTCAGTATTTTCTGTAACTCCACTTTTTCTTTATTGATTTAATGGAATCTTATCACAAAGTTAACTTAGCTGCTCGTTTTATTTGCGCAACAGTCCTCCTTCCATTCTTCTGGCCATAGCACTCCTTCTGCTCTGGAGGCTATCTCTTTTCTGTCAATGGGGTTCTGGTCTATGTGGTTACTAATCACAGTTTTCCAGCTCCTGTCAACATATAGGTGGACACGTGACATATGTGAGCAATAAAATTTCCGTTATCCTGGTCGTAGTAATTAGCTCAGAATTTGGACACAAAACCAAAGACAAGTAGATCTCAAGGATTTTGTAAAAAGGATTTGGGAACTATAGTTTTTTTATTCAGTAGTTCTCAAACTGAGTTGGTGTAAGTTTAAATCTGTTTTCGGTCATTTTCTTCAATTCTTCAGTAGTAGAGAGTAAGATCAACACACAGAGATAAATAGTGCAGAAAAGGAGGAGAAGCTAAGCAGATAAAAGAAACACACACACACACAGATTCAGTAATCCCTAAGGTAACTCTATCTCCCAGATTTATTGGGACTAATGAAATGCCTTTTTGTTTAAACTAAGTTTTGTCAGTAAAATATTTGGATATGAGCTTTAACTTGATAAAGACATAGATTATGCTCTTTATTTCTTAAACACTTCCTTTAACTTTTGTTCTAAAGGTACTTTAGGAGGAAAGGGTAATGGCAATGTTATGTTGTTTAATATTGTTTATACATATTTAATCCAGTAAATTAAAAAAAATAATGCTAGAAAGTTAGTTTTCTTTCATGTATTTTATTTAATATTAAAACCAGGTTCCATGAATGAGCATAGAATTGAATTATCATATTAATGTAAGAAATAATTGTTAAGTATAATAAATAATCAGTGAAATTTATACAAATAACATGAGATATATATATTTCATAAATGTAATTTTATTTAATTTTTTAAAGCTTTCTCATATTTTTAGGAATATATATTTGCCAAGTTCAAGAATACTCAGAAGAGACACTTTCTGAAGAGATAATGAAGATTCACTGTACTTTTATGTAGATTTAATGCTTAGTACCATTTGAACATTGTCATCAAAATTAAACAAATGATAAAATCTCGTTATAAAATAGATCATTTACAAATGCAAATAGGTCAAAATTTGCACCAAGAAAGATATATGTATAATAGAAAAGTTTAGCATAATAAATATATAAGACAGAGGGTTGTTCCATATTCTGACATTACCAAAGAGTGATGGTAATTTATGAACCTTGCTTTCCGTAATTGCTTGTTCACATATCAATACTTGGGATCAAAGAAGCATTGCATTAAAACTATTAACAGGTAATATAATAATTTATATTTATTGAGAATTTACTCTCTGTGTTAAGCATTCTATATGCTTTATCTTATTATTCAAAATCCCTATGATACAATATGGATTCATGTCTCTGTTTTACAGTTAGTAGATGAGTTTATAGCTGATACGTAACTTGACAGGGGCAGAGTCCGGCTTGCACTAAGGTCTCTCTAATGACCATATTCTTAACTCCTAAACAATATTGTAACTCAGACATTATTTCCACCTTTATTATGACAGATCGCAGTTTTAATCACAACTTCTTGTCAGATTTGGAAGGGAAAGAGGCAGCTATTTTCTCTTCAAGCACTTTACCTAATTAAAAAATTCATTCTCTAATATTTGTATAGGTGTAAATGTATGTGCATGTGTAATGGTGAATACATATACTTAATATACGTGCTTAACATTTAAAAAATGCATATCAAAGAGTTCATCTCTTGTATAAGGAATAAAAATTGTGACACTGGCCATTATAAGGTATTAAAAAATTCATGGCAACTTTTGAGAAAGGAGGAATGTTATTAACCTTGGTGTCTTGACCAAATTACAATTCGAGTAATTACATTTGTCTTCCCTAATCTCCTTTTCAATTTTCAGTTGGGTAGTGTATTCTTAATGGATTTCATTACCAAGCTTCCCTTAGGATTTAAAATAGGACTTATCTTCTAAGACTTGGTTCACTCCAAATTTATGTTCTCTAACTTCAACTGAGCTGTCACTGAAACTCTTGAATTGTGTGTTTATGTGTTCAATTCATTCCTCTTTTTTTGTTGTTTTTCTTTTTTGTTTTTTGCTTTCTCATTTTGACTCTTCCAAACCATTTCTATTCTCTTCAAGACCCAAATACAGCAATTGTTTTTGAATGCTAAGTATGCAACCACTCTCCTATTTGCTGAAATACCAAGATCAATTGTTTGCTAGTTTCCATGAGCTTCCGTATCAGAAAGTGTTACGTTTTTACCCTTTTAGAGATGAATTTACCTCCTACCTCACAGGGAAAAAAAAAAAAAAAAAATCAGTCATCTAGGGTGTACTTCTGCAGCTATCCCTTCCCTGTAAAAATATCTTCCTATAATCACGTCTTTGACTTTTCAAAACTCCACCATATCATTCTACCATTTCTTATTTCTTCATTTCTGCCTGTATTAAAGAAAAGTGTGTGCCTTCTTTCCTACATAGGTGCCTTCACCTGTGCTCTTGATCCCTCCCTTCCTTATTGCCTTACTTCCCTCACTCTTAAATCAACCAGTTTCACTAACAACATTCCATAAACATTTAAAACATTTTTTTCTTATTAATGGGGAAAAATCCATTTCATCTTGCTTTCTCTAGCCCTTAGGCAATCACACACTCTTTTTTTATTCTTTTATCACCATGTCATTACTTCTCATTTTTTCATGAATTCCACACAATATGGTTTCCTTTTCTACTATTCTGTTGAAACTGTTCTTCAAAGAAACCAGTGAATTTCAAATTGCAAAATCAATACCCTTTTCTTAGCACTCAAAATTTGTATTTCTCTGTTGGCCTTAATGTTGCTGACTGCCCCTTATTCATAAACTCTATGCTTCTTCAACTTCTCATATGTTGTTTTCATCTGATTTTCTTCTCCTGCCTTTATGAATTCTTTAACTTTCTTGCTTGTTTCCCTTTATTTTTAAAATTTGAGGGGAAGGCCTTACCAATGTTGTGTCTTTGCCTTTCTTTTCTTTCTATAATTTTTTTTTATTAGTGATCAATTTTAATTAACTAGTCGATTGAAGGAAAAATAAGAAAGGTAAAACTGCAGCATTTGTATACTTATTTTGTGCTAGCCATTAGACTAAATACATGAATAATTTCATGTATTCAGGAAATCAAAACCAGGGATAATATCAGCATTTTAAAGATTAAAAAACGAAGACTGAATATGACCTAAATATATTTTAAAACCACTTCTTATATACCTGGTTTTGTATTTTCTTACTTAATTCAATTCATTCAGTAATCTCAGACTTAGATATTATCTCTAGTGGTTAGTTGCAGTATTTCAGACAAAAAACTATGAGTAAGCTATTCAATGGTTCATAGCTAAATTTTATAGTAAGTCCAGGATACAAATTCAGGTATATTCACATCCAAAGTTTATGTTTAGCCCTTTACAACATCTTGCTTCAAAATGGATCACTCTGTCATATATATACCGTCATTTATAAACTCTCTCTGGAATAGCCATCCCATGTCCCTGAATATGAATTAGTTATATTTATATGAGTATCTGTTTATCATTGTATATTCCACACATGTAAGTAGCTTAATTTTAATATTTTCTAAAAACTCATTTTTCTATCTGGTATTGTTGACTTTCTAATTCTCTCAAGGAGGGCTTGATTTTTAA
Source organism: Balaenoptera acutorostrata (assembly GCF_949987535.1). Lineage (NCBI taxonomy): Eukaryota > Metazoa > Chordata > Mammalia > Artiodactyla > Balaenopteridae > Balaenoptera > Balaenoptera acutorostrata. The sequence continues at coordinate 28,495,539 of NC_080065.1, read as the reverse complement.
AAAATTTATTTGATTGAAGTATAGTTGATTTATAATGTGTTAATTTCTGTTGTACAGCAAAGGGACTCAGTTTTGCACACACACACACACACACACACACACACACACACATATTCTTTTTCATATTCTTTTTCATATTCTTTTCCATTATGGTTTACCACAGGATATTGAATAGGGTTCCCTGTGCTATACAGTAGGACCTTGTCATTTATCCATTGTATATGTAATAGTTTGCATCTGCTAATCCCAAACTCCCAATCCACCCCTCCCCCACCCCCTCCCCCTTGGCAACTTACAAGTCTGTTCTCTATGTCTGTGAGTCTGTTTCTGTTTTGTAGATACGTTCATTTGTGTCATATTTTAGATTCCAGATATAAGTGATATCGTATGGTATTTGTCTTTCTCTGTCTGACTTACTTCACTTAGTATGATAATCTCTAGGCCCATCCATGTTGCTGCAAATGGCATTATTTCATTCACCTTTATGCCTGAATAATATTCCATTGTATATATATATATACCACATCTCTTTTATTCATTCATCCGTCCATGGACATTTATGTTGTTTCCATGTCTTAGCTATTATGAATAGTGCTGCTTGAACATAGGAGTGCAGGTATCTTTTCGAACTAAGAGTTTTGTCCAGATATATGCCCAGGAGTAGGATTGCTGGGATCATATGGTAACTCTATTTTTAGTTATTTAGGGAACGTCCATACTGTTTTCCTTAGTGGCTGTATCAATTTACATTCCCACCAGCAGTGCAAGAGGGTTCCCTTCTCTCCACGCCCTCTTCAGCATTTGATATTTGTAGAATTTTTAATGATGGCCATTCTGACTGGTGTGAGGTGATACCTCATTATAGTTTTGATTTGCATTTCTCTAATAATTAGTGATGTTGAGCATCTTTTCATGTGCCTATTGGCCATCTGTATGTCTTATTTGGAGAAATGTCTATTTAGGTCTTCTGCCCATTTTTCGATTGGGTTATTTGTTTTTTTGTTGTTGAGTTGTATGAGCTATTTGTATATTTTAGAAATTAAGCCCTTGTCGATCATATCATTTGCAAACATTTTCTCCCAGTCTGTAGGTTGTCTTTTCGTTTTGTTTATGGTTTCCTCTGCTGTACGAAGGCTTGTAAGTTTGATTAGGTCCCATTTGTTTATTTTTGCTTTTACTTTTATTTCTTTGAGAGACTGACCTAAGAAAACATTGGTAAGATTTATGTCAGAGAATGTTTTGCCTATGTTCTATTCTAGGAGTTTTATGGTGTCACATTTTGTATTTAAGTCTTTAAGCCATTTTGAGTTTATTTTTGTGTATGGTGAGAGGGTGTGTTCTGACTTCATTCATTTACATGTGGCTGTCCAACTTTACCAACACCACTTGCTGAAGAGACTGTCTTTTCTCCATTGTATATACTTGCCAAGGAGGGCTTAATTTTTATATCAGTGTTTGTATTAATATTTTCAGTTCTTTCCCTTATAATTTCATTTAGAAACTCATGTGACCAATTATCACTGACACACTGGTCCAGAAAAGGAGTTGTGGAATAGTAAGTTAAGAATTATGGAATATTTAACTTAGTGGTTTAAAGATACACATCTTCAATAGTATATTGTGCCAAATAGATGGATGTGTCAAATTGGTAAAATCCATGTTGCTTACTAATATCTTACACATTGATAGATTGAGAAGAAATATATTACAGGCTGAGTGACTTAGATTCACATTTCTTCATACATTGCACAAAGAAGCAGGGTGCTATGGACTAAATTGTTTCCTCCAAAATCATATCTTTATGCCCTAACACCAATGTGATTTTGTCTGGAGATAGAGTGTTTAGGAGGTAAAGTTAAATGCAGTCATAATGTAGGGCCCTAATCTGATAGGACCCTGGTCTTAGAAGAAGAAAAAGAAGATGAAGAAGGAGAAGGAAAAAAGAGAAGGAAAAGAAGATCTTTCTTTCCCTCACCTTACTCCCTACCATGTTAGAACACAGTGAGAAGATGACCATCTGCAAGCCAGGAAGAGAGCTGTTGCCAGAAACTGACCATGCTGGCTCGCTCCCTGATCTTGGACTTCCTGCCTCCAGAACTGTGAGAAATTAAATTTCTATTAAATAGAACACCTAGTATGGTAGTTTGTTATGGCAGCCTAAGCTGACTAACACATAGGGCAAGTGGATACATTTCCAGAGCATTTTACAAAGAAAAAAGGAGAAAAGTTATGTAGCTGAAGAGCTAAAATTATGAACACTGAAAGAAATGCATCAGTAACATGTAATGTTGGGCATAGGTATATTTCTGCCTGAGGTTGTGCCATTTTGTTTGTAACTCTTAGATAAAGATAAAGAACTCAGTGCTTTCTATACCTACTATTCAGAAGAGAGCATAATTGCTACATTAAAGATTAAGGAGAGTTCTAACATTCTAGTTCATATTCAACTTAAGGTAAATGTCAAAATTTCTTGGATAGTAACAACTCTTAACATGAATCATGTGCTTATTCTTTGCCAAACTCTTGAGCTTTCGTGCATAATGTTATTTAATACTCACAACAATTAAGATTTCAGAGTACTATTTTCATTTTAATGCCCATTTTAATGACATGGTGGGCTAGATGCCTGCATAGACTTGCCTGCTGAAAAACAATAATATTCTAAAACGCAATATATGTTTAAAAAATCTTCTTTTAAGTATCAGTGTTATCTCAAGAGGGTAAAATATTTTTCATGCTAGGAATTGAGTGAAAGAATCCAGGGAGTAAACAGAATAAGGATGCTTGTTTTTGTCCTTAGGCATTTATATATCTGATAAATCTGAGCTTTGGATTTCATTGCCTAGGTTCATACCAAAAGTATACATTAGGGGATAATATTTTCAGTTATCTGAGATCCAAAAGGACAATGCTCTCAGGGTGGATTTAGATCAAATCTACATCTTGTCCTTTTAGAGGATTACATTGAAAATAACTCTCTTGACCCAAAGCAGGAGAGGATGAGTAAGGAATATTGCTAAGGATTTGAAACCACAAAATGCCCCCATGAGGATTTGCTGTCTCAATTTACACTCGAGTTTTTCTTAAAAAATCCTCTCTGGAAAGCTCTCCCTTATATCTCAGTCCTCTTTCCTCTCTCTCCCTCTCTCTCTCGGGAAGAGGAGTAGCAAAAATAACTAAGGATAGAAAGAAATAAGGCACCATGAACAAAAGCCAGCAAGTGGCAAAAGAAACTGATCCAGAAAATTTTTGGTAATAGAATTATACACAGAGACTTTTACATGACTGAAGGTTATGCTTAATGACATAAAATCCAAGCTTAAAATATGTGCAGCAAGTAAGAAACAGTAAAGAATGATCAAGGATATTTGAAAAATAACTCAATAAAAATTTTAGAAATTAAAACCTGAGTAACTGAAATCAGAACTTAGTGGACAATTATTACACAGATTAAGTATGGAATTAGTGAACTAGATGACAGATATAAAAAAAGAATATAATAAAAAGAAGGAAAGAAAGGTAAAATGGGAAAAGTGTTGATATATGAAGAACAGAGTAAGAAAATTTAACAAACATGTAATTTTAGTTCTAGAAGTAGGGAAGATATAATATGACAGAGAAATTATTTGAAGATATAGTGTAAAAAAAAAACAAGCCCAGGACGGATGAAATCACAAAACTACCAATTTAAGAAGCTCAACAAAACTCCAGGAAGATAAACAAAAAATACCCACCCCTGTACACACATAGGGAAACTGCAGAATGCCCAACAAGAAGAGATCTTAGGAGGAGCCGCAGTGAAGCAGATTTGCTCTAATGGTGCAGTGGTTAGACTGACAGCTGTCTTCAGATATGTGGTAGCGGAAACCAGAAGATGGAGCCATCATATCTTCAATGTGATAAAAGAAAATATCTCTCAAACCAGTATTCCATGAGCAGTGGAAATTTCTTCAAGAGCAAGAGATGACAAATAAAAACTAAAAGATTGCCATCAGAACATTCGCAGCAAAATAAATTTTAAAGAATATGCTTCAGACAGAAGGAAAGTGATCTGAGAAGGAAGATTTGCTATTCAAGAAGTAATAAATACAGAAGATGATAAATATGTGAATAAATTTTAAAACAACAAAGACTTGGGAAGCAATAATAAAGTCTAATGGTCTATTATTATCCATATTTTACAGATGTGGAAAGGGAGTGAGAGAGAGCCTGTGTAATTTTCTCAAAATCATATAACTATTAAGTGCCAGACTTAAATTCAAACCCAAGAATGCTGATACCCAAATTCTCTGATTATATCCTCTGTTCAACTATATTTCTGAATGAAAGGATAAAGGACAGATAGAATCCATCTCACAGAATTAGTGAGTTAAAAGATAGATTCTGATAAAAGAATAATACAGGGGAGACAGAGTTGAAAAGTCAGAATTCAAAATTCGTGGACCCACAACAAAATTACCTCCCTGGGTAATCTTGTGTAAGTCCCTTATATAGCTCACCTCAGCTTCATACCTGTAACATGGGAATGATATTTGTCCCCTCAGCTAAAGTTTTGTAAGAACAAACTACAGAATGGTTTTAGGAATTGAATGAGAAAATAAGGACCAGTTCAGTCCCCCCTTATATTTCACACATCTGTCAACTCAAGGGATCACTTCAAAAAAAGGCAAGAGCCCTGTAGCGGGAGGGGTGGTGCTGTGGACACAATAGTAACAAAAGGCAACGCAGCAGTTACACATTCCCCCTTCCCACTCTGAGTTTTCTAAGAATCTTTGAAAAATAGATGTGGATGATTTTGAACACAGTATTATCAACCCTTTTGGGGGTCATGATTTACTCCAGCCACCAATATTTTAATGTTCTGCTTACTCTTAAGGGGCTATCATAATAACAGAATCATTGTGATAAAAGTGAGTGTCCACAACCCACCCACTAACAGGCCAGAGCCTACCCTGAGACAGGCTGGGCTCTGGCCCTGCCCATCAGTGAGCCTGCTCTAGTCTTGGGACCAGCCTCACTCACCAGGGGGCAGACACCAGCTGCAAGAAAACTGCAACCCCACAGCCTGTGGACCTGGCCAACCCACTAGCAGGCCAGATTCTGCACTGGGCCCAGGTGGGCCCTGCCCTTACTCACTGCCAGGCCTACACAAGCTTCAGGACACCCTGGCCCTGCACCCAACTATGTCAGGAACTGGCCCCACCCACCAGCAATCTGATACCAGCTCTAGGACCCTTGGAGCCTGCAACCAGACTCCAGGACCTGGCTTTGCCTGGCAGTAGGCTGACACTAGCCCCAGGACCTGGCTTCACCCTCCAGTGGGTGGGCAACAGCCCCCAAGTGTCCTGAACACTGAATCTGCCTACCAGTATGCCAGCCCCAGAACTCCCTTAGGGTTCTGCAGTCGGCCACTTCATGACCTGATCCTGCCAGCCAGCGGCCAGCAGCTGCCACACAAGGCAGGGTTTGGCAATCAACTGGACTGGGGGCCAACCAAACCTACCAGCCCACCCACATAACCTGCACAACAGAAGTATCCACACAGCCCTCATAGGGGGCATCCCTAGAGTATATAGCTTTAGTAATCAGAGGGGAGTGTGCTGCTGGGAGACATAGAACATCTCCTACAAAAGACCACTTCTCCAAGGTTGGGAAATGTAACCAACCAATAAAAATAAAAACAGCAACCTAGGCAAAATGAGGCAACATAGGAACATGTTCCAAATGAAGGAACAAGATGAAACTCCAGAAGAACTAAGTTAAGTGAAGATAAGTAATATACTGAAAAAAGAGTTCAGAGTAGTGATCTTGAAGATGATCAGAGAACTTGGGAGAAGAATGGGTGCACAGAGTGAGAAGTTAGTAGTTTTTAACAAGAGTTAGAAAATAAGAGAATAACTAGAGATGAAGAATACAATAAGTTAAATTAAAAATACATTAGAAGAAAATAACAATATACTAAATGATGCAGAGAAACAGCTCAGCAAGCTGGAAGACAGAGTAGTGGAAATCTCTGTTGCTGAACAGAAAAAAGAGAAAAGAACAAAAAGAAGTGAGGACAGTTTAAGAGATCTCTGGGACAACATCAAGCAGTAATATTCACATTATAAGGGTCCCAGAAGGAGAAGAGACAGAGAAAGGGGCTGAGAACATATTTGAAGACATAGTAGCTGAAAAATTTCCTAACCTGGGAAAGGAAACAGTCATCCAAGTCCAGGAAGTGCAGAGAGTCAAAATATAGGATTAACTCAAAGAGGAACACACTAAGACATTTTATAATTAAAATGGCAAAAATTACAAATAGAGACAATTAAAAGCAACAAGGGAAAACAACAAGTAACATACAAGGGAACTCCCATAAGTCAGTCAGCTGACTTTTCAGCAGAAAATCTGCAGAACAGAAGGGAGTGACATGACATATTTAAAGTGACAGAAGGGAAAAACCTATAGCCAAGAATACTTTACCCAGTAAGGCTCTCAGATTTGATGAAGAGATCAAAACTTCACTAGCAAAAACTAAAAGAGCTCAGCACTGCCAAGCCAGCTTTAACAGGAAATGTTAAAGCAAATTCTATACATGAAAAAGACAAGCCCCCAACTTAAAACATGAAAAGCACAAAAGGAAAAAGCTCAACAGGAAAGGCAAACATACAGTAAAGGTAGTAAATCACCCACGCACAAAGACAGTAGGAAGGTTAAAAGACAAAAGTCCCATGGTAAGAAGGGGCACACAACAAAATAAGATGTAAAATATGGTATCAAAAACAGTAATCATGAGGGGAGGAGAGTACAAATACAGAGTTCTTAAAATGTTTTTGAAAAAAGAGATCAGCAACTTAAAACTTCTACATATATATGAAACCTCATGGTAACCACAAACAAAAACCTATAATACAATAGAGTCACAGAAAAAAAGAAAAAGGAATCCAAACATAACACTAAAGATAGTCATCAAATCAAAAGAGAAGAGAATGAAAGAACAAAGGAACAAAAGAGACCTACAAAACAACCCCCAAACAACAAAATGACAATAAGAACATATATTTCAATAATTACATTAAATGTAAATGGACTAAATGGTCCATTAAAAGACATAGAGTGACTGAATGGATACAAAAACAAGACTCGTATATATGCTGCCTACAAGAGACTCACTTCAGATATAAAGACACACACTGACTGAAAGTGAGTGGATAGTAAAAGGTATTCCATGCAAATGGAAATCAAAAGAAAGCTGGGGTGGCAATACTTATATGAGACAAAATAGTTTAAAATAAAGACTGTTACAAGAGACAAAGAAAGACATTACATAATAATCAAGGGATCAATCCAAGTAAAAGATATAACAATTATAAATATATTTATACCCAACATAGGAGCACCTAAATACATAAAGCAAATATTAACAGACATAAAGGGAGAAATTGACAGTAACACAATAATAGTAGGGAATTTTAACATCCCACTTAAAACAATGGACAGACCATCCAAACAGAAAATCAAAAAGGTAACGCTGGCCTTAAATGACACATTAGACTAGATGGACTTAACAGAAATATATAGAAGATTCTACCCAAAAGCAGCAGAATGCACATTCTTTTCAAGTGCACATGGAACATTCTTCAGGATGGATCACATGCTCGGCCACAAAACAAGACTTGGTAAATTTAAGAAAATGGAATCATATTAAGCATCTTTTCTGACCACAACACTATGAGATGAGAAATCAACCACAAGAAAAAACTGCAACAAAACACAAACACATGGAAGCTAAACAGTAAGAAGCTAAAGAACCAATGGAACACTGAAGAAATCAAAGAGGAAATAAAAAAGTATGTGGAGACAAATGAAAATGAAAACACAACAATCCAAAATCTATTGGATTGGGAAACAGCAAAAATAGTTCTAAGAGGGAAGCTTATTGCGATACAAGCTTACCTCAGGAAAGAAGAAAAATCTCAAAAAACAACCTAACAAGATACCTAAAGGAACTAGAAAAAGAATAACAACAACAACAAAAACCCCAAAGCTAGTAGAAGGAAAGAAATCATAAAGATAACAGAAATAAATGAAATAGAGACTAAGAAAACAGTATAAAAGATCAATGAAACTAAAAGCTGGTTCTTTGAAAAGATAAACAAAATTGATAAACCTTTAGCCAGACTCATCAAGAGAAAAAGAGATTCCCAAATCAATAAAAATGGAAATGAAAAAGGTGAAGTTACAATTGACACCACAGAAATACAAAGAATCATAAGAGACTATCTTGCTGTGCAGCTAAGAACAAATATAAGTCAATAAAATGGACCTAGAAGAAATGGACAAATTCCTAGAAATGTATAATCTCTCAAGAGTGAACCAGGAAGAAATAGAAAATGTGAACAGACTGATTACCAGTAATGAAATTGAATCAGTAATTTAAAAACTCCAGCAAACAAAAGTCCAGGAGCAGATGGCTTCACACCTGTCCGAATGACTAACACCAAAACTAACCCAAATAACATGTTGGTGAGAATGTGGAGAAAAGGGAGCCCTCTTATGCTTTTGATAGGAATGTAGATTAGGGCAGACACTGTGGAAAGCAGCGTGGAGGTTTCTCAAAAAACTAAAAATAGAACTTCCATATGACCTAGCAATTCCACTTTTGGGTATACATGAAAAAAAATGAAAACACTAATTCAAAAAGGTATATGGACCCCAATGTTTATAGCAGCATTATTTATAACTGCCAAGTTACGGAAGCAAGCTAAGTGTCCATCAACAGATGAATGGATAAATAAGATATGGTATATATATACAATGGAATACTACCTAGCCTTAAAAAAGAATGAAATTTTGCCATTTGCAACAACATAGATGGACTTGGAGGGTATTATGCTAAGTGAAATAAATCAGACTGAGAAAGACAAATACTGTATAGTATCACTTATATGGGGGATCTAAAAAACAAACTAGTGAGTATAACATAAAAGAAACAGACTCACAGATATAGGGAACAAACTAGTGATTACCAGTAGGGAGAGGGAAGGCGGGGGAAAGATAGGGGTAGGGGATGAAGAGGTACAAACTACTGTGTATAAATCAATAAGCTACAAGGATATATTATACAACACAGGGGATGTAGTCAATATTTTATAATAACTATAAATGGAGTATAACCTTTAAAAATTGTGAATCATTATGCTGTGCTTCTGAAATTTATATAATAAGGTATGTCAACTATACCTCAATAAAAAGTAAAAAAAAAATGTTGGTGTCCAGTACCCACTGGCTGTGACAAGTCTTCTCAAATTTTAATTTCCCCTCCTCTGCATTCTTTTTTTTTTTTCTTTTCCTCATGTGTTCTTGATCTTCAGAAACAGTCATCCTCATTTCTCCCTCTCTTCAACTGCATTGGTTGGGGCTCATTTCTCCCTAGACCTTGGCAGAGGAGAATGGAGTAAATCATTTATCTGTTTATTCAGTACATGTGGAGCACTGACCTTGAGTTGTTCCAGGTGACCCATGAGGGGACAGAACACACAGATCTCCACCCTCTTGGAGCTTGTATTCAAGTAGGGCTGACTGACAGTTAACAAAATATGTAACAATTAGCAATGTTAACAGACACATATTAGTAATAGTAGATGATAAATGGACCAAATAAAAGAAAAAATGTGAGCAGTAAAGAGAGCCAGGAATGCTGGGATTGGATTAGGCCTCAAGGACAGAGTTGAAATGCTTTATTTTACTCATTGGATCAATTTTTTTTTTTTTAAAGAAATTCATGTTCTTTTATTTATTTATTTATGACTGTGTTGAGTCTTCGTTTCTGTGCGAGGGCTTTCTCCAGTTGCGGCGAGTGGGGACCACTCTTCATCGCGGTGCGCGGGCCTCTCACTGTCGCGGCCTCTCTTGTTGCGGAGCACAGGCTCCAGATGCGCAGGCTCAGTAATTGTGGCTCACGGGCCCAGTTGCTCCGTGGCATGTGGGATCTTCCCAGACCGGGGCTCGAACCCGTGTCCCCTGCGTTGGCAGGCAGATTCTCAACCACTGCGCCACCAGGGAAGCCCTGGATCAATTTTTAAAAAATAATTAGCAATTCACAATTATGTATTGCCTCAAAATCAAAACATTGTTTCCTTTCTGACTCATCTAAAAATTTTAAGGTGTAATAAACTCAAAATTAATGCAAATATCCTTAATATGATTTCATTCTTATTTTCTGAGGAGAAATAAGCATATCTGTTTTCTGTGGGAAACTTCCCACTCCCACAGAGACCTGCTTCCCTATTTTACTCATTGCAATAAGGCTAGATAATCACAAATAGAACTTGAAGAAAATTTGTATATATAGCATCAAAGGAAATAATGTGGGTGCAAACGTGCTTCAAGAAAAACCTATAAATAACTATAAAATGAAGATGCTTATTTCAGTCTATAAAAATATCTATATATTATATGTATCTCTTAAAAATTCATTCAGAGGGTTTTGATATTATATATCTTTTGGAAGTTGTATTATTGTCCTATGACTGCCATAAGAAATTACCACAAATTGGGTGGCTTAAAACAACAAAATTTATTCTCTCACAATTCAGGAGGCTGTAAATCTAAAATCAACATGCCACACTCCACCCTAAGGGCTCTAGGGGAGAAGGCTTCCTTGCCTCTTCCACCCTCTCATGACTGTAGGTATTCCTTGGCTTCTTTGGCTTCGGACCACATCACTCCAGTCTCTGCCTCCATGTGCCTGTGTCTTCTGTCTGTGTGTTTCTTATAAGGACACGTGTCATTGGATACTATTTAGGCCCTACCTACCCATATAATCCAGGAATATCTTCTCAAGATCCTTAATTTAATTACATCTAAAAAGACCTTATTTCCAAAATAGCTAACAATAAATTCTGGCGTTAGCACCTGAGCATATTTTTTGGGGGGCTAACATTCAACCCAGTACAGGGGGTTTGATTTTCATTTTTGTAATCACATTTTTATTTCAATTGTCTTATAGCTTAAAACATTTGCCATGGTTCCTAGTTATAGCCCATCAATATATGCAATGAAAATATTTTAGAAAGTAAAATACAGAGTAAAAATGCAATTTTATAAACTACACCACACAATCTGACAATACTGACTGGACCTTAATCATATATTTTGGGGGGAATAATTGGTTAATTTTGATGAAAACAGAAATATATCTTATATAATAGACTTGATTTTCTTTGCTACTGCCGTGAACCCCATTAGTTACTTAGACAACCCTGTGGTTCTGCATAAAATTAAATGTTATAGAAAATTCCAGTAGTAAGTAAAATGTCAGAGCTCTACCTTTTTTCTTTTGTGCAACAAAGTACAGAAAAGAGGAAAAGGACTGGAAAAATTTGAAGCATTGATATAAGAAAAGAGGAATGAAAAAAGAAAGAATTTTAATAAAATAAAAATGAAACATTTATACAAAACAGAAATAAAATAGAAAAATGTCATTAAAGAGACAAGGCACAAGTGGAACAGGCATTTGAAAACTGATGAATACATAGGCTGTATCTCAGATTTTCTGGTATATTCTGCTTCTCTCCTGAAATTCATATATCTGACCTAGCTGCCTCAGAGAATGCCGGGTGTTGGAAAACTCTTGCCTCTCTGGACATTACAGACCTCTACACGCCTCAAGGACAATGACCTAGTAGGTACCAATGGCAAGTCAAAATGGCCATTAGTAAGAATACAGAAGACCCTCTGACAACATTCACTTACCTGCTGTTGCACTGCTCTGAGCTGATCATTTCCTTCACTCTTAAAACTTGCCTTTCAGTGCTGCCCTGAGGCCTATTTTCCTAAGTAAGCAGTAATGCGTTTGATTGAGTCTCCCTTTCTCTGAGAGTGACCAGTGTAGATTTATCTGTTTCCTCTCTTCTTTCCCCTGTGTAGGGTTGCAAAACTTTTCTGCTTCAACTACAAAACTGCACTGGGGTCCTTTGGTTCTCTCTGTTCTTGAACAATAAAGAAATGTATTACCTCAATTCAATAACAGATTAAAGACAGAAGAGCAAAAGCAAATTTGCTGATTTAAAAGTCATCACTTATCCTTGTTCTTTTTTACTTCTTTCAAAAGAGAAGGAAAGTTCCCTGGCAGAAAATAGGTGATCCCAAGGGGATTGTGGGCATGTTTAATGAAACCAGCACTGTTTGATCAATTGCTTTTGCATAATTGAGAGGAAAAGATTTGCTGTCCATCCAGCTTTTATGATGGCTGAAAAATATCTTCATAAAAATCAACCTTTTAAACTTATATAGCCAAAGCCCTAGCATCCTACTTCCTTGTCTTTATTCAATAAAGGTTTTAAAGGCAAATGAAATGATCATTATTCAGTTTTCATTCTCACCTGAAATCGTTTGCTGGTGGTAAAATTGGTCACTGTGACACGGATGAGTTCTAATGGAAATTGACATTAACTCACTGTGAGGCCACTAAATCAGAAGTAACCAATCAACTACGTTCTGCACCTTGAGTTTGATTTTTCCTACTTATATGTTCTGTATGATTATGATTGTCACTCTTACATTTGTCAGTGAGTACTGGGTTGGAGTTTGGTAATATGAGAATATAAAACATGCAATACTCTGAGTGGTCAGAGAAAGCTAGTGTAACTTGATATCATATTTCTAGGAGAAATGTTTTTCTGGGAGTTTGGGAGAAAGCCTGTAAGAAGACGCTATGACCTTTGGAGGAAAAGCCCAATCCAAATTTAAGAGGTGTTATCTTGGGCTTGAAGCTCTTTGCAGATCTACTTTAAATATTTAGCTATTTGTTAGGTAATATGAGTATTACAGTTTTAATCTCTGCTGTGATTTAGAAAGGAATAAAGAAGTAGTGATCTGTTTACAGTACATATTAACTAAATGCATTCATTTGCATAATACCTCTATAGGGATGGACTACATTATACAGAGATTTCTATATGTAGAACTGCAGGGATATTTTAGGCTTCAGTGACACTGAGGCCTTAAGTTAAAGTCTATTAGATTAGCACGACAACTTTTCCTGATTAAAAATTCCCATTAGTGGTGAGACGACTTCTGAGAACCACTTTTCACCTTATGGTGCCAGCAACAGGGTAGAATAAGTTTTCTTGTTTGAAAGTGAATTCCAAATAAAAGGCCTACAGTTGCTTTTAAAGATATGAAAACAATCACTTTTTGATGCTGGGGGAATTTAAATGTCCTGGAGAAAAAAAATCCACCACACAATCCCACAATTTAAAAAATATTTAAATTCCAAATTTCTAATAAAAGTTCTAAGGGCAGCTATGTAAAAAATGCTGATTCCATGGTAGATTTCAATTTTGACATGTTCATTAAAAAATGAAAAGTCTTGATACTTGTTCTTGATTGTAAACTGCTAGTCTTACTTTTAACTGGGTAGTTATATGTGGTAGATTAAATTACAATTTCCAAATGTTTCCTTCTCTTCCCTGTGAAAAAACATTCTTCCCCTCCATAATCAGGCTTGATCATGTGATTTTTATTACTCAGTAACCTTATGAGAAGATTTTTCTTCTCCACCCATTGAAAACGACCTTATCTTGTGACTTGGTTTAGCCAGTGAATTGTGGGTAGCATGATGTATGCCCCTTTCAAGGAAAAAGTTTAAGAGCCACCAGTGGTCTGCCATTTCTTTCTGTCTGCCATGGAAATGGCAATATTCTATCCTATATCCTCCTTCAACCTGGAACTGGAACAGATTTCCACTTGACCTACCATGTAAAAGACAATAACCTTTAATTATTTACATGAGAGACCTTTGTTGTTGGAAACCATTGACATTTTGTGTGTGTATGTGTCTAGTGTTGTTGTTGTAGCCATTGATGTTACTGTAAAAATAAACTAGGGGATGTTAAATGGTATAGCATTTTATTTATTTATTTTTAAGTTTTTTTTTTGATGTGGACCATTTTTAAAGTCTATTGAATTTGTTACAACATTGCTTCTGTTTTATGTTTTGGTGTTTTGGCTGCGAGGCGTGTGGGATCTTAGCTCTCTGACCAGAGATAGAACCCACACCCCCTGCATTGGAAGGCAAAGTCTTAGCCACTGGACCTCCAGGGAAGTCCCATGGTACAGCATTTTAAAATTCAAAATAATTATGGCAAATATTGGGAAACAGGAAGATGAAGCTTTTACTACAAAAAATAAAAGAACAAAGCTGCAATATCAATGCATATTTCTTTTCTTCTTTGAAGGTTATATAATATTATTTCACATTAGGGAAGATTACATCAATTTTTACCTCTTATGTGGCTTAAACCAAATCATTACATAGTGTAATTTTCAAGTCCATCACGTGAAGAGGATGAATGCCCCAATTAACAGTTCTTCTCCCTCCCTCTCTCCCTCCCCCCTTCCTCCTCCTCCTCCTCCTTCTCTTTCCTTCTTTAACAAACCTTTTAAAAACACTTCTTGCAGTCAAACTTTTACATGCTATTATTATCCTATGAAAATAATAGAATTAGATTGTTTTCTCTCTTTTTCTATGTCTGTTATGGAAGTTCTCTGCTCCCACTTTCCTCAACTCAGTAAAGCCCAAAGCTTCGGAATAAGGAAGATATAAAAATGTCTAGCAGGTGAATAGAAGCACCAAAGAGAGTAATTCCTTGGGCTCTAGAATTCTAGTGTGAAAATGTTCCTAAGAAGGCACAAATTGTCTATATTTTTGGCTTTATGTGTAGATACCATGCATAAATAGAGACCTCCATTAGTTTGGAAGGTATATGAATAGAAATAAACATTCACCGTAGGATGATTTTTTTTTTTCTTACTGTGTAGCCCAAAAGATATTTAGTTGGGTTCTTCTTTAGGTGTGTAGTCTATGAATAAGGCTAAAGTTTTAATAAAGTACAACTAAAAATTACTGTTTGACTGATGCAATTAAATATAATTTTCAGCATCTGGAGTAAAAATTGTTGTTGAACCCAAGTTCATGTGCCTGACAGACAGTGAAGCCAAACAAACCAAAATGGAGTTTGGAGCAGAGAAAGGTTTATTGCAAGGGCCAAGCAAGCAGAACAGGGCAGCTTATGCTCAAAAGGCCGGAACTCACCTATGGGTTTCAGGGAAGCATTTTTAAAGGCCAGGTGAGGGAGGGGAGTTGCAGGGTATGTGATCAGCTCCTGCACAATTCTCTGATTGATTGATGGTGAGGTAGCAGGGCGGTTTCACAGGGGTTAACATTGATCCGCTGGCTCCAGTCAGTCTGAGGGCCATGTGCTCATGGTCATCATGTAATTAACTTCTTCCATTTGGTGGGGGCTTTGGTATCTGTAAAACAATTCAGGAAGGTGCGTCAGATACTGTTATCTATGTATTTCAGAGAGGAACTAAAGATTCTGTGACTGCCATATGGCTGATTGTTTAAACTGTTACCAGTTCACCTGGCCCAACTGCTACTTTTGTCACTACATGTTCACATCTTTTCAATCACTGATTCTTGAGCCAGTCTTTTGTGACTCAGGGGAGGCCTGGGAGACTACAGTTTTTCCAAAAACAAGAGGCAGGCAGAGGACATGAGGGGAGGGGTCTGTCCTGGGAAGGTGCCAAAGATTCCTGCTCAATTACAATATAAAAACCTTCTTGGGAGAAAATTGAAACAGTGGTTATGAGAGTGAAAGTAAAACATAAGCCATAAGAAGTTGCAACAAGGTATTGTTGGTATTATATTGCTAATATGAAGATAAGATTGTTTTCTTACATCTATCACTAACCTTGAAAAAGTACATGTGAAATTCTCTATTTTGGCTAACCAAATTTTAATTTTTTGCTATTTTTTAAATTTTGTTTTATTTTTTGTTTTTGTTTTGTTTCTGCTTTTTAAACAGAAGCTGTGAAATATGAGCTATGGCAACTTTATATCTAAAATTTAGTGGGAACAAAACTTAAATTATACCTCATAAATAATAGTGCTCCCCGTGTCTATTACTTTCAATGCAGCCGCTGCATGGCTAGTATTAATCTCTCAATCTAGCTCATTACTGTCCATTAGTCAAAGAACATAACACTGGCTTAAGGCAGGTGTTTAAAATATCACCAAGGATGTGACATTAGGGCTCAGAGCAAGCATTTGTATTTGTCAAATGATGGAGTCACCTCCCATGTCTTACTGACTGCTTGGAATTTTCAATTATTTATAATATATGTATATTTATTTGATGTATTTGATAAAGGTTTTGACTCTTATTTATAGGATATTCTATATTAAAGACATGTTCATAGCATCAAAATTATGGTGCTCCAAAGTGAAATAAAAATGAAGAAAGTCTGCTGTGAGGAAGAATTAGAATCAGTTATATTAGACAGAATGAGGAATGAGCATTGAAAGGGAATCTGAAATCGAAGAAAACAAGAAAGAAATGAGAAGACCATGCAAAAAGAAAGAAAAGGAGATGATTTTAGCCATAAATGCCTTGGTCAGGAATTTAGAGTTTTCTAGCGACATGATTTATAAACAAATGCCCAAAGGTTAAATAGATGGATAATTTTGAGAACATAAAGAAAAGAAATACAGAGAAATTCAAATTAAAAATAAGTGTGTGAATATGGAGACAATTGAGAAAATGAGAGAAAACTGAGAAACCATACCTCCTTCTGCCTCATTCAGATCTACTCTTTCAAGGCATGATCCTTGGAAGGATTTGAAGGTGATGTGCAACCTGTGAATGAGTCTCTGTACTCAGAAACATTCAAAGTATGCTTTCCAGTGTTATAGAATTCAAGGTGGGTCCTAGAGAGAAACTTGCAGTCATTCTGTCTTGTCTTACCTCAGGTGAGACAAAATTTCAGAAAACAACATTCAGAGACATTCCTGAATAAGTTAAATTGAGCACACTCAATTGTGCCTTCATTTTCTACTTTTTGTTTTTCTGCTGAGAAAACAAATTCCATTTGGCCTTGTCCGTTTTCAGGAATAAAAACATTGCAATTTTTCACCTCTGCTTTTGACTGTAACCTGCTGCCCCACCTACAATTGTGGGGTGTGAAAGTGAGAAATGAGGACTATGTTGAAAAACACTAATGACAGGACAAGGGGTAAAAGTTTTAACTGGCCTGGAATAGGCAGTGACCAGTCAGAACAGGATGGTGCACAAGTGCATTGGAAGGCCTGTATGAGTGTTTATCGGAAGAAAATCAGTTCCGAAATTGTCAGCAAGACCACTGAGTTGCGAAAAGCTGGGAGAGATTCATGAATACAGTTACAGTGTTCTCATATAATTTGCCTTAACTCTTGTAATTCCTGAGTAAAAGCATCTTTGTGTTCTTTCTCATCAGCCTGCTTTCCCTGTTGAATCAAAATAGTAACGGGTACAAAGTAGTATAAAATTTCCATCATTCATATGTTAATGTGAATTCACACTTGAACTGGGTTATATTCACCTGGTGGCCTGTGCACAGGAATCTGAAAGGCCAGAAAAACATCAATAAGAGGAGGAGTGGGCAACTTCCCTGAGTAAAAGCCAAAACCTATGACTGTCCTGATGAGGTCAAAGTGTCTCTTCTCTTGGGAAGCAATACATTGTCATGGTTAAGAGTATGAACTATGAAACTAGAATGTCTGTATTTGAATCTGCCAATCTGTGTTGACCTTGGCAAGCTATGTAAATCTTGTGCACCTCAGTTTCCTCATCTGTAAAATGGGAAATACTCTATTATCTACTCCGTAGGGTTTTGGGGAGAATTAACTAAGTACATATGTAAACAGTTATAAAAGTGCCTGGTACATACTATACATGTGAGTCACTATTGTATTAGTAGTGATAGAGGTCTAGAGTCTATTTCCCCTGTGTTTTCTCCCAAAGTCTCTCTGTTCTGGCTTTATTCTCCACTTTTAGTTGTGATGAAAATATTCTCACCTGTGGACTGGCCATCTCCAACTCCTGTCACCCAGTATCCTTAGCCTGAGCTTTTCTAGCAATTAGGGAAGGGCAGAAAACCGACATGTGTTCTATTAAATATTTTTTAGAAAAAGGATTTCAACAGATAGAGGACTCATGGGAGACATCTCAGTTCTGGGACATTCTGGGGACAAAGCAGTAAAAAGTCCAGGTGAAGTTGGATATTGTTAGAGTATATATGTGTGAGTGTATCCATTAAAATGAAATTAAACTGCACATAGAAAGAAGAAAATTATCAACGGCAGTGTTTATTTTAGAAACTGTAAAACTAAAATAACAAAAGAAAACTAGAAACAACCTAGTTTTTTAAAAAATAATTTTCATAGAATTTTTATATCTATTTTGATTACAACATGACTCAAAAGTTTGTGTCATGCTATCTTTAATGTAACTTGGTTAATAAGACACAGGCTGTCATGAATGTTTGATTTTCTGTTCATAGCACACCTTTCATGAAATGAGACTGTTTACTGTGATGGTCTTTATTTTACCAGGGTGTTGCCAGTTTCCATACAAAAGCACATAACACCCAGAATGACTCGTCCTGTTACTTCTTTTAGAGACTGGTTTCCTACTTTGGCAGGAAATATAGTCAAATCCATATGACACTGGAATATATTTGAAGAAAGTTATTTTTGAAAGAGGAGACATATGACTTAGTAAAATTTTCTCTCTTTCTAAGATTCCACTCCATCTCCTTACAAGGCTACATTGCTGTTTATTTTATATTCTCCTTTTTTTGGTTTCTTTTCTTCTGCTTCCCCTTTAATATTAATGTTCTTTTAGATGGCCCAGTACTTCTTATTTTATTACTTACACTTCCTATGAGTTACCTCATTCAAAAATGCTCCCACTCTCCTTATGTTAGTGAAATAGACCAGTGCTTTCTGAAGAATCATTCCAAGATATTTGAAATGTACCAAAAAGACTTTGAGTCATTTTTATGGGAAACAGAAGGTTGATAAATCCATAGCAATAGAGACTCAAATATTTGAGTAAACTCCTGAACCCCGAAATAGTATGAGGAAATTCAAATGACTAGTTATGGAAAATCTTGAAAATAGTTTTCCGATTATTGGTAAAAATAGGTTTTTTAAAAATCAATTTATGATGAGTTCTCCAGTTGTCATTTTATTTATAAATCTTTAGTCTGTGATGAATAGAATTTTAGTGTGTTTAAATTTCAAGGACCACCTAATCTGCATCAATGGCTAAAAATATTTGAGGTAAAAGAGAAAATGAGAATTTTATTACAAAAAAAAAGGAAAATGTAAAGGAGAGGGAGCGGTATGGGAAAACTTGGTGAAACTGCAGAGGAAAGCCAAAAGATGCGCTCAGAAGCTTCATGCTGTTAAGTATTACTCTAAAGTTGATTCAGCTTGATGGGAGAGTGTGTGAAGAGTAATTTGAAGGGGTAGATGACGTACAGCTTCTAATTGATTTGTAAAGACATATATCTGCTATCCCTTAATTATCTCTTCACAACTAAGCAGGTTGAAGAGATAGAATCAATCATCAGAGATAATGATACAGGATAAAAGCAGTACAGAGAAGGACCTTTCTCTGCCAACTGTCCTGAGGTCCTAGACATGTTAATAATCCATGGGAGTATCTACATGTGATCTAGAAAGACTTATGCCTAAAGTTTGGGGATGCACCAAACTCAGCAGCAGTTAAGAATATTTTAAAATATACCCAATTACATCTAGGCATATGGTTCTTATCTATTATTGTAGAGGCATATGAATGTTGATACCACCACTGAACATTTTTTCAACTTGAATAGGTTGTTTTGTGCTTGGGAAAGCAATCCAAGACCCTAAATAACTTCCCTAAACATGGCTGATTCTACATAGGCAAGCCTATTTACAAAATGTCCTGATTTTACACGTGAGCTTCAGTAAAGAAACATGTATTAACAATGACAATGGAATGGAATGGGAAATAGAAATAGTATCCATGAAGATAAATAAAGAAAATAGGGTTTTTAAAATAATTCTTCCCCCATCCAAGTCCTAATATTCCCTGCCTTTTTAACTGTCAACTAGTAAAATATGTACACTTTGAGGCATATAGACAAGAAACTTCCCATGTACACTGGTTGCAAAATATATTTTTGAGAACCATTGAAAAGGGTCCAGTTCCCCAACATTAATCATCTAAGAAATTGTGCAAATAACTATTTTCTTTGTAAATATGAATCACGGAGAGATTGAACATGCATTTATTTTAGTGTGTGTGTAGTCTACACATTCAGTCACCTCATGTATTTTAAAGCTTTCTAGGTACAAGTATTGTATTCTTAAGGATATAAGAACATAAGAATATAAGTGTAATAACATATAACACCTAAAAGAGGAGTCTGGACTCAAATGCACATACCTAGGATATGGTGTAAAATGTATATAAGAAGCTTTATAATTAATTGAAGTAGATAGAGTTAGCAAAAGTTTTGAATCAAAACTTAACAGTGAAGGACATTTATTTAGCCCAATAAAAGATTCTAGACAAAGGAATAGAATAAACAAAGACATAGTGGAAAGTGGATGGATGGATGGATGGGTGAATAGATGGATGGATCAATGAATGAATGTATAGGGAATTTTAACTTTATTTAATAGAAAATCAACACCATTGAAAATGTTTAAGTAAGGAGAAAGTACGAATGGGTTTGGGATGCTGTGGAGTGAGCAGCATGTTCAGAGATGTTCTTCAGAAGCATAAATATACGCACAGCCTAAAATGAATCAAATGGAGAGAAGAAAGTGAAATAGTGTTCCAACGTTTTTGACCAGGTTAGTTGGAAAAGGAGAAAGACTTTTAAAAGAAATGTTGAGAATTACTAAAGATATGGATTTAGAAATCATCTCCATATTTGTAATATCAGAAGCAATGGGAGGTAATCAGATCATCATTTACGATAAAATTAACTGCCATTTATTAAACCTTTATTATGTTCCACTTTGCTTAGTGCTTTACATCTTATTTTATTAATTCTCACAAGTCTTTGAAGCAGGTATTATCATTCACAACCCTCCTCCATTTACAGAGGTAGAAGTGGTTCTCCAGAAACCAAATGACTTGTTAAAATTTGCGCAGTTGGTAGGTAGTAGACTGGAGATTTGAACATGTCTGCCTGGCGCAAGACTTGAATTCTTTTTGCTACTGCTGTTTGCTTCTCTCTCAAGACAAATAGTTTAGCAAGATAAAGGAACAAGGCAAAACCATGGGGAGTCTTCATGTTTAAGTGGGAGGCAGGGGTTTAGATGGAATGGGGAAGAGGCAATTTAAACATAAAGACCTAGTCAGAGAAATGAGAAAAGAATCACATGTTTTATCTGTCATTTCATGGAAGGAGAGAGAGAAGCTTTCTGGGGGCGTGGGGTGGTAAGGGGAGTAATCACAGAAAGGCCGTGAGATACAGGTGAAGTGAGAGAAAAGTCCATAGACGTGTACGTGTAGGGTTTTTTTTTTCCTTGCGGGGGGTGGGGGGGAGTTTTAGAATCATTAACATGATTATTATGAAAGCAGCCATTTCCAAATGCCCTGATGTGTTATCATAGGGTCATTAGAAACCTGTTGAAGTTTTATCACTTTCGAAGAAGGTTTTTAGTTATACAAATGCCAATTTTAACCTTTATTAATAGAACAAACCAGAAAGAGATGGACTGCAACAAAGTATGGACAATATGGTATTGAAATCTTGACTGTGATGACGTTTAAAAGCAGAAAAACTATAATGAACATTTTACAACTTGAATACGTTGTTTTGTTATTTTCAAGTGAGAAACCTAAGATTCTAAATAATTTCTCCAAAAACGGCTGACTTTACACAGCAAGCTTATTTATAAAATGGTCGGTTCTGAAATGTGTGCTCCAATAAAAACACACACACACACAAATTTTTAAAACTATGATAAATCTCTAAGTTTTACTGATATTCTAAATATTCGTGGCATTATCAAAAGCTGAGGCTGTGCTGAAATTACGGCTGGTTTGTGTAATCTGTAGTACTCTTGCCTTATCTTCCAAACTGATGTGGAGAGTTTGAACTGACAACTAAAAAATGTCATTTGCCACCTGGTTCTACAAGGATTTGGTCACTAGCCACTGCAGTCGCTGACCTTTAACTCACCCTGAAAGGAGTTCAGGGCGGAGATCAGGAATGAGGCACTCTGTGCTCTGGTAAAACTGGCAGAATGGGCCTTCAGGTGGATATTTTCAAGAGACAATTTTATGAATCTGGAATCTTGCATCTTCCTATACTTAGACAAGCACTAAGACCATTAACTAAGATATCTGTTCCTTGTGACCAGCAGCAACCCTCTATGGAGATAACTGCTTGGTTGGTACTTTTTGGCAAAGTACCCCCTTTGCCAAAATCACATATATGCCCCTTCTGAGCAGTTCCTCAGAGCTGTCTGAGAGGCTGTCATCTGGGCTATGGTCTTTAGTAAGTCTACAAATAAAACTGAAACTCACAGCTCTTGCTCTGTGTGTTTTTACTTCAGTCCACAAGACCCAAACAACAGATGGATTGTAACAATGATAGCAGTCATGCAGTCTTAGAGAAGATCTGGGCTTGACGCTTTGCTTTTTTCTTTACTAGCTAGTGACTGTGGGCACCCGCTTAAATTCTCCATTGCCCAGTTGCTTCATTTATAAAATTGGAACGATATCCCCTATACTGGAATGGAGTTGTGTGGTAATATTTGTGAAAATGCTATGTAAACTGGGAAGTATTTTAAAAATCCAAGCTTTTGTTATTGGTTCGGCAAACCACTTTCTTTCTGCTTTTTTTGGTTGTTGTCTGTGTAATCAGACCTTGGTCTTAGAGTAAATATTTGGAAAAACAAGACCAACTATGAGAAAGTCCTTTTCCAGCCTTTAATTTTATTTTGCTTATGTAGTAGACAAAATTTCCTCCAAAGGAAAAATAGGTCAATTGGAGAACATAGATTTTTATTGAAGCAATAATACATTATAGGAAAAAAAAACCTTCAGGGTTATGGGATCATTTTTCATTCTCAATTGAGTTTTAATTCAAAGGTTTGTTTGTTACTTTTTGATTATTTTCTGAATCAGCTACTCAAACAATAAGACTAAATTGGACACATTACCCAAAGTTATAAATAAAGAGCATCATTTAGTGTGAATTTTCTTCTAAATTATGCACGAATTATATAAAATTAAAAAAAAAAAAACTCACTCCAATCAATGTTTTTCTTATGTCAGGGAAAGAAAGAAGCCCTTGTAAAGTGCACCTACCATTTTACAATTTCCTTCTGGCTCCTTGACACTTGTGTTGCTGTTAATGTTGCCATTGAATATTTCTCCTCTGTGAAATGCAGATGGGAAATTTCATTGCTTGACATTCTATAGCACCCTACTAAAGACAGTACATTTAATCATGGTATTTTGCAGATTAGATAAGGCTACATCCTTGCTTTCTCTTTTCCTCCAGCAATTTAATATTGTGTTTGGCTTGCACACTTGTAATTAAAAAGTGACTTATGAAAGTGCACTACAAACAAGACACCTGCACCCCTTAGCAGCCAGGGCTGGTGACTAGATGCAATAATAATACATACAATGTCAAAATGATATGATTGTTCCAATGATTGCTCCTGTTTTTCTTGTAAAAGATTGTTTAACATGCAGTTATGTTTGATATTCCAAGAAAAGTAGTACCTAGAGCAGAAGAAGGGTGAATCAGCATTAATGTGCTCTGCAGCTTAAAGATGATGGGTCAAAAAGTATATCCTTTCTGTACTTATATCTACACTTATCTCTCTGCATATGTTGCTATTTTGTTTATGTGGCTTTTTAAGGTAAAGTATTTCTCTTAATAAATTTGGTTTCTTATATACTATGGAAGTGCACTGAACTCCAAAGTAGTGACTCTTCTTTAGTGAGAATTGTATAGCAAATGCCAGAGCTGTCTGAATCAGTATTGTTGATTAGGTAAAGTTTGTCTTCAGTATATTCAATGCGCCGTACAAGATTCCCAGCTTCGTGGACTTCATCCTCAGGAAGTAAAAGTTCTTACAATCTCTCTTTTTGTCTCTTTGTCTCTCTTTCTGTTTCACTTTATGCAGTCAGATGTGTATAAAATTTATTACAACCTGCAAACCATTACTGCACACCTGTACCTCTGCCAGGCATGGATGGGATACTGGGGGTAAGTGATAACAACAGTGGGGAAACAAACATGTGAGAGATGGGGATGTGTTCTGATAGTTGGGAAATACACGATCTATTAGGACCTAGAAAGGACAGGATGACCTCTTTTTTTTTTCTTAACATCTTTACTGGAGTATAATTGCTTTAGAATGGTGTGTTAGTTTCTGCTGTATAACAAAGTGAATCAGCTAAACATATACATATATCCCCGTATCTCCTCCCTCTTGCATCTCCCTCCCACCCTCCCTATCCCACCCCTCTAGGTGGTCATAAAGCACCGAGCTGATGTCCCTGTGCTATGCGGCTGCTTCCCACTAGCTATCTCTTTTACGTTTGGTAGTGTATATATGTCAGTGCCACTCTCTCACTTCGTCCCAACTTACCCTTCCCCCTCCCCGTGTCCTCAAGTCCATTCTCTACGTCTGCGTCTTTATCCCTGTCCTGCCCCTAGGTTCTTCAGAACCATTTTTTTTTTTTTTTAGATTCCATATATATGTGTCAGCATACGGTATTTGTTTTTCTCTTTCTGACTGACTTCACTCTGTATGACAGACTCTAGGTCCATCCACCTCACTACAAATAACTCAATTTTGTTCCTTTTTATGGCTGAGTAATATTCCACTGTATATATGTGCCACATCTTCTTTATCCATTGATCTGTCAGTGGACACTTAGGTTGCTTCCATGTCCTGGCTATTGTAAATAGAGCTGCAATGAATACTGTGGTGCATGACTCTTTTTGAATTATGGTTTTCTCAGGTTATATGCCCAGTAGTGGGATTGCTGGGTCAGATGGTAGTTCTATGTTTACTTTTTTAAGGAACCTCCATACTCTTCTCCATAGTGGCTGTATCAATTTACATTCCCACCAACAATGCAAGAGGGTTCCCTTTTCTCCACACTCTCTCCAGCATTTATTGTTTGTAGAATATTGATGATGGCCATTCTGACTGGTGTGAGGTGATACCTCATTGTAGTTTTGATTTGCATTTCTCTAGTGATTAGTGATGTTGAGCATCCTTTCATGTGTTTGTTGGCAATCTGTATATCTTCTTTGGAGAAATGTCTATTTAGGTCTTCTGCCCATTTTTGGATTGGGTTATTTGTTTTTTGGATATTGAGCTGCATGAGCTGCTTGTAAATTTTGGAGATTAAACCTTTGTCAGTTGCTTCATTTGCAAATATTTTCTCCCATTCTGAGGGTTGTCTTTTCTTCTTGTTTATGGCTTCCTTTGCTGTGCAAAAGCTTTTAAGTTTCATTAGGTCCCATTTGTTTATTTTTGTTTTTATTTCCATTTCTCTAGGAGGTGGGTCGAAAAGGAACTTGCTGTGATTTATGTCATAGAGTGTTCTGCCTATGTTTTCCTCTAAGACTTTTATAGTGTCTGGCCTTACATTTAGGTTTTTAATCTATTTTGGGTTTATTTTTGTGTGTGCTGTTAGGGAGTGTTCTAATTTCATTCTTTCACATGTAGCTGTCCAGTTTTCCCAGCACCACTTATTGAAGAGGCTGTCCTTTCTCCATTGTATATCCTTGCCTCCTAAAGTGTAAAGGTACACTTTACAAGGGCTTCTTTCTTTCCCTGACATAAGAAAAACATTGATTGGAGTGAGGTTTTTTTTTTAAAATAAGGTGACAATATGTGCATTGGTTTACCTCTGGGTTTTCTACCCTGTTCCATTGATCTATATTTCTGTTTTTGTGCCAGTGCCATACTGTCTTGATTACTGTAGCTTTGTAGTATAGCCTGAAGTCAGGAAGCTTGATTCCTCCAGCTCCATTTTTCTTTCTCAAGATTGCTTTTGCTATTCGGGGTCTTTTGTGTTTCCATACAAATTGTGAAATTTTTTGTTCCAGTTCTGTGAAAAATGCCATTGGTAGTTTGATAGGGATTGCATTGGATCTGTAGATTGCTTTGGGTAATAGTTATTTTCACAATGTTGATTCCTCCAATCCAAGAACATGGTATATCTCTCCATCTGTTTGTATCATCTTTAATTTCTTTCCTCAGTGTCTTATAGGTTTCTGCATACAGGTCTTTTGTCTCCTTACGTAGGTTTATTCCCAGCTATTTTATTCTGTTTGTTGTAATGGTAAATGGGAGTGTTTCCTTAATTTCTCTTTCAAATTTTTCATCATTAGTGTATAGGAATGCAAGAGATTTCTGTGTATTAATTTTGTGTCCTGCTACTTTACCAAATTGATTGATCAGCTCTAGTGATTTTCTGGTAGCATCTTTAGGATTCTCTATGTATAGTATCATGTCATCTGTAAACAGTGACAGCTTTACTTCTTCTTTTCCGATTTGGATTCCTTTTATTTCTTTTTCTTCTCTGCTTGCTGTGACTAAAACTTAAAACTATGTTGAATAATAGTGGTGAGAGTGGGCAACCTTGTCTTGTTCCTGATCTTAGTGGAAATGGTTTCAGTTTTCCAACATTGAGAATGATGTGGGTTTGTCATATATGGCCTTTATTATGTTGAGATAAGTTCCCTCTATGCCTACTTTCTGGAGGGTTTTTATCATAAATGGGTGTTGAATTTTGTTGAAAGCTTTTTCTGCATCTATTGAGATGATCATATGGTTTTTATTCTTCAATTTGTTAATATGGTGTATCACATAGATTGATTTGCATATATTGAAAAATCCTTCCATTCCTGAGATAAACCCCACTTGATCATGGTGTATGATCCTTTTAATGTGCTGTTGGACTCTGTTTGCTAGTATTTTGTTGAGGATTTTTGCATCTATGTTCATCAGTGATATTGGCCTGTAGTTTTCTTTCTTTGTGACATCTTTGTCGGGTTTTCGTATCAGGATGATGGTGGCCTCGTAGACTGAGTTTGACAGTGTTCCTCTCTCTGCTGTATTTTGGAAGAGTTTGAGAAGGATAGGTGTTAGCTCTTCTCTAAATGTTTGATAGAATTCGCCTGTGAAGCGATGTGGTCCTGGGCTTTTGTTTGTTGGAAGATTTTTAATCACAGTCTCGATTTCAGTGTTTGTGATTGGTCTGTTTATATTTTCTATTTCTTCCTTGTTCAGTCTCAGAAGGTTGTGCTTTTCTAAGAATTTGTCCATTTCTTCCAGGTTGTCCATTTTATTGGCATAGAGTTGCTTGTAATAATCTCTCATGATCCTTTGTATTTCTGCAGTGTCAGTTGTTACTTCTCCTTTTTCATTTCTAATTCTATTGATTTGAGTCTTCTCCCTTTTTTTCTTGATGAGTCTGGCTAATGGTTTATCAATTTTGTTTATCTTCTCAAAGAACCAGCTTTTAGTTTTATTGATCTTTGCTATTGTTTCCTTCATTTCTTTCTCATTTATTTCTGATGTGATCTTTATGATTTCTTTCCTTCAGCTAACTTTGTGGGTTTTTTGTTTTTCTTTCTCTAATTGCTTTAGGTGTAAGGTTAGGTTGTTTATCTGAGATGTTTCTTGTTTCTTAAGGTAGGATTGTATTGCTATAAACTTCCCTCTTAGGACTGCTTTTGCTGCATCCCATAGGTTTTGGGTCATCGTGTTTTCATTGTCATTTGTTTCTAGGTATTTTTTGATTTCCTCTTTGATTTCTTCAGTGATCTCTTGGTTATTAAGTAGTAAATTGTTTAGCCTCCGTGTGTTTGTATTTTTTACAGATTTTTTTCCTGTAATTGATATCTAGTTTCATAGCTTTGTGGTCAGAAAAGATACTTGGTATGATTTCAGTTTTCTTAAATTTACCAGAGCTTGATTTGTGACCCAAGATATGCTCTATCCTGGAGAATGTTCCATGAGCACTTGAGAAGAAAGTGTATCCTGTTGTTTTTGAATGGAATGTCCTATAAATATCAATTAAGTCCATCTTGTTTAATGTATCATTTAAAGCTTGTGTTTCCGTCTTTACTTTCATTTTGGATGATCTGTCCATTGGTTAAAGTGAGGTATTAAAGTCCTCTACTATGATTGTGTTACTTTCAACTTCCCCTTTTATGGCTGTTTGCATTTGTCTTATGTATTGAGGTGCTCTATGTTGGGTGCATAAATATTTACCATTGTTATATTTCCTTCTTGGATTGATCCCTTGATCATTATGTAGTGTCCTTCTTTGTCTCTTGTGATAGACTTTATTTTAAAGTCTATTTTGTCTGATATGAGAAATGTTACTCCAGCTTTCTTTTGATTTCCGTTTGCATGGAATATCTTTTCCATCCCTTCACTTTCAGTCTGTCCGTGTCCCTAGGTCTGAATTGGGTCTCTTGTAGACAGCATATATACAGGTCTTGTTTTTGTATCCATTCAGCCAGTCTGTGTCTTTTGGTTGGAGCATTTTATCCCTTTATATTTAAGTTAAGTATCAATATGTCTGTTCCTATTACCATTTTCTTAATTGTTTGGGGTTTGTTATTGTACGTCTTTTCCTTCGCTTGTGTTTCTTGCCTAGAGAAGTTCCTTTAGCATTTGTTGTAAAGCTGGTTTGGTGGTGCTGAATTCTCTTAGCTTTTGCTTGTCTGTAAAGGTTTTAATTTCTCCATCGAATCTGAATGAGATCCTTGCTGGGTAGAGTAATCTTGGTTGTAGGTTTTTCCATTTCATCACTTTAAATATGTCCTTCCACTCCCTTCTGGCTTGCAGAGTTTCTGCTGAATGAACTAATTTTTGGAGTAAATTCATATAAGTATCTTAAGGAGTGTTTTCAAATTAAACTCTAGTATTATAATCAAAGTCCTTGCTAAACACTAACAAAAATTAATAGGTATGTCTAATACATTTTAGAGGTTATTAAAAAACTAAGTTTCCATTCTGCTGCGCAATGTGGTGGTCAGTTAGAGCAGATGGAAAGAAGAAGTTGTAATATGTAGTGTGACTTCCAAGGGCTAGGTTAGGACAAAGGATACAGGCTCTTATCTGTTTTCAGTGTGTGGTTCTGGCGTTTCAACCTGATAGGTAGATTTGACCAAAGATAGAAACAGGTTGGAACATTCTACAGATGGTCTATAAAAGTGTTTCCAATTTTAGAGAAGGGAGTGAAGCACAGGAGTTAAAAATATACAGAAGTAGTGAAAACTTGAGAAAGACTAGCTAGCTGATTTTCCATGTTAATCCTGATTCTGAGCCATCAGTTTTGAGTGTTTGGCAAAGCTTGGGTTACTGTAATATCTAGATACTAAACTGGAACACCCTTCCGGGGTTAAAGGGAGCACTATTAGTAATTGCACCAGGACAAGAGTAATAAACAGGAAATGACCCTGGGCAAATCGGGACAGATGGTCACTCTAAAAAACTCCACTTCTAGGACCAGGCCCAATGTCAACCCTTGCGACATTGGCTTTTCTATCTCCTTTTCTTATTGTCCTTTCTGCCTCCCCTCAGTGATGATAGAGACCATTTCTATGTGAAGCACACCTCTAATGCCCTGGGGAGGGAGAAAATAATGAGCTAAGACTGTAGTGGCTGGCTGGTCTTCTCCTTCATACTTCAGGAGACACTGGCCTCCGCTTTTACCACTATGCCTTCAAGCATGGAATTCTCTATATTTTCCACAGCAGAGCTAATAACAACAATTCTTGTTTTTATATTTAACTAACTATATTGAGGTATAATTTACTTACAATTAAATACTATCATTTTAAGTTTACAGTTTTGTGAGTTTTGACAAGTACACTCACCTGTGTATATACTCGCCACTGCCAAGAAGATACGGAACATTTCCAACATCTCAGAAACTTCATTCACCTTCTTTACACTCCTTTTCTGATTTCTAAAGCTCACATTAGTTTGCTCTTCTAAACTTTCATATAAATGTACTCCTTTGATTTGGCTTCTTTTGTTTGGCATAATGATTTTGGATTCATCCATGATGTTGCCGGTACCACTGATTCACTCCGCATTATTGCTCAGTGTCATTCAGTTGCATGGATATACCACGATATGTTTATCCCTTCACTAGTAGCTAGACATCTGGTTTGTTTCTAGTTTTGGGCTTTAATTATGAATAAACTTACTATTAAGATTCATACACAGGTCTTTATGTGGATATCTGTTTTAATTTATCTTGGTTTAATAGTTTGAAATAGAATTTTGAGGTTGTATGGTGTAAGAAACTACCAAATTGTTACCGAAAGTGGTTGTACAATTTTATATTCCCACCATCAAAGTATAAATGTTCCTGTTACTCCACAACCTTACCAGCACTTCCTATCATCAGTCTTTTTAATTTTAGCCATCCCTGTAGCTGTGTAGTGGTATTTCACTGGGTTTTAAAAAAATATATTTATTTATTTATTTATTTATTTGGTTGTGCTGAGTCTTAGTTGTGGCAGGCAGGCTCCTTAGTTGTGGCTCGCTGGCTCCTTACTTGCGTCACATGGGCTCTTTAGTTGTGGCACGTGAACTCTTAGTTGTGGCATGCATGTGGGATCTAGTTCCCTGACCAGGGATCAGACCCAGTTCCCCTGAATTGGGAGCACGGAGTCTTATCCACTGCACCACCAGGGAAGTCCCTCACTGTGTTTTAATTAACATTTTTCTGATGACTAATGATGGTGAATATCTTTACATATGCTTATTTTGCATATTTTCTTTTGCAAAGTCTGTTCAAAACCTATGTTCATTTTGCTAAAAATTTTATTATAAAAAAATTCTAATATACAGCAAATTTTAAAGAATGTTACAGTTAATATGTGTATATCCAACACTTACAACCTGTCATTTCAGGGCAAGTTTTTAAAACATCATGTATCTGTTCATTTGTCCTTAACTTCTATCTGTCCATCAGTAAATATTATTATTACTTTTTTGTTTCAGAGTAAATTGCCGATAATGGTATGTTTTTCCCTCAAATACCTGAACATGAAATTCATTAACTGGATTTTAGCATGCTCACAGTTTAGATGTGATTTTTGTAAGAAAATTACATATACTTCTGTAACACAGCCATATCAATATATAGAATGTTGCCAGAATATTCTTTTAGGTTATTTTATGGTCAATCCTAATTGCAGTCACCTTTCTGATTTTTTTAAATCATAGGTTAGTTTTTCGTGTCCTGGGATATTATTTTTTAATTATGGATCAAAATATTTTATATTTTATCTTTAGCTATTTAAGATATTTTAAAAGATAAAATATTTTATATTTTATCTTTTAAAATATTTTTAAATTCTTTTAATATTTTAATTTTATCTTTAGCCTTTTTCCTCCACATATTTTTTTTGAGATTTATTCATGTTTTTATGTTAGTTCCTTTTTATTAGTGAGTGACATTCCATTGAATATTTATCTATCAATTCTCCTACTGATGTTTTTTTTTTCCCTGCTTGAGTCTTTTAGGAATAAAACTGCAGTAAACATTCTTATACAATGTTTTTTGTGAACACACATTGTCATTTCTCTTAAGTAAATTCCTAGGAGTGGGATTGTTGGATTATAGGATAATTTAACATTTAGTTTTACAAGAAACTGTCATAAAATTCCCAATACCGTTGTACCAGTTTACATTTTCACCAACAATGTATGAGAGCTCCAGTTTCTCCACATCTTTCCAACACTGAAGTTGTCGGTCTCTTTATTTTTAGTCACTCTGAGGTATGTGGAGTGGTATCTCACTGTAGTTTTAATTTGCTTTTCCTTGATGACATTGGGCACTTTTTCATGCAGTTATTGGACTTTTGTACATCATTTTTTATGAAATGTTACTTCAAATCTTTTTCGCATTAAAAATTGTTTGCTTATATTTATTATTGACTTGTTCTTTATCTCAATCTGTGACTTGTCTTTCTTTGCCTTATGGTGCCTCTTACAAACTAGACATCACTGACTTTTCCCTGTGCAGTAGAAAACTTGAGATTTTAGCCAAACCAATACCCAGTCTTTTCTTACATATTATTGGTAAATCTGGTTATGTAAGCTTATTTATACTATCTAATGATGCCAAAGAAATTATGGTTAATGTAATCTTTATTTCTAATTAGTGGAACAATTACGGAAGGAAAACACAAACACTAGGAGATATAAATTTTGGTTTATTTTATCACTGAGTGTTGCATCCTTCGGAGTGATTCGCTCTAGCTTAATAAAAAGAGTAAAGAATATTAATGATTAGTGAACTTGAGCTTTCTGATCCAATGAAA
Source organism: Balaenoptera acutorostrata (assembly GCF_949987535.1). NCBI lineage: Eukaryota > Metazoa > Chordata > Mammalia > Artiodactyla > Balaenopteridae > Balaenoptera > Balaenoptera acutorostrata. The sequence continues at coordinate 28,463,319 of NC_080065.1, read as the reverse complement.
TCATGTTAGATTTTTACCCCATTAAAACTGTTGGACAGGGCATGCAGGCCACTTATTTTTTTTTCTTTAAAGAAATAAAAATAAACCTTCCATAGATTCATGTTTTTTACTGTGTCTGTTTTATTAGCCATGTGTGAATTGATCCACCTGAATCTCACTTCAGCAGATAATTATGTATATATATATGTTAATATTATATAGATATATAGTATATGTAAAATGTATTATATAGGTATCTATCTATCTGTCTGTCTGTCTATCTATCTATCTATCTATCTATCTATCTATCTAACATGCTTGGCCATGCCCTGGAAGTCATCATTAGGCTTTTTTGTCAAAAAGACATAGGCAGTGTAGGAGTCTGGTTCTGGCTTAAGGAGTTCTTTAGTAAATGTGATGATTCCAAAGTTTCTAGGCCTACAGTATTTTAGGAGAAAGAATAACTCAGGGAAAATGTTACACTGGCATTGAATAAGAAGGCCAAATATTCCAACCCAAATGTCCAGATGTCTCTAGTTATTTTCCTTGGTGCGCCCAAGCATCACGGTCCATGGAAAACCTTTATCTGAATATTCTTGGGTACTTCGCTGAAATATAGATTCATTTGCCACACTCAGACTCTGAGTCAGAATCTCTGGGTAGAGATGCTAGTATCTGTATTTTCTAGCAAGCAGTACCGATAATTTTATAGTCTGCTAGATATAAAAGATTTTGCTCAATTCTTAATCCTAGCCAAACAGCATCATGAAGAGGTTAGAGGTTTACTTGGCATGAGGTATCTTGGCTAAGGTTAAGGCTTTCCAGTTGCTAGAAAGGTGTAGGTGTTGGTGGGATGAAGGAAGCTCATTTAAGGGCAGAAAAATCATGAGCTGATCTATATGCTTAATCATGTTTTCTCTGAAGGAACTGAGGAGGCTGTTCAGGGATAGCCTTTATCTTTCCTAAGATAGAGGTGGACCACATACTGTTCCTAAAGCAAAGAAATATCTTTGTAGAGTAGTCAGAAATAAGAGAGATATGAGCACATTTGCCCCTTAATTTTGTATCAGTCAGATCTATTCATAAAACAGAAAATATTCTTTATATGTAAATCTCAGATAATTTAAGACAAATGATTTAAAAAATAACTAAGAAACTGGGCAGGACAATAGGACAACTAAGATAGTCACAACAGAAGGACACTGTAAATCCTAAATTAGAGGAACAGAGAAGGGAGATGATATTAACAGAGCCTAAGTGCTTGAACTCACTCAGAAGAAGCAGAAATAGTGGTGGGTCTTCCCAGTAGGAGCTGCAGCCATTGAAAAAACATAGACACGACCAAAGACACTTCCAGAAATAGAAAAGTGCTACCTTCCAGTCTCCAGACCGAATCTTAATTGGCCAAACTGCAACTTAAATGGGTCAGTCCCTCAGTGGCACAGAGCAGAGGAAGGATGAAATGGATTTGATGGCAAACAAGCCCAGGACTGATGCAATCTGCATTTCACCTGGTCTAGAGAATTTGAACTCATTATCCAAGACTTGTTTTATTCCTCATCATCATTCTCTTAATTTAGAATTGCCATTTCTTTTTATAAATGGAACCATGTGAAATTGCTGACATTCAATCACTCTTGAATTACAAAACCACATTTTCATATGGTTCAGTTTAACATCTTCCCCTGTTATACATGATACACACTAATAAGGATTCATAGAGAGGATATAAAACAAGATTGTCCTTATTTACACACATGTCCCTCGGCTAAACTGTAAGAGCTTTGATGGCTGAAATGTGCCTTACTTAATTTCCTGTCCTCAGTGCCACGCACAGAATCTGGGACAAAATTGGTACTTAAATGCTTGTTGGATGAAAGAAGGAAGGACAAATAGTTTTGCATTACAACCTAAATTATCAAACTAGGTAACATTTACATAAGCAAAAATCCAGCATTCAGTAAAACATATCTCAAAATAATATATTTTTTCATGTTAAAAGTTCAGAAATTTAGAACTATGGTTTTGCTGAAAAAGTTGGACTTTAGTTGTAGATTTGTACTATGTACTCAAGGAAGTTTTGAAATTATGTAGGTATTAAGACTGAAATAAATCTAAATTTATATATGTTATATACTGTTGACCATTGAACAACACGAGTTTGAACTGTGCTTATAGGAAGATTTTTTTCAGTAAATATATATTACAGTATTACATGTTTTTTGATTGAAACCATGGATATTGAAGGAGGGCTGTATATCTGTATCTATATCTATATCTGTTTTCGACTGCATGGGGGCCAGCACCTCTAGCCCTCAAGTTGTTCAAGGGTCAACTGTATATCATATTGCTCAGCCATGTTTACTGCATACTCTCCAGATTTGTTAATTTTAATTTTTGAACTCTTTCACACAATTTGTCATTCTTTGTATAAAAAAAAATGTGAAGTAAGTTTCTCTTGTTCATGAGCCTGGAATTTGAAATTTGTCTTCTAAGTAAAATTTTCATATCATATCATAGCTAAAAGTGGAAGGAATATATGAAGTCTTAGTACATATGGATTTATTTTACCTTAATTTGAAACTTAACTAAACAGTTAATAAACAAAACCCTAGAATGAAACTACTGATAAAACTAATAAAATTGTATATGCTTCTGTAAAATAATTAACTCAATAAAGTTGTAAATAACATGTTCTTTAACAAAAATATAAAAACTGAGACAACTCAGACAATGATAAGGTTTGTTTTAATTTCCCCCAAAGTTCATGATTTTTATGCTAAAGAAAAAAAAGCATGAGGTGGGATTTTTCTGTGGAAAAAGGCAAGAAGATTAAAAGACAAAAGCAGCACTCCATCACTTTTTTTGTTTGTTTTTGAGTGTGCGTTCTGTAAGGTGCCTTTATAACAAGGTAGTTACCGTATTCACTGAGGCCACATCATCTTATTTACTATAGGAAGTCACTGAACCCATGAAGATTTCATGATTTGTAGACACAGAACCTCTAATCAGAGAAAAAAAATCATGGGGTAAGAACTGCACAAAACAGCACAGAGAAACAAAAATAAAGATCTTTGGTTCATGGTTATTAAAACATAGGGATCCATGAAAAAGTGTCAGCTAATATTTTTTTCCTGTGGCTGGGAAATTCGTGAGCTCATCTCATAGGTCTCAAAAGATTCCAAAGGATGAATTGGGGGATGAGTAAATGCTATCAAATGCTTGATTTGATTCACTCACTCATCAAAAATTTATTGAAAGCTCCTATACGTAAAGCTCAATTGGAGGTGCTCTACAAAAGGGAAAAAATGAGCCTAATGTAAATAATACACTTCCTCAAGGAGATTACTATCTTGATAGGGAAAAAAGACTAAATGATACCTATACCAGTAAATGGTACCTGAGATGCTGATGTTATATTTCTATATTATATGCACATAGAAATAACTAACTCAAAGATTGAAATTCTCTTTAGCTACAGAAATGAAATGAGCATGAACTAAGGATAGGTAACAATCAAATCTTAATATATGGAAGATGGAAGAGAATAATACGTTAGTCCATGACTAGAAAGGGGTGGGCTGGGGTATACAAACCATGGAGGGGAATGGGAAGAGCTAAAGCTGGAAAGATGAACTGACTGCAGATTGTTACAAATTTGCATGATAAGGTCAAATGTTTGAACTTAATTTGTTATGTTAAAGAAGGTCATTGAGAATTTTGAGCCAGACATGAAGGGAGACACAATCAGAGTTTGGATTTAGGAAAATACAGGAAAAGCCATGGGTTAAATCTCTTAGACCCTTTAAAGCTTTAAAACTGCATTTTTCTATGATTCTGTGAGTGTTTTGGCAGAGGATATAGAAGAGTTGGTCTAAAGAAGAAGGTCTAGCTGCTAGAGGTTGCCTTGATGCTATTCAGAGGGCCTAGGGGTGAAAGCAGGAGCATGTGGGGTTTTTTCAGGGAGAATGGCTAGAAAGAAGCTTTGTAGCAATATAAAGGGAAACTGAAAACTGCTAGCGTGGGAATGAAGGAAAGAGAAGAAGCTAAGGAGGTTTTGAGTTTTTTTGGCTGGATTGTGTATTGAAAGTTTGAAAGAAATGGGGTAAATGATGGCACATTTTGAAACTTTAAATTTAGATATGTTAATTTTAAATACTGACAAGACATATGCTTATGAAACCTTACAAAATGCACTTGACTCAGGTTCTAAAATGTGCACACAGACAACATGAGGTCATTGACTGGATGTGCAGAACACAGAGGGAGGTGTCTGTGAGGGACAATCAAGATGAAAGATAGGCCTGGTAATTAATCAGGTGCCAAGAAGTGAGTTGTTTTCTCTAAGTGAAAATCAGAATCCAAAACTCAATTTGCCTATATCACTGGAAGAGCATGGAACCAAAAACAAAGGAAATAAATTTTAATATATAATTATGCAAAGAATTTTGAAGGCATTATTCCCATGTGGTCCTTTTTGAAGCCATATCATGCATCTGCTGTTCTCAAAGAATCATTAACAGAATTTTGGAAACTGGAAGAAACTTCAAATATTAGAACTACTGCAGACAGGATTGTTGAGTTAGGAAGACATTTGAACTAGATTAGTGATAAAGACCACAATGAGGTGTTATGATTTTAGAAAGTCTTAGTAAAATGAAGAGTCAGATTGAAACTATTCTGATAAAAAACGGCCTCTTGTCAGAAAGGAAAATAATTACTCATTTCAACCAACTGCATAGATTGATTATTCATAGATAAATGCTAGTTTTAATTTTGTGATGATCAAATGGAAAAATGGCTGGGAATACCTTTGTATATTACATGGAAATATACTGTTTTAAGTTAATAGAAATGAGCAATTATGATATTATTATCATCTGTATAATCCAAGGCCTTCCAAAGTAAAGGTACATATGTTCAGGTATTATATTGTGGAACTAGCAAAATTCATCTTATGAACAGTGTTCCTTTTACTCTGGCTGGTCATTATTTAATAATTATAACACTAGAAAATGTAGAAAAATTATATATTATAATTATGATTGTATATTATAATTATAATTATATAAACATATAATTATATATAGTTTTGAAATCGAAGATATTCCAGTTTCATGGGATTTAAGTAGCATTCTTTAAACTCCTGCTTCAACAGTTTCTTTCATAACAATTCCTGTGTATTCCAAAGGTGTTATCAAATAGATAGGAAAGGTGACAACACTGATTAATAGTGTAATAGTACATAGTAAACTTTCACTACATGCTATTTACCTATTATAATCATTATTATCAATATTATTGTTATTTATATGTTCACACAAAATCTGGAAACAAGGGATAGGGAAACGTGTCATTTTAAAATTTATGAATTAGAAGGAAATAGTTGAGAGCTTCCTGCAATGTTGAAGAATCTTACTTATGATCTTATTCACTTTTCCTGCTATAGTCTTGTGATTCCTACTTATTTAAATGAATATATTTTAATAAATCGAAAATTTAAATTCAAATTACTTTTCTTCAAAACAAACATATTACCAAAAGCTCGAATGTTTGGTAATAGAGAAACCAATGGAATTGACATCAGCAAGATGCAGAGCAGGAAACCCTGGAGTCTTTTTTACCCCAACAAACAGAAAGATTCAGCAACAACTCATGGACAAATTCTCTTTGTGAGAACCCCAGAAATGAATTAAAAGTTTCCTGCTCCTAGGAGAATGTGAAACCAGACTCAGTGAAGCTGGTGGTGAGATTTGGGACATTCCAGAATCCCTACCCCTGGCACAAAACCATATAATCAAGGAGAAACCCACTAGTTCCCAGATTTTCCCAGGTGTGAAAAGGGTTAATTTGTGCATCCAACACCCCAACTTTTCTGAGGGGTGTCCCCAGAGGACTGGATTCTGTCTTTCCAGTCTTGGAGCTATGTCGGTACCGGCACAGTCTAGCCACCTGGAGGACAAAGGAGATGGCAGCTTGGATCAGTAGATTCTTCCCTCTGCCCAGAGAGTGAGTGGATGAAACATCCAGCTCTCAGCTTCTTCTGAGGAGGAAAAGAGTTGATCAGTGTGTCAAACATCCCACTTTTTCTGGGGCTGCCAAATAGCTAACATTTATCTTGTCAGTCTTAGAGTTCTGAAGGGTCTAATGAATAGTTAACTCAAGAGTTCAAAATAGTCATCTCTGGGTGGCATAATTATGAGTGACGTTTGTGTTACTTAAATTTTTAAAAAAATGTTTTCCCATTGTACCATATTTGAACATGGATTTTATAATTATAAAAACCACAATAAATTTTGTTAAAAAGAATGCCATACATCATGTCCAGGCAAAAGGGAGAGTTTTTGTTTTCATTTATAATATTATTTCAGTTCTCTAATTCTCTGGGTTTATGTGTGCATCAAGATAACTTGAACACAAGTTTTATTTTACAAGTTATTCTTACTATACTATGAATATCATTTGCTCAAGGCAGATTGTAGAGATTAGGATCTATATGTATTTAAATCTATGATTAAAAATTAAAAACCATTTAAATGATCCCTGGTACACTATGATCACTGGGTTGAGTATTAAAGTGCAGTGTTTTTGAATTCTAGTCTTGCTACACAGAGGATGTTCCTCATTATCCAAAACAAATTAATCCATGCAAAAGCCCATTGATGTGAACCTAATTAAAAGCATCCAAATTTATAATATATAAACAACAATCTAGCTCTACCTCAAAACATAAAACTAAGGGTCTGAAAATATTGTTGTCATATTTAATAAAATTTATTTTATAATAGCAACTATGAATAAAGTACATGAATAAATGATAACTCTTATATAATAATATTCTCTCATTTTTTAAGCTCCCAAGATTTTTCTGTTAGTGATAAACACCATCCTTTACTTTTGACCTTCGCATAATCAGAGCGTGTCACCATGCCGATAGAACTTTGCCACCAAAATAAAATTCAGTGGAGGAAAATCCACACTGCACCAGTGAGATTTCTTATAAAATTAGCTGGGTGACATTGGAGACTTAAAATTAATTGGCATGCTGGGTACTCTGTTCCTCTTTGCCTCTGCATACCCAGTTTTGTTACCAGCACTGAGGGACATCAAGGCACTCAATTTGCATTCTGAGAGTTCTTGTGATGTGAGAATTATATTCTACATTACTCCTGAATTACTGCTTGATCATCAATGCAGAGATGGACAGCTGTCAAGGAAGATTTCTGCATGATCATTCAAATTGGTATTGATCTTGTCATTTTAGAATAATAGAGATTATGTTTGTTTCTGCTTTCCTATGCTATTTCTACAAGTATCCAATGGCTTACACTAGTGGCAAACCAAATACTAACCAAGACCATTATCCAAAAACCCCCTGTTATTATAGGGCTGAAGTTGGTCAAACATAGACATAGCTTAATTTTTAAGACCTCCAACAGACTTTAGCACATAGCAGGCTGATAGTTTAATGATAAAACAAAAGTTCAGATTAATATACAGACATTAACACTTTAGGAGGACCTTGAATGCAACATGTTGCAACAGTTTTATATTAATAGAGTCATAAAATTTCTTTAGAAGACAGGCATTTATTATAAATTGGTTAATTTGAAGCACATAATTAAATTCCTTGCCAGATGGCAAATAGCCAGTCAGAGGTAGAGCATGATTTCTGACCTTTTCTCTTTAGTCACCAATGAGAGTGACTTTCAAACTGTTTGTGAATATCACAATTTCACACTTTATTAACCCTGTGTCTGGGAACAACAAATTCACAGGGATTATAGATTCTAGTTTTCCTATATTTTAAACCAATTTATTTAATAAAAATTATGTAATGATATTTGCATGTTGAAATCCTATCTTTAAAAGCAGAGTTAAATAGTAAGAATCAAATGATTACAGTATACATCAGTTGTGTAAAGGTTAAATTTTTAAAGTTTCTATAACTTTCATGACATGAAAAATACTTATTCTGCCATTTAATCTAAGAATTTGCCTTGATTTACATAATCCCAATATTTACATTACTTGCCCTCATCCTTGCTTTTTTAAACATTTTATTTTATATTGGAGTATAGCCAATTAACAATGTTGTGAGAGTTTCAGGTACACAGCAAAGCATCTCAGCCATACACATGCATGTATCCATTCTCCCCCCCGCCCCCGCAATCTTTATTTTGTTGTTGTTGTTGCAGAGATTCTTGGTCCTGAAGAATCAAATATTAACATATTCAAACATCATTAACTGTCTGATTACAAATAAAGGCATTCTCACCTCCTTATCATGACTTAACTTCTACCACACTTACAAATATGACCATCTTAAAAAAAAAGGCTTAAATAAATCAGGAAAATTTCAAATATACAGATGAAAGTGAATTTTAACATACATACATAATTTCTTTTGCTTGTGGATGCAGATTTAAATACATAAGATAATCATGATATCGTAAGTCATAAATTTATATACCATTTCCCAAGGAACATTGATTTGGACATGAAATTAAACAAGATGCTGATTTCAGAACATGTAGGAATCCTTTTTAATGATAAATATATACTTATCTGCTTTTTAATTTTTGTAAGAAAATTTGTAAACACATTATTAAAAACTAAAAAGTATACATTAAAGTAATTGTGAACTAGCCCTAAAAAAGAAAAATCTTGAAAAGGTCTTAGGCTTTTGAGATCTAACTAGTAAGGCTTTATATAAGCCTAATGAAACTCCTGAGTATGACATTACATGGCAGGCAAACTGCTCTTTCTCTAGAGAATGTTACAAAGGACATTCATTATCTGTTAATGGTGTCAGATTCATAGTGAAGACTGTAGCTATTTCCCTGAAACAAGGAAGCTATTTCAAAATTACATAATTTGGATTTAGGATAAAATGTCCTATTCTGTTCACTGAGTACCCATTTTAAATATTTATTTCAAAAACAAAACATAAAATAACAGAATTTAAAAACAGATATTACTGCATGTCAACAATTTGGGAACTTTGTTTATACCATAATACAGTTTTCTTTCTTATTTCTAAACAGTAGCAAAAAGTTTTAATAGCACTTTTACTGCTACTAAATTATTTCAAGGATTAATGCAGGTGTTTCTCAAGCTGTGTTCCAGGGAACATTTGTTCTGGTGAATACTACTAGGTATTTTTTTTAAGTGTCCTGTAATAAGTTTGAAGAATGCCAAATTGGAAAGGGTTTTGGATTCAGAATTTTCAGACAGCCACTATGATTACGTATCTTCTTCAGAAACTCTCTAAAGTTTGTTTTTTGAACTGGATAGAGAAGAGAAAGTGTGGTAGGGGAGAGAAATAAAAGCGAAGAGAATCTGTGTCCTAGCTCCATGAAAGCTCCAGAGAAGTTTGTTTCCTACGTGATTAAGAGCAGCATGGACCCAGCACCAAGAGCTGGCAGCCCTGAACAGGACATAACGAGGCCGTGTGGTGGTGGTCGCGTGGCCTAACCATCAGACATCAGAAAAGGAAAAGGACACCTCGGAAGATGCTGCTTTCATGGACAATGACAACCCAGACAAGATACCGCCTGTCCCCCAGGGACTCTGAGTGATTGAGATTGTATTTCCACAACAGGCTGGAATGGAAACCCAACTTAGAAGTTATGCTCAGTGAAAGAAAAGTATAGAAAATTGCATTCCTTGCACATTTGACTCTGTAGCTTGAAATTTATTTTGACTGTAGGGACATTTCTTTGGACTAGGATTCCTAGGAATATACTTTAGAAAGCAGTAATCAAGCTAATTAATTCCTGACAGTATATATATTTCATACTCATAGAGCTGAGCAAGTTTATCTTCAAAACACAAATTACTTGATAGGTCTGATCAATTTAAGCCTCATACTAGATGTATGAGGTATGGAATATTGATAATTAATGAGGAAAAAGAAACAAGTTCTGTCTAAATGTTTTGTGACATTGCAGTCTTGACCTCGGCTTATCTTAGACTTCAGTTCCTACTGTTTTTAGTCTGAAGATATTTTGTGTGGCTATAATTTATGAAAAATAATTATTTTTCATCTAAGAAATTTTTAATCTAAGTTGTCCTTTAAAACAATCCTTTCTTCCTTCAAAAAATTGTTGCAATCCTCTCCTTCAAGCATTCCTGTCTTCTGGAATAAAGCTTTCACTTTGATCTAAAAAAAAAATTGTTGCAACCAAGCAAGACAATGTAGCACATTTTAAAACTTTCTTTGGGGTTATTTTACAGGCTATAATCAAAACTCATTTTATTACTTAACTTCACATGCACTTTTAGATCGTACTTAGTATTACCTAAACTCATCACTATGTAGGGTCTGGTGATTTTGGAAAGTTTAATGAACCATATTGAATCTTGAAAGTCGAAGATTTGCTATTAAAAATATCTCTGGTTCATACTAGGGGTGCATTAAGTACTCGTTGAATAAATGAAAAAAAAATTCTGAGAGTATACTACAGGTTCTTCATAGCTTTTCAAAGCCTAGTTTAATTGTTACCTTCTTATAAGGCATTCCCTATGACCTTTCTCCTTGGCATTCTTCTATTATTTTTATGTTAAAGGCTACCTATATGTTAAAATTAATAGAATTATTTATAGTTTTAATTTATTTTACTTAATTTATTTTACTCTCATTATCTTTGAAGAAAAGGATAAGATATTATTAAATTTTAATCCTACACTGTGTCTAGTTCTGTATCTATTACATAATAATTGTTGATATATTTGGTAAAGATTTGTAGCATTCCCGTTGTATTTGAATTGTTTTTATTAGTTTTCCCATTTAATCAAGAGAGATTTTCAGTTATAGAAACAAGTATGGGCTAAACATTGAAAGATACTATATAGAATAATGTCAATCATATATGCCAAAAGGCTAATACCAATATGTGGTTGTACAAAATTTGACAATTAAGAAATGAAAGCAAATTCCAAAAGCATGAAAATATATTCCATTTATAACAATGTTACATTTCTATTTGTTTATAAATAGAAATATCTATTTCATATGATTAATATTTTGGCTTAAAAACAGCTGTCTTGATTTCCACTTTTACACTCAGATAATCAATAAACATCTTGGTTAATTATAATGGGTTCGTCCCTGGGTAGGTGCTGAGTAAGATCAAGGGTACGTGTTTTTAAGAAATCACAGTTTAAATAGGGAGGATAAAGAAATGCACACTGAATCAATAAATGATAAAACAATATAAACTCACTACAGTCAAATTGTGTTCAATCAAATCAACTGCTAAATTGTGCAGTGAAAATTACAGATAATGAGAGTTCAGAAAAGTGGTGTCTCTGTTAATGTGTGTAATCTGAGGAGGGCTTTACAGAAGAGGGGAGGCGAGGTGGACTTCAAGTGTAAGTTTATACAAGATCTGTATAGGAACTGACTGAAATAAGGAGAGAAGCTAGAATTAACTCTGTGTTTCCCAGCCAAAGAAAACTGTCCTTTTTTTCCTCCAAAATATTCTGATTTCAGCTTTAAAATAGCACAGAGTTGAATTTCTGAATATACAGTATTTTTATTTATTTATTTATTTATTTATTTATTTATTTAATAATTTTGCCTGTGGCCTTTTTTCAAGTTTATTTATTTATTTATTTATTTTTGGCTGTGTTGGGTCTTCGTTTCTGTGCGAGGGCTTTCTCTAGTTGTGGCAAGCGGGGGCCGCTCTTCATTGCGGTGCGCGGGCCTCTCACTATCGCGGCCTCTCTTGTTGCGGAGCACAGGCTCCAGACGCGCAGGCTCAGTAGTTGTGGCTCACGGACCCAGTTGCTCCGCGGCATGTGTGATCTTCCCAGACCAGGGCTCGAACCCGTGTCCCCTGCTTTGGCAGACAGATTCTCAACCACTGCGCCACCAGGGAAGCCCTACAGTATTTTTAGAAGTCACAGTCATAATATACTACAAGTTGAAAACACCAAGAAAATCAGTATTCTGTTTTTATTTAAACTACTCCTATGGTGTTTTAAGAGAATTTTGATTGCTTTACCCTCCTATAAACATTGGAATTATTAGGTCATCGCTGTTAAATTATTTTCTTATTGCCGGTATAGATTTGCACAATGGCCTAGAATGTTTAGCAGGGCCTAAACTTTCAACTAAATTTGTACAAAAGAGCCTTAATGTTTTACAAATGTCAACAGAAAATCAATTCCATTTGTGATGTCTTTTTTTTTTTTTTTTAGTACTTCTGTCAATCGATTCTTTTTGAAGTTTTTTTTTTTTTTTGAAGGTGTTTTTACAGCAATTTCTAAACAAAGCTGTGAAGATTTTCCATTCCAAGACTTTTGTCATTTCCTAAAAAAAATACACAAATCATTATATATAAAATTAGTAAACACCACTAATTATCTGAGATATTGTAGGTTCTTCATTAATTATAGATTTCCATGATGAGTAATGCTGGGTAACAAAATGTTAAACAAGTTTCGTTGCTGGGTTTTCCCAGATTTTATTACACCAAAGTGTATGTAAATCGCGAGGGGTGGATATGTTATGCAGCATCTAATATTTAATCATAAAATATCTATTAATACTTAATGGAACAAGTATTCCAAGGAACATAGTGAGGGAAATGCTAATTTAAGTCAAATATCTGAACCCCCTTCCGTTTTGTAGATGGAAAATTAGAAGCCCAGATAAGTTGTATGTCTTGTTCTAGGTCATCTAAGTGGTCATTTGCAGAACAAACACTTACAGCCTCTCCTTCCTGAAACTGCATTAAAATGAGAATAAAGGAGGTTTAAAGTGTAATAGTAGAACAACAGAAGACATATGGAAGAGGAGTGATTGATGGAAGAAATGGAAGCGAGAAAGTGCAGCTAGAATATGAGGCCTGCTTAGCAAAATCAACACAGGTTCCTGATTCAGATGGATAATGGGGAGCAGCTGTAAGAAGTTAGGCAGGAAAGAGAAGACTAATTGAGGGTACCATGACAAAATAGTTGACGCTCCAAACACTGCATATGAAGGGAAGAGAGGCCAGGTATTTACATGTTCAATAAGCAAATAATCATTCAAACCCACATATATAAAAAAAGATATTTCTTGCAAAAAATATAAGCAACTATGACATGATGTTTCAGCTAGTGGGTATTCCTGCTGCAAATCAAAGCCTTCTGTATTCCCTTTGGGATTAGCTGCCTAACATCTAATCCTAAACATTTCCTGTCAGTCAGCAGTACCCACTCAGATAATGAGAGATACCAGCAGCCTTTCTATTGCCTCATTCTTAAATATGAGTGGATTAAAAAAAAATCTATGAAATAGTTGAAGCAAAAATAAACATCAAGATAATCAGAAAACCAGCCCTAGTGCAGACAGACATACTTAAAAGAGCAGAAATAAACTTTAAAAAAAAAAATTGCATGATCTCAGCAAAGTTTGAGATGCTATTTTTGGAGAAAAAAGCAAATATTAAAAATAATCCGTATAAAATATTGTATAACTAAGCTACTTAAATCACTATATAAATATGGTAAGAGCAGAAATACAAAATACTAAAAAAATTCAGGGAAAATATGTAGTCGTAGCATACTACTTGACACTACATTGAATATTATTTATATATTTGTAATAATGCATATTCTGATTTATTGAGTTTTCAGCATTTAAAACCAACTAAGGAACAAAGAAGATCTAGTTATGTTATGCAGCAGAATGTAAATTTTATCCCTAATGTTGTAAAATTATGACAGAAAAGATAACTATTGTGAACGTCTTTCTTTTAAAAATCTGTCTAACAATGGAACATCAAGACAGGGCTGTATCAGCATATTATTTTAGAGACTTGAAAATAGCCATCAGACAAATGAAAACATGTAAAACAGTTAATGGTGGTTCTTTAAGTGAGAGTAACAGAGGGCGAGCAGTAGAGAAGGAAACCACTGGCTTTTAAGCCCATAGGATTTAAAATTATGTGCATGTATGTATTACTCAAATAAGAATAATAAATCAATTTTAAAATAGCATTTAGCAAATAAATTAAATATGGATCATTTCTTAATAAACTTTGGAGAGAGATATAAGAAGCCTTAATATCTTTTCCTTTTAGAGATTGAAATTGTTTAATTCCATCTTTCTAATACTTCAAATTTAGTAAGGCTCATTATGTTATGAATTTTGAGAGCAGGCATATTCTCTCATTATCTTTGTATCCCCAGCCTCTAGTAAGTACTTTCTATAGAACAGGTATTCAAATGTTGGTACTTTCCATAGACAAGGCACTCAAATATTGGTAATGCATCAAAAAGACATGATTGAGATCACATTAATATTCATTAAAATTTATTTACAAAATTCATACTAAAATAATTGAGGAATAGATGGCTAAAGTGTGTACAATGTTATCTATGAAGTTGTTTCCTTGTAAACAGGCATATGCACAATATACACGTTTGTTCACACTCAAATATGTATTCTATATGGATATGGATTTTAAATCTTATGTGTTATTTTTCCATATATTGAAGTCAGTCACTGATGTTTTTTAAGTTCAAAGAAGATAACTGAGCTTTCTATAGGAAGTATTTGGAATCTTATCAGCTCTCATTCATGCAAAGTAAATATATTGTCTGAAGTTTACCAAAATTAATTATTAGCATTGATCTCTTATTCAAAGTACAGACAGATGAATGTATCAGTAATGATTCCAAACAAGAATTTTTAAGCCTAGATTCTCTCAGAAGATTTATTTTTGCGTGCTTAATAATGCATGCAATCTGATATTTTTTGCATGCTTAAATAAGAATAAATGTATGCTTATTCCCTTTATTTTATGCTTATTCTCTTTTTTGGGGAATGCTTGTATCATTCACAATTAATACTGATCACTTATCTTCTTACTTATGAATCCTAAAGAGAATGGTCATAGTCTTCCTGGACTATCGTCTTTATGTTATCTCGTATTAGAGGTCAGTGTCTGCCAAATTTTAAGCTATCCTTTATTATAATAAACAGATTTGCATATGTGAGATCAATTATAGATACTTCTGTCTTTTAATATAAACACTGTATTTGTTCAGGATTCCACCAACAGGACATATTTTAACATGGTGAGATTAGGAAGGATAGTAGAAAGAACATACTGTGAGGATTTAAAGGAAAAATCATTTTCTCACTAAGCCAACAAACCTAGAATTGTTTGATAGAATGTGGATGCAAATAAGGTCACTTGCTATTAACTTTTGTTTCTCCTGAGGCCTTCTTGTTTGACTTGTAATTCTGTATTCCTGCAAGGCAGTGACTTTCAGGAGGGAATTTCTGTCTCTTGTTTCATGGAAAGATTGAGGTAGCAAAATAGTTTGTAATAAGGAAGAAGTCAACCTTTGCCCTGAACACAAAACAAACCTTCAGCATACTTTCCAAAACTCAGCAAAACTTGGATACATTGTTTAGAAGTGTGTGTACAGGTGAAACCCGTAACTTTTAATTTTGCCTGGGTCTGGAGACAATCAATGTGGAAAATGAGTAGAAAACCTGTTCTGGAAGAAATTTTTAGTCTCTCTAGATGTAGGAATGGATACCTGAACAGAGACTGAACTCATGTTTACATTAAGTAAGATTCTTCTAATTTATTGTGTATTTAATAAGAGACCTAAATAGCTCAGAACATAATGCCAACTTTTTCTTTCAACCCCAAAACGTGTTGAAGAGATGTGAAAAATGGTTACACGCTCTTAAATTTTTCGCTAAACAGACTTAAATAAAATTCAAATATTCACATCTACTCTTACTTAGCTACTATTAGGAAAAAGAAGTCCAAAGGAATACAATGTTATTTTATTATAATATATATATAATATGTAATAGTCTCAAATGTAGGTGTCATGTAAGGAAACATGGCATATGAGAATACTTGCAAATGGGCAGAAAAATAATATGCATAGAAAAGCTTAATCTGAAAAATCTATTTCTTAATGCACAATTTCTCATTTCTTGGTATTTTTTATTCATGTATATGATAATGGCTTAATTTAGTAAAAATGGTTTCGTTTCTATAGTTAGGACTTTATATAGAAAGAAAAAAAAGACATTTACTAGTAAGGAGTGGACTGGTATAACAAAAATAGTAGGATTATTTTAAGGTAAATAAATACAGCCTAGCAAGAAATTAAAAATGTAAATAGATGGAAAATTAATACAGTTTCCATCAATTCGTAGAATTTAAAATTTAAGGTGAATTGCTAATCATCAAGTTCAATTTCTTCTGTCGCATTTCTAGAGTTTCATACATAAAATCATATAATATACTCTCTTTGGGTCTGGTTAAACTCAGTATAACACTTTTAGATGCATCATGTGTCTTTTTGCAGGGTTAGTAGTTTGTCCATTTGTACTGCTGAGTAGTATTCTGTTTTATGATTGGTCTACACTGTGTCCATTTACATGTTGATGTACGAGTTTATATGAAATTTATTATTTCTTCCTAACAATATTTTACAGAATTCATGTAGGTCTGAGGGCTTTCTTTGCATGCATTTTTCATTAGAAAATTCTACTGATAAATAATATAGCCATTCAGATTTTCTGTTTCATTTTGAGTCAGTTCTGGTAATTTTTGTCTTGCAAGTAGTTTGTAAATTTCATGTAGATTGTTGAATTTATCGGCATTAATTGTTCATAATTTTCCCTCCTTCTGGTAATATCTGTAGGATCTGTGAATCTCTTCTTATATTCCTGTTATTAATTCATGTATTTTTATTTTTTTGTTGATGATTCTAACTGAGGTATATAAGTGTTTTTAATATTTTCAGAGAACCACATTTTGGTTTTATTGATCTTTTCACTATTTTTTCTTTGTGTTTTTGTTTTCTATTTTATTAACATCTCTTATTTTTATTTTTTGTTCTTTCTACTTGTTTGGATTTAATTTGCTCATATTCTTCTGGTTCCATGTATTCTTAAATCATTGATTTTAGTTCTCTCTCAATATCTGGTAGAAGCATTTAAAACAAAACATATAACTCTAATTGCTGTTGTAACTGCTTCCCACAGATTTTGATATGTTGTGTTTTTATTTTCACTCAGTTCAAGGTATTTTCTTATTTGCCTTGTGATTTCTTCCTGGACCTATGATTTATGTACAAATTTAATGTTTAATTTCAAAATATTTGCAAATTTTAATATATCTTTCTGTTGCTGATTTTGTTATTGTTGTTGTTATTCATTTTCCTTCTATCCATCAAGACCCTGAGCTCAAGGGACTTGCAGTTACAAAGAGCAACTATAACAGTGGCTCATATTTGCTCAAGATTTTCCTTTCTTTTTTTTAGTGGATCTTATATATTTATTTATTTATTTTTAGGTTCTCATTAGTTATCTATTTTATACATAGTATTAATACTGTATATATGTCAATCCCCATCCCCCAATTCATCCCACCCCCCCCTTCCCCCTTGGTATCCATACATTTGTTCTCTACATCTGTGTCTCTGTTTCTGCTTTGCAAATAAGATCATCTCTACCATTTTTTTAGATTCCACATATATATGTTAGTATACAATATTTATTTTTCTCTTTCTGACTTACTTCACTCTGTATGACAGACTCTAGGTCCATCCATGTCTTACAAATGACTCAATTTCGTTCCTTTTAATGGCTGAGTAATATTCCATTGTGTATATATACCACATCTTCTTTATCCATTCCTCTGTTGATGGACATTTAGGTTGCTTCCATGTCCTGACTATAGTAAATAATGCTGCAGTGAACATTGGGGTGCATGTATCTTTTTGAATTATGGTTTTCTCCGGGCATATGCCCAATAGTGGGATTGCTGGGTCATATTGGAGTTCTATTTTTAGTTTCTTAAGGAACCTCCATACTGTTCCTTAAGAAACAGTATGGAGGTTCCTTAAGAAACTAGTGGTTGTATCAATTTACATTCCCACCAACAGTGCAAGAGGGTTCTCTTTTCTCCACACCCTCTCCGGTACTTATTGTTTGTAGATTTTTTGATGATGGCCATTCTGACTGGTGTGAGGTGATAACCTCATTGTAGTTTTGATTTGCATTTCTCTAATGATTAGTGATGTTGAGCCTCTTTTCATGTGCCTCTTGGCCATCTATATGTCTTCTTCGGAGAAATGTCTATTTAGGTCTTCTGCCCATTTTTGGATTGGGTTGTTTGTTTTTTTGCTGTTGAGCTGCATGAGCTTTTTGTATATTTTGGAGATTGATCCTTTGTCAGTTGCTTCATTTACAAATATTTTTTTCCATTCTGAGGGTTGTCTTTTCATCTTGTTTATGGTTGTAGCTGATTTCTAATTTAATTTTGTTGTAGTCTGCATTCTGGGCAAATTCTCTCTATGTGATCTCAATATTTGGGAATTATCAAGACTTTTCAATTCTGTTGAAAGATACATTTGCACTTGGAAAGAATGTGTCTTACACTGTAGTTGGGTTGTTGTAACAAATTACCACAAACTGGATGGCTTAAAGCAACAGAAATTTATTCTCTCACCATTCGGGAAGGCCAGAAGTCTGAAATCAAGTGTTAGTAGGGTTTGTTTTTTCTGGATGCTCTGAGGAAGAAGCCATTCCATGCCTCTCTCTTAGTTTTTGGTAGTTGTGAGCAATCTTTGATATTCCTTGGCTTGTGGAAGCATCTTTCCACTCTGTACCTCTATCTCTACATCATCTTCTCTGTGTCTTCTCCTCTTCAGTCATTATAAGGACAGAGTCATTGGATTTAGGGCCACCCTAATCCAGGATGATCTCATTTCAAGATCCTTATCTTAATTACATCTGCAAAGACTCTTATTCCAAATAAGTTTACATTCTGAGGTTCCAGGTGGACATGAATTGGGGGACCATTATGCCACTCACTATTACTGTGGGTGGGTGTTTCATAAAAGTCAATTAGGTTTAGTTGGTTGATGGCATAGTTTATGGTTTTCTCTTTCCTTGTTTTTGTCTACTTGTTCTCTCAGTATTAGCTGCTGAGAGGTCTGTTAACATCTTCAACTACAATTGTAGATTTGTCTATTACTCCTGTCAGTTCTTTCAATTTTTGCTTCATGTATTTTGAACGTTTAGGATTGCAATGTCTTCTGTGTGAATTAATCCTGTTATCATTAAGGAATGTCCCTCCTTATTCCTGGTATTATTTCTTGTCCAGAAGTCTCTTTCTGATGTTTATCTCACCACTCATATTTCTTTTGATTAATATGTGCATGATATATCTCTTTTTATTACTTTACTTTTAACTTCTCTCTCTTTTTTTTTAAGATGTATGTCTTCTTAGACAGCAAATAATTTTGTCTTGCTCTTATCTGATCTGAAAAGACCTACCTTTTAATTGATATATTTAGATGATTTACTTTTCATGTAATTATTGATATTTCCGGGTTTAAATCTACCATCTTAGTCAGTATTTTCTATTTATCTCATCTGTTATTTAGTTTATATTTCCTCTTTGCCTTAACTCATTATCTTTGTCATTTCTGGCTCTTTCTCTCCCTCCCCCCCCCCCCCCCCCAATGCTTATGGGTCATGTTTTCTTTCTTTTTCTTTTTTTTTTTTGTTTTCTTTGCATATCTGGTGTTTTTGGTATTGCCATTGTGTACTTTACATTGTCAAATGTGTAGTTTATTGTTTTCTTTAAAGAGTCTTAGACTTTGTTCTTGCCTTAAGTTTGGTAGTTTGGGTGCAAGTTTGAGTCCTTTAACATTTTTTAACCTATTAAGAGATGATCTATTATAACCTTTACACTTGGGCTAAATTAGCCCCACAACTGAGGCATGGCCTTCCTGTGGGTTCAACGACTGCCATCATGTAGTCACCAAGATTTCTACATGCCTGCTAGTTAAAGCTTGACCACTCATTGGATTCTGCTAATGTGTTCTGCTAATTATTTAGCTCACAGCTCTCCTATAATTGTTTTTTCCCTAAAAGTTGTTCTTCATTCAGCATCATGGAATTTCCCTTTACATATGTACAGACTGATATTCAGTGAAAGATTCAAGATCGCTCTGTGCATATATATAGAGGTCTTTGCCTGTTGATTCCTCTTTTCCAGTATTCAGCCCTACGAATTCTACTCTTTGCGTATTATGGTTTTAGCTGGCCATTTCAACTTTTCTCTTCATAACTCCTACCAATTATCTTGTCTTCGTTACCAGCCGATGGCTTCATTTTCTAGATTATTGAGAAATTTTGAAACAAGAAGAAGGGAACTTTGGTAAGCTTTATCAGCACACCTATCTACCCTCAGGCATCTGAGTACATACACACTTGGATGTTATTACCTTGAATGAATGATTTATGCTATTGACAGTGATCCATGCCTGCACGTGTATAGTAGGAGTCATATACTCTCACCTACTCAAGGACATTGCTCCTACAATTCTTCCATCTTTCTCTTGATTCATTAGTTCCTTTTTTCCAGTATACAAATATCCTATAATAACTTCTACACCTAAACAAAAACAACCCAGTCACCTTCTCATCAGTCAAAAATCCTCTTCATCAATTGCTTCCATTTCTCTACTCTATGGAGAGAAATTCCTCCAAAGGTACTTTATACTCTCTTTCTCTACTTCCTCTTCACTCATTTTCCTTTGGATTTAGTCTAATCAGACTTTTATCTTTACCATTCTACTGAAACAGCTTTCGCCAAGTCACCAATAACCTCAAAATTGCCATGTCGAATCTAATCCAGGATTGTCTAGTCTAATCCCTGCCCCCATGCAACTCATCCAATTGTCAGAATTTGGAGCAAGTGATCAGCCTCTTTTTCTTGATATACTTCCTTCACTTGGCCCTGAAGTCATTATTCTATAGGCTCCTACCCACCTCACCACCTGTTCCTGTACTGTCCCCTTTGCTGGTCTCTTCTCTCCTCCTCAAACTTTCTTTTCACCCTTAGGATGCTCTATGGTTTAGTTCTTGAACTTCTTCTATAGACTCACTATCTAAATTGTATTATCCTCTTTTATGGATGTAAATTCTATCTACATGGTGATGAATTCCAAATTTATATCTCAAAGCCTGACTATTCTGTAAGTTCCAGACTTTAAAACTGACTGTCCAAAGGATTCATTTTGATGTATAATGAATGACTTTAAAACCAAAGTCCTAATGTTGCTTCTCTCATTTTATCATCTCATAATTGGTAATTGAATATTTCTACCTCCTGAGACCAAATACCCAGGGAGTATCCTTGACTTTCCTCTTTTCCTCACAATCCACCCAATATATCAGCAAATTCTTATAGTTCTACTTTCAAAATATACCTCAAATCTATCTCCTTTCTTCTGCTTCTGCTGCTGCTGCTTTGCACCACAGTACCATAATTTCTCTCTTCTTCAGTTGAAATAGAGCATAACTTGTTTCCATGCCTCTTTTGCTTTATCCCTCCTTCACCACTATTTCTCGCACTGTAAACAGAGATACACCTTAAAAACGGAATCGTTCTTCTGTTGTATCAGTCCAATATCTTCCCTCTCAATTCACAGTACAATCCCAATTTGGTATACTTGTTACCTCTTGTTCTTCTCTGTCATCACTTCCCTTTGATTGCTCCTCTCTACCCACACTTACCTCTTGATATTTTTCAAACATATTCTGCCCTCAGAGCACCTGATATTCTCTCTGCTGGCCTTATTAAGTACACAGTAAATATTAACTAATTAAAGTGAGAAACTGAGATAGATGGATTATGTAACTTGGCTAATAAAATACACCAAGTTTAGGGCAGAATAAGGACTAAAACCTAATCTCTTTTTCCACAATGTTTTTTTCTCTAGATATCTAGAATTTAAAATTCAAACAATGAATGCACCTTCACAGTAGAAACATGTTATATATTCAAACAGACATGGAGTTTATTTATTTATTTATTTATACTTTATAATTTTTTCTACCTTGCAACCTATTTATTTTCAAACACTATCTGTATACTTTTAGTATTAAAAAGTGTTTCTTGTGTTACCATGAATGTTGTTGAAGATCTTTCAATAGATTTCTTCTGGTTGTAGGGAGAAATTTAAATTGTGCTAGTTTCATATTAAAACAATCAGCAACAACAGAACAATCTAGCTATCTAAAGTTTTACTCAGAAGAATACTCAAAAAGGAAATATGTGTAGATTACTTACAATGTTGAATTAAAAAATAAACACATTCAAAATGACTACTGTAATTTTGTCATGTGAGCTATAAAATGTTTTATTCTTTAACTTCTACAAAAAGTTAGCAGTAAAGCTCTGTCCATTTGGACGGTGCCATAGTTATTTCATTGAGCAATTCTCCCTAATTCCGTATTGCCAGCTGAAAAAACCAAATTGTATTTCAGTAAGAAAGAAAAGGCTACACTCTTCCTCAGTTCTGCCGTAATTCAATTTCCTCTGCTGGCTGCTGCAGTCCACCCCTGACTGATGGTAGGAAGCAACATATGGCGACATAGAGAGAATTTATAAAAGAAATCTGCTAATGGCAGCAAACAAATAAGCAATCAGGAAGACCCAACAGTCAGGAAGAATTAATAAAGCTGGCGAATACTTGGTAGTAGAGCTTCTCACAGTGAACAAAGCCAAATGTCTGCACGGTGTCTTGGTTGAGCTTTTCTCTTGTCAGGCAGAGCATATTAATTTCCAGGGCTGCACTGAATTTAATATAGTTGCAAATATAAGTACATTGTTACTAAGGCCTTCCATATTTCTTGGGCTCTGAACCTCCAAAAACCAAGTAGGCAAGCTTTGATGATCTTAGCAGAATGCGAAATCTAATTATTTCTGACTTACAATTCAAAACAAACAAATAAACAAATAACCCCCCAAAACAAAACAGAAACCAAACAACAACAACAAAAGATGCAAACCTTCCCAAAGCAAGGCTAGATTTGTGCCTTTTATGTCTTATTAACAATTCTGAAAGGAATTTTAGGCTTCAAGGATAGTTTGATGTACAGTAAAAAATAAGTGTATGCTTTGAAAATTAATTTGCTTTTTCTAAACTAGTTGCTAAGTCCCTCTTTTAGTGACAAGTAACTATTTTTCCATTCCTGTTATCATAATACTTAATAAAAAGGTGAAAGTTTTTCTAATCAAAGAATACAAGAAAACAACGGAAAATATCAATATTTTAGTAGACTAGATTTTCCTCCTTTGGTTATGTGCCTTTGATTTCACTTTTGTCTAATTCTTCTAGACTTTACAGGTGAAGAAAACTACTTGTCTTTTGGTCCCAAATTAGAATTTTCATCTTAAACATGCAATATAGATCCATTTCCTTTTTAAATTGTGGTGCTTAGCCTCATGTAGTTCTTTGGAATGCAGAATTGTTTGTTCAACTTTCTAGGTTTTTAATGTAGTTTTGAGTCTATTTAAAATGATCAGTTTTCAATTTTATTCTTCAATGACTATATTCATGCTCTTTTTCTGTCTCTAAGATATGAATTTACCTCCTCCATTAATGATGAGGGGACGGATTATCAGTGGGTCTCAAACTTAGATTCAGATACTAATCACCAGGGGGGATTTAAAAAAACAACAACAATGAAAAACAAACAAACAAAAACTAAAACTGAGCTCTAGATAAGTAGTAATAGACTTTAGACGAGTTAAAATTGGAATCTTTTGAGACTGAAGTCCAGATAACAGCTTTTATTAATATTTTTAAGTCTCCAGGTGATTCAGGGGTTAAAACAGCCAGTGTTGAAACCACTGCATTGGAGATTGTAGCCAAAGCTCTACATCCCTTTCTGTATCTATGATGAGGAATCTTCGGAGTTTGGGTCTTTTCAAGCTTTACGCAGTACAACACAAGAAGCCCAAAACTTCCTAGGACCCTACCCAATTTGGACTTTCTCAAGTTAGTTGTCCCCCATCCTCATTAAGGAAAACCAAAGCAACTCACCAACATTCATAGGAATTCCTGGACAGTGTTCCAGAGTTTTGGCCTTAGCAGATCTGGAGCCTTGAGCTGAGCCATTTGAACCTTGGAAGATACTTAATCCTGCATGACATTCCATCTCAGTTTTCTCCCTTATAAATTGTACCTCAAACTCCTCCGTTCATCAGCATTCTCCTATACTCTCATCTTCATGTTGTCCTGTATTTCATCAGCAACAGGATAAACTGTCAAGTCAAATATTTTCAGGTAAGAAAGACCTGTTTGTGATTTTTTTTCCCCTGAAATGTACATTCAAGCTTTATAGAAGAGATAGCAGTGCCTACTCCTTGGGCTTGCTTCAAGGACCATGCAGAGTAATGTATGTGAAGTGCTTAATGTAGGGTTTGATGCCTAAAAGCGACTTCCTTTTCTAATCTGCTGCATCCTCATACATCCTCAAGAATACAGGCCCTTTGGAAACTAACTTCCACCATTCTGAACTTTTTTTCCCAGTAGGCTTTTCATGGTCCCAGCTGCCACTGAACTCAAATTCTTCTCTGAAATTGCAGTATCCCTGTGGTCTTCCTAAAAGGAGATGCTCAAGCTCCCACATTTTCTCTATTATTTTCATATTACAGCCCCTTGAATGAATACTTAAGCATATTAGAAAGTTTATGATTCTAAAAAATAATGCCATTGAAATGACTAAATGTGTACTGACCACTTACTCTTTGCCAGGCACTGTTCTATGCAAAGAGGAAATGTGACTTGCAATCTGGTAACTGGCCCAGGGACTAAAGTGCTGTAAATGAACAGCACTCAGATGCAGCTTGTGGTTACTGATTATATTCTGCTTAAAACCTAAATATGCTTTTTCTCCATGCCTGTATTTGAGTAGATTTCCTAACCAGCTAGAAAAGCCCTTTTGATGCTGTGGATTTAATGTACTAATAGGATTTGATGCTGTGGATTTATGTACTTCTAACCCTTAATGTAAAAAAACAACAACAACACAGATTGATTCTTAGATGAATAAGACCACAATGGGTGGAAATGGCATGATCTACTTCGTGATATATCCCATCCAGAAAGGTGGGCCAAGGGCAGCTGAGGATGCTCAGGGCAAATCTCCCAACGGAGTAATTCTGCAATGAGTAGAAAAGCCAACTGTACACTGAGTCAGAAAACTTACAGTTAGACTTGATATTTCCATTACCTGGCTATGATGACTCAAATCAGTTAACTCTCAGGGCCAGATACTTCTTATCTGTAAGCATTCATGTAATGTGTACTTTGTGTCCTAAGTTCCATTAGACACTATAAAGTATAGATATAAAGCTTAAGAACTTTATGGTTTTGCTGGAAGGAGAAGATCTTCAGACATGTCATGAAGAACAAAATAAAATGTTATATTTGCATTCTATGTATTTGGTTACAAACTAAGTAATATTATTAAAGCACCATAAAGAGAGCAAAATTATTGCTAACCACTGTAGTCAGTGATGACCCACGTACCACTACAAAAGGTTGTTGGGAGAATTAAGTGAGAAAAGGGTTGGTATGCATTGTAAAGTGTAGGTATTCAAAATAAAGTATAAGATCTTTACAAAGGTCTTCATATGATTAAGTGCTATTATTCTATGAAACCAGAAATCCATTGCTGAGATTTTTATGTTAGATCCATAGTTATTTCCTTTGAATTGAAAACATATGAGTAAATTCACCAGTGAGCTAGTGTGATTTTATTATCTGAAATAATCGCCTAGAAAGCAGGTGGCTTTTATGGAGCTTTATGGCCTCTTCCAGTGTTATGTGATGTGCTTTCATCATTCACTTCCTGTTACCACCAGTCCATCTAGATTCTGTTTCTTTGGTGTAAAATTTTTTATCTTTCCCCTTAAACAGCAAAGGTCACTTGACAACAAACTTTTGGACAATATCCAAATACCATTCCAGGCAAACTACCAGCATCATGGGAAAGGCACTGAGGGTGTGTAGGTCCTTCATAATGGGCAAAGTCAGATCTGTGATGGAATTGATAGTAGTTTGCATTTACATAGAATCTTTAACACTGTAAATTCACGGACTTTGCAAACTACCTGTCATGAAAGTGAAGAACAAACTAGAACATAGCAACCATACATTGGTACATAGGGATTTGATAGACTGAAGTGTTATATTTAATTGAAAATGTAAGGGAATGTTAAATAGGAAGAGTGCAATTATGTGAAATGGAACGGTGCCAGGCCTTTTACTCTGTCCTGGGGGTATTATGGACTCCCAAGAAGTGACCAGATTGTCGGTACTAAGGCTTACATGTGAAGGACACCACAGAAGCAACTGGTCACTGGGGATAGTTATAAAGTGAGAGTGGGGATTTTATTTCTTACAGTGAAATAGCCCTTGTCTAGATGACAGTACAATCATAGGGTGAGGTGACCTAGAGAAAAGTTCCTTGCATGAGCACTTTTTCTGTTTTAATCTTTTGTTAAAAATCTCAGAGCTGAACTTAGAATTTGGCTTAAATTTTACAAAGTGAATTATTATCCAAATAATGATACTGTGTAGGATTAAGGATAGAATACTATGTAGGATTAAGGATAGAATTCTGAAGAACTAACCACTTCAAATGAACCACACGTATTTCCAGCTAGCTGCATGTATTTTAAAGGCTAATTACTCAGGGGAAAGAATAGGTAAGTTCATATTATGTTTTGGAGCTGAAGAAAATACATATAAAAGAGCAAAGGAAAAGGGCAAGGGTACGAAGAAATCCCTTCATGTAGACCATGATCCTAAAGGCAGTTTTATTGTTATTAATATTTCATGGCATTTTTCCATTTTAACATTTGTTTTTACATATTACTGTTTCCTTTTTCTGCTCTTTGACATGACAACTTGACACGAGTTCACATATACTAGGTGAAAAATGATTGTACTGATATAGCTTTATATTTTATTTCCATTTCCTTCATAACGAGGCAATGGAAGCAAGAAGTTAGCTGGCAAGTGACACTTGTATGTCAAGAACCCTAGGTTAGCCTCTGGTACATTTCCACTATGAACATTTCTTTGAGTTGTATTGAGAGGCATTTTCTATTTACAAAGTTCTTTACATTCTCAGGTATGCTTTCAAGACATAGCCCCTCATCTTCTCCCAACTTTACATCTGTTTGCTAGAGCACTAATCTGAGTCTTTCATGAATTCTCTTCTTATTTCTTACTTATTCCTAATGCTTGTTGCAGCCCTAACCCCCATTGTGACTGTGTTTGGAGATAGGGTCTTTAGGAGATTCATAAGGTTAAATGAAGTCATCAGGGCGGGGTCCTAATCTAATAGGACTTGAGCATGCTCAGAGGAAAAGCCATGTGAGGTTAAAGAGGCCATCTGTAAGCCAGGAAGAGAGTACTCACCAGAATCTGATCCCTGCCAGAACCTTGATCTTGGATTTTCCAGCCTCCAGAACTATGAGAAAATAAAATTTTTGTTGTTTAAAAGACACACAGTCTATGGTATTTTGTTATAGCAGTCCAAGCAGACTAGGAGACCTGTTTCACACATATTCCTCCCCACCTCCATCCTTAACACTGACTGTGGCTATTTCCAAAACCAGAGATCCCATAATTCTGGAAAATTGCTAATTAAAAGCAAATATGACAATCAAGATGTGAACTCAGTCGGAGACAGAAATTTTACCACAGTGCTTACTGCTGGTCTGAACTTCTATGACCTAACAAATTTCTCAAATCATAGGATTTCAGTGCCAGGAAGGAAATATTGTTGGGTGTGTTCTAGAAATTGAAATAAATCTAAAGTGTGTATAGCCCCTACTCTGACAGAAATTGCATGTGGTAGATTGCAATTGGCATCCCACCTGTTGCCGGACTTGCTAAGGGAGGCGTATGTCCCACCTCCTTGTCCCCTCTTAATATCAAAATTAGTCATTGACTTGGTTCAGAGAAATATGAGCAGAAGTGAGAGCATGCAGTTTTTAGCAGAATCTTTAATAGCCCCTGTTGGTTTTGCCAGTTTTCTTGTTCATTTGCCTTTGTCAAGAGAATAGCATGTCCTGAGTAGGGCTGTTTCTCAGCCTAGATCCTGAAATGAGAAGATATATATATAGAAGAACCACAGTCAATCCATAGCCACTGAGCTGTGTTGGAAGAAGCTGAGACTTAGGACTTTGTTACCACAGCTGAACTTACCAAAAGACAACTGATGCTGAGTATTGTGAAGAGTCTGGAAAGCTAAGTCAGATCATGAAGGATCCTATACACTAAATGTTTAGACTTGATCTTATTGGCAAGAGGAAAAGCACAGAAAGGTTTTAAGGATGGGAATGTAAGCTTTACTTGTTCATTTTTGTTTAGTTATATTGAAGTAACAAGAGCAAATGATTCAAAAATTAAATACTAATAAACATTTTATAATGAAAAAGACTGGTACCCTATTAGACTCTTTCCCAAACACAGGTCTTATTTCCCAGTGGAAAAGAATTTTAATAATTCATCTTGCATGTTAGATCATATTTCCTCCATATTTCTTAAACATTTGTTCATAATGCTTTTTTGATTTATACGTTTTAAACATTATTGTTATTTTTTACTTAGATAGATGTGGTAGTTATTTGTTTTTAAATGGCTGTAAAATCTTTGACACTCCTCCTGTTGAGAGATGGGGTTTATGCTTCTTCCTCTAAAATCTGGGCAAACTTAAATGGCTTGGTTGTAACCAATGCATTGTAGCAGAATGTGCATGACTTCTGAGGCTAGTTTTGGCCACATGAAGATGTGTCTGTCAGATTTATTTTCTGTGGGGAGCCTAAATGAAAGACAAACTCAGTCTCTGCCTTCTGGATCCACCCCAGCCTTCATGTTGAGATGATGCTTCCCATGGGCTGCTCCCAGTCAGTAACTGAATATAGTAGGGACACTAAGGCAGGCCGGTTCCTACCAGATGTGGGACTCCTTTGACATGCATCTTTGGCTTAAAGACTTCCCATCAGCTTGTCTAATACCTTCCTGATTGTCCTGCAGTCAGAGACTCTGCCTATCCAAACTTCTTCCTTCTCTCCCTCCTTTATAAGAGTCAGACCTGCATTGACATCTGAAAATGCTCATTGCCTTCTCTGGCTTTCTCCTCTTTTTCCTTCACTGGTGTATGACCCAATAAATGTCTTGCACAACTAATTCCCATCTTGATGCTGTTCTTCAAACGACCCAAACTAACGCTCTAGGTCAGAAAAGGCAGTGTAGCTTTCTCCTTGTGTACAGGGCCCCCCTATGTTGAAGGTCTGATCCACCACATAAGAGGTCTGACCACCCTCACACTGTTGTTCTGGAAGGAAGCCCAGAGAATGAGGAACCATGTGAAGGGACGTCTAGGACCAGTCACCAGACATGGAAGAGGAGATGCAGCTCCGTGATTCCAAACCCCAGACATCATCACCCCCAGCTGTTTGGTTTTCCTATCTGAGGCTCTAGTCATTATATATTAAAGGGAAGCCATTTCTTCTGTGCCATGCTGGAATTTCTGACACACAGAATCATAAGCATAATATGTTTTTTAACTACTAAGTTGTGGTTGGTTATTTGTGGATTGTGAGTTTGATCCATAGAAACCTTTTGTGGCCTACTGTGAGGATGTGTCCTTTCTGGGAAATTTTGCAGTTGTATCTTTCAGGTACTCCAGGGGCAAACAGGAGGCTATGTCAGTTTTCAGGATGAAGTTTCTCAGAAAGTATAGATATGTTAACAAGTTCATGGCTACATGTATTTTTTCAACCAGAGACCTCTGCACCGGAGACCTTTACAACCAGAGAGCTCTACTGAAACAGTTCCGATGTTAGCTGATATGCTCATCACAGAATTTTTTTTTTTTGTAACTGGGTGTGTTTTCAGGCTATCTATTGGTGGACATGGAAGTAGTTACTACACTTGGTAATGGAAAGAACTTTTTGGTTTAAAATCGTTTTCTCTCAGAAATAATTATTCTGTTGTATCTTAGCAGTAAGTATTACTGTTGGGAAGTCTGATAATGATGAGGTTGGGCCTTTTTCTGAAATTCTGCCCTAGCTTGGGGTCTTCTCCTTCACTGTCCTACACCACCACCCCTTCCTTGTACAGATTTTTTTGGGAGCCTGCACTTAATTAATCACTTACACGCACCTCCAGTTCTCAGAGTTTGCTTCCTGGAATCACACCTAAGGTAGGTGGTGGACTCAAATGTTTTATTCTCTAAGAGAAAGGCATTTCAAAGAGGGATGCAGAAGCAGTTGAGGTGCAGAGAGGTCACTGAGTAGAGCCTTGATCCCTGAAGTATGTCCAGTTGGGGGAGGCTAAGAGCGTAAGGAGTTTTGTATGGGAGGGCCCAAGAAGTGCATTTTAAATAGAAAACATTGCAGAGTCTCTGCACCCTTCTTTCAGACATCTGCTTTTTTGGTGAAATTTTAGCTACTGCATCACAGAAATACCAACTACTGTCTCAACTTCTAGATAGCCTTTGAATTTAGATAGGTTATTGTCAATAAGGTAAATATATTACAAAATCTAATCAGATTATTCAGTCTTGGTTTTTATTTATCAAATAAAAGATCACAAGCTTCAGATACAAGAAATTTATAGAGACGCTTTCATATGCACCTAAACACCTACTATTTCATTTTCCTCAGGACACTAATCTTTGCATTTATCATCTTCGCTTTTTCATATGTTCAGACCCTGGCACCTTATCACAAATTCATAAGAACACAATAAAAACAATGCTTGCTTGTGTGTGTTTTGGAGCAAATCGTTACAACCTTCCAAGGGAGGAAAACATTCAAAGGTTCCACTTTCAACCGTGTTTTCAATAATATCCTTCATTTGCTGTTATCTTCCCTTTATTCTCAGTATTCAGAGTCGCATATGGAGATATTATTCCTTCTGTTTACCAAGGTTCCTGCTGTGCTCGAAAGCTAGTTCCTGACAGCTCACGGTCACTTCTGTGAGAAGAATCTAGGGCTCTCAAACTCTAAAATGCTTACCCAAGAGGAAAAATGCTTATATGTTTCATTTCTACCATCTTCCAACATTTCTACTGCTGATAAAATACAGAAAGAGGGCAAATGAGGGATAAGTTTCATGATAACCTTTCGGTGCTGGTGCAGACCTCCCGCTGGGATACATTACCCACCTAACAGGTGGTCTATTCTCCTCAAATACTACTGAGCTCGTGAACTTAAGCAAGAGCATATGACCCACTTCTCAGACCTGGGACTCAGAGCAGCAGGGTTCGTATAACCGTCTGAGAATCTCATGTTGAAAATCTTTTCTGTAATGTCTTTATTAACCTGTGCATCTGCTCTGCCCACTTAGAAATTTCTGTGGATGATGAAGGCTGAGATAACAGAATGAGCCTTCTGCTCCTCGTGTTTCCTAGGAACTCTCTCACCTGTGTCTGAAGGACTTCTAATGGGTTCTGATTATAAATCTAAGAAAACCATATTCACATCAAGAATTTGCGTTTGTAGTCTTTCCTTAGATTAGAACCATTTTTAGTGTTAGTTTCCTTTGAGATTTGATAACAAATACATGCTAAGGCTTCTCATTACAGGAGAAACGTATAGTTACTGTCAAATTTCCAAAGTGTTAGGAAAAGTGAGAATCTCTTCTTTGTAATAATTACATATAACAGTAATTAATGGTCTGGGACGTGTATGATTAAGGAGATTTCATACCTAGATTGTTCTGTAAGTCAATACACCTGAGTATTTCCAGTTTCTAAACATATCTACCTTCTTAATTCATATCAACTCCATTTCTTTTAAACTGTACCTCCAAGTATTTGAAGTTCTCCGAAGTTTATCTGTTTTATCCTCTTTCCAATTCACAAACAGAAGCCATGTCAAGGTAATTAACTGTGATAACCTATTTAGCATTAAGTTATTATAAGGGAACAAAGAGCACAAAAACTTTCCAGAAACACCCCCAAATTCTTAAGTTTCTAAATTAGAGCACATGTTGCCATCTTCCAACCTTCATTTTTTATTGTTTGAGTGAAGAAATATTTTCAATAAATTACAGTAACGAAAAAATCCAGAGATAGGCCTAATCATCATGTTTTAATTGCATAGATTATAAGTAAATACTTTTCAGCCAAAGATCTTCTATAATTTCAACTGTGCTAACACTTTCTGAAGTTGTACAGGATTTGATGACGTTGGGTCTACCAGAAAAAAAATCCACTAATTTTTGAGAAAGCCCTCAGCTTTTGGTTACATGACAATTCGTTGTCAATGTCTACTTCATAAGTTTGCTTCTTAATATTTTGATGTTCTATTGGTGAGGCCCTCCAGGGATATATTAATTTGGGTTGGAATATCCCAGATATTAAAAGAAATAAAATAAGGTTTCATCTTCAAGCACATTTTAGACATAGGTAAGTCAGTATTTAGAAATGCTCATAAAATAATGATAAAGAAGGCAACTGGGAGAAATGCCAGATAACGACGAGCCGTGTGTTTATACTGTGGTTTAAGTCGTCTGCACAGAGATCCTCAGTAACTTTGAATATCAGCACATCCTTCTTGCCTGGACTGGGAACGCTAAACTTTCTGTGTAACTACAAGAAAGCTAATCAATTCTGTGTGACAACATAAGCCAAATTAAAATAAAACCTTTTTTTTTTTTCTTTCTTTCTTTTTTTTTTTGTCTTCTGTGTTTAAAACATTGCTAGGGTTTTTAGGTGAGAGGAGGGGAAGTTTCCAAGTGGGAGCAAGAGAGACTGATTAGAAAAGTTGGTGTGAATTCTCTTATCCCAGATCTAAAAGAGGCAGGGAAATTGACATTTTATAATGAAACCGTCTAGGGTTTTTTTCCCCTCTGTATAAAATACTAGATCTGTTTTCCAGAGGAGAAAATAAGTTTCTGATATCTCTAGAAGTTTACCAAATTTAAAAATAGGTACAACATTTGAAACTTTAGATGAATATTGTTGTTGGCTTTTCTGTTAGATCTATTAGCTGTACCTTTGATATATTAAAACTTATTGTGACAGTAGAAGATGTCTTTCTAAAAAAGTTTTAATTTACATTAAAAAAGCTTTAAAAATAGTCCAAATATGAGGCCAAATTAAAACAATAAGTGAAAGTACTAAATGTCCGCTTTAAAATCTAAGTGTTCATATTCATACACATGTAGCTGATTCTCCCAATTTGAATGTATTTGAAGTTATAGCAAGTGAATTGTTTGAAATACAGTGTTTGAAAATCTAACTTTAAATGAGAAATTTGATGTCTCATGTTAGCATGAAATGCTGCCATTCCGCGGAGGAAAGAAGGAAATATACAGAGTTTGTTGCTAGCATGTACCAAAACTGGGACCTAATTTCCTTGCATTTTTGTTCAACGCTGTTCCAGTTGGAGGCATGAAGTGAGCTGGATGCATCATGTGAGGATGGCAGCTCCACAGGCATCCACGAACCTGCTAAAAGGCTTTGCATGTGTTTGTTTATTTTTGTGATTGTATTTCTCAGTTTACAGATGCTTATCCAGAACCAGCCTTCTACGCTGGCAAGCAAAAATGGATATACTTCAAATGTGTGTGTTCTAGTCATATTGACATACTTCAGTGGGAAATTAAAAACTATTGATGAAAGTGGGGGTCAGGGAATCTGGTGATTTTAAAAGGATAAGTACTAATCAGATATACTTGAATAAAATCTGACTACTGCTGAATGGATAATGGAATTAAATAACTGAGTGATAGAAAGTTATTGTGTAATATGAAAGCAATTTGTTATGGGAAAAGGTAGTGCCCATGTGTTAGAAGTGTGACTATGCAAATTAAGGAAAACATACTTTTCCTCTTCTGATCTCTGGCAGGCATATCTAGGCATAGCGAGCTTTCTCATATCATGTCCTCATTCCTTTTGGTTCATTTACGTTATTGTATAGACATAATCGTAAATAAGACTAAGCAACTGTAAGACATAGATAGGCATACATCAGCAGCAAATTTATGTACAGAAATGTTAAGAGGCTGGTTTCCTGGGGTGAAGATTTCCACAGGTTGGAAGGAAAATGCGGAGATAATAGGGCAAACTGGATGGACCAGCTGAAACATCTTAATAAAAACTTGGATAGTACTTTATTTTATAGCAATACACTGCTTTGTCTCACGTTTCTCATTTGTGATTTATTCTGTGATGTGAATCTTTTTTCTGAAATTTGTTAAGCTCTTGTTTTAGCCCTTCCACATGCTGGTCTCAGTTTTTCCTCCCAATTTTGTCCTTCAACATCAGCTCTGCCATCCCCTTCTCCATAAAAATGGATCTGATTAGTAGTTTCTTGACTTCTAACTTAGACCATTTCTGTCACTCATAAAATTTCTTCCCTTCTCTACCCTACTATATTTATTTAAGCCTTAGATGGACCGTATCCCATCTTCTTTGTGGAATCTTCTGAGAACTCTGGGCAGAATTGACTTATCTATTCTCTGAGTCCTCTACCCTGACCTTTTTTAGAGTGTGTGTAGTGTAGTGTGTTAATGGCCTGTTAGTGTGTTAGTTTTTTATTGCTGTCGTAACAAATTACCATGTATTTAGCAAAAACAGCACATTTATTATTTCGCTATTTGGTATGTCAGAATTTAAGGCACATGGTGGTAGTTTCACAGGTGTATACTTACCCCCAAATCATTGAGTTGTATACATGAAATATGCACATCTTCTTACATGTCAATCATACCTCAATAAAGTGGTGTAAAAAATAGTTCAGGCACAGAGTGACTCATCTGGTTTTCTGCTTAGAGTCTCCCGTAGCCAATATCAAGGGGTCAGCAGGGCTGCATTCCTTTCTGAAGGCTCTGGGCATGAATTTGCTTCCAGGTT
This sequence comes from Balaenoptera acutorostrata, assembly GCF_949987535.1. Taxonomy (NCBI): domain Eukaryota; kingdom Metazoa; phylum Chordata; class Mammalia; order Artiodactyla; family Balaenopteridae; genus Balaenoptera; species Balaenoptera acutorostrata. Next base: position 28,428,614 of record NC_080065.1, on the reverse strand, counting down.
CACACAAATCGTTCACAGAATTCAGACCCACAGAGTGGCCGTAGGACTGAGGTTGCCATTTCCTTGTCGGATGCTGGCCTAAGGTCTTTCTCAGCTTCTAGAGGCCCCTGTGTTCTTTGGTGGTTGGTCTCATTCCTCCATCTTCAAAGGTTGAGTCCTTCTCAAGCTTTGTATCTCTCTGACTTCCTCTTCTGCAGCATCTCTTCTGCCTCCAGTCAGAGAATTTTCTCTGCCTTTAAGGGTTCATATGATTAGATTGGACTTACCTGGATAATTCAGGATAATGTATGTATTTTCAGAACCATAATCTTGTTTTCATATCTTGGCTATTGTGAATAAGGATGTAATAAACATGGGAGTGCATATATCTCTGCTAAATCCTGTTTTCATTTCCTTTGGGTATATATCCAGAAGTGGAATTGCTGGATCATATGGCAGATTTATTTTTAATTTTTTGAGGAGTCTCTACGTATTTTTTCTTTTTTTTAGTTGAAGTATAATTAATTTACAATGTTGTGCCAATCTCTGCTGTACAACGAAGTGACTCAGTTATACACAGAGACATTCTTTTTTCATATTCTTTTCCATTATGGTTTATCACAGGATATTGAATATAGTTCCCTGTGTTATACAGTAGGACCTTGTTGTTTATCCATTCTCTATATGATAGTTTACATCTGCTAATCCCAAACTCCCAGTCCTTCCCTCCCTCATCCCACTCCCCCCTTGGCAACCACAAGTCTGTTCTCTGTGTCTGTGAGTCTGTTTCTGTTTTGTAGAGAGGTTCACTGTGCCATATTTTAGATTCCACATACAAGTGATACCACATGGTATTTGTCTTTCTCTTTCTGACTTACTTCACTTAGTATGATAATCTCTAGTTGTATCCATGTTGCTCCAAATGGCATTATTTCATTCTTTTTTATGGCTGAGTAGTATTCTATCATATATGTGTACCACATTTTCTTTATCCATTCATCTCTCGATGGACATTTAGGTTATTTCTATGTTTTGGCTATAGTGAATAGTGCTGCTATGAACATAGGGGTGCATGTGTCTTTTTGAATTATAGTTTTGTATGGGTATATGCCCAGGAGAGGGATTGCTGGATCATATGGTAATGGTAATTCTATTTTTAGTTTTCTGAGGAACCTACACCCTGTTTTCCATAGTGGCTGTACCAACTGATATTCCCACCAACAGTGCAAGAGAGTTCTCTTTTCTCCACACCCTCTCCAGCATTTGTTATTTGTAGACTTTTTAATGATGGCCACTCTTATCAGTGTGAGGTGGTATCTCACTGCAGTTTTGATTTGAATTTTTCTAATAATTCGTGATGTTGAGCATCTTTTCATGTGCCTACTGGCCATCTGTCTGTCTTCTTTGGAGAAGTGTCTATTAAGGTCTTCTGCCCATTTTTTAAAATTTTTATTTATTTATTTTAACATCTTTATTGGAGTATAATTGCTTTACAATGGTGTGTTAGTTTCTGCTTTATAACAAAGTGAATCAGCTATACATATACATATATCCCCATATCTCTTCCCTCTTGTGTCTCCCTCCCACCCTCCCTATCCCACCCCTCTAGGTGGTCACAAAGCACTGAGCTGATCTCCCTGTGCTATGCCCATGTTTTGATTGGGTTGTTTGATTTTTTGTTGTTGAGTTGTATGAGCTGTTTGTATATTTTGGACATTAAGCCCTTGTGTGTCACATCATTTGCAAATATACTCTCTCATTCAGTAGGTTTTCTCTTTTCTTTTTTTTTTTTTTATTGGTTTCCTTTGCTGTGTAAAAGCTTGTAAGTTTGATTAGGTCCCATTTGTTTATTTTTGTTTGTATTTCTATTGCCTTGGGAGGCTGACCTAAGAAAACATTTGTATGATTTATGTCAGAGAATGTTTTGCCTATGCTCTCTTCTAGGAGCTTTATGGTGTCATGTCTTGTGTTTAAGTCTTTAAGCCATTCTGAGTTTATTTTTGTGCATGGTGTGAGGGTGTGTTCTACCTTTACTGATTTTACAAGCTGTCCAACTTTCCCAGTGCCACTTGAGGAAGAGACTGTCTTTTTCCCGTTTTATATTCTTGCCTCCTTTGTTGAAGATTAATTGACCATAGGTGTGTGGGTTTATTTCTGAGCTCTCTGTTCTCTTCCATTGATCTGTATGTCTGTTTTTGTACCATTACTACACTGTTTTGATTATTGTGGCTTTGTAGTATCGTCTGACATCTGGAAGGGTTATACCTCCTGCTTTGTTTTGTTTTTTCCTCAGGATTGCTTTGGCAATTCTGGGTCTTTTATGGTTCCATTTAAATTTTGGATAATTTGTTCTAGGTCTGTGAAAAATGTCATGGGTATTTTGATAGGGATCACATTAAATCAGTGGATTGTTTTGGGTAGTATTGCCATCTTAACAATATTAATTCTTCCAGTCCAAGAGCATGGGATATCTTTCCATTTCTTTGAATCTTCTTTAATTTCCTTTAGTAATGTTTTATAGTTCTCAGCATATAAGTCTTTCACCTCCTTGGTCAGGTTTATTCCTAGGTATTTTATTTTTTTGGTGCTATTTTTAAAAGGTATTGGTTTTTTGCATTCTCTTTCTGACATTTTATTGTTAGTGTAAAGAAATGCAACCAATCTTTGAATGTTAATCTTGTATCCTACTATCCATATTGCTTTCTATAGTGGTTGGATCCATCAACAGGTGAATGGATAAAGGAGTTACACACAAACCCACACACACAGACACACAGACACACAGACACACAGACACAGAATGGAGTATTATTCAGTCATGAGAAAGGACATCCTGGCATTTGTCACAACATGGATGGACCTTGAGCACATACAGTATACTTAGTGAGATAAGTCAGCTAGGGAAACAAAAGTACTGTAGGATACCACTTATATGTGGATTCTAAAGAAGCCAAACTTAAAATCAGAGAGTAAAATGGTGGCTACCAGGAGATGGGGACTGGGGGGATAAGACAGACACTGTTTAAGGTGCAAGTTTGCAATGAATAGTAAATAATCCCTACAGATCTAATGAACAATACTGTATAGTGAATATAGACAATGATAGTATACTATAATCACCAAGTTTGCTGAGAGACTAGAACTTAATTATTCCAGCCACTATAAAGAAAGGATAATTATGAAATATGCTAGAGGTGCTAATTATCACTACAATGGCAATCGTATTACAATATATAAATGTACCAAATTAACATGTTGTACACCTTATATTTACACAATATTATAAGTCAAATATATTCATTAAAAACATTTTTTAAAAGGATCGGAATCTTAATTACATATGAAAAATCCCTTCTCAGCAGTAACCAGGTTAGCATTTGATGGAATAACTAGGGGACAGAGAATTCTTCCTATCACAGCCATTACCACACAGTTGGCTTCTATCCTTTATTACCTCGCTTTGGCCGTGGTAGTATCTTTTTGAATTGTCTTTCCACACTCCCTTGTGGTGTTCTTGGTGTGAATTAAATTGTGCAAAGGAAATCCTTCATGTAGATTTGAAAAGTACGAGTTAGAGAAAGATGCTATTCATATAGTGCTATAGCGCCTTGAGAATCAGCTAGTAAAGTAATTGTTATCCTGATGCAGATTTCAGTGTTTATTTCTAGCTTCCTAGGTGTCAAGAAACAGTGGGGGTTGCATTGGCTTCTTGATTTGACTCCATATTCCTTGATTTATGCTGAGTCTTTAGCTTTGTCTTGTTCAGGGTGCTACAGCAGTGGTGGCAGATGTAGGCCATAATGAACAGTCCCCAGTGATGGTTTCAAAGGAAGTAGCTCCCCTGATGAGCCGGTTCTCTATTCTTGGAATCTTTTTAAGAGGCTCAGGCTTGAACATGCTTCTTTATTTCCTGTAAGGTTTTATAAGAGCCTATTTCTCTGTGTTCTTCTTTATGCTTAAAACATAGCAATGGCTTATGGTTCCTGCACTGAACCCTGCCTGACATAGTATTTGATCCCAGGAATAAGTGCCACATAATAGATCCTTAAAATATGTGGCTTTGGTTTAGTGGTTAGTTAACAGATGTAGGGAAATGATGCTGCAAGTTAGGACCTTGTGAGGCTTTGGCCAAACATTTGTAAAATTGTCATCTACAGTGACCTGGAAGGAAAATGTTCCACAGTGCCTACAGCTTTGAGGGAAATTGTTATATAGAGCCGTAATGTTGGCATATCATACCTGTTTCTAGCTGTATTTAACAAAGTATTATATAAAAACCGACCATCTGTCACAGGCAAGAAGTTTTAGGTGTGTAGACAGGGAGAGAAAGATATGGAAAGGTCCACAAATTTGGGGCTTCACAGCGTTAAAAAATCTATGGCTGGGCTTCCCTGGTGGCGCAGTGGTTGAGAATCTGCCTGCCAATGCAGAGAACGCGGGTTCGAGCCCTGGTCTGGGAAGATCCCACATGCCGCGGAGCAACTCGGCCCGTGAGCCACAATTACTGAGCCTGCGCGTCTGGAGCCTGTGCGCGGCAACGAGAGGCCGCGATAGTGAGAGGCCCACGCACCGCGATGAAGAGTGGCCCCCGCTTGCCACAACTAGAGAAAGCCCTCGCACAGAAACGAAGACCCAACACAGCCATACATACATACATACATACATACATAAAAAAAAGAATGTAAGCAGACAAGAATATCATTAAAAAAAAAAAAAAAAAAATCTATGGCTACCTTTGTGCCCAGAGAATTAGGTGTTAAAGCCAATCAAGTAAGCCAGTAAAATAAGACAGAGTTAACGTAATTGTTAAGTCCAGAAAAGAAGTTTGGATATGGTTATTGGCATATGGAACCAACTGCAAGCAGATAGATCAGATGCTTAATATATTTTGAGATAGTCAAGTTACCAAAGAAACCATAAAAAAGCCTGTGTTTTTTCAATTTCAAAAGCAACCTTCAAGTTTCCAATGACGAGCTAGGAGAAAATAGCCTCTAGGGAGAATCCACTCTATAACATCCATTTCTTATATGTCCCCAAGGGATGAAGGAGAAGAAATACCTCTAAGAGGGCAAACCATGGCAACAGAAGAAACTGGAAAGGTGTTACTCTCAGAATGCTGAGGTACAATTTATATGAGGAACCCATTTCATTGCCAGGAAAGGAGTTTTGCAGTTCTAGCCCACCAGGATTTTTTTTCACTAGTGACCAACTATCACTGAGAATCCTTAATGCCTTTCCTTTTTTTGAATGGTAATTTTAATTATATTTATCTTGTTCCTATTCCTTCATGTATCTCTCAATTAAAGACTTTATTCTGAAATCACATAGGTAAAATGAATTATTTAAAACCTTAGTTTAAGTGTATTTAAAAAAATTCATTGGGAACAATGAAAGTGATCAGTTTTATTTCTTAGTTATGTTTCTACATTAGAAACATTGCAATTTTATACTCAATTGCGTAATTTATACAATGGTTAAATTATCCATTTCCCGATGTAACCAACTTAGAGTTATGAATAAATTTTAATGAATGCCTTGAATTATTTTATGATTTTCATATTCTGCCAAATTTCTGTAGTTTGTATAAATGATGCCAAATGTTTCCCCCTTATTCCCTAAATAATTAAGAAATAGCGATAAAGAGATCTAGCCTTTAGGTGAATCCAAACATCATTAGAATGTAACAGAATTTTTAGCTATTTGCATATTAGATGATACCATCTTGATTATTTGCTGGTTTTCACAAGTTAATTTTTTTGTCACAAACTGCAGGAATCAAGATGCAGTCTTTGATGCAGTAAGGGTAAATTGATAGGAGATTTTATACACCCATAACTTTTGGGAACTTGAAAAAACTTACTTTTATTATGGTGATGTCATACTCATATCTTCTTTAAAAATCCTTTAAATCTATTATAGAAGTTAATAAAAATAATATCTATAACATATTTATCAACTACAATGTTCTAGGCATTCTGTTAGGCATACTTAATATGTTATATATAATCTACCAGTACATAAATATTATTTCAAATAACATAGTAAAAACAATTTAATAATTTCTAGAGGTACAATATGAATTTTCAAAATGAAACAAACATGAAGAATGAGAGTGAATAGGAATGAGAAAACATTAGAAAAGATAAGAATGGTTTTTACTTGTAGAGAAAATACATTGTTTGCTTTTCTGTAAGGTACCACCACATACATAGAAACTTGTGCAATAAACCCCCATGAGTTACAAAACACTATCAACATTTTGTCAATTATAATTTATCTATCCCTTCCAACTTTCTCCATACTCCTTTAAGGGAAAAAAATCTAGATGTCTTGATCACATCGCTAGGCCAAATTTAGTGAAGTGATACTTTATAGAAGGAATTGGTTATCTCTATTTTCATATACGTAACGTGCAAAAATTTTGAGAATTTTTGAAGTTATTTGCAATTGAAATTCACCCTTTTTCTTCTTTCCTAGTAATTTTACAGTTAATTATAGTCAATATCCTTCCTTCTTCAGTGTTTACATTTGAATATTTCCTGTTGCTGTGGAGTGTGTCACTTGAACAGGAAAAGTCTCACTCCAACTCCAATCCTATGCTTCTAGAATCCCAGGAAGAGGGAAGCTCCACTTAAGTTAAAGGCGTTCTACTAATTTCTTAGGAATTGGGGAGGTTTTCTCACTTGAGTAGGGTCAAAGGGTCTGAGTAAAAGTAAATATATGTATTTACTTTCAGTTTGCATTCCAATAATTATGGCGTAAAGGAAAGATGTTACTTCAACTTGTAAAATATATGTTTAGTTATATCAGTGATTCATTCATTCATTCCAAAAAATATTTATTGGAATCCTGCCAAATTACATGATCAAATACAGTTAATTTAACCATAGTTCATGTGCCATGTAGTGCCAACTAAGTATGTTGAAAGATATGTATCACTGACTGAGCCAACTGACTAAATTAAAATTGGGGTGAAAAACTATACAGATTCTATGATAATTCAGCTTTATTTTCCCATATTTGTGCTATTGAAGCCTATGGCCACTGCTAAAACCCCAAAGGAGTGAGAGCATTTTCCCTTTTCCCTCTTTGAGTCTCAATTCAGGTTTATTCTTTAGTGAGAGGAAAGAATTTCTGATCAGCATACTGCAGCCTTGAGCACAGCTGGCATCTGCAATACTTTTGTGCATGTCCAAGAGCCATGCAGAGAAGTGACATACCAGGGACTTAGACATGATTTCTCTACTCCCTGTAGAAGTCTGAACTCAGCACAGTGGCACAGGGCCCAAAAGGGAGCTGAAGGAAAGTCATTTCTGCGCACATACGTAAATCTGCACCTGGGTTTTCATCACAAGATTTAGATTGGTCTAGTGTCTGATTTCTTGGATCGAAGTATCAAGTCATTTTTTTTTTTTCTGTAATTACTATTGTGACCATAGCATTTGCTGCAAGGATTGAATTCACATTACTCCCCATAGGCAAGTCTAAGGATTTGTTTATTGATGGTTGTTTAGAGAGGAAAAAAAAAAAATCCCTGTGCATTCAGGATTGTGGTTTGTAAATGCTGTACCAGTGTCATTCATTGTTCTCCAGTTTCCCTGGTGAGGAAGAAATTTCATTTGGGTGTAATTTTGTCAGAGCTCTGGGAAGTGCATACCACTTCTGACATGTGAGACATCACAGCTCTGGGAAAGAGCTGATTACCAAGTCATATTTGTTATGGTTTTCCAGGTGGCTGGGTATTTCTAAAGCATCCTGCCTCTCATACAGCTGTACTCACACTGTTTCTTTAGAAGACTGAGTCTACACTACACAACAGCAGGCAAAGAAATGCTACCATTTATATAGAAAATTTATGCTTCATAATAAGGAGAATCAGAAAGGCAGTAGAGTGCAGTAGTTCCACTCAGTGGTTACATTGGATTATCCTTGAACCATTCATTCTTCCAACAGTGTTATTGTGGACAACTTACTAAATGTTTAAAGTCTAATTTCCATAATCTGTAAAATGGGGTTACCAAGACCTCCCTCATAGGCATCATTTTATACTGTTTAAAGTTTTTTCAATGTATGTAAAGCATTTATCTCAGTATCTGTCACGTAACTACCTTTCAGTAATTAGTAGTTCTTACTGATGCATTACATAGTTCTAAAATGTTTCAGATCTGGCATAAAATCTAGTTATGTATGCTGAAGAAATAAGAAATTTATAAGGATTTGGAATACCTATTCATTTCCTTTGTAAAGCCAGTTTTCACTCATTTGCATTCTTCATTTTCCAGGAAAGGGGTGTATCATATCTGTAGTCTACATGGAGCATCGACGCATTCCATTCTCTGGTCTTTCTCAAATAAAAACCTTACAGACAAGGGGAAAATTTTTGTTTACTTCTTCTGCTCAAATTGCAGGCTACAGTTACTTTTAAATTACTCCCTTTGATAAATAGAAGAGCAGATTACTAAAATTTTAGCAAAGAAATGCACCACAGAAAGATCCTTTTTCACCAACGTACTAGAGAAATGGAAATAAAAACAAAAATAAACAAATGGGACCTAATAAAACGTAAAAGCTTTTGCACAGCAAAGGAAACCATAAACAAGACAAAAAGAGAACCCTCAGAATGGGAGAAAATATTTGCAAACGAAGCAACTGACAAAGGATTAATCTCCAAGATTTACAAGCAGCTCATACAGCTCAATATCAAAAAAACAAACAACCCAATCAAAAAATGGGCAGAAGACCTAAATAGACATTTCTCCATAGAAGATATACAGATTGCCAACAAACACATGGAAGGATGCTCAACATCACTAATCATTAGAGAAATGCCAATCAAAACTACAATGAGGTATCACCTCACACCAGTCAGAATGGCCATCATCAAAAAATCTACAAACAATAAATGCTGGAGAGGGTATGGGGAAAAGGGAACCCTCTTGCACTGTTGGTGGGAATGTAAATTGATACGGCCACTATGGAGAACAGTATGGATGTTCCTTACAAACCTAAAAATAGAACTACCATACGACCCAGCAGTCCCACTACTGGGCATATACCCTGAGAAAACTGTAATTCAAAAAGAGTCATGTACCACAGTGTTCACTGCAGCTCTATTTACAATAGCCAGGACGTGGAAGCAACCTAAGTGTCCATCGACAGATGAATGGGTAAAGAAGATGTGGCACATATATACAATGGAATATTACTCAGCCATAAAAAGAAACAAAATTGAGTTATTTGTAGTGAGGTGGATGGACCCTAGAGTCTGTCATACAGAGTGAAGTAAGTCAGAAAGAGAAAATCAAATACCGTATGCTAACACATATATATGGAATCTAAAAAAAAAAAAAAAAAAGGTTCTGAAGAACCTAGGGGCAGGACAGGAATAAAGACGCAGGTGTAGAGAATGGACTTGAGGACACAGGGAGGGGAAGGGTAAGCTGGGACGAAGTGAGAGAGTGACATGGACTTATATACACTGCCAAATGTAAAATAAATAGCTAGTGGAAAGCAGCTGCATAGCACAGGGAGATTAGCTCGGTGCTTTGTGACCACCTAGAGTGGTGGGATAGGGAGGGTGGGAGGGAGACGCAAGAGGGAAGAGATATGGGGATATATGTATATGTATAGCTGATTCACTTTGTTATACGCCAGAAACTAACACACCATTGTAAAGCAATTATACTCCAATAAAGATTTAAAAAAAAAAAAAAAAGAAGTAGGAGCTTTATTGAAGCAATCACTGAAAGATCAGATCAAACCATTTGTTAAATTGCTATCATTACTATTAGTTTTGATATGTTGACATGTAGTGTAGGGTGTCTGGAACTTGACTTTATTGATGGGGTTAGTGGTAATTTACTTTCACAGCGCCTTGCTTGTTCAATGAATTTAGAACTAGAAAGCTTACATTTGCTTCTGTAAACCTGTAAATCCGTGTGAGTGTTTAAACGTTGAGCACTTAAATACAATTAACTGATTGGCAAGAATTTGGCCAGCTTTGATTTCAACAACCATATTTATTGTGGGTTTCCAGTTGGAATTGTACTGTATCATACTGAATGGTATCGATCAAGTCAGTTGGGTGATTGGCATGAACCCTCTGGAAATAACTCACCTCATACCCAGCTTTTCTTAATGCTAGATCGTTTATCATTGTGTAGCATGGATATCTGGGATTATTTTGCTTCTTTTTTAAATGATAGACAGTACTCTATTTAAATGAATAGAACAGTTAGAGGAAATTATCAAACTTTCCTCTCAGATAATCTGGGAGGTCCTTACCAAAATTACTGACCAGTCCTGAATAAGGAGTAAGTAAATGTTATGGAAATTATGATTTAAATTATATAACCAATCGTTATTTCAGATTTGAAGTCTAATGTAAATGTAGTATCAAAGGGCGAAAGGAAGGATCAGAATTTCACAAAAAAGTAAACAAATGAGCTAACTTCAAATAATTTTATTAGTTTCAATTACTTAATATTTGAATATTATATTTCACCAAACCATTTTATAGCCTATTGATATATTGGGGAAATTTAGAGAATATAGTTGCTGATCATCTTCTTTTTGAAAAAAGAAAATCTGGAACTTAAATCCTCATCTTTAACTTGGAGAATATAGTGCCCAACTCATAGGATTGTTGAGTGTTAAATGAGAAAACACAGATCAGGTGCCTGAGAGATGGGTACAGAGAATGTTATTTTTCTTTTTCCATTTCCACTGTTGCACTTTATCCTTAAAACATCAGGGTTCATATTTTTTTAATATTTACCTCATCACCCAAAATGAACACTACACCAAGAAACAGAAGTGGAAACAACAACAACGACAACAAATGTGGTGGGTGATTAAAGCCCAAAAGAAGGTAACTTATGCATAGAAGATACAACTGAACTTCCTCCTGAGTATACAACCTTCCCAGCTTGAAACACTTTCATGAATGTAGTTCAGTTTTACATTAACAAAAAGTAGAGAAGGCAAAGTTAAATTCAATTTAAGGGATTACTAGAAGAGCATACATCAGACTGAACCTGATTTTAATGCTAGAATGTACCTGTGTCCAGATAAGTTTTCAGATTTTAAGGATCTCCCCTCCCTTCAACCAGTGATTATTTGATATTAGGATTTAGGGACATTTTAAGACAGCCCTGCTAAATTTTCAGCAGAGGAAGGTTGAGTAAGAAATAGACTAAGAATCATTTTAAAGCCTGGAGGACATCAATCATAATTTGTTCTAGTAATTAAATGATTTTTATTCTTTCTTTAAGGAAGCACCATAGAGGCTAGAGTCTATAGACTATGAGGGTCTACAGAAAATTCTGGGCAACCTACAACCGCCCAAAGGTGCTCAAAGGTAGACTGGGCCAGAACTGGGTTTAGAGTACAGTGGATCCCCAGGCAGTAAGGGAGGACCAGGGCTGACAGGCAGGAGGAAGCCTGATAAAAAGCTGACTCAGGTCCCTTTTTTTTTTTTTACTGATTTATTTCACTCGGGGACTTCTCAGAGCTTTAAAATGCAGCTGGGTATTGTGGATTTCCAAGAAGGGAATCTAGGATGCTATACTACCTAAATTTGACCACGAAATGATTTTATTTTCTGAATGCCTATTAATGTCTTATAGAATTAGTTATTCTTTTTTGGGACACAACTGTTAAAATATGGACCTAAGAAGTTCAAAGCCCCTTAAGAGAAATCCTTTCTACATCTTCTTGGCCTCTTGATGCTCCTAAAACTGGAGGAGATTTTGCACCTCTTTGGGGATCCCAGTGAGATATGAGCCATAATTAAATGATAGCAACATGAAAATAAATATCAATGTATTAATAAAATATCTAGTATGAATATAAAATCTATCTTTCATCATTCCTATGGATGAATTCAAGTGGAATACACTATCAGTCAGTCAAGTCAGCTTTATAAAATTGATGAGGTACTAAGAATAGGTTTGACTATTGGTTGAATTATGTTTAAAGAAAACAAGAACTAAGTTGAAATATGCCTTAATTGTCCACTTGCATCTTTTTAAAACTTATACATTCCTCACGGATATATAAAAAGTAAGATAATAAGACAGTTTTGAAATAAGTATACTATATTTTCCCTGAGAAAACTATGTATATATGCATATCTCTATTTAAATGTTCTTCTATCTATACAATTTTCAGGAAAATTTAAGGACATGACATCAGTTTTATTAAAGGACATTTAAGCTGAAGTATGTGGAGCTATTTGAATAATTAGAACAAAAAATTATTCAGAATTTCATTTCAAAATATGGGCAGTTGTTTTGGTTGTAAGAGAATAATGCTCTGGAGGGCTGAGTGGCCCTGCCAGAACCGAACACATTTGAGAAATCTCAAGGAAAGCTTCATCCTCCAGAGATTTTCCGTTTGCTTTTCACTTCAAAGCAGTCAGGCTCAGCATCTTGATAATAAGCCAATGTGAACATCCAAACATGTGTGGTTTCTCTCTTCACGTACTCAGTCCTTTTGTCGGTATGTCAGACCATGGCAATGTAAATCATAAAGACAAGATTGCCCTTTTACTTATGTTTTAACTTCAGCACATCCCTCGCAGAGTCAAATGATCATATTTATGTTACTTGTCCATGGAATTAAAGAAATAACTATTTAAAGCTGGATGGGATCATAGAATCTGATTTTGCTGCTTTACAGAGAATAAATGGGGGCACGGAAATGTCCAGTAACTTGCCTAATGCCACACAGTGGGTAAGCAGATCAGCTCCGGTCCTGTCTCATGTGTCCCTCTTCTCTCCTGTCATCTGCTGCTTACTGGCCATCTGCCTTCACAGCAGCACTGTGCCAGGCTCTGTGCCAGAGGATGCTAAATTCGAACATGATGTGATCCTGGTTTGTCCTAGAGTAGCTAAGGGTATATTTTTTCACCAAACGTTTTTGAGTGGCATAGTAAGATCATTTATTTATAATGATTAAAATTCAAAGAGTTTCATATGTATGTTTGCTTATGCAAGAATACAAAGGACATAAAGTTAAAATAATTTTGCTAGTGTATAATGTCTAAAGAGTTAAAGTAACTTAAGAGTGATTTCTTTCCAATTTACTTTTTTGTTGAAAATGTTTAATTGGATGGATTTGTATCTGTATCTATATCATCTGTATCTATATCCATACCCATTATCATTAGTCTTTCAACCATTTGAGAGCAAGCTGTAGATGTAATGCTTCTTTACTCCTAAATCCTCAAGTGCGAATTTCCCCTAAAGGAGTATACTTTTTTCATTACTCCATAAAACCCTCTGAATAGGAAAACCAACTTTTTAGGTCAACCCAGGACACAGTCATACAAGATCAAAATTTTTTATGTAATGTATAATCAGTAAGTATATACTTGCATTTTTTTAAAAAAGATTTATTTATTTATTTATTTATTATTTATTTTTTTGGGCTGTGTTGTGTCTTCGTTTCTGTGCGAGGGCTTTCTCTAGTTGCGGCGAGCGGGGGCCACTCTTCATCGCGGTGCACGGGCCTCTCACTGTCGCGGCCTCTCTTGTTGCGGAGCACAGGCTCCAGACGCGCAGGCTCAGTAGTTGTGGCTCACGGGCCTAGTTGCTCTGTGGCATGTGGGATCCTCCCAGACCAGGGCTCGAACCCGTGTCCCCTGCGTTGGCAGACAGATTCTCAACCACTGCACCACCAGGGAAGCCCCCATATTGTTATTTTAACATAAATATAGGAAAAATAGCTGTTTATTTGAAATTATGTTTTATTCTGTATTTACTTTTTGTTACATAAATGCTATTATTTAAATAGGACTAGTTAACAGTGGCAGTTAGTAGTAATTGGTATTACTAATTAAATCAATTATAAAGAAAGAAAAATATAACAATATTTTAGCATGCTTCCACTTCTGTCTTTTGATACAGCAATTTATTTAACCTAATTTTAAAAATATTTACTTGATATTTATAGTTTGTAGGCTATATTATTGGATATTCTTAAAATAGGTAAATGTGTTTTTAAAAGGAGAATGTGAAAACAATAAGGCCAATTAAATAGGCATCATCTAATACTTAATAAAAATAACAATGACTTTTTTTTCCTTCACATGGTGCAGTAGGATATTTTCACTCTTTTATATGGTGGTAGAACTGAATACCATCAAACAGAACATTCACTTTGTCTTGTAGCTCCACTTTGGTCAAGCCTATATTACACTCACCCCTGTGTCAGTCCAACGTGATGGCATCAAGCTAAGTATACTCTCAACAGAAGCATTTGATCATGGAATACTTAGAATTTTCTGAACTAATGTTAATTTTTTTAAAAACAGTTTTTATTGAAGAAAAATTCACATAACACAAAATTACCATCTTAAAGTGTACATTCATGATGTTGTATGACCATAATCTCTCTCTGGTTCTAAAATATTTTCAACATCCCGAAAGGTAACCCTCTACCCATTAAGCAGTCCCCTCACCATTCCTTCTTCCCCCAAGCCCCTGGCAACCACTAATCTGCTTTTTGTCCCCATAGATTTATCTATTCCGGGATATATCACGTAAATGGAATTATATAATGTGAACTTTGTGTCTGATTTCTTTCACTTAATGTTTCAGGGTTCATCTATGTTGTGGTAGATATCAGCACTTTATTCATTTTTTATGTCTGACTACTATTCCATTGTTTAGATGCACTGCATTTTGTTTATACGTTCATCTGTTGATGGCCATGTGGGTTGTTTCCACTTTTTGTCCATTGTAAATAGTGCTGCTATACAGATTTGTGTATATGTTTTTGCTTGAATACCTATTTTTTAATTTTTGGCTAGTGAACCTAGGATTAGAATTGCTAGATCATGTGGTAATTTTGTGTTTAGCTTTTTGAGGGAACACTAAACTGTTTTCCACAGTAGCTGAACCATTTTAAATTTCTACCAGCAATGTCCAGTGATTCCAGTGTCTCCACATTCGTGCCACCATTTTTTACTTTCAGTACGATTATTATTATCGTTGCCATGCTAGTGGGTGTGAGGTGGTATCTCATTGTGGTTTTGATTTGCAAATGATATGACTAATCATATCACACATCTTTTCATGTATTTGTTGGCCATTTTTGCAATTTTCTTTGAAAAAAGATGTCAACTCAAATTCTTTATTTCTAAACTAGATTTTTTTGTTGTTGAGTTTAAGACTTATTTATTTATTCTGGATACCAGACCTTGTCAGATATATGATTTGCAAATTTTTCCTCCCATTCTTGTGAGTTACCTTTTACTCTCTTGATAATATCCTTTGATGTACAAAAGTTTAAATTTTATCAAGTCAAACTTATCCATTTTTTAGTTGTTTCTTGTAATTTGGGTGTCATATCTGAATCCACTGCCAAATTCAAGATCATGAGTACATACCACTATATGTCCTTCTAAGAGTTTTGTAGTTTTACTTCTTATATTTAGGTCTTTGACAGATCTTGTGTTAATTTTTGCATATGGTGTGAGGTAAGGTTAATACTTAGAATTTTACTTATTAGTAACAGCAGGTTTTTAGACTGGTAGGAATTAGCTTCCAGCTCCTCAAAAATGTCCAACCTCTGTGTATCTACAAGCTTATTCGGGTAGATCAGCTATTTTTCAATCATGTCTTTTGCATCTATAAATTCATCATACAGACTATCCATGTCTACACTCTGAAGCTCATAAGATAAACCTCTCTTTCTTAGGGAAAATGGTTTTAAAGCAGAGATGATTTGAATTGTGAAACTGAAGGTGGATTTCAAATGAGTTATATTTTTAGTAAAGAAATTGAGAAAGTCCTTTTAAAATTGGCTGCACCTTTTTTGGTGGCTGTTTTGAGTTCTGAAGCAATCTTACATCTAAAAATTGAGGCTCTTTTTTTTTTTTCTTTGGCTATATAGTTTTGTCATAACCTGCATATAACATTGAACAACTAAGATTCGGTCAGTCCGTAATTTTCTCCTCTTTATAACCTCTTCAAATATCAACAAATAATTTTGGAGAAATAAAACATAAATTTTTGTTTTACTGAAATCTTTTAATGATTCTCATTCACAATGTATTTCCACATTAGAGAAGAACGTTCTTCGTGTCTCACATTTTGAAAATACTATGGCACAATTGGCCAACATTTTAACTTAAAAAATATTTCTGACAATGATAGCCATTTTGTAGGCACATGTCTAGGGAGACTGTCTTCTTCAATTTCTATAAAATGAAAGTCTCAAAAAGTGCTTCTGAATGTTTTGAGAAAACTGAAAATGACAAAAATATTATGAAAGCTTCAATATCACAGGCAGGAAAATCACACCCATTTTAACAGTGTTATGTACACAGTATGAAAGATATTCAGAAGAAAATATCATTTTCTTTGGTAAGGAGGTTATAGACTGAATAGAATTTGCCAAAATTTATATTTGAACTGTCTGGTGAATATACAAATAGATGAACAAAGTCTAATTTGTATTTGGGCAGATATTAATGATTCTTTGTTATATGTTTTCTCAAGTTGCCTTAAAATCTTCACAGATTTCAAGACTATACTTTGATAATCCATTATAAAAATCAAAGTACTTGAGAGCTGGGAGTAGGGGCATTTTTTGTTGTTGCTATGATGCTATGCATCACTTAGACTAGAAAGCATGGTCCTTGGTATGATCTGACAGAATCAGCTCTTCACTGTAAAGGGCTAATGCATCTGTTATCAAAATCTCTTTGTTGTTCACCCACAGGACAATGTGGTTACAGCCTCTGATACAGGTAATGTAAATTTACTTAGTTTCATAGATCAGTTAAGGAAACCATACAGTAATTTGTTAATGTGGTATGCCCAAGTTAATTCAGTGCTGCTATTTCCAGTTAAGCATTAGTGACCTTTTGGTAGATACACACTTTTGATTGGTTTAGAAAAACTTGCCTGTCTTATCCTATACTCATTAGACTCAGTATTCAGGGACTTCCCTGATGGTCCAGTGGTTAAGACGCTGCACTCCCAATGCTAAGGACATACTCAGTATTCATATGTATTTTCACAGCTCTTGCTCCACTGTGCTTACTACCCAGTTAATTTCTATATATTGTGCAGTATGCTCTCTTTAGCTTACTCACCTCCCTAATCCATTTGTATGTGTTCTTCTGTCTTAAAATACACAGCAGATTCGTCTTCTTTCTTGGTGATATTTATATCATGATGGCATTGATATTGTAATCATTCTCATTTTCCTTATAGTAACCCTTAGAAAACTTGATCCTAATAATCACAATGTTAATAGTAAACTAGACTATCTGGATAAAAAGCACAACAGTTAATCCAAAGCAGTGTCAAAGATGAACTATTTTTAGTGTCACTATCGTTGGTTTTTATTTTCTTAAGTGCTGATTTATATTATAATTTCTGTCACGTACTGCTTTTTCAAAAACAAAAGGAAATAACAAAATTTTAATAGAAATAATGAAGACAAAAGTGTTACTTGGTAAACAAGAAAGCAATTGTTCAATGGTTAATATGTGTTGATTTCATAGTATAACTCAGAGTTATGGGATAATTTTTGGAGTGAATGTGTTTATTTATATATTTATTTATCAGTATTGAGTAGTGTATATTTCACATACAATATTATATTAGTTTCAGGTGTACAATATAGTGATTCAATGTTCTTACTGATTTTACACCACAGTAATTATAATATTATTGACTATATTCCCTGTGCTGTACATTACATCCCTGTGCCTTATTTATTTCATAACTAGTAGTTTATACCTCTTAATCCCATTCACCTTTTTTGCCCAGCCCCTCAGCCCTCTCCATCGCAACAATTAGTTTGTTCTCTGTATCTGTGAGTCTGTTTCTGTTTTGTTATATTCATTCATCTATTTTGCATTTTAGATTCCACATATAAGTGAAAACATGCAGTATTTGTCTTTCTCAGTCTGACTTGCTTCACTCAGCATAATACCCTCCTGGTCCATTCATGTTGTCACAAATAGCAAGATTTCCTTCTTTTTTATGGCTGAGTTATATTCCATTTTGTGTATATATATATATATATATATATATATATATATATATATATATATATATCACATCTCCTTTATCCATTCATCTGTTGATAGGCATTCAGGTTGTTTCCAAATCTTGGTTAGTGTAAATAATGCTACAATAAACATTGGGGTGCATATATCTTTTTGAATTAGTGTTTTTATTTCTTTGGATAAATACCCATAAGTAGAATTGCTGGATCATATGATAGTTCTATTTAATTTTTTGAGGAGCCTCCATACTGTTTTCCATAGTGGATGTACCAATATACACTCCCACTAATAGTATACAAGGATTTCTTTTTTTTCACATCTTTGTGAGTACTTGTTATTTCTTGTCTTTTGACAGGTGTGTAGTGATATTTCATTGTGGTTTTGATTTGCATTTCCTTAATTATTTGTGATGTCACATCTTTTCATGTGCCTGTTGGCCGTCTGTATGGCTTCTTTGGAAAAATGCCTATTTAGGTCCTCTGACCATTTTTTAATTAGATTATTTGATTTTATTGCTATCGAGTTGTATAAGAAATTTGAATATTTTGGATATCAACCCTTTATCAGACATATTATTTGCAAATATCTTTTCCCATTCAGGAAGATACATTTTTGTTTTGTTTATGGTTTCCTTTGCCGTGCAAGAGCTTTTTAGTTTGATTAGGTCCCATTTGTTTATTTTCTTTCTTTCCCTAGCCTGAAGGGACAGAGTCAAAAAAACATTGCTAAGACCCATGTTAAAGAGCATACTGCCTTCATTTTCTTTTAGAGGTTTTATTGTTTCAAGTCTTACATTTAGGTCTTTAATGCATTTTGAGTATATTTTTGTATATTGTGTGGAATATGGTCTAATTTCATTCTTTTGCATGTAGCTGTCCAGTTTTCCCAGCACCACTTATTGAAGACACTGTCTTTTCCCCATTGTATATTCTTGCCTCCTTCATCTTAGATTAATTGACCATATGTGGAGGGTGTCATATCTTATGGTTAAGTCTTTAAGCGATTTTGAGTTTATTTTTGTACATGGAGTTAGGGTGTATTCTAACTTCTTTGATTTACATACAGCCTTCCTCCTTTCCCAGCACCACTTGCTGAAGAGATAGTTTTTTCCCATTTTGTATTCTTGCCTCCTTCTCGAAGGTTAATTGACTGTAGGTGTGTGGGTTTATTTCTGGGCTTTCTATTCTGTTCCATTGATCTGTGTGTCTATTTCTATGCCAGTACCATACTGTTTTGAATACTATAGCTTAGAGCTTAGTAGTATACTTTGAAGTCAGGGAGTGTGATGCCTACAGCTTTGTTTTTTGGGTTTTTTTCTCAAGATTTCTTTGGCTATTTGGGATCTTTTGTGGTTCCATGCAAATTTTAGAATTATTTACCGTAGTTCTGCCACTGAAATTTTGATAGGGTTTGCATTGTCTCTACAAATTTCTTTGGGTAGTATAGATACTAATACTGACACAATTAGTATTAGATACAATAATAATTCTAACAATCCATGAACACAGGATATATTTCCATTATTTTTCTCATCTTCAGTTTCTTTCAGTGTCTCATAGTTTTCAGAGTATAGGTCTTTCACATCCTTGGTTAAATTTTTTCCTAGCTATTTTGTCCTTTTTGATGTGATTGTAAACAAGATTGTTTTCTTGGTTTTTATTTCTGATACTTCATTATTAGTGTACAGAAATGCAAGAGATTTCTGTAAGGTGATTTTTGTATCCTACAACTTTCCTGAATTCATATATTAGTCCTCATAGTTTTTTTGTGTGTGGAGTCTTTAGGATTTTCTATATATAGTACTAAGTCATCTACAAATTGTGACAATTTTGCTTCTCTTCTAGTTTGAATTCCTTTTCTTTCTTTCTTTTGTCTGCTTGCTGTGGTGAGGACCTCTAATAAATTCTTTGTTAAGTAGAAGTGGCAAGATGGGGCATCCTTGTCTTGTTCCTGATCCAAGAGGAAAAACTTTTACCTTTTCACCACTGAGTATGAGGTTAGCTGTGGGTTTGTCGTAAATAGCCTTTATTATGTTGAGGCATGTTCCCTTTATGACAACTTTAATAAGAGTTTTATCATGAATGTATGTGAATTTTGTCAAATGCTTTTCCTGTGCCTATTGAGATGATCATGAAATTTTTATCCATCCTTTTGTTAATGTGGTTTATCACATTGATTAATTTGTGGATACTGAGCCATTCTCACATCCCTGGAATAAATCCCACTTGTTCATCTGTTCTTTTCTTCTTCATTTAGTCTCTTCCCTTAACTACTTATTGTAGTTATTATTGATTTTATGACTTTTGTGTTTTAACCACCATACTATCTTTTTAAGTGGTTGATCCAGTGCCTTTATGACCTATTTACATTTACCAGTGAGATTTTTTTCTTCACATATTTTATTATTTCTTGGTATAGCCTTTTCTTTTTCACTTAGAGAAGACCTTTTAACATTTTTTTGTCAGGCTGGTGGAGTGGCAATGAACTCTTTTAGTTTTTGCTTGTCTGGGAAACTCTTTCTCTCTTCTTCAATTCTGTATGATAACCTTGCTGGGTAGAGTATCCTTGGTTGTGTAATTTTTCCTTTCAGCACTTTAAATATATCATGCCACTTCCTTCTAGACTGCAAAGTTTCTGCTGAAAAATCAGCCTATAGCTTTATAGGAGGTTCCCTTATACATGATTCTTTGTTTTTCTCTTGCTGTCTTTAAATTTTTCTCTTTATATCTAACATTTGCCATTTTATTATACTATGTCTTGGGGTGAATCTCTTTTGGGTTCATCTTGTTTGGGACTCTCTGTTTTTCCTGGACATGGGTATGTTTCCTTCCCCAGGTTAGGAAAGTTTTCAACCATTATTTTACCAAATATGTTTTCTGCTCTTTCCCTCTTCTTATTCTGGGATCCCTATAATGCAAACATTAGTACACTTGATGTTGTCTCAGAGGTCCCTTAAACTAACCGTATTTTTTAAAATTCCTTTTTCTCTTTGCTGTTTTGACTGGGTGATTTTCACTATTCTGTCTTCTAGTTCACTCATGCATTCTCCTGTATCACCTAATCTTCTGTTGATTCCCTCTAGTGCAGTTTAATTTCGTTCATCGCATTCTTTAGCTCTGATTTTCCCTGTATTTTTGGTATGTATTTTCTAACTCTTTGATGAAGTTCTCACTTTGTTCCTCTATTCTTCCCCCCAAGTTTTGTGAGCATTTTTATGAATACTCTTTTTCAGATAGATTACTTATCTCCATTTCATTAATTTTTTTTTTCTGGGTTTCATCTTGTTCTTTTGTTTGGGACATATTCCTCTGTCTTCTTATTTTGTTTGACTTTCTCGCTTTGTCTTTGTGAAATTAGGCAAAACTATTTCAAGACTGTGACAGTCTTGGAAGTATGTCCTTGTGTAGGAACAACCCTTGCAGACTGCATGTGTCTGGTGGCTTTGGTGGTAGAGTTGGAGACAACACAAGCAGGGGCCAGGGCTTCTCACAGGGTACGCTGGGGGCTGCCATCTTGACAGAGGTGAGCTGAAGCCAGAGGGGCTAGAGCTGGCTTCCATTGTGGCCCAGGGCTTCTACCAGGGTATGGTAGAGGCTACCACCTTGGTGATGGTGTTGGAGCCAGAGTGTGGCGTGGGCTGCTGCTTCTCTTGGGGCAAGCTGGTGGCTGCTTCCTTGGTGGGGTCAGCATAGAGCCAGGGTTCTAGAGCTGGAGCCTGAGGTGGGCTGGGGCTTCTCCTGGGGTACTCTGGTGGCTGCTGACTTGGAAAGGTTTTGGAGCTGAAACCAAGTGCTGGCTGGAGGTGTGCTTGGACAGTTTTGGCAGGCCAGCTAAAGTACCAGGTGCTTTTTAACCTGCTGCCTCTGTGCTGGGACTCAGAGCTAGTAAGTTTGTGAATGTACCCTTTAGGAGTGGAGTCTCAGTTTCCTACAACCTTCTCGCTCTCCTGATTGTAAGCATTGTTGGCTTTCAAAACCCATTAAGACTGCAGGGCTAGGGTACCTAATGTGGGGCTTGAACACCTCCTTCTTAGTGAAGATCTCCAAGTTTGTGATATCCCCTTCTTTTGAGTTGCCTGCCAGAGATGTGGGTCCTGAGTTGATCACTTCTCTTCCCTTCCTATCCATTTCAGTGTGTTTTTTTCTTTATATCCTTAGTTGCAGAAGAACTGTTCTACTAGTCTTCTATTTGTTCTCAGAGAGAGTTGTACTATATATAGTTGTAGTTTTGGTGTATTCATGGGAGGAGCTGAGCTCAGGGTCTTCCAACTCTGCCATCTTGATCTTGCTAATGGTAAACTGTTACTGTAATGATTACAACCTATGTACTTTGCACACTTAAGTCACATCATTCAGAGTGGTGTAACAATGAGTAATTCATACTTGAGACTCACAAATCATATTTAATGTCAGTGGCCAGGGTAAAAGCAGCAACCTTGGCTATGGAAGGGAGATAATCTATGCTGTATTCATTTCAAACAAAAGCATCATATTCTGTCTGTAGTATGGGTTTTGTAATTTTTCCCCAAACTTCTGCACCTATCCTCAAAAGCAAGTGTACTTTTGTGACTTTTTGTGACTAGGGAAAGTTTTTCTATGATACTGAACTTTCTGTGGTAAAATCTGATTGGTCCTGGGCATAGTAGGGCAGATGGTCAACCTACCTTGATGACAACTGGAGGTCAACCTTGATGCAACACTACCATTAAATTCACAGACCTTATTCGCATTTCTTGAACTGTTTTTAATTTATATCTATGTAGACAATGTTTCTTTTTACTTTCTGGTTCTAGGTCCAATCCAAGATCATGTGTGGCATTTATTTGACATGTCATTCCAGTCTTCTTTAATGTGTAACTGTTTCCAGTTCCCTTCTTCTTGTATGACCTTGACAGTTTCCAGTCAAACTTAAGCCATTCATTATTTGCAGAAATTCCATAGAACTGATACAGTGCTAGTCTAAGATGCCTCACATCAGCAGGTGCCTGCTGAGGACTTATCCTGCTAATGGTGATGGTAACCTTGATCACTTGGTCAGTTTCATGTCTTCCTTTTTTTTTTTTCCTCCAGAAAGACATTATCCAATTTGTAATTGGTAAGCATTTCATTGGAAGCTACTCTGAATCTATGCCAGTATTCTGCTCCTCCTCAAACTTTCACTAGCCTAAGCATCCATTGATGATTCCTGTGTGAATCAACCACCACTATGCTTGCCAAATGCTGAATTTTATTTCCATCGTTTCTTCTGCAGCTGTTAGTTATCTTTTTAGTATAAGTAGATGCTTTCCCTTCTCGTGAAGCTATTTGTTTCTATTTTTATCAATATAGACACGGATAATTGTTTTAATCAATGAGTTGTATTCTGTTTACTAACATTATTTATTTAGATGCTTAAATTGTTCTAGATTTAGCATGTGAGTCCCTTCTGCATGTTGACATAGCCCCATCATTTTTTCGCACTTACTTTTTCTTGCAAAAGATTTTCCAGGCTCATCTTATTTTCCTCACTCAGCCCTGGAATTAGCCATTTCTTTCACAAACTGTATATTCTTTCAATGAAAAAAAAAAAGCGTTTAGAAACAAGGGTCTGAGCACTTATGCTCACTGCTAGTGAGGTGTCACTGTTTCTATATCCTCTCAGCAGAGAGAGATTTATGAAATATATGTATACAAGTATGCCTGCACACACATATTATGTACATATGTATGTATGTATATATTTACTTACCTACATATTTATTTATAATTAAAACCTTAAATCAAGTTTTTTACACCAATATTTTCAATTCAAAAGCAATACCTCAGCATTTTTTTTCCAGCATGCCAACATGCCATGTTTGTAAATTGTTCTCTGACATGCAAGAAATTTTTACTACCCTAAAGTTTTTTTTTTGCTTTGCTCAGTCCCTTTTCCACCACTTTGACTCTTGACACTCCATCACCTCTGCTTAGCTGCCACCTCACTGCCACCTTCTTAGATATTAGGTCAGCCTCACCTCTCTGCATGACATCCCCACCATGACCTTTTCTTCAGCTGCCAGGAAGATGCCTGCCTCCACACAGCCTCTTCATCATCACCAGCAACCTGGTACTTGTACCTGCTCATGTCTCAGCTTCCTGTCCTCCTGTCTCCACTTTCTCAGATTTAAGGGTTGGTACCTCCTCTGCAAAGTCACTCTGCTATCCCATAGAGACTCTTTAAAAAATTGTACACACATTTTGCATATCATCATTTACTCAATTTATCTATACTGTTTGCTTTGGGGAGCGGAGTAATGCACTGCAGTCAGGCAGCATTTAATCAGAATTATTCAAATTTTATCTGAAATTTAGTGAATAATCTCCAGGAGGGTTTTGGTTACTATACTTTATTACTATCCGTGATGTATTGAATCATTCATTTTCACTTAAGACATTCTCTCCTTTTAAATTGGAAGATTACAGGAAATTGATAGTACTAATCTCTTCAAGAGACTTATTTTATAGTTTCCTCTGGGCCTATAATCAAAGGAAAAATATTTTTTGGTTAGATACAGACCACATAAAATTAGAAACTATTTTCTGGGGGTGTCTTCTGTTCTTCTCAACACTTGGCTCATTCATAAACAGCGCAAGAAAACCAGACTTGTAAAGGATGCTCACACTGGAATTACTGGATTCAGAGAATACAGAAATCTGATATAAAAGAGGAGAGTAAAAGTTTGACAGTACAGAATTTTAATTGTTTCTTAGGAGCCTTGTGGTAGTTATTTTTGATAGTATTTTTCACAGTTATTGGCTTAAATTATTCATGTTACTTATTTTATTTTTAATTTGTGAAAGATATATTCTTTCTTGATCAGGCTTGTGAAGTGCCTGTTAATTTTATTAGTTTCTTCAAAGAAAATACTTTGCCCTTGTTGATTTTTTCCTGTGTACTTTGTAATATCTCTGAATCAATGTACATGGACTATTTGTTTATGATCTGTAGTTTAGTGTGATTGATTCTTCTTCTGCATTATTTATAATATGTTGTCAATAAGCTGAAATTGTTTCATCCCAGGCATTATAAACTTATATATTCATTTATAATATGAATTCTTATATATACAAATATATCTATTTTGTTTGAAGTAATATTCGATAAATTAAAGATATAGTGGTCATATTAGTGATGAGAATGCATTCTCTAAACAAAAAAGAAAAAGGATGATGTATAACCTCCTGAAAATTAAAAAAATTTTAGTGACTCTAAAGTGTGTTTTGTTATATAAGAAACAAAGAATGTGAATTAATGTATGTAAGTTAATAGGTATTTGAAAATAAGTATGAACACAGTGTTTGTAAATTCTGTGCACTAGTGTGTTTGTAATTGATTTGTAAATTGATCTTGATTGTAAATGTAATGTTGTAATTATGGACTATTTTACAAGAAATCCAGAATAATAAAATTAGGTACTAAGAATGACACAAGAAAACTGCCATCCTGGATTGTTGTTTCTATAAAAACACCCAAGAATAAGTTATCCATCTATATGTTGAAAAGAAAATTAAGCAGTTTAGACTGTGAATAACCTAGGTGTAAAAAGGGTTGCCTTGTAGGCTTTCTAGTAAATACTTTCATAGTGCTTAAAAATAATTCGTTTCTTAAATTCAGTAAATATATTCCTAGTGTTCACTATTGATTCAATAATAACTTATCAACATATCTTTATGGTTAAAGGTTAACATCACCAAATTCCATAGCCAAATTATGATATATTGGGAATTTAAGAACATTTAAATATTATAAATTTATTATATTAAGTCTAATGATCAATTTTTGTCTCAATCCAAAGCAAGTGTTAATTAAATAATGTTGCATGTCATTGTGTGTTCCAACATATCAGGAAGTTAAGAGGCCCTCTTTTTCCTGTTTCATTAGAGCAATTACCTGTTTTGCTTCATTAACTTCTTCCTGTACTTTCTGTGGAAATTATCTTCTTGGCCTGGAGCTTTTGAATCAGTTCATAAAGTGATGACTCATTAAATCATCTGTCCTAAACTTTACGAATATTGAGAACATTTGCATAACCTAACTTTCTTCAGCATCTTCAGGGTCAGATTGGTATACAATCCAATCAATTTAGTGCACCTTTTTTTTGTATAATTGAAACCAAATGAGAAGAGGCAAAGTTGAACATAAATAGAAAATTTATTAAAGCAGATAGTTTAACTGAAATTCTGAATTCATTGATACCTTATTTTTATCTTTAGAGTAATCGGCCTCATTTTCTATGTAAAGATATGGAAAACTCTGATGTGTACACTATATTTTATATATGTGTATGTGTGTGTGTGTGTGTGTGTGTGTATAACACTATATCCATTATATATAATATATTCTGATGCTTTTTTATAAATCTCTAGTGGATGCTGTTGGTACCTGGCCCAGATCCTTGGGGCTTTTCTTTTCAGTAAACACTTGCTTGATTTCTAACTGCCAGGACATGCTTTTCTTGGTGTGAGGATTTCTCTGGTAGCCAGAACCTTCTTTGCTTCCATGCAACAGACTAGGAATGCAGGAGAAATAGTGAGCCCTAGAAGCAGTTGTCAACCAGTGACTGATGGGAGGCGGTCATCACCTCCTGTAATTGAGGTATCAATACCTCAGCTTTCTAACTTACTGGGTGTCATAATTCTGATGTACATGTTCTGTATATTCCTTCAAGGTGAAACTTCTGTTATGCACAGTGGTAGCTAACTGGCTTGACAACACACAACACTTTGATGACTGTCCTTTTTCTATCCCCCTTAACTGCTCCACTACCCATGTTTCCTGGGATCATCTCTCAAATAAACTACTTGTATTTGAATCAGATCTCTGGTTCTTGTTGGGGTAAACAAAACTAAGACAGATTCATTTATTCAGCCAACAAATATTTATGTGAAAAAAATATACAAAAATTCCTTCCTCATGGGGTTTACATTCTAGTGGGAAGAGGGCAAAAATTAAAAACAAAAACTAAACATATATATGTGTGTGTGTGTGTGTGTGTGTGTGTGTATATATATATATATATATATATATATATATATATATATACAGACACATATGATTATAGCAGACATTGATGAGTACCTCAGAAAATACCAAGGCAGGGAAGGAGGAGATGGAGTGCAACTTTGGTGTGCATTGCATCCTATAACAGGGTGGGCAAGGAAGCCTTAACTAAGATGGTCATTTGAACAGAGCCCTGAAGGATATGAGGTCGTGTCATGGGGAGGAATATGATCTCAGTTCTAATGGACTTAAAATTATTTCTTTATATGTTTATTTCCTTACGAGTTTTATTTAAAATATTATAGGAATGTAATATTTTTAAAAATGGAATGTAAAAATCCTCTATAACAAGGGAAGAAGAGTCATGAAAGTCAAATATATTGCACTTTGACAGAGACATTTCAATGCCTGACTGTATCGAAATGACTCTCTCCACATGACTCCCACATTAAATACAGCTATATCTAAATGTCCTGCTCTGAATAAGATAATGTTCCTTCCCTCAAGAGACTAAATTTTAGACATGTAAACAAACTAATACAAAAATATATTATGTTCTAAAAAAAGACAGAATTTAGAGTAATAAGGAATTAATGTATGAGAGTGCAGATCAAAGAAACTTCTAGAGAGATGCTGGCACATGAATAGCATACTGAAGATCAGTCAGACAAACAAGCTAGGACATCCTGGATTCAGAGAACAATAGGTGCAGTGCTGTGAAATCATGTGGTGAATGCCTTATCTTTGTTAAGAATTGCAGGAGTATGCATTTCAACAATTATGAGATAGAAGGTGAGGCCAAAGAAAGAGGTAGCGTTCAGATCATGAAAGAACTTGGGTGCCTGGTGAAGGGGCTCCTGAATAATTTTGAGCAAGACAAATGACATCATTAGGTTTACTTTCTGAAAACATTCCTCTGGCTGCAATGTGGAATGTTAGTTGGAGGGAGCAGAGAAGAGACTGAAAGCAACCTTAGGAATTTGGACATTCAGTCGTGTTAGATTCGATGAAGAACAGAAAACAGATTCAGAACGATACATATGAGAAAACCAGTGGGATTTGATTATCGACTAGACTTGGAGAGTTGAGTGAGAGTTACCTGAGTGACAATGCAGGTGTCTAGATGGTGTTCCTGGTTGGACTAATCTCAAAACAGGATATGAGCTCAGAAATACTCTATATTACTTCATAGCAAAGTATTACTTCAATCTGCCTCTGCTTATCTATCATGTTACTGTAGTATTTTGTTCCTGGATTAATGGAAATGAAAGATTGAAGTGAGCTGGATCATAATAAAATTGTTGGTACCTATTGATTAGTCTTCAGAATGAAACATTTCCACCTTCTTTCATTTTATTCTATAAATGACAAGATACATTTGGCTAGCCAACGGTTAATGTCGACTGTTAATAATTTCACTAGCCAAAATACAAATAAAATTTTCCTCTATAAGAGGGACAAAACTAATTTTGATTGTCTAATAAGCACACTTTGCTAACGTTCCCTCCCTCATGAGAATGCTATACAGTAAGACAATACCATTTTAAAAGTGAGAAACCAAAGATCTTTTGTTCATTGTTCCATGAGTCATAAGTGGTGAGACTGGGGAATTTAAACTCTCTTGTCTTTGATGCCAAAGTCCCAGATTTCTCCACAACGGGACAACAAAATTCAAAAGTAAATGAATAATAGTCTGCTTTTTGTATATATGATTCTAATTAGATAAGGCATCTGTATTTTTGTTTCGATAATAGATTATAATGAGCCATTGAAACTTTTCATTGAAGGCAAATTGTGATCATTTTAATCAGGAATTGTTGTGATTGAAACGAAGCTTGGGAACTCTGATACTGCTGTTATGCAAAGGTGAATTATGATTAGATTTAAAGTTGAGTGAACTCAAACAGGGACGTTTACTGTAGTATTTATTTCTTTTTAAACTGGCTGCATTTGGTTTTATATTCTAAATCAAAAAAAATTTAGGAATTTTTGCTCTAAGAGAAGATGTGGGCATATTACCTTGTCTGAGAAAATGATTTAATGAAGTTACTTTTATGTAGAAATACAAGAAATATATAATACATATATTTCATATGAGGTATGTGAAATTTATCATATGTATATGATACGCACATGCACCTATATATACACATATAATTATATATAAATTTATATATGAATGTTTGCTATTTAAAGTCATAGTAGCAAGGAGAAAATTACAAGGGCATCATTTACTAATGTTACTGAGTGGTTATTTATTTGCTCTCAAATTTGTATTGACAAAAACAATCAGATGCCAATTATATACAAATACAATTCCATATACTCAAAACCAAAGTCCCCTTTGATGTGTGTATAAGAATACTTTAGGACTTCCCTGGTGGCGCAGTGGTTGAGAATCTGCCTGCTAATGCAGGGGACGCGGGTTCAAGCCCTGGTCTGGGAAGATCCCACATGCCGCGGAGCAACTAAGCCCGTGAGCCACAGCTACTGAGCCTGCGCGTCTGGAGCTTGTGCTCCGCAACAAGAGAGGCTGCGATAGTGAGAGGCTCGCGCACCGCGATGAAGAGTGGCCCCCACTTGCCACAACTAGAGAAAGCCCTCGCACAGAAACGAAGACCTAACACAGCCAAAAATAAATAAATTAATTAAAAAAAAAAAAGAATACTTTAAGAAAAGAAAGAAATTTTTAAGCAATGATGTCAGATGTTCTTTTAGTACTGAATGATGAATTCAACACTACTAAAAGAGGTCAGTGTTAAGTTTACAACTTCTTATACGGTGTTTAATTTTTATATAGGAAAAAATGACGGAACATTTTAGAATCAGAGCAAACATTTTTGTTGAGGACAGAAGTTTTCTTAAAACGTAGACTATTTTCAAAACCACTTACATAATAAGTGCTGCATATGGGGATTTTGGTTCCAGTATATTGATCTGTCAATCAAATACAGGGATTACAGCAGAGTGGGATTTAGGACTTCCCTAAAAGTCCTAAGTCCTAACCACTGTGGCTCAGTGGTTAAGAATACTCCTGCCAATGCAGGGGACACGGGTTCAATCCCTGGTCCGGGAAGATCCCACCTGCTGCGGGGCAACTAACCCCGTGTGCCACAACTACTGAAGCCTGCGCGCCTGGAGCCCATGCTTCGCAGCGAGAGAAGCCACCACAATGAGAAGCCCGTGCACCACAACGAAGAGTAGCCCCCACTCGCCACAACTAGAGGAAGCCTGCATGCAGCAGTGAAGACACAACGCAGCCAAAAATAAATTTAAAAAAGAAAAAAAAAAGAAGTGGGATTTAGAAGAGAGCTGGAAATTGGTTCCTTTGTATTTTCCATCCGTAGTTCTTAGTTACCCTCCAGGGCTTCACAAAACACAGTCTGTTCAAAGCAGAAATATGATCATGCCTCATCTCTTTAAAAACCTTTAATAACTTTTAATTGTTTTATAATCTCAAATCCCAACATGCTCTCAAAATTTCCAGCATGATCTCCAGTTCATCTTGCCCTCCTCTTTACCTCTCTCATTTTATTTGAGCTACTTGGATTTTTCTGAGGTCCTCAAGTCCCACACACTCTCCTCCATCTTGGGACTGTCATACTTCACAGCTACTTCAAACTTAACTACTCTTTTTTTATTTTTTGGCTGTGCTGCGCTTGGCGTGTGGAACCTTAGTTCCCCAACCAGGGATCAATCTGCGCCCCCTGCAGTGGAAGCACAGAGGTCTAACCACTGGACCGCCAGGGAAGTTCCAAACTTAACTACTCTTTCAAGTCTCAACTTGAACATTGTTTTCTCTCTAGGAATCCTCTCCTAAACCCACAGTTTAGGCTAAAGTCTTCTATTAAATAATCCCATCATACAGGATACTTCTCTTAAAGAGCACCTTGCACAATTGAAGTGAATGAGATATTTATTTAAAAGTAATTTTTTAATGACCATTTTCTCCATTGACATGTAGACCCCTTGAGCACAGAGGCTGCTATGTACAGACTTGTATGCCCAGTGCCTGACATTTAGCAGGAACAGAGAAGATGGCTGTAGATTAACTACTTTGTGATGGTGCTTTCCTATAAAAAGTGTTTTAAAATTTCAAGCTGTCATTAAGTGGCCCAGGAGGCTTTTCTTGTCTAGAGAAGCTCATTAAGGAAACAACAGAGAAACATTCTTCTTTTGACATGTGTATGAAGTCCTCTGCCATTTTGGTTCTTTCCTCACCTATTTGTTAATGTCTGTTTTTAAGAGTGGTAGAGAAGTAGGCTGATGTGCTTACATTTAAGACTAGTGGTTGTCAACCAGGGTGAGTTCGCTCTTCAGGGGACATCTGGCAATGTCTGGAGAGATTTTTGCGTGTCACATGGTGGGGGGTGGGTTGGTACTGGCATCTAGAGAAGCGTATGCAGCTAAAATCCTACAATGCACAGTGAAGGCACTCAAAACAAGGAATTATCCAGCCGACATGCCAGTAGTGCAAAGGTTGAGAAACCCAGATATGGAGAATGGGACTATAAATTATTATGTCCTGGGTAAAGAAAGTTTCTATAATACAGCATCGGAGTATATTACTTCAGTTAATTTATTTTGGATAGTTATATAGACATGAGTATTAGTCTTGTTTCATGATGTGTAAGTGGTTTATTTAGGGTCTAGTACAAATAGCTTTCCATACTGAGCACATATCTTGCACATTACTGGCATTTGATAAATCTTTGTTGAATTGAATTTTACTTGGCATATCATTCCAACTTGTCAAGATCATTTTGTGCCCAAGACTTGATATCTAAATTATATCTAACGTCCTAGTTTCATGTCAAGCACAAAGTTGAATTGTACGGCATCTATGCTGTTGATAGAAATAGTGAACAGGAGACCATACACTAAGATGAAATTCTGGAGATTGCATTTTGAAATATAAGCATTGTTTATATTACCATTTCATCATAGTGGTGTACTTGATCCTGTGACACCTGCTTTGTGTAAGTTTGCCATTCATTGATGGAAAAAATGTGATTACACTTTCAAGGAAATTCCACATATAGAAAGGAATATGAAAAGATGGGTAATATTTTAGAGTAATTATGAAAAAAATGGGTTAATGTTTTAAATGATTGAATTATTCATACCGATTGCTAAAAGTGCATTATATCTTCTATAGACAAATGGACAAAGATCAAGAAAAAATTACACAAGAGAAAATTATTTTAAAATATGAGGCATTTAAAAAGTAATAGTCAACATTATTGAACACTATTTTTTAGGCACTAGGCTAAGTGCTATTCATGCACTTTCTGACTTACTGTGAAGTACGTATTATTTGTATCTATATTTGATGGGCTCATCAAGGGTAAGTAATTTGCCAAGATCCCTTAGCTATAAAGGGATATAAGAAAATATATTTAAATTCACTAGAGGTTAAACACTTGCAAATTAAGCAACTGCATGATATATTTTGCATTACAGATTAGGGAAAATTAAAAATATAATATTCAATGTTGTAAATCTTGGAATAAAATACATACACACATATTGGTGGAGATGAGGTCTTTAACTCAATGGAAATCAAATTGACAATGTTCTAAAGCATCATAAAAATGTATTTATACTTTAACCTACAATCCTACATATAATAATTTATCTTAAACAAGAATAAATTGTAAAACCATTATTTGTATATACAAGTTTATTTATGTGTAACCTTATTATTATTTAGAATGACAAGACAGTTAATTAAATATCCAGAAGCAATTTAAATAAATTAGACAAAGACCAATTGAAGAAACATTATATATATTATTTTATTTTTTATTTTTTATTTTTTTTAATCAGTCATCAATTTTATACACATCATTGTATACATGTCAATCCCAATCACCCAATTCAGCACACCACCATCCCCACCCCACCGCAGTTTTCCCCCCTTGGTGTCCATACGTTTGTTCTCTACAACTGTGTCTCAACTTCTGCCCTGCAACCCGGTTCATCTGTACCATTTTTCTAGGTTCCACATACATGCGTTAATATACGATATTTGTTTTTCTCTTTCTGACTTACCTGACTCTGTATGACAGATTCTAGGTCCATCCACGTCTCAACAAATGACTCAATTTCGTTCCTTTTTATGGCTGAGTAATATTCCATTGTATATATGTACCACAACTTCTTTATCCAGTTGTCTGTCGATGGGCATTTAGGTTGCTTCCATGACCTGGCTATTGTAAATAGTGCTGCAGTGAACATTGGGGTGCATGTGTCTTTTTGAATTACGGTTTTCTCTGGGTATATGCCCAGTAGTGGGATTGCTAAATCATATGGTAATTCTATTTTTAATTTTTTAAGGAACCTCCATATTGTTCTCCATAGTGGCTGTATCAATTTACATTCCCACCAACAGTGCAAGAGGGTTCCCTTTTCTCCACACCCTCTCCAGCATTTGTTGTTTGTAGATTTTCTAATGATGCCCATTCTAACTGGTGTGAGGTGATACCTCATTGTAGTTTTGATTTGCATTCCTCTAATAATTAGTGATGTTGAGCATCTTTTCATGTGCTTCTTGGCCATCTGTATGTCTCCTTTGGAGAAATGTCTATGCAGGTCTTCTGCCCATTTTTGGATTGGGTTGTTTTTTTTTTAATATTGAGCTGCATGAGCTGCTTGTAAATTTTGGAGATTAATCCTTTGTCAGTTGCTTCATTTGCAAATATTTTCTCCCATTCTGAGGGTTGTCTTTTCGTCTTGTTTATGGTTTCCTTTGCTGTGCAAAAGCTTTTAAGTTTCATTAGGTCCCATTTGTTTATTTTTGTTTTTACTTTCATTACTCTAGGAGGTGGATCAAAAAAGATCTTGCTGTGATTTATGTCAAACAGTGTTCTTCCTATGTTTTCCTCTAAGAGTTTTATAGTGTCCGGTCTTACATATAGGTCTCGAATCCATTTTGAGTTTATTTTTGTGTATGGTGTTAGGGAGTATTCTAATGTCATTCTTTTACATGTAGCTGTCCAGTTTTCCCAGCACCACTTATTGAAGAGACTGTCTTTTCTCCATTGTATATCTTTGCCTCCTTTGTCATAGATTAGTTGACCATAGGTGCATGGGTTTATCTCTGGGCTTTCTATCTTGTTGCATTGATCTATGTTTCTGTTTCTGTGCCAGTACCATATTGTCTTGATTACTGTAGCTTTGTAGTATAGTCTGAAGTCAGGGAGTCTGATTCCTCCAACTCCGTTTTTTCCCCTCAAGACTGCTTTGGCTATTCGGGGTCTTTTGTGTCTCCATACAAATTTTAAGATGATTTGTTCTAGTTCCGTAAAAAATGCCATTGGTAATTTGATAAGGATTGCATTGAATCTGTAGATTGCTTTGGGTAGTATAGTCATTTTCAAAATATTGATTCTTCCAATCCAAGAACATGGTATATCTCTCCATCTGTTGGTATCATCTTTAATTTCTTTCATCAGTGTCTTAGTTTTCTGCATACAGGTCTTTTGTCTCCCTAGGTAGGTTTATTCCTAGGTATTTTATTCTTTTTGTTGCAGTGGTAAATGGGAGTGTTTCCATAATTTCTCTTTCAGATTTTTCATCATTAGTGTATAGGAATGCAAGAGATTTCTGTGCATTCATTTTGTATCCTGCAACTTTACCAAATTCATTGATTAGCTCTAGTAGTTTTCTGGTGGCATTTTTAGGATTCTCTATGTATAGTGTCATGTCATCTGCAAACAGTGACAGTTTTACCTCTTCTTTTCCAATTTGTATTCCTTTTATTTCTTTTTCTTCTCTGATTGCCGTGGCTAGGACTTCCAAAACTATGTTGAATAATAGTGGTGAGAGTGGACATCCTTGTCTCGTTCCTGATCTTAGAGGAAATGCTTTCAGTTTTTCATCGTTGAGAATGATGTTTGCTGTGGGTTTGTCGTATATGGCCTTTATTATGTTAAGGTAGGTTCCCTCTCTGCCCACTTTCTGGAGAGTTTTTATCATAAATGGGTGTTGAATTTTGTCAAAGGCTTTTGCTGCATCTATTGAGATGATCATATGGTTTCTATTCTTCAATTTGTTAATATGGTATATCACATTGATTGATTTGCATATATTGAAGAATCCTTGCATCCCTGGGATAAATCCCACTTGATCGTGGTGTATGATCCTTTTAATGTGTTGTTGGATTCTGTTTGCTAGTATTTTGTTGAGGATTTTTGCATCTATATTCATCAGTGATACTGGTCTGTAATTTTCTTTTTTTGTAGTGTCTTTGTCTGGTTTTGGTATCAGGGTGATGGTGGCCTCATAGAATGAGTTTGGGAGTGTTCCTTCCTCTGCAATTTTTTGGAAGAGTTTGAGAAGGATGGGTGTTAGCTCTTCTCTAAATGTTTGATAGAATTCACCTGTGAAGCCATCTGGTCCTGGACTTTTGTTTGTTGGAAGATTTTTAATCACAGTTTCAATTTCATTACTTGTGATTGGTCTGTTCATATTTTCTGTTTCTTCCTGGTTCAGTTTTGGAAGGTTATACCTTTCTAAGAATTTGTGCATTTCTTCCAGGTTGTCCATTTTATTGGCATAGAGTTGCTTGTAGTAGTCTCTTAGGATGCTTTGTATTTCTGCGGTGTCTGTTGTAACTTCTTCTTTTTCATTTCTCATTTTATTGATTTGAGTCCTCTCCCTCTTTTTCTTGATGAGTATGGCTAATGGCTTATCAATTTTGTTTATCTTCTCAAAGAACCAGCTTTTAGTTCTATTGATCTTTGCTATTGTTTTCTTTGTTTCTATTTCATTTATTTCCGCTCTGATCTTTATGATTTCTTTCCTTCTGCTAACTTTGGGTTTTGTTTGTTCTTCTTTCTCTAGTTTCTTTAGGTGTATGGTTAGATTGTTTACTTGAGATTTTTCTTGTTTCTTTAGGTAGGCTTGTATAGCTATAAACTTCTGTCTTAGAACTGCTTTTGCTGTATCCCATAGGTTTTGGATTGTCATGTTTTCATTGTCATTTGTCTCTAGGTATTTTTTGATTTCCTCTCTGATTTCTTCAGTGATCTCTTGGTTATTTAGTAACGTATTGTTTAGCCTCCATGTGTTTGTGCTTTTCACGTTTTTTCCCCTGTAATTGATTTCTAATCTCATAGCGTTGTGGTCAGAAAAGATGCTTGATATGATTTCAATTTTCTTAAATTTACTGAGGCTTGATTTGTGACCCAAGATGTGATCTATCCTGGAGAACGTTCCATGCGCACTTGAGTAGAAAGTGTAATCTGCTGTTTTTGGATGGAATGTCCTATAAATATCAATTAAATCTATCTGGTCTATTGTGTCATTTAAAGCTTCTGTTTCCTTATTTATTTTCATTTTGGATGATCTGTCCATTGGTGTAAGTGAGGTGTTAAAGTCCCCCACTATTATTGTGTTACTGTCAATTCCTCTTTTTATAGCTGTTAGCAATTGCCTTATGTATTGAGGTGCTCCTATGTTGGGTGCATATATATTTATAATTGTTATATCTTCTTCTTGGATTGATCCCTTGATCATTATGTAGTGTCCTTCCTTGTCTCTTGTAACATTCTTTATTTTAAAGTCTATTTTGGGCTTCCCTGGTGGCGCAGTGGTTGAGAATCTGCCTGCTAATGCAGGGGACACGGGTTCGAGCCCTGGTCTGGGAAGATCCCACATGCCACGGAGCAGCTGGGCCCGTGAGCCACAATTGCTGAGCCTGCGCGTCTGGAGCCTGTGCCCCGCGACGGGAGGGGCCGCGAAAGAGAAAGGCCCGCGCACCGCGATGAAGAGCGGTCCCCGCACCGCGATGAAGAGTGGCCCCCGCTTGCCGCAACTGGAGAAAGCCCTCGCACGAACCGAAGACCCAACACAGCCAAAAATAAATAAATAAATAAATAAAGTCTATTTTATCTGAAATGAGTATAGTTACTCCAGCTTTCTTTTGATTTCCATTTGCATGGAAGATCTTTTTCCATCCCCTCACTTTCAGTCTGTATGTGTTCCTAGGTCTGAATTGGGTCTCTTATAGACAGCGTATAGATGGGTCTTGTTTTTGTATCCATTCAGGAAACCTGTGTCTTTGGTTGGAGCATTTAATCCATTCATGTTTAAGGTAATTATCAATATGTATGTTCCTATGACCATTTTCTTAATTGTTTTGGGTTTGTTATTGTAGGTTCTTTTCTTCTCTTGTGTTTCCCACTTAGAGAAGTTCCGTTAGCATTTGTTGTAGAGCTGGTTTGGTGGTGCTGAATTCTCTTAGCTTTTGCTCGTCTGTAAAGCTTTTGATTTCTCCATCAAATCTAAATGAGATCCTTGCTGGGTAGAGTAATCTTGGTTCTAGGTTCTTCCCTTTCATCACTTTAAATACATCATGCCACTCCCTTCTGGCTTGTAGAGTTTCTGCTGAGAAATCAGCTGTTAACCTTATGGGAGTTCCTTTGTATGTTATTTGTTGTTTTTCCCTTGCTGCTTTCAATAATTTTTCTTTGTCTCTAATTTTTGCCAATTTGATTACTATGTGTCTCGGCATGTTTCTCCTTGGGTTTATCCCGTATGGGACTCTCTGCGCTTTCTGGACTTGGGTGGCTCTTTCCTTTCCCATGTTAGGGAAGTTTTTGACTATAATCTCTTCAAATATTTTCTCTGGTCCTTTCTCTCTCTCTTCTCCTTCTGGGACCCCTATAATGCGAATGTTGTTGCGTTTAATGTTGTCCCAGAGGTCTCTTAGGCTGTCTTCATTTCTTTTCATTCTTTTTTCTTTAGTCTGTTCCGCAGCAGTGAATTCCACCATTCTGTCTTCCAGGTCACTTATCCGTTCTTCTGCCTCAGTTATTCTGCTATTGATTCCTTCTAGTGTAGTTTTCATTTCAGTTATTGTATTGTTCATCTCTGTTTGTTTGTTCTTTAATTCTTCTAGGTCTTTGTTAAACATTTCTTGCATCTTCTCGATATTTGCCTCCATTATTATTCCGAGGTCCTGGATCATCTTCACTATCATTTTTCTGAATTCTTTTTCTGGAAGGTTGCCTATCTCCACTTCATTTAGTTGTTTTTCTGGGGTTTTATCTTGTTCCTTCATCTGGTATATAGCCCTCTGCCTTTTCATCTTGCCTATCTTTTTGTGAATGTGGCTTTTGTTCCACAGGCTGCAGGATTGTAGTTTTTCTTGCTTGTGCTGTCTGCCCTCTGGTGGTTGAGGCTATCTAAGAGGCTTGATGGGAGGCTCTGGTGGTGGGTAGAGCTGACTGTTGCTATGGTGGTCAGAGCTCAGTAAAACTTTAATCCACTTGAGTGTTGATGGGTGGAGCTGGGTTCCCTCCCTATTGATTGTTTTGCCTGAGGCAACCCAACACTGGAGCCTACCTTGGCTCTTTGGTGGGGTTAATGATAGAATCTGGGAGGGCTCACACCAAGGAGTACTTCCCAGAACTTCTGCTGCCAGTGTCCTTGTCCCCACGGTGAAACAGAGCCAACCCCCGCCTCTGCAGGCGACCTTCCAACACTAGCAGGTAGGTCTGATTCAGTCTCCCCGGGGGTCACTGCTCCTTCCCCTGGGTTCCGATGTGCACACTGTTTTGTGTGCGCCCTCCAAGAGTGGGGTCTCTGTTTCCCCCAGTCCTGTCGAAGTCCTGCAATCAATTCCCACTAGGCTTCAAAGTCTGATTCTCTATGAATTCCTCCTCCCGTTTCTGGACCCCCAGGTTGGGAAGCCTGACGTGGGGCTCAGAACCTTCACTCTAGTGGGTAGACTTCTGTGGTATAAGTGTTTGCCAGTCTGTGAGTCACCCACCTAGCAGTTATGGGATTTGATTTTACTCTGATTGCGCCCCTCCTACCGTCTCATTGTGGCTTCTCCTTTGTCTTTGGATGTGGGGTATCTTTTTTGGTGAGTTCCAGTGTCTTCCTGTCGATGATTGTCCAGCAGCTAGTCGTGATTCTGGTGTTCTTGCAAGAGGGAGTGAGAGCATGTCCTTCTACTCTGCCATCTTGGTTAATCTCCCTCCATTATATATATTATTAGGGACTATTTTAATTTTGAAGAATAACAACCTAGAAACATTTTCTTGATATAATTCTAAGCAAAGAAAGATGCAAGGTAAACTGATTGTTACTTTATCAAAATATGCCTGCCTATGACAAAAATCTAGAGAGGAATATGTGATAAAAATAGCTCTGTAATGTGATGGCAGTATAATTAAATCAATGGAAACAAAGTTAATACTGTAAATATATGCTGCTCAATTTCTATGAATACCAAAAATAAATTAATTAAAGTAATTCACTTTTAGGCTATATTGTAGAATCTATCATCCATCCAGAAGAGAAGAATTAAGTGATGCTCCCCATATCAGGGTTTCTCAACCTCTGAACTATTGATAGTTTGGGCTCCATGACTCTGTGTGGGGGAACCACCCTGTGTATTGTAAGGTGTTTAGAAGCAGCTCTGGCCTCTATATGACTAGAAACCATTACATCACTCCCTCACCCCCTATCCTCCATTATAACAACCAAAAACCTGTGAACTATAATTTTGTTAGAAGATCATTTGGAAGACTGGCCACAAGCATTCCTCTGTATACATCAGTGCATTTGTAATGTGACTTCATACCTCCTTTCAAGTGGATTCTACTTTTCTACTCCCTTAATCTGGCCTGGCTTTGTGACTGATTTCAGCCTGTGCAGTGAGCTGGTAGTAATGGGTCTCAGTTCCAAGCCCAGGTCTTGTGAGGCTATACACTCTTCGACTTGATTTTTTTGCACCCCTGGCTCTCAGCTAAATAAACCCAAACTAGGGGCTTAGAGGAAGAAAGACAACATAGATCAGAGTACAGTTAACCAGATGTCCCAACTGAGTTTCCAAGTATGTCTGAGAGACCCCAGCTAGCATAGCAAAAGACAACTCACAGGCTAACCACAAATGTACCTGAGATCCCACTCTGGAGCAGAACATCCCTGCTGAGCTTAAATTCCCATACCACGGAATAGTGAGCCAAATATATAGTTGTTTTAAGTAACTAAATGTTTGTATCCTTTGTTGTGTAGCAATAGTTTACCAATATATTTTGTGACAATAAACTGTATACCTTCTGGAAAATTTGTGTTAATGCCATACCTCAGCAAAATGAAGTTCTGTATCCTACAGTTTACCTTTTCCCCACCATTGATCACTAATACTTCTAGTATTATATACCTGGGTTTTCTACAGGATGTTTAATTTCCAATCAAGTAGTAGAAACAATCACATCTTGTGGATTTTGACCACATAAGTAGCTAGATTTTTACTTTAAGATATAATTTGTTTTTACTTGATTAGAGCCAATTAGGCTTATTCAATTTATTTCACACTTTTTTCGATTAATTTGTGTTTTATGGGAGTAATGAAGTTGCAAGGGAAGACAACAAAACGACTTTAAGGTATAAATATTTGTGAGAAGTAGGTTGAAACTGCTGGGATATTTTGTGAAAATAATTAGGTTTGAAGATTAATGAAGTAAAAATTATTGTAATTGTATTCTAGCAGTAGGACACTGCTGATGCTAAGATTGTACTGAAATCTTTGTGTTGTATAAACTTTCCACTTCTTCTTAGAAACCTATATGATAAGTATTCCAATGAAGGCTGTTTTTTTTTTTTTTAATAAGATATGTGAGGTACATCCTTAACTTTTTTTAAAAAAATTATTTATTTATTTTATTTATGGCTGTGTTGGGTCTTCATTTCTCTGCGAGGGCTTTCTCTAGTTGTGGCAAGCGGGGGCCACTCTTCATCGCAGTGCGCGGGCCTCTCACTATCGTGGCCTCTCTTGTTGCGGAGCACAGGCTCCAGACGCGCAGGCTCAGTAATTGTGGCTCACGGGCCCAGTTGCTCCGCGGCATGTGGGATCCTCCCAGACCAGGGCTCGAACCCGTGTCCGCTGCATTGGCAGGCAGACTCTCAACCACTGTGCCACCAGGGAAGGCCCCCAATGAAGGCTTTTTAAAAAAATTTCTCATCTCAGGTTGTAGTGCTAACAATAATTTAATATGAGATCTTATTCTATTTTGGCAATTGCTGCTACGTTTTGTTTAAAGTTTTTTTGAGGACATATTGAGCAACCTTACAGATATGGAAATACAAAAATATTTCTAGATTTTGAATCAGATGTTGTTAAAACTTTTTATACTGACATTTTTCAAATTTCTAAATTTCTTACAGTTTTCTTATTTGAAATTTAGACATTGTGATAAACTAATGGCAAAAGTGGCCCCAATTTTTCCCCTTAACCTATATATGGTCCTTGCAATGTGATGTTATAGCTTCCTCTATCAAGAAGTGCAATTTATTTTCCCACTCTGAATCTGAACTGACCTGTAACTTACTTTGGCCATTAGAACACTGTAGCAGAAATGGTGCACCAAGGTCTGATACTACACCTTGAAACAGTGCTTTTTCTCACTGTCCTGGACTCCTCCCTTTACATGAAAATGAGTCTGACCAAGACCACTGGAGGAGGGGAGAACACATGAAACAAAGCCATTGAATCACCCATGTGAGGCCAGGCTAGACCAGCCTGCCCCCATCCGACCTGCTGGCTGATTGCAGATGCATGAGCAAACCCAGATGAGATCAGCCTCACCCAGAGCAGATAAACAGAACCATCCAGCTGACCTATAGTCTCATGGGAAATAATGAATCTTCGCTTTTTAAGCCACTATGTTTTGGAGTGGTTTGTTACACAGCAATGACAAACTATATTATGTAAAATCATTTCCACGTTTTCTTTATCTCATATGTGAGGCTTAAGTGGCATTATTTGTATGAAAAAACAAGCACATATTTTTGACCAATAATAGTTTATGTAATAGCCAATATAATTTTATATAATAATGCCATAAATCATTTTATAAATTAACTGTATTGCATTTTCTAAATAAACAAATTCTATAAATTATTTTAAACATGATATATATCTAGTTTATCTGAGTTTTAATTTTACTGATTATTTAAAATTAACAATACTAAATGGAAATATTAAAATTTTTTCTGCATGTGCTTGAAAGCATTGTTTCCCAAATTGTGTTTTGAATTTGAGAAAACGTTGTTATAAAATTATTTTAAAATAGAAAAATCCGTTAAAATGTTCTTTTAAAAAACTTAAAAAAAATTTGATTGGGTAATAAGTATATAGACATTTCTCAGTTAAATATGAAGCAAAGACAAGTTAAAGAAAACAAACTGTCCAGATTTCAATGTTTCAAGATTTCCTTTTTAAAAAATCAGATGTCCATCGAGAGATGAATGGAAAAAGAAGATGTGGCACATACATACAATGGAATATTACTCAGCCATAAAAATAAACAAAACTGAGTTATTTGTAATGAGGTGGATGGACCTAGAGTCTGTCATACAGAGTGAAGTAAGTCAGAAAGAGAGAAACAAATACCATATGCTAACACATATATATGTAATCTAAAAAAAAAATGTTTCTGAAGAACCTAGGGGCAGGACAGGCATAAAGACGCAGACGTAGAGAATGGACTTGAGGGCACGGGGAGGGGGAAGGGTAAGGTGGGACGAAGTGAGAGAGTGGCACTGACATATATTACACTACCAAATGTAAAATAGGTAGTGGGAAACAGCCTCATAGCACAGGGACATCAGCTCGGTACTTTGTGACCACCTAGAGGGGTGGGATAGGGAGGGTGGGAGGGAGACGCAAGAGGGAGGAGATATGGGGATGTATGTATATGTATAGCTGATTCA
Organism: Balaenoptera acutorostrata; assembly: GCF_949987535.1. Taxonomy (NCBI): domain Eukaryota; kingdom Metazoa; phylum Chordata; class Mammalia; order Artiodactyla; family Balaenopteridae; genus Balaenoptera; species Balaenoptera acutorostrata. The sequence goes on along the minus strand of NC_080065.1, from coordinate 28,385,851 downwards.
CTTTGTTATACAGCAGAAACTAACACACCATTGTAAAGCAATTGTACTCCAATAAAGATGTTAAAAAATAAAACATAAAAAAGTCAGATGTATAAATATTTAATTATTTAAATCATTTATTGAAAATAAAAATAGGGGAAGATAATAGTCCCTCAACAATGAATTTGCAAGTCATTCTTGTTACTTGAATGGAATAATCACGAACAGTTTAAGCCATTGCTAAATGACAGCAGATTCTCTGTAATAGGACATGTTTACTCTGTTCTTATAAGGACAGGTGTTACTGTAATTTTCACCCCTGAAAAGGCACATGTTGGAAAATAACATTTACAGTGAGTTCATTGACTTGGCTCAGGAATTGTCTTATACTTGTACCGACGGCTGCTGGAAAAAGCCAGCAATATGGTCTGGCCTGGTGTTTGTTAACTTTTGCAGGTACTCTTCTTTCCAGGGGCTTCTATAAACCCCTGGCTTTCATTTTTTTACCCTTGTTTGAGCTGACATTGTTATTCATGACTGCACAGGACTATAAATGATGATCTAAGGTCACTTATCTAATTACTTGGCATCCTGCACTAAAGTTTAATCTTCCTGGGTCAACATCAGCTCTCAGCTTGGTGTTCAACAAACAAGCCTAGGTATGTGTATGGATATATCTACAGGGGGCAAGAGTACAGCTTGTCTTTTCTTTACTGAGGCATTACTGACATATAAAAAATTGTACATATTTAATATATACATCTTGATGAATTTGAAGATAAGTGTACACTCATGAAACTCTCACCATAAATAATGTATAAACTTAACCATCCCCTCTAAAAATTCCCTCTCTCCCTCTTTTATTTGTGGTATGAACAGTTAACATAAGATCTACCCTCTTAACCAATTTTAAGTATACAGTATTGTTAATTATATGCTCTATGCTGTACATTAGATCTCTAGGACTTATTCATCCTGTATAACTGAAACTGTGTACCCAACATCTCCTTGATTCCCCCTTCTCTGAGTCCCTGGTAACCATTCTTCTGCTGTCTATTTCTATGATCTTGACTATTTTAGATTTCTACTGTAAGTGAGATCATGCAGCATTTGTTCTTTTGTGTTTGTCTTGTTCACTTAGCATAACGTTCTCCAAATTCCTATGTTATAGGAAATGGCAAAATTTCCTTCTTTCTTTTTATTGCAGTATAATTGCTTTACAATGATGTGTTAGTTTCTGCTGTACACTGAAGTGAATCCGCTATATGTATACCTATATGCCCTCCCTCTTGGACGAACCTCCCACCTCCCGCATCCCACCCATCTAGGTTGTAGCAGAGCACCGAGCTGAGCTCCCTGTGCTATACAGTGGGTTCCCACTAGCTATCTATTTTACACATGGTAGTTTATTTATGTCAAACCTAATCTCCCAATTCATCCCACTCTCCCCTTCCCACCCTGTGTCCACAAGTCCGTTCTCTATGTCTATGTCTCTATTCCTGCCCTACAAATAGGTTCATCTGTACCATTTTCCAAGATTCCACATATATGCGTTATTATATTTGGTTTTCTCTTTCTGGTTTACTTCACTCTGTATGACACACTCTAGGCCCATCCACATCTCTACAAATGACCCAGTTTTTTTCCATTTTATGGCTGAGTACTATTCCATTGTATATATATATATACCACATCTTTTTTATCCATTCATCTATTGTTGGACATTTAGGTTGCTTCCATGTCCTGGCTATAGTAAACAGTGCTGCAGTGAACAATGGGGTACATGTGTCCTTTGGAATTATGGTTTTCTCAGGGTATATGCCCAGTAGTGGGATTGCTGGGTCATATGCTGGTTCTATTTTTAGATTTTTAAGGAACCTTCATACTGTTCTCCATAGTGGCTGTATCAATTTACATTCCCACCAACAGTGCAAGAGGGTCCCCTTTTCTCCACACCACCTCCCGCATTTATCATTTGTAGATTTTCTGATGATGGCCATTCTGACCGGTGTGAGGTGATAACCTCATTGTAGTTTTGATTTGCATTTCTCTAATAATTAGTGATGTTGAGCATCTTTTCATGTGCCTCTTGGCCATCTGTATGTCTTCTTTGGTGAAATGTCTATTTAGGTCTTCCGCCCATTTTTGGATTGGGTTGTTTGTTTTTTTCATATTGAACTCCATGGGCTGTTTATATATTTTGGAGATTAATCCTTTGTCCGTTGCTTCATTTGTAAATATTTTCTCCCATTCTGAGGGTTGTCTTTTTGTCTTGTTTATGGTTTCCTTTGCTGTGCAAAAGCTTTTAAGTTTCATTAGGTACCATTTTTTTATTTTTGTTTTTACTTTCATTACTCTAGGAGGTGGGTCAAGAAAGATCTTGCTGTGGTTCATGTCAAAGAGTGTTTTTCCTGTGTTTTCCTCTAAGAGTTTTATAGTGTCTCATCTTACATTTAGGTCTTTAATCCAATTTGAGTTTATTTTTGTGTATGGTGTTAGGTAGTGTTCTAATTTCAACCTTTTACATATAGTTGTCCAGTTTTCCCAGCACCATTTATTGAAGAGACTGTCTTTTCTCCATTGTATGTTCTTACCTCCTTTGTCATAAATTAGGTGACCATATATGCGTGGGTTTATCTCTGGGCTTTCTATCCTGTACCATTGATCTATATTTCTGTTTTTGTGCCAGTACCATACTGTCTTGATTACTGTAACTTTGTAGTATAGTCTGAAGTCAGGGAGTCTGATTCCTCCAGCTCCGTTTTTCTTTCTCAAGATTGCTTTGGCTATTAGGGGTCTTTTGTGTTTCCATACGAACTGTAAAATTTTTAGTTCTAATTCTGTGAAGAATGCCATTGATAGTTTGATAGGGATTGCATTGAATCTGTAGATTGCTTTGGGTAGTATAGTCATTTTCACTATACATTTTGAGTGGTATCGTCATTGATTCTTCAAATCCAAAAACATGGTATATTTCTCCACTGTTTATGTCATCTTTGATTTCTTTCATCGGCATTTTATAGTTTTCTGAGTACAAGTCTTTTGCCTCTTTAGGTAGGCTTATTCCTAGGTATTTTATTCTTTTTGTTGCGGGAGTAAATGGGATTGTTTCCTTAGTTTCTCTTTCTGATTTTTCATTGTTAGTGTATAGGAATGCAAGAGATTTCTGTGCATTAATTTTGTATCCTGCAACCTTACCAAATTCATTGATTAGTTCTAGTAGTTTTCTGGTGGCATGTTTAGGATTTTCTATGTATAGTGTCATGTCATCTGCAAACAGTGACAGTTTTACTTCTTCTTTTCCAATTTGTATTCCTTTTATTTCTTTTTCTTCTCTGATTGTCATGGCTAGGACTTCCAAAACTATGTTGAATAAGCATGACGAGAGTGGACATCCTTGTCTTTTTCCTGATCTTAGTGGAAATGCTTTCAGTTTTTCACTATTGAGAACGATGTTTGCTGTGGGTTTGTCATGTATGGCCTTTATTGGGTTGAGGTAGTTTCCCTCTATGCCCATGTACTGGAGAGTTTTTATCATAAATGGGTTTTGTGTTTTCTCAAAAGCTTTTTCTGCATCTATTGAGATGATCATATGGTTTTTATTCATTGATTTGTTAATATGATGTATCACATTGATTTATTTGCGTATATTGAAGAATCCTTGCATTCCTGGCACAAATCCCACTTGATCATGGTGTATGATCCTTTTCATGTGCTGTTGGATTCTGTTTGCTAGTATTTTGTTAAGGATTTTGGCATCTATGTTCATCAGTGATGTTAGTCTGTAATTTTCTTTTTTTGTGATATCTTTGCCTGGTTTTGGTATCAGGGTGATGGTGGCCTTGTAGAACGAATTTGGGAGTATTCCTCCCTCTGCAATTTTTGGGAAGAGTTTGAGAAGGATAGGTCTTAGCTCTCCTCTAAATGTTTGATAGAATTCACCTGTAAAGCCATCTGGTCCTGGACTTTAGTTTGTTGGAAGATTTTAAATTACAGTTTCAATTTCATTATATTTGATAGGTCTGTTTATGTTTTCTGATTCTTCCTGGTTCAGTCTTGGAAAATTGTACCTTTCCAAGAAAGGTACAAAATTTTGCAAAATTTTCTTCGTGGTTGTCCATTTTATTAGCATATAGTTGTTTGTAGTAGTCCCTTATAATCCTTTGTATTTCTGCGGTGTCAGTTGTGATTTCCCCTTTTTCATTTCTAATTTTATTGATTTGCATCCTTTCCCTTTTTTTTCTTGATGAGTCTGGCTAAAGGTTTATCAATTTTGTTTATCCTATCAAAGAACCAAATTTTATTGATATTTGCTATTGTTTTCTTCATTTCTATTTCATTTATTTCTGCTCTGGTCTTTATGATTTCTTTCCTTCTATTGACTTTGGGTTTTCTTTGACCTTCTTTCTCTAGTTGCTTTAGTTGTAAGGTTAGATTGTTTATTGGAGATTTTTCTTGTTTCTTGAGGTGAGATTGAATTGCTATGAACTTCCCTCTTAGAACTGCTTTTGCTGCATCCCATAAGTTTTGGGTCATTGTGTTTTTGTTGTCATTTGTTTCTATGTATTTTTAAATTTCTTCTTTGATTTCTTCAGTGATCTCTTGGTTATTTAGTAGCGCACTGTTCAGCCTCCATGTATTTGTGTTTTTTACAGTCTTTCTTCTGTAATTGATTTCTAATATCATAGCATTATGGTCAGAAAAGATGCTTGTTACGATTTCAATTTTCTTAAATTTTCCAAGGCTTGATTTGTGACCAAATATGTGATCTATCCTGGAGAATGTTCCATGTGCAGTTTAGAAGAAAATGTATTCTGCCACTTTTGAGTGGAATGTCCTATAAATGTCAATTAAATCTATCTGGTCTATTGTGTCATTTAAAACTTGTGTTTTCTTATTTATTTTCTGTTTGGATGATCCGTCCATTGGTGTCAGTGGGTTGTTAAAGTCCCCTACTATTACTGTGTTACTATTGTTTTCCCCTTTCATGGTTGTTAGCATTTGCCTTATGTATTGAGGTGCTCCTATGTTGAGTGTATAAATATTTTTAATTGTTATATCTTCTTCTTGGATTGATCCCTTGATCATTATGTAGTGTCCTTCCTTATCTCTTGTAACAGTTTTTATTTTAAAGTCTACTTTATCTGATACTAGTATTGCTACTCCAGCTTTGTTTTGATTTCCATTTGCATGGAAGATCTTTTTCATCCCTTAACTCTCAGTCTGTATGTTTCCCTAGGTCTGAAGTGGGTCTCTTGTAGACAGCATATATATGGATCTTATTTTTGTATCCTTTCAGTGAGTCTGTGTCTTTTAGTTGGAACATTTAATCCACTTATGTTCAAGGTTATTATCTATATGTATGTTCCTATTACCATTTTCTTAATTGTTTTGGGTTTGTTTTTATGGGTCTTTTTCTTCTCTTGTGTTTCCCGCCTCAAGAAGTTCCTTTAGCATTTGTTGTAAAGCTGGTTTGGTGGTGCTGAATTCTGTTAGCTTTTGCTTGTCGCCTATAAAGCTTTTGATTTCTCCCTCAAATCTGAATGAAATCCTTGCTGGGTAGAGTAATCTTGGTTGTAGGTTTTTCTCTTTCATCACTTTAAGTATATCCTGCCACTCCCTTCTGGCCTGCAGAGTTTCTGCTGAAAAATCAGCTGATAAACTTATGGGGATTCCTTTGTATGTTATTTTTTGCTTTTCCACGCTGCTTTTAATATTTTTACTTTGAATTTAATTTTTGTTAGTTTGATTCATATATGTCTTTGTGTGTTTCTTCTGGGATTTATCCTGTATGGGACTCTCTGCACTTTCTGTACTTGTGTGACTCTTTCCTTTCCCATGTTAGGCAAGTCTTCCACTATAATCTCTTCGAATATTTTCTCAGACCCTTCCTTTTTCTCTCCTTCTTCTGGGACCCCTATAATTCAAATGTTGGTGTGTTTAGTATTGTCCCAGAGGTCTCTGAGAATGTCTTCAATTCTTTTCATTCTTATTTTTTATTCTGGTCCTCAGGAGTTATTTCCACCATTCTGTCTTCCAGCTCACTTATTAGTTATTCTGCCTCAGTTATTCTGTTATTGATTCCTTCTAGTGTACTTTTCATTTCAGTTATTGTGTTGTTCATCTCTTTTTTTTGTTTTTTAGTTCTTTTAGTTCTTTGTTAAACATTTCTTGTATTTTCTCGATCCTGTCTTACTGGTTGTTTGGCCTGAGGCTTCCAGCACTGGAGTTTGTAAGCTGTTGGGTAGAGCTGGGTCTTGGTGCTGAGATGAGGACCTCTGGGAGACCTCACTCCGATGAATATTTCTTAGGGTCTGAGGTTCTCTGTTAGTGGTTTGGACCTGGGGCTTCCACCTCAAGAGCTCAGGCCTGACCCCCGGCTCATGAACCAAGATCTTGCAAGCTGCATGGGGTGGCAAAAAACAATAAAGAAAGAAAGAGAAAAAGGAGCAGAACCATAACAAAGAGTAAAAAATAAAATAAGATTCAAAAACTAACAGATACATTAGAAAAATAAATAAATAAAAATATAGATGAAACAACAACCGGAAGGTAAAACAGAACTACAATAGCAAAAAAGAGGAGGAGGAAAAAAACAGCCAGCAAAGGCCTTTGCTGTGGGGGGTGGGGCTTAGGTGGGTGCGGGGTTTAGGCAGTGGGTGGACCTACGCTTAGGACCCAGGGGGCCGAAAAAGGCCCTGGGGGTGTGGGGGTGGGGCTTTGGCTCAACACAGCAGGAGGGGCCCAGGAGTGCCTCTGGCCTCGGAGGGTGGAGAACCAGGTCCAGGACCCCAGCAGGCTCCCTGGGCCCAAGTGGGCAGGGGAAACACTAGGTGTGTTCCTACTGATCCTCCGATCCCAGAGGATCCCTCCCTGTTGGCCTCTCTTCTTCTTCCCCCCTCCCTCCTATGCCCCACGTGGCCTGGAGGGGCCCCAGAGAATGGAGGATGAGGCCCGGGAGCCCAGCAGGCTTCCCGGGGCCTGATTGGGCAGGGGAAACACTAGGTGCACTCCTTCCTGATCCTCTGAGAGTCCCTCTAAGCCTCGGAACCCCTCCCCTCTCCCAGCCACCCTTCAGGGCTGCTGGTCCTATCTGGCCTCCACTTCTCCTTCCCCCTCACTCCCCCTCTCATCCTACCCAGTTGCTCAGGGGTTCCTCCCACCTCCTTGGGTGTTGAGGTACCCCACCAGCGTCCAGCAGGTGCCCTAGTTATGGGGAGACGTGAATTCCTCAGCTTCCCACACCGCCATCTTGACTCCGCCCCTCCTTCCTTTCTAGAGCTAATATTCTGTTTATGTATATACCATATTTTCTGTATATATTCATCTGTTGATGGGCATTTAGGTTTTTTCCACATCTTGGCTATTGTGAATAGTGGTAGAATGAACATGGGACTGTTAATATCTCTGAGATCATGATTTCAATTCTTTTGGGTAAATATCCAGAAATGAGATTGATAAATCATACAGTAGTTCTATTTTTAACATTTTGAAGACCCTCAAACCTCTACTCTCTGCTACTTTTCCATAATGCTGTACCAATTTACATTCATGCCAACAGTATACAAGGATTCCTTTTTCTCCACATCCTCGACAGCATTTGTTATCTCTTGTGTTTTAGATAATTCCCATCCGAATAGAGGGTGAGGTGATTTCTCATTGTGATTTTGATTTGCATTTCCTTGATGCTTAGTGATATTGAGCATCTTTTCATATATTTCTTGGTCATTTTTATGTCTTCTTTAGAGAAATGTCTAATCAGGTTCTTTGCCTATTTTTTAATTGGGTTATTTGCTTTTTTTGCTATTGAGTTTTAAGAGTTCCTTACACATTTTCAAATTAAGCCTATGTTAAATATATGATTTGCAAATATTGTCTCAGATTCCACTGGTTACCTTTTCATTCTGTTGACTGTTTCCTTTGTTGTGTAGAAGCTTTTTAGTTTAATATAATTCTGTTTTTCTATTTTTACTTTTATTGACTGTGTGCTTTGGTGTCATATCCAAGAAATCATTGCCAAGACCAAGGTCAAGAAGCTTCTTCTTCTTGACATTGTTTTCTGCTAGGAGTTTTATAGCTTCAGATCATGCATTTAAGCCTATAATCTACTTTGAGCTGATTTTTGTGCATTGTGTAAGATAAAGGTTCAATTTCATTATCTTGCATGTGGATATCCAGTTTTCCCAACACCTTTTATTGAAGAGGCTATTCTTTCCTCTTGGTGTATTCCCCACCCAGCCAGTCAGAGATCAGTTCATCATAAACGTGTGGGTTTAGCAGCATGCATTTTAAGGCCTTACTAAGCATGCATCTTTGATAAATCCTGAATGAACAAAATGTTGATTTTTTTTTAAGGGCAAGCTTTGAAAAATCTCACTTGAATATTTCTGAATCTGAACAAGAAAAGGCTTCCTTGTGTGAATGTGATTTATGGAAATGTATTTACCTAATATTTAACATATTTGACCAGTTGAACCACACCCAGTTCCTTCAAGAGAAGTGCTTTTATTGTTTCCTTTTAGTAGATGAGAAAATTGAGATGTTGGGCAGTTTGCCCAGTTCCATACCATAAATCACCAACAGGGATGAGATTAGCATTCAGTGAACTTGGACTCTATTCATACATCCACATCCCTGAATCCATAGGTCTCATGAAGAGCTTTTAGAAGCTGAATTATCATTACATTTGGAAAGATTGCAAATCCTTAAAAGTACTTTAAGTAGTCGAGCAAAATAAAAAATTTAAAAAAAAATCAAGCAACTTTAAGCTCATCTCTTACTGTATTAGGAGACCATTGTTAATCTCTTAATTTAGTCCATTAATAAAGTTTGTGTAGGGGAGAAAGAGAGAGGAAGAGGGGGGAGAGAGAGATTGAAGTCACCAGGCTTCATAACGTTAGAGTGTCATGGCTTTAAATGTCATATTAGTTCTAGCTTTATTTTAACAAATTTTTAAAATCTTGTTTTAGATTCCCAGAAAAGGACAATGTCCTGTGATTTTTTAAAATACGGTTGAAGCAATTGATAGTACGTAATTTGTCCTTTTATGCCTCTGTACTTCATTTTAGTCTATGATAAAGTTGGTTATGTTAGCATTGACATAAAAGATAGTTGACCACATGGGACAGATTGGAGGATATAGAACTCTTCATAAAAAATTTACTCCAAGGAGGTGTTTTGTGTAATAATATTCCTTTTCTGCGTATAAGTCATCTGCTGGATATTGACAACATATTTCTTAGGGATTTTCATTACATTTTTTTTAAGGTAAAGAAGAAATCCCCTGAACGTTACACCTAATTAAACTCCCTTATTTTGACTTTTTATATTTTAAGCATGCATTTGGAAATTCACCCTTGGTAGGCATGTTCTATTTTTTTTTTTTATTATACAAGAATCAAAAGGAAGCCAAGTTTTTTTGAGAAAACTTTTCTTTTACATATTTGACCACCTCAGATCGCCTGCTTGCTTCTATTTGGAGTCGTGTTTCCCTTTGAAGCTCAAGACAACTGAGAGTCAGTTCAGGTATTTTTTTCCATGTTAATATCATTTATGCCCCATTCTGAGCTGGATGATGGAGGCATAACTTCTGAGAGTAGGTAGAGAGAGTTGCTAAAATTATTTCCCTGTAAATTCAGTGACAATTCATTTTCCCCACATAAGGGTGGTGGTGATGGAATCAGGATTGTGTTGCTCAACATTCTCAAATCCTTTCTATGGAATTCATGTGCCTCACAGTTTGGTTCTATATTAGTGTTCTTACCTGATGCCAGACATTCCTTTACAGATTACCGCTTTCATCAGAATTTCATTGGCTTCATTAACAACATAGACAAAGCCTGGCAACAGGGGTATAAAAAACTGAGGGTGTTTCTACTTTTCATTCTGTAGAAACACTACAATATAAAGTATTCAATGTGCTAAAATGCTGAAGCAGCCATCCTTGCTCTTAGGACCATACAACTGTCAAATATCGTGTCAAGTCTAAAGAATCAGTGCAAAAAAGTAAAATTAGAATATATTGTAGCACATTGGGTTTTTTATTCCTGGTAGTAGAACTCTAGAAAAGACATAAAAACAAGCCACAAGCCTTTATCCAATTGATAAGTTTCCCTGATTACTTCATGTTCTCATTGGCAAAGAGGTGTTAGGTTCTTAAAGGGGATAAATGATGTTTTAAAGTCCTATCTCTAATACTCAAAATCATGCTTCAATACCTCTGCAGAACCTGTTTTTTTTTTTTTTAATTTTTAGCTAAATTTATGTTTGCACATCAACATAACAAAGAGAATAAGTAGGAAGCAGATCTTTATCATACTTCTCTGAGAATGAATGGATAATAAAATCAAGATAGCTCACTCGGGAGTTCTCTGCTTCCATACTGGCTGCATAAGGGTAAGAAAATGACTTAAGACATAACAGCATATCAGATCTGAAAAGATTAAAAGGGATTGCTGTCTTCTCCTGTGTGTGAATGTGTGTCTGTCTTTATGTGTGTTTTTCAAATACATATGTCAAATATTACTGAGTACTTATTAAATAGCAGGACGTAGCTCTAGGTACTGGGACTATAACTGTAGAGTGGTTGCATTTTCTGAATTGTTGAAAAATAGAATTGAGCTCAGGGTGAGAACAGCAGCCATTTTTAGACTTCAAGTGTCAATCAAAAATAACTATCTGTTTCATTAGAGATGGAGGTTTGAATTAATTTTGAAAGATTCCTTCATTTTAGAAAATAATTTAATAGTGATGTGATGGTAAAGCAATAGTGTTCTTCTGGAATAGGGATGGGCTAGGCAATGGGGAGATAAAATGAACTTCACATTAAGATATAAAACTTTTCTTTACTGTGGTAGGAGCTGGATCCTAAAGATTTTAGTATAACTGCTTGCTGATGGAATGGGTTTATAGAGCAAGCTGGAGTCTGTTAGGAGTGAACAGAAAGCAACTTTATTATTTATTTTTATTTACACTTTTTCAAATTGGCTTTGTTGGATCACTCTTTCCTGCCCCTACACTAAATAAAAGTGATCGCAGATGCCATAGATTATATTTAGAACTTCTCAGGTATTAATGCATAGTCATAATTTAAAGGTGTTAAAAATTCTAATTTCACCAAATTAAAGCTTTTCTATCTCATCTCTCCTCTCCTATACCCAGCTTTGGCTGGATTCAGGTTTGAAAACCCACACAGTGGGTTTCATAATGAGAGTTTCAAGCTGAAAAAATAAAAGCTATTACTGTTTAAGTCTTAACGCTAATATATTTTTATTTTACATCCAATGGATAATATACTATGTTTATAGAAATTCTAAACATTTGCCACTCCCCCAGTTGGAGAATCCATAGTAATATAAGAAGGAAGTCACAGATTTATGTTTACATTAGACACCAAGCCAACATGGTTTGAAAAATGCTTAGAGTCTAAATATTGGGAACAGATAATTTCCAAATTGCTTAAAATATTGCAGATCACAAAAGAGGAAAAGAAGCTATTCAATTTATTTTATGATACTAATATTCCCACTATCAAAAGTAGTTAAGGGCAGCATAAAAAATACAAGAATAGAGGAAAACACACAAGTTAACTTTAATCAAGAAAGCAAACAACAAAATAAATCCAAAACCCGTAAGTCAATCTCATACATTCATGTGGAGGTGTACATCTTAAATAAAATATTATTAAAAGTATATTAGTGTATTAAAACAATAACATAGTATAGCCAAGTAAGTTTCTCATTCATGCACTGCAGTAACAAAATAATTCAACATTAAAAATAATATCAAAGGGAAACTATTTATAAATATATTAAAGCAAAAATATAGTAATCTCAATTGAAGCTCCAAATATATTTTTGAAAATTCATCATCCATTTCTGATGTGAGTGTGCGTGTTTGCTTGAGAAAGAGTAAAGAGTGAGATTTTCTGCAAAACTCACACTTAGTGAAAAGAAAAATAATAAAAGTAATTCGAATTAAGCAGCACAAGCAAGGTGACTGCCCTCATTAATACTATTCAGTAGGAAAGCCCATAGACTTCTAGTAAAATAAATACTGTGGAAGAGAAATAAAAGTATAAACACAGGAAAAGAAGAGACAAATCTTTCATTATTTGTAGAAAATATAATCCATATAGAAAATGCAGCAAAATCAATTGAGAAACAAAACAAGAGAATTTAATGATATGAGCAGATACAGTAGTAACATAAAAGTTAATAGGTTTATTATGCATCAACAGAAACTATTCCAAAATATAAGAGAAAGAAGTTGTCATCTGAAATAGCAATATTATAAAATAAATTGGAACAGAACTAATAAGAATGTGCAATACCCATATAAAGAGAAATATAAAACTGCCGAAATGAAGAGATGATTAAATAAAGGAACATATGTTTCTGTGTAGAAATGATCAGCATTGTAATGTATACCTTAATTCATATGTAAATATGGTACAGTATATTAAAGAAATTGGCACAGTGTTTTCATGTAACCTGAAGAACTGACTGTAAAACTCATACAAAAGGAAAAAATAGGAGATTGCCAACGTAATTTTGAAAAAACATTGTAAAATAAAATAGTGCACTCCGGAAAAGTTTAGTTTGAGAATTAACTATAGCAGTGGCATTTTGAGACATTAAAGAAAGAATGAACAGGTCAATAAATCATTTCATGATAATTGACTATTTGAAAAATAACAAACATAAATCCATAAAATGCTGTTCACCAAAATAAATTTCTGTTGAATTTAAGGAAAAATAGACAAAAATACTTTATTAGAAGAAAATATTGGAAAATAAGTCTTAGACACAATATGAAATGCAAAGAAAATGTAAAAGATGGATTACATTGATGGATTTTAAACTTCTGACCCAAAAAGAAATATCACTTAAAAAGTTAAAAAACAAAGAGATTTATAGGAAATATTTAAAATATTTATAAAAAGTCAGAAAGAAAAAGACGAATATTTGAATAGAAAATGAAGTAAAGAATAAGAACTGACACTTTACTGAATAAGACATTCTAGTCTTTAGTAATAGATGAAAACGTGTTTAGTTTTGCTGGTAATCAAGGAAGTTACAACTAACATTAAGAAATGCCCTTATTTACAAATCAGCATGACAAAAAATTGAAAGTTCGAGTATATCCAGTGTCGGTAGCATTTGATATAAATGTTGGAGTATAAATAGTTGTAGGCATGTTGGAGGGCTATTTAACAATACCTATTAAAATACCACATACTTGCATTTCTACACTTACATATACGTTCAAAGCAACTTTCACAAGAATGATGGTGACAGAGTGATTTGAAATAGTAAACAAAAATTGAAACAAATGTAAAAATTCATCCATAAGTTATTATTTGAATAAAATATACAGACATATTCTATGGAATCCAATGCAATGGTTGAAAACTATTAAAAGATGCTTTATGTGTATTTATAAAAATATTCTCAGTATATTTCAAAAACTTCTATATGCTTCTGTATGCCAGATGTTGACCTAAGAATGAATCATTTTAACAGGAATAGTCCTGCCAAAATCCTGTAAGGCATAAATACTGTTAGACCCAATTCACGGGTGGGAATAATGAGTTACAGGGAAGGTATTTAACATGAAAATAGAAACAATACTATGTTTTTCCTTAGATTCTTAAATAAGTTTGTAACTATATTGAACAATTGAGAAAGAGGACAGTAAACTGGTAATGGTGGTTATCTTTACAGAGTAGGGTGGATTGTGAGCATAATATTCATGGGAAATCAGCTTAACCTGTACAGTTTGACCATTTTTTTAACAGAATTATTTGCTTTATCAATCATTTAAAAATATATTCAATGTATGATTTGTAGATCTGGTAAAGGTAGTTTATTAAATTGTATCTTGAAAACAAAAATCTTTATCGGGGAAATGCTCTTTTTAAATATCTCATATATCTTGTTGGGCCAATGATTTTTAAAATAATCCATAGTTAATAAGCATTGAAAAATACATAGTAAATATCATAAATGTACATGGTTATATTCAGAGATCAATTAAAATTCATTTTCAGTGTAAATAAAATCTAAATTATTTCTGACATAACGCAACGTCAAAAGACAGAGTAAAACATACCTTAGTACAACAGGTCTCAGTACTTTCAAATATCAAGATCTGTATGTACTATACACAAACAGAAATGAAGCACAAATTTAACTGTAATGTTTAGGGAATAGGAGCTTCTGCTTAGTTAAACCTGTCTGGTGTCAAGACTTGTTTGGTTAGTTGCTTTTCTCCCTACCTATTGATCATAATTGAATATTTAAGATATGATCGAAGAAGTGCTCAAAAAAACAAAATGATGGAGGTATGTTAAAAGGACTAACCTGGAGGAGCTCCCAAAATACATAACATATTGCCAAAGCTGCAACAAAATACATAACATACTATTGGATTATAACCCAAAGTAGAAAATAAATATTCATGAGTTTCTGTTGATATAAATAGCTGATTGAATAGTTAAATAAATGGAGGAGATGACAATCTCAAGCGCAGAAGAATTCCAAATGTGTTATATAGGTACCCATCCCTCAAGGAGGTGGAATTTAATACTCCATCCCTCATGTGTCAGTGGAGCTTAGTGATTTGCTTCCGAAGAGCAGTGTATGGAAAGGAGAAAACAAAACCAAAATCTTTAGAGTGGAGAAACCTGATAAACATTGTCTCAGCTAAGTGATCAGGTTAACATCATCAGTGTTAAATCATGTTGAAATACGTACCCTTCATCTGATAGGATGACAATGGTACTTTACCTCTGTCATCTTCCTCCCCAAAACCTAAAAATTTACTTTTTTCTAACCATCAGACAAACATCAGACAAACCCAACTGAAGAACATTCTACAAAATATCTGAGCAGTCTTAGTCTTAGACTAAGACTAAATATCTTAGCAGTCTTATCAAAAGTCTTAGTCACCAAATGCAAGGAAATTTTGAGAAACTCCCTCAGTAAAGAGGAGACCAAGGACATATGACATCTAAATGTTATAGAGTAACATGGATTGGGTCCTGGGGCAGAAAAAGGACATTAAGGAAAAACTAATGGAATCGAGATGAAGTATGGTGTTTAGTTAATAAGAATATATCAACGTTGGTTCATTACTTGTGATAAATGTCCCATCATAATGTAGGATGTTAATGATAGGGCAAGCTGGCTATGGGGTAAACTGAAACCCTCTGTCAGTCTTTACACATTTTCTGTAAATCCAAAACCACTCTAAAATGAAAAAAGTTTATTTATAAAATGATTGTGTATATTGTCATATTTTGGGGTCATCACTATTTGAACATGAGTAAAGAGGGCAATATACATCATGGTAGACATAGGTATATGAATATAAATGACTAGAAATAGGAATGCTTATGAACAACAGAAAATAATGTGGTCTTTTTTTAAAAAAATTATATCATTTGGTTTTGTTTTTAGGCTTGCTTATATATTTATGATAAAATATAAGTGAAGTAAAAGAGTTGTTTGTGGATTTGATCATTTGCGATCTGTTATTATTAATATCGTGATAAATTTTAGAGTCTATGAGCATTTACTCCTACTTTAGCCATAGTTTAATCTCCCACTAAAAGTTGATGAGTCTAGGAATTAAATTGATGGGTATCAAATGCCGCACATCAGACACTCATGAGCTTGGATACCTCATTAACCTGAGTAATTGTTCTGGCTGGGAAGACTGTTGGAGACTATAGACATATCTGTCCGTGCACTTGCTCTCCACTTCTGTTGGTCAAAACTCAGATCTACTTATTCTTATTAAAAATTCCACAATGATAAAGAAGAGAAAGAGATTTAAAAAATCATTGTTAGGAAATAATCTGTTATTATTATCTGAATATATAAACAGAAAACACAAATTCTTCCACTGGAGTGTATAATGGATGTTGTCACTGAAAGGAATGTGAGCCTTTTCTCTATAACTGTGAAGTCTGTCTGTGTAAACTGCTTGTGTATGAAAATAGCTTGTATGTGAAAATTTTTTTCATTCACTTGCATATGATTAAAAAAAAACATGAAAATAAAACTGAGTTTAAATAATTCTGAAATTAATAAGAATCCCACCATTTTCTCTCCAAACCAACCGTCTTCATTTTTACAATTCTTGAGTTCTGCAATATTTAGGTGGGTATCTACTTGTATATCTACTTACAATAAATATGGGTATACAAAAAGTTACTGATTTTTTTATAATTTTATTTATGTCATCCTTATAAAATAGGAAAATGACAGTCATAGGAGAGGAAAACAGCTCACTTGAATTCTCTCTCCTCTGTCTCTGTCTCTCTTAGATAATTTTGTGACAGTTGCAGAGTAACATATCTTTTGCACCTGTTATGAAGTCGGTGTACAGAGCTGTAAGTTCCCTGCCCAAAATATTTATACCTTACGTAACAGCCTACTCCAGTAGGCTCCATACTCTGATTGCAAGATATGCATCTTGATGTTTGAGGGCTTTATTTGAAACCCTCTCTCCATCCGGGGTCACACTGACATGCCAGGGAATTACACTCCCCAGGTGTAGCATAATCTCCAAGAGGATCAGGGGTCAGTATATATACACCCCACTTCCCTCTCCCTTGACTCCTAGGGTACAAAAAACCAAGACTTGTGTTTACATCCTTTCTCATAATCTCTCCATGTGGTTAAACTCTAGTTGATCTCTGTGGGTGCTGGCTTCCTACCCTTTCCCATCTCGCCTCTCTACTGCTCTGAGATTGTTTCTGCATCTCTCAGAAAAACTGCTTGCACTTTGATCCTTACCTTGGCTTCTGCTTTTGGGGGAGCAGAGATTAAGGAAGGTGATCTGAGTGATAGTGGAAAAGAGAATAGAAGAGAATGAGAAAATGGTTTGTTGTATGTATGGCAATTGTTTGTATGCAACCAATGGCAAAAATAAACATTCACATAACACTTATTTTCATTTCATTATGTCATTTGCTATACTGCCATATCTAGATAATTTCCTTAAACTTCTCTAATACTTGAATATTTCATTATCGATCTCTAGTAACATCTAGTCAATTTAAACATAAATATCCTATACAGGAACAATTAAGTGGTTTATATAAGGTTGTAGCACTAATTAAGCAAATTTTCATATGTCACAATTTAATGTTTTTAATACTTTTCTGATAGCAAGATTTTTGTTTTTATGATAAAAGCATGAATGCTTTGATGAATAAACAATAGACCATAATAATCTCATTAACTGTTTATGTCACCAAAGGGGCAGAACTTCTTTAAGGAGAAAGCAAGACAGGAAATACCAAATAGGCATGAAGACCTGTCTTTTAGAGCTTCCAAGGGAAGAACTCTCTATGAGCAATTAGTAAATTAATTATATTAGTCACTAGAAAGTGGAGGACTTTATGGTCCAGTGAAGCATGAAGGAAGAGGAATTAAAGTAATATATTTCAGGCCACTCACTCCATTTATTCTTTGTTTATTAAATATTTGCTAAACACACCTTTTGTGCTTTGCTGTTTTATGTCACTGTACTCTAATCTATAATTTGAAGTTTTTTTAACTGAGAGTTTATTGCTTTCTACCAAGTAAACTTTGAAATAACTACTAATTTCACAAACTTCAAAGACCACTTATTTTACCATTGTAAAGAAGAGAGCAAGTTTATCCCTCATGTGTTGAGTGAAGGCTGTATCTTTCTAGATTCTTGTTGTTGCAGGTTATAACCCCAGCACCCTGGTGTTCATAGAAAATAACCATAGGGTTTGCTGAAGGAAAATTTCAGAAAAATCTAAAGGAGATAGTGTGACAGATGCAATATTTTATAATAACAGTAGAGTTAATGATATTATGCTATATAGTAATGGTGTCTGTTTATTGTGCAGTTATATTAGCCAGACTTCTGCAAGACCCTTTTTATTTATTATCTTAATTCTTAGACTAACACTATAAAGTAGCTGTTTTTGACCATTTTATATATGAGAAAACTGAAGCTCAAAGCAGTAAACTAAATTTTCCAAGACAAAACAGCGGGTCAAGGAAGTAACTAAAACACAGAAGCATGGAACAATAAAGCCCATACTTCTTAATAGTAAGTGATACCTAAGTAATCATTTTGAGGCTAAAGATGATTTTTAAATATATAGAGCACATTGGCATATTTCTGAGTAAATGATTAAAAAAACTAATAGCTGATACTTGAAAAATTCAGGTTTTATGAAGGAGACAATTTGTATCCATATTGATGATAAAAAAGACAAAGAAGTATCTAAAATCATTTCTTTAACTTAATGACCTTAACATCTTTATTTTTCTCTCAGTGACATTTTCTTACCTGAAAGTTTAGCACTTTTTGTCTCTAGTATATATTTGTCATGGAAAACAAAGAGGGTATGCAAGAATTTTTAAAGAAGAAAGCACATTAGTATAACTTTCCCACTTGGTTGTGGGAAGCATCTATCAAAACTAGTATCACAATACAATTTTTTCCTTATAAATGTCTAAGTTGTGAATCAAGTGACTAATTTTTGTGAAATAAGAACATCAGCTCCCTCCCTTGTAAAAATGACTTTATACTTGGTGACATGAAATAGCTACTTTTTTTTTTTGCTTCCTCTACATTCACAGTCTAAACCAGATAGTTAAACTGTACCTTTACTAAGACCATGTTTATATATAACTAATATTTTTATAATTCTTGTGTTATAGGGTGGTACTTATTCATCTTATTGTTTCTGTGTTCTTTGGCTATCTAAAATTATTTTACATAATAAGTGAGTCTGTAAAAGTCTTTAGGATTGTATCACTTAATAGACATTTTTGTATGTTCATTTATATTATTTTATCTTGGCTGATTCAATAATTCATTAGAGAAACTGTTTTTGGAGTTGCTAGCACAGAGAAGGAAAATTACAGAGAATAATCACCCCTGAGTAACAACCTTATTAACAGCTATTCAATGTATTCAATCCTTTCTGGAATGCTGCCACCATTTATTCTTTGGCATAGTGACATATAAGATTGTATACCAGTAGTTTTCACATACACACCAGAAACGTTCTTATAATTATCAAAGCACTTGGGAAAATTCAACCTGAACTGACCTGAGCTTCTACTATAAAAAGGAATGGGGTATAACATTAAAAGTTATCAGTCTATTATTAAGAGATAAAAGAAGCAAGAGAGAAAGTCATGAGTGAACTAAAATATGCTCATCACACATTAGGCACCCTTAATTGCTACCAGTGATATTGTTCATATAGAGATACTGGGAAAAAGATGTCAGTTTCTTCCATCCAAAATATTAATCTCTTCAAAAATGATTAAGAAATACTGATTCAAAATTGAAAAATTTCACTTGAGTTAGAATGTGTGTAGTTGTATGCCACTGCATTTGAGTCTATAGAAGTTTGTATCATATACAAATGCTGAAACCATACTTGCAATTGTATATTTTATATTAAAACTTAAGAAATATACTTGATAAAGAAAATAAAGACTGGATAAATAAAATGAACTAGTAACTTTTCAACAATTTTGATTTCTTTTAGAATATTTATCAAGTACTATCTATTAACAAAGCCAAAGCAAAGTTGTCAATATATTTATAGATGTATAAAATTTGGCCTACCTCCTGGGTTAAATTGGGGGATTTATAAAAATTGGCAAATAAACAAAATGCAAGAAACAATAGAAAATAAAACATCCATAAAGATGTACAAATACATTCTTGTGCCTACTTAAACCTTTGAAATCAAACAGAATGTAAATTAATTCATTTATATCTTTATTAAACAAGGTAAGCTTATATTTGGTTTTAGAGCACAAAGAGACGTGTTCAATTAAAGTGTTAATTTGAGATGGATCTGAAATGCAGGATAGGATTCTAATAGGGAGAAATTGAAGAAAGAATATTCTAAGAAGAAAAAATATTAGTATGACTCAATTCACCAAGTTTTTTTTTTTTTAATTGGGGTATAGTTTTTTTTACAATGTGTTTCTGCTGTACAGTGAAGTGAATCAGCTATATGTTTACATATATCCCTCTTTTTTGGATTTCCTTCCCATTTAGGTCACCATAGAGCATTGAGTAGAGTTCCCCATGCTATACAGCAGGTTCTCGTTAGTTATCTATTTTATACATATTAGTGTATATATGTCAATTCCAGTCTCCCAATTCATCCCACCCCCCTTTTTCCCCCCTTGGTGTCCATACATTTGTTCTCTATGTCTGTGTCTCTATTTTTGCCTTGCAAACAGGTTCATCTGTACCATTTTTCTAGATTCCACTAACATGAGTTCATATATATTTGTTTTTCATTTTCTGACTTACTTCACTCTGTATAACAGTCTCTAGGTCCATCCACATCTCTACAGATGACCCAGTATTGTTCCTTTTTATGGCTGAGTAATATTCCATTGTATATATGTACCACATCTTCTTTATCCATTCATCTGTCGATGGGCATTTAGGTTGCTTCCATGACCTGGCTATTGTAAATAGTGCTGCAATGAACATTGGGGTGCATTGTCTTTTTGAATTATGGTTTTCTCAGGGTACATGCCCAGTAGTGGGATTGCTGGGTCATATGGTAATTCTATTTTTAGTTTTTTAAGGAACCTCCATACTGTTCTCCATAGTGGCTGTATCAATTTACATTCCCACCAACAGTGCAAGAGGGTTCCTTTTCAACACACCCTCTCCAGCATTTACTGTTTGTAGATTTTTTGATGATGGCCATTCTGACCAGTGTGAGGTGATACCTCATTGTAGTTTTGATTTACATTTCTCTAATAATTTAGTGATGTTGAGCATCTTTTCATGTGCCTCTTGGCCATCTGTATATCTTCTTTGTAGAAATGTCTATTTATAGGTCTTCCACCCATTTTCTGGTCGGGTTGTTTGTTTTTTTGATATTGAGCTGCATAAAACTCTTAGAGGAAAACATAGAACACTCTGACATAAATCACAGCAAGATCTTTTTTGAGCCACCTCCTAGAGTAATTTATTTTTGAAAATAAAAGTAAACAAATGAGAGCTAATGAAACTTGAACGCTTTTGCATGGCAAAGGAAACCATAAACAAGATGAAAAGACAACCCTTAGAATGGGAGAAAATATTTACAAATTAAGCAACTGACCAAGGATTAATCTCCAAAATTCACCAAGTTTTGATAAGGCTTGGTGTATGTGTAAAAGAGTTGGGAACTTTTTACCTGCATTTCATGCTGTAGCCCATAAATTTTGGTACATTTACTTTCATTTTATTTTCAAGAAAATCTCCAAATTTGCTTTGTATTTCCCTTTTAACAGGTCATTTTTTACCTACTGGCGTAAGGGCCTTTTCATTTCTGAAATGTTATTTATGTTGGATTTTTTTCATTGTGCTGTTTCCGTTACCTTGATACTTTGAGAACTATTAAGATGTGTTTTTTGTGTGTGGTCTAATATAAAGGAAGTTCTTACTGTTCCATAAGCATTAGAAAAAGTGTATTTTCATCATGGTTCTAATATATACACCACATACTTTTGATTTAGGTTTTTTTTTTTTTAGATCATCTACGTTTACCCTTATGTTATCCACTTAATTATGAGAAGTGTCTTACAATCCCTGTGATCAGTGGGTTTCTATCTGTCTCTCCTTGCATTACCTGTTGTTTCTGCTCTATGAAAGTTGTTGCTACATTTTGGGGGCATAACTATCAATCACTTTTTATTTGCCTTCTCCTAGCATGTAAAATCCATACAGAAATGTGAACAAATCATAAGGAATAGTGTTGAATTACTTTTAACAATGTGAGCACATTCTTGTACAATGCAATCAATAGATAGCTAGACATCACTGTCACCCAAGAAGCTCCTTGGCTCCTCCTAATCACTAACTACTCCCCTTAGGTAATCATATACTGGCTTTAAAAATCAAGTTTAGCTTTTCCTATTTTTGAACTTCATATAAATAGAATTATGCCATTTTTTTCTCAACTAAGATGATGTTTGTAGGATTTGTCCATGTTTAATACAGCAATAGTTTGTTCATTGTCATTGGAGATAGAATATTCCATTAATTGAGGACATTGAGATGGACTGCTCAGATCCTCCTTCAAGGAAGACTAGCGGCACAGCTATCAGGAGCATTGTCTGCAAATGGCAAATGGTCTCCAGCTGTCATCTTCTACAGGTTCTGTTTCAGCTGCAGAGAATCTCCTCCCTTATGCACTCCCTGGGACAGTCCACATCTGGTTACTGAGTGTGACAAATGTTACATAGTCTCAACTATTTCAATCCAAATTAGACAGCTCTTACGGGTAATCTTCATGACCAAGATTCCCACCTGTTTCTGAATGGGGCTTTGTTGGTCCTGCATCAAAGTTCCATTTCTCCTCTGTTCAATCAGTACCTCCTTTCCCTTCTTTTCACAGGTTTTGATCCTTAATAAACATCCTGAACTGATTCTGAGCTCCATCTCAGAATCGTCCTCCAGAGAATTCAACCTTTGATACCATTATAGGAGAATACTATGGAAGGGTGTCTGGGTTTTCCTCAGTTATCGGCTATTACCATTAGATCTACTAGGAACATTGTAATATGTTTCTTTTGGATACATATCTATCTAGGTGTGGGATTGTTAGACAATGGAGTATTTTTTTTGCTTAGGTTTAGTAAAGATATTTCTATAAAATGCTTGTACCAATTTACCACCGGTGTATGAGAATTCCAGTTGCTGAACATCTTCACCAAATCTTGGTATTCTTAGCCATTTATATTTTAGCCTTTTTAGTGATTGTGTAGTGGTATCTCACTGTGGTTTTTAATTCACACTTTTATGATGACTAATGCAATTCAGCACATTTTCAAATGTGTACTGGATATTTGTGTATATATATACATATATACATATTTTACTTACCAGATATGTTTTATTTTTTTCTTTTATTGAAGTATAGTTGACTTACAATATTATATTAGTTTTTGGAGTACAATATAATGATTGGATATTTTTATAGATTATACTCCATATCAAGTTATTATGAAATATTGGCTATATTCCCTGTGCTGTACATTACATACTTCTAAGTTACTTATTTCATAGCTATTAGTTTGTACCTCTTAGTCTCCTTCACCTATCTCTCCCCTTTCCCCACACCTCTTTCTACTGGTAACCACTAGTTTGTTCTCTGTGTCTGTGAATCTGTTTCTGTTTTGTTATGTTCATTCGTTTTATTTTTTAGATTCACATGTAAGTAAAAACATGCAGTATTTGTCTTTCTCTGTCTGACTTATTTCACTAAGCATAATATCCTCCAGGTCCAACCATGTTACAGATGGCAAATTTTCATATTTTTATGGCTGAGTAATATTCCATTGTGTATGTATACCACATCTTATTTATCCTTTCATCTATTGATGGACACTTAGGTTGCTTTCATATCTTGGCTATTATAAATAATACTGTGAGAACATACTGTATAGCACAGGGAACTGTACTCCATGCTCTGTGGTGACCTAAATATGTTACCACAGCAGAAACTAACACAGTATTGTAAAGCAACTATACTCCAATAAAAATTTTTAAAAAATAAATAATACTGCTATGAACATTGGAATGCATATTTTGTTGAGTTAGTGTTTTTGTTTTATTTATATATATACCAAGGAAGGGAATTGCTGTATCATGTTTTAGTTCTACTTGTAGTTTATTGAGGAACCTCCATACTATTTTCCATGTGGCTCTATCAGTTTACAGTCCAACCAACAGTGTGCTAGGGTTTCCTTTTCTGCACAACTTCATCAGCACTTGTTATTTCCTGTCCTTTTGACAATAGTCATTCTGACACGATTGAGGTGATATCTCATTGTGGTTTTGATTTGCATTTCTCTGATGATTAGTGATGTTGAACATATTTTCATGTTCCTGTAGGCCATCTGTATATCTTCTTTGGAAAAATGCCTATTCAGGTCCCCTATTTTTTAATTGTGTTGTTTTTTGATATTGAGTTGTATGATTTCTTTATGTATTGGACATTAACCCCTTATCAGACATCATTTACATATATCTTCTCTCATTCAGTAGGTTGCCTTTTTTTGTGTTTATGATTTCCTTTGCTGTGCAAAAGTTTAAGTTTGATTAGGTCCCATTTGTTTATTTTTGCTATTGTTTCGCATGCCTGAGGAGAAAGATCCAAAAAAATATTGCTAATACCAGTGTCAAAGAGTGTACTGCCTATGTTTTCTTCTAGGAGTTTTATGGTTTCAAGTCTTACATTTAGGTCTTAAATCTATTTTGAGTTTATTTTTGTATATGGTGTGAGAAAATGATCTAGTTTCATTCTTTTGCATGGAGCTGTCCAGTTTTCCCAGCACCAATTATTGAAGAGATGATTGTTTTCCCATTGTATCTTCTTGCCTCCTTGATTGTAGATTAATTGACCATAGGTGAGTGGGTATACTTCTGGGCTCTCTATTCTGTTCCATTGGTCTATGTGTCTGTCTCTGTGCCAGTACCATACTACTTTGATTATTGTAGCTTTGTTGTATAGTCTGAAGTCAGGGAATGTGATACCCCCAGCTTTGTTGTTTTTCTCAAGATTGCTTTGGCTATTCTGTGTCTTTTGTGGTTCCATACCAATTTTAGGATTATTTGTTCTAGTTCTGTGAAAAGTGTCATGAGTATTTTGATAGGGATTGCCTTGAATCTATAGATTGCTTAGGGTAATATGGACATTTTAATGATATTAATTCTTCCAATCCAAAAAATGGGATATCTTTCCTATTATTTTATGGGCTTCAATTTTCTTCATCATGTCTTACAGTTTTCAGAGTACAGTTCTTTCACCTCTTTGGTTAAGTTTATTCCTAGGTAATTTATTCTTTTTGATGCTGTTGTAAATGGGATTTTTTCTGCTTTCTTTTTCTGATAGTTCATTATTAGTATATAGAAATGGAAGAGATTTCTGTATATTAATCTTGTATCCTGCAACTTTACTGAATTTACTTATTAGTTCTAATAGTTTTTTGGTTGAATCTTTGGGTTATCTATATATAGTATCATGTCATCTGCAAACAGTGACAATTTTAATTCTTTCCTTCCCAGTTGGATGCCTTTTTTTTTTCTTGTCTAATTGCTATAGCTAGGACTTCCAATACTATGTTAAATAGATTGGTGAGAGTGGGCATCCTTGTCTTGCTCCTGATCATAGAGGAGAAAAGCTTTCAGATTTTCACCTTTGAGTATGATGTTAGCTGTGGGTTTTTCATAAATAGCCTTTATTATGTTGAGCTATAGTCTCTATATACCCACTTTGCTGAGAGTTTTTTCGTAAGTGGATGTTGAATTTTGTCAAATGTTTTCTCTGTGTCTGTTGAGATGATCATGTGATTTTTATCCTTTATTTCATTGATGTGGTGTTCCATATTGATTGGTTTGTGGATATTAAACCATCTTTATATCCCTGGAATAAAACCCACTTGATCATGTTGTATGGTTCTTTTAATGTATTGTTGAATTTAGTTTGATAATATTTTGCTGAAGATAATAATTATCAGGGATATTCTTTTTTGTAGTGTCTTTTTCTTGTTTTGGTATCAGGGTAATGCTGGTCCTGTAAAATGAGCTTGGGAGTGTTCTCTTCATTTTTTTGAAATAGTTTGAGAAGTATAGGTATTACTCTTCTTTAAATGTTTGGTAGAATTCCCCTGTGAAGATGTCTACTCTTGGACTTTTGTTTTGGAGGAGTTTTTTGATTACTGATTCCACTTCAATACCAGTAATTGGTCTGATCAGATTATCTGTTTCTTCCAAATTCAATCTTGGAAGATTGTATGTTTCTAGGAATATTCATTTCTTCTATGTTGTTTCATCTGCTGCTTTATAAATGTTTCTTGTGATTGTTTTTATTTCTGAGATATTGGTTGTAACTTTTCCTCTTTCATTTATAATTTTGCTTATTTGGGCCTCTTTATTTCTTAATGAGTCTGGCTGAAGGTTTATCAATTTTCTTATTTTTTCAAAAAGCCAAATCTTAGTTTCATTTATTTTTTTCTATTTTTTGGTCTCCATTTTATTTACTTCTGTTCTTATCTTTATTATTTCCTTTCTTCTGGTGACTTAGGGCTTTGTTCGTTCTTTTCTTATTTCTTCATGTGGAAAGTTAGGTTATTTATTTGAGATTTTTCTTGTTTCTCGAGTTAGGTCTGTATTTTTATTTGCGATTTTTCTTATTTCTCGAGTTAGGTCTGTATTGCAATAAACTTCCCTCAAAGAACTGTTTATGCTGTGTCCCATGGATTTTGGAAAGTTGTGTTTTTATTTTCACTTATCTCAAGGTATTTTATGATTTCCTCTTTGATTTCTTCATTGACCCACTGGATTTTTGTAGTAAGTTGTTTAGTCTTCATGTTGTTTGCGGGGGTTTTTTCCCTTTTTTTTTTTCCTACAGTTGATTTCTAGTTTCATACCATTGTGGTCAGAAAAGATGGTTGATATAATTACAATGTTCTTAAATTTACTGAGATTTGTTTTGTTACCTAGATTGTGATCTGTCCTGGAGAAAGTTCCATGTGCACTTTAAAAGAATGTGTATTCTGCTTTTTTTTTTTTTGATGGAATGTAGTGTAGATATCTATTAGGTCTGTCTTGTCTAATGTGTCATTTAAGGCCACTGTTTCCTTACATATTTTCTTTCTGTATGATCTATCCATTGATGTAAGTGGGGTGATATAGTCTTCTACTATTATTGTATTACTTTCAATTTCTTCCTTTATGTCAATATTTATTTATTTTTAAAAAAATTTATTTATTTATTTATTTATGGCTGTGTTGGGTCTTCATTTCTGTGCGAGGGCTTTCTCCAGTTGTGGCAAGTGGGGGCCACTCTTCATTGCGGTGCGCGGGCCTCTCACTATCGTGGCCTCTCTTGTTGCGGAGCACAGGCTCCAGACGCGCAGGCTCAGTAATTGTGGCTCACGGGCCTAGTTGCTCCGTGGCATGTGGGATCTTCCCAGACCAGGGCTCGAACCCGTGTGCCCTGCATTGGCAGGCGGATTCTCAACCACTGCGCCACCAGGGAAGCCCCTAATATTTATTTTATAAATTTAGTTCCTCCTGTATTAGATGCGCATATGTTTACAAAAGTTATATCCTCTTGTTGGATTGATCCTTTTTCATTATATAATGCTCTTTTTTTGTCTTTTATTACAGACTTTGTTTTAAAGTCTACTTTGATATGAGTATTGCTACCCTAGGTTTATTTTCATTTCCATTTGCATGGATAGCTTTTTCCATCCCCTCACTTTCAGTCTGTGTGTTTCTTTAGCTCTGACGTGAGTCTATTTTAGGCAGCATACAGATGCATCTTGTGTGTATTTTTTTTAATCCTATCTGCCACACTGTGGCTTTTGTTTGGAGCATTTATTCCATTGACATTTAAATTGATTGTTGATAGGTATGTATGTATTGCCATTTTGTTGCTTGTTTTCTGGTTGTTTTTGTAGTTCTTCCTTGTTCTTTTCTTCTCTTTTAGCCTCTTCCCTTTAAGTTGATGACTTTATTTAGTGTTATGTTTGAGTTCCTCTCTTTGTCTTTGTTTCCTGTGCAACTGTTCACTGTAGGTTTTTGATTGGCAGTTACCATGAAGTTCATATATTTTTGACCTATAAATATATCTACTCATTTTAAACATATAGTCATTTAAATTCAAACACATTCTGAAAGATATACATTTTTTACTCCTCTTACTCTATGTTCTGCAGTTTTGATGTCATATTTTACATCTTCTCATATATTCCTTACTTTTTATTGTGTTATCATTGATTCATAATTTTTGCCTTTTATCCTTTGTACTAGCTTATTTAAGTGGTTGTTCCACTGCCTTTACTAATATGTGCCTTTACCAGTGAGATTTTTCTCTTCTTGTATTTTCTTATTTCTTGTTTTAGCCTTTTCTTTTTCCCTTAAAGAAGACCTTTTAACACTTCTTGTAAGGTAGGTTTAGTGGTGATGAACTCAATTTTTGCTTGTCTAGGTATCTGTCCTTGAATTCTGAATGATAACCTTGCTGGATTAGAGTATCCTAGGTTTTAGGTTTCTTACTTTCAGCATTTAAAATATATCATGCTGCTCCCTTCTGCCCTGCAAAGTTTTTGGTGAAAAATAAGCTGGATAGCCTTATGGAGGTTCCCTTGTATGGGACTTTTTGTTTTTCTTTTGCTGCCTTTAAAATTCTCTCTGAAACTTTTGCCATTTTAATTATGATATGTCTTGGTATGGGTCTCCTTTGGTTCACTTTGTTTGTGAATCTCTGTGCTTCCAGGACCTGAATATTTGTTTCCTTCTTCAGGTTAGGGAAGTTTTAGTTTTATCAAATACATTTTCTGCCCATTTCTCTCTACCTTATCCTTCTGGGGCCCCTATAATGCAAACATAAATATGCTTGATGTTGTATCAGAGTCCCTTAATGTATCCTCATTTAAAAATTTTTTTTTGTTATTCTCATTGGATGATTTTGACTATTGTATCTTCCAGGTCGCTTATGCATTCTTCTATATCACTTAATCTCCTGTTAATTCCTTCTAGTGTATTTTTCATTTCAGTTACTGTAGTCAGGTCTGAGTGGTTCTTTTTTTTTTTTATATTTTCTAGATTTTTTTTGTTAAAGTTCTACTTTGTTTCTCTATTTTTTTCCCCAGCTCAGTTAGCATTTTTATTACTGTTGCTTTAAATTCTCTATCAGTAAGTCATCTATCTTTTTTCATTAGGGTTTTTCTTTTTTTTCTGGGTTTTCATCTTTTTCTCTTCTTTGAAAGATATTCTTCTCATTTTCTTTGACCTTCTCTGTTTGTCTTTATGAAATTAGGCAAAACAATTACCTATCCCACTCTTGAAGGCATGTCCTTGTGTTGTAGCATCCCTATATTGTCTGAGTGTGTCCAGTGGTTTTGATGGGAGATTTAGATTTGAAGTGAGCCTGGGCCACACATTTTCCTGGGGTGCACTGGCAGCTGCCACCTTGGTGGGAGGTAGGGCTGGAGTTGAAGGGGCTAGAGCCTGAGCCAGATGCACGCTGGGGCTTCTCCTAGGCTCAATGGTGGTAGCCACCATATTGGGGGGTGTAGCCAGGGCCCAAGGGCTGGGAACTGCACTACAGACCTGGCTGCATTCCTTCCTCAGTGGACATGTGGGTGCAATGGCAATGGCAGTCTTCATCTTAGCAGGAAGCAGTGTTGGAGCAGGAGGGGCTGGAGCTGGAGGGACTGGAGCTGGAGCGCAATGTGGGCTGGGGGGTATGCTGGGGCTGTCCTGGCAGGACAGGCAGAACACTAGGCAGTTTTCAATCTGCTGCCTCTGCACTGGGATTGGAAGCAAGCAAATCTGTGTGTGTGCTCTTCAGGAATGGATTTTCAGTTTCTTACAGCCCTCTGGTAAGCCCCACTGGTTTTCAAAATTGCTAAGGGAGCTTGTCTCCCTGGTTCTGAACAATAGGGCTGGAGTTCCTGATATGGGGTCTGAACCCCTTGTTCCTTAGGGAGGATCCCCAAGCCTGTTATATCCCCATCCTCTTCTGGGTCACCAGCTAGGTGTGTGGGTCCTGACTAAATTCTCCTCCCCTCCTACCTGACTCCACAGGGTTCTTTTGTTACAGCTTGGGTTGTAGAAAGCCCTCTGCTAATCTTCAGGTCATTGTCAGGGAGAGTTGCTCTATATGTAATTGTAGTTTTGATGTGTTTAGGGGGAGAGGTGAGCTCAGGGTCTTCTTACTCGTCAATCTTGCTCCTGCATCCTGTTTTGTTTTGTTTTTTTCTTTTTGTATAGAGTAGCTTCTCAACTCTTTTGCCATTTTAAATAAACTATCTTTTTTCTTATTGATTTAGAGTCTTTCATTATTCTGGATGCAAGTCATTTTTGAATATATGTATTGCAAATTCCTTCCAATTATCTGTGGTTTACTTTTACATTCCCATGATGGTGATTTTGATTAACAGAAATTCTTATTTTAATGCATTCTAATTATTTTTTTTCCTTTAAGCTAATTGTTTTTGTGTTTAATTTAACAAATGTTTCTTACCCCAAGGCAAAGGTGATATTCTGTTTCCTACTAAAAAGTTTATTATTTAGTCTTGCAAATACTGTGAAGTAGTCATCAAAATATTTTTTCATATGGAAATCCATTTCATTTTGTACTTCATAATGAAATTGACCATGTCTGTGGTTTTCTAACTTGTCTGACTGGGTTATTTTCCTATCCTTCTACTGTCATTTTATATAAGTTAATATCTAATTATGTTATTGCTCCAGTTTTTTTAAAGGTCCTTCTGGCTATTTTTAGATATGTATTTTCATTTATATATGAATTTTAGTAAACTTCCCAATTTCAGAAAAGAACTGCTGGTATTTTGATTGGTAATGGATTTATTCTATAGATATATTTAAGGGGAATTGATATAGTATAATTATTAATTCATTAAATCCTTGAAAATCCTATATTTCTCCCTTTATTTATGCCTTTAAAACTTTCTCTTAAGAGTATTTTATATTTTTAATCCAGCTACTAAGAATTAGATTTATTCTCTAGTTATCTGTTGGGTTTGATTCTTTTACAAATGTGATGTATAAAAAATTGGCTGTTTTAATTCATTGACCTTGTATCCAAAAACATTAATAAATTCATGTATTATTCCTAATAATTATCTTTAGAGTCTTTTAGAGTATTTCATATTTTTATCATACACAATCATTTTATCTGTGGATAATAAGTTGTGTTTCTTTCTATTCTATATGTCTTTTGGTTCTCTTTTCTTTTTGTTCTGAATAGACACTCAAGTGCAATACTGAATAGAAGTAGTGACAAGAAGCATTCTTGTCTCCCAATCTCTGAAAGAAAGACTTCAGTCATTCACAATTAGTGTAATGTTAACTGTAGTTTATTTGCAGGTAATCTTAAGCAGATTAAGGAGGTTTCTTTCTATTTATAGTTTATTATACATTTGTATTCTGAATGGGTCAAGAATTTATGCAAATGCTTTTACTGCTACTATTGAGATGGTTGTATGATTTGTTTCCTTATTATCTGTTAATGTGATGAATTGTATTTTTTGGCTATTATATTGTATCCTCCTTATATATTGTTGGATTTAGTTCCATTTCTGCCTAAGATGTAGAAATCTAGAAAGAGCATTGCTCTAACCTTAACAATGACAGAAATCTGAATAAACTACAAAATAATTTTCTTGAGCCCATCGGAGAGCTAAAGTAAACCAATAGCCTGGACCCTCATTCAGGACACTTTAATGAGAGCCAAGACATGAGGACTGGTTCACCTGGGGCCACATAGTAGAGCCAGAGGCACTGGCCACCATACAAATAGTTAAAAGTAAATTAAATATAATTTTAATGCAAAGGTTTTGAGGATTTTGTAAATTCTAAAGGTTCTAAAGTCAACCGACTAGTTAGTATCATGATCACCTAGTTAGTGATAGGCTTATATAAATTCAGTGAATAGGTCTTTTCACAATTCTGTGCTGCAACCTCCCTTAATTCTAAATATCTATTGCTAAAATCATCATCATCTAAAGTGTAACCATTGAATGCTTTTGTGTGGTGGTGGGGGCACAGGGGAGCAAAGGAGAAAGCACTTGTTTCTGAGATAAAAACAGTTTCATTAATGCTGAGTGTACTTTAATTAGAACAGATTCTCTTATTAGTGTATCTATGAATTACTATATACTATCTATGCTGTTCCAGTGCACCTTTATTTTCTTGAAATAAAAGCAGCAGTATTTAATAATTGCATTATTAAAATTCTTTAACCTACATGAACTAGAATATGATGGCTCAATAGTAAATAAGAAAAGTTTCCTCTAAAGATAGCAATCACTGAGAATTTAGCTGAATTTCACTAAACTATGAAGACTTTTAATTTTAAAAGTAGGCCAAGACTGTCTCAAGATTAGATTTTAATAAAGGATTGCAAATACCACATTCCTCTAAATTTTGATGCAGCTAGCAAAACTGTAAGAATCTGAAAATGAAGAATATTTCCAAAAACAGCTATCTGATTATTTGCAAACATGTTAGTAAAAGAAGTCTTGTCCTGAATTCATTTAAAAATCTTAGAACGTATTTTATTTTACCTGCATCTGTCCCCATATTTCTGGTTATCATTACATATTTCTTCTCATGCATGGTTCAAAGGAAGGAGTATATTCATAACTTTTCAAATATAGTTGAAAGAAGTTCTGGAAAACATTTGTTGACATTGTTTTTAGCCAGTGCTAGAGAGAGCAAAAAGTATTGAAGCTCCCCAAATGATGACATACCAAGCCAGTTCATTCAAACTATTATGAAAAATATACTGGTTGCTCCTGGTACTGGACTCTGCAGCTATGACATCTAAGTAAGAGAAGTAAGGCTACTTGAGTCTTGATCACCTCAGTTAATAATGAATTTACCTAACTCTCCAGATATTGAACTTCCTGGCTCAGTATAATTGCTTTTATTGACACACAAAAACTATCCCATTGTATTGTCAACTGCTACCCATTGAACAATCATCTCTAAATTCCTCCCTGTCCATTCAAGAAGTTTATCTAATTAGACCACTAATTGTCCCACATCTCATTACTGTTTTTCACGTGAATGTGAGTTTTGTTCAGTAAAAGAGAATGCAGATATTAGAAACAGATATTAGAAATCCAAGGTGAGATATCCACTGTAAAATGGAAAATCTGTATTTTTAATTTTTGAAAATGGTTGTGGAAAGTGGAGAACACAAGGATAGTGAGAGAAACACTCTTTTACTTAATCTGGTTATGGAAAACAGAGGACAAGTTTAACAGGGATTCATGCAGATGAGCATATTGGAAAGACAGTCTGTCTCGGGAATAGCAGAGAAGGAGAAAGACTTACGGTTATGCATTACTCCATATTTTCACTTTCATAAATACCTTCTACAAGCATGTGGTCTAAGAAAATCCAACTCATTTAATGATTAATTAATGGGAAAAAAATAACTAGTCCATAAGGGAAAATGTAGGTAAACTTCTGCAAAATTTATCAAAATTTATTAATATTAGCCTGAAGAATATTTCATAGAGAAAATGAAAATTGGAGCCAAGTATTATTTATTTATTTATTTATTTAGTTTTTGGCTGTGTTGGGTCTTCGTTTCTGTGTGAGGGCTCTCTCTAGCTGTGGCTAGTGGGGGCCACTCTTCATCACGGTGCGTGGGCCTCTCACTATCGTGGCCTCTCCCGTTGCGGAGCACAGGCTCCAGACGCGCAGGCTCAGCAGTTGTGGCTCATGGGCCCTGCTGCTACGCGGCATGTGGGATCCTCCAGACCAGGGCTCGAACCCGTGTCCCCTGCATTGGCAGGCAGATTCTCAACCACTGCGCCACGAGGGAAGCCCAGAGCCAAGTATTGTTCTAGAGGAAGAAGAGGAAGAAGGAGGAGGAGAAGGAGAAAGAAGAGAAGAAGAAGGCATTGTTAATTTTATGTGTCAACTTGGATGGGCCATGGTACCCAAATATTTGGTCAAACATCAGTCTGGATGTTGCTGAGAAGGTAGTTTTCAGATGAGATAAACATTAAAGTAAATAGAGTTTTAGTACAGCAGATTACTCTCCATAATATAGGTGGGCCTCATCCTATCAGTTGAAGGACTTAAAAGACTGTAGTCTCCTGAGGAAGAAGGAATTCTGCCTTCACACTGTCTTTGAACTTGATCTGCAATATCAACTCTTCCTTGGGTCTCCAGTCTCCCTGCAGATTTTGGACTTGCCAGCCTCCACAATCACATGATTCAATTCCTTAAACTAAATCCCTCTCTTTCTGTCTCTGTATATAGACAGACACATATACACATACAAACACTCACACACTCATATATACATACACACACATATACATATATATATATATGAAAGAAGAAAGAGGGAAAAAAAAGAAAGGAAGAGAAAATAAAACATGCACAAAGCTCTATTGTATGATGAATTTAAAATAAAGTTTATATTCTGTAATTGAATTGGGCTTTTATTTATTTATTTTCTTTTTAACGTTTTTATTGGAGTATACTTGCTTTACAATGGTGTGTTAGTTTCTACTTAATAACAAAGTGAATCAGTTTTACATATATCCCCATATCTCTTACCTCTTGCATCTCCCTCCCTATCCCACTCTTGTAGCTGGTCGCAAAGCACCCAGCTTATCTCCCTGTGCTATGCGACTGCTTCCCACTAGTTATCTATTTTACATTTGGTGGTAGTGTATATATGGACATATATACACTACCACTCTCTCACTTTGTCCCAGCTTACCCTTCCCCCTCCCCATGTCCTCAAGTCCATTCTCTAGTAGGTCTGTGTCTTTATTCCCGTCTTGCCGTTAGGTACTTCATGACTTTTTTTTTTTTTTTTTTAGATTCCATATATATGTGTTAGCATACGGTATTTGTTTTTCTCTTTCTGACTTACTTCACTCTGTATGATAGACTCTAGATCCATCCACCTCACTACAAATAACTCAATTTCGTTTCTTTTTATGTCTGAGTAATATTCCATTGTATATATGTGCCACACCTTCTTTATCCACTCATCTGTCGATGGACACTTAGGATGCTTCCATGTCCTGGCTATTGTACATAGAGCTGCAATGAACATTGTGGTACATGACTCTTTTTGAATTATAGTTTTCTCAGGGTATATGCCCAGTAGTGGGATTACTGTGTCATGTGGTAGTTCTATTTTTAGTTTTTTAAAGAACCTCCATACTGTTCTCCATAGTGGCTATATCAATTTACATTCCCACCAACAGTGTATGAGGGTTCTCTTCTCTCAACACCCTCTCCAGCATTTATTGTTTGTAGATATTTTGATGATGGCCATTCTGACTGGTGTGAGATGATATTTCATTGTAGTTTCGATTTGCATTTCTCTAATGATTAATGATGTTGAGCATTCTTTCATGTGTTTGTTGGCAATCTGTATATCTTCTTTGGAGAAATGTCTCTTTAGGTCTTCTGCCCATTTTAGGATTGGGTTGTTTGTTTTTTTTGATATTGAGCTGCATGAGCTGCTTGTAAATTTTGGAGATTAATCCTTTGTCCCTTGCTTCAGTTGCAAACATTTTCTCCCATTCTGAGGGTTGTCTTTTCTTCTTATTTATGGTTTCCTTTGCTGTGCAAAAGCTTTTACGTTTCATTAGGTCCCATTTGTTTATTTTTGTTTTTATTTCCATTTCTCTAGGAGGTGGGTCAAAAAGGATCTTGCTGTGATTTATGTCATAGAGTGTTCTGCCTATGTTTTCCTCTAAGAGTTTGATAGTGTCTGGCCTTACATTAGGTCTTTAATCCATTTTGAGTTTATTTTTGTGTATGGTGTTAGGGAGTGTTGTAATTTCATTTTCATACATGTAGCTGTCCAGTTTTCCCAGCACCACTTATTGAAGACGCTGTCTTTTCTCCATTGTATATTCTTGCCTCCTTTATAAAAGATAAGGTGACCATATGTGTGTGGGTTTATCTCTGGGCTTTCTATCCTGTTCCATTGATCTATATTTCTGTTTTTGTGCCACTACCATACTGTCTTGATTACTGTAGCTTTGTAGTATAGTCTGAAGTCCGGGAGCCTGATTCCTCCAACTCCGTTTTTCTTTCTCAAGATTTCTTTGGCTATTTGGGGTCTTTTGTGTTTCCATACAAATTGTAAAATTCTTTGTTCTAGTTGTGAAAAATGCCAGTGGTAGTTTGATAGGGATTGCATTGAATCTGTAGATTGCTTTTGGTTGTATAGTCATTTTCACAATGTTGATTCTTCAAATCCAAGACATTGGAAAATCTCTCCATCTATTTGTATCGTCTTTAATTTCTTTCATCAGTATCTTATAATTTTTTGCATACAGGTCTTTTGTCTCCTTAGGTAGGTTTATTCCTAGGTATTTTATTCTTTTTGTTGCAATGGTAAATGGGAGTGTCTTCTTAATTTCAATTTCAGATTTTTCATCATTAGTATATAGGAATGCAAGAGATAACTATGCATTAATTTTGTATCCTGCTACTTTACCAAATTCATTGATTAGCTCTAGTAGTTTTCTGGTAGCATCTTTAGGATTCTCTATGTATAGTATCATGTCATCTGCAAACAGTGACATCTTTACTTCTTCTTTTCCGCTGATTTGGATTCCTTTCATTTCTTTTTCTTCTCTGATTGCTGTGGCTAAAACTTCCAAAACGATGTTGAATAATAGTGGTGAGAGTGGGCAACCTTGTCTTGTTCCTGATCTTAGTGGAAATGGTTTCAGTTTTTCACCATTGAGGACGATGTTGGCTGTGCGTTTGTCATATATGGCCTTTATTATGTTGAGGTAAGTTCCCTCTATGCCTACTTTCTGGAGGGTTTTTATCATAAATGTGTGTTGAATTTTGTCAAAAGCTTTCTCTGCATCTATTGAGATGATCATATGGTTTTTATTCTTCAATTTGTTAATATGGTGTAACACACTGATTGATTAGCGTATACTGAAGAATCCTTGCATTCCTGGGATAAAACCCACTTGATCATGGTGTATGATCCTTTTAATGTGCTGTTGGATTCTGTTTGCTAGTATTTTGTTGAGGATTTTTGCATCTGTGTTCATCAGTGATATTGGTCTGTAGTTTTTTTTTTTTTGTGACATCTTTGGTTTTGGTATCAGAGTGATGGTGGCCTCGTAGTATGAGTTTGGGAGTGTTCCTCCCTCTGCTATATTTCGGAAGAGTTTGAGAAGGATAGGTGTTAGCTCTTCTCTAAATGTTTGATAGAATTTGCCTGTGAAGCTATCTGGTCCTGGGCTTTTGTTTGTTGGAAGATTTTTAATCACAGTTTCAATTTCAGTTCTTGTGATTGGTCTGTTTGTATTTTCTGTTTCTTCGTGGTTCAGTCTCGGAAGGTTGTGCATTTCTAAGAATTTGTCCATTTCTTCCAGGTTGTCCATTTTATTGGCATATAGTTGCTTGTAGTAATCTCATGGTCCTTTGTATTTCTGCAGTGTCAGTTGTTACTTCCCCTTTTTCGTTTCTAATTCTATTGATTTGAGTCTTCTCCCTTTTTTTCTTGATGAGTTTGGCTAATGGTTTATCAATTTTGTTTATCTTCTCAGAGTACCAGCTTTTAGTTTTATTGATCTTTGTATTCATTTTTTTCATTTGTTTTTCATTTATTTCTGCTCTGATTTTTATGATTTCCTTCCTTCTGCTAACTGTGGGTTTTTTATTCTTCTTTCTCTAATTGCTTTAGGTGTACGGTTAGGTTGTTTATTTGAGATATATCTTGTTTCTTAAGGTAGGATTGTATTGCTATAAACTTCCCTCTTAGAACTGATTTTCCAGCATCCCATAGGTTTTGGGTCATCATGTTTTCATTGTCATTTGTTTCTAGGTATTTTTTGATTTCCTCTGATTTCTTCAGTGATCTGTTGATTATTCAGTACTGTACTGTTTAGCCTCCATGTGTTTGTATTTTTTACAGATTTTTTCCTGTAATTGATATCTAGTCTCATAGCATTGTGGTCAGAAAAGATACTTGATATGATTTCAATTTTCTTAAATTTACCAAGGCTTGATTTGTGACCCAGAATATGATCTATCCTGGAGAATGTTCCATGAGCACTTGAGAAGAAAGTGTATTCTGCTGTTTTTGGATGGAACATCCTATAAATATCAATTAAGTCCACCCTGTTTAATGTATCATTTAAAGCTTGTGTTCCCTTATTTATTTTCATTTTGTATGACGTGTCCATTGGTGAAAGTGGGCTGTTAAAGTCCCCTACTATTATTGAGTTACTGTCGATTTCCCCTTTTATGGCTGTTAGTATTTGCCTTATGTATTGAGGTGCTCCTATGTTGGGTGCATAAATATTTACGATTGTTGTATCTTCTTCTTGGATTGATCCCTTGATCATTATGTAGTGTCCTTCTTTGTCTCTTGTAATAGTCTTTGTTTTAAAGTCTATTTTTTCTGATATGAGAATTGCTACTCCAGCTTTCTTTTCATTTTTATTTGCATAGAATATCTTTTTCCATCCCCTCACTTTCAGTCTGTATGTGTTCCTAGGTCTGAAGTGGGTCTCTTGGAGACAGCATATATACGGGTCTTGTTTTTGTATCCATTCAGCCAGTTTGTGTCTTTTGGTTGGCATTTAATCCATTTGCATTTAAGGTAATTATCGATATATATGTTCCTATTACCATTTTCTTAATTGTTTTGGGTTTTTATTGCAGATCTTTCCCTTCTTTTGTGTTCCCTGCCTAGAGAAGTTCCTTTATCATTTGTTGTAAAGCTGGTTTGGTTGTGCTGAATTCTCTTAGCTTTTGCTTGTCTGTAGAGGTTTTAATTTCTCTGTCAAATCTGAATGAGATCCTTGCTGTATAGAGTAATCTTGGTTTTAGGTTTTTCCCTTTCATCACTTTAACTTTATCCTGCCACTCCCTTCTGGCTTGCAGAGTTTCTGCTGAAAGATCAGCTGTTAACCTTAAGGGGATTCCCTTGTATGTTATTTGCTGTTTTTCCCTTGCTGCTTTTAGTATTTTTTCTTTGTATTTAATTTTAGATAGTTTGATTAATATGTGTCTTGGTGTGTTTCTCTTTTGATTTATCCTGTATGAGACTCTCTGTGCTTTTTGACTTGATTAACTATTTCCTTTCCCATATTAGGGTATTTTTCAACTATAATCTTTTGAAATATATTCTTAGTCCCTTTCATTTTCTCTTCTTTCCTGGGACCCGTGTAATTCGAATGTTGGTGCATTTAATATTGTCCCAGAGGTCTCTGAGACTGTCCTCAATTCTTTTCATTCTTTTTTCTTTATTCTTCTCTGCAGTTGTTATTTTCACTATTTTATCTTCCAGGTCACTTCTCCACTTTTCTGCCTCAGTCATTCTGCTATTGATCCCTTCTAGAGAATTTTTAATTTCATTTATTGTGTTGATCATTATTGTTTGTTTGCTCTTTAGTTCTTCTAGGTCCTTGTTAAATGTTTCTTGTAGTTTCTCCATTCTATTTCCAAGATTTTGAATCATCTTTTCTATCATTATTCTGAATTCTTTTTCAGGTAGACTGCCTATTTCCTCTTCATTTGTTAGGTCTGGTGGGTTTTTACCTTGCTCCTTCATCTGCTGTGTGTTTGTCTTCTCATTTTGCTTAACTTACTGTGTTTGGGGTCTCCTTTTCACAGGCTACAGGATCGTAGTTTCCGTTGTTTTTGGTGTCTGCCCTCAGTGGCTAAGGTTGGTTCAGTGGGTTGTGTAGATTTCCTGGTGGAGGGGACTAGTTCTTGTGTTCTGGTGGATGAGGCTCAATCTTGTCTTTCTGGTGGGCAGGTCCACGTCTGATGGTGTGTTTGGGGATGTCTGTGACCTTATTATGATTTTAGGTAGCCTCTCTGCTAACGGGTGGGGTTGTGTTCCTGTCTTGCTAGTTGTTTGGCATAGGGTGTCCAACGCTGTAGCTTGCTGGTCATTGAGTGGAGCTGGGTCTTGGTGTTGAGATGGAGATCACTGGGAGATTTTTGCACTTTGATATTACGTGGAGCTGGGAGCTCTCTGGTTGACCAATGTCCTGAGCTTGGCTCTCCCACCTCAGAGGCACAGCCCTGACGCCTGGCTGGAGCACCAAGAGCCTGTCATCCACAAGGCTCAGAATAAAAAGGAGAAGAAAAGAAAGAAAGAAAAAAAGTTAAAATTAAATTAAATTAAATTAAATTAAATTAAAAGTTATTAAAATAAAAAACAAAAAATAATTAGTAAAAAAAATTTTTAAAGTATTTAAAAAAAAAGAAAGAAAAAAAGAAGAACCAAACCGAAAAACAAATCCACCAGTGATAACAAGTGCTGAAAACTATACTAAAAAAAAAAAAAAAAGGAAGGAAAAAAAGTAAACGGACAGATAGAACCCTAGGACAAATGGTAAAAGCAAAGCTATAGAGACAAAATCACACACAGAAGCGTACACATACTCACTCAGAAAAAGAGAAAAAGGGGGAAAAATATATATATATATATATATATATATATATATTATTGCTCCCAGAGTCCACCTCCTCAGTTTGGGATGATTCGTTGTCTATTCAGGTATTCCACAGATGCAGGTACATCAAGTTGATTGTGGAGATTTAATCCGCTGCTCCTGAGGCTGCTGGGAGAGATTTCCCTTTCTCTTCTTTGCTCGCACAGCTCCTGGGGTTCAGCTTTGGATTTGGACCCGCCTCGGCATGTAGGTCGCCTGAGGGCGTCTGTTCTTTGCTCAGACAGGACGGGGTTAAAGGAGCAGCTGATTCGGGGGCTCTGGCTCACTCAGGCCAGGGGGAGGAGGGGTGCTGATGTGGAGCGAGCCTGGGGCGGCAGAGGCCGGCGTGACATTGCACCAGCCTGAGGCGCGCCATGTGTTCTCCCGGGGAAGTTGTCCCTGGATCACGGGACCCTGGCAGTGGCAGGCTGCATGGTTTCCCGGGAGGGGAGGTGTGGATAGTAGCCTGCGCTTGCACACAGGCTTCTTGGTGGCTGCAGCAGCAGCCTTAGCGTCTCATGCCCGTCTCTGGGGTCCACGCTGATAGCCACGGCTCACGCCCATCTCTGGCTCTCCTTTAAGCGGCGCTCTTAATCCTCTCTCCTCGCGCACCAGGAAACAAAGAGGCAAGAAAAGCCTCTTGCCTCTTTAGCAGTTACAGACCTTTTCCCGGAGTCCCTCCTGGCTAGCTGTGGTGCACTAGCCCCCTTCAGGTTGTGTTCACGCCGCCAACCCCAGTCCTCTCCCTGCGATCCGACTGACCGAAGCCCGAGCCTCAGCTCCCAGCCCCCGCCCACCCCGGCGGGTGAGCAGCCAAGCCTCTCAGGCTGGTGAGTGCTGGTCGGCACCGATCCTCTGTGCGGGCATCTCTCCACTTTGCCCTCCACACCCCTGTGGCTGCGCTCTCCTCTGTGGCTCCGAAGCTTCCCCCCTCCACCACCCGCAGTCTCCGCCCGCGAAGGGGCTTCCTAGTGTGTGGAAACCTTTCCTCCTTCACAGCTCCCTCCCACTGCTGCAGGTTCCATCCCTATTCTTTTGTCTCTGTTTTTTGTTTTTTCTTTTGCCCTACCCAGATACATGGGGAGTGTCTTGTTTTTTGGCAGGTCTGAGGTCTTCTGCCAGCATTCAGTAGGTGTTCTGTAGGAGTTGTTCCACATGTAGATGTATTTCTGATGTATTTGTGGGAAGGAAGGTGATCTTCACGCCTTACTCTTCTGCCATCTTGAAGCTCCTCTGGGCTTTTATTTTTGTCTCCAATTTCAATGAAATGAAAAATGTTCTATGCTCACAAAGAAAATAGTTTAAATAAAGCTGATTTTATTTAATCTAACAATTGTTGACAAGAGAATGTTCTACTGTTTAGAATGTTGTGTCATGTAAAAGTGATTGATTTGCACTTCAAGTGATTATTAGATCACTGGATGATCTGAAAATATGTCTGGCAACATAAAATATTTCATTGTTGTCCAATTTCTAATGTGATAAAAACTGTAACTGAAAAGATGGATATTACTTCAACAACATAGGGCTTTTCAGAGTAGATATTAAAATTGTGAAAGGAAAATGAAGAATTAGGTAATACCTTAGGCCTCTTGTCTGCAAACATTTTTTTTTGTATGAAATGTACACATTTGTTTAGCATAATTTTCATCCTTGGTTAGAAAACCTTGATTTTATAGCAGTGATTTTTAACTTAAAAAAAAATGACTTTTAACTCCATTTGCGGAGCGGGAGGATATTTATGGGGAAAGAGCTTTAGGAAGGCTCAAGGGGAAATGTCAGTAACTGCTGAAGAAGAATGGAAATGTCGTTTTGCATTAAAAAAAAAATACATGATTACGACTTTGCTGTGAAATTCACAAAACCTTTTATGACAAGGGAAAACTTAACTTGATTAAGTGGTACCAGACACAGATGTATATCAAATCATAACTACAGTGCCTACCTGAGAAATGTTCATTGACATCCAGGGAAGACAAGCCCTTTAATATTGCAGTGATGTATGCACTTGTATTTGAGTAGAAATGTACCACAAGGGCTACAACATTAAACTCTGTCAATTCTTAAATTTCAATTGTCTGCATGAGTAAGCTTCATTTCCTAATAATAGCCAGAAATACTGTTTTCAATTGTAAACACTTTTTCTTTAGAAGGAAAAAAATACTATTTATGTCCTTAAGAAATATGGACACCCTTGTAAATGCCACTTCCCCCAGTGGTTACTTATATCAAGACTCTAGATTTATGAGCAGTTTGATGTTAACAGTAAATGAGTGCCTTTCTCGTCATGTGCACTGAATACCTATCTGTTGAGTGAATTAATAAATATGTGGGAAAATGTTTTTAAATAAAGTTTTAAATTTTTATTCATTTGTGTATCAGATATTTTTTGCACTATTTCATTGTCAGCATGCAATTGAATGCGAAATACATCTCTGATTGTTATGTTCAGGAGGACCCTACCTAAGTTTTTCTTCAGGGAATACTGTTGCAGGCTGTCCTCTGGCAAATTGTACTTACTGTAGCATTTATTTTAAGAATATTACTTTTTTTTAAATTTTTAGTTTTTAAAAAATTTTATTAGAGTATAGTTGATTTACAATGTTGTGTTAGTTTCAGATGTACAGCAAAGTGAATCAGTTATACACATACATATATCCACTCCTTTTTAGATTCTTTTCCCTTATAGGCCATTACAGAGTACTGAGTAGAGTTCCCTGGGCTATACAGTATGCCCTTATTAGTTATCTATTTTATGTATAGTAGTGTGTATGTGTCAATCCCAATCTCCCAGTTTATCCCTTCCCCCTTTTCCCCACTGGTAACCATAAGATTGTTTTTTACATCCATTACTCTAATTCTGTTTTGTAGATAAGTTCATTTGTACCATTTTTATAGATTCCACATATAAGCAATATCATATGATATTTGTCTTTGTCTGATTTACTGCACCCAGTATGACAATCTCTAGGTCCATCCATGTTGCTGCAAATGGCATTATTTTGTTCTTTTTTTATGGCTGAGTTATATTCCATTGTATATATGTACCACATCTTCTTTATCCACAGAATATTACTTTAAAAATGTAGTAAGTTGAGGCAAGAATAGTAGTAGTAAGGGTTACCATTCCAGTTGACTTGAAGAGCAAACTTCACCCTTGGGTGTGCCTGGTTCAGTATAGAGAGATCCACTAATGTGACATGTGTGCTTTGTACATTAATATAACACTAAAATAAAGAGAAACGAGCCTTTGGTACTAACTAAATGAATTGAATATACCCTCTCATATTTGAGAACATTTTTATATGCTTGTGGAGAAAATACTTTATAAATAAGATGTGTCATGTTCTTTTCCTTTATAGCTGTTAGGATTCAGTTCCCAACATCAGAAACTGGAGTAGGAGTCCAGGGCTAGTTTGGTGCTTCACGGTGCCAGAGACCTCAGGTCCTTCTATTTTTAGCACTGCTATGTGTGTCTTCCACTCCAAGGTCACTCAATGGTCTAAAGATCCACTCCAGCTCTAACCGTATTAGTCACATTCCAGCTAGCAGGAAGGGTAGCTACAAAAGAGGCAATGGACATATGCCAGCCATCTCAATGAAGAAACTAGACAGTGCTACGCTATACTTCTGTGCACACATCATTGTGGAAAACATAGTCATGGAAACACATATACCTGCAAAGAAGGCTGGAAAACGCAATCTTTATTATGGCTACTCAAATGCTCTGCTAACATGTGTATAAGTTCAGAAGAAGAAAGGGAACATGGATATCTTTGGAATAACTAGGTTTTCTGTTGATTTTTTTCTAGAGATACTGATAATAGGTTTGTGAATATCATTTTGAAGATTATTTATATGCCAGCTCCACTTACCCAATCATGAACTTCTCCATGGTTAAGACTTGTTTTAAACATCATGTTTTTCCTCAGTGCATAGTGATCTGCATTAATTTTAACACAATGCTCAAAAATTCATTGAATTTCATTGACTTCTGTTGTTAATTTTTAAATAAAATTTTACATGTGCATGATAAATAATACTCAGAAAATTCTTCAATAACAAATGGAAAATGAAACATTACTTTTATTTTATTATTTTTATATTTTATAATTGATGTATAGTTGATTTAAAACATTATATTAGTTTCAGGTGTACAACATAGTGATTCAGTATTTTCAGAGTTTATACTCCATTTAAAGTTATTACAAAATAATAGCTATATTTCCCTGTGCTGTACAATATATCCTTGTTGCTTATTTATTTTACATACTGGTTTGTGTCTCTTAATCCCATACCCTTATCTCACCCCTCCCCAGTGCTAACCACTAGTTTCTTCTGTACGTCTGAAACATTGCTTTTAACTCTTCCTATTTTTATTTGCTTTGGT
Source organism: Balaenoptera acutorostrata (assembly GCF_949987535.1). Classification (NCBI taxonomy): domain Eukaryota; kingdom Metazoa; phylum Chordata; class Mammalia; order Artiodactyla; family Balaenopteridae; genus Balaenoptera; species Balaenoptera acutorostrata. Next base: position 28,341,445 of record NC_080065.1, on the reverse strand, counting down.
CTCTATATCAAAGTCCAAATAATATGTACATTTATGAGAGAGAAGAAATTTTTTCAGTTAACACTAATGCTCATCTCACCATTGCAACCAGGTTCTCTATATTACACTTTAATCTTTAACCCTTCTATTACTACTATTGAAGATTGGTTTTTTTGGAAGCAGATTCTGAGGTGGAGATTCTTGTGCAGGAAGTTTATTAGGGGCTACTCTGACTATCACAGCCTGTGGTAGAAGGGGAGGAAGAAAGTATGGGCAGAGGAAAAAGCCAGGCTTCCATGAAAGCTTGACAGAAGCCCCTGCAGGCACCACTGAGAGCTCTGAAGTGGGAATGGTCTTGAGTTTCTCTAGTTGAGGCATTGAGGCATTGCTTTACACCCCCGCGTTAACCAGTCATTGAATGCAGGTTGCTCCCAAGAAAGGCGTGTGACCCTAAGGTAAGGTGACTCTTTCTTGCAAAGGGCAGTTCCTGGAGTTGGCAGCATCTGATGACTACCAGCTGACTGCAGTCCCAGCAGTGAGGGGAATACCTTTTTCAGTGCTGAGGCAGAATCTAAGCAAGGCTCCACAGGGTCCACTGTAGTTGATAATTTTACCTAAGGAATAAAGCCTTCATTTTTGTTCCCTGATCTTTTGATTGCATTTCCTGACTCTTAATAAATGTCTTAAACATAAGATTATATTTTCTCTCACATAAACAAAGACAGAAACAGGGAGTGACTCTATGGCAATCAGAAACATAGGCACCTTCCATCCTTCAGCTCTTTCTTCCATAGCAGTGGTTTCCGTGTTCCAGATTATTTTATGTCCAAAGTGGGTATTGGAACTCCATTCCATTTCATTCCAGGCAGCAGAAAGAAAGGACCAAAAAGTATTTTCCAAATGGCTACTACTTACCTAACTAATTTTTCTAAATATTTTTGTGAACAGACACAGTCACATTTAGCATCAAGGAAGACCAGAGAATGTCAGCTCTAAGCTGAGCATATTGCAATACTGAAATAACTTTGGGTCTGTTAACTGCAGAAGAAGGGGACATTGAATATGAGAAACTAATAGTCTCAATATATATATATACATATATATGTGTTTGTGTGTATGTATATGTGCTTATATGTTTATATATAATTTTATTTAGCTCTGGTGAACAATAATCAAATATTTGTTCTGATTTTAAATGTTACTCTTAATTATGTGTTAATTGAATAACTATTTTAAATGCTATATTTAATATAATTTTATAACAATGATGCAAAATAGTTTAAAAGTACGGCATTCTATTTACCTCTATTTGAAGTCTCTATATTTAGAAAGAAAATTCTTTTTCAAGCTCTACCAACCAGGTAACTCAAATTGCAGGAGAAATATCCAAAAACAAAAGGAATAACAATGCCCTCCTGTTGTAAATTTTCAAATCCAAACATACAAAATGTTAGAGAGTATTAAAATACTCTATCTTGGTGAGCTAGGAGGGAATGGACAAAACATCCTTACTTGATAATAAAATATAGATTGTAAGATATAAAAGGGATATTATAAAAGAGGAAAAGTTATCAAAAATAGTTTTGAGAATATATATTCCTTTACTTAACAAAACTTTATTGTCTTCAATAAGTGTAAGATTAGCCACTGTTTAGGAGTGTACTATAAGGAAAAGTTGAAAAGGTCAGCTGTCTTTAGAAAACATGGCAAGGAGAAAAAGGAAAGGAAAGGACATCAGCAATAACCTTATTAATTGCAATACAATACAATAAAATATTATGCACCTTTTGTCAATGATTATAATATTTATTATTAGTCCAGAAATCTTCTTATTGTCATTGTATTATGAATTTCTATCAGCTAAAAAGTGAAATTCCAAAATAAGGAATGTAAAATAGGAAAGTGTTCCAAGGAAAGAGATGAGTTAAATAAAGTATAGAACAATAAAAAACTATTGAAGAAGGAATGATTTAATAAACCTTCAAATATATGAAGAGCTTTGTGAAAGTATGGTAATCAATATTTTTCTTATATTGAAGACAGAACAAGAGAAACTAGGCTTAATATTAAGCATGATGGATCTGAGTTAGCGAGTAGTAAAATATTTTCTGACAGTGAGAAAGTTGTAGTGAATCTCTTTCAAAAGTCTTTTAAACAAAAACGGATTCTTACTTTTTAAAAATTCTTTATGCATTGCCTGATGATTGAAAAACTAGGTGATATTATCCATTTTTACACTTATGATATCATTATATAAAATATGGATTGTGTCAAACATCCTCACTAAAACCCCTCCCCAAAAGTTAAAATAATCTTTTCATAGAAGAAAGTTTATATTAAAATGACTTGAAATGATATGAGAATTCTATCTGGTATGATCCATCTTAAGTATATCATTTAAAAATTTGGACCATAAACAAAACTAGGAAGAGACAGAAGCTGAACATGAAAACTAAAAGACAACAGTCTTTAATATGTTTTGCAAAAGTTGTTGAATATTTTAAAGTTCATCCTCTTTAAAGATGAATGTCAATTAAAAAATAACATTTACATATGCATAGATTACAACAGTAAAGCATTTGTGACATAAAATAACAACCTGTATCTTTTCAGGTGTGTTCAAGATTCATAGTTTCTTCGAATTAACAGAGACACTCATGAGCTATTCTCACTTAGGAAGAAAACAAAACTTACTTTTCCAAAAATCTTCCATGTGTAACCACCCATCAGGAAGGAGATTCTTTACAAGACTCTAGGATGTCTACTTCCACACAGGCTACCAACCTTGATTTAACTCTCTAAAATCAGAATATCCCTGGGCAGCCTTCTGTAGCCATAAGTTTCAATAGTAAAAATGACAGGATAAAGTTTACTATTACTCATCTAACTTGGATTTTAAAATGGTTCTTTTTTTTTTTTTTTAAACTTTCATTTAATGGAAAGAGTCTTTGGTCTGAGGTCATTGAGGGCAGCATAGGCTGGATGTGTATAAAGGACAAGAAAAGATTTCTTTTTAAGGCTAGTAGTTTAAATTAATTTAGTTTAAACTGATAACAAATTACATAAATTTTCTAAAGTTAAGTTCGAAGACTGTAAATTGGATCTATGAAGTATCTGTACATACCATAATTACATGAAGCATATTTTTCAGACTGCCTGCAAAAAATCATTTTGTTTGTCTTCCTCAGAAAAGGCTAAGACTTTTTTCTTTTGGTTAGGAAAATTCTCATAAGCTTCTGGGTCTGACTTAAAGAGCTTTCATGAGATTTAGGCTTTGGACATGATCGAAAATGAAAGAGACTGGATTTTAGCTGTCCTTGATAATTACTTCTGAAAAGCAACTACTAATTCTATCAGCTTTCTGGAAAGGGTATAAATCTTGATGCTCCCAGATATTCTGTGTGCTGAAACAACTAGAGAAAGAAAAGCAAAGAATCTACTTTTCATCTATTTAGGTTGCTTAGCTGTACTCATGCATTTTCTCCAGTTTGTATCTGTAAACATAAGCATAAGGAACAAAGTTCATTTAATTTTAAACCCTTACCACAATGCTGTAGTCTTCAGGATTCAATTAGCTCTTGGATCTGAAAGGATTTATGAAAGAAGTCCTGTTAAAAACTACTAGAAAGGGAAGCAAGTACAAAATAATGTCAATGTTGAAAGCAAGCATGAGAGAGAAAATAAGGAAATAGAACACTAGTAAGGTTCATGGAAACCTGTCAAGGCTCACTTAAGTTTACTTAAGAATGAGAAAATGTCTTCATTTAACTAACAGAAATATTGAAATAGTACGCCTCATTCTCTATAGTTGACATGTAGGAAATGTCTAATTTTCATTTATTCTCTGAAATGTTTCTGAAACTAGTAGCTCGAGAAAACTGTAGTCAAATCAGACAAATCATTTTTACATTCATTAGACAATGTATTCAACCCAATTCATTTTTTAATCACTAGCTGTGTTATAGGAAATGGTGTAAAGTAGTGAATAAAACAAAAATCCTACTTTCCTAGATTTTTGAATAAAGATAATTTTGAGATGGAGAATTTAGGAAAATGATGGAGACAACAAAATGGAAAATGATCTAGCAAGAAAAACTCATTCAAAATCTATCATGGGTTGGACCTGTTTACACCTATGTGAAGGGAATTATGCCTAAACTCTCTATAGTAGTGCTTTGTAAAACTTTCACATTCTGACATGCTTAAAAAATGATAATATTCATATGGTAAACTGGAAGAGATCTGCATAATTTCTATATTGAACTTGATAAAAAAATACATTTGGCCTATGAACAACCCAGGTATTAGGGGCACTGACCCCTGTGCAGTGGAAATCTACATATAACTTTACAATTGATCTTCGAATCTGTGGTTCTGTAAGTGTGGATTCAACCAACTGAAGATCATGTAGTACTGTAGTACATATTTATTGAAAAAAATCCACGTATAAGTGGACCTGTGCAGTTCATACCAGTGTTGTTCAAGGATCAACTGTACATATATACATACTTTCCTTATGTTACATAGTTATAAAATAAATTATCAAATTCTGTAAAATATGTTAAAAATTGAAATATTGCATTTGCAAAAAAATTCCAAATACTTTTTTTTTCAGTAAGAATATTCAACTTCCACCTGTGAACATTACTTTTGTTATATCAGGTTATCAGGGTTTTTTTGTTTGTTTTGGGGTTTTTTTTCCCCTCAATGTTAAAATACAATTCTATGAAATTGTGGGTTGGTGAACACATTGAAGTTCCTGGAGGGTGACATTTCCAAATAGGGCTTGGGAGTGCTGTGTCTTTCAACTCCCATGCCTCACCCCATGTATCTCGTCTATTTGGTGTTCCTGAGTTGTCTCCTTTATAATAAACATGCAAACATGCTACTTACCTTGATTAATAATGATACAGTCCTTTGGCAAATCCTATTAATACAACCTCCGTCTACTCGCGGGAGAAATATTTTGGAAGGGTTATTCGAACTGCTTCCACCCCTGGGTTATAGCCAAAATCCAAAGCAGTTTACTGGCGTACAAATCTATAAAACAATTATGGAATTTTAGCATACCTGCAGTGCTTTCGGTATAAACAAGTAAATACGAGTTTTGGAATGATAAAAAATACTACTATTAATCACTTTTTTATGATTATCTTTCTTTTTTTTTTTTTTTTTTTTAAAGAATGTCACTTTTTTTTTTTTTTTTAATTTATGGCTGTGTTGGGTCTTCGTTTCTGTGCGAGGGCTTTCTCTAGGTGCGGCGAGCGGGGGCCACTCTTCATCGCGGTGCGCGGGCCTCTCACTATCGCGGCCTCTCTTGTTGCGGAGCACGGGCTCCAGACGCGCAGGCTCAGTAATTGTGGCTCACGGGCCTAGTCGCTCCGCAGCATGTGGGATCTTCCCAGACCAGGGCTCGAACCCGTGTCCCCTGCATTGACAGGCAGATTCTCAACCACTGCGCCACCAGGGAAGCCCTCTTTCCTTTCTTATAGTCACCAGCCATGACAAGATTTTTTTACAGAAGCAAGCAGTAACAAGAGACTGCAGACTTTTTCTCTGACAGAAACTCCTTTCTAAGCATTGACAAAAATTCAGATAGAATTATCTTTTTATATTCTATTTTAAGATTGTGACTATTATGTAAATCAATAAATTCTATTGTTATTGGTTAACAAGTGTATTATTGAGCTTTCTTAGTTGAAATTTCCTGCTCATGTGAATGTTGAATACATTTGAGTTTTGCATGCCAAATATTTTTAAATGTTGATAAAGATTTTCCTCGAGTATACACCAGTGTTGCTCTACTAGTCATAACAATTCTTCACTAACATACAAATCATAATATTGTCTAAATATTATGCATGAATCAATGTTTAATAAGCTTTTTTATCAGTATAAGGTACATATTGAAAATCATCTTATAAGCAAATCAAAAGTGTACACAGCTCGATGAATTATCACAAACTAAATCTGCCTGAGAGATCACAGTCTAGCTCAAAAAAGAGAACATTTCCAACAACCCAGGTGCCCCCCTCATGCTCTTTTTAATTGCTCCCCCCCTCTCCAGTACAAATGATCAACAACACTGACTTTTAACATCATGTTTTGTTTTGGCTCTTTTGGAATTTTATATTAATGGAATCATATGGTACATATTCTTTGTATATGTTTCTTTTCTTTTGCCCAACAAGGCATTTGAGAGATTGATCCACATTGTTTTATGTGGTAATACTTTGATCATTTTCTGTTGCAGAGTATTCCACTGTGTAAATACACTACAATTAATTTATCTATTTTGCTGTTAACAAATGTGTGGGTGTTTCCAGTTTTTGTCTCTTGTGAATGTTGCTATAAACATTGTGGTACATGTCTTTTGTTTCACATAGTATGAATTTCTGCATATCTATGTGAACTTTTTGGTCTTAGGGTATGTCAGTTTTCCAAAATTGTTGTACAGATTTTCACTTCTACAAGCACTGTTTGTGAATTCCTGTTGCTCTACATCTTTGCTGATATTTGGTATTTTCAGAATTTAACCACTGTAGTATGTGCATGGTATTATCTATACACCGCTTAATAAGATTGTCTATGGTTTAGTTTTACATATAGATAGCTTCTCAGAGAATAAAACAACATATTACTTGAACATCACATTCTTGTTGCTGAAATAGTCTAAGGCAGTGTTTCTGTGATATCTTACATGCTTCAAAGTATTCACTTACCATGCTGAATATTTTAGGATTTTATTTTAAATTTGTTTATTTTGATAGGTCTTTGTAGGAAAATAATCTTTTTTGTATCATTTTTTCCAAGGATTTTAACTAGTGCTATTAAATACGTGCAGTTCCTAACATCAGTAGATTAATCCAGTACGATAGAAACATCCATGGCCAAATAAAGAATAATGATAAATACACTATTACTGAAGTATTAATCTCACAGACTGAAATGCTCCAATGGGAAGGTCAGAGAGAGACATCCTATACCTATATGGTATTGCTGCTACTGAGCTGTTTTCTGCTTGTGGATATTATCCATAAAATCTTACAAGCATAATAAAAATGTGAAAAATAGGAGTACATGAAATCAAAAGCAAAGCTAAAGATTTTAAATTCACATAAAAATAACTTTACTGATAATTATGAGAGAAAATTGACTGAAGTAATAAAACTACCTGGGATGATTAAATGTGTTATTCAGGGGAGACGTTCATTGTTATAAATGTTACAGAGATTTCTTTGATGGTGGATGCTAAAAATAAAGCTTTAAAGGCCAAAATAATAATTTTTAAATACAGTAATTTTCAATGTTCAACTACAATTACAGACGTAAATTTTTGATTGAGTGTGAAAAATAATCTAAATTTCAACAAATTTGCAATGCACTGTGGAATGCACAGTGCTTGGGAAGCTATGCTTCTCTTATTCAATAGAGAGAATGTGTGAGAGAGAGAGAGAGAGAGAGACAGAGAGACAGAGAGAGAAAGAAAGAAGAAAGAGAAAGAAAGAAAGAAAGAAAAAGGAAGGAAAGGAGGCGGGTGGGAGGAAGGGAGGAAGGAAGGAAGGGGGAGGGAGGGAGTGGGAGGGAGGGAAGGAAGAAGGAAGGGAGAAGGGAAGAAAGGAAAAGGAAAAACAGATCAATTAATATGTTTTAATGTTGTAGAATCTTAACTGTAAGTTAAGTAAAGGGAGATTAGGATATAAAACCATCACCAAAATTTAAAAATCAGAGAGCTTTAAAACTCCACTCTGACAATGAACTTTTTTTTTTTTTCAACATCTTTATTGTGGTATAATTGCTCTACAATGGTGTGTTAGTTTCTGCTTTATAACAAAGTGAATCAGCCATACGTCAGGATCCATAAAGCGCCCCATATCTCGTCCCTCTTTCATCTCCCTCCCACCCTCCCTATCCCATCCCTCTGGGTGGTCAAAAAGCACTGAGCTGATCTCCCTGTGCTATGAGTCTGCTTACCACTAGCTATAGATTTTACATTTGGTAGTCTATATATGTCCATTCACCTCTCACTTCATCCCAGCTTACCCTTCCCCCTCCCTGTGTCCTCAAGTCCATTATCTATGTCTGCGTCTTTATTCCTGTCCTGCCCCTAGGTACATTAGAACCATTTCTGTTTTTTTTTTTTAGATTCCATATATATGTGTTACCATACAGTTTTTCTTTTTCTCTTTCTGACTTACTTCACTCTGTATGACAGACTCGAAGTCCATCCACATCACTACAAACAACTCAATTTCATTTCTTTTTATGGCTGAATAATATTCCATTGTATATACGTGCCACATCTTCTTTATCCATTCATTTGTCGATGGACAGTTAGGTTGCTTCCATGTCCTGGCTATTGTAAATAGAGCTGCAATGAACATTGTGGTACCTGACTCTTTTTGAATTATGGTTTTCTCAAGGTATATGCCCAGTAGTGGGATTGCTGGGTCATATGGTTGTTCTATTTTTAGCTTTTTAAGGAACCTCCATACTGTTCTCCATAGTGGCTGTATCAATTTACATTCCCACCAACAGTGCAAGAGGGTTCCCTTTTCTCCACACTCTCTCCAGCATTTATTTATTTATTTATTTTTAAATAATGCTTCTCACTTCTATAAGCACATCTTCATGCAGTTTTTTTTTTTTTAAACATTTATTTTATTTTTTAATTTTTGGCTGTGATGGGTCTCCGTTTCTGTGCGAGGGCTTTCTCTAGTTGCGGCAAGTGGGGGCCACTCTTCATCGTGGTGTGCAGGCCACTCACTATCGCAGCCTCTCTTGTTCCGGAGCACAGGCTCCAGATGCGCAGGCTCAGTAGTTGTGACTCATGGGCCTAGTAGCTCCGTGGCATGTGGGATCTTCCCAAACCAGGGCTCGAACCCGTGTCCCCTGCATTGGCAGGCGGATTCTCAACCACTGTGCCACCAGGGAAGCCTCTCCAGCATTTATTGTTTGTAGATTTTTTTATGATGGCCATTCTGACCAGTGTGAGATGATATCTCATTGTAGTTTTGATTTGCATTTCTGTAATGATTAATTATGTTGAGCATTCTTTCATGTGTTTGTTGGCAATCTGTATATGTTCTTTGGGGAAATGTCTGTTTAGGTCTTCTGCCCATTTTTGGATTGGGTTGTTTGTTTTTTGGATATTGAGCTGCATGAGCTGCTTGTAAATTTTGGAGATTAATCCTTTGTCCGTTGCTTCATTTGCAAATATTTTCTCCCATTCTGAGGGTTGTCTTTGCATCTTGTTTATGGTTTCCTTTGCTGTGCAGAAGCTTTGAAGTTTCATTAGGTCCCATTTGTTTATTAGGTCCCATTTGTTTACTTTTTAAATTTTCATTTCTCTAGGAAGTGGGTCAGAAAGGATCTTGCTGTGATTTATGTCATAGAGTGTTCTGCCTATGTTTTCCTCTAAGAGTTTGATAGTGTCTGGCCTTACATTTAGGTCTTTAATCCATTTTGAGTTTATTTTTTGTGTATGGTGTTAGGGAGTGTTCTAATTTCATTCTTTTACATGTAGCTGTCCAGTTTTCCCAGCACCACGTATTGAAGAGGCTGTCTTTTCTCCATTGTATATTCTTGCCTCCTTTATCAGAATTAGGTGACCATAGGTGCATGGGTTTATCTCTGGGCTTTCTATCCTGTTTCATTGATCTATATTTCTGTTTTTGTGCCAGTACTTTGCTGTCTTGATTACTGTAGCTTTGTAATATAGTCTGAAGTCAGGGAGCCTGATTCCTCCAGCACCGTTTTTCTTTCTCAAGATTGCTCTGGCTATTCAGGGTGTTTTTTGTTTCCATACAAATTGTGAAATTTTTTTGTTCTAGTTCTGTGAAAAATGCCATTGGTAGTTTGATAGGGATTGCATTGAATCTGTAGATTGCTTTGGGTAGTATAGTCATTTTCACAATGTTGTTTCTTCAAATCCAAGAACATGGTATGTCTCTCCATCTGTTTGTATCATCCTTAATTTCTTTCATCAGTGTCTTATAGTTTTCTGCATACATGTCTTTTGTCTCCTTAGGTAGGTTTATTCCTAGGTATTGTATTCTTTTTGTTGCAGTGGTAAATGGGAATGTTTCCTTCATTTCACTTTCAGATTTTTAATCATGAGTGTATAGGAATGAAAGAGATTTCTGTGCATTATTTTGTATCCTTCTACTTTACCAAATTCATTGATTAGCTCTAGGAGTTTTCTGGTAACATCTTTAGGATTCTCTATGTATAGTATCATGTCATCTGCAAACAGTGACAGCTTTACTACTTCTTTTCCGATTTGGATTCCTTTTATTTCTTTTTCTTCTCTGATTGCTGTGGCTAATACTTCCAAAACTATGTTGAATAATAGTGGTGAGAGTGGGCAACCTTGTCTTGTTCCTGATCTTAGTGGAAATGGTTTCAGTTTTTCACCATTGAGGACGATGTTGGCTGTGGATTTGTCATATATGGGCTTCATTATGTTGAGGTAAGTTCCCTCTATACCTACTTTCTGGAAGGTTTTATCATAAATGGGTGTTGAATTTTGTTGAAAGTTTTTCTGCATCTATTGAGATGGTCAAATGGTTTTTCCCCTTCAATTTGTTAATATGGGGTATCACATTGATTGATTTCTGTATATTGAAGAATCCTTGCATTCCTGAAATGAACCCCACTTGATCATGGAATACGATACTTTTAATGTGCTGTTGGATTCTGTTTGCTAGTATTTTGTTGAGGATTTTTGCATCTATGTTCATCAGTGATATTGGCCTGTAGTTTTCTGTCTTTGTGACATCTTTTTCGGGTTTTGGTATTAGAATGATGGTGGCCTTGTAGAATGAGTTTGACAGTGTTCCTCCCTCTGCTGTATTTTGGAATAGTTTGAGAAGGATAGGTGTTAGCTCTTCTCTAAATGTTTGGTGGAATTTGCCTGTGAAGCCATCTGGTCCTGGGCTTTTGTTTGTTGGAAGGTTTTTAATCACATTCTCAATTTCAGTGCTTGTGATTGGTCTGTTTATATTTTCTGTTTCTTCCTGGTTCAGTCTCGGAAGGTTGTGCTTTTCTAAGAATTTGTCCATTTCTTCCAGGTTGTCCATTTTATTGGCATATAGTTTCTTGTAGTAATCTCTCATGATCTTTCTATTTCTGCAGTGTTAGTTGTTACTTCTCCTTTTTCGTGTCTAATTCTATTGATTTGAGTCTTCTCCCTTTTTATCTTGATGAGTCTGGCTAATGGTTTATCAATTTTGTTTATCTTCTCAAAGAACCAGCTTTTAGTTTTATTGATCTTTGCTATTGTTTTCTTCATTTCTTTTTCATTTATTTCTGAACTGACCTTTATGATTTCTTTCCTCTTGGTAACTTTGGGATTTTTTTTGTTCTTCTCTAATTGAATTAGGTGTAAGGTTAGGTTGTTTATTTGAGGGGTTTCTTGTTTTTGAGGTAGGATTGTATTGCTATAAACTTCCATCTTAGAACTGCTTTTGCTGAATCCCATAGGTTTTGGGTCGTCGTGTTTTCACTGTCATTGTTTCTAGGTACTTTCTGATTTCCTCTTTGATTTCTTCAGTGATTTCTTGGTTATTTAGTAGTGTACACTGTTTAGCCTCCATGTGTTTGTATTTTTTACAGATTTTTTCCTGTAATTGATATCTAGTCTCATAGTGTTGTTGTCATAAAGGATGCTTGATACGTTTTCAATTTTCTTAAGTTTAGCAAGGCTTGATTTGTGACCCAAGATATGATCTCTACGGGAGAATGTTCCATGAGCACTTGAGAAGAAAGTGTATTCTGTTGTTTTTGGATGGAATGTCCTATAAATATCAATTAAGTCCATCTTGTTTAATGTATCATTTAAAGCTTGTGTTTCCTCGACCATGAACTTTTAATTCTTCGAGTTAATAAACTATGAATACATTTCTTTATAGCACTTTTTACATGTAACCTAGACAGTATACTTTCTGCAGTAAGCCCACCACATACTCATAGAAGTTAAATTTCAGTTATAAACTATAAGCTTTATGTAGCATATCTTTTATTAAAAATTCATTTTACAGTTAGTACCCTTTGTTTTTTCTATTTTTTTGTGTATTGTACACAAGTCTTTTCAATCTACCCCTGAATATGAATTTTGTGTACTGTTTATACATTACCATAGACTTTTAGGGAAGATCAAATATAATTTGAGTAGTAGGTTAGTACAGATCGTAAGACAGGTGATAGGGGACAATGACAGAAATCCCTGCAGCTTTCAGTCTGCATAAGTCAGTCATTCAGAAATTTTTATTTATGTATCCTGACCTGATTTAAGACCCTTCATATCCTGACCCTTTTCAGTTTCAAATGACTTTTTACTAATTCAACATTTTCAAATTTTAAGCCCAGCTGGCCAATTCCTTTTTCAGGGAACCTGTTTAAATGCACACTAGCATCTACACCTTTAATATTAATTTCTCCTCCCTCTTGTCCCTTCCATGTTTCATTAACCAAACCTAATAAAGTAGTCCAGACACATGGCATTCTTGTCATTTGGACAGCTATACCAGTTACTACCTGTGCCACAACTTTGGCCTATACCATATGAATTACATATTTTGATAACTATTTGTCAGTTAAGCTTAATCTGACCAATTGATTGTACCTCCCTGAGAGTATGGCTTTTATAACATTTATTCTTAGAAACCAGCAAGACAGTGTGATGTTTTAAATGACAGTGATGTTTAAGGACAGCAATGATATAGTATCTTTTTTCACTGTTTCACTGAAAAGTAATCCTTGTAAATGTAGCCCAAAATTGATAAGATATTTCTTTTTAAGCAGTAAATGCTTGTGCCATTACACATTTGTCAATTTCTGTCCCAAATTTTTCTTGGTTTCTCATCTTGGCACTTTAAAACAATGTTAAGATGGGATGACATCAGTATGGCCCTAGAGGTTGTTCAGAGAAAGCTAGTAGCTCAGAGTGTGGAAGAAAACCTACTTCTGTCTGAGTAGTCTCTGGACAATTGGACAAACTTTTCCCCAATAAATATGACATCAGAAAAATAGTGTTTATAATTAGATAGCTGCTTTGTACCACATACACGCATTCAAAATTTATTCAACAAATGTTTGTTGATTGCTCATTAGGTTCTCTTTTAGGTAGTGGAGGTTTAACCATGAGAAAAGCAGAGAAAGTTTACTCTGTCATGGCCACCAGAGTGACTTGATCCAAGTAGTGAGTAGAAAGTGGAAAGAAGTGAGATCAGAAAATCTCTTTTGGTCAAATCAGGAGGGCTTTGTTGGAATGGCAGACAAGTTTCTATTCAGTGTGTGGTGGAAAGCCATAGGGAAGTTTTGTGTAGAGATTTTAAATGACCTGATATAGTTCAGAAAAATTTTATGTGTGATTCTCAGGGTTGAGTTCTATTATTTATTTACATTTAAAATTATACCTAAATATATACAAATTACACATTATAAAAGTATATATGTTAATTATATAAAAGTATACACATATGTATTTATATATCAGAATTTTAACGGTGGTTGCATTTAGTGATGGATAGAGAGTTTTAGCAGTCTCCATGGCTACTCCATATGGATCTTGGGGAGGCAACCACAATCCCACTACACAATAGTGTCTTCCTAATTTGTCACTATGCCTTCAGGTTGTCTCAATTCTATACCTGCCAATATGATTTTTCTAAAATAAAACTTTGTTGAGTTTACTCACCCACTGTTTAAAATCCATCAATAGTTCTCTATTGCTGTCATGTGAAAACTGGGACATTTTAGGAAAACTTAAAAGCTATCAGCACTGTAGCGCCTTTATTGTTCTCTTGACACTATCCAAATCAATACAGTCTCCTTGCCATCACTAATATCTAAGTTCTTTCTAGCCTAGGCACTCATCCCTTTGGAGAAATTTCTTTTCTATACCCCTGGACAAAACACAGGTATCAACTCCTCTGAGAAGATCTCCCTGTTTCTTCTAAGGGTGCCCTTTCAAGGTGAGCCTATGGCATCCATGCTGACCTCTATAATAGAGAAGTAAGGTATCCTTCTATATTGTATCATAATTGTCTCTTTACCTGTTTTTCTTCCCACTAGGTTGTAACTTTTGTGCGATTAGAGACTATGTCTTTCTATCTCTGGTAATTTGTAAACTTCCTGGCATAATGCTTGTTAACTGAATGTCTTGTTTCCATTTAATCAATAACATGATTTTGTGGGGCTCTATTTATGAGGTACTTTTCAGTAGGGTCACAGAAGGCAATAATTCTAGGCCAGGCAAAAACTAACCTAATTAAAAGTGATTTGGGAAAAAAAAAAAAAGTGATTTGGAGAGAGAGGATTTTTAAAACAATGATAAAGATATATTTGATATTATAAAGAATTATGAACACACATATATTTCTTAATGGATCCAGTTTTTACCCCTTTTATTACAATTCAACCTGCTGGCTTCATTTTCCTTCTAAAGTAGAAAGTTCTCTCCACTGATGGAAATTTTTAAGGACTCCGTTTAATCTACTGCCTAATGTGCAGATTTCTTATGGTTGCGTCCAGTCTTCCACATTAGGTTCCTTATGTGTGATAGTAGAGAAAAAGAAATTACTTTGTAGAACTCGCCATCTGAATTTCTGCTTCCGAAGTGAGAAACAAAATAATTCGCTTGGGCGTATACTCCTTGTTAAGAAAAATACCAAAGTGGGCTTTTTTGCTCTGTGATGGTAAATCTTCAAGGCATTGTTTAGAAGACAGAAGTGAGATAAAATGAAGTAAATTGGTTTGCATAACCTTAAGAAGATATTTTCACTCATTCAGGCAAGTAGGAAGGATGAGGAGATCTTGGAGGTAGCAAGAGTAGGAGAATCCCAGCAAAATACCAAGAAGCTAGTTATTTTTCATGTAACAGGGTGTAAGAGAGACCAGTGCATTCCTTCTATTAGAAATAGAACCACCTAAATTTTAGCTAGGCACCTGGCTGCCATAGTAATAGCTACATTTCCCAGCCTTTCTTGCAGCTAGATGTCACCAGGACACTAATGGGAGAACAATGAGTTTTGACAAGAAGTATTCACCTTATGGTTTGTCTGTGTAAAAAAGACTCCCGCTTGCCCTGGGCTTTCTCTTTACCCCTCCTACGGATTGGAAAATGATGGGCACTAAAATCCACCCTTTGAACATAATAGCACTACGACACTAGTCCCGTTCTACTCATCTCTGTACTAGTATGTGGGATTGAAATAAAGTTCTGTTTTACTTGAGCCACTGAACTCCTGGTTCATTTTGTTTCAGTAAGCATTCACTATTACTAGCAAGGATTACTAATATCTAATTTTAAGACCTTTCTTATGCTTTTCCACAATATATTCATCCTGTTACTGCAGTGCTTCAATAAAGGCTTCCTACATTTTCATTCTTAGGTAAGTGATTGGCATGTGCCCCCCAAAAAGGGCAATTTGGAAAAGAATAGAACTTGCAGAAATTAAAAAGTAAGTAGAAACAGAAAACTAGAGTCAGAAGTGAGCATGAGAAACATAAGTTCTCTTTGAATCCCTAGAGAAATGCAGAGGAAAAATCAAGTTTTCTTTTACATTTGCACTAGCAGTTTTATTTAAATCCTAAAGACAAACTATTCTAACACGCTGGAGGACCTGAGCTTCTCACACAAGTGGCTCTTGGGTTACATTACTTTTCCCACCTCATCTCTTACTAGCTCTCATTAACCGACCCTTTGTTCTATTGAAAATATGTACAATTCCCTGGCTTCAGAACAGGTCATGTTCTTAAATAGACTATTTTATTCAAGCTTTCCCCTTTTATCATCACTTGTTTCTCTCTGCCTTTTATTACAGTTCCTCTATTTTAGCAATTTGTTATTTAGAAAGTTTGACGAGAAGTCTTGTTTATGGATACCAAAATTATCCAGGATATTTCAAAGAAACTTAACAGTATCCTTTATCTCTTCTCTTATAGTATCTCTTATTTAGTCTTTGACTTCAGTCATGTAAAGCTGAGGTGATGTTGCAAGTTCATAAATATCCAGAGATAACAGTTCTATAAAATTTACCATACATAAATTTAATAATCTTACATTTAAATGGTATTAGAAAATGAATGATTCAGATAATGGGTGATGTACCTTGACTCTATAGTCCAGAGAAGTTAATTACCTGTTATCAACTATTTATTAGCATGTTATGAGTAAAATTAACTAAAACTATAGTTCGCTACTTTCCATTATGTAATTCAACTCTCTTCCCTTATAATTTGTCCCTGAACCTACTTATAATTCACTTTACTTATGTTTTGATTTTTCTCTTTTTTCAACAATATATGTAAACAAAAATTTAGTATAATTGTCCTCTTTGAATTTGCCTTCATCTCACAAAAATGTGATCAGTGAAATGATTCATTTATTTATTGACAATTTCTTTTTTAATAACAATTTTACTTATTCTCTAATAGATTCCAAATAAGGGGAGGACATTTGAGACACTAATCTATGTCTTATTCTCAAAAAACATTATAGTTGAGAAGATGGGGTAGCCATGTAAACAATGCATCATGATTAAGCAATATTTAAGTAGTATACATTTTAGCAGTAGGAGCTTCAGCATAAAAACTATGAGCAAATTTATTTAATTTTCTATTTACTTGCTCAAATCTATAATCGTCCTATTGGTAGGCAATACTATATCTTGGTACCCCACTTGCGCTTACTGTAATTCCTCTTGAATTTGGCTTACAGAGCCTAAAAATTAGGGACTCAGTTCGGCAACTATAACGAAGCAGAAGGTCAATTAGAGTCTAAATTGCCCACCTCTGCCATTGATTCTTGCTGCCACGGCTACTGAAGTCCTCCACATAGAGACGGAAGATATTGTGTTAGTGTCATAGTGACTTCTCACTGGTTAACATTTTTAGCCAATGTTGCAGTGGTTCTTCAGTGAGAATATAGCTCATCTCATTGTAACCTTCTGCCATGACCATGGTTGGTCTTCCAAAACCACAGTACAGATGAAAGAATTTTCGTTTAGAGGTATCAGTTAGAAGGCTAGCTTGCCCCAAGAATATTGTTTCAGAATTTAATAATGTTCAACATCTGTAAATCCTGGTAGTCTTGCCCTCCTGATCTCCCTGGCAATCGTCTTTCCTTGAAATCTGGATTAATGTTTCATCATCCAGGGAGGTTACCCTTAAATCTGTGATCCTACATTACTCTTCTGTTGGAAACTAACTTTAGAAAGTCTAAAGTGATTTTATCAATCTTCTAAAGGGGTTTCCTTTAAAAATTGTTAAGCTTCTGCTTTCCTAAAGTAAAGAAAAATTTAAAAATTCAATTTTAACATCTGATGGTGCATCCTACAACTACTGTTACAATTGTTATTGAAGAATTACAGGGACCAGCAGTGACACAAAACAGTGACGATCACGTTTGCTTAGCAAGATGGTTTCAGAAAAGACTTCATAGAGAATCTAACACATGAACTAAGTATTAAAATATGAATATGGTTAGCCAGTTGGACAAGGTGATAAGGATATTCCAGTATGGGATCTGTGAGAATAGGCTCAGAGGTGAGACATAACAATGGTACTTTCTGGAAATGTAAATAATTTGGTGCAGCTGGTGCTTTAGAGTCCAGGGCTTCCCTGGTGACGCAGTGGTTAAGAATCCGCCTGCCAATAAAGGGGCACAGGTTTGAACCCTGGTCCGGGAAGATCCCACATGCCGTGGAGCAAGTAGGCCCATGCGCCACAACTACTGAAGCCTTCGCGCCTAGAGCCCATGCTCCGCAACGGGAGAAGCCACCTCAATGAGAAGCCTGTGCACCACAACAAAGAGTAGCCCCCGCTCGCCACAACTAGAGAAAGCCCATGAGCAACAACGAAGACCCAACACAGCCAAAAATAAATAAATAAATAAATTTATTTAAAAAAAAAAATTAGAGTCTAGATCAGTGTAAGACAGGTCATGGAAGTAGGCAAGATTGAATTGTGGACCCTGTGGAACGACTTGCTAAGTATTTTGGTCATAATCCTACAGTCAACATAATGGTAAGTGAATTTAAAGAGTTTAATTAGATCTTTGATATGATTATATTTAAACTTGAATCATCACTCACCTAGTAATAGTGTGAATGATACGCTGGAGGGATTTGAGATTATTAAACTCTTCTAGATAAGAGAATTATTGCCTGAACTAAGGATAAGAGTTTCAGTTATGTATGCAAGTTGCATTGACAAGTCTTGGTCATGGTCAAGGCCCTTAATCTACTTAATCAAGGCAGGTTAGTATAATTTTACTGATTTTAGGCTTTTGTTCCTTAAGTAGACCAGATAATTTCTGCTGAAAATTTAATTCTATTTTTTTTTTCTATCTTTGGTGATAATTTGCTCTCAGGTCCCATCCTAACCCCTCTGTGTTTGCCCTGTTTTGTAGTGTGCTGATCCTTGCAATCTACTTTTCTAGAGCTTCCTTGTCAGTAAGCTGCTATACAGTCTCCACCAATAGGAGGCACTGGCAGGAAGAATAAAGAAGTCCGGACGTTTCTCCCCAACTTCTCTGCTTCAGGCAGCATCCCCCGCAGTGGCTGCATCTCCTCAGGTGTTCTGACTTGCGACAAAGAGCCCCTTTCTCTTAATCCTTCCTCCTAACCAAGCAACCACTTCATAGTCCCAGATCCCAGGCTCTGTAATACCAACTCTTCTTTGCACACCTCTAATCCCAAAGAGTTGGATATATCAGGCAGAGCCATTTTAATAGTCTCTGGTTTGCCTCATACTATCCATTTTGGCCTTTCAGCTCGTTCAAGATTTTAGCAACTACTTCTGCATATTAAGTACCCACTTTCAAACTATGAAGCCTGAGCTCTGATTTCCTCACTGAACACTGATTGAATTTTGTTAAGTGTATTACCAGTATTCATTGACTAGAAGATCTACCAATACTCTCTGTAGAGAGGATCATGATTGTACTGTATATGGTTTTACACTCTTCAAAGAAGTTCATATTCTTTTTTCCATGTTGTCCCTAGAACAGTCTGTGAGGAATCTGGGATCCAGAGATATGTGATGCCTTCCTTAAGTTTACAATAAAAAATATTAACACCATAAGAACAACTATAGGAAAAAAAAGTTCCTGATTCAGCATCTGAAACTACACTGCAGTGCCTTTTCTTAGTGGATTAATGTCTTTGATTCCTTCTAACTGTGTTATATATGTTACCTTGCAATTTTTTAGTGATACTTATCCTCTGAAGTCATACAACAAGCAAATTTTAAGTATTTTTTTAATCTTTTTTGGTTCACATTAATTGATGCCCCTGTTGAAAATTTTTACATTAGATTTAGTAGTTTGCTATAAATCAGTTTAAGAGGATCAAAATATTTATTCTCAGAAGTTAGAATTTTGGAAAAAATTCTGGTAAAGTAGGGAAAATTTAAATCTTCAACTCAGGTTTAGTTTGTAAATAGTTGTGAGAAAGGTGAGATGTCCATCCTCCTCTATCATCTACCACCACCACTACCACCATCACTATGTCTGTCCTGCTTCTCAGAACCCTGAGAATCTTAGCACACCCAGAATATTTGTAATAGGATATAAGCTTGAACATAATTCTAAGGAACATTTCCTTAATCTGAGGCTAAAACCTCTCTATGACTGCCCTAGAGCATCAGGTTGGGACTACCGAATACAGGAAGATAAAAAATTTCCCTGGGGTCACCGCACAGTCTGAAGATTTTTGAACAAGTCCAGAAGCAGCAGTTTCCTCTCCAAAGCTGCTCTGAGTAAGCTCCTGCTGCAGCTGCATTTGGCCTGAGGGCACCAGCACTCCCTGTTTATTGCACTCTGTGCATCCTGATTTTCCCAAGGCTGACATTATTCTAATCCTCATGGCTTGAGATCTTGGAGTCATATTTAACTCCCCATCCTTCACTGTTGTCTGGTTCTAAACAAAGAGTAAGTCTACCTTATCTCTTCTAAATATTTCTGATATCTTCCCCCTTTTTTTCATTACCATTAATTTTTACCTTTGTCTCCCATATCCCTCTGGGAATGTATTATTCCCTGCTTCTTTTCTCTAACTGGTTCAGTTCATCCTAAAACTCTTTCATCAGACACTTCCTCTACAGGAATAACTTCAATGCCTCCCCATTGCCTGTGGTATAAATTCCAGATTATGCCTTTGGAATGATTGCCATTGTAAGGTTACTCACAATTAGACTTATCCAGTTTTTGCCACATTATCTGTACATACTATGTACTACTTTCCTTTAAAATCCCAATTCCAGAAAGATAATGTTTTTTCAGTGCCGCTTAAATGATGTGTATGTGCATATGTATATAGTTACTTCAGCTAATTTTATTTTTACCCTATTTTCCAATATTTGAATGTCTTCTTCTTTCTAGCTCATTATTATATATCTGTAGAGTTTCAATGCAAATGCCACTTTTAAAAAATTGTTTCCTGATTATTCACCATTTAATTTATGATTCTTTATCCAACTCTTATGTAATCTCATTGTGTGTGTGTGTGTGTATATACAGAATATTTATGTCCTAAAGTTTCATCTCCTCATTGAAACTATAAGCGTACTAGAGATGGGAATTTTAAGACGTCTTTGTGTGCTAACATCATTTGAACCTGATGCTTTGAATTCCTTAATATAATAGGAATCAAGGAAATATTTATTTATTCCTTAGTAGGCTGCCCTGATTCTAACCCAATGTAACCTAGACAAATGGGCATGTAGCATTTGTTATTTCTATTGACAATGAAAGCAGATATTTTATTCAGTATCAGTATTTTTACATTCATTTACTGATTTCAATGTCCAAACCATCTTTGAACATTTTGAGAGTTCTTCGGTTCCCTCAATTTTTGCCATTTTTTTAAAAAAAGCTATCAAATCTTCAGTGCATATACCCTTCAGCTAGAATGTACAAATGTTTATTTTTAACCTGCCTTTTGTCGTTTCAAATCCCAGATTTTCATGCACAATTTAAATGCAGTAATATAGTAAGTGAGTTATGATTTACTTATTGGGTAAACTACATAGCAAATTTATATATTTCTAATAACAGATTGGTACTTAAAAGCACCAAAATCCCAGTAAATGCAAACAAAAACAACAGCAAAGATTTGTTTTGTACCATTTATTTTCAATGTGCTTTAATTGCACTGAAATTTTAATTGAGCTGTAATTGCATTTTATTGCATGCATTTGTATGAATTAAAAAATACTTAAAGCTGAAATGTGGTGGATGAAACAATTTCATGCATATAGCGAAACAGTTACCATAAAGAAAAGTTTTATCTCTTCTATAGTGTCACTAACAGGCACTTTAAAAGTTAAGCTTGCAGTCCAATCACATTTTATTCATATGTGCTTTTTATCCTCTTTCTCACTGCCAGATACACTTATTTATCCTCAGTTCTTCTCTGCTGTGTTCTGTGCCCTGGGAGTTTGAACCTCTGTAGATTTCCTTGTCTTCTGGTTTTATGTTGGATTCAGCCAATGGGAGGCACTTGAAGAAGAAGAAAGCTATGAGGAAAGACTGGTGTGGGTGTTTAATCACCGTTCTGACAGTGGCGGCTCCTGTTGGCTATCCGTCTTCCACAGATCTAGCTCTGGCTAGGCTCTCATAAACACTGCACCTTCTCCTTGCCTCTTTCACTCAGGGTGATACTGGCTTCCTGTTGTTACTAATTCTGGGTGTTTATCTCTCCTTGGTGTCCTTAACTTCATCTTCTCTGTGTGGAGTCCCTCCACTGAAGCTCACGTCACTTAAATACTTTGAAGACCATCTGTTTCTTGCTTGGACCTTAACTGCTATGTCATCCATACAAACATATAAATCAGTTTTTTGTGTGTCTTTAAATATGAGACATAAGTGGTGTTCAACTAGGAAAAAACTTAACTGTCTACTAAACACACCATGTGATATTAATTTCCAGACTAATTCATTAAGCACCAATTAAAGTGTAACTATACGTCATTTAGCAAAAGTGTTGGGTTCAAATTCTCATTTTTGCATAGGCCAGATTAAGGGTTCTCCTATTACTATAATTTATGTCAATGTGTATTGACTGACATGGAAATTCTGTTTTCACCCTGAAATAGACTACATTCAGGTAAGAAAATGTGCTACCACTGAGGTATGGCTAATTGAATCTATATTTGATCTAGACTACCATAAAATCTCTTGACGTATGATGTAGGATTCTCAGTTTAAGTATTTTCATTTCCATGGCTCTCTATCTATTGCTAAGATAACTATATTTTATACCTAAATCTTATTCTATACCTAGAATTTATCCAAGAGTATCATTTATTCCTCAGTTCTTTTTTTTCTTTTCAGAATCTCACCACAGTTTTTCAGCTTGTCAAGAGTATAAAGACCAGATTTATTAAGGGCTTGCAATTATTCTTGTTTATTCCCTCCATATTTATCTATTTATATGGGCCATCAGCTACTCCATAAGTTTTTAGCAGATGTAGCATTATTTTCCCAGGTTCAATATTTGCAAAGCAATAAGCAGTTTATTGGCCATTTCTAACACGAAACAATTTCTGAAATTTTTATCCATTTTGTTGACAGAGTTAGCTGAGATCTGTTCAGTATGCAGACCCATCAACATTGTCACAGCAGGCATGGGTAGCAACTGTTGAAGAGGGTCTGCCAAAGAAGGTTATGTTACGGTTTAAGAAACGAGACTTAAAGTTGAGCCAGCAAATGGGCTTCGTTTGCTATTAGAGTAATTCATTTATATTTCTGTCTGCACTTATAACCTGTAAACTATAATGATAATGACTGATGCTTTACTGAGGGCTTAACGTACTGTATTGTATTGCATGCTGTTTACATCACCCTGTTTAAACCCCCCAGCTATTTTATACTACATACTAATGAAATCCTTGATTACAGAAAAATAAGGAGGAGAGTAGAGTGGTTCAGTAACATGCCCATAGTCACATAGCTGGTATATGGTGGAGAAATATCTCAACTTAAGTCTGTGTAACCCAGGACCGCATAGGCTCCCATAAGCACTTTCTGGGGCCTTTGCATAATGCTGGTAAGTGAAATTGTAGCATAATCACATATGTATTAATGTAGTAATTTGAAGCATATTTGACAAGAGTCAAGGTATTTAGGCAGGTGTTAAATATATTAGAACTAAAATTTCTTTTTTAGTTCATGTCTGACAAATAGGAATAAAAGAAGAATAAGGGAAAACGCTAATTAAAAAATAATTAGTATTCTTTCTATTTGTGTCAGTGTTTCATTATTATTCAAATATTCTTTCTCAAATTGGAATATAGGTCATAGATAGCATTTTCAATTTCTATAGAAATGCAAGTTGCTGCCTCATTTTTTTTCTCCTTTTTTTTCTCCTGTTTCATTTCTGGAATAAGGTCTTTTGCAATATCAAGATCATCTTATATTCATTAGAAAAAACATATGTGATATTGTAAATGTCATTTATGTCTGCAGCAAGTTATTTTTTTCTATTCGCACTTATGCAGGGCTTTAATTTATCATGTCGTCTACCATCTGGTTTTCAGGAGAGATTTTTATTACATTTTAATAAAGAACATATTGAAGACAGCAATTTTTGTTGCTAAGTAAAGTATATAGGCATTCATGTTTTTCCCTGGTAACTTTTCATTGACAATCATTTGTCATTTAAAATATTGGTTACTCTAGTTTATGTTTGCATGGAAAAACTCATCTGATAGCTGAGTGTGTTTAAAATCATATTATGTATATGATATTACATATGATACCTATTAGACAAACGTATTTTTAAAATTGCAAAACCCTTTTATTTTTTTGTTTACAAGTGTGTTTGTTTGGAGAGAAATAGAAGTGGTGAGTGTATCCTGGCATATGTGTCTTAAAGCTTTAACAATTTTTTTCAAGTTCTTATTCAGCCAATACATAGTGTCCCTCAAAGAGAAGATCCTTTCCAAATCTATTACTTATTGTTCCCTTAATGAGAATAATCAATATTGACTCACCCCCAAAGAATCAGTATTAGATCATCCCTTTGACGCTGGAATTTCCTGTAAACAGTACCTCCATTGTGAATAATCTATGGATGGATTCATAAGTCTAAAGTAGGATTTTAGTCACCGAAGTCTGGCCGTATTTTATTTTAATGCATCTTCCTCTATAAAATGTTACTGACTTATGAAAATGCGTTGTTCCAGGGGTTTTCTACTTAGAAAAATATCATTGTAGTACTTCTGGATCATAGGGCAATGCCATCTTCTCTACAAAAATGAGATGTCTGTTATCTCTCTATTTTGCACTTCAGTTTCCTCTAATTCTGAGATCAAAACAATTATCTGATTAAAGGAAAAAACAAGCAAAGGAAACAGCAACATTCATAGACTGCCCAGGCTTGCTTGTTTGCTTGCTTGCTTGCTAGATTGATTGATTCATTGATTCATTCATTCATTCTCTGGAAATTTTGACATATTTTCCTTACTTTTCTCATTTGCTTTCAGTTCTGGAATACCATGAGACAGTCAGATAGACATTGGGGAACCTTTGATCTCACTGTATTTAATTAGGGAAACCAACAGGATCTTTTATGTTTAGAGGCCAGCGATGTGTAAAAACCCATGTTTAATGTGAAGCCTGACAAATTGCGGTGAGTATTTTTGGACAGCAGACCTAGTGGGCCCTTTGTTGTCTGTGCACTGTCAGCTTTTGGCCCAAAGAGAGTGGATTAACATAAAAAGAGAATCCTCCATTCCTGGGGCATGCCTGGAAAGCACGAATCTGCCTCTTTTGATTCTTTTTTTTCTGAGCTATGTCAGGTACAGTATAAAACCATCTACAATTTATAGACTTCAGCTTTTTTAAAAAAATTGGCTTTAGATAGGTAGTGCCTTTCAGTTTTCCATGGGGTAAAATAATAATATCTATTCCCTCTGTATCATAGTCTTCCAAGGATTAATAAGCTAATGAGTTTAAATCACTTTGTGTTTCTCAGTGATATTACCATGTATTATAATATATCAAACTTTAACATATATAACCTCCAATGGGGAGACATAAAAACTCCTCTTTTTTAGGGAATTTTCAGTGCAAGTTATAGCTACACAGTAATGAGTTTGATTTTTTTTTCCAGGTGAAGGGAAGTATATGTTTGTGATATTTCCCTATATGGTGCCTAAAAATTGAGGCAGGACTTCTAAGTTTCAGTTTCTCCTAATCACTGTGGAAAGATTCAGGATCTAAATACATATGATCCCTGAACCCTGAAGTCAGGTAGCTCTGCAGCTTCTGTCAACCTTAGATATTATGATCTTTGCCCTTACCAGGTGCCCTATTCCGAAGGTCCACTTCTGTGGGTGTGCCTCTCATCACACCCGGGGATGTTCTCCCACATCCCTGGGGGTATTGCTGGAGAATAAGTGTTATCTCCCCAAACACTGAGAGGACCCATAGACCTCAATCTCCTGGAACATCTGAAGACTCCCCCTTCCCTCTGCTTTAGGGGGATCATCCCTTCATAGGCACTGGTCACTCTTTCTAGAATAATCCTCCAACAAACAAAGTGATTAAAGTTCAAATTACCTACAATTAAAAAAAAGAGGTCCTGAGGAGTGGGGTTCCAAGCAGTGTTTTCCAGAACTTGAGGTGCAGCAAAATGGTGGTAGAAGCTTGTTTAAAAATTCAGACTTAGGGCTCATCTTTGTGACCTCTATTCACGAAATCTCGGATGAAGCGCAGAAATAAGCGACCCGGCGTGGAATCTGAGGAGCTGAATAAAATGGTGGCCTGAGCAGAGACTCTTAAGCAAGTAACGTTGAAGTCAACATGGAGAAGAAATGAGACAAAGCAGGGAATGAGACAACACTTAAGGGCCTATTGAAACAGTTCAGCCGTGTGGACGAAAGGCTCTTGGTGCTCCAGCCAGGCATCAGGGCCGTGCCTCTGAGGTGGGAGAGCCAACTTCAGAACACGGGTCCACAAGAGACCTCCCAGCTCCACGTAATACCAAACGGCAAAAATCTCCCAGAGATCTCCATCTCAACATCAAGACCCAGCTTCACTCAACGACCAGCAAGCTACAGTGCTGGACATCCTATGCCAAACAACTAGCTAGACAGGAACACAACCCCATCCATTGGCAGAGAGGCTGCCTAAAATCATAATAAGGCCACAGACACCACAAAATACACCACCAGACGTGGACGTGCCCACCAGAAAGACAAGATCTAGCCTCATCCACCAGAACTCAGGCACTAGTTCCCTCCACCAGGAAGCCTACACAACCCACTGAACCAACCTTAGCCGCTGGGGACAGATACCAAAAACAACGGGAACTACGAACCTGCAGCCTGTGAAAAGGAGACCCCAAACACAGTAAGATAGGCAAAATGAGACGACAGAAAAACACACAGCAGATGAAGGAGCAGGCTCAAAACACACTGGAATTAACAAATGAAGAGGAAATAGGTAGTCTACCTGAAAAAGAATTCAGAATAATGATAGTAAGGATGATCCAAAATCTTGGAAATAGAATAGACAAAATGCAAGAAACATTTAACAAGGATGTAGAAGAACTAAAGAGGAACCAAGCAATGATGAAAAACACAATAAATGAAATTAAAAATACTCTAGATGGGATCAATAGTAGAATAACTGAGGCAGAAGAAAGGATAAGTGACCTGGAAGATAAAATGGTGGAAATAACTACTACAGAGCAGGATAAAGAAAAAAGAATGAAAAGAACTGAGGACAGTCTCAGGGACCTCTGGGACAACATTAAACGCTCCAACATTCGAATTATAGGGGTACCAGAAGAAGAAGAGAAAAAGAAAGGGACTGAGAAAATTTTTGAAGAGATTATAGTTGAAAACTTCCCTAATATGGGAAAGGAAATAGTTAATCAAGTCCTGGAAGCACAGAGAGTCCCATACAGGATAAACCCAAGGAGGAACACGCCAAGACACATATTAATCAAACTGTCAAAAATTAAATATAAGGAAAACATATTAAAGGCAGCAAGGGAAAAAAAACAAATAACACACAAGGGAATCCCCATAAGGTTAACATCTGATCTCTCAGCAGAAACTCTGCAAGCCAGAAGGGAGTGGCAGGATATACTTAAAGTCATGAAGGAGAAAAACCTACAACCAAGATTACTCTACCCAGCAAGGATCTCATTCAGATTCGATGGAGAAATTAAAACCTTTACAGACAAGCAAAAGCTGAGAGAGTTCAGCACCACCAAACCAGCTTTACAACAAATGCTAAAGGAAATTCTCTAGGCAAGAAACACAAGAGAAGGAAAACACCTACAATAACAAACCCAATACATTTAAGAAAATGGGAATAGGAACATACATATCGATAATTACCTTGAATGTAAATGGATTAAATGCTCCCACCAAAAGACACAGGCTGGCTGAATGGATACAAAAACAAGACCCATACATATGCTGTCTACAAGAGACCCACTTCAGACCTAGGGACACATACAGACTGAAAGTGAGGGGATGGAAAAAGATATTCCATGCAAATGGAAATCAAAAGAAAGCTGGAGTAGCAATTCTCATATCAGACAAAATAGACTTTAAAATAAAGACTATTACAAGAGACAAAGAAGGACACTATATAATGATCAAGGGATCGATCCAAGAGGAAGGTATAACAATTGTAAATATTTATGCACCCAACATAGGAGCACCTCAATACATAAGGCAAATACTAACAGCCATGAAAGGGGAAATTGACAGCAACACAATCATAGTAGGGGACTTTAACACCCCACTTTCACCAATGGACAGATCATCCAAAATGAAAATAAATAAGGAAACACAAGCTTTAAATGATACATTAAACAATATGGACTTAATTGATATTTATAGGACATTCCACCCAAAAACAACAGAATACACATTTTTCTCAAGTGCTCATGGAACATTCTCCAGGATAGATCATATCTTGGGTCGCAAATCAAGCCTTGGTAAATTTAAGAAAATTGAAATCGTATCAAGTATCTTTTCCGACCACAACGCTATGAGACTAGATATCAATTACAGGAAAAGATATGTAAAAAATACAAACACATGGAGGCTACACAATACATTACTTAATAACGAAGTGATTACTGAAGAAATCAAAGGGGAAATCAAAAAATACCTAGAAACAAATGACAATGGAGACACGACGACCCAAAACCTATGGGACGCAGCAAAAGCAGTGCTAAGAGGGAAGTTTATAGCAATACAAGCCTACCTCAAGAAACAGGAAACATCTCGAATAAACAACCTAACCTTGCACCTAAAGCAATTAGAGAAAGAAGAACAAAAAAACCCCAAAGCCAGCAGAAGGAAAGAAATTATAAAGATCAGGTCAGAAATAAATGAAAAAGAAATGAAGGAAACAATAGCAAAAATCAATGAAACTAAAAGCTGGTTCTTTGAGAAGATAAACAAAATTGATAAACCATTAGCCAGACTCATCAAGAGAAAAAGGGAGAAGACTCAGATCAATAGAATTAGAAATGAAAAAGGAGAAGTAACCACTGACACTGCAGAAATACAAAAGATCATGAGAGATTACTACAAGCAACTATATGCCAATAAAATGGACAACCTGGAAGAAATGGACAGATTCTTAGAAATGCACAAACTGCCAAGACTGAACCAGGAAGAAATAGAAAATATGAACAGACCAATCACAAGCACTGAAATTGAAACTGTGATTAAAAACCTTCCAACAAACAAAAGCCCAGGACCAGATGGCTTCACAGGCGAATTCTATCAAACATTTAGAGAAGAGCTAACACCTATCCTTCTCAAACTCTTCCAAAATATTGCAGAGGGAGGAACACTCGCAAACTCATTCTACGAGGCCACCATCACCCTGATACCAAAACCAGACAAAGATGTCACAAAGAAAGAAAACTACAGGCCAATATCACTGATGAACATAGATGCAAAAATCCTCAACAAAATACTAGCAAACAGAATCCAACAGCACATTAAAAGGATCATACACCATGATCAAGTGGGGTTTATCCCAGGAATGCAAGGATTCTTCAATATACGCAAATCAATCAATGTGATACACCATATTAACAAATTGAAGGAGAAAAACCATATGATCATCTCAATAGATGCAGAGAAAGCTTTTGACAAAATTCAACACCCATTTATGATAAAAGCCCTGCAGAAAGTAGGCATAGAGGGAACTTTCCTCAACATAATAAAGGCCATATATGACAAACCCACAGCCAACATTGTCCTCAATGGTGAAAAACTGAAACCATTTCCACTAAGATCAGGAACAAGACAAGGTTGCCCACTCTCACCACTATTATTCAACATAGTTCTGGAAGTCCTAGCCACAGCAATCAGAGAAGACAAAGAAATAAAAGGAATCCAAATCGGAAAAGAAGAAGTAAAGCTGTCACTATTTGCAGATGACATGATACTATACATAGAGAATCCTAAAGATGCTACCAGAAAACTCCTAGAGCTAATCAATGAATTTGGTAAAGTAGCAGGATACAAAATTAATGCACAGAAATCTCTTGCATTTCTATACACTAATGACGAAAATTCTGAAAGTGAAATTAAGAAAACACTCCCATTTACCATTGCAACAAAAAGAATAAAATATCTAGGAATAAACCTACCTAAGGAGACAAAAGACCTGTATGCAGAAAATTATAAGACACTGATGAAAGAAATTAAAGATGATACAAATAGATGGAGAGATATACCATGTTCCTGGATTGGAAGAATCAACATTGTGAAAATGTCTCTACTACCCAAAGCAATCTACAGATTCAATGCAATCCCTATCAAACTACCACTGGCATTTTTCACAGAACTAGAACAAAAAATTTCACAATTTGTATGGAAACACAAAAGACCCCGAATAGCCAAAGCCATCTTGAGAACGAAAAATGGAGCTGGGGGAATCAGGCTCCCTGACTTCAGACTATATTACAAAGCTTCAGTAATCAAGACAGTTTGGTATTGGCACAAAAACAGAAATATAGATCAATGGAACAGGATAGAAAGCCCAGAGATAAACCCACACACATATGGTCAACTTATCTTTGATAAAGGAGGCAAGCATATACAGTGGAGAAAAGACAGCCTCTTCAATAAGTGGTGCTGGGAAAATTGGACAGGAACATGTAAAAGTATGAAATTAGAACACTCCCTGACACCATGCACAAAAATAAACTCAAAATGGATTAAAGACCTAAGTGTAAGGGCAGACACTATCAAACTCTTAGAGGAAAACATAGGCAGAACACTCTATGACATACATCACAGCAAGATTCTTTCTGACCCAGCTCCCAGAGAAATGTAAATAAGAACACAAATAAACAAATGGGACCTAATGAAACTGAAAAGCTTTTGCACAGCAAAGGAAACCATAAACAAGACCAAAAGACAACCCTCAGAATGGGAGAAAATATTTGCAAATGAAGCAACTGACAAAGGATTAATCTCCAAGATTTACAAGCAGCTCATGCAGCTCAATAACAAAAAAACAAACAACCCAATCCAAAAATGGGCAGAAGATCTAAATAGACATTTCTCCAAAGAAGATATACAGATGGCCTACAGACACATGAAAGAATGCTCAACATCATTAATCATTAGAGAAATGCAAATCAAAACTACAATGAGATATCATCTCACACCGGTCAGAATGGCCATCATCAAAAAATCTAGAAACAATAAATGCTGGAGAGGGTGTGGAGGAAAGGGAACACTCTTGCACTGTTGGTGGGAATGTAAATTGATACAGCCACTATGGAGAACAGTATGGAGGTTCCTTAAAAAACTACAAATAGAACTACCATACGACCCAGCAATCCCACTACTGGGCATATACCCTGAGAAAACCATAGGTCAAAAAGAGTCATGTACCAAAATGTTCATTGCAGCTCTATTTACAATAGCCAGGACATGGAAGCAACCTAAATGTCCATCGACAGATGAATGGATAAAGAAGATGTGGCACATATATACAATGGAATATTACTCAGCCATAAAAAGAAATGAAATGGAGGTATTTGTAATGAGGTGGATGGAGTTAGAGTCTGTCATACAGAGTGAAGTAAGTCAGAAAGAGAAAAACAAATACAGTATGCTAACACATATATATGGAATCTAAGGGAAAAAAAAAAAAAAAAAGGCCATGAAGAACCTAGTGGCAAGACGGGAATAAAGACACAGACCTACTAGAGAATGGACTTGAGGATATGGGGAGGGGGTGGGGTGAGATGTGACAGGGTAAGAGAGTGTCATGGGCATATATACACTACCAAATGTAAAATAGATAGCTAGTGGGAAGCAGCCGCATAGCACAGGGAGATCAGCTCGGTGCTTTGTGACCACCTAGAGGGGTGGGATGGGGAGGGTGGGAGGGAGGGAGATGCAAGAGGGAAGAGAAATGGGAACATATTGTATATGTATAACAGATTCACTTTGTTATAAAGCAGATGCTAACACACTATTGTAAGGCAATTATACTTCAATAAAGATGTTTGAAAAAAAAAAAAAAAAAAAAAAGAAATCCATCTGCAGTAAAACCAGGAACCCTGTCTCAGTCTCCATTCTGAGCAGCTTCCCTCTTATGCAGATAACTCTTCCAGCAATCTGGCCTCCTAGATTCCTGGATGCCCAGCTACAACATTTATCTATGATTTACTTCAGTATCCTGTGCTTTGAATGCACATTATACTTGCAGGAATGAAGAGGAAAAGACTTTCTTAATCATTTGTCTACCACGTGTTACCCCTTTGTATTCTCATTTTCCTAGTTTTACAAGCCTAACTGATGAGGGCCAAGATATGTGAAGACTCCTTCAGTTGGATTGCATTAGAATTTCATGATGTGTACAAATGCCCAAACTTTCTTAGGAAATTCTAAACCTTTCTATGGCCACCCAACATTCTCATGCTCAGCACCAATTTGTTCATTACATTTTAAAAAAATGACCTGCTACCCGAGAAGGCATTCCTTGACCTCACCTTACCCCTGCACTCATCCGATTCTTGCATACATCAATTTATTAGCATATTTTCTTATTTTATTTTTTCCTCCTTTTTCCGTGTTATACCCCAATTTATTTTCTTTAATTTTATTCATGATACCCTTCCTGTTTTTCCCTCCTCTTGGCTTTCTCCATTCATTATTCTTGACTTCTTTTATACTTTCAGTCTTTTAAAAAATAGTTTATTTCCAGATTTTTGTACAATTCGGTATTATTTAGTTCTGTTAAATGTATATCTCTGAATGCTCAATACATGTAAATTAACTTGCCACACACTGTAGGATATCTGAGCAGCACATATTAGTTTTAAAAAAATCTTCCTTTGATCTGGCTTCCACAATAAAGAGACCTTACAGATTTCATTTTTTCCCTACATCTCCAGATATCTTCAAATACTCACACTGTGTCCAGTTCTTCCTCCTAAAACTCTTTAACTCATTATTCTTTGGCTTTAGGCCCTACCTATCACCAAGAGAAACTATATTGAAGGTCAATAATGACCTCCTTCTTTAAAAAACCTAACTTTTTAGATACCATTTTACTTTATATTTTGGATATCACTTTTGGATATCATTTTAAGTTATATTTCTACTGCACGTGACATTGTAAAACAAAGGTTATATTTAATACTATTTTTTTTCTCTATTTCTGTGAAGGTGCACATTCTTGAATCTGCTTTTCCTGCACTTACCACTCCTCAGGTTCTCTACAGTTATCTTGTTTTCACAATTCCCTCTGATACATTTTCTCTAAGGCATCTATTTGTGCACTGATTCCTTCATCCTATCCTAAGGGTTTTCTCTGGATTTTATCAACTTCCTCATGAGGCTTTAGATATAACCTTTATATATGTTTAGACATCTTTCCAATTTGGATTATTTGCCTGTGTTTCTAATTTGCAGTATGACTGTCCATAGGGTATCTTCAATGAGTCTGCTTTAATCTGCCCTGCCACTCAATATGCCCCAATCTGAGCTCATTATTTTCACAGAAATATTCCCCACTCATATTTACCATCTATATTAATGATATTATTACAGCCTCTCTGGTGGAAATCATTTGTGCCCATGACAAACACCTTCTGTATACAACAAAGATCTGATATGGTTACACTTGAAATTATTTTATTTAAAAAGATATGTAACCCCCCCCCCCTTTTTTTTTTTACCAGGTCAAAGTCATATAATTTTAGAGCTAAGGAACTTTAGAGATTATGAATTTCCGCATTGTTTAGAGTTTATATGAGAACCCTGAAGCTTTGCTGGGGGAAAAAATTGTCTCCAAGTTAGTTAATTGCTAACCTAGTTTTAAACCAAGTTTCCCTTACTCCCAGTCTGATGATTCTAATGTTCTTTCTACTGCCATAGTTTGTGAACTTTCTTCCTATCTTCCTAAGGATCCTCTAATAGATCTTTTACTTCATCCCCATTATTTGATTTATTAGACATTTATTTGACGCCTCTCAAATGTCATGCAATGAAGTATCCTTATTATATTGCATATAAAATAATGCTATTATCTGTAGAAGAAAAATAATGACTCCTCAATTTTTAAAAATAAAATTCTAATTCCTTGGAAAGGTGCTCTATGACCTGGTCACAATCCTTTTCCGTTTCATTTCCTATTACTTTTCCCAGGTGCTCTACACTCCAGTTTCAAATAATATGTTCTTTAGTGACGCCATGAAATCTCACAACTCAATGTCTTTTCTGACACCTCTTGTTCCCTCAGGGTCAAATGCCTTTCTTCTGATCCTACAAAACAGTTTCCCTTCTTTCTTCAAAGTGAGTGTGGACACCATTATAGCAAGGTGGCTAAAACCTCATGCTTTGGAATCACACAGTTCTGGGTTTGAATTCTGACCCCGATACCAGCAATGTGACCTTAAATTAGTACCATAACAATGTTATGAGTGAGAGTTCAATTACTGGTAAATGGCCTTACTATTATTTACCTCACCAGAGTAGTATAAAGATTAGGCAAGATAAAGCATATAAAGATCTAGCATTGCTATTGCTATTAGGAGTAGAATTGGTAATATAGGAAGAATAAAGGAAAAAATAAAAGGAGAGTTAGTGGAGAAGGTGGTATTCTTAGTGTATTTAACCCATTACCCTCTTTAGAATTCATCTTTCCTTGTTTGTATTCCTAGTGCTCTTTATTTATTTATCTTTTTAAAAAATTTTCCAGCCTTTATTGCAGTTCTTTTTAAAAAAATTTTTATTGAAGTATGGTTGATTTAAAATGTTGTGTTAGTTTCTGCTGTACAGCAAAGTGAATCGGTTATACATATACATATAGCCACTCTTTTTTAGATTCTTTTCTCATATAGGTCATTACAGTGTATTGAGAAGAGTTCCCTGTGCTATACAGTTTTATCTCTTTTTTTTATAGCCTATTCAAGTATTCCGTACAGATTTTATTTAACAGGGCATATGTGTCACAACTGTTTCATCATCAGTAACTTAAATTCAAGGAGAGTATTTTATTCAAATTTGAATCTTATTCAGTGTCTAGTATATCATCTTGTATAGAGTAGGCTCTTAGGAAATATTGAAATAATTAACAGTAGGTGGCTCAGATAAAGGGTTATAGGAATTTATGGGCAGCCTTAGGAAGAGAAGGATGATACCACAGGATCAGTCTCTCAGTTTACAAAGTCAGGATGCTTTCTATTCTGCATCAAAGCCTCTGTTGCTAGATATTAGAGGAAACAAAGTCAAGCTGACCACGTAACAAGAAATGGCTGGCACAGCCTCCTCTCTGTTATTGATTTGTGGTTGTTAGGCAACACTTTTCTTAGATTTCTCAACTGAGTGAAGATAAAAATATTGACTTATGACAGTTAAATCCACAAAGACTAATGCTTTAAGCACAAATATGAACAATTAAAGCCCCCAAATGCACTAATTTGAGTAAATAAGCTTGCTTTTGCTGGAATTAACAATTGGTGGTAACTCTAGAGGCAGGTTGTGCTTCATGCATTTATATCTTAATTTCGGGCATATGTAATGTGCATTTTAATATATGGAAGTGGTATGTGGTCTTGACATTAATACCCTTGTGCTTTTATTTAATAAAATTGGTTCTTAGAAAATATCTTTGAGATATATCTTCAAAATTTATTACCCTTAAAGTGTGGATTGACTGATAATTATAAAAAAAATATTGTGTGGGTTTTACCATCTAACATCTCTTCAGTTTTAGTATGTGCATCTTAAGGTTTCAAGTAGAAAAGGAGATTGTATATTCAAGAAAAAATTCTCCTAAGTTAAAATCTTTTGAGTAGCAAATAGGAGATATTTGAGGGATGCAACGTATTTGATGAGTGAATTTTTAGGGATCTGTTTAGATTAAATCATATCTGGCAAAATGAATTTCTTCAAAATTATGGTTTTAAATAATGAGAAAAATCACATATCAATTATATCATTGTTTCCAGGTGTCAATTCCAATTTTAGCCTTGATATTTTAAAATTATATCTATTTTGTCAATGGAGATGTTTGGCTTCATTGTAAAGCAGTCAGATTTGGTTAGCAGAATTCATTTAACTTAACCTTTCTTACATAATTTGTTTATATGTGATTAGAGTAC
This sequence comes from Balaenoptera acutorostrata, assembly GCF_949987535.1. Classification (NCBI taxonomy): domain Eukaryota; kingdom Metazoa; phylum Chordata; class Mammalia; order Artiodactyla; family Balaenopteridae; genus Balaenoptera; species Balaenoptera acutorostrata. Next base: position 28,305,842 of record NC_080065.1, on the reverse strand, counting down.
CTATTTTCTTCATCAAGTTCAAGTTACCTCAGAAACATCCTTGATGGTAAATTTATCTTCAACAAGATAACAATAGTGATCTTAGATTTTAATTTATTTATTACAGTTTGACAAGTATTTTCACATTTATTATATCATTCTAGCACTAAAACAATACTGTGAATGAATCTTCCCTTTAAATAAGTGGAGAACCCAAGGCCCCCAGTAGTTAAGTGATTTGACCAAAGATAAATAACTAATAAGTAAGCTATATAACTAGCAGAGCTTAGATTTGAAGTATGATTTTATAACTTAAACTATTTGTTCATTCAGCGTTTCATTTGTTCAGCATTTTTTTTTTTTTAATGATCCAAGAACTACTTTAAGCATTGGGATTATATGAAGGAAAAAACATAGATGAAGTAGATACTCTCATGGCATTTACATGCTACCAAGGGAGGAAAGATAATAAATACCTTCATATAGAAAATAGTTCCATAAGTATAATAAAACTGAGTAATGTGAGGGTGACATATGGAGAGTAGGGTTATTCTTGTATAAGAGAGTTCTAAAATACCTCTTTGATCTGAGAGGCCATTAATGAAAAAAAAAAGCCATCTACACTAAGACCTAGAAGAAGGAAGAATTTATTTTATTTTTTTGTAAGTATAAATGTTCTATATACTAATTGCATATTTCTCTTATTGTTTTTTCTTTGGGTACAGTCTAATATGAAGGTAGATGTAGTATTCACACATACATGGTCTAGGAAATGAGCAAATATATGTGATATTTTCTCTATCATGTGGTGCAATATGCTAACAGATTAGGGTTTTAAAATTATTCTTTCAGAATCTCTGATAGAATTTTGCTGTATTTTAGAGATGCTAATAAAATTAAAATAAATTCAAATGAAACAATTTCAAAAATGCTTGGAATTAAAATTATTTGCCTTTAAATGTAGAATTATATGAGAATACATCCAAATAAGACTTTGGTGCTAATTTCCCCTAATATTCAACTAATATTAGAAAAGCTGTTAAATCACAGAATTATGGAACATAGTTTTAGAATCAATCTCAGAGGTCATCTAGTCCAAATCCCTGCAAGGTGAAGATACATATTTATTTTAACAAATCCAGTCAAGTTGCTTTCCAACAAAAGACCTTGATGATTTCTCATAATCCTTAGCATAAAGCTTGATATCATTAATGTGGCTAATAAAGCCATGCATGGGAAGTGATTCTAAGTGACTCTCTCTTAACCCCATAGACAGGCCCCTTATATGATAACTAGGCTAGAAAGTTCTGTTTTCTAAGGCTACAGGGATTGTCTGCTTTCTTTGCAATAATCACTAAACTTAAAATACACACACACAGACACACACACACACACTTTTTAAGTTAGTGAGAAAACGATGGCTAAACTTTGAACAACAACAAAAAAACCTTTTCTCTAAGTCTCAAATTCCTTATTTGAAAAATGAAGTTTCATTTATTTTTTCCTTTTTCCTTATTCAGGCAAATATTCTTTTCCTTTCATCTACTTTATGTTAAACATTATGAAATGATTACAATACCAGAGTGAACAACTTAGTTGGGATTTCTTCTCTCAAAAATCTTACATTCTATTTACACTCTCATTAGGGAGATAGATAATACCTATAGAAAAGAACGAATGAATTAAACAAGTTGTTATTAAGGAAATAAATAGCTTTATGAAATAGAGAAAAGCAGGCAAATGTTAAAGGCTGAGTTGAGGAGACGTTTAATTGATGTTAAGAGCCAGGGGAAGAATGTTACCAAGGAAAAGAAACAAGAGGAAAGTTCCCATGTGGCACAGAGCTTAGCGCTTTCTGAGAAGTAGCAGAAAGCCAGTGTGTTCGGAAGTTAGTGACAAAAGGCTATGTCATCAGTCATCAGATGAGGCTGGAGACGTTGGGAGAGCTCAGGTCAAGCGTGGGGAGGTTTTAGGTATAATTCTAAGAAAAAGCAAATCATCAGAGGTTTTTAGGCAAACGAGTTCCACTCCATTTATATTTTTAAAATGATTACTCAGATTGTGAGTGATTGATTAGGAAGCAAGAATGGAACTGGAAAGACCAGTTCAATGGTTATTGCATTGTTTCTGGGGATAGTGTGGAGGAAGGTGATGGCAGTTGATAGGAGATGTTGGTAGATTTGGGAAACATTTTGGAGGTAGAATCAACAGAAATTGATACATAATATAAGGAAAAGGAATTTAACAAATATGAACCCCCTCACTTCTGATTTTAATAAATAGATGAATGGTGGTATTAATCAGAAGAAAATACATTTGCAGATTGTGGTAAACATACATTAAGGAATGTCTTTTAAGCCTGATAAGAAGAGACACAAATAATTTTTTTAAATGTAAGTACATAGCATAGTTTAAAAATTATATTTAAAATACCTTTTACATTCACTAATAGTGAATGTTTTTTAAATTAAAGAAAATCTACAAAATAGTAAATAAGAAGATCAACATTTATGGAAAATAAAGTTTAGTGTGCACTTTGGAAAGAAATTTCACATTTGAAATAAGAAAAATAAGGCAACCCTCCAGTAAAGTAGTGAACAATGGTCATCATAGGCAATTATTTTTTAAAAAAGAAATATATGTGACAGATATATTCTGCCTCATTGGAGTTCCAGACAATGAAATTTTTACCAATAAAACTGTCAGAACAAAATAAAAAAAAAAACATTTGAGGCAAGAGTATGAGGGAAACAGTTATTCTAATTCACTTCAGGAGGAAGAGTAAGTTTGATGTAACCATTTGCAGGAAAAAAATATCAATACGTAGCAACGGTGTTTAAAATAACTTCCTTTGACACAAGAATTTCTGTACTAGGACATTAAAAATAAATAAGCACGTGTACAAACGTTACTTATGCAATTGTGATATTGTCTACAATCAAACCTTAGAAAGAACTCACTGTTCAGTTGTAGAACATTGGTTAAGTAAATTATTGTAAATGCATTTTTGGAGAATACCTGTTGACATGTAAAGATGTCCACAGTATATTGTTATATGAACATACACATTAAAAACATACTTTACACACACAATATTATGTTTTATATGAAACATGAAATATAGATAAGGAGATGATGGATGAGATGGATTGATAAACAGATGATAAACAGATAGTGTTAAAAAACAAGACCATAGGGCCAGAACGTAGTCATTTATTTTAAGCTCCACATCACCAAACTGAGATTTAACTTAATTACAGCTTGGCTCTCCCAGAAATGGCATCTTAAACCAGTACATCAGGAGTCACCTGATCAGTACTAGTTAGCTAATCTGTCTGATATACCCCTGCCATCCTCTAAAGGAAAGTAACTTTGCAGTAACTAATCTGCTTTTTTGCCTGGTGTAACTTCCTTTGTTCCTGCTCCCTTCTGGCATTGAAAGTCTTTCATTTTGTACAGCTTTTTGGAGCTCCTTTCTATCTGCTAGATTGGATGCTGCCAGATTCAAATCGATTTTTCCTCAGATAAATTCTCAGATAGATAGATAGATAGACAGACAGATAGATAATAAGCAGATAGAGAAGCAAAGCCCAATGAGGGAAAGAGAAATAAGTGTAGACAATTCAAACAGGTAATTTATTACAGAAAAGTGTCTACAAAGTAGTAGAAGGAAAGAAGGGAGAACGATGGAGTGGACCAGTGTAGGGTCTGGAAAGGCAGACAGGAAGAAAGGATGACTCACAGTGATGAGAAAATGCCAATGCTCCTGTGACGGGGTCTGCAGAGTTGCATCTATAGCTGTAACGTTGGAGATGTTATTACGGGAGGTTATGGATCCACTGAAGAGGTGCTGTTTCGGCCAAAGCTAGAACCATCAGAAAGGCTAGATGCCAACTCCCTCCTCCTTTGACTCCCACGTTGTGGTGTCAGTAAACTCCAATATTGGAGGCAGTTGTCTCCTGTCAGAACCGGAAGGAAGTATCCCCTTTCTTCCTTTCACCCCTTGACCTACTGCCAGTGCTGCTTATTGTCAGGAGTTAGGAGGAAGCCACTGGCCAGGAAACAGAGCAGAGTATAAAGGGCAGATATGGTACTAAAGGACAACAGGTAAATAACAGACAGACAGACAGAAGGAAGGATATAAGGTGGGGGGGAGAGATGTAGGGAGAGAAGGCAGGAAGGCAGGAAAGAAGAAAGGTAGGAAATAAGGAAGAGAAAAAAGGAAGAAAAAATAAAGCCGTAAGACATACACATCAAGAGTATCAAGTGATTATCTTTGGAGCCTCATGAAAGGATGTTTTCTAATATTTTTTCAATGACAATATATTTTTGTTTTATAAAGAAAAAAAGAAATATATGGAATTTAAAATAGATCACTAAGTTCTCTGTGAGGTGACATAGCTTGCAGTTCTGGCTTTGTTTTATACATATATATATATATAAATATATAAAACGTCTTTATCCATTCATTTATCTGATTTCATTAAATCATCTTTTTATGTTTTCTTACAGCTTACTGAGTTTCCTTAAAACAACTATTTTGAATTATTTTAGGAACAAATTGCAGATCTCCATTTCTTGGGGATCAGTTACTGGAAATTATTGTGTTCCTTTGGTGGTGTCATGTTTCCTTGATTTTTCATGTTCCTTGAAATCTTTCATTGCTCTATTCACATTTGAATAAGCAGTCATCTCCTCCAGTCTTTACTGACTGGTTTGGGAGAGAAATACCTCAGTCAGCCCTACTAGGGATCCTGAAGCATTCTCAGACTTTTTCTAGGGATAGCCCTGCTCCATGCTTCTTGTTCCCTCTTGGGGGAAATTCTTGGAGGGATTGTATGCTGCTGTTCTCCCAGCCGCTCTCTGACCGGCCCCCAGTCATGTAGCAGCACACCACGGTATTCTGGACAGGGCAAGAAAGAACGCAGTGGGCCTCTTTAGCAGTATCTCCCACAATGGGAGAAGCCAGGGGCTCGCTCACAGACTCTCACTTTTTCCCCATGGGAGAAACCGCTGGCCAAAAAGGTCTGTCTTGCCACTGAGCTTCTCACCTTGGAGGAGGGTTGACATGGGTAAAGTGAAACTGTTCCTCTGACCCTCGATCTCAGATTTTTTTTCCCAGTGTTGAGCTGGGACTTCTCTGCTGAACTCTCAGATTTCCACAAAGGCACTCCCATCCTGAGTGATTGTCTAAATTGATGATTTTGTAGGGAAGACAGTAGAAAAACTCCTATTCTGCCATTCTGCTGATGTCACGCCTCAGTGCTATTTTGTTTTAGATTACACTTCCCAATATCTCTGAATTGTAGTTTGTAGTTGTAACTAAAGCTAACAAAATTTTGAGTAGCATGAGAGCTGAACAGATGCCAAGAACTCTTTTTTTTTTTGGCAGCTTGAACAATTTTAGGGGTCAAAAAGAAATGGAGAAATTGCCCATGGAAGAAAAGCACATTATGTTAGGAAACAAAGACAAATCAATGACTATATTTCTTTGACATATCATATTTGAAAAGAAGTCCATGGGGGAAAATGGAGAAAAGTTGAAATTAATTGACAAAACGTGTTTACCTTTCTCATTTAATTACTTAAAAGAACTGATAATTCCAAAGTCACTTTTTAAAAAAAATCCAATCTCTTTTTCTTGTTTGGTTATTGTGCTTTTAAAAATGGGACATATTATTCAAAATAACTTTATTTAGCTGAGTCTAGTTGTGTTAATCCTTATCAGTTTCAGTCCTGTATTCATCACAAATGTGGTTAAGAAAACAAGACAGCATCTCTTTCCACACTGCTTCAATATCAACACCATTTTTAATTATAAAGGCACATTAGCTATTTCAAATTCTATTTATTTCTTAAGTGCTGTACAGATAGCATTTCCTCAGCCTTTTTTATGGAGTAAATAATAATTATGTGGTTAATAAATAATGCCATAAATGAAATATGTTATCCTAATTTTACAGTAAAGAGATTGAGGTTTGCAGAGGTTAAATCACTTCCCCAGTTTAATTCAGTTGGGAAGTGAAGTTTAATTCAGTGGGCAAAGGTTTGCATGCAATTACTTCCCTTTCAGAGTTCAAACTTCCACATTTTTGTGGTAGCCATGATGACACATATACTTTCTGTTAGATATTTAAGATACATTTTTACTTTTTTGTAATTCAACAGTTATAAAAATTAGCAGACTTTTGTGGTTTTGAAATCATATTAATAATACATAGAACTTGGGGACAATATAGATGCTTATTGTCTATATTGCATGGCAGATAAAAGCAAGTATCAATTTTCTTTTAGTTGACATTACATTTATATAAAATATATGTGTTTATATATGGAGGTCAATATGTAATGAAATTTGGATTAGGAGAGTGGGCATGGATGTATTTATTATAGTTGTTGATTCTAATTTTATTTTCTTTAATGTTATAGATAGAATAACACAAAAGTAACAAGCATGCTGACTTTTATGTCTAAAAACATTAAAAAAATATAGTATTACATATTCAGCTTAGGGATAAAAAAAGAAAAAGAGAGGGAATGAGAGAGACAGAGACAGATTCAGATAATTTTATTTTTGTTCTAGCCAAAAAGGGGGGAAAAATCAATGTTCTAAGTTACTCCTTTTTTTTCCATTGTACTCAAATGTATATGGTAGTCTGGTAGATGCTGCTGCATTTTATTGTGGCATATGGCAGCATGGAAGGGAATTTATTCTGTTTTCACACTGTCTGGTCATATTCAACTAAACTCAAGGCAAATCTCCTTTGAGCTATTTTGTTGCTTTGTTACTGCTTTCTACCTGAAGTTTCCACGGCCCACTGCTTGATGGTAAAAGACAATAACCCAGATCTGGAGCCAGAAGACTTTCTTATTGCTCACATGGACCTCTGAACAGGAAGCATCTTTCTCTATGTGGGTTCTTAGAAACCTAGTCCCAACAATTGCAACCTACTGACTACGTAGTGAATTTACACTGAATGCTGACATACTGGGAAATATAACTAAATCTCAGAGGCAATATCTGCAGATCTATAAGAGAAACACATGAGGTTGAAATTCAAAGTGCTTGCACTCATCCACAGCTCTGGGCATTTATAAGACCCATAGCTCATAATGCTTAACGATACAATCTTGAGAGCTTAGTGTCAGTACTGATAGACAAGAGAGTCCATGTTGATAACAGCAGTGTGGAAATAGAGAATAAAATCTCTCGTTTATTCCCCCATCTCTTTTTGGATGATTACAATGGTTCTTTGGAGGCACATGATATCATATTTATGCATTCCCCAATGATTTTAAACTAAACTGTGACTTTTCTCTATATTTAGTGAGTGCAGAGAAGAATAATTGAAAACGGTGGTCTTTATTTTCATTGAGAAAAGTGCATACAGAATTATTTATTTTCCCATGAATGTGAAATTGTCTAATAAGCTCCAGCTATACATAGCATGGAACACACCTTTTCTTTATGTATGAGTCATTCTCTCTCTCAAGGAAAAATTGGATTGGATTATTTAATTTTATTGGTTTAGTCCAGTACTAATAAGCTGAGAACATCTGACTTATTGAGAACCACTATAATTATGTGTAAGCACAGGGATATTCTTTTAAGGAGTCTGCCGCTCAGCATAGACACATTCAGAAACTGGATATTAGGTACTTGACAGAATTAGAGTTCACACCTTTCTGCAGGCTGGTACTCATTTTTAAGGCTAGCAATGAAGAAAAAGTTTTAGAACATTATTCTATGCCTACAGACCACTCTAGAATTATTTGATAATATTTATATATTAACCACATTGTTTTAGTTCTCTGTTTATGGGTTCTTGTCTTTTTGTTTTATATTTCTTAGTAGATCTCAACCCTACTTGTTTCTACAATGTATGTGGAAGATATTTACAGTAAGATGATACTTATTCTGACTCCTTTTATTTCTCTTAGGGCAGATGTGATAGGCCATGGAGAGGTCCACTCATGGCTCCATTACTGCATTTGAGGCTATTAATATGGACATGTCCTGCTGTGTTTTTTAATAGCAACTTTCACAGCAAGTCAACACATTTGTGGACAAATTGACTCACAGAAACTTTGTAAATATTACTACTTAAGGGAAATTTGCTTTCAGATTTTGGTGTGACTTAAGATAAATAAGTGCCAGAAATTTTTTTTTTCCTATCGTTTTTTTAAGAAAGAAAGAAAGAAAAAAAAAGAAGGAGGGAAGAAAACAAGGAAGGGAGGAAGGAAGGAAGGAAGAAAGAAAGATTAAATGTGGGTGAGGATTAAGGGGCTTGCAGGACTATAAAATGGCAAATGATAAAAAGTTTACTGTTACACTGAATAGCATGAACTAAAGAAGCATATCAATTCAGTTGAGTTCAGTTAGTGTGTTTTGACAGATTTAATATTTCAGGTCAATATATTGGCCCATAAGATCTGAGTATCCATCTAAAAGTTGTAAGGCAGCCAAAAGTTATATCAACTTTGGTGGTGTTATTTCATTGTTATATGAGCAGAACAATTACAGGGCTACGAAGATAAATTACTAAGAATTCTTATATTAAACACTTCTCTGTTTGGCCATGTGGCATGTACTTTTTTTTTTTTTTTTTTTTGGCATGTACTTTTGATTTGTGTGATATGGTTTCTTTTCTCAGGAATCCTACAAAGTGTTCCCAATTAGCTTGATAGAAAGTGATGCTAATCTACTCCAACAAGTCTCACCTAGTAGTGACTGGGATGACTTGGAGTCTTTTGAGTATAGTGTTGACATGGACATCAATAAGTCAGGTGTGACAAATTTTTGTCACATTCCCAAACAGATGTAATAAAATGGGGTCCGGCATTTATCATGTATCTATTTGAATCAACATCTCACTAAGAAGTTTCCATATGCTTTGCTACTTAATTTATATATGATTGTGATTAAGTTTAAATTAATTATTTAATTAAATTAAATAATTATTAAATTAAATATTTATCTATGAATTTCTATTGGTCTTAGAATGTGTCATAAGTACAATCTGCAAGAGAAGAAATTGAAACTCAGAGAGTCTAAGTGACTTTTTCTAGGGTAAAATGTGAATGCAACTGTTTATGGTTACAATTTTAAATAAATGTACTAGATAATTCTCTCTAATTAGATAGTAACTTTTATGTGGTGTTCTTGTGAAATTGTGGGAAAAATATTATGTATTTTATTTTTAGAATGTGAAAAACTTCATTTTTTAATTTATTTTCCTTTTGTGGATAACATGATATTAGGATTTTTTTTTTTAATCTTTTTTTGGAAAGATTCTCTGGTCCAGAGATTTATAATGAAGATGTATTTACATTATTGTGGCCATCCATCAAGCAGTGGTTCATGGGATGCTTATCAAGTAGTGCAAGCATGGTTAACATATGACTTGTTTTCTATCATGCAGCACATTGACAGGATCATCTGGAAAAATAAATTCAGAGTCTAAAAATTTGGTTAGAGGAGAGAGCATTATAGTACGTGACAGATTGGCACTTTGGTTCAAGCAGGAGATTGATTGACCTATAGATTTTGCTCAAAACGTTAATGTACAATGCTGCAGGCAGAGAGAAGCATTACATTATCAAGATGGATAGGCAGGGAGTACTTATTTTCCTTGGTCCTACTTTCTTCAAGATAAATGTAGTAGTGGAGAGACAAAAAGAACAGTGGGCATTGAGCAATTCCAGGAACTGAATTTGTCAGCTTTGAGGTAACAGAACATACAGACAGACTTCTTAAACTCCTTTTTTCCCATTTGTACTTGAAAATACAATCTATGCTAAATATTATTATTGTTTTTCCTTATAGCATAAATAATTTATCAATTTTTTGAACATACTCACCTGGCATCACTATTCAGTTAATATTTGGTTAGTTCTCCCTTCCAAAATAACTAGTTAATAATCTTCAAAAAATTGTTTGACTATCAGGAAGAGTCAGTTCTTACTTACTTGGGCACATATTCAGTGGTCAGTAAATTCTACCCAGATTTAGGGTTATTTTGAGGTTACCTCAGTAAATATAATATTAAAAAATCTATAACTATATTACCTAAGTTGTTGAATTAACCATATACACATGAATAACTTATGCCAAAGTGGTTAAATATAAATCACTATCTACTAGAGACCAGATCTGTTGTATTCCCTCAACACACACTTTGGTCTTTTCTGTCAGTTCTCCATTGTCACAACAATGTTGAATATCAAAGCATTCTGAGCTGAGTGGCTTAAAAAAACTGATTGAAATTCTTGCTCATCAGTCTCTGCATAATCTGGACTTTAGGTAGGTGACTTTAGCAACCTGATTGGGCTTTCTTACCTGGCGTGGGATAAGTTGAGTGTCAGCTGGTCATGTATTGCCTCAGCTTTGCTAGTCATTGTCTTTCGTCATCCAGCAGACTAGCCCAGGTGTTTTCTCATGGTGAAAGCAAGAGTTCAAGAGAAAGAGAGTGGAAGTGTACAAGGCTTCTTGAGGCCAATCTGAGGAACTGTCACACTGTCACTTCTGCCATGTTCTATTGGCCAAAACAATTTACAAAACATACCCAGATTCAAGGGAGCAGAAATAGACTCCACCTCTTGAAGGGAGAAGCAGCTAAGTCACATTGAAAAAGCATAGATTCAGAGAGAAGTGGAGAATACGGGGAAATTTGTAATCAATCTGCCATATTGACACCTTCTTTTCTCATTTGGCCATTTGACCGTTTAAGAATGGTAGGAGTGGGCATCTTTATCTTATTTCAGTTCTCCAAAATAAGGATATTAACATTTCACCAACAGGAAAATTTTGATACAGCTTTAAAAAAATAACCTTTATCACATTAAGAACATTTCTTTTTATTCCTAATTTGTGAAGGGTTTTTGTCATGAACATTTATGGAGTTTACCAAATAGGTGATTTTTCCACATCTATTTTATTTATGATATGGTTTTCCTTTCTTCTTTATGTCGAATTAATTACACTGTTAAAATTATTGAATATTGAATCACTTTCACCCTCTGCATTAATATTCTATTGCTGCCACAGGCTTAGCAGCTTAAACAATACAAATTATTATCTTGCACTTCTGTAGGTCAGAAGTCCAATACATGTCTCAGTATGCTAAAATAAAGGTGTTGGCAGTGTTGTATTTTATTCTGAATGCTTTAGGGGAAGGTTTGTTTCCTCCCCTGGAGAGGATAGGTTTCCTTGATAATTCAGATTGTTGGCAAAATTCAGTGCCTTGTGGTTATAGAACCTATTTTCCCATTTTCTTACAAATTATCTAGTGGTGGCTATTCCCAGCTTCTAGAGACCACACACATTATTTGGCTCCTGGCTCCTTTTCTTCATTTTCAAGGCCATTAACCACAAGTCAAGTTCTCTCACATCACATGTCTCTGACACAGCCAAGGATAGTTCTCTGCTTTAAAGGATATATGTGATTAGATTGGGTGACACCCAGATAATGCAGGAAAATTTCTTCATCTCAAAATCCCTAACCATAATCTTATCTACAAAGTCCTTTTTGCCATATTAAGGTAACATTATTCACAGAATCACAGTTTCTGTGATTATATCTCCTACTATTGACCCTGATCCTTTTACCTCCCTCTTATAAGGACCCTTGTGATTACATTGGTTCTACATGGGTAATCCAAAATAATCTCCTGAATCTACAAAATCTTTTGATTAATCACATCTGCAAAATCCTTTTTACCACATAAGGTAGTACATTCACAGGTTCTAGGGATTAGGGTGGGAATATCTTTGGGAAGTCATTATTCTGTCTAATACATCTTCCTAGAACAAACTCATTTGTTCATAATGCATTAACTGTTTGCTAAAATATTTTGTTTGGGATTTTGCATCTGTGTTTTATGAGAGACATTGGTGTAAATTGTCTTTCTTGTAATGTCTTTTCCGTCTTGTTATCAATGTAAACTGATCTCATAAAAGAAATTGGTGGAAGTCTTTCTCTTTTTCTGTGCTCTGGAAGAGTTTTTTGTAAAATGTGTATAATTTCTTTTCTAAATGTTTAGTAGAATTCAAACATTTCATAGTAATTCATGTGATCGTTTTAAAGTGCAAATCTAATTTAATTGAAAAAATACCAACATTCATTTAAAAAAAAATTTTGTCAGTTTTAATAAATTGTGCTTTTCTGGGAACTTAATCTAAATATTTAAATTAGTTGAAATTTGATTTTTCAAACAGTTCTCTTATTTTTATAGTTTTGGTAATATCTCCTTTATCATTTTTGATATTGGTTATTTGTGTCTTTTTCTTCTTTAATTTTGTCCAATATCCAAATCATTTATTTTTATCATTTTGGAGAAGATTTTCTGATTTAAATCCTTTGAAGTTCTTAAGACTTCCTTTGCAGCTCAACATATGATTAATTTTTCTAATTTCCCTATTCCCATTAAAAAATTATTTTGCTGTTTGGGGGTGTGGTGCTCTATATATACCAATTAGTGCCAAGTTTTCTATTCATGCTGTTCACTTCTAACTACTTACTGACTTTTGGTATTCTTATCCTATCATTTACTGTAAAATATATGTTGAAACACTTCTTTCTGATTATGGATTTGTCTATTTAAACTTTTATTTCTGTTAATTTTCCCTTTATATAATTTGACATTACCTAAATTAAAATCATTTTATCTTCCTAGAGGATTGTCACTTTTATCATTAGACATGTTCCTCTTTAACTCTAATTATGTTGCTCACCTCCCCCCAACCATTTATATTTAGAAAATGTAAAAATCTAGGGAGCACTCATGTAAGCAATGAAAGCAATTCAGTATTTTATTTCCTGTACTAAACTCATGCTCATAGATTGATACACTAAAACAGATTTTTAACTAATAACACCTTTGTACCATTTATTTTAATTATTAATCCATTTTCCTCTTTGTATCTCTTGCAAATATTTAGCTGTTGGAAACTAAAGAGACAACAATCTGATTTTCAGGTTAAGTTCATACAGGTGAAAAATAACATAAGACATATGGACATCCAGATTCTTTTGCATTGTTAAAAAAATCCATCATATTGCTGAAAATCACATACCTGATAGAGCATTAAGTCTCCCCTTAAATCTGATCCCTCTTGGTCCCTGATCTTATTTACATCCTCCATGCTGCTAACACTTTTGTTCCCTTCCTTCCTTCCTTCCTTCCTTTCTTCCTTCCTTCCTGAGGCTAGAGTGTTAGGTAAATATAAGGGAAGGTTTGTTATTGCTTGTATTTGAAACTGGGTGTGAGTGATAACTAGTAGGATTAAGAGATGCTAAGTGCTAAATGTTTGAGATATTTATACTTTGATAATTTCTATTAAAAGAAAGTTTGTTTTTTAGAGTAATACTGGCTGACCTTGATTCTGCCTCTCAGATTATCAAATAAGACATTTCTCTTTTTACTTTTGACCCCCGTTCACCCATTTATCCCACCCCCAAACTCTCACCTCTGACAACTACCAATGTGTTCTCTGTATCTATGAACTTTTTTCTGTTTGTTTTAGATTCCACATGTAAGAGAAATTATATCGTATTTGTCTCACTCTGTGTGACTTATTTCACTCAGCATAATGCCTTCAAGGTCCATCTATATTGTCATATATGGCAAGATTTCATTCTTTTTTTTATGGCTGAAAAATAGTCCTTTGTGTGTGTGAGATATATATATATGTGTGTGTGTGTGTGTGTATATATATATATTTCCATGTCGTGTCTATTGTAAATAATGAACATGGGATGGGAGTGCATATATTTTTTTGAGTGAAAGTTTTCATTTTCTTTAAATAAGTAACCAGAAGTGGAAAGCTAGATCACATGGTAGTTCTATTCTTATTTTTTGAGGAAACTTCACAATATTTTCCATTGTGGCTGCACCAATTTACATTCCCACCAGCTGCGTACAAGTGTTCCCTTTTCTCCACATTCTCGCCAACACTTATTATCTCTTGTCTTTTTGATAACAGCCATTCTTATAGGTATGAGGTGATATCTCATTGTGGTTTTGATCTGCATTTTCCTGATGATTAACGGTGTTGAGGATCTTTTCATGTACCTGTTGGCCATTTGTATGTCTTTGGAAAAATGTTTATTCAGATTTTCTGCCCATTTTTATTTACTTTTTGTTTTTTTGTTGTAGGGTTGTATGGGTTCTTTATATATTTTGGGTATTAGCTTCTTATAAGATATATGATTTGCAAATATTTTCTCCCATTCAATTGGTTGCCTTTTCATTTTGTTGATGGTTTATTTTGCTATACAGAAGCATTTTAGTATGATGTAGTCCCACTTATTTATTTTTGCTTTTGGTGTCAGATTAAAAAAATCATCCCCAAGACCTATGTGTAGGAGATTACCACCTATGTTTTCTTCTAGGAGTTTTATGGTTTCAGGTCTTAATTTCAAGTCTTTAATTCATTTTGAGTTAATTTTAGTGTATGGTGTAAGACAGGGGTGCAGTTTCACTCCCTTGCATATGGCCGTCCAGTTTTCTTAACACCATTTATGGAAGAGATTCTCCTTTCCCTGTTGTATATTCTTGTCACCTTTGTCATAAATTAATTCATCCTATATGTGTGAGTTTATTTCTGGGCTGTCTATTCTGTTCCATTGATCTATATGTTTTTATGCCAATACCATATTGTTTTAATTACTATAGCTTTGTAGTCTAGTTTGAAATCAGAGTGCATGATACCTCCAGCTTTGAAGGTAATCTTCATTCTCAAGATTGCTTTGGCTATTCAGAGTTTCTTATGCTTTCATACAAATTTTAACATTATTTCTATTTCTTTGCAAAATCTCACTGGAATTTTGAGAATAATGCTTCTTAATGCCTAATATTTTGTCTGATATTACTATAGGTAATGTAGGTTGAATGTCCAGTTTCAAGTGAGGAGGTTTTCAATAGAAACTTGGATATGTATGTAATGGAAATAATAAAAATTGGTTACTTTCTGCAGGTATCCTCTTTCAGAACAAATTTACTTTACTTGCTGTGTATGATACCTAGCCTATGAGCAGATTCTTAGATATTATTCTGCAGAATAGGAAAAAAAAGAAAATGAGCTACTGTTCAAGTGAAGACAAATCGCATGATCTCAGAGAATTGATCAGTCAGGGAAAGGGGAAACTGAGGAAAATATTGCTAACATCATTTGTTTTTGTCTAAGAAATTTTTAGGTGAACATAATATGGTTTAACTGCACGTGTTTTCTTCTTTTCTCTGCTATATCCTACTTTAAGCACTAGAACATATTTTGGCTTATTATAAAAGGTTTTTAGACTCATATACTATTACTTTAAAATAGGAAACACTCAAATGAATTAACTTACTAGAATCTAGTTTCATGAAAACACATCAAAATCTGTTTCACTATTAATCTCAGTTTCCCTTGCCTGATGCCAATGGCAAGAGCTAAAAAAATATATATATATAAAACTACTGACATGAAACCGGTGAAAGAAAAAGGACCTCTTATGTTGTTATTCATGCTTTTTAGATAGTGATAGGTCAGGCATATGAAAGAAAAGGATGAAAAAATAATTATTAAGGTAGATATTTCATCATATAAGTTACTTAATTTTATAAGTAATGGAACAAAATATAAAATTAATGTGAGCTTCAAAGGCTCTTTTAACAAAATTATAAGTAATATCTACTTAAGATTGTTATATGGCATGTGTCATATATTATGTCATAGGGTTGATAGCTCATAAGTTTTTGGAACATTATATTCCTATAACAAGGAAAATATTTTATGTCTATTTTAAAAATACTTTGTCCCTTTGACAGTTACCCATATTCCAAACTGAGGCAGAGGTTTGAACTAAAGTTTTGACTCAGAATGATAAATATATTCACAGTTTACATATTTTATTGATATTTAGGAGCAACAGATAAACATTTTAAAACTGGCAAAATGGGAAAGTTTAAATGGACACCAAAACTTCTGTTTCAATCTATTGCTGTCCTCATTCTCCTATAATTCTTAATTTGATTGACAAATCCATAATTGAAAAGGAATATACATATTTAATTTTAAACCCTATTATTTTAAGTGAAAAACAATATTTGCAAAAAAAGTCTTTATCCTGTAGACATAAATAATTTTTTTTTCCAAGTAGACATGACAACCAGGAAACAAAAATACATAATAACTCTGAAATCCTTTACGTTTCAATATTCAAGCTCAAAGAGTTTCTTCTTTCTCCACTATAAATAAAACAGAGACAGTTAATAAAAGAGACATTCACTGACAATAGAGTAACTTCATATCTGTTTTTCCTCTCTGCAACTGGGAGGTGGTATTTAGATAGAAGAAACAATTTCTTCACCTGACAAGACATAAGCACTTATTAGCTTTGTTCCATGTCTTTTATTGAGATCTACTTAGAAAGATACTTTACTGTGTGTGCTGTTAAATTCCATGTGGCTAAGTAACAGAAAAGACAGAGGCTGAGGGCCACAGAGGTTTGCAGTTGTCAGCATGATAAGCTAGTGCTTTATCATCAGAAACTAAAGAGTACTTAAATGATACTGGCTGCAATTGTGGTCATAATTTATAGGCCTCAAGTGACTCTGTGTGTATGTGCCCCTACCTTCCTAATCTCAGTTTCTGTTTTGCCAGAGTCTGCGTTATAAAACTTCGGTGATCCTCCTGCATGTAGCCTTTATTCTCTAACATCAGAAGAATAAAAAGAATGCATGGCTTGAAATATAAGAAAAACAAATACAGGGGAAAAAAGTTAAAAAGTTAGTACAAATAATATGCTACTAAAAAGGCTGTGGACAGATGATAATCCCAATGGAAAATTGGAGGTTAGTAGGCCTGAAGCACAATTATAGAGCTGATGCTCTCAAATAAGAATTCACTTTTGGTTTGCAACATGAATGAGTTAAAAGGGGTCATCTGAAAATGTTTTATTTATTTATAAAGTGCATTCTCTAAAAGGAATTGATTTTGAAATCCATATCTACTAGGTCAGGAAAAGTTTAATAGATTTAAATTGTTTAAAAACAAGTTTTTAAAAAAATATTTTTTAACCTCCTAAAACAACAGCAATTTGAAAGAACTGATGTTTGACAGTGAGCCAAGTCCTTTTGGCCCCTGTGCTAAAGCTGCCAGTGTAGAAGGAAACTTCTGAAAAACAAAAAGGAAGGAAACAGAGAGAAAAATATTTCTTCTATGGCCAGTCTTCCTATGATCTCTCTGCTCCACTCTATTTGTTCCTATCCAAAACTCAATGAGGAAACCTAAAGTATTGACTTTTTCCTCTTCCTTTTAAATTTATGCCATA
Organism: Balaenoptera acutorostrata; assembly: GCF_949987535.1. Taxonomy (NCBI): domain Eukaryota; kingdom Metazoa; phylum Chordata; class Mammalia; order Artiodactyla; family Balaenopteridae; genus Balaenoptera; species Balaenoptera acutorostrata. The sequence continues at coordinate 28,288,548 of NC_080065.1, read as the reverse complement.
AGAAAGAAAAAAAAAGGTAATTATGTGAAGAGATGGATTAATGTTAACTTGACCATAGTAATAAATGTATGTATCTGTATATCAAAACATCATATTTTATACCTAAATATATATAATTTTATTTAAAAAAACAAAACAAAACATGAAAACAACCCAAATGACCATCAATGGATGGATAGATACACAAACTGTGATGCATTCATACAACAGAGTATTATTCAGTTATAAAAGGAATGAGGCATTGATACACGCTTCGACGTGGATAAACCTCAAAAACATTAGGCTAAATGAAAGAAGCCCAACAAAGAAGCCCACATATTGTATGATTCCACTTGTATGAAAAATCCAGACTAGGTAAATGAACAGAGACAGGCAGAAGTTTAGTGGTTGTCAGGAGCTGGGGGAGTGGGGAAAGGGGAGTGACTGCATAAGGGGTACAGAGTTTCTATTTGGGGTGGTGAAAGTGTTCTGGCACTAGATAGCGGTGGTGGGGTAAAACAGTGAATGACTGCTAATGAATTGTAAAATTAAATTTTTAACTTAAAAAAATGCCACAAAATACAATGATCAAGAAGATAGAATTGGGGTTGATAATTTCATTGAGAACGTGGTTAAAATATGGAGTTAATTGCAGGGCATAAGTGAATGTGCTGTGAAAGAAATAGTCATGATCACTCCCAGGTATGACGCACTCCCTGATAGAGCTTCTTATTCTAAGACACAGAAACAAAGGGTCTGAAGTCATAGGTCAGGTTCTCCTAGGGATAGATATAAGATGGAGACTTACAGACAAGTGGAGTTATTAGAGGCATGCTTACAAGAACAATACCTGTAATGGAGTGAGGGAAGCTGGACTGACCAGAGGAAGAAGGAAGAAGCAAGACAGACTTTGGCTGAGGTGGCTTTCCGAGAAGTCCCAACTTGAGGCAAAGAGATCAGGCCTTTCTTCTATTGTTTCTGCTAGTCATTGGAAGCGAGATATTCCCAAGGAGAAACTGAGGCAGCTCCCTTTGACAGATGCCTATTTCTGGGGAATATCTGGGCTGTGAGCCATTAATTAGCAGTAGTCTCACTTCTGATTATTTTTCCTTGATTTGTTTGTTGTACAGATTGAGCTAGAATACCCTTATTAGGTTCCCATCTAAGTTCTCCCTAGAGTCTCATGCTCTATTAAGCCTCTCCATAGTTCTCTACTGATCAGACCTCACTAGCTTCCACTCCAAGTTTGCCTTTCATTATCATAATTCCACATAGATTTTTTCTTATCAATGAGATCTGCACCTAGCTTCTATTATTTGGGACTCCATCATCACTAGTGCTAACAGAGAGCCCAGTTCCATAATAGCACCACTCACCAAAACCCTGGCCAGCAAAACAATCTAGCTACCACTGAGCTTCTCAACTATTGGTGTGCATCTCTCCAGCCCATTCTTTTTCCTTACTGAACTGTAGTTGACTTAGAATATTGGGTTGGTTTCGGGTATACAGCAAAGTGATTCAGCTATATATATATATTTTTTTCAGATTATTTTCCATTATAGGTTATTACAATATATTGAATATAGTTCCCTGTGCTATACAGTAAATCCTTATTGCCTATCTATTTTATGTATAGTAGTTTGTACCTGTTAATCCCATACTCCTAATTTACCCCTCCCTCTCCTCTCCCTTTCCCCTTTGGTAAACATAACTTTATTTTCTATGTTTGTGAGTCTGTTTCTGCTTTATAAATAAGTTCATTTGTATCATTTTTTAGATTCCACATATAAGTGAAATCATATGTATTTGTCTTCCTCTGTCTGACTTACTTCACTTAGTATGATCATCTCTAGGCCCATCCATGTTGCTGCAAGTGGCAATATTTCATTCTTTTTTTTTTTAACATCTTTATTGGACTAAAATTGCTTTACAATGGTGTGTTAGTTTCTGCTTTATAACAAAGTGAATCAGCTGTACATATACATATATCCCCATATCTCTTCCCTCTTGCGTCTCCCTCCCTCCCACCCTCCCTATCCCATCCCTCTAGGTGGTCACAAAGCACCGAGCTGACCTCGCTGTGCTATGTGGCTTCTTCCCACTAGCTATCTATTTTACGTTTGGTAGTATATATATGTCCATGCCACTCTCTCACTTTGTCACAGCTTACCCTTCCCCCTCCCCGTGTCCTCAAGTCCATTCTCTAGTAGGTTTGCATCTTTATTCCCGTCTTGCCCCTAGGTTCTTCTGCCCCCCCCTTTTTTTTTTAGATTCCATATATATGTGTTAGCATATGGTATTTGTTTTTATCTTTCTGACTTACTTCAGTCTGTATGACAGTCTCTAGGTCCATCCACCTCAATACAAATAACTCAATTTCATTTCTTTCCATGGCTGAGTAATATTCCATTGTATATATGTGCGACATCTTCTTTATCCATTCATCTGTTGATGGACACTTAGGTTGCTTCCATGTCCTGGCTATTGTAAATAGAGCTGCAATGAACATTGTGGTACATGACTCTTTTTGAATTATGGTTTTCTCAGGGTATATGCCCAGTAGTGGGATTGCTGGGTGGTATGGTAGTTCTATTTTTACTTTTTGAAGTAGCCTCCATACTGTTCTCCATGGTGGCTGTATCAATTTACATTCCCAGCAACACTGCAAGAGGGTTCCCTTTTCTCCACACCCTCTCCAGCATTTATTGTTTGTAGATTTTTTAATGATGGCCATTCTGACCGGTGTGAGATGATATCTCATTGTAGTTTTGATTTGCATTTCTCTAATGATTAATGATGTTGAGCATTCTTTCATGTGCTTGTTGGCAATCTGTATATCTTCTTTGGAGAAATGTCTTATTTAGGTCTTCTCCCCATTTTTGGATTGGGTTGTTTATTTTTTTGATATTGAGCTGCATGAGCTACTTATAAATTTTGGAGATTAATCCTTTGCCCCTTGCTTCAGTTGCAAACATTTTCTCCCATTCTGAGGGTTGTCTTTTCGTCTTGTTTATGGTTTCCTTTGCTGTGCAAAAGCTTTGAAGTTTCGTAAGGTCCCATTTGTTTATTTTTGTTTTTATTTCCATTTCTCTAGGAGGTGGGTCAAAAAGGATCTTACTGTGATTTATGTCATAGAGTGTTCTGCCTATGTTTTCCTCTAAGAGTTTGATAGTGTCTGGCCTTACATTTAGGTCTTTAATCCATTTTGAGTTTATTTTTGTGTATGGTGTTAGAGAGTGTTGTAATTTCATTCTTTTATACGTAGCTGTCCAGTTTTCCCTGCACCACTTATTGAAGAGGCTGTCTTTTCTCCATTGTATATTCTTGCCTCCTTTATCAAAGATAAGGTGACCATATGTGCATGGATTTATCTCTGGGCTTTCTGTCCTGTTCTGTTGATCTATATTTCTGTTTTTGTGCCAGTACCATACTCTCTTGATTACTGTAGCTTTGTAGTATAGTCTGAAGTCAGGGAACCAGATTCCACCAGCTCCGTTTTTCTTTCTCAAGATTGCTTTGGCTGTTCAGGATCTTTTGTGTTTCCATACAAATTGTGAAATTTTTTGTTCTAGTTGTGAAAAGTGCCATTGGTAGTTTGATATGGATTGCATTGAATCTATAGATTGCTTTGGGTAGTATAGTCATTTTCACAATGTTGATTCTTCCAATCCACGAACATGTTATATCTCTCCATCTATTTGTATCATCTTTAATTACTTTCATCAGTGTCTTATAATTTTCTGCATACAGGTCTTTTGTCTCTCTAGGTAGGTTTATTCCTAGGTATTATATTCTTTTTGTTGCAATGGTAAATGGGAGTGTTTTCTTAATTTCACTTTCAGATATTTCATCATTAGTGTATAGGAATGCCAGAGATTTCTGTGCATTAATTTTGTATCCTGCTACTTTACCAAATTCATAGATTAGCTCCAGTAGTTTTCTGGTAGCATCTTTAGGATTCTCTATGTTTAGTGTCATGTCATCTGCAAACAGTGACAGCTTTACTTCTTCTTTTCCGATTTGTATTCCTTTCATTTCTTTTTCTTCTCTGATTGCTGTGGCTAAAACTACCAAAACTATGTTGAATAATAGTGATGAGAGTGGGCAACCTTGTCTTGTTCCTGATCTTGGTGGAAACGGTTTCAGTTTTTCGCCATTGAGGACGATGTTGGCTGTGGGTGTCATATATGGCCTTTATTATGTTGAGATAAGTTCCCTCTATGCCTACTTTCTGCAGGGTTTTTATCTTAAATGGGTGTTGAATTTTGTCGAAAGCTTTTTCTGCATCTATTGAGATGATCATATGATTTTTATTCTTCAATTTGTTAATATGGTGTATCAATTGATTGATTTGCGTATATTGAAGAATCTTTGCATTCCTTGGATAAACCCCATTTGATCATGGTGTATGATTCTTTTAATGTGCTGTTGGATTCTGTTTGCTAGTATTTTGTTGAGGATTTTTGCATCTATGTTCATCAGTGATATTGGCCTGTAGTTTTCTTTCTTTGTGAAATCTTTGTCTGGTTTTGGTATTAGGGAGATGGTGGCCTAGTAGAATGAGTTTGGGAGTGTTCCTCCCTCTGCTATAGTTTGGAAGAGTTTGAGAAAGTTAGGTGTTAGCTCTTCTCTAAATGTTTGGTACAATTTGTCTGTGAAGCTGTCTGATCCTGGACTTTTGTTAGCTGGAAGATTTTTAATCACAGTGTCTATTTCAGTGCTTGTGATTGGTCTGTTCATATTTTCTATTTCTTCCTGGTTCAGTCTCAGAAGGTTGTGCATTTCTAAGAATGTGTCCATTTCTTCCAGGTTGTCCATTTTGTTGGCATATAGTTGCTTGTAGTAATCTCTCATGATCCTTTGTATTTCTGCAGTGTCAGTTCTTACCTCTCCTTTTTCATTTCTAATTCGATTGATCTGAGTCTTCTCCCTTTTCTTCTTGATGAGTCTGGCTAATGGTTTATCAATTTTGTTTATCTTCTCAAAGTACCAGCTTTTAGTTTTACTTATCTTTGCTCTCATTTCTTTTTCATTTATTTCTGATCTAATCTTTATGATTTCTTTCCTTCTGCTAACTTTGTGGGGTTTTTTTCTTCTTCTTTCTCTAATTGCTTTAGGTGTAAGGTTAGGTTGTTTATTTGAGATGTTTCTTGTTTCTTAAGGTAGGATTGTATTGCTATAAACTTCCCTCTTAGAACTGCTTTTCCTGCATCCCATAGGTTTTGGGTCGTTGTGTTTTCATTGTCATTTGTTTCTAGGTATTTTTTGATTTCCTCTTTGATTTCTTCAGTGATCTCTTGGTTATTAAGTAGTAAATTGTTTAGCCTCCATGTGTTTGTATTTTTTACAGATTTTTTTCCTGTAATTGATATCTAGTTTCATAGCTTTGTGGTCAGAAAAGATACTTGGTATGATTTCAATTTTCTTAAATTTACCAGAGCTTGATTTGTGACCCAAGATATGATCTATCCTGGAGAATGTTCCATGAGCACTTGAGAAGAAAGTGTATTCTGTTGTCTTTGGATGGAATGTCCTATAAATATCAATTAAGTTCACCCTTTTTAATGTATCATTTAAAGCTTGTGTTTCCTTCTTTATTTTCATTTTGGATGATCTGTCCATTGGTGAAAGTGGGGTGTTAAAGTCCCCTACTATTATTGTTACTGTCGATTTCCCCTTTTATGACTGTTATTATTTGCCTTATGTATTGAGGTGCTCCTATGTTGGGTGCATAAATATTTACACTTGTTTTATCTTCTTCTTGGATTGATCCCTTGATCATTATGTAGTGTCTTTCTTTACCTCTTGTAATAGTCTTTGTTTTAAAGTGTGTTTTTGTCTGATATGAGAATTGCTACTCCAGCTTTCTTTTGATTTCCATTTGCATGGAATATCTTTTTCCATCCCCACACTTTCAGTCTGTATGTGTCCTAGGTCTGAAATGTGTCTCTTGTAGACAGCATATATACGGGTCTTGTTTTTGTATCCATTCAGCCAGTCTATGTCTTTTGGTGGGAGCATTTAATCCATTTACATTTAAGGTAATTATTGATATGTATGTTCCTATTTCCATTTTCTTAATTGTTTTGGGTTTGTTATTGTAGATGTTTTCCTTCTCTTGTGTTTCCTGCCTAGAGAAGTTCCTTTAGCATTTGTTGTAAAGCTGGTTTGGTGGTGCTGAATTCTCTTAGCTTTTGCTTGTCTGTGAAGGTTTTAATTTCTCCATCGAATCTGAATGACATCCTTGCTGGGTAGAGTAATCTTGGTTGTAGGTTTTTCCCTTTCATCTGTTTAAATATGTCCTGCCACTCCCTTCTGGCTTGCAGAGTTTCTGCTGAAAGATCAGCTGTTAACCTTACGGCGATTCCCTTGTATGTTATTTGTTGCTTTTCCCTTGCTGCTTTTAATATTTTTTCTTTGTATTTAATTTTTGATAGTTTGATTAATATGTGTCTTGACGTGTTTCTCCTTGGATTTATCCTGTATGGGACTCTCTGTGCTTCCTGGCCTTGATTAACTATTTCCTTTACCATATTAGGGAAATTTTCAACTATGATCTCTTCAAATATTTTCTCAGTCCCTTTCTTTTTCTCTCCTTCTTCTGGGACCCCTATAATTTGAATGTTGGTGCGTTTAATGTTGTCCCAGAGGTCTCTGAGACTGTCCTCAATTCTTTTCATTCTTTTTTCTTTATTCTGCTCTGCAGTAGTTATTTCCACTATTTTATCTTCCAGGTCACTTATCCGTTCTTCTTCCTCCATTATTCTGCTATTGATCCCTTCTAGAGAATGAATTTCATTTATTGTGTTGTTCATCATTGTTTGTTTGCTCTTTAGTTCTTCTAGTTCCTTGTTAAAGGTTTCTTGTATTTTCTCCATTCTATTTCCATGATTTTGGATCATTTTACTCTCATTCTGAATTCTTTTTTGGGTAGTCTGCCTATTTCCTCTTCATTTGTTAGGTCTGGTGGGTTTTTACCTTGCTCTTTCATCTGCTGTATGTTTCTCTGTCTTCTCATTTTGCTTAATTTACTGTGTTTGGGGTCTCCTCTTCGCAGGCTGCAAGTTCGTAGTTCCCCTTGTTTTTGGTGTCTGCCCCCAGTGGCTAAGGTTGGTTCATTGGGTTGTGTAGGCTTCCTGGTGGAGGGGAATAGTACCTGTGTGCTGGTGGACGATGCTGGATCTTGTCTTTCTGGTGGGCAGGTTCACGTCTGGTGGTGTGTTTTGGGGTGTCTGTGAGCTTATTATGATTTTAGGCATCCTCTGCTAATGGGTGGGGTTGTGTTCCTGTCTTGCTAGTTGTTTGGCATAGGTTGTCCAGCACTGTAGCTTGCTGGTCATTGAGTGGAGCTGGGTCTTGGCATTGAGATGGAGATCTCTGAGAGATTTTCACCGTTGGATATTATGTGGAGCTGGGAGGTCTCTGGTGGACCAATGTCCTGAACTTCGCTCTCCCACCTCAGAGGTACAGCCCTGATGCGTGGCCAGAGCACCAAGAGCCTGTCATCCACATGTCTCAGAATAAAATGGAGAAAAAGAAAGAAAGAAAGAAAAAGATAAAATAAAATCAAGTTATTAAAATAAAAAATAATTTTTTAAAAAAGTTTAAAATGTAATGAAAAAGAAGAAAGCAAGAAAGAAGAGAGCAACCAAACCAAAACACAAATCCACCAATGATATCAAGCGCTAAAAACTATACTAAAAAAAAGTAGAAAAGAAAAAGAACCGGGCAGACAGAACCCTAGGACAAACGGTAAAAGCAAAGCTATACAGGCAAAATCACACACAGAAGCATACACGTACACACTCACAAAAAGTGAAAAAGGGAAAAAAATATATATATCGTTACTCCCAAAGTCTACCTCCTCAATTTGGGATGATTCGTTGTCTATTCAGGTATTCCACAGATGCAGGGTACATCAGGTTGATTGTGGAGATTTAATCCGCTGCTCCTGAGGCTGCTGGCAGAAATTTCCCTTTCTCTTCTTTGTTCGCACAGCTCCTGGGGTTCAGCTTTGGATTTGGCCCTGCCTCTGCGTGTAGGTCGCCTTAGGGCGTTTGTTCTTCGCTCAGACAGGACAGGGTTAAAGGAGCAGCTGATTCGGGGGCTCTGGCTCACTCAGGCCGTGGGAGGGAGGGGTATGGGTGCGGGGTGAGCCTGTGGCAGCAGAGGCTGGCGTGACGTTGCACCAGCCTGAGGCGCACCGTGCGTTCTCCCGGGGAAGTTGTCCCTGGATCACGGGACCCTGGCAGTGGTGGGCTGCACAGGCTCCCGGGAGGGGTGGTGTGGAGAGTGACCTGTGCTCGCACACAGGCTTCTTGGTGGCGGCAGCAGCAACCTTAGCGTCTCATGCCCGTCTCTGGGGTCCGCGCTGATAGCCGCGGCTCGCGCCTATCTCTGGAGTTCCTTTATGCGGCACTCTGAATCCCCTCTCCTCACGCACCCAGAAACAAAGAGGCAAGAAAAAGTCTCTTGCCTCTTCGGCAGCTCCAGACCTTTTCCCGGACTCCCTCCTGGCTAGCTGTGGTGCGCTAACCCCTTCAGGCTGCGTTCACGCCGCCAACCCCAGTCCTTTCCCTGCGATCCGACCGAAGCCGGAGCCTCAGCTCCCAGCCCCGCCCGCCCCGGCGGGTGAGCAGACAAGCCTCTCGTGCTGGTGAGTGCTGGTCGGCCCTGATCCTCTGTGCGGGAATCTCTCTACTTTGCCCTCCACACCCCTGTGGCAACGCTCTTCTCTGTCGCTGCGAAGCTCCTGCCCTCTGCCACCTGCAGTCTCCGCCCGCTAAGGGGCTTCCTAGTGTGTGGAAACCTTTCATCTTTCACAGCTCCCTCCCACTGGTGCAGGTCCTGTCCCTATTCTTTTGTCTCTGTTTTTTCTTTTTTCTTTTGCCCTACCCAGGTACGTGGGGAGTGTCTTGTCTTTAGGGAAGTCTGAGGTCTTCTGCCAGCATTCAGTAGGTGTTCTGTAGGGGGTGTTCCACATGTAGATGTATTTCTGATGTATTTGTGGGGAGGAAGGTGATCTCCACATCTTACTCTTCCACCATCTTGAAGCTCCTCCTTCATTCTTTTTTATGGCTGAGTAATATTCCATTGTATATGCCTCATCTTCTTAAACCAGTCGTCTGTCGATGCCCAGCCCATTCTTTATCACATTGGAAAATGAGATTCCTCCTGGCCCCCTCACAGAACATAGTCAGCTATGGCTTTCTGGCCTTATGTGATCGTTGACTACAGGCTGCTGTCAAGGAGGTTGGTAATCCTGGGAAAACTAGTATCTGGGGAGGGCCTCATTTTGTGAGCTGTCAGCAAGCAACATTTCCAGCAGGCAGCAGGGGCTAATAAGTGCTTAGTTCCTAAAAGGGGGAGATTTGGGTGATGGGCCATAGTGTTCACTACACAAATCCTGACCTTACCTCTTCGGGGACATCTATGTATTTTCACATCATTCATTGTATATGGATATGTGCATCGTGTGTGGTACAGCGTATGTGTGTGCAACCTGGAGAAGAGAAAAATGAGGGTCATATGACCATTTTCCAGGGTGGTTTTGATTATGTTTACAAATAATTTCTTCGTAAATGGATTCCTTGAAGACACATAACTTTTATAATATTTGTATGTTTTACGATCTCAATAGCTATTAGAAAGAGGCTGTAAATAAATATCTGCAAAATGATTGTCTGAATAACAGTCCTACATGTTTGCCATTGGGTATATTACTGTAAACTGTGATGGGCCTGGTTTTCTTATTTATTTTCCTCCCTCCCTGACTTTTCTTCCTTCCCTCTTTATCTCTTCCTTCTCCCCTCCTTTCACCCACTATCCTTGTTTGGTTTCTCTCTTGGTCAGATACATGGATACTTTGTGGAAATTCTTTTATGTTTAGATTTTTTGTTTAGCTTTATTTGAACCTATATTTTTGATGTACTTATTGCAGAATTGCATCTAATTCTGAAAAACTTAAAAAACATCCTACTCAACCATGAAGGAAAAATTTAAAGGTTTATAACAATTTTTAAAAAAATTTAGAGATTAGAGTATGAAAAGGAAAAAGTAATTTATAGTGGAGACATCTGCTAGTAACTACCTTAGCCAAGTCATCATGTTGATATCACATAACCCTGATATGGCATGATGATAAGGAAATTTCAGGTCTGTGGTGTTTTTGAAAACTCGTAATTCCAATCTCATCATGAAAAAAAAATTAGTCAGATGCAAAGTGAAGGCTGCTCTAAAGAAATACATGTAAAGAAATATATGACTAGAATGTTTTGAAATTGTCAAGTTTATGGGGAAAAACCAAGAAAACAAAAGACTAAGGAACCTTGGCAATTATGATGACTGAATATGATGTGGTGTCCTAGATTGTCTTTTGGAACATTCGTGGAAAAGCTGGTAACAGCTGCATAAAGTTTGTGGTTTAGTTAATAGTAAGGTGCTAATATTAATTTCTTAGTGTTGACAAATGTACCATGGTTACAAAAGATGGTAATATTAGGGAGCTACTAGCATTAGGGTACTTTTATATTTTATGACTTGAAGGTGATTCAGCTAAAAGAGTTTAACAAATAATCATGGACAATTTTTAATCTCCGGAGTTATATGCCAGTCAGGGTCCAATCAAAAAACAGAACTAGTAGGAGAGCGAGAGGTGACAGATGGGTAGATAGATAGAGGGATAGATAGATAGATGGATAGATATAGAGAGATAGATCACAGGGAGTTGGATAAAGCAAATGCAGAGGCTGGTTAAGTAGCCCCTGCAAGGCAGTCTCCATCTCTAACACTGAAGTACAAAGCAAAAGCACGCAGGCAGTCAGGAAGGGACCACCAGGAGCAGGCTGGAACCCATGAGCACAAGCTGGGAACCCCACAGTCGCAAGCTGAAACCCGACTGGCGTGAGGCTGGTGAACAGGAAGGTGAACAATAGGCAGTTTCCATATTGTTGCCTGGAGCCTTGATGATGAGCCTGCAGAAGCTGGGGTCCTTCCCCATGTTGCTGATAGCATGCTTCCAGTCTAGAAGTCAGAATTAGGAAAGATCCAGGGAGAAGGAAGAGCGAATTGCAGGCCCAGCTACTGCTTTGTGCCAGTGGAGTGTGGTTGGCAGATCAGCAGCAAGGCATTTGTGCTACAAAATGACTACCTACCCCCCTTTCAGTCATTTCCTTGACAAGATATTAAGCTTTAGCCAGTAGACTATTTTCTTGAATTCTGCATTGTCTCCTGGAACCTTTTTCGTATAGCAATGTTCAGCCTCCTTAATATGTTGCACTTCTATCTGAAATAGTAAGCACTATTTTCTAGCTTTAGTCTCAAAAAAATAAGATTAATATGTCAGTTAATTACTGTAGCACATTTGTATTTTGCTTTTTAAGATGGAAATCTTAATAGAGCCCTTGGTATCCCTACTCATTTCATTAAATATGAAACGTATATATATAAACTTAAATATCTAACATAATGTGTTGAATATTTATGCAATGCTTTGCTGTCCAAGTCCATATACGTATATCTGTGGATTTTTAGATAATTTTCTGAATTGATGGATTTATTCATATAACACAATGACTCTCTCTGCATTAACAACCTTTTAGTTATGAATAGCTTTCAGCTATTAAGCACGAGGAATTAACTCTCAGATGAATTTTGAACAAAAAGAGATCCTGGTAGCTCTTAAGATATATTGTGAAATGCTATGATATACCATTAAATTTATTCCAATGGATATTTTTTAAATTGCCTGTAGAAATATGAGTGCTTTTTTCTTTCTTTTTAATCATGAAACTTGCCCCAGGTTGCCAAAAATGCAGTCATCAGCATTCTTTAGTGAAGGCAGCTTAGTACTGTCAGCCATCTAGCTCCCCTGTTTCATGGTTGATGTTTCTTATCTGTGAATACAAACATTAAAATGGAACCATAATCCTACCTTAGTATATAGAAGGTCTCTAGCTGCCTTTCTGGCATTTGGAGCCTATCTGCTAAGGAAACTAGGCACACATGCATAAGGGAACATATTCACAGATTATACGTGTTGCACAGTAATACAATTATTAAAGATGACATAAGGAAATGATGAAGGCATAAAGACCAATTAAAGGAAAAATAATAAAAAGATAATTTTGTTAATGATTTTACAAAGAGCAGATAACATCTATGGAGCGGAACCCCAAATATCTACCTGTTATTTCTTACATCAGGTTATTTTTCCAGAAGTATATCATTGACTCATATTACTGTACGATCTTTTGCATACATTGACTTCTTATGCCATATGTAAAAACCTCAGGATATTTTATTGTGATCTTTACACAAAGAACCTGAAGATATCATCTTGTGCATAAAATGACAAAGAGAAGAATAGCAGCTGTAACAGTTATAAAATCTTAAAACCTATAGTATATAAATAGATTTTAGTTTTGCTTCTAAGGCAAAGGGACCTCCACCTCGATTTTCAGAAAATATTCTAGCCATTGCCATATGGCAGCAGAAAGTCGTTTTTACATAGTTGGGCAGAAGAGAATAGTCTTGAATGAAAACCTAAAAGTTTTATTAAAATATCTTATATACAGCTGTATCAATGTATACCTTATAATCAAGGGATATTTATTAAACACAAATGATGTGTCGTACTTGTTTTAAAAGCAGGGATTATAACTATGAATAATGGGCCTTCCTTGCCTTTTATGAACCCACAGACTAGTGAGAGAGCACATGTAAATAGCTAATTATAATTATTTTGATGTTGTCTCTTAAGCTCAGTATTGGGTGTGTGGGTCTACCACTATTTGTTAAACCATACAGATACATCACACACATACAGACACACACACACTCCCATATACCCTATATACTGTTTTGTATGTGTAATATATTTCATAGTATAAACATATTGAAAATACAGATTCTATCAGAACAGAGTCATGCTAGCTAAGGAACTCTCCAAATCTTAATTAGGGAAGAACTACAAATTGGAAAATCAAACGAAGAAACAAATGAACAACTCCTACATAATATTGCATTCAGTGTGTACCTATGCCTGCTCAACATTACTATACAGTCAGTTATATACAGCTAAACGACACCCTTAATTACTATACACTTTATGTAAATCTTAATTATCAAAAGTAACTAGGTTTGGACTTTTTAAAATGTACTCACTGTGTGAATTCAGACAACTGTTTGAATCGATTCAATTTTCTTATCAGTAGAGTATCTGGGTGGGATTAACTATATTGCACCGCTCCTTGCTTCCCTGCTACGTGACCCTCATTGAGCCCACACAGGTCTTTTTGTCCTCAAATACTTTTCTCAGAGATTCCCACCAAACCTGTCCCTTAGAGTCTAGATAATTCTGCCTCCCACGGAGACTCTTCTAGCCTCTATACCTTGAGTCCCTACTGCAGGTGAGCACCACTCCGTCATATTACCATTTTAATATTTCTTCAGAGCACTTAGAATGATCTAAGCGTTATTTTGCTTTTTACTTACTTATGCTCTGTCTCTCCTCACTGGCCCCTAACTCCATAAGGGTGAATAACTTGCCTTTTATTACTAGTTCCTAGCCTGGTGCCTGTGCCTGGTACATAATGGTGCTGTGGATATTTATTGAATAGAAGACTAAACATATGGAAAAACACCTTACATTAAACTTGGCACAATAGAATTCAATAAATGTTATTTCCCTCCCTGTCAAATCCATCCTACTCCCCAATTCCAGGTTAATCTTCTTCGAATACTATTTTCATTACTGCAATAATTTTTAAAAACAATATTTTTAGTCAGAACAAATGAAAGCTCATCATTCAAGGCTTACTAAAATGTAAATCTGAATTTCCTTCCTCACTTTATCTTTGGCTGTGTTCCCTAGAGTTATGAAATTAATCTCTGCATTGTTTGCTTCTTAAAGTCCCTCTGCCTGAAATGCCTTCCATCATTACTGCCTATTCCTCCTTACAAACCCAACGTTAGTCTGATCATGGGAAAATTCCCCTTGCGGGGAAGTCCCTAGGGAGAAAATGGTATCTAAAGGTTTCTTTCTTCTCAATACTAAGCCTAGAGTTTGCCTGAAAGGAACAAATAAAGAGTGAAACTATCATAACTTATAAGCTTAAAAAAATCTAAAGGTATTAACATAGTACAAAATCAAAATTTTATAATTCCACCTGAAGTGTACTCTGATAATCAGGTGTGTCTGGCTGGTCCTATCCCTGTTCTAAGCAACTTTCACTGTCTCTGAACTTTCCCTGAACCCCTACTCCATAGCATTTCTATCTACGCTGCGATCTTAAAGCATTTATTGTTTACAACAATTGTTATGACAATCTGTTTCTATACAAAGTCCTTATAAGAATATCCTCTTCTTTTGTATATCTGAAACTGGGCTTTGTACATAATAAATGCTCAGTAATTCAAGGTTAATTGAATGAATTCCATGTCGCACTGTGGAATGCCAATTCAATTTTGTAACCTGTCTTTACAAGACAGATACTGATCCCATTGATAGAATTGCTTATGTGGCAATTAGCATAATTAAGATAAATTACATTAATGGATCAGATATCCATTTCTTTAGTCTTTAGAAAACTGGCCTTAATGATTAGAAACTTTTCACCAAATTAACAATACTCATCAAATTAACACTTTATGTTTTCATTCATCCAAAACACACATTATAGAAATTAAAAGATTAGATCAGTCTGTGATACTGAATTTTTTTCCACTATTAAACTCATTTAAATAAAAGCTTCAATAATTTACTCCAAATAAGGTTATTACAAATATTTCCTAGAGATAAAAAACTCCTGCTTATGTTAGTATGCTGTGAGTTTTCATTAATTTGTTTGCTATTTTCATTTGACCATTAACCACTGGGATTAAATTCATATAAAAATACAGATAAATTTTATCAAGTTTATTATTAATATTACATTTTGGTTAAAAAAGAGTAAAATGAAGATCTTTTCCAGCAGTTTTTGCCGTGAATAGAGGAAAAAACTTACCCTGAATTGTTGATGGAAATTCATATTTTCTCTCTCCCATAAAAGTCATAATACTAAGCATAACTAACGGAAGAAAAATTTTCTCCCATCACAGTTTTCAAACATGCTAAAGTTAAAACTTTTTTCTGTCACTTAACATTTTGAACAGTTTCCCTAATACTTTGTTTCATTTTACAATAAGAGGAAATCTATCATGGCCTAATATTTAGTAATTTAAAACCTAATCCTATTCTATTGACAACATAAATTTTATATCCAATTTTAAACAGATATTTGTCCCAATTTCAGTTCTTACCTTGGCTCACAAATTCCTCTTAGGACCAAGAACAAGGTTGTGTTCCTTCGCTCTTGGGCCTTTCCTTTTGTTCCTCTCCAGGGTCTTTGATGTTTTCTTCTGGGGAGGGTCTGGACTAGAGGGGAAGAGACAAATGTCATTTTCTATGCTTTTTCTATTGATACTCCTTTCTTAGCTGATGGGCCTGGGGGTCATGCTCCATTTACGACAGGCACACCTGTCTTACTCCTTCACAGATTGCGCTTGTTCCCAGTTGTACTCACCTGTGCACTACAGCAGCACCTCGTCCTCTGCCGCCTGCACCGGCCATTCAGGGTTTAGCTTATTTCCTGAGAGCCCCCTGCATCCTGTAACTGCCCTCAGTGTTACATTGCACAATAGGCAACCTCTCACACAGATGTAACATTTTTCGGGTTTTATTTTTAGGATTAAACTGGTTTCATATAATGAACTGTGGTATATTTTCTCTTTTCTGTTTTCTGGAAACTGTAAAAAAATTGAAATGATCTCTTGAAAGTCTGGTAGAACTTACTTGGGAAAAACATCCTGTCATTGTGTTTAGAAGGTATAAATATTAATGTAAATATATAACTGTTTGCCTGTACATTTATATAAGTAGATAAATATGTATATGGATGACTTCTATTTCTTTAATAGTCATTTCTTAAATATCTTAATAGTCTATTTTTTAATATCTATGCTTTATTTCTTCCCTTGACACTATCTTGATGGTCATCTGAAATTTAAACTCTTGGTTATCATGGATGTATTTTATTTGAAGTTTTATTTTGTGGGGTTGTCTTAGTTTTTATTATTTGTTCCTTTTATTTTTTAAAATTTTTAAATTTTTTTAACATCTTTATTGGAGTATAATTGCTTTACCATGGTGTGTTAGTTTCTGCTTTATAACAAAGTGAATCAGCTATGCACATAAGTATATCCTCATATCTCCTCCCTTTTGCGTCCCCCTTCTACCCTCCCTATCCCACCCCTCTAGCTGGTCACAAAGCACCGAGCTGATCTCCCTGTGCTATGCGGCTGCTTCCCACTAGCTATCGGTTTTACATTTGGTAGTGTATATATGTCCATGCCACTCTCTCACTTTGCCACAGCTTACCCTTCCCCCTCCCCGTGTCCTCAAGTCCATTCTCTACGTCTGTGTCCTTATTCCTGTCCTGCTATTTGTCGTTTTTAAAGACAAAATTGTTTTCCTAAAGCATTTGATCATCTTTAAGTGTATTTTTCCTGAATAAGTTTTAAGTACTTCATTCAAAGTTCTATTTATTTATTTATGTAGTTAGCTTAATTTTTTAATTGAAATATAGTTAACTTACAATGTTGTGTTAGTTTCAAGTGTACAGCAAAGTGATTCAGTTATATATATGTGTGTGTGTGTATATATACATATATATATATTCTTTTTCATATTCTTTTCCACTATAGGTTATTATAAGATATTGAGTATAGTTATGTGGGCTATACAGCAGATCCGTGTTGTTTACCTATTTTATGTATAGTAGTGTTTAATATGTTAATCCCAACTTCCTAATTTATCTCCCCCCCACCATCCACCTGCCATCCTCTTTGGTAACTGTAAATTAGTTTTCTATGTCTGGGAGCCTGTTTCTGTTTTGTAAATAAGTTCACTTGTATCATTTTTTTAGATTCCACAAATAAGTGATATCATATAGTTGTCTTTCTCTGTCTGACTTACTTTGCTTAATATGATAATCTCTGGGTCCATCCGTGTTGCTGCAAATGGCATTATTTCATTCTTTTTAATAGCTGAGTAATATTCCATTGTATATATGTACCACATCTTCTTTATTCATTCATCTGTCAAAGTTCTTTTCCAGGAATGTATTCGTATGCAAAAACGTCTGAAGCTTATATTCCTGAGAACATTTTCATCATGTCTTCAAATTTGAACTACAGTTTGGCTGGTTATAAAATTCTTATTCAATGATCTTTTCCTTCCACATTTTGAACACACTATTTGCCTTCTTGCAACCAATGTTACTATGGGAAAATACACTGTCATTCTGTATACAATCTGTTCTTTCTCTCTGAAAGTTTTTAGAATTTTCTCTTTGTCTCTGATATTCTCTAATTTCAATATGAATTGTGAGCTTTTTGTTATTGCCACTCTTTGTTTTCTGTGGTGTTCTTAGTCTTATTTGGTACATATGAGAAATTTATCTCTATCATTTTTTCAAATATCCTTTTCATTTATATTTTTATTTCTTTCTGGGGTTTCTATTACCTGATTCATAGTATTTCCACTATATTTCCACTATATTCTCCGTTCTACTGTATTTACTATATGTTTATCTTTTTCTTTCTTTGAATGAGTTTCTCAATCTTCTTTACCAGTGGACTAATTTACTTCTCAGATATATTCATTCTATAATTGACTGCCCTCATTAACCCAATAGGTTAATAACCCCTAAGTACTATAATGTATGCAAGATGCACAGGTAAACCTGGTGTATTTCAGGAATTTGGAAGAAGATGGTCAATAAAATGCCTGTGGTCCTCCAGAATCCTGCCATCACACTGAAAGTACTGTTTGGGCCTGGCATTTTTGTATGACCCTTATGTTCTAGAGGGACATTTAGAAACTTTCATTTCTAAACATTTTTGTTTATCCCTTTTGTTTCTAAGAGTAAGAGGGATCACTTACAAGACTTAGAAATGCATGAAAATTACAATTTGTGTTGCAGTCTTGCTGTTGTACAAAACATTCTTTACTTGGATGCCAGTAGCCTAGAAGTTTGCATATATTAGTTTTAATTGACTGATGAGTCAACCCCTTCCTGTGGCTGAGTTACAAATATCATCCAGGGATAAAGTGGCTTGTCTTTCCACACCATCTGTTATCTGTTCTTAACTGTTATATTCTTTGCAACTAAATCTTTTTAATTTCCTTTGGTTTTCATTTTGCTTTTCTTTCATTTTGCTCATATTGTCTGTTAACTTTTAGTATGTTACATTATTTTACATCTTTGACCCATCTATTCTAGTGTCTCTGCTTCTGATGGCATGACTTACTTGTTGTTGTTGTTTTTAACTTGAAATAGTTGAACCCCTCAGATTCACATTATTTTGGCCTGGGAGTTTATATTTCCCTTGAAGATATTGAGAACTCTGGCCTGTAATGTGTATGAGGAAACGTCCTAGCATCAGACCTGCTCTGTGTCAGCCCCAGTGAACTCAAGCTAAGCAGGAAGGAGTCCTAACAAGGAAATCTACAGACTTGAGTCCAGTACAGTAAATCCATTCTCAAACCAAGGAAACAATTCTTCACTTCAAGGCATTACCCTCCAGCTCCAGGGAGAAGCCAACTTGAGGGGAAGGAATCCTTGGATTGTATTTCACCAGCCCTAGGTGTTTGGAAAACTAGTGTTTGGAAAGCAAATTCCACAGGCTGGTCAGTTCTCACACATTTTTTTTTTTTTTCCTAGCAACTAAGCCAACCAGTTTTTATTTTATCCATGAGTACACCTACCTCAGAGGTCTGATTTACCATAGTTACATGATCAGGCACTGACAGTTTCAAGATAATGTAGGGTTAGCTATGAGCAGTGATATCAGAATCCTTTTTTATCTTACTAGAGTGGTGGCTTCCCACCTCTTGCACAAGCTAAAGCCACTACCACTAAGGCAGACCTGTTCAGAAGACAAATATTTTCCCCAAAAGTGTATTTTCACTTGGTGTTTCAGTCTTTAATTCCTTTGGGGTTGGTCTTGGGGAGCATGTCAGCAGTTTTAGCTAGATCAGCATAATGATAAGAATTGGTGGTTCTAATATCTCTACATTAAGAGATTTATTGAGGTTTGCTTCCAGTCAATTTTTATAAATAATTTATGTCACCTAAACTGTTTAATCTCTGTCATTAGAGTTTAAAGAGTGATCTTTATTTTTACTGGAACAATACATTATATTATTTAGAAGCATTTTGTTATCTGAATTTATGGCAGTCTGTTGAATTTTCCTATTTGGACTTTATGCTGAATTTCCTTGCACTTTCTTCTGTTTTTGCTTTATTAATTTTGATGCTTTTTATTTGGTGAAGATAGTTTTACATTGCTTGTGTTCTTTGGGTTTGTATCTCTTTTTATTGTTTTAAATGTTAATCCCTGAATTTCTGTTTGTCTGGAAGTCACATTGTGATCCAGATTTAATGTTGGTTTGGTTAATGACTTTGTCCTAGTTTTATAAATATTTCAGAACTGATATTTGAGTATAGTCAATTGTTTATTTGATTTTGTGATTTAATCTGTGCTTAATTTCTTCTCCTTGTGGTCATTTGGAAGATTTGTAGTATTATTTTGGTATAATGGGTTATATTATTTATTTAATATATTTAATATTTTTTTGATTTATCAATTTCAAAAATGAAAAATGTGTTCTAGATTTCCTAAGATAATAGTGCTGGCCTGAATTATAATCTATTAATAAATCTTCCTAAGACACATACAGGCCCAAAAGGAGAGAATACAAAATCACCCATAGACCATAATTCCATGTTTCTAGGAGACAGTGACAATCAACTTTTATTTACATGTAAATGAAGAAATACATATCTGAGACTTACAAAGTTGAATACAGGACCCACATTAGACATACAGAGGTGGAAATAAAGATATCATTAATGAGGGTTCATTCTCAGAAGAACACTCTTCTTTGACTAGAAATACTAAAAACAGTTCTGTGACCTAGTTGGCTATTAGTGATTAGCAAGAAAAAAGTTTTGAAAAGTCTGCAAGACCAGAAGTGGCAGTCTTAGAAAGATGTAGTTCATGGAGAAGAAGATATTTCTGAAGGGGGAGATATCCCTTGTAGGCTTAGTCATAGAATAAAGAAGTGAAGGTTGTAGGATCATAATGAAGCAAGATAAAAGAAAAGAAGCAGAAGGTAAGAGACAAAAAAAAAAAAAAAAGCACCATGATTAGGGAAATGGTACTTCATTGTAGCAACAGGAGAGTCTGCCCTTAAGTTGAGAAATTACACCCCCTTTCATTTTCTTTATAGGCTCCCCTGCTATTGCAAGTCTAAAAACATTTTCTTTAGAATTAAAAGACCAAAAAACCCATTAACCATAAATTGTTATAGAAAAATAATGAAAATAAGAATCAAAAACTTTAGCAGAAAGTACACAAACATGTTCATATACACACATGTAATAACAACCCGTGAAGCAAATTTAGTAATGTAACAAGCAAATGTGGACATGAAAGTAAATGTAGATAGAGGAAAATGTAAAATAAGACCTATTAAATTTCAGGAAAAATACTGGATATAAAACAGAACTTCAGAAATAAGAACAAATTATACAGTTTGAATATATCTACTAAGAGAGTTCAATGAAGAACACAAGGGGCTGAATAAAGGGATGCAAGCAAATTAAGCAGGAGAAGAAGTATTTTAAAGGTAGAAATAAAGGGATAGATAAAGGCAAAAAGTATCCAACATAAATATAAATAGGTCTTCTGAAAAATACAAACAACCACTAAGTAAAAAGAACTTATATTTAATATTAAATAAATTTAAGACTTTTCAGAAATCAAAGAAAATACTATAGGGCCTAGGTCTCAATTCGGAAAATGGACCTAGAAAGATCAACACTGAGACATAACCTTTTAAACCGTTAAATTTTGATATTAAAAAAAGTTTCTTTGGGCATCCAGGCAAAACATCAAAGAAACAAAAAAAAAAAAAGAAAAAAAATCAAGTTTGTTATAAAATGACTTAATAACGTACTTAAAAATGTACAACCTCAGAGCAACATTTAAAAAAAAAAACTCAAGGAAAAGAAGTTTGATCCAACAATTTTCTTCTCAGCCAGATTTTATAAAAAAACATCGGGACTATAGAAAAAAACTATTTTCAACATGAAATAAAAACATTTACTTATTCTGTTTGAGAAAAAAGGGAGATAATACCTAGTTGAGAAGGATAGTTTCTAGTAGATTAAATTTCATAAAACCTTAAAAAGACTAATTTCCACAGAATTGTTCCAAAAACTACCTCCCTCACCCACAACGAAGAAAGTTTCAGACAAGACAATTTCTGAATGTAGTTGCACAGACTTTCAAAGATACTTCCAAAGCTGTCTAAACTGTTCCTAATCATAAAATAGAAGAAGAAAAAACCTCCAAATACTTTTCATGAAATAGCATAACACTGATCCTTATACCTGATAGAGATTGTGTAATAAAAGTAAAGTACAACTCAATCTATGTAAAAATTACCATAAAAGTTCCTAAATATTATCAAGAAAATCCAGCAGCGCATTAAAAATAATATAAAATGAGCAACTGGGGCTTATTCCAGCAATGAAAATTGATTCAATATTAGAATAGTCAACACCTTAGTTTATTAGACTAGAGGAAGAATGGACAAAAAATAAAAACATCTCTATAGATACTTAAAAAGCATTGACAAAACTAAACACTAGTTATGATTAAAAAACAATAAATTACAAGTCAGTCAATGAATACTTTTTACTTCTCCATCATATATATGAGAAGATAACATCTTTCTTAATGATGAAAAAATAAAAGCACTCTAGATGAAGCCAGGAGGTAGGCAAGCTCTCCATATCCTCATTTCTTTTTAACATTATATAACCCACTCAAGCAATGTAGAACAATTAGAGGCATAAGAATTAACTTTATTTGCAGTTAAAAACTCAATAGTATCAGTGTAAAAAAAGATATAAGATGATTTAGTAAGGTAGCAGGATAGAAAATTAACATACAAAAATCTATTGTCTTAGTATATACACAGTGATTCACAGTGGGATGTACTTTTGCCTCCCGTCTCGGCAGGACATTTGACAAAGTCTGGAAACATCTTTGATTGTCACAGTGGTAGGAATGGGGTTGAGGGTGCTGTTAGCATTTGGTGAACAGCATCCAGGGAGGCTGCTGCAAAGCATCCTACAATGCACAGAACAGTTCCCGCCTCAACAAAGTATCCAGGCCAAAAAGGCAATAATGCCAAGGCTGAGAAACTTTGATATATACTCATAACAGTTAGATGATATAATGGAAATGAGGCAATATTTACAGTAGTAAATGAAGTATAGAATCTCTAAAAATAACAATTTAAGTGTAAACATTTTTCATGAAAATTTCAAAATGCTTCTAAAAATGAAATAAATTTCATCAAATGGAAAGACATTCAGTGTTCTGGAAGAAGAATGATCCTCATAAAAATTTTAGTTCTTTCTGAATTACTAAGCAAACTTAATGTGACTCCCATAAAAGAAGCAAAAAGATTTTTTTTCTGGAGCTCAACATGTTGACTAAAAAAATAAAAATGGTATATAAAAATAAAAAAAGAGTAACCAGGAAAACTGAATAATCACAAGTATATATAGCATCTCACATATAATAAAAGTGACATTTCAAATCATTGAGGGGAAGGTAATATTCATGTGGGTATAAATAATCCCTGTTGATTATAAATACATAGCCTCACTGGTGAAGTAGCATTTTTGCTACTTGTGTTTTCGCCTTAAATTTGAATCTAAATCTAATAAAACCTCTACAGCTACCAGTTTAGAGGAAAGAAAAGGAATAGGATCAAGTCAAATGAAAAAAGTTAGTTGAATTCAGAACGTGGAAAAAGCTGTGAGAAAATGATCTGCTTTCTTCATGAAATAAAATATATTTAAAAGAGAGAGATAATCCTTATTGATCATATATATATATATATATATATATATATATATATATATATATATACACACATACATACACACACACATATTTGATCTAAAGATGATGAGAGACATATAATGCAGACCTGGACCCAACCTGCAGGTTGACTCCTAGTCCAGCTAAACTCAGTCTAACTCAGCTGACTCCCAACTGATGAGAGAATAAAAAATTGTTGTTTTAAGCCATCGTGTTTCTACCACAGTATTACTGTGCCAATAGCTAAATAAGTGAACGTCATGATAATGAATAAGACATTCAAAAGGTTCATGGATGGTGGTGCTGACAAAAGTATCAAGAGTAGGTGAGGCAAATGCAAAGTTTTCTGAAGACAAACCTCCGTCCTTCCATGATGGAAGGAGTTCAATAAAATGTATGTAGTATCATTGTTACTGGTTTGTTTCCTCAAGGACAAGTAACATTAGAAACTCAGTTTGGGGTTCTGCTGTTAGCGGGTGATCAGCCTTAGTAAATGGAAGTCCATATTGGTGAGCAAACGCCTACCTTACATCACTCCTACCATAGTCCCTTTTTTTCATGAGTCTTATGAGCAAGCACTGAAGAGGGCAAAGAATAGCATCCTTTGCAGTGGTTGTCCTTTGGGAGCATTTGAATAGGAAACACATATCCTTATCCAAGGGCACATTTTGAGTGTCCAATCACATACTCCCTCCCAGATCTCTTTGCACCAATCTTGTTCTATCTGTTTTTGATAATCCAGCCATATCACTAACTGTGTAGATCCATATTTCTGACCAATTCTTCTTCCAGGAAATGAACAAACAAAAGTCCTGCTTGAAGTGCTGTCCATGAGGGGATTTGGTGTCCCCACTGTCTTTCTGGCCTAAGTCAGACTGTAATGTTGCAGTGGTCCATTTCAAGCATGGAAAAAATATGTATATAAAACAAGATTGATTTTTTTTTTAATGTTATCAGCTGGTCATAGAGAACTCTCCATGTGGTTCTAGGTGTAGATTAAGAAGAAAAATACTTGGTGACATTAAATTCTTGGTGACCTTAGAGGAATTTGGCCATGTTGTCAGAGAATGGTCAGCAAACAAGAATATAGACAAAATTGTACATTCAAGTTTTAGGAGAGTGTATCAATCCCTGCTAGGCCTCAAGAAGGTGCTAGACCAGCACTAGAAATTTTTGAAGAAAGTAATTCTGACAGCACAATCACAAATGATTCCATTGAGGAAGAATTTTGGAAGATATTGAAATATAGTCACCTTAAATGCTTGATGGAAAAAAAGCAAGGTTTAAATTATAAACAAATACCCAAAGAACTGGATATGATTTTACAAAGAGCTCTATGTTAAGCTCAGATTGAATTTTTTGTATAAAACCTGAAAATAATATAGTCAAGAATCAGTCGCATCCCAAATAATGAACTGGCATGTATGGGGAAAAAAACTAACAAAGGATAAGTAAGATGATTTTAGTTATGCTCAGAGGAAGAAGAGCTAGAAAGCTGTCAGCTCACTCCTTAAATACTGTTATAATGCTAATGATGGCACTGAGAAAAAAAAAATTCCTACACTCCTGTGTGCTCTCTTTTTTCTTGTTAAAGAAAAGGGTCATACTGGAATAGAAAATTTAGCACTTGCTGTTGGTAAGATGAAATTCAAATCCAAACAAAGAGGGGAAATTGCAACAGAGCAACTATACTACATTATTTTTCATATCCTACACTGTATGAATTAAATTCTGAGGCACTAAAAGACATGACAGTTAAAATGAAGAATCATCACCCCTAAAAATTAGTAGAGAAATGTAGGATAAATTAGATAGTCAAAGGCATTTACAAGTTTTGAGGCCAAATAGAAGGCATATTCAGCAACCAGAGATCTTGATGCCAGTTTTGAATAATTTCCCTGAGTCTATTAATAAAAGAACAGTGTTGGAACACCTATAAAGGAGAGTGGTGATGATGAGGAACTAACATAACCTCATTAAATAAGTCACACTAGGCTAGTTCAATTGTCTTTTTTGATATGGTTATGAGACTATAAGCTCAGAGAAGTGCAGCAGTCAGAGTGAAAATGATTTTCAGCAAGCTGTTTGACAGACACTCACATGATATCCTGTTGTGTAAAGTGGAGAAATATACACAGCAAGACAAACTGGGTGAATGAATGTAACCAAACAGCAACAAAGAAGGCTCAAGTTAAAGTAGTTTTGACATGTTCCATGATTTTCCCCTGATGCTCTTCTGTAATGTAGCTCTATGAATTGAATGCAAACTTTGATAACATCCTCACTAAATTTGTTCAGACATGGAGTTGGAAATAATAATAGATATTCTGGATAACAAATTCAGAATTCAAAAAGATACCTGCAGGCTAGGAAGATGGGTTAAATGAAAAAGTTTACTTAAAAATGGATAGCAATGGACAGACAAAAAAAAACAAAAACAAAAAGAAAAGAAGGAGGAGGACAGAAGAAAGAGAACATAAATGAAGAAGAGATTTTGATGATATAATGATGAAAGATAGCAATTTTAGTTAGAGATGAGATTAGCATAAACTATAATCTAGAAATTCCAATTAAAGCAAACTTTTATTTTAAACAAATTCACCCAAAGATGGCTACCCAATGAATCATGCTTCCCAGTGCTCTTGGGATCCCTTAACTTGAATAGATCTCTCAACTTGAATTTGGTCTGGCCCTACGATTCAAGATAAACTAATAGTGTGTGTCCAGTGCAACACTGAGATGACTTCTCAGGCTAGTCGGAAAAAGCCTTGCAGGTTTGCCTTGGTCTCTTGGAATGCTCACTCTGGATGAAGCAAGCTGCCATATAAGTCTGACAGCCCTGGGATGACTATGCACTGAGGTGTACAAGCTAGCTACTTTGAGAAAGAGATGGCCAACCAGGCCAGGCATCCTACATGTAAGTGGAGAAGCATCCATTTGACTCCAACCTTAGCTACCATCTGACTGCAACCTTATGTGAGACCCAGGAGCAATAACTGTCCAGCTGAGTCTGTCAACTCCCAGAACCATGAAGAATAGTCGTAAACTGTTATATTTATATTCTCAGTTTTAGAGTGGTTTCTACACAGCAAGAGATAACTGGAATGGCCCCAAACTTGATTTGAAGTTAGGCTACATTGATATAGTTATATTCCTGTTTAGAATAAGGATGGCAGGGGTAGGGGTGGGTAGGGGTGGGAGGAGTGTCCCATTCTACTTATTTCAGATCATACAGTACTTCGTTTTGAGGGCTGTGCTTTAAGAATTTTACGCACAAATTGAATTTCATCATAAGAGGGGAAGAGGAAGAGGATGATGAGAGGAGCCATTTTGTGTAAGAAATGCCAAGTTACTAAAGATGTCTCGCTTAGGAAAAGAAAAAACACAGATCTGGGCTTTCCTGGTGGCGCAGTGGCTAAGAATCCACCTGCCAATGCAGGGGACACGGGTTCGATCCCTGGTCAGGGAAGATCCCACGTGCCACGGAGCAACAAATCTCGTGCGCCACAACTACTGAGCCTGCGCTCTAGATCCCACGAGCCACAACTACTGAAACCCATGCCTAGAGCCTGTGCTCTGCAAAAAGAGAAGCCACCACAATGAGAAGCCTGCGCACCGCAACGAACAGTAGCCCCCGCTCTCTGCAACTAGAGAAAGTCCGCACCCAGCAACGAAGACCCAATGCAGCCAAAAATAAATAAATAAAATAAATAAATTTATATAAAAAAAGAATAAACACAGATAAGGTGAAAGCATATCTCCTGCTTCACCTAGCAGAGTTTCAGTTTATGCCTGTTGCCTCAATGTTTCTCCCATTTAGCATTGAACCAATTCTTAATTACATTAAAATAAACTAGGATAGGTTTATTTGTCCCACTTTGTACTTACAGTTCCTATTATGGTCTCATCTGATAGTGTGTGACACCTTTGTATTAGATGGAATTCTTGCTCTGACATGTAGTTTAATTTGAAAAATTATCAGCTAACACTTGAATCTTCTCTCAACGTTTTCAAGATACCACATAACCAGTATTTCCCCATCAAAAAACAGAGTGTTTGGCGCCAACTGACAAAACTAAGTAGCCTCAGACACAGGTACAAAGGACAGCTACAAAAGGACAATATTTGGACTCAGACTGTAATCAGAGAAGTATTCAGTGTGCACTGACCCTGCCAGAAGTGGAGCTAAGGACTGAGAGATCAATTTAGTCCCTAGGTTATAGTCCACAGAGTCAGTAACAAATAAAAAGAAATGATAGTTACAGCTACCTGAGGTATATATGAGATATAGAAGCTGAGCAACACTGTTGAGGGTATGATGTATTTGAATGTCCTTGATAATGTATTTCCATCGCTTATTTTATGGTGTAAATACATAACTATTTTATCTTTGGTAACAACTTTTTATTCTGAAATAAATATACTTGGTATCAATACTTTATTAAAAAGTATTTGTTAAATAATAAATTAAGAAATCCATCTCTGTTTCTCAAGAAAGTTGACAATGAATGTGTCTTGTACAGCTTATCAAAATTTGGTGTTCATCATGGAGGACTTTGAACTATCACTTACGACATGTAAGCCAGAAAACGAAAATTTGTTTAAGGAGTATCGACCTCTACTTCATAATTTAAAAGTCATTGTCAGCAGACTATGCACTAATATTATGGTTTAATTGGTACAGCAACAGATGCTACATTTAGATATCACGCTATAAAGAATGATTTTTCATTTAGATCAAGTGACTAGTCTTCCAAGTTAATCTTGCACTTTTTTTATTCTACAACTTTTTGTGCGTATAAGAAAAATGAAGAAAAAGTTAATATGTTGGCTGTGTTAGAATAAGTTCAAACAGTTCATTGATACCAGTTTATATCAGTGACATCAGATTCTTCAAAACTAGTTTCAGTAATGGCTTGATTTTCATCATCCAGTTCTTGTAATCAAAGATCTTAGAAGTTAATTCTGTCAAAGATAAAATACCTGACATCATTGTGAATGCTATTGTAAATTCAATTAAAATGTTGAATATTGAAGGTAAAATTATTTTTTCATAGAAATAATAAAATTAGAAACTTGAAAGAACCATTATGTATGCCTACAACTATATTCTTACAAAAACAAAAGCAAAACTTTGAGACAGAAATGTATATGAAACTAGTTTAGTGTTCGTGTATTTCCTGATCATATCAGGATATTCTACAATATTCTTTAAATTAAAATAGAAGTTGTACTTTCAGCTCCAACATATAAAGAGCTTAGCAGTTGTCACTTCCATACTTAGAAGAAAATAATTAAACAAAATATAAATCAGCTTTACTTGGACTAATCAGAGAACTGAGGTCACAGGACAAACTGGCTCATCAAAATCTGGAGAGACTGGTAAGTAAAGAAAGTTGGAGGAGGGGTTTGCTTACCCGGATTAGAAGATGCTGGAGCTATAAACTGGTAAGAATGCTTAAATGATGATTTTGATGAATTTCTGAAGGATAATTGTGAACTAGCATGAGAGTGAAAAATTCCTGAGGGCTGCAGTCTTAGAAGTGTCCCCACACTTCTGTGATTTATATCTTCAGTAACTGCACCAGATTCTCATAGTGAGGAGTCACGAAAATCCCTTCATGTCTCTGCCAAAGAGATAGGAGAGTAACAATAATGACGTAAGCCCACAGTGTTCTCCACAACAAAGGGCTGCTCTAAAAGGAAAAGACTACCTGTTTCCCCTGCAGGAAGTACTGGTACCAGACTGCAGCCCCTATCAAGCCTCCTATCTCACCTAAAGGGAGGGAAATAGGAAACCATAGTGAAGGTCACATCTCAGGGACACACACCTACTAAATGACTGAGATTGAATCATAGCATTCTAGAACACTTTCCATCTCAAACACCTTACAACCACATTAATAAGACTACAGTATAATGATGGATTATAGCTGAAAGAGCTATAAAGCACAGAATCTGTCTAAGAAGAATTGTCAGGAAGTCAAAAGTCAAGAAGGGGAGACAAAAACAAGGAAAGTAGAGAAAGTTGCCTATAACACCTACAGCTATAGCACACATTAAAACACCCCAGATCCTAGTTAGATTAACACTAAAAGTTGATTTACATCAGTCCCTATTGTCCCTAAACAACACATTCATATATCAAGAAAAACTAATAAACCATGCTAAAAGGAAAGACAAAACACAATCTGAAGAAACAAAGTAAGCATTAGTTCAAAAACTCAGATATGAATCAGAATTAGGAATTTTCAGAGAGTGAATTTAGAATAACTATAATTAATACGTTGAGGGCTCTAATGGAAAAAGTAGACAACATGCAAGAACAAATTGATAATATAAGCAAAGAGATGGAAACGCTAAGAAACAATCAAAAGGAAATGTTAGAAATTTAAAACTCTAAGAGAAATGAAGAATACCTTTGATTAGCTCCCAGTAGATTGGACACAGATGAAAAAAGAATCAGTAAGCTTGAAGATATGTCAAAAAAAACTTCCCAAACTGTAATACAAAGAGGAAACAGGAAAAAAAGGAAACAGAAGAGAACATCCACGAACTCTGGGACAATTTCAAAAGGTTCAACACATGTACAATTTGGATTCCAGAAGGAGAAGTAAGAAAGAAACATAAGAAGAAATATTTAATGTAATAATGGCAGAGAAATTTCAAAAATATATAATTATTGTCTGAAACCACGCAAGCAAGAGGAGATTGGAGTGAAATGTTTAAAGTGTTGAGAGAAAACAACAATAACACCAAACTTGAATTCTATATCCAGCAAAATAACTATTCAAAAGTGAAGTAGAGTATTATAGATAATAAAAACTTAGAGAATTCATCACCAGCAGACCTTCCCTGCAAGGATTTTTGAATTTTATTTTATGAAGTTATTTATTTATTTTTAAAATTGAAGTATAGTTGATTTACAATGTGTTAGTTTCTGGTGTACAGCACAGTGATTCAGTTTTGTATATGTGTGTGTATATATATATATTTATATATACACACACCACATATTCTTCATCAGTTCATCTGTTGATGAACATTTAGGTTGCTTCCATGTCTTGGCTATTGTAAATAGTGCCGCTGTGAACATTGGGGTGCATGTGTCTTTTCGAACTAGTGTTTTCTCCGGATATATACCCAGGGGTGGGATTGCAGGATCATATGGTTACTCTCTTTTTAGTTCTTTAAGGAACCTCCATACTGTTCTCCATATTGGTTGTACCAATTTACATTCCCACCAACAGGGTAGGAAGGTTCCTTTTTCTCCACACCCTCTCCAGCATTCGTTATTTGTGGACTTTTTGATGATGGCCATTCTGACTGGTGTGAGGTAATATCTCATTGTAGTTTTGATTTGCATTTCTCTGATGATTAGCGATGTTGAGCATCTTTTCATGTGCTTTTTGGCCATCTGTAGGTCTTCTTTGGAGAAATGTCTATTTAGGTCTTCTGCCCATTGTTCGATTGGGTTCTTTGTTTCTTTTTTGTTGAGGTGTATGAGCTGTTTGTATATTTTGGAAATTAAGGCCTTATTGGTTGCATTGTTTGCAAATATTTTCCCCTAGTCCATAGGTTGTCTTTTCATTTTGTTTATGGTTTCCTTTGCTGTGCAAAAGCTTGTGAGTTTGATGAGGTCCCATTTGTTTATATTTGCTTTTATTTCTATTGCCCTGGGAGATTGACCTAAGAAAGCATTGCTACGATTTATGTTGGAGAATATTTTGCCTATGTTCTCTAGGAGTTTTATGGTGTCATGTCTTATATTTGTCTTTAAGCCATTTTGAGTTTATTTTTGTGTATGGTGTGAGAGTGTGTTCTGACTTCCTTGATTTACATAAGAATTTTTAAAAAATGTTTTTTAGGGAGAAGGAAAATTATATCGATCAAAAACTCAGATCTACATGGAAAAGGGAAAAGCATTCAAGAAGGAATAAATGAAGGTAAGATAATTTAGAATTGTTTTCTTATTTTTAATAGCTCAAAATATAACTTTAAACTAATAACAGTAATAATGTATTAGGCAATTATAGCATATGAATAAGGTAAATGAATGACAGCAATATTATGATAGTCAGAGGTACAATTTGAAGTACTGTCTTAAAGCACTTTCACTATACATGAAACGGGATATTGTCATTTGAAAGTGGACTTAGATTAGTTATAAATGAAAATTGCACACTCTAGAGCAACCAGTAGGCTTTTTTAAGTTAGGAATAAAATCAAAGATAAAATGGAATCATACAAAATGCTCAATTAAAACCAGAGAAAACAGAATATGAGTAGGGTGTGGGGAGAAGAACAGTACAAAAAATAGAAAACAGGCACAGAATTCATAAATGTTGTGATGGCCAATTTTTGTGTCAAGTTTAATGGGTCACAGGATACCAAGATATTTGGTCAAACATTATTCTTGGTGTATCTATGAGGGTGTTTCTGGATGAGATTAACATTTGACTCTGTTGCCTGAATGAAGCAGATTGTCCTCATTGATGTGGGTTGGCTTCATCCAATCAGTTGAAGACCTGAATAGAACAAAAAGGGTGACCCTCACTTGAGTAAGGGGAGAGTTTTTCCTGCCTTTGCTCTCAAAGTGAAGCATCAGCTCCTCCTGGGTTTCAGGACGGCTGGTCTTCAGACTAGAACTACACCATAGGCTCTCCTGGATCTCCAGCTTGCTGACTCACCCTTCAGACATAGGGACTTGTCAGCCTCCATAATTCCTTAAACCAATTCCTTATCTTATCTTTCTCTCTCCCTCTCTCTCTCTCTCTCTCCTAGAGGTTTTGGTTCTCTGGAGAACCCTGACCCATACAAATATTAATGAAACTCTATTAAATTTGCTTTAAATATGAATTGTCTAAATACACCCATTAAAAGACACAGATTGTCAGAATATATATTTTTAAATCTATATTAATTTCAGACAAAATGGACTTAAGAACAAGGAAAGTTAACAGTGATAAAGGGAGGCATTAAATAATGATAAAGTAGTCAATTCTTTAAGAAGATATAACAGTCCTCAATGTGCATGTCCCTAACAAGAGATCAAAGGCAAAGCAAAAGCTGACAGAACTGAAAGGAGAAACAGACAAATCTAGTGCTACAGTTGAAAACTTTAACACTTCTATTTCAGTAATTGATAGACCAAGCAGGTAGAAAATCAGTAAGGATATAGTTGACATGAACAGAACAATAAATCAATCTGATTTAACAGACATTTATAGACTATACCCTCCAACCACAAAATACACATGTTTCTCAGTCTCACATGAAACATACACCAAGAAAGACCAAAGTCTGTCCCATAAAATAAACCTTAGCAAATTCAAAAGAATATAAATCATACAAAGTATATTCTCAGACCACAATAGAATTAACCTAAAAATCAATAACAGGAACATAGCTGGAGAATTCCAAAGATTTGGAGATTAAACAACATAATTCTAAATAACAAAACAGTCAAAAAGAGTCAAGAGAAATTTTAAGAATATTTTGATCTAAATAGAAATTACAACTAACATCAAAATTTGTGGTGTGCAGTAAAAGCAGTGCTTTAAGGGAAATATGTGATTTTAAATTAATGTGTTAGAAAATATCAAAAATCAATATCCTAAGCTTTCACCTTTAGGAAACTAGAGAAAGAAGAACAATGTAAGCCTACACAAAACAGAGAAAAAAATAAAAAATAGAGCAAAAAATCAATGAAATTGAAAACAGGAAAATGAACAAAATAGAAATAAATGGAACTTAAAGGCTTTTTTTGAGAAGATTAATATGGTTGATAAATTTCAATCTAGGATAAGCAAGAAAACAGAAGACACAAGATGCCAATATCAGAAATAAAAGAGGGGCTATCAAAAATGATTTCATGGATATGTATATTTAAAAGGATATAAATATATATTTATATTTAAAAGGATAATAAAGGTATACTTTGAACAACTCTGTGCCTCCGAATTTGATAATGTAAGTGAAATGGACCAATTCCTTAAAAGATACAAACTACTCAAATTTCTACATAGAGAAATAAATAATCTGAATAGCTTATATGTGTTAAAGAAATTGAATCAATAACTAATAACTTTCCAAAAGTAAAATTACCAGGTCCAGATAATTTTATTGGTGAATTTTAGAAAACATTTCATAAAGATGTGATACCTATTCTCCACAATATCTTCCAGAAATAGAATCAGAAGGAATAATTCTTAATTCATTATATAAGGCCATCATTATCTTAATGCCAAAACCAGGTAAAGAAATTACAAGAAAGGAAAACTATGGACCAATATCTCTACTGGACACTGATACAAAAATTTGGACAAAATATTAGCAAATGGAATCTAACAATATATAAAAAGATATATACAATGATCAAGTGGGACTTATTCTGAATACACTGATTACTGGTTAGTAATTAAGGCTGATTTAGTATTTGAAAATTAGCTGATGTAATTCATCACACCAAAAAGCTAAAGAAGAAAATTTACATAATCATATTGATACTGAAAAATTGTTGAACAAAATTCAAGACATACTCATAATAAAAAAATCTCAGCAAACTAGGAATAGAGAACTTCCTCAATTTGGTAAAGAGCACCTACACGTAACTTATAGCTAGCACAGTGTTTAATGCTGAGTAACTGATTGCTTATCTCTTAAGACTGAGAATAAGTCAAGAATGTCTTCTCTCACCACCCCTACTCAATATCATACTGGAAGTTATTACTAATATTAATACAATAAGATGACAAAGAGAACAAACAGCATATGGGTTGAAAAGAAAGAAAGAAAACCATCTCTGCTCACCAATGACATCATTATCTAAGTAGAAAATCCCAAAGAACCTGGAACTAATATGCAAAGCTAGCAAGTTTGTAGGATAAAAGGTGATATACAAAAATCAATTATTTTCTTATGTATCAGCAATGTATAATTAGAATGTGAAAATTAAAAAAGAATTAGCACCCAATAAAATGAAATTGTTAGGTATAAATTTATCAAAACACGTACAGAGACCATATGTGGAGAACTGTAAAACTCTAATGAAAGACATCAAAGATGATCTAAATAAATGGACATCATATATTGAAAGATGCAACATTGTTAATATGTCCATTCTTCACAACTTAATCTATAGATTCCTTGCATCCCAATCAGTATCCCAGGAGGCATTTTTTAGATAGTGCCAAAGAGATTCTAAAGTTTATATGAACAGGTAAGCAACATACAATACCCTAAACAATAGTAAAGAAGAACAAGTTTGGAGGGCACACACCACCTATTTTCACGACTTCTTATAAAGCTGTAGTAATCAAGGCAGCAAGGTATTGGCAAAAGAATAGACATAGATCAGAATAACAAAGTAGAGAGCCCAGAAATAGATATCCACAAGTACCGTCAAATGATCTTTGACAAAGGAGCAAAGGCAAGTCAGTGGAGAAAGGATGGTATTTTCAACAAATGGTGCTAGAATAATTGGACATCCATATGCATATATATATATATAATATATATTATATTAACTTAAAATGGATCATAGACCTAAATGTAAAATTCAAAACTACAAAACCTCTTAAACAAAGTACATAAGAAAAACTAAGTGGACTTGGATTTGGTGATGAGCTTGCTTCCAGAAACACACAACCCCAGACCAATCATGAGAAGAAACATTAGACAAATCCCAATTGAAAGATATTCTACAAAATACCTGACCAGTACTCCACAAACCTGTCAAGGTCATCCAAAACAAGGAAAGTTCGAGAAAATGTAACAGCCAAGAGAAGCCTAAGAAAGCATGAAAACTAAATTTGATGTGGCATCCTGAGTAGGATCCTAAACAGACAAAAAGACATCAAGGAAAAACTAAGGAAATCTGAAGAATATATGAGTTTCAGTTAATCATAATATATCAATATTTACACTAATCCTAACAAATATACTATAGTAATGTGAGATGTTAGTAATAGATGAAACTAGATAAGGCATATATGTGACCTTTTTGTACTATCTTCACAATTTTTCTTTAAATTGAAAATTCCTAAAAGTACAGATAATTTTTAAAACTATAAAAATATTAAAACTATAAATGCATAGAAGTTTTAGTCATGAAATTTATAAATATTTCTATTTTTAGACATATCAGTGGACTACAATGTTTATAACAATACTGATGTGGAAAACACAAAATAATTTGAAAGCAATTAGATTGTTTTCTCTTTGTTACCCATCATTAATCAGATTTTTTAAAAAAATTAAACTTGGTTGTTGACTACGTCCTGGGTCAACCTAAAGGTCCTACATTGTGAGTTCTTGAAATTTTGCTTATATGTGTTTTTTTCAAAAACAGTTGGGAATTTTTAATCACGGTAGTCAAAGTATATAGCCCCAGAACGTTGGGTCTTAATATTTCTTAGAATTGTAATTATTTTGAAAATAAACCTTGAAATCAAAAAGACGTTAAAAGTATCTCTACAAAACCAATATATCAACTAAATAAATTAAAGAATGAGAATTAATGGATTTGTTTATTTGTATTTGGAAGACACTTTTTTTGATAGGTTAAATTTATTCTTTCTATCAGACTGGAATGAAATTGAGAAGATTTATAATTTTACCCTATTTAGTTTTGGGAAAATATTCAGAATTCTAAATAGATACACTGTCTTTGACGAGTTTTGTCTTACAAAAGTATTTGTTGAAATACTCATTTTAAATTAAGGCAAAAGAAACTATGAAAAAAAATATAAATTATTGCATGTTTTAGATCCTGGAATGGATAATAATTTATATGGCCACCTTTCTCATGAGGGTCATAAGGATTAACTTTAGGTAAGTTACACAATGTGAAGTGTTTAGACTTTACTGTATGTGACCAAAAGGTGAGAAAAATGGCTAATATTGCTTTAAAATAGTAAGATATGCCTCAGGAAGAAACATATTTCATTTAAGGTCTTTCTTGAAAATAATATTACAATTACTGTAGAATGGTTAGAAAATAAATATCTTTAAGATTGTCTCTAAATCTAAGTAGGAGCTTAAATAAATTTGTGAAAACAATGATTCTGAATAGGTTGAAACGTGGTTCTAAGTGGATGTGTGTATTGGGTGTGGGGAACTGGACTCATTATTCTTTCCTTATGAATAAGGCTTTATTTTTAGTACTGTAACTGGCTGTGTAACAGTCGGAAGGATTTATGATGAGGTCACTAAAATTCTGAATTCTAGTGGTGTTCATAGCAATAAAGTTGGCCACGATTACAGCTACATATGCTTACAAAATAAACAGGCCACATAAATCTCTGCAAGAAAGCTCCTATTATAAGTGAAGTGTGAGAATTACAATAACTATTATGAACAATGGGGAAATTTTCTGTTACTGTCTATATAAAACTTTCAAAATTACTGTTGTATTAATTGAACTATTTAGGCAAAATTAACTGAACTATTTATGAGAAAAAGCCCCTTAACATTTGCTGGTTTTTAAGTAAGTTAAACATTTCTGAATGAGTTAAATTCAATTAAAATTACTCACTTTTTTTTCTTGCACATTCCTTAGATCTATTCTTCTTTGAGAGATCTTGTGAAGATAAATTCTTCTCATTTGAAAACTAGCCGCAACTGTCTTGGTCACTAAGTGGATAGAATCTGGGGGCACAAAATATGTTTGACTGGAGTAGGAAAAGAGGGAAGGATTAACGGAGGACTTGTCTTCTGTTACCATTAATTTACTCCATCTTTACTTACAGAAACAAATTTTAAAAGGAACAAATGACAACTAGAAAGGATAGAATACATAAAAAGACTGAGAAATTTCACAGTAGTTTTCTGGGTTGATGGTGAAAGTTATTAAAAAAAATAAGCTAACTGAATATTGAAAATTTCATAGAATTTTCAAATCTGATTAGAATAATAATTGAATAGATCTTTTCTTTAATAATTGAAGTAGAAAATGATAGAGGAAAATATAGGTTAGAAGAAAAAATGAGAGAAAAAATGAAGAAAAATATAGGATTGGTGTATAAAATATGGCAAAATTTTATTTAGTATATAGAAATACTCTAGTAATCCCATATTAAGAAAGAACAAAACAAAAGGTTAAATCAGAGTTCTTTGGAAAGTAGGTCTCGGGGCAAGCATAGCAGAGAAAATAAAGGAGCAGAACAACTCATAATTGTTGGTTAATGCAGATCATACACAAATAAGATAATAACAAAATACTGTATACATTTTCTGGGAATTTTATAAAATTTAATAAAGAGTGCAGGGCTTCCCTGGTGGCGCAGTGGTTAAGAATCTGCCTGCCAATGCAGGAGACACAGGTTCGAGCCCTGGTCTGGGAAGATCCCACGTGCCGTGGAGCAACTAAGCCTGTGCACCACAACTACGGAGCCTGCGCTCTAGAGCCCGCGAGCCACAACTACTGAAGCCCGTGTGCTTAGAGCCCACACTCCCAACAAGAGAAGCCACCACAATGAGAAGCCCGTGCACTGCAATGAAGAGTAGCTTCCGCTCGCTGCAACCAGAGAAAAGCCTGCACACAGCAACGAAGACCCAACACAGCCAAAAATTAAATAAATAAAATAAAATAAATTTATCAAAATGAATAAATAGTGCAAATTATTTAAAGAATAATGACATCTCTTTTTAAAACTTGAATTTCCTTTCATACAATAAAACCATTTGGGAATTTCATTCAGTGGTAGCATTTTTGAGTGTGTGTTTCAAATTATGCTTTGAAAAATTTGCTTAAGTAATTTTTATTTAAGTAAAAACAATTAGGTGTTCACTTTCCATCAGGAAAAGCCAATTGATTTATAAGGTACAATAACTAGAGATGCAGAGGTGCACATAAAAAAGGACTATGTAAGTAGACCATATAAGATGCTAAACTTGCCCTTTTTTTAAAAAAAATTATTTTATTTATTTATTTATTTTTGTCTGTGTTGGGTCTTGCTGCACGTGGGCTTTCTCTAGTTGTGGTTAGTGGGGGCTACTCTTTGTTGCGGTGTGTGGCTTCTCATTGCAGTGGCTTCTCTTGTTGCAGAGCACGGGCTTTTTGTGCACAGGCTTCAGTAGTTGTGGCACATGGGCTCAGTAGTTGTGGCACGTGGGCTCAGTAGTTGTGGCGCATGGGCTTAGTTGCTCCATGGCATGTGGGATCTTCCCAGACTAGGGATCAATCCCGTGACCCCTGCATTGGCAGGCAAGTTCTTAACCACTGCACCACCAGGGAAGCCCCTAAACTTGCTCTTATACACATCTCTTTCTAATCCAAAATATGTTTAAAAAAGATAATTGTAAAACGCTTTATGTAAAAATATTTTTTCTGTTTAATTTCTTAAAATTTCTTTTTGTTTTTTTTTTACTTTAAAAAACTTCACACAGTGGGTATTTTAGTGTTCATGTTGTCATAACATAAATGAGGAGTAGATATTTCCTTTAGCTACCAATTAAAAGCACTATGAAATACAGTTTTCAAATCCACAAGTCTTTTGCACAGAGTAGCCAAAAAGAACGCACCTGTGTACCTGGAAGCACTCCTGTAACCTGCTTACTACCTTCCCACTGTTTGGCCTCTGAATCCTCATTACCCATTATTGCTCAGCCATGGAAATTGGAATTGGTGTGATTGGCTCCTTCTCTAGGGGAACTCTCTCTGCTGTCCTAAATATCTAAGTTCCTTATATTTAACTTTCTACTGATGCTCAAAGATGAATGCTGGCCCACTGACAGCATTGTACTGTCATTATTTTATGGAAGTAGTGGATGCAAAGAAATGATAATGGAATATTATAAAGGTTTTGGTTTTTTTTCATTTGCAGCTATTGAATAGTGTCTAATTATAGAAAACAAATGTGAACCATCATTTTAAAACTTTTTGTGATTGGCAATATTGAAGATAAGTAACATTGCTTATGTTCTCAAAGCAAGTAAACTCTACAATTATGAAAACTATTTTTCTCTAGTGTTTTAATTTGTGTTTTCTAGTTAAATAAGTGTTTTCTCTAGTGTTAAAACTATTTTCTCTAGATTGTTAAAGATTAGTTTTCTCTAGTTTCTGAGGCTATAAGGAAGACGGGCATAGGAATTTTATGCCTGACTTCCTCATATCCTCAGAAACCAGAAGTTTGTTATTTTCTTTTCTTTCCTTTTTTCTCTTGTTCACCCAAAGGCTTTGGTGATTGGCTCCAATTCAATCCCAGGATACCACACTGCAGTTCTTTCAGAAGGAGAATCTAACACTAATCTGTCTGCACTGTCTGTTTTGAAAGCACATTGAAAATCAGGTCACCTGTAATAGAATTATACCACAGATCTGTGGAAAAGAATATATAAAAGTAAGGGAAGGACCAGATGAACAAAGTAAAAACCAGTGGTGGGAGCAAGAGGGGTTTTTAGGAATACAAAAGAAATAGTGAGTCTTTTGCCTTTAAAACTAGGACTTAATTGTGCAAGAGGTAGAAAAGAATCAAACCAACACTTTAATTTCTCTTGTATAATTTTTAAAAATTAACTTTTTATTTTAGAAAAGTTTTAGACTTAGAGAATTTTTGCAAAGATAGTCCTATATATTCCATATCTTGTTTCCCTTGTTAACATTTACATTCGTATGGTACACTGGTCACAATCAATGAATAGTGATGCATTATAATTAACTAAGTCCATAATTTCTACAGATTTCCTATTTTCCCTTCCTGTCCTTTTTTGGTTCCATGATCCCATCCAGGATATCTCATTACATTTAGTTGTCATGTGTCCTTAGGCTTATCTTGGCTGTGACATTTATTCAGACTTTCCTTGCTTTTGCTGACCTTGACAGTTTTGAATAATACTAGTGAGGTATTTAGTAGAATGCCCCTCAACTGGGATCTGTCTGATGTTTTCTCATAATTAGATTGGAAGGAAGACCACTAAGGTAAAGTGCTATTCTTATCACATCATGTCAGTCATGCAATATATAAAAGTTATCACTGTTGATTTTAACCTTGATCACATAGCTTGACATAGTGTTTGTTAGCTTCTGTACTGTAAAGTAACTATTTTTATTTTCCCTTTTCATGCTCTACTCTTTGGAAGAAAGTCACTATGTGCAGCCTTTACTCGAGGAGGGCGATTTAAGGTTCATCACCTTAAGAAAGGAATATCTACATAAATTAGAATCTTCTAAACATGGAGTTTTTTGTTCTCCCCATTGATTTCTTTATTCAATCATTTATTCATATTTGTATATACTTGTGGGTTTATTTGGTGGGGGAGGAGCATTTTCTTAATTTTTGAAACTAGACGTTTTTCCAGGCTCGTCATATATGGTTCCTGCCCTAGTCTCCAAGTCAGTCACTTCTTCAAGGAGCACTGGTTTCTTTTCCATAGAATGATATTAGAAACCAACATTTGGGCACTGGGTATGCTTGTTACTTCTGGGGAGTGCTCTAGGCCCTCTCAAGGGGATATATG
Organism: Balaenoptera acutorostrata; assembly: GCF_949987535.1. Taxonomy (NCBI): domain Eukaryota; kingdom Metazoa; phylum Chordata; class Mammalia; order Artiodactyla; family Balaenopteridae; genus Balaenoptera; species Balaenoptera acutorostrata. Next base: position 28,248,102 of record NC_080065.1, on the reverse strand, counting down.
TATGTACAGTAACCCATTTATGCACACATTTCTATACATATTTCTACATGTTGCCATTTGTTTTTGGTATTTACCTGCTTGATGCTTTGAACTTCTTGCATCTGTGATTTGGTGTCTGCCATTAATTATTGAAAGTTCCCTGCCATTATTAATTTAAATACTTATTCTGCTGTGTTTTCCCTTTCTTCTCCTTCTTGGATGTTGCATATTTTCTTCTGTTTACTTTTTCCATTCTTTTTTTTTTCCTCTTTGTATTTCACTATGTGAAATTTCTATTGACATGTCTTCAAGATCACTGACTCTTTCCTTGGCCTTGTGCAACCTAATGGTGAGTTGATCAAAGCCATTCTTCATTTCTGATATAGTGTTTCTGATATGAAGCATTTCCTTTTGATCGTTTCTTAGATCACCTTCACTGTCCTTCTTAACTTCTCTCTAGAAAGAGTCTGTGCCTTGCAACTCTTTCATCTATTATCCACTTTTATTATATTGCAACCCTGTTGATGTTATGGTAAGGTATGGTGGAGAGCAAGTTTTCTATAATTTTCCAAGTAAATCGCAGTTTTATAGTGGTCCTGCATTTCTTTTTGATTACTTTCACCAGTGTTTCTTCCTTCCCCCTACTCTTTTGATGGGATATAAAAATTTGAGGAGGCTGGCATAGGTGGAATGCCCTTCCCTCATGGCACTGGGACAAGTCAGTGGTAAAGCCTTTCCCCCTTTTAATGGAGGAGGCTCTGGCTTCATTTCCCAGGGATTGCTCTTCATTTGCTCCTATCACAGAAGCAAGGGATTCTTTCTTGTATCTTCCCCTTGAAAACTTGATGTGTTTCCTTGGCATTACCACAAAAGTGTGAGGACTCCTCAAAGACTGCAGCCATGAGTGTTTCTCACTTACACACTAGTCTCTACTTAGTCTTCAGAAGTTTGTCAAAATTACCATTTAAATGTTTCTACCAGTCTATGGCTCTAGTAGCTTCTGCTCCAGATAAGCAGATTTTGGCTATGATTTTCTGGATTTACCTGTCTCACCAGATTCCAGAGTGGCAATTTGCTCTGAAAAGCCATTTCTCTGTTATGTCCAAGAAAAAAACATTGGTTTTCAGTTTGTTAGGTTTTTTTTTTTTTATGTTGTAATAATGAGAGTGAAAACTTCTAAGTTCTTTACGTGTTGGCAGCAAAACCAGCAGTTCAAATTAGCTTAAAATTTGTTGTTGTATTCTTGTTTCTCTATCAGATTGCTCAGTTGATAGTTGCCTCTAGTGGAAATTTCCCCTTCCTTCCACTTATGCTTTGCCTTAATGTTCCTTCTCAAATTTCTTACGTGGCTTCTTGACTTTTTTTCTGAAAATTACTTTTATATTACTTTAATTTTTGTCATTTGCACTCCCTTCTTTCTGTTTCAGGCCTCTTGTTTTGCAGTTGTAAATGCCAGAATAGCATTATGACAATTTCTTAATTCACTTGTCCCTTTGTTCAGCCTACCATACCTGGACACTGATTTAAACTAGGGAATGTTGACTCAGGTCTTTGAGAAAAATTGATTCTGTTGGTTGTTTCTAGGCTCTTTTTGGCTGAACTTCTTGACAAATGCTAATTCTGGGTCTTATGTATATTTTCTTATTTAATGCTTGTTTCTTTTCATTCCTTATCACTATGTTTCCATGTATATAAATCACAAAAGTGGAAAAATTACTAACACAAATTCATTCTTGAAAACTTCTTTGATACTTTAGCTTAGCATTTTCAAAATTAATGCTTATAAAAAACAAAAAATGTTAAAGGCATAGGGGTCCAATCTTTGGTTTCTTTGGGGCAATTTTCATGTATTTATATTCTACCCCATCAATTAAAAAAGGACCCAGAGATTAACTAGAAAACCTATGTGCTCTTGTAAGATTCATGTAAATATTAAATTATTAAATATTAAATTACTGAAAGAAATCATGATATAAAACTGAATTATTGCATAACTTTGAATGAAAGTTACATTCAATGGAGCTGAAATCTTTAAATACTGAAAGAAGTTTCCAGGCTTGCCATTTCTTGTTTCATATTTTGTGTGGTGCCTCTGTATCCCATTAGTAAGCTTGTAAGTAACATGTGTGTGTCTTTAGTGTAACACTTGTCCACCATTGTTGTAAAGATTGCAGTGAACTGTGGAGGACTGAGAGGGACGACACTAGCCTATACTGTTTCTGAAAGTAACATATAGGTATGATATGAGTTAGTCTTATTTAGTTCGGTAAGGATCCTGACTAAATATCAAATATGGATCAACATCATTGTATAGTTTAATTCAGGTTTTTAAAAGGAGTTAAATATATAAATATAGGCCTAATATTTGAGGTTACTAGTACCTTAAAACCAAATAAAAATGTCAAAATATATTGATATCTTAATAAAAAGTCAATCCATTTGCAAACTAAAGCAGTAGAAAATATACTGTGGGCATCCCTTTCTACTGTGTGTACAACTTATAAGACGGTTACTCATAAAGTACAGGGGATTAATCATAGACAAATCACCTGATACATTGTTCTAGGTAATTACTCTTAAAATCTACAAAAAGCCCTCAAAATCCAAAGAATTTAATTGCAGATATGGTTTTGAAAATGGAAACACTTATAAAGAAGCATATTTTAAGATTTGATGTACTTTTATTCTGCTAATTGACACACAATTATCTCAGCTGGTATATTTCACTAACTTAGTGAAATAACTATATATATATACATACAGATATATATATATATATCTGTATGTGTATATATAAAACAAAAAATCCTTATAAATTGTGCCTACATAATAAGAAGAAATAAGGTAGAGAAAATATTTTCTAAGTCTATATGTTTTAAATATATTATGTCTGATATAGCAAAAACAATGTTAGTGTTTAACACCTGGGATAAGATTTTCTTAAAGATATAATAATATTTTAATATCATACAGATATGAACATAAAAAAGAATGTGTTGTGAAGAAAAATTAAAAGTTTAGAAGTTAAATATTAAAAAACATAATAGATGCTGGGTAAGCTTAATATAATTTTCAGTGAAATGCATTAATTCTAGGATAGAAGAAATCATTGTTAGCTAAATCAATAAAACAGAAACCTTTGTGGAATGAATGGAAGCATAACTTCTTTATTTAGAATTTTTTAAAATTGCATTTATTTTATTGATATATAATTGACATATAAAGCATAACTTCTTTAAAAAGAAAAACTCAGACAACTGATAGACTAGGTTTCAGGTCTTGGTGCTAGATAATGTACATGCTTATGAGAAGTATTATTTTTAATGGAGGATTTTGCTTAAGAGAAGTATTGTTTTCAGTGGAGAATTTTCCTTTAATTATTTTTCATATGTGTTTATTGAATTATAAAAGTCATCAAATTACCTATTCAAAATATAACTGGCCTAAATCAATCATAACAGTAGGGGAGAAAAAGACAATAAACAGGAATTAACTCACTTTAAGACTTAATTGAGCTGACTCCAGGGGTTAGATATACATCTCTACATGAAACACATTAATATTAGATTGTGATAGTGTTGGCTGGGATAAAAGTCTTGGGTCTGATGTTGACTTTTGAAAGAAAAACCTTTGTTTACCTAAATTATAGACATAATTAGTAACAAAATATTTTGAGCCAACTCAGGAAAATTTACAGTAATAAAATAAAGTTTTCTGGTGCTTAAAATGTTTTCCCCTTAGATATTCCAGTTTAACTTTGGCAACTTTTAACCGGGATTTTCTGACTTAGAAACAGAGAAAATATAAAGGTCTTTTCTAGAGAGTATGTAGGTTAGTCTTGTAAATATTTTCTGGAGTTACTTATGTATGTATCAGTAATTGAGAATATGGTTGTGTGTGTGTGTGTGTGTGTGTGTGTGTGTCTGTATGTGTGACAGAAAGAGAAAAAGAAAGACAGGTATCATTTTAGCCTCACAACGAGAAAGGTAATTAATTTAAAATTCTAAATATTGGTCAATTATTTCCATTTAATTACCCAAACAATTAAGAGAAATTGAATAATACTTAGAATTTTAAACTCATCATCTTGCTTTTGGCAAGGCCAGGAGGATACTACATTTTCAATTATTAATCCTGTCACCACTATTTATTTCAAAGTTTCTCTCAAATAGGGAAGTATGTGTATACATTTCATCCACCTTACATCCATATCCTTTCTGATAGGTAATGCATGATGATAGCACCTTTGTAGATTTTTCTTTTCTATTGCTCCCCTCAGGTCTGAAGATCAAAGGATGTAATAAAGTTACAATCCCATATTATTTGACAAGTTCTGAGGCTTTGGTGGAATAAGGAAACTGATGGGAAGATTAGCTGAAGAGATGGCCACCAACACATTTGAACCCAATGCTACATTTTCTCATTAGAAAATACTTACGGAACATCTGAAAATTATAACCTACTGAATTTAACTCTATACCTGAGGAAACATGAGTTTGGTTAGAAAAGAATTATCCCTGAGCAAAGAGTGTTATTTCTGATTTTACTTTCTAGAAGACAGTGGTCTGTAAGGTCCATTCTTGATAATATAAAGATCTTTGTGGAAAATTATTTTCTGATGATAGTCTTTGCTAAATTAGTTAAATATCTAAAAACTCTGATACTGTAATTTAATTTTTCATGGACAATTTTGACCAGTGCAGTGCAATTTGCAGGAAGCTAATTTAATATCAATATAGATCTCAAAAAAAGGTAAAGAAATGGTTTGTCTACTGAGTGATACATTTACAGAAATCTTGTATCATATTTCTGAGAGATTCTAACCTCATCATCATATTTATGATTTGGAGTAGAAATTGAAGATAATCTAGTATAACCTCCTACTGGATGTGAGATCCCCACATTAATGCTATACATTATAGTTTCCATTGCTTATGTTTAATTTTAACATGACAAATAATTACAATTAGGAGATTTAAGAATGTATGATTAGAAATAGAACTCTATAACTAATCAACTGCATTAGTTTCTGAAATATTGGCACATTACACTATTTACCGTATATATGACCCACCTCCTTATAGCATAAATTCATGGAGGCTTGCAAATGTTATTCATGCCCTATTTTCTCTAGGAAGTCTTTTCAAACATGATTCATACTATCCCTTGTATTTCTCTCTAATTTCTAACTCCTTCCCCATAATCTCCAAATATGCATAGGTCCTACTGTATCTTAGCAATGCGTTTCTGATTTGAATGTCATTTTCTTTCCCTGTAAACTCCTCAGATAATATCATATTTGCTTCCACAATTATATTCAGCACTCACAGTTTAGTCACCCGTAAATCTGGATATTTATTTTACATATTACACTTAACTTCACAACAATGAAACTGTCTGTGGTCAATATGAATGAGTGATGTTGGCTTCATTCATTCCTTCATTTATTAACCTATTTAGTTTTCAATGCATAAAGTATTAAGTGTTTTTTATGATCCAAGTAGTCTGCTAGGAGCTTAGGTTTTAAGACAGGCACATTCTTTGTCCCTACAAGCCTTATGTACACTTGGAGAAGAAAGCTATTGTACAAATAATAGATTGTAAATATGAAACTTTACTAAAAAGTACAAATACACAGTGAATAACCCTGGGAGCCAAAAGCTGAGGAGTCAGAAAATGACTCCCTGTCATATGGACTGCCATAACAAAATACCATATCTGGATGGCATAAACAAAAAAATTTATTTTCTCACAGTTCTGGAGGCTGAGAAGTCCAAGATCAAGATACTGGCTTACTGTGTTCCTGATGAGAGCTCTTTTCATAGCTTATTGATGGCCACCTTTTTGCTGTGTCCTCACATGGTCTTTCCTTTGTTCTTGTGCATGTAGAGAGAGATTTCAAGCTCTCTGGTGTCTCTTTTTATAAGGGTACTAATCCCATCATGAGGACCCCACCTTCATAATATCATGTAACACTAATTATCACCCAAAGGACCATCTCCAAATATCATCACACTGGAGTTTAGAGCTTCAACATAATGAATTTTGAGGGAGCATACACTTTCAGTTCATAATGCTCTCTAACAAAGTTTACATTTTTACTGATACTTAAAAGTGAAGAGAAGTGACAATGGGAAGGTAGATAAAAATACTTTTATGAAGGCTTGAGTTAGAAAACAGTGATCATTTGATTAACTAAAGCAAACCTAAGAATGTTGGAGCCTGGTAAACAAGACAGAGGGAGTGCCATACGACATAGACGAAAGAGAGCAGAGGTGAGGTCGTAACATTTGTAACGCTGGACTCAATTCTAAAAGAAAAATAATAGTGATGGGCTTTAAGCGGGGGAGTGGCATAATCCCCTGTGTGCCTTTCCAATAAATTGGTGTAAATTAAGTCTGAAGGCACATGAGAGTGTATGCAAGAAATAATTGTTGTGGTTTGTACTAGAACAGTTGTAACAAAGTGTGGAGACAAGTGAAAAACCTTGAGAAATATTCAGGCTTTGGCAATCAGTTAACCTGTAATTGGGTAGGATGTGAAAATGAATGCTCCTCTTTTGATAAAGTTCATATTTCTGGCATGAAAATCTCCTGGTATATTAATGCCAAACCGTAAGACAGGGAATTATTGGAGGGGCATGAATGCAAAGTCCGTTTCTGAATGTTGTTCCTAGTTTTAGTAAGAATGTTTGTGTCTTTTTCTTGGGCTAATGTCACTACCTTGTACTGAGAGTTAACTCCCCAGACTATACAAAGATTGAGACCCTGATTTACTATTTTTGACCACTTTCAGAAGGGACTAGAGTCCTATCCCTGACTCAGGGCTCTAGAACTGGGTCCTTGCCATTTCCCAAACAGGGAGTTCAGTAATTAACAGGAAGTATGAAATCATAATAGGTGACTGAGTGCAAATCACATTTTCTTAATTGAAGATCTCAGTTATTTTATCTGGCCCCCAACTTTGAACATCAGATTATTACATGTTCTTGAACTTTCTCTCATTGGGACATTCTATGCCCCTTATGTTACTCCTCCCTTCTGAAGGACTATCACACTCTCCCAAACTACTTCTGTATTATTTTTGGAAATTTCAATATTCCCTTATCCTTCCAACAACCTGGTTCCTTAAACTGCTCTTCTTTGGTGACCAGTGATCTTGGCCCCTACCCAACTTGATCTCTACCTACCATCATACCTAAAGCTTGTCATCGCCAATAGCTGCAACTATGGCATGATTCCAAGTTCATGCATGTTATAGTTTTATGTATCAACTTGGCTAGGCTATAGTACCCAGTTATTCAATCAAACACTAATCCAGGTGTTGCTGTGAAGGTATTTTGTAGATGTGGTTAACATACCATCAATTGACTTTAAAGGATGACCTTGATAATATGGGTGGACCTCATCTAATCAATTGAAAGATCTTAAAAGAAAAATGGAAGTTTTCCTAAGGAAGAAGAAATTTTGCCTCAAGGCTTTGGCATCAGCCCTTGCCCAAGAGAGTTATCATTCTGCCAGTCTGCCCTATGAATTTCAGACTTGCTAGCCCCAGAAATGAATTACATAAGCCTATTCTTTGAAATAAATCTCTTTCTCTCTCTTACCTCTCTCTCTCTCTCTCTCCTCTCTTCCTCTCTCCCTCCCTCCCTCCCTGCCTTCTTCCCTGTATCTCTCATTTATATATATACAAATATATATTTGTGTATATATATACATAGATATATTTCTTAATATAGTATATATACATATAGATAGGTCTAGCTGATCATAAATATATGAATAGATTTACACATAGACATTCTTAAATACACCCCCCCCGACACACACACACACACAGACATATCCCACTGGTTCTGCTTCTACTTTTCTGGAAAACCCTGACTGGTACAAAGCATCTCTCTCTCTGACTCCAATGAGATTGATCATTGCTTCTTTCACTTATGTCTATGCCTTTGATGTTCTCTCTTCCTCCCTTACCCAGTTTAACTTTCATTAAATCAATATAATCACTCCCTTGAATATATACACTCAATTGCTTTGTCCCCTGCTTTCTTATTCATATTAACTTGGAAAATTTACAATCTTGGTTAAGCCTATCTCAATTCAAGCTCTGCACACACACCTGCAGCCATTCAAGTGAAGGTAGGTGGAGAAAAGCACTGTAGAGACACACTGATTTGTCTCATGTTAAATTCATGATGAAAAAGCTCATGCGGCCTCTTAATGCTTCTTGTCCGTTTACATTTCCAGTGTCCTAGAAGAGTAGTTTACATCTCCTTTTCTCCTCAAATGACTCCCAAACCCACATTCTGGCCTAATATCTTTTTCACCCATCAAATTCTAGAGATAAATGATTGAACTCAGACATAATGTTACAATAACATCTTCATTAATCAAGAATGTGTTTAGCTATAAACAACAGAAAACCCCTTCATATACTGATTGCTACCCCGACTAGATGCTGCTTCCATAATCCGTACAGGAGAAGAGGGAAAGGGCAAAAGACAGAGAGGACAAAAGACTGAAGCAGCATGCCAAGTGAATTTGCCTATTTTAAAATACTTTTTTTTTTTTTAACATCTTTATTAGAGTATAATTGCTTTACAATGGTGTGTTAGTTTCTGGTGTATAACAAAGTGAATCAGCTATACATATACATATATCTCCATATCTCCTCCCTCTTGCATCTCCCTCCCACCCTCCCTATCCCACCCCTCTAGGTGGTCACAAAGCACCAAGCTGATCTCACTGTGCTATGCGGCTGCTTCCCACTAGCTATCTATTTTACGTTTGGTAGTGTATATATGTCCATGCCACTCTCTCACTTTGTCCCAGCTTACCTTTCCCCCTCCCCATATCCTCAAGTCCATTCTCTGGTAGGTCTGCATCTTTATTCCCGTCTTGCCTCTAGGTTCTTCTGCCCATTTTCTTTCTTTTTTTTTTTTTTAGATTCCATATATATGTGTTAGCATACGGTATTTGTTTTTCTCTTTCTGACTTACTTCACTCTGTATGACAGTCTCTAGGTCCATCCACCTCAATACAAATAACTCAACTTCATTTCCTTTTATGGCTGAGTAATATTCCATTGTATATATGTGCCACATCTTCTTTATCCATTCATCTGTTGATGGACACTTAGGTTGCTTCATGTCCTGGCTATTGTAAATAGAGCTGCAATGAACATTTTGGTACATGACCCTTTTTGAATTATGGTTTTCTCAGGGTATATGTCCAGTAGTGGGATTGCTGGGTCATACGGTACTACTTATGTAACACAAAACTATACAATAACAAAAGAGAAAACTACTGCTGCATATAACATGGATGAATCTCACAGAGAGAATAGCAAGGAAAAAAGCTAAATACTTAACAGTACAAAATGTATGACACCATTCATATAAACTTCAATAACAGGCAGAACTAATCTGTGGTGATAGAGGTAAATATGGCAGTTACTTTGGGTATGGGACAATGATTCCACGGTGGCATAAGAGGTCCTCTGGGGAGCTGGCGATGTTTTTCATCTTGATCTGGTGGTGGGTATGTGTGTGATAACCTTGTAAAAATCCATCATACTATACATTTAAGACTTGCATTCTTTGTATATATGCTTATTTCAGTAAGCATTAAAGTTAAAACAACAACTATAAAAAAAAAAAGAAGACTTTTTCCAGAAGTCCCCACCAGTATCTTTCATATAAATATCATGGGTTAGAATTGAATTACATAGCCACTTCCAATCACAAGGAAATCTAAGGAGTCAATTATTTTTAACATCACTGCAAAGAACAAACTCAAGTGTTTTTGGCTGTTGGATTTGGGATTTTTTTCTTTTTGTAAAGAAAAGGGAAAATAAATGTTAGGTGGCAATCAACAGTTTCAGTATAACTACTTTCAAGATTTTTATGTAACAGTTTTATAACACCATATAAATGATAATTATTATGGTATAAATGGCAATAATGAGATTATGATTTTGCTGAAAATGATAGCATACAAAAATCAATCAGCAATTTATTATAATTACTTAAAATATTTACAGAGTGGTAGGGTGTATACTAATAATTTGAACATCAATAAAAGTTTTTATGTATTAGTAACATCCTTGTAGCAATCCTAAAGATGGTAGAATTCCATTCTCCATAATAAATATAGAATAATTTAATGATAAAAGTGTAACATATAGAAAAATAAACATTCTTTGTAAAGATACCTAGAACACAATTTGAGTAAATTTAGAATCTATTAATTTCCAGTTTAATACAAGTGAAATAAAAATTCTAATGTTTTGTTGTCATGGGAGAAAAAATTTAAAAACAAAGTTATTCTAAAATAATCTAGAATAAAATATATGAAATAATAGAAATCCAATGCCAAAAAATATAAGTAATTCTAAGCAACTATACTACTAGATCTTACAATGTATTATAAAATTACAATAGGCAAAGGAGATAGATCAATATTACATAATGGGAGAGAAAGAAAGGAAGAAATTATATTTATCAACTAAATATTAGATGTTTGATAAATACTTGATTTTAATTAAACTATACATTTTAATTTTACCTTGCCCTCCTTTTTCCAAAAATGAAGACATTTGAAATACAGCTGTGGGCCTGCAGTTAAGAGAGAAATGCACTTGTACATTAGATTATTTATATGGAGTTTAAAAAAAAAATCTTCTGAGCTTCGAGTTAATTTTTTTACTGTGTGCTGTCTTAACCCCTGCACCTGTAAAATAATATATTGCAATCCCTAAATGTGCAATGGAGGTGGCAGCTTCATAATTTCTATAGAGGAACAGCAATGTTGTTGTAGGAAGTAATCTAAAGTAGTGTTTATATAGAAATCTATATAAAATTAATTGTAACAAAATCAATTGCCCAAATCCAAAAGTTTGGATAGGGCAATAAAGATTAAGACGGAAGAAGGGCTGTCTTTCCTTCCCAAGCTAGCTCTAGACACCATCACTGCGTATTCAAACCCTCATTTACATTAGATCCCAGGGCCTGGTCTTAATTCAGAATTCTTAAATTAGGATTGTTGACAGCCCAACATTACCTTTCTTTTACCTGTATTGTGTCCCTCTGCTGCCCTCATCTGATAAACACTGATTCATCCTCTATGTTTATTTATTTATTTATTCATTCATTCATTCATTCATTCATTTTGGGCTGTGTTTGGTCTTCGTTGCTGCGCACGGGTTTTCTCTAATGGCACCGGGTCGGGGCTACTCTTGCGGCGCGCAGGCTTCTCATTGCGGTGGCTTCTCTTGTTGCGGAGCATGGGCTCAAGGCGCGCAGGCTTCAGTAGTTGTGGCCCGCAGGCTCTAGAGCACAGGCTAAGTAGTTGTGGTGCACATGCTTAGTTGCTCCGCGGCATGTGGGATCTTCCCGGACCAGGGCTCGAACCCGTGTTCCCTGCATTGGCAAGTAGATTCTTAACCACTGCGCCACCAGGGAAGTTCCCATCCTCTATGTCAATGAGACTTCCTTTTGGGGAAATAAATACTCTGCATTTTGAGCAGTTTTGTAACTTTTTTATCAGCATGTGTTGAGTTTTCAGAAATGATTTCAAAAGGTAGACTTTTTTGCAACAGTCCTTGAAAGAAATATATTTACAAGAAATGAACATGGCAAAGTGACAAAGCATTTTGTTTCTTGTCATGTGAACCAGTTACACTGAAACTATAACCACCATTATAGTATCAGAAAGCAACTTCAATCCAACTGCACTTTCTCTTGTGTTATGAAGGAGAGCAGAAATTTCAGGTATATCAGTATTCATAGTACATTCTCATTTTCAAAGTATGTATATATATATACACACACACACACACACACACACACACACACACACACACACACACATAAATGTCACAAGTCTTGTAATTCCAGCCCATTCCACTGTGCTGTGGTTTGATAAGTTGAACAGATTTTGAGTAATTATGATTTTTTTTTTTTTTTTTTTAATTAGGGTGGATGTTCATTCAGATACAGCTTTCTGGGAACTAGCTTATTTTGTATCATGGAAGGGAACATCAAGGTGTTTTTTTGTTTTGTTTTATTTTGGTTTTTTTTTTTAATTTTATAGCTACTTTATTTATTTATTTCTCTTTTATTTTTTTGGCTGTGTTGGGTCTTCGGTTCGTGCGAGGGCTTTCTCTAGTTACGGCAAGTGGGGGCCACTCTTCATCGCGGTGCACGGGCCTTTCACTATCGCGGCCCCTCCAGTTGCGAGGCACAGGCTCCAGACGCGCAGGCTCAGTAGTTGTGGCTCACGGGCCCAGCTGCTCCGTGGCATGTGGGATCTTCCCAGACCAGGGCTCGAACCCGTGTCCCCTGCATTAGCAGGCAGATTCTCAACCACTGCGCCACCAGGGAAGCCCAATTATGATTTTACTAACTTTTTTGACTAGAAATCTCATTTTGAATGAAATGGGCATCAATTAAATTTCATTGCAGAACATATAGTAAAGTATGTTTTTCTTTACTTGCCATATTTTTCTTTACTTGTATATTCATGTTGAATATATTTCATCAAAGACAAAATCATGGGAGGTTTTAATTCAGTCTATATCTTTGCAACAGGTAGAATGAGAAACTCAGGCGTCTGTGTTAAAATTGGTGGTTCAGCTACTTAGTATTTGACATTTAGCAGTATCTCCATAGCACCACTTATTCTCTTTAAGAAAACTAAAACTCAAACATTAAAATATAGAAGTATTTATATCTGAATGTCTCATAGACCTTACTATTTTAGTCTTAATTTTAAAAAACTTTGGGAGACACCACAGTATGCCATGTTTGGATTGTTAGGTGGTCAGCATTATGTGTGGGATACTGTGCAATTCATCCTTCAAAAAACCTATCTCTTTTGGTTTATAATCACAAGAATCAACAAACCAACTGTCATCAAGTTCTTCGTTGTCCCCAGTTAAGTATTTTACTAAGAGCTGCAAAAGTTTCAGCCACACTCAACTTTAATAAGTATTGGCAGTATTACTTGAGAATGGATTTATTTTTCCAGCTTTAGCTTTACTAGAATTACATTGTTTCCATCAAAATATTTTGCATAGGATAAAAAAATCTTTGAGCTTCTAAAAAGCAATGGAGTACAATATATTCTTCATAATTTTATCCCAATTTTATTGTAGTGCCCATTTACAGATACTCAGAAACAGAAGGGAAAATAACCAAATAATATTTGCCATAGTGAGGGATCTAAAGTTCTAATGTGAGAGAAACTGGAGGCAATGGTAGCAAATGGAAAAGAAGCATAGCAGCTTTTGCCAGGTATGTAAGTGTGAGGGGATGGAAGTCTAGGATGTGCCAATAGTGAAAATACCTAGGTTGAGAGGTGAGCAGAGGAAGAAGATAATCTGGTGATGAAGTCACTCTGATCCTAGAGAAGACTTAATGATAAAGCTGCAGTGTTCAGGAAAGTAAGTTAGTGGACTACAAGCTGGAACTGAAAGGGAGAGACAAATATCTAACATGAACAAGGAAGTCACAATGAGGTTAAAACGGGTTAAAGTTAAATGCAGAGGCTATGAACTGGAGAATTCAAGGAAAAGCCTGTAGCAACTCAGAATAAGCCTTTTCATGTGTAGTAACTCAGAATGAACCTTTTCATGTGAACTGTTGTTCAAGAGCTGGAAGCTAAAAGGCAAGGTCAAGATGAGTTTCAGATTTCTCATCTCTGATAGTTTCAGTCTCAATATCTCTGCTTTGAAAACAGCCTTGCCGCAGCTGCCCAAGGAACAGTATATGTTCTAACAACCTCTGGAAACTATAGCATGCCAATAAATAAATGATCTGTATTTTGTTTTGGTCTCTTCTCTCTTCTCCTATCCTCTCTTTTCTTTTCTTACCTCTCCGATTATCTCCTGTCTTCTCTCCTCCCTTGCCCTCCCCTTCCCTTCCCTTGCCTTCTTTTTCTTTCACTTCCCTCCATGTCTTCCTTTCTTCTTTTACTTACTGTGTCTGCACTGGCTCAGGTATTATTTTCCCTGCTGGTGGGGAACCAACCTAAACAATACATTTTGCATAATCTCGTCAGATTGAACTTCCTAGAACAAAATTCTGGCCTCATAAATTCACTTCTCAAGATGAATTATGAAATAGCTTCTTATTACCTATTGAAAATAGTTGTAAATTTTTGGACTTGCAGGAGCCGCCACCATTTATCCTCAATTTATTTTTCAGGCTATAATTCCTGCTCTTTTGCCTTTACTATATATATATATATATATTTTTTGCCTTTACTATATTTTAATGAAACATATATTTTAATATTCTTCAGCCTTGCCTTATGCCAGTGTTTCTAAAACTTTTCCTCAAGGTCTTGCTGTTAGCAGAATTAAGTACATATTCTAATTGTCCTGAAGAGAATAGAAATTTATTAGAAGACTATGCTGTTTCCATTATGGTCTCCTACATCCAATTTTAAAGTAAGAAATTATGTTTGTTGGTATCAGGAAGAAGGCCAAAAAATCAACATTTGTCACTGGTTAATGTGAGAGATGTTTTCCTAAATCTACCATCTTTTGAAAAAGAAGACTGTTAAAAATAGTTGACTTTCTGGGCTTCCCTGGCGGTCCAGTGGTTGAGATTCCATGCTTCCACCGCAGGGGGCGCAGGTTCCATCCCTGGTTTGGGAACTAAGATCCCACATGCCACGTGGTGTGGCCAAAAAAAGAGGAAAAGAAAAAAATAGTTGACTTTCTATGATTGATACACACCTTGCTTATATTCTGTATATTTTGTCAATATTTTGAGAACCATAATTCATTTAAATCTGTGATTATGTTATTTTTCACTATTTCACAGGTTGATTCAGGATTATCACAGGTGCACAAAGTTCGTAGTATTATGAAAATTAATCAGACTACTGATGGTAGGCATCTCAGTAAGTGAACCTTCCCAATGGGAGGTCCAAACACTTTTTATATGGCAGATGAATGAATTATAAATGATGGAATCTCTGACCATCCTTACTCTTTTAGGGAAATAGTTTTCAAATAATTTTTAATTGTGAAAAGATGACTGATGATGGTCTCTATTTAACCACCAAGGCTACAACTTTCATCACATGTAATTAAATTAATTGTCTCAAATGGCCACTAGTACCTGTGATCTATTTTTTCTGCCAACCCATAATCTTCATTTTAATGACTTGTTGATGACCTGTATAGTAAAAATATTAAAAATTTGTTGATTCATAGTATTTTATGCTGATATTAACTTCAAATTGAGTTTTTGAGCTAAACAATAATATGCCATGTATGAATTAATTTATCTTATGTGCTATTCATCAATCTCAGCATAACAAACCAGCCCAACATTTTATGACTTTAAATAAAAATTTACTACTGTCTATCACAGTTCTATGGATTGACAATGCTCAGCTAAGCAGTTCTTACTGAAGATCTTCATACAGTTGCCATCAGATAGTGGCTCTAGACATGTAGACTCTCCACTGGACTTGAATGTTCAAGAGGACAAACTTGCATGGCTGGCTGTTGATGCTGACTGTTGACTCAGACCTGAGTTAGGTTTGGCAAATGAGGTGTGTACTAATGACATTTCCATTTGGCTTGAGTCTCTCAACATACGGTGTCTGAGTTCTGAAAGAGTGTCTCCAAATCAATATTCCCAAAGGCCCAGGTAGAAGCATATCTTTTAAAGTAAAACAACACCATTTCTGCTGCACTCTATTGCTAACAGCATTCTCAGGGCCTAACCAGACTAAATGCTGTGGAGAACTAGACACTTTGTGTTTAGAGAATCATAGAATCATTTTGTAGAGGAACATGTATAATAGGAGATTTTGTTGAAGTCCTCTTTGCACAATGCAATCTGAAACAGTCTTCCGTTTGATCATACAACTCACATCTTTCCAACATGCAAAATACATTCACTCTGTCCTCTAAAATACTATACTATTACATTCTCAGTTCAAGTCCAAGCATCAGCTAAAAATCCAGAATCTCATCATCTCAGGTCAAGGTACAGATGTGGTTCCTTAGTATCTAATCTGCATGTATACAGTTGTTCTCATCTGAAAACCTTTGAGGTAAAGAGAGAACTTACCTGTCTCTTATACATTCATGTATAATAACGAGGCAGGAATATATTTGTTTTCTTTAAATTAATTTTTCTTAGAGTATAGTTGCTTTACACTGTTATCTTCTACTGCACAGCAAAATGAATCAGCCATACATATACATACATCCCCTCCCTTTTGGATTTCCCTCCCATTTAGGACACCACAGTGCATTAAGTAGAGTTCCCTGTGGTATACAGTATATTCCCCTCAGTTGTCTATTTTATACATAATATCAATAGTGTATATGTGTCAACCCCAATCTCCCAATTCTTCCCACCCCACCACTTCCCCCCTTGGTGTCCATACATTTGTTCTCTACGTCTGTGTCTCTATTTCTGCTTTGCAAATAAGGTCATTTATACCATTTTTCTAGATTCCACATATATGCATTAATATATGATATTTGTTTTTCTCTTTCCGAGGAAGGAATATATTTGAATACTCCCATTAGGAAACAGGCAGAATGAGATATACATAGAAGTCACTAGTCCATAACAATTGTGAAACTCAGCCAGTTGCATGTACCAGTTCCTTCATGCAAAAGGAACTGGTACATGCAGTTCCGTTTGCATGAAGGGAAAGGAACTGCATGTACCTGGGCCCAATCCTTTTCCTTTGATATGGCTTTCTATGGTTTGGTTTTACCTTTTGACACTTGGTTCTGGCTACAAGTCATTTTTTTTCCCCTTGTTTTAATTAGTAATGACCTGTGTTTGTACCTGAGTAGATTTCCCAATTTCCTTCTCATGCATAGAAGATTGAAGTTCAGAAACCTCCTTTCATTTTGAGCCATCTTTGTCAATTTTATAACATGATGGTGTTTCCCCCAAAATGATTCTCTTTAAAAGCAAGGTAGTGGGGGTTTTTTCTTTTTGTTTTTGTTTTTTTTGCATGTGAGAGTAATATTGGAATTTACTCCATCGGACAAGAGACACACTCTCAAATTTCTTTGAGACAGGCCCTCTCTGATGTGGACTGAGGATCAGGGTTATGTGGGACAACTTTGGTATTCTTAAAGATTTTAAGTTTATCAGAGAATGTCTAAGAGGCATGCCCTTATGACACTTTTTGTATAGCTTAGAGTTAGCAAACTATGGCACATGGGCCAAATTTGGCCAATGACCTGTATTTTGTAAATAAAGTTGTATTATAACACAGCCACATCCTTTCATTTATGTACTGTCTATGGTTTCTTTCTCTCTACAATGACAGAATTATTTCTGCAGGGATCGTATGGGCAATAAGGTCTAAAATATTTGCTATCTGGTGTTTACAAAAAAGTTTGCTGATCCCTGGTCTAGTTGAGATGGCTTACAAGGCACTACTTAAATCTTTCTGATGTCTTAACAAACAGTTTATATTCACCCCTGTGATATAAATGTTACTCTGGGATTATGTTTTGCAGGCAGAATCCTGGATTTTATCTTTGCCCTAATGTTATTCCCCATTTTGAAAACTGTTTTATGCTGGATGGAAAGACTTAGAATGAAAACTGTTATTATGTTCTAACCCAACAATTCCTAGCTTCTTTATATTTTGGTTAAATTCCACTTAAAGTCAAATATTTCAAACCTTGCCTCATTTCTTTATATTCCTACCAATCATACACAGCTAAAATTCTGCTTGGAAATCCCCTTAGTCAGATCCAAAAAATCTGAAGTAAATTTTCTATTTTCCATGTTACTGCAGGTCACAGTTCTGATATACTTTCTGCTAAACGTATCATCTTAATTTCAGTTTTATATAAGGGTTTTCTCAGTGTTGTTCCTGTTCTCATTAACAGTCTTCTTGAAAACTTTCTAGCGTCTACCCACAGCCCAGTCACAGAGCTGACATCCTACCTCATGAACTCATGAATTCATCTAGATCTTGTACCTAGATGAATTTTAGAGTAAATTTGAAAAATAAAATCCTTCTGCTTTTTCCTTTTCACCCATATTTTAAAAAATCATTTCTTGAGAAAATTTGAAAATCCGTACTTATAAAAAATGTATTGATTTCACATAGGTTTAAATATATATGACATTTTATATCTTTTTCCTGTTGTCCTCATTTGTTATTGTGTTTTCTAAAATTATTTCTTAGATAACCAATTCAGAATTATATTTATTTTAAAAAAGAGAATCCTTTGAATTGATTTGTTAAATTTGGTGTATGGAGAAGCTAATTCAATTATTTCAGCTTTTACTTTTATTAATTCCCTTTTCCTATATGTACTGGTTTACTTTTACATTTTTCCCTGGAGTCCCAATTTAAATTCTGAATTAATTTATTTTGATTTTTTTTTTTTACAAAAATATAACTGGTTTCATCTTATTCTACCGCTTCATTCAGCGTCATGAAAGTGGATTTTAAATATTGCTGAATAATATTTTAAGTGAATTACTGCTTAGTGTTTCTAGAAGAATAAGTAGTAAGGTTATGTCAATGTATCTCTCCATGATAATAAAATACAGGATGCATTTTGAGGCAGTTTTTAAATCTACACTTTATTATTTGATTGATGCTGCTTTAGACAGACTCACTCGGCATGGTTTGGATAGTGCTTTGACTTCACTGTCATTTCATCATTGAGAGCCTCAGGGACAATGTCGTTTCTGTCAAAATGAACACAATTTCAAGTTGTTATAATTTTTCCTCATTTAAATTTATTTATAATAAGTCAAAAATGAAAATGTGTATGTTAAAACTTTAAAATTAAATGTTTTGATTATTTGTTATGGGAGACTGTATAGCTAAGAATGTAGCTAAGCCTACATTTTTAATAAGAATAATCTCAAAAAAAGTTTTAATGAACTAATTATTTGTGTTTGTAGTTAAAGATTGAAAAATGCAAGCAATACAATGTGAAATGATACACTCTTTTTAAAGAATTTATTATTATATATGGTAGCCTTTTTACTCTATGTAAACTCGTATCTCTATTTCTACCTTTCGAAAAATATGAACTCTCTGCATGCATCAGAAGTGTTACTATGATCTATATTTATATTGCACAACATGATTTCACACTAATATCACAGTCTTCCATTGTGTTAAGTTGTGTAAATCTTGCTTCTTCAATCATAAACATTGTGCTGGTCCACTTAAGCAGAGTTCTATTGAACTGCACATCTGTGTGATAAAGGCTCTTAAGGGCACAAAACTTCAGTGTTTTCTAAAATTGGTATCTTCCACTCTGACGCCTTGTTTGAATTCCACTACCATGCATGTATATTACCTGCTTTGTATGTGACCCCTACTGTCCTCAAACCTATGGCTATATCGTTGAGTGGAGAAAAAGACACAATAAACAGATAAAGTCCTCGTGTGTCATCGTGAGAGGAGCCAAGCCAGTAAGTGCACAAATCTCTAATATTTTACCAGGGGCAAACCTATGAAGAAAAATAAATAAGAAATTTCTGCTTCCAGAAGTGATATAAAACATATTTATAACCAACTCTCTTGCTGAGATTAACTACAAGAGCAGGAAAAAAATATTTTAAAAATACCTATGTGAAATCCAAGGGAGTAAGAATTGTGAGACCAAAATCCCAGAAAGAATGGAAGTTCAGCAAATGATCCCAATATTTGGTATGGTTTTTCTCATCAAAGCATTTGATGATTTAAAATCAGAGCCTGGAAATCTAAAAGAATGAATTGAGCTTTCAGCAAAATCATGAGGATGGGAAATGAAAAATGATATTTATGGTTCATTAAAGATGATGTGCCTTGATATTCACACCAGGCTTTCAATTAGGATCATAAAGGGCTACACAAAGCAATAAAGGTAATGGAGGAATTAGTCAATCCTGAAAAACAGTGAGGCCAAGTTCAATTTATTGCAACCTGTATATGGAATAAGGTTTACTCTCCATTGCCATCTGCTTTATAGAAGAAAAAATATGTCTTCTTTGAAGAGGATAACATATTGGGAATATTTTCATCTATGTAATCGAAAACACAAACAAACAAACCCCACATACACAAAAAGACAAGAATTTACCAAAAAGCATGTGCAGGAGCAGATAATACAGTCAAATCCATAGTATATCCAGATATGGCAGGATATTAAAATTAATATAATTAAGTTACCAACTAATAAATTACATGGCTGGGAATTTCAGGAAATAATTCAACAGTATTAAAAAATCTGATGGAACATCCAGAAATGAAGCAATAATAATTGGAGTTAAAACCTATCTGTGTGATAAGGAATTAGCCAATTAGAAGATAAGTCAGTGGAAAATATATACACTGAAGTGCAGAAAGACAAAGTGAGGGAAACATAAAAGAGTATAAGAGACATTTGGATCAAAGTGGAAAGTTTCAACATGTATGTAATCAGACTGCATAAGGAAAGGAGAATGAGAATGGATTAAAAGTAACATATGAAAAAATAACAGCTGAGAGTTTTTCTTAACTGTCTAGAGCCCCAAGCAGAAAAAAAAGCCACAGAAAAAATGTAAAAGATCTAGGCATATTACAGCAAGTCTACTAAAAACCAAAGGCCAAAGAAAATTATGAAAGTAGCCAAAGAAAGCAGATATATTATTTTCAAAAGATTAAAACTAAAGTAAGCAGCTAATTTATTAGGAGAAACGTGTACAAGCCAGAAGATAAATTATATTACAAAGTACTTCAAAGAAAAAAATTACCAAAGTAGAATTCTACATCTACAGGATATATTTGTTTTGGGGGCATTTGCAAAATAATATAGTATTTGATATCAGAGGTGGAAGATGAAATAACAAATGATGAAATGATAAGCAGGGTATGTAGATCTAAATATATTACCATCTGTATAAAACAAAGCAATAACATTTTATGACATGTTAAATGTATGGAAGAGAAAGTTAATTGGAATTATAGTATCCTAACATCCTTCATTATCTAAGAAGTGAAAAATATATACTAACAGAATGAACAGCTAAAGATCTAATAGAGAGAAAATGGAATTAAAACACTTAATGAATCCTAAATAAATTTTTTTTTTTTTAAATGAGAGGAAAAAGAACAAAGAATAGGAGTGAAATAAAACAAAGCAAATGGTAGGTTTGGCCTAATTCCAATTATCAGTAAATAGCAGAATAAAGAATGCAGTTAAAATACAAAGTTTTAAAAATGGAATTAAAAACTTGAATTATATAGTATTTATAATATTCATGTAAAATGTAAGAATATGTAAATGTAAACAATGAAAAATGGGGAAAAAAAAGATGCCATGAAAACACTAACAGAAGGAAAAATTTAGTTATACTAAATACCAAGCAAAGTAAACTTAAGGCAAGAATCATTACTTTAAAGAAAGATATTTTAAGATAATATAAATGCTAATTCACCAGGAATATATAGGAATTTATATCTAATAACATAGTTTTAAATATATATAACAGAAATCTCTAAAACTAAAATGAGAAATAAATCTGAAATCAGTAGGAGATTTTTAACTAGTCTTATTAATCAATAGAAGAGCATAAAAATTGTAAAGATATAAAGGATTTGAAAAACATAATAAAAACAAAAGTATTTAATTGTCATATATACAATAATTAAACTCAACTATTGCAGAGTACACATTCTTTTTAAATGCCCATGAAATACTGACAGTAATTATCCATATGGTGGGCTATCAAGCAAGTCTCAACACATTTCAAAGCACTGGTAAAATGCAGAGTATAGAGTATGTTCTTTGACCACAGTAAAATTAAACTAGAGATTAATACAGAAGAAAAAGCACAAAATCCCCATATATTTAGAAATTAAACAAAAAACTTTTAAAGTCATTGGTTAAGGAAAAAGTCACAACGGAAAAGGTAATATTTTTAAATAAATGGAAAACAATATACTACATATCAAAATTGGAAGGATATCATTGAAACAGGGGTAAAGGATAAATGTAGAGCTGAAAACATTTTATATATTAAGAAAGGCTGAAAATCGAAGTTCTAAGCATCCATTTTAGTGAGTTAGAAAACAAACTGCAAATTATAAGAAGCAAGGAAATAGTAATTACTGCAATAGAAAACAAATTTATAATAGAAAAAATAACAAAAAAGTCGATTCTTTGAAAAGAGTAATGCAATTCTAAACTTTCAGGAAGACTGTTTTAAGAAAAAAGAGAGAAATAAACAAAAAAATCTATGCCAGGAATGAATAGAGGATATCGTTACATCATAAAGATCTTCCAGTATTATCAAATATACCCTATTCTCATCATATTAACTTCCCTAATTCAATTAATATTACATTTTGATAATTGTGGAAGTTTTAAGACAGGGCTGTAAATTGTTTTACACTCATTCTATTGAGAGGTGTGAACTTTTGTCCTTTCACCTTGAATTTGACCTATGGAGTAGGGCAAAAGTGATGCCATGTTACTTCCAAGAGCAGGTCATAAAGGGTCCTGCAGCTTCGTTCTTGTTTTCTTGGAACAGTCACACTTGGGGTCTTAAGGCACCATGTAAGAAGTCCAACTAACATGATTCTGCCATCCTATAAGGAAGCCAAACCCACATAGAAAAGCCATATGTAGTTGCTCTGGCCAACGTCTCAGCTGTGCCCAGCCCTAAAGTAACCCCATACCAGGTGTTGGTGAAGAAGCCTCCAGATGACTTCAGCTCTCAACTCAGGGAGTCACCTTCAGCTATATTCCCTGTAACTCAGAGTTTGTGAGCTTAACAAAATGGTTGTAGTTTTACTCCTCTAAGTTTTGATGTGGTTATAATGAAGTAATAGATACATGGAACAGCTGGCATCTGAGAATGGCCACTTTAATGTTCTCCTGCTTCCATGCTGCCCTACCTTAAATGATTTCTCTGAATGGAAACCCGAGTCAAATTTTAAAACGGCAGATCTGATCATATTTCTACTTTGTTTAAAACCTTTTGCAGAATGTCCAGTGTTCTCAGCAAAGCAGTCAAATCTTCCTTATTTATAGAGATTTCTCTGGTGTCAGCAATTATATAGCTTGAGCACTAAGGTCAGGTCAGCTTACCCTGTTACATGCTCTTATACTAGTACATAGTTTATCATTACACTTCCTATCATTATGATTTTGCATGTATTTGGAAGATTATGTGATCAGTGATTATCCCTCATTAAGCCCTGGATTTTTTGAGGGTAGGGACTGTGACTAGTTTTGATTTTCATTCTATCACAGGCTCAAGAAAGGAAGATCTAAGATGCTAAGAGAGAGAAAGATGATACAAAAGATGGTATAGACTAAATTTAAAAAGGGAGAATTCTAAATATTGTTTTCTTGACTACAGGATCACTTCTTTCTGTGAGATAAGAGGCCTTATAGTGGCATCTTGAGAGAATTTATGTGAGAACATTGGGATAGGGCCAGATACATTAATTAATGAGAAAATAGAATGCCCGAACCCATAAATGAAAAGTAAGGGAAAACAATTTGTCAAAAGTTGTGCAGGAGAGGCTTTAAGATGAAATTCATAATTTCTGAGAAGGGAGATTTTGACAGCTGCTTCAAACTAACAAGATTCCAAAACAAGAATCCTTTTGATATTGTCATTTATGTGCCTAACACAATTACGACCATATAAAAAGAAGCATATATAGCATAATAAGATACTTAAACTTGCCAAATGGACTGAGGCAGGCATATCAATTGAAACTAACTTCTTCCTGTGATTTTTTTCTGTATCTATGGCTATCTTGGTTTTGAAGGACAGACTATGGAATCTGTGGGACTGAAAGGACTTTTAATATTGAGCTTGGTTCACTTGTGAATTTATTGCTGGTTCTTATCAGGATATTGGAGGTTTTGATATCTGAACATGACACAGTTTGTTGTTAAGGAATAACTCCTGAAACGATTGAGAACTAACACTCAGTATAAAAATTTTAAAAGTTAGTAGAAATGGCAATTGAGTTCATAAGAAATTATATCACTAGCTCAAGATTTGTAAATAAGACATTATATTTAAATTATAAATTGGATGTTTCTCCAGTGGAATCTTTTTGAAACAATTAATTAAAAGATAAAGATGCAAATGATATGACCAGCAAGGGCTTAATTTCCAAAATATACAAACAGCTCATACAGCTCAGTATCAAACAAAATGAAACAAAACAAAAAACCCAATCAAGACATGGGCAGAAGACCTAAGTAGACACTTCTCCAAAGAAGACATACAGATGACCAGTAGGCACCTGAAAAGATGTTGAACATCGCCAATTCTTAGAGAAATGCAAATTGAAACTACAATGAGGTATCGCCTCACACCAGTCAGAATAATAGATGCTGGAGAGGATGTGGAGAAAAAAATAAATGCTGGAGAGGGTGTGGAGAAAAGGGAACCCTCCTGCACTGTTGGTGGGAATGTAAATTGGTACAGTCACTATGGAAAACAGTATGGAGGTTCTTGAAAAACTAAAAAGATAGTTGCCATATGATCCAGCAATCCCACTCCTGGGCATGTATCTGGGCAAAACTATAATTCAAAAGGATGCATGCACCCCTATGTTCGTAGCAACACTATATACAATAGCCAAGACATGGAAGCAACCTAAGTGTCCATTGACAGATGAATGGATAAAAAAGATGTGGTATATATATATACACAATGGAAAATTACTCAGCCATAAAAAGAATGAAATAACGCCATTTACAGCAACATGGATGGACCTAGAGATTATCATACTAAGTGAAGTAAGTCAGACTTAGAAAGACAAATATCATGTGTTATAACTTACATGTGGAATCTAAAAAATGATGCAAATGAACTTATTTACAAAACAGAAAGAGACTCACAAACATAGAAAATAAATTTACGGTTACCAAAGGGGAAATGGGGGGAGGGATAAATTAGGAGTTTGAGATTAGCAGACACAAGCTACTATATATAAAATAGATAAACAACAAGGTCCCGCGGTATAGCACAGGGTAATATATTCAATATCTTTTTATAAATTATAATGGAAAAGACTAAAAAAGAATATATGTATAAACATATATAAATGTATATATATAACTGAATCACTTTGCTGTATACCAGAAACTAACACAACATTGTAAATCAACTATATTTCAATAAAAAAGATAAAGAAACTATGAAAATAATACGAAGTATTCATACTGTTGAAGAATAGAATTTTTTTTAAACAAAGAGAATGTTCACGGTGTGATAAAATGTCAGCTAATGTCTCAAGAGATCAAAATTCTATTGCATTAGTCCAGCTAATGATATTTACCAGCACTTAGTCATCTACAAGATTCTTGGCAAATACACGTAGGTAAGGTCTGAGGCAGTGATCATTTACACAGATGCTGGCTCTTCTCTTGACATCTATTTTGGAAGTGTTTGATCCAGTTGTTAAATTGTTCTTATTTTTACAAAATAAGGCAGGTCCTGATGAAATCACACTAAATTCATCAAAATAATATGTGATAGGTGGATATGAGTCATACCTGTCACATTTACTGCCATTGAGCATGCATGATGTCTTTGTTATTTTCTCACGTACGATGATTTCCTGTCTAAAATTATATCACCTAACTTATTTGGCTGGTTTGTCAGGTAAATAAGAGTATGAAATTAATGTGCCAGGTGTTTTATTTCTTCTCATTTGGACAAAAAGTTAAGACTATTTGGAATAGTCTTGGGATGAAATGTAGCTGTTGGGATAGAAGTGTGGATGGTAAGTATAGGCTGGGCAGTTATAAGGAGAAGGATAATGGAAATACCACAGTCTTTGGTCTTTAGGAAAATAAAAGACACTAAGAGAAGGGTGCCTAAAATTTGAAAGGTATGGCACTGGAATGCTTTCATTCATAGAAGGAAATAAGTATAATTTCGCCTTTTACTTTATCCTCATCATAGCTCAGTGACATTAATATTATTGCTGGTATTATTCTACTTCCAGTAATGGAAGTAGAAGCAGCAGTAATAGTAATAGTAGTAATAATAGCAATTGCAATAGTAACAGTATTAATAGTTTTTATAGTGTCACTAGTAGTTTCTAGTAGTGGTGGATTCGAGTCCTAGCTGGGAACAGATTATACTCAAAAGGCTGGATTGAAGAAAGTTTAGTGAAGGATTATTTATAGATTCAGGGACAGAACAAATGGAACTTACGAGAGAAAATGAAGAGACTAGTAACACTGGAAGCAGTCTTGACTTTGGACCTAGGAAGGTGTTACGTGAACAGAGTGGGAGTTGAAGCCATAGACGATGAACCACCTGTAGGAGCTGTGACTCAAGATAACTGTTATCAGCCACTTCCTGGAGGCAGCTCAGACGTGGGGGTAATAAATACCTCGAATGCTCTCTCCTCCTGCCCTCTGATGTCCTGCGGTGATTTCCATGGGTTGCAACCAACAGGAAGCCAGAGACAAAGGTGCTCCGAGGAGACATTTCACAGAGAGCAACCTCCTAGGGCATAAAACAGGGCAGAGAAGGGTATAAAATGAATTTGGAGGAGCAAATAGTGAATGGCCCGCTTAATAATAAGAAAAACAATAGCGAAAACAATTACGGTTGTACTTACTTTGTACTTATTATGTATGAGATACTGTCTGTTCAAGGTTATTTACATGCATTATCTGATACTTAGTAAACATTATTATTCCTGATTTACAATTAGTAACAATTTAATACACGTGAGTTTATCATACCCTTATTTCATCTACAGGGTGATGTGGATTGCCTTGTATAAGAATTAAACACAAATATCACCCTCTATAAGAATGGAAGCCTAAAAATATGAACTTCTTCATTTTAAAAGAATGACTTGCCTTCATATGAGTTAAGGATGATGCAAAAAGGAGACAGAATTGACAAATCTTTAACTTGGATAAGAGACTGCATAAGAAATCAAGGGTGTGTGTGAAAATAGCACTAAATTTAATGGAAAAAGAAAGTAAAAGCTTCTTAGAGACATGTTTAGGCACAGCAGGTCTTACTGACTCAAGGTTCTTTACTTTTCTATATAGAAGAAAAGCACACAGTCTAAATTGTTTCTCCGTCTGCCACTAAAGTGCTTGAAAACATTGGTAATTAAAAAATTAAAAAAAATTATCAGAAGACAAATGCATAACTAGAAATATTAGATCAATGCACACAATTTTAGGAGAAAACTAGTAACAGCAGCAGAGACTGCTTATTTTTTCCAGAGCTGTATGAATTCATCATAACCCTAGGAAAGGCATGGCCTTCTGCACTTTCCTTTGAACCCAAGGATTTATTTTTCTCTACTTTCTTTATCCTATTTTCCCTTTGGTTTGAGGTGCTAGGAAAATAAAGTCTAGTGATCTGCAATGGTAACCTTAAGTGGTACTTGTCAAATATGATCTGGTAGGGGAGAAACCAAGAACAAAAGCAGCAAAATTTAGTAGAAAGAGCAGTGAACTAGAGGGCAGGTGACCTAGACACCAGATATAACCAGTAACTAGCTGTGGGATTTAAGAATAATCTTTTACTCTCACCATGCAGTAAGAATTTTACCTCCAGGCAGTCCCCATCCTCGGAAGGATTTGTATTCCAAAAGTTCATTTTGTCAGTGTGTTTTCAAGAGCACCAAACATATTTTCCCATAAGAACACTCTTCTCGAGGAAGCACACAGTGTCTTATTTCTATGTATTTCTTCTTGTAGCTACCTGAGTGTATTGTGTGTGTTTTAGGAAATGCCTTTTATTTTGTGTTATGCTTGGTGATGGCAAGCAAGTGTTAATCTAGCTAGACTGTAATCAGCTTTAGCAATATACACCCATTGACATGCATGTGCTTGTGCACACATACAGAATGGGTTGTCTTTTACCAATTTTGGATAAATATAGACTCAGAATTGTTGTTAGTAAATCAATGACACACTGTTAGAGACATTACCAAGTGCTTTTAATCACCATAAATACAACGAACATAACCACCCTGTAGGCAAGGTAATGTGAAAACATAAGGATTATGCTTATTGGGGATAGCAAGAGAGAAGCTATTTTTATGAAAACATAAAATATAAAAGTTGCCTTTTTTCCCAAGACCAAAATGCAATAAGAAATATCGAAAGTATTTTTTCACAGTGCTGTCGATAACCAGGTGATTTAGTAGAATTTTATAGACACTCAGGAAGTCGAAAAATATAGAGCTAGCTTAGTATAAGCTACAGATCCTTTCCACTTCCTTTCCCATGAGATTCCCCATCTGTGTACTAGCTTTGATCTGAAGTCACAAACAAAGACTGTTTATTCAAGAGATCAAATGTTACTTTTGGTATAGACCCTGGGGAAACTCAGAAGAGGGACATAAGCTTTGGGAGTACATTGATTTTCAAAGCGTTGATCTGAATAATCTATGATGTATTTAGTTTCTTCGACTGTTGGAAGATATACACGAAGGTGATGAACTCACAGGGCTTTGTTCTCTGAGCATAAATCCCCTCCTTCCCTTTGCAGTCATCTTTATATTAACACAGAAAATACTCTAAATGGAAAAGGCTGAGTTATACATCTTCTTGCCAGTGAGCTGGGAAATGTTCCTAGAGTTTCTCTGATTTTCTTGTTTTAGATTAAAAAAAAAAACTAATTCTCCTTATTTTTTTTTTTTTTTTTTTTTTTTTTTTAAATATTTATTTATTTATTTATGGCTGTGTTGGGTCTTCGTTTCTGTGCGAGGGCTTTCTCTAGTTGCGGCAAGTGGGGGCCACTCTTCATCGCGGTGCGCGGGCCTGTCACTATCGCGGCCTCTTTTGTTGCGGAGCACAGGCTCCAGACGCGCAGGCTCAGTAGTTGTGGCTCACGGGCCTAGTTGCTCCGCGGCATGTGGGATCTTCCCAGACCAGGGCACGAACCCGTGTCCAGTGCATTGGCAGGCAGATTCTCAACCACTGCGCCACCAGGGAAGCCCTCTCCTTATTTTTTAATGTCACGCTTTGAGCTAATTTTTCTCCAAAAATTCTTAATATAATGTACATCTTTTTAAATAGGTTTTGTTTTTTAGAGAAGTTTCAGGTTTACAGAACAATTGAGCAGAAAGATCAGAAATTTTCCGTAAATCCATCTCTCCCTCCCCATAAAGTTTCCCCTGTTATTAACATTTTGCTTTAGTGTGATACATTTATTACAATTGATGGAGCAATATTGATACATTATTATTAACTAAAGCCCATAGTTTATATGAAGGTTCATTCTTTGTATTTCTTTGACTTTTGACAAATGCATACTGCCATGTATCCATCATTATAGTATTATATAGAATAGTTTCATTGCCCTACAGATCAGCTGTGCTTCATCCCTTCTTCCTTTCCCTCAACTCCATGGCAACCACTGGTCTTTCTACTGTCTCTATAGTTTTGCCTTTCTCCAGATGTCCTATAGATGGAATGATATTGTAACATAGTCTTTTCAGGTTGGCTTCTTTCATTTGGCAATACACATTTAAGTTTTCTCTATGTCTTTTTGTATCTTGATAGCTCATTTCTTTTTATCTCTGAATAATATTTTATTGTATGGATGTAATATAGTTTGTTTAACCATTTACCTACATCTTGGTAGCTTCCAATTTGGGGGCAATTATAAACAAATTTGCTGTAAACAATTTGTGTATAGGTGTTTGTGTGGATATAAGTTTACAACTTATTTGGGTAAATACCTAGGACTACAGTTGCCAGTTTGTATGGTTAAGACTATGCTTAGCTCTATAAGAAATTGCCAAACTGTCTTCTGAAGTGGTTGTACCATTTTGCATTCCCACCACTAGTGGATAAGAGTTCCTACTGCTCTACAACCTGGCAAGCATTTGATGTTCTTACTGTTTTGGATTTTATCAGAAATGTATTTTCCAATTTTTTCTCCAGTCTGTGATTTGTCTTTCATTCTCTTGATAGATCATTTGCAGAATAAAAGTTTTTATTTTAACAAAGTCCAATTTAAAACTTTTTTCTTTCATGAATCACCATTATGTATTCAAAAAATCATCACCTAATTCAAAGGCACCTAAATTTTTCTCCTGTCTTATCTTCTAGAAGTTTTATAGGTTTGCATAACCCATTTAGAGTTAAATTTTGTGGAAGATGTAAAGTCTGTGTCTAGATTTTTTTTTTTTTTTTTGGCATGTGGATGTCCAGTTGCTCCAGGACAATTTGTTGAAAAGACTATCCTATCTTCATTGAATTGCTTTTTCTCCTTTGACAAAGATCAGTTGCCTATATGTATGTAGGTGTATTTCTGGACTCTCTATTCTGTCTCATTGATTTATGTGTCTATTCTTTTGCCAATACCGTACAGTCTCGATTATTGTAGCTTTATAATGTTTTGTGATCGACTAGTATCAGTCCTCAGATTTTGTTCTTTTTATTTAATATTGTTGGATATTTTTCCATATAAACCTTCAAATAAGTTTGTCAATATCCACAAAATAACTTGCTGGAATTTTCATTTGGATTTTGTTGATTCTATAAATCAACTTGGGAAGAAATGACAACAATATTGAGTCTTCTTATCCATGAACATGGACTATCTCTCCATTTATTTAGATATTCTTTGATTTTTAAAATCAGAGCTTTGTAGTTTTCCTCCTATAGATCTTGTACATATTTTGTTAGATTTATACCTAAATAATTGTAAATTATTTAGTTATTTTGTTTTCCTTTGGTGCCAATGAAATGTACATATTTTTCATTAGCCCTTCCATCTTTATAAGGCATTCACTGATTTAGTTTTTTGTTTTTTTTTTTTTTAATTTATTTATTATTTATTTATGGCTGTGTTGGGTCTTCGTTTCTGTGCGAGGGCTTTCTCTAGTTGCAGCAAGCGGGGGCCACTCTTCATTGCGGTGCGCGGGCCTCTCACTATTGCGGCCTCTCTTGTTGCGGAGCACAGGCTCCAGATGCGCAGGCTCAGTAGCTCACGGGCCTAGTTGCTCCGCGGCATGTGGGATCCTCCCAGACCAGGGCTCGAACCCGTGTCCCCTGCATTGGCAGGCGGATTCTCAACCACTGCACCACCAGGGAAGCCCTGATTTAGTTTTAATAGCCTGAAAATTAAGAAAGTTTTGCTTGTCTGCTTGTTGGTTGCTATTGTAAATGATTTAAGGCCTGGCAGTTTTCTTTCATTTCTTGAACCTACATTTTTATCAATTCCGTATCTGTTCAAATCTTTTGTTTATGATAATTTCTGCATGAAAAACTACATCTACTTTTGTGTAAGTAAAAGGTCCACTTCAGCTTTGTCTTGTGATGGTTTAGGCTATTTTAAAGGTAGATTAGTTAATAAATTATGTATTTTAGTGAAGTCTCAAACATTAAACACTTTTAAAGATTTTCATAAAATTTACCCTGAGTGTGGTCTTTGCCATAATTTGAAATGAAAAAATGGGATGCTCATTATAATGCCTACAATCATAGAGTTATGTATAAAATTAAATTATCATAGAGACAGAAGAACCTAAAAAATAATTGGTATTTAGGTTAATACAACCAGGAACTAGAAATGTGGAGTGATTTTTACACAATCATAGAGAAAGTTATGCTGTAGGATGTAATAGAAATCAGTTTTCTTTATTTCTAAAGCCTTTTTCTTTTCACAGTGGTACCCTCAAAGTTTTCATGCTTTCTTGTCCCTCTGCTCAGGAAATAATTTAGCATTCTCTAGAAATGATGAGAAATTTCTGTTTTTATAAAACGGGAAAGCTTTCTCTGGAAAAAAATCACGATGCTTTCCATATGACTTTTGGGGTGACTTTTCATCCTCCAAGTGATTTGTCCTAGAGGGGCCATGGTTTACATTTGCCCATATCATTTAAAAATACAAGTATATAAATTTAGTATAGAATAAATGGTAAGTAGACATTATAATTATACACTCTTCATTTTAGTATCTTTGGAAATCACAAATGGTTGCTCTTCTTAGCATATCTGACAGTTCATGAGGACACTGCCATGTATTTAACTTGACTCGGAGGGCTTTCATTTATTCTGTACCATTTGCTTAAACTAAATTAATTCATGGGAGCAACTGATGAGATAAAAGGACTCAGAACATGTACTTAAACCAAAATATTGTAGTCTTAGACTCACTCAGTGAATACAGGAGTACCTACTATTCTCATTTGAAAGAGGTCCTGGTTTAATTCTAGAGAATTGACACACTAAAATATGCTGTGGATGCCTGTAATATTACTCCATTAGATCTATTGTCAGAAAATTGCACTTTACATATCTGGCTGCACACACATTGCATAAATTGCCAGGTTTTGTGATGACTTCTTTAGTTGTCTTTGTTGTGTTTTGTAATGCTGTGCTAATGTAATGCACTGCTTTGTCTGCCCAGCTCTGTGTTTAAAGCTTTATTTGATCAGATTTTGAAAGAAATGCCTTGTGTAACATCACGTGTATGTTTCCCAAGTAAAGTGCTTGCATTTGTACCTGAATATTTCTTATCTTCTTTTTTGTATGACATTGGCATGCTTCAAAGACAGTTCATAGTGTATTTGATTACACAGTTAGACATAATAGTTTAGCACAATATGCTGTAATCAGGACTACTCAGGAAAGCAATTTAGTTCTGATCTTGTCAAATTAAGTGTATATTGAATATATAACTCACCCTCACCAAAAAGAGCTATTCAGAGGCAGGAGTGAGCAAGAGACAACTATTATTTTTTATCATTATTTTCTTTTAAGGAATAGATTGCTAGAATCAGTTGAACTGTCATGGGACTAATCTTTCAATAATCTATTTTTGTTTTTTGCGAGAATACAGAAAGGTTGGGTTTTGTGGGTAATACTATCAAAGTAAGATGAAATTGGCTTGAAATAAAAACAAGTAGAAAAAGAGAGATGATGTATAAAAAGTAGATGTGTGTGGAAGAGGAAGGAATATTAAAGAAATTAAAAAAGAAAGAAAGAAAAGACTATCGTTGAGAGGAAGATGCCCTTATCCTTTGCTTGTCAGGTGCTGCCATATAAATGATAGCCATTCCAACATTTGACCTCACAATATCTGTGATCTCAAAATTAGAGCTTATCTCCTTTGAGCTTCATACTGACTGAACCAACAGATCTTGCTTTGCAAACTTCATCTCTCAATGAAATCATCTGGCTATGATCGTAGCTGGCTTTTGATATTTGTACATTAGACTGGCTGCATGGCTGTCAACTGGGTTCCTTTTTTCTTCTATTATTTTTCCTGTTATCACTTCTTAATAAAGATAGATGATAAAAGCAGTGTCTATATGGGAGCATACATCTGAAGTTATATCAGAAGTTTCTTGTGGAAGAAACAAATGACAGTGTACTCAGAAATGTTCCTATTCAAACTAAATTAATTTTGGTGATCACCAATATTACCAAGGGTGTGGGGAACCAGGGATTCTTACATAATGCTAAAGATATGTATGGTTAATGAGGTAAATATTTACCAAAACTGAAAAATATACCTAACCTTTGATAAAATAGCCACATTAAATTTACTTACAAAACATACTAATTAACATTTATGAACATATGCACAAAGATACTCATTATTAATACTGCTTTAAAATACTACTATATATAAAATACATAACCAACAAGGACCTACTGTAAAGCACAGAGAACTATACTCAATATATAAATTCTTTATAAATGTATGTATATGGATGCATATATATATATTTGAATCACTGTGCTGTACACATGAAACTAACACTACATTGTAAATCAACTATACTTCAGTTAAATAAATACATAAATGCTATATAAATGTAATCATACAGCAAAAAAAAATCTGCTGTAATGCAAAACAATAATAAACAATTTGATATAACAAAACCATCTAAGTGTGGATTAGTTAAGTAAATTATGGTACATAATTATTTTGCTACTTTCAGAATAACAGAAGATCTGTAAGAGCTGTTAGAAAAAATGTCTAAAATACATTATTCAATGAAAAACAAAGGTGCAATTTTAGTATGAAGAGTTTGGTCATTTTTATGTAGTTATGTGACACCTATTTAGGGATGTCATGGTAATACTCAAATCTGAGTTTTAATTATATAATTCAGCTTTCTCTTGTACCTTGCCAAAAATTATAACTTAATATGCTAATTTAATCTCATTTTATTTCCATTAAAATGTAAAATGATGGATAGGTAGATAGATAGATAGGTAGACAGATAGACATACCATGAAAGATACCAGTGTAGCTGAGGAGGAGAACCCTGAGCTATGCATGTTCAGCAAATGGTTCAATCTATCCTCAAATTGTAGATACATAGTTGTAGGAACTGGGAAGAATCATTAGTCTTGAACTTTGTCAAACCCTAGTGTAAGGTACACTTAAGTAAGGTTTTCCTTATTATTAGACATCAAAATCATCAATGATATTTTTGTAACAAAATCAATGTTATTTTGAGAAGAGTAGACTGAAAAAGTAGGATCAACCATTTGGGTCCAAAGCATATACCATACAGCTAGGAAATAAAATAATAACATTCAGCATTTTTATCCCAAATTATCTTTAATGATATAAGAGCTTCATCTTCCCTCCCAAACAGGAAGATTCGCTAGGGCAGAACATATGTCTGGTTTCTTTGCAGCTGTTATATCAACTTGAACACTATTGACTTTCAATAAATATTTGGAGAAAAAATATTTTGGAGATTGACAATAATGCGCTGTGAAATTGAAGGGCAAATATCTCTCAGAATGAAAAACTATTAGTTTGTGTTTTAGAAATTCTTCCCTAATAGAAATGTATACCAAATCTACTTGTTCAGCTACTTAAAATAAATTGTGTTGCTTGCATTGTTGAAGAGTCTCAATTTATTCTATTTACTATTTCCCCTCATCACAGGTGGCTCTTTCCATATTTGACTCTTTAAAGTCAAGTTAGCTCTGTTGAACTTAAGTATCTTCCATTTTCATAATTTCCCCAAAAGTAATTGTTGCCCTATATCTAGCAGTATGCAAGTCATTGCATAGCCTAAGGGAACCTTCACATGACTTGGGTCCATAATTCTATACATACACCTGCACACCCTATTTTCATGGAGGTAAATGGCATCCTGTGTTCTTTGGTAGAGATGTATAATATATTGACTGTTTATATGGAGACTTCCATGGATTCTACCACGAATTCCCTCAGCTCCCACCTGAAAACTGAAAGTAATAATGTTCCATGAATTGTGCTATATTTTCTCACAGTAAGCCTCTCAGTGGTAATGGATTTTTTGAGAGCAAGTTAGACTATTTTAGAAGCTGCATAAACTATTTTAGGTGACAAGGGGACCATTTGGTGCACTGAAGTAGTAATTTGCTAGTGGCCTAAAAGAGTTAATGAAGCTTTCAACGGCATATGACAGACTTGAAAGGATTATGTACCAAAAAATTGTTTTACCATAAATGAAAACATCAACTAAAAAAGACACATGGTCTGTTCAGAGGATGCAGATTTTTAAAAAATTCAGTGAGTAAGATGAAACTTGGGAAGAAATGAAAACTCAGAAAACGAATTTACAGAGACAACAAGAATTTATATATGAATTATATTATAATTTTATATTATTACATAATTTACATATATAATATATATATATAATACCATACATATTAAATCCACATAAATTCATTGATATATGTGAGGAAATAAGAGCGTGGCATAAATCATTTAAAGTTAATATAAGTTTTTAATTAAATTTACATTACAAACTTCAGAAATCATCATAGCAAACTGTCATTTTTAATAGTTTAGATGTTATAGCTATATAATATAGAGCTAAATTATGGAGTATAGAAATATATATGTAACAACCTATTTTTTTCTAAATAAATGGATTCATTTAGTCAGTAGTCAAGTTAATATTACAGTTGGCCCTGCTTTTCTGAGCGCTCCACATCTGTGTATTCAACCAGCTTCAAAATATTCCCCCAAAATCCAGAAAGTTCCCAAAAGCAAAACTTGAATTTGCCTTGCACTGGCAAGTATTTACATAGCATTTACCTTGTATTAGATTTCATCTAGATTTTATTTAAAGTATATGGGAGGGGCTTCCCTGGTGGCGCAGTGGTTGAGAGTCTGCCTGCCAATGCGGGGGACACGGGTTCGGGCCCTGGTCTGGGAGGATCCCACATGCCGCGGAGCAACTGGGCCCGTGAGCCACAACGACTGAGCCTGCGCCTCTGGAGCCTGTGCTCTGCAACAAGGGAGGCCGCGATGGTGAGGGGACCGCGCACCGCGATGAAGGGTGGTCCCCACTTGCCGCAGCTGGGGAGGGCCCTCGCGCGGAGGCGAAGACGCAACACAGCCAGGGGGGAAAAAAAAAAGTTAAAGTATATGGGAGGATGTGTGTGTAGGTTATATGCAGATACTACACTATTTTTATAAAGGACTTGAGCATCCTTGGACTTCGGTATCCTTGGGGTCCTAGAACCAATCCCCCACGCATACTGACAGAAGACTGTATTTGAAAGTTGTGAAAACACATAAAAAGTGAGATACTGTATAGAAACACTGTTTCTAGTATATTAAAAATATTATGCCTATTTAAAGAGAAAGAGTTTTTCCCATGTACAGTGACTTCTCACAATATAGATCTGCTTCTTCACTCTTCTCTCAGATCTGCTTAGATGTGAGATGTGCATGGGTAAAGTGCACCGACTCGCCAGTGGAGGTGCCAGTAGAAAACCTGAGGAAAGGAGGAGAGTAAGGTCAAGGTATTTATCTTGTTCCTCTCTCCCTGTGCAATTGGCTCTTTTCATGAAGCTGATCCTCTCTATTCAGGGAACCCTCTCCACACAGGTACCCTCTCCCCAAAGGGAACTCTGTCTACACAGCCCTCTCTCTGTTTGGGTTTTGGTAAACATGAGGTCCCTTTCGGACCCTGTTTGAAGTTATATTTATCTTTTTTTTTTTTGGCTGTGCCACACAGCATGTGGTATCTTCCCGACTAGGGATCGAACTCATGCCCCCTACATTGGGAGCATAGAGTCTTAACTACTGGACCACCAGGGAAGTCCTGAAGTTATATTTATCTTAACCCTAGTGGTGGGAGAATTTACAGTGGAGGTAATTAAGCTCTTATAGAGAAAACAGAGAAACCAAGAATAACCAATGGAAACTTTAATAAGCTTAAATAAACTTTAATAAGCTTAAGTAAAATAAAGGCAGCACACTAACAGGAACGTTAATGAACTCTCACTAAACAGCTTCAGTGAGAAATAATAGACCTTGTACTATTTTGCATTTACAGTCCTCAAGGACAGAAACATGTCTGTAGTCCTTTCTTATTTTATCATGTCCCCTGCCGTCTTTTAACCCAATATTTACTTAAAATTTTGTTTCAGTTCCTACATAAAAGTTAGGCAAGATTTTATTTGACTGAAAACTTGGGTTTTAGCTTTTTTTGACACTGAAAATACTGAATCCTGCCTTTCACTCTTCTATACCCTGTAACCCAATCCATGCCCAGATGGAATTGTCAAATTCTCTTACAGTGTCCTCACAGATATCAATGGAGAACAGTTCTAAGATCTAGTCTTCATTTAACTTTTCTTAGTTCCTTTTTTACCTGATCATCATTTATACGACTATTCTTCCCTAAAATGTCAAAAGATAATGAATTTATTGATATTCAACCAAATTTATCAGGATTCCAAAAAGTTGAATAGAATTAATTTACAAGTATTTAGATTTTACATAAGGACAATTTGAATTTTGGATGTGATATGCTGAGTAACAACTCTGAAGGATAGAGTTAAAAATGAATAAATGGTACCTATGAAATATCATGGCTATTTCCATTGAAACTAGGAGATAGTAGACTGATTCCTATTATTTAAAATTGTTCTAAAATTAAGTGCAATTAGATATGAATCAGATATAAGAGATATGAATGTGAATATTAGAATGTAAGAAATATATGGGTGATATCTACCATTCTACCTTGTATTCTGTTTTATATATTTTTGTTTTCTCTTTCCTCTTGCTGCCTTCTTTTGGGTTAAATAAGTATTTTTAAGATTCCATTTTAATGTACAGCATTTGCAATATTATAGATTTTAAAGAAATAATGAAAAATGGTCTATTTTATATTTATTCATATATTTATCATTTCTAGTGCATGTTTGAATTTTTTTAAAATTAATTAATTAATTTTTAGCTGCATTGGGTCTCCGTTGCTGTGCGCGGTCTTTCTCTAGTTATGGTGAGCGGGGGCTACTCTTCATTGTGGTGCATGGGCTTCTCATTGCGGTAGCTTCTCTGGTTGCAGAGCATGGGCTCTAGGCGCATGGGCTTCAGTAGTTGTGGCACGTGGGCTCAGTAGTTGTGGCTTGCAGGCTCTAGAGCTCAGCCTTAGTAGTTGTGTTGCATGGGCTTAGTTGCTCCATGGCATGTGGGATCTTCCCAGACCAGGGCTCGAAACCGTGTCCCCTGCATTGGCAGGTGGATTCTTAACCACTGCACCACCAGGGAAGCCCTGCATGTTTGAATTTTCATCTGATGCCATTTCCTTTCTGCCTAAAGATTTTCTTTTATTATTTCTTGTAGTGCATCTCTGATGGAAACAAATTCTCTTAGTTTTATTTTACATGAAATATCTTTATTTTACCTTTATTATTGAAGGTCATTTTCACTGGACATAGAATTCTTTTTTTTAATTTTTTAAAAAATTATTTTATTGGAGTATAGTTGATTTACAATGTTGTGTTAATTTCTACTGTACAAAGTGATTCAGTTATACAGATATATATATTATTTTTCATATTCTTTTCCATTATGGTTTATCACAGGATACTGAATATAGTTCCCTGTGCTATACAGTGGACCTTGTTGTTTATCAATTCTCTGTATAATAGTTTGCATCTACTAATTGCAAACTCCCAATCCATCCTTCTTCCACCCCCTTCCCCGTTGGCAACCATAAGTCTGTTCCCTATGTCTGTGAGTCTGTTTCTCTTTCATAGATAAGTTCATTTGTGTCATATTTTAGATTCCACATATAAGTGATACCATATGGTATTTGTCTTTCTCTTTCTGACTTCACTTAATATGATAATCTCTAAGTCCATCTATGTGGATGTAAATGACATTGTTTCACTCTTTTTTATGGCTGAGTAGTATTCCATTGTATATATGTACCACATCTTCTGTTTTTTATCAACATATATATGATTTTTTAAAATTATTATTTTACATTGGAGTATAGTTGATTTACAATGTTGTGTTAGTTTCAGGTGTACATCAAAATGATTTAGTTATACATATACATATATTTATTCTTTTTCACATTCTTTTCCCATATAGATTATTACAGAGTACTGAGTAGCGTTCCCTGTGCTATACAGTAGGTCCTTGTTGATTATCTGTTTTATATATAGTAGTGTTTATATGTTAATCCCAACCTTCTAATTTATCCCTCCCCTCCACCTTTCCCCTTTGGTAACCATAAATTTGTTTTCTAAGCCTGTGAGTCTGTTTCTGTTTTGTAAATAAGTTCACTTGTATAATTTTTTTAGATTCCACATATAAGTGTTATCATATGGTATTTGTCTTTCTCTGTCTGACATACTTCACTTAATATGATAATCTCTAGATCCATCCATGTTGCTGCAAATGGCATTATTTCATTCCTTTTTATGGCTGAGTAGTTTTCCATTGTATATATGTTACTACATCTTGATCCATTCTTCTGTTGATGGACATTTAGGTGGCTTCCATGTCTTGGCTATTGTATATAGTGCTGCAGTGAACATTGGGGTGCATGTATCTTTTTGAATTATGGTTTTCTCCAGATATATACTCAGGAGTGGGATTGCTGGATCATATGGTAGTTCTATTTTCAGTTTTTTTATGGAACTCCATCCTGATCTCCACAGTGGCTGACCAATTTAGATTCCCACCAACAGTGTAGGAGGGTTCCCTTTTCTCCACACCCTCTCCAGCATTTATTGTTTGTAGAATTTTTGATGATGGCCATTCTGACCAGTGTGAGGTGATCCCTCATTGTAGTTTTGATTTGCATTTCTCAATTAATGATGTTGAGAATCTTTTCATGTGCTTTTTGGCCATCTGTATGTCTTCTTTGGAGAAATATGTATTTAGATCTTCTGCCCATTTTTTGATTGGGTTGTTTGGTTTTTTGATATTGAGTTGCATGGACTGTTTGTATATTTTGGAGATTAGTCCCTTGTCTGTCACATTGTTTCCAAGTGTTTTCTCCCATTCTGTGTGTTGTCTTTTTGTTTTGTTTATGGTTTCCTTTGCTGTACAAAAGCTTGTAAGTTTGATTAGGTCCCATTTGTTTATTTTTACTTTTATTTCTATTGCCTTGGGAGACTGACCTAAGAAAACATTGGTACGATTAATGGACATACAATTCTTAACAGTATTCTTTTTCATCGGTTCTGTCAACAGGACAAAAGTCATTTGTATTCTGGATCCACTGAATTTAATGTGCTGTTTTGCTCTGCCTGCTTTCAAGATTTTCTCCCTCTTTTTTTTTTTTTATTTTTGTCAATTTGACTATGATTTTCCTATATGTCATTTTATCTGCATTTATCTACTTAGAGTTTTCTGATTTTCTTGAATCTTTTAATTAAAATCTTTGAATTAAAACTTTCCCCAAGTTTAGGAGATTTTTGGCCATATGTCTTTAAATATTGTTTTCAGGTCCATTTTCTTCTGGTAATTTATTCCTATCACACAATTATCAGACCTTTGATATTGTCTCAAAGTCATTGACACTCAATTAACTTTTATCAGTTTTTAAAATCATTCTCTCTATTCCACTTATCTGATTATTTTTATTGATCAAATTTACTAACTCTTTATTCTGTTAGGTTCAATCTCTATTTAAGTCCATATATTTAGTTTTTTATACCAGATGTCGTGTTCTATTATTTCCATTTGGTTATTTTTATAGTTTTTACTTCTCTACTGAGATTCCCTTTATAGTCATTAATTATGACAATGTTTAACATTTTACTCAGCTTAGATATAGTAGCCACTTTAAAATACTTACCTGTTAGTTCCATATAAGGATTATCTCATGGTCAGTCTTCATTAATGACATTTTTCCTTAGTATGGGTCAGAGTTTTTATTCATATGTATTAAATTTGGATTGCATTTTCAAATTTGTAAATAATATTATGTAGAGATTCTGGATTTTCTTTTGTTTCCCTGAAAAGTATTGTTTTATTTTCTTTTGTAGAAGTTTACCTTGCCTGGCTCAAACTACAAATCTGTGCCCCTCAGAAGGGCAGGAGCTGGAATGTCTGTTCAGTTATTTTAGTCTTAGTTAGTCTGCTTATTGTATGCTCAGTGGATGCCTAGTTTAGAGGTCAGCTGGAATTTAGAAAGGACTTATATGTAGAGTCTCCTTCTCTGAGGCAGAATGATCTTTATGAAATATCCTGTTTTATTTTTCTGCTGCTGCTATAAGAAGTTACCACAAATTTGTGGCTTAAAACAATGCAAATTTATTATCTTATAGTTTTGTAGGTCAGAAGCCAACAGGGTAACCTAACATTCGGTAAAATCAAGATGTTGGCAGGGCTGAGTTTCCTTCCACAGTCTCC
Source organism: Balaenoptera acutorostrata (assembly GCF_949987535.1). NCBI lineage: Eukaryota > Metazoa > Chordata > Mammalia > Artiodactyla > Balaenopteridae > Balaenoptera > Balaenoptera acutorostrata. Next base: position 28,206,515 of record NC_080065.1, on the reverse strand, counting down.
AGAGGAAGAATCCAATTTCTTGCCTTTTCCTATTTCTAAAGGCTACCCACATTCCTTCACCTGTGACTCCCTTACTTCATCTTCAAAGTTAGCATTGTTGCATCTTTCTGATCCTTACTCTGTACTCATATCTCTCTCTCTGACCATTGCCAGAAAAGGTTCTTCACTTTGAATGACTCATAACTTTGGGCTCACCTGGATAATGCAGGATGATCTTCCATCTCAGTGTTCTTAAGCTTAATCACATCTACAAAGTCCTTTTTGCTATGTAAGGTAGCATATTCACAAGTTCCAGGGAAGTAGATGAGGACATTTTATCAAGGGATAATTATTCTGACTACTGTACTACATTATCCCATAAATTCCATACATTTATGATAAGGTAATGAAACTCCCTCATCAAGAGGTGGGGATCTATATTCCCTCCCCTTAAATCTGGGTAGGACTGTGACTCACATGGAAGTTGTGATAGTTAGTTTTATAGGTCAACTTGACTGGGCTAAAGGATGTCCAGATATAGCTAGTAAACATTATTTCTGGGTCTATTAGGGTGTTTCTGAGAAGAGATTAGCATTTGAATCAGTAGACTGAGTAAAGAAGCTTGTTCTCACCAGTTCCAGTATCTGGATATCACTTATCAATTCTCAATTCCTTTTTTTACCTGATCATTTATACCACTATTCTTCCCTAAAATGTCTAAAGATAATAGATTTATTGATATTTAATAAAATTTATCAGGATTCCAAAAAGTTATATGGGATTAATTTACAATTTTTCATAAGGACAATCTGAATTTTGGGTGTGATATACCGAGTAACAACTCTAAACTATAAATGGAGTTAAAAATGAATACATGGTATCTATGGTATATTATGGATATTCCCATTGAAACTAAGAGACAGTAAATGTCTGTCTAGTGGGCATTATCCAATCCTTGGAGGGCCTTAGTAGAACAAAACCAAATGGCAGAGGAAGTGCAAATTTGCTCTCTGTTTGAGCTATGACATCCATCTTTTGCCTTTGGAGAGTGGTAGTCCTGATTCTTGGGACTTCAGACTCAAACTGAATAGCACCACTGGCTTTCTTGGTTTTCCAGCCTTCAGACAGCAGATCTTGGGATTTTCTTGGCATCCATAATTGAATGAGCCAATTCCTCTAATAAATCTCCTCCCATCTATACTTGGTTTTCTTTCTCTGGAGAACCCTGACTAATACAGAATTAATGCTATATAGCTTCCAAGAGCAGGTGATAAAAGGTAATACAGTTTTCACCTTTTTTTTTCCCCCTCAGAATGCTTCTAATTGGGACCAACCACTGTGTTCTGTAGGTATGTGTTTTTTGGACTACCTGAGTCCTAACTGAGATCTCCATCAGCAGCTAGAATCAACCAACTGTTGTATAAGTGACAGTTTTTGAGGAGACATTAGTTCCAGTCACCATCTAACTGCAACTGTATGACAGACTTCCAAGGAGATTTGCTTAGTCAAGCCCTAGAGCTGTGAAGGACAAGATTAAATATCTGTTTTTTTACAGTATTAAGTTTTGGTTATATTTGTAATTCAACAGCAGATAACAAACACCATCTCGGGTTCTGTTCTTTCTGAGTTTTCTTCCCTTAATTTCTAGCTGCTCTGTTTACCCTAAACCCTGTCCTCTGATTCTTCAAGTCAGTAAAACTGCAGGTTTCTATGAAACTTTAGCTGCTCTTCATGGTGCCAATTACAGCCTGCTTTCAGGTCAAAGACCATGACCCATCAAGTGTCTTTCCTTTCTTTCGAGTGTAGAACCTTCTCCAGATTCTGCCCATTTTTGTTGTTGTTGTTGTTCATTTTATAATAGCTTCAGGTAGTTGTTTTTGTTTTGGTTTTATTCAGAATTTATAGTGTTTCCCATGTCCAATAGAAGCATCTGTGTCATTGCCAGAAGTAGAGTCACCGATATCAATAGATCTTTGAACACACTAATTTGTCAAGTTTGTATTTTATATTATTTCAGATATACAAAGAAATATATATTCTAATATACCTTACACATATATAGCCCCTATTTCAGTTTATCAAGTCTTAACAGGTTTATTAAATCCAAGTTGCGTTGATGTACTTGCTTCAGGTTTTTTTTCTTTTCTTTTTACTCTTTAAGAAATAATTCATTGAAGAGACATTTGAATCTGTGCACCCCTCTCTGACCATTCTTGCCTTTCTAGCATAAATCCTATATGGTACATTTAGAAATATACAGTGTTAGATTAAAACTGTTAGTATTCTATTGGGAATTCTTCATTAATATTTATAAATGGGAAAAGCTTTTAATTTAACCTGTGTGTATGCATAACTAATTGGGTTGTTACAAAACAGATGGTAGATTTAAAACTGAATTAAATGATTTCCATTTTTTCTAAAATTATCTCTTTATAAAGATTTAAATAAATATTAATTAATTTTTCCTGAGAGAGTTAATAGAACATGACTTAGAATCTACTTTGGTTAGGTGTTACTTTAGTTGGTACATTTAATTTCCATTTCAGCTGTTTTCTATCCATTTTTGTATACTGCTGTTTGTTTAACATATGGATATCTTTTCCACAGATTATTTTAAAGTTGTTTTATTTAGTTACTAAGCATTTGTCGAGTCTCTATTTTTTTCTGCTATTAATGTATTTATTTTTTCACTTTTGTCAGATATTAACTCTATATTATATTAATCTTTTAAAATTCATTGAGATTTGTTTCATTACTCAGCATGTGTTCTAGCCTGATGAATGCTCCATGTACCCTTGAAAAGAATGTGCATGCTCTTCTTGTTGGTTGTTGAGTGGAGTTTTCTATAAACATCAAAACGTTAAGCTTTTTGAAAATGTTTTTCAAGTGTTTTATATTCATATAGATTTTATGAGTAATTTTTGTATCAATGAGATAATGAGAGTGGCAAAGTGTTGACATCTCCAAGTATTAATTTTGTCTATTGCTCCTTTCACTTCTCTGATTTTTGTTTCTATGTATTTAGAAGCTCAGTTATTGGAGACATATATATTTAGAATTTTTATAGTCGCTTGTTGAATTGACCCTTCTATCATTATTGAAATGTTCTCTTTATCCCTGGTAATATATTTTCTTGTGAAGTCTACTTTGAATAATATTATACAGCCACTTTAGATTTCTTATAATTAGTGTTTATGTGGGATTTTCCATTATTTATTCTTAACCTGTTATTTTTATATAAACATAATATTCTTATAGACAGCATATAATTAGTTCTTTTTAAATTCAATAAGGCAAAGTATACTTTTAAATGATAATTTTTAGGCCATTTTAATTTAATGAGATTATCAATATGGTTCCTTTGAACTCTACCATCCCTATCATTTATTTTCCATTTGCTCTCTTTTAGTTGTTTCTTCTTTTCTTTCCTTATTTTAGATTAAATATTTTGGAAAAAGTATTTTTTGATCAACAGTTTTTAAAAATATTTTATCTTATCTCCACTAAAGGCTTACTAGCTATAGTTTTTTTTGATCATCATAGTTGTTTTTTTTTAATAGTGGTTAATCTAATATTTAAAATATGCATCTTTAACTTGTCACAGTATTCCCTTAAATAATATTATGCCACTTCATGTCTAATGTAAGGATCTTACATCAATATATTTCCATTTTCTTCTCCTTTCTTTTTGCTATTTATTTAACAGAAATTTTAGTTCTATAAATATTACAACTCCTATGATACATTGTTATTTTAAAATTTATTTTCAAAAGCAATTATCTTAAAAATTAAAAAGTGAAACTAATATTTTTTATGTATTTACCTATACATTTACCATTTATGATACTGTATTCCGTTATATATATCTATGTTTTCTTCTGCTATTATTTTTTTTCTTCTTGAATTTCTTTTAACATTTCTTGTAGTGCAGGGCTGCTAGCAACAAATTCCCTTAGCTTTTGATTGTCTAAAAAATTTTATCCTCTTCATTTTAAAATATACTTTCATTGGATATAAAACAAATTCTATATCCATAAGAATAACACATGTATTATTGATTGATAAATTCTTTCTATTATCACTAAAGATAATGTCCTCATGTCTTATGGAGTGCTTTGTTTCTCATCAGAAGCTTGTGTTAATTTTTATGTTTGTAATTCTGTTTACTTTGCTCTTGTATTATTTTTGTTTTTGTTTTCTATTTGGTTCTCTTTATCTTTTTTTAAACTTTTAAATTTATATTGGAGTATAGTTGATTAACAATGTTGTGATAGTTTCAGGTGTACAGAAAAGTGATTCAGTTATACATATACATGTATCTATTCTTTTTCAAATTCTTTTCCCATTTAGGTTGTTACATAATATTGAGCAGAGTTCCCTGTGCTATACTGTAGGTCCTTGTTGGTTATCCATTTTAAATATAGCAGTGTGTACATGTCAATCCCAAACTCCCAAACTATCCCTTCCCCCCTGGTAACCGTAAGTTCATTCTCTAGGTCTGTATGTTTCTGTTTTGTAAATAAGTTCATTTGTATCATTTCTTTTTAGATTCTGCATATAAGCAATATCATAAGATATTTCTTTTTCCCTGTCTGACTTACTTCACTCAGTATGACAATCTCTGTGTCCATCCATGTTGCTGCAAATGGCATTATTTCATTCTTTTTAATGGCTGAGTAATATTCCATTATATATATGTACCACATCTTCTTTATTCAATCCTCTGTCATGGACATTTAGGTAGCTTCCATATCTTAGCTATTTTAAACAGTGCTGCAGTGAACATTGGGATGCATGTATTCTTTTGGCTCATGTTTTTCTCTGTATATATGCCCAGGAGTGGGATAGAGGGGTATCATATGGTAGTTCTATTTTTAGTTTTTTAAGGAACCTCCATACTGTTCTCCATAGTGGCTGTACCAGTACATTCCCACCAACAGTGTAGGAGGGTTCCCTTCTCTCCACAACTTCTCCAGCATTTATTGTTTGTGGATTTTCTGATGATAGCTATTTTGACTGGTGTGAGGTGATATCTCATTGTAGTTTTGATTTGCATTTCTCTAATAATTAGCATGTTGAACATCTTTTCATGTGCCTCTTGGCAATCTGTGTCTTCTTTGGAGAAATGTCTATTTAGGTCTTCTGCTCATTTTTTGATTGGGCTGTTTGTTTTGATGATATTAAGCCACATTGCTTGTATATTGTTGAATTTCTTTGATACATAGACTTTTGAGGGGTTTGATTATTCATCAAATTTAGAAAATATTTGATCTTTCTACCCTGGCCTTCCTTGACTCCAATTACATGATATTGCCCTACAGATTACTAAGACTTTTCATTATTGTTTTCTGTCTCTTTCTGTGTTTATGATCTATTTTGAATAATTTTAATTGCTTTTCTTCAAGTTTATTAATAATTTATTCTTCAGCATTTATTATGCTGTTAATCATACCCAATGGATTATTTATTTATTTGCTTATTTTATTTAATTTATATATAACAGTTTTATTAAGTTATAATTGATATATAATACAAAGAACTGCATATTTTTAATGTGTAAAATTAGATGATTTTGGACATGCAAACACCAATTATACCATCACCACAATCTAGGTAATTGACATAACAAACTCCTCCCAGAATTTCCATCTTTCCCTTACTAGTTGTTCTTGATTTGGGGTTTTTTGGTGTGTGTTTGTGGGTTAAGAACACTTTATATGAGATCTATCTACCTTCTTAACAAACTTTGAAGTACACAATACCACTTTGTACAGCAGGTCTATAGAACGTATTCATTTAGTATAACTGAAATTTCATAGGCACTGAATAACAACTCCACATTTCTCCCCACCCCCCAGCCCCTAACAATCACTGTTGTATTATCTGCTTCTATGAGTTCGACTATTTTATGTAATTCAAGTAAGTAGAATCATGCAGTATTTGTCCTTCTGTGACTGACATTTCACTTAGTATGATGTCCTCCAGGTTCATCTATGTTGTCACAAATGGCAGGATTTCCATCTATTTTAAAGGCTGCATGATATTTCCATTATATGTACATATCACATTTTATTTATATATTCTTCTGTTAATGAATACTTGGATTGTTAAAGCTATAGTAATTAAAGCATTATGATACTGGCATAAAGACAGACATGTAGACCAGTGAAAAGAATATAGAGTCCAGAAACAAACCCATGCTTTTATGATCAACTGATCTTTGTGCCACAGACTCACAATGGGGAAAAGATAGTTTCTTCAGCAAATGGAATTGAAAAAACTGGGTACCTACATGCAAAAAAATTGGACTTAACCCCACATAAAAATAAATGCAAAATGAATTGAAGACTTAAACAGAAGACCTGAAACTGTAAAACTCCTGGAAGAAAACATAGGGGAGAATTTTCTTGACATTGGTATAGGCAATGGTTTTTGGATATGACACCAAAAATACAGGCATCAAAAGCAAATATAGCAAAAAAAAAAAAAAAAAAAAAAAACAAATATAGCAAGTGAGACTATGTCAAACAAAAAAGAATTTTAGATAGTGAATTTGGATCTTTTTTAATTTTTATCTTCTTTTTATCTTTATATTCTTTATCTTCCTTTTCCTTCTTCATTACCTTTATATATTTCTTTACAATCTTGATTTTACTTTTAATACCTGTTTTATTGTATTTGCCTTCTTTTCCACCTTCTCTATCATTTGGGGGTTTCTTTCCAGTCTACTGGTTATTTTTCACATTTTCCTATGTCTTAACATGTCTAGTAACTTATTGTTGTTAAATGTCTCTGAATCTTTTCAATTTCCTTTAATAAATGTTTGTTTATTCTGGTTGGCTGTTGACTTACTTTCAGTTGTGTGTGATCATTATCAGGCTTATTTTAGCATTTTGTTAAGATTTTCTAAAATAGCACTTACTCTGAGTAATTTATTTCCCTTACTTAGACATGACCCTTCTGGAGTTTCTAGTAAATGTTACATTTGATCACTGAAGACTGTCTGATCTGGGGTGGCCAGAAATAATTCCCAGTCCTTTGTGACCTCTGGCAACAATTCAGCTCTTAGATGGTCACTCTATTGAATCACCTTGTGGAGTTTGACCCTATACATGAATAACTTAATATTCAATAAAGATTCAAGGGAATACGAGCTTTTGAAGCTCTTTTCTTGACTGTTTTCTTCTCTTCAGAACCCTGTCTCACCACCTCCAGCTATATCCATGAACTCTGATCTGTGTCTCCTCAACTTAGGAAGACTGGCACACTTTACTGATCTTCTTTACTGCCCTATGGCTCAGAATGTGCCTCCTGGCATGAAGCCTGGACAGTCCAAGGGTTTACCTAATTTTTCCTTCTCTCAGCATCCCCGCCCTGTGCTATTTCTGCTGTCTGAAAAAAGTTAAGTATATTTTGTTCAGTTTTCTAGATGTTTAAGACAAGAGGCCAAATTCAGTTCCTCTTATTCCATCATTGCCAAAATGGGAAGGAGAAAAGTTAAACAAATACGTTTAGTCTACTCTCATAATTTAGTAATTTTAGTCTTTTTAAGTTTCAAAATATAAAACCCATGAATATAATAAATGGTCATGATACATTTCAGAAAATAAATTAATGCTATATGTTCTTGAGATCAAATAACCCATTTTAAAATTAGGATATCTATGAATCTGAATATTTCATCTAGTAGATAAATACAAACATACTGATGTAAACATATGCTTGTGAAATTCACACTTTATTCTGTTATTCTAGGTATACAAGTCAACCTCAGGCTATTTAGAAATATATTCAGTGAGATGCAGCCAAAGTTTTGATTTCTTCCATCAGATAGTTTTAGAGAATTATGTTCATCAATTGGCAATTTTCTTATTGTATAGACACAATCCAATTATAACAAAAATGCAGCAAAATTAAAATGTGTTTCCTTAAAAGATTCACTTGAGAATTTGATGATTTTAAAATTTTAATCTGTCAAATAAGAGATAGAATGTAATACCCTTTAGAAAACTCTTGTGCCTATAAAATAATTAACTGTGAGGTTTAAAACAATATTGACCACATAAAATTAATTTGCACATTAACACACAAGTATAATTATTTTTATCTTGTTCTAAGAGAGCACATTTTCAAATATCTAAACTGTACTCTAGCCACTGAATAATAAAGACAGGTTAATTTAGATAGGTTAATTTTTCTTCATTAATACATGATTGTGATAATTAAAGACCTGTTACTGAAGCTGTTTTAGATATCTGTCAATTTGGGGAGAAAATGCTAAAACATCATATATGAGTGATATTTGTATTATATAAAATGAAGCTATCTTTTTTAAAGAACTGTCAAATGTTTAAAGAGGAATATTTTGGTACGAATTTAAGTTAATATGTAATTCTGATATCCATTTGACAATTAAGAAAACACACTTTTAGCACTTATTCTATTAAATGGTCTAATCATTTTTATTGTATTAGAAACACAAAATAGTGCAGGACTTTTACTGTCTTTTCCTCCTCACTCCAGACTTTTATAGAGAGATTTATCATTCCCCCTCATACTTTGTCTTTCATTGAATCATGTCGTCTTACCCCTTTCACACTCTCCCACTCTTCTAAGAAGTAGACCCTACTGCTGAATCAAGCTTGAGCCTTATTGTAAAGATCTGTTATTTCAATTAGGAAGTGTGCTATTACAAACAATAACCTTCAACTCTTCTGGTCTGAATAATAGATTTTTTAAAAATTAACATAGTTGTCAGTCCATTGGCAGATAGATGTTAGGGTTGATTGACTCAACACTTCTGCCTACTATCTGCCTACTATCACCCTTTTACTTTTTCTCCACATTGATGAAACATGTCTACAGGATTTTCAAGTATATAGAGACAAGCAATGCCCTTTTCTTTCTTGGATCTCTTCTGAGGAGATGGGAAACTTTTCCCAAAAGCAGGCAGAAACTCTTGCTATCTGTATCAGGACTTGGTTTGCAAGTCCATTGCTGATTCAGTTTTTGTCATTAGGGACTGAATTATGGTTGTTGGATCCAATCAATTACTGGAGGTGAATTGGGTACTATGAAAACTTCTGTGGCTATCACTCTGCCCATCATTAAGTGAAGGGGCATGGGAAATGAAAATGTATAGAGGCCCAAAGTTTAGGAGGATTAAAATCATATACAGAAAGAATACGATCCAGGGGTGGTAGGGGTGGTGGGGGTACAGGGGAGAGAGAAAGAGAGAGAGAGAATGTGTGTGTGTGTGTGTGTGTGCGTGTGTGTGTGTGTGTGCATGTGTGTGAGAGAGAGAGAGAGAGAGAGACAGGGAGAGAGAGAATGGGTAAGGGGGAGAGGGAGACAGAATAGGAATTGTAAGAAGTTTGACTGTGGTTTGTATTTGGCTGTTGTTTATACTTGGAATAAATTTTGCTTTGGTTCTCTAGAGAAACTTTTAAAAATTACATTAAAATTTTGTTGAGATGTTATTTTGTTGAGTTGAATCACAAAAAAATATGCTTTCAATTTGATTGTCATTCAAAATTGCTTTTTTTGAAATAGTAATTATTAGTAAAGTAAATGAACACATAATTGATAAGTTATCACATCTGCAAAAGTTTTATACCTCAAATTAAAAGCGTCTTTAAATTATTAATTTTGTTAAAATGTATACTCCTGAGTTTGTCAATTAAAATGATATAAAAGAAAGTCTATAAAGCAGATTTAGGAAATATGACATTTTACTACTGGATGTGTCATTAACGTCTATGACTTCAAATAAGAAAATTAAATTATCTTATATGCCTAGAAGTGAAATTTCTTGGTCAGAGAGTAGGCATGTGTTGAATTTTATTGGAGACTGTCAAACAGTTTTTCCAAATGATTAAACAAATTTACATTTTCATCAGCACTGTAAGACTTCCAGTTGCTCCAAGTTCTTACCAACATTTGGTATCACCAACTTTTTAGATTTTAGACATCCTGGTGCTCTATAATATTACCTCATTGTGTTTTTCATTGCATTTCTCAGATTTAATGGTGTGAAAAAGCATTTAACATACTCATAGACCATTGGAGTATCTTCTTTTATAACATGCTTATTCAGATATTTAATATTTTGTCTTCTTCTTACTGATTTTGCCTATGTAAAAATTGCAACGATATTGTTCTAAGATTGTTCCTAGAAGCTTTGCAGTTTGACCCTTACACTTCAGTCTCAGATCCATTACACATTTTTATACATTGTCTGAAGCAGGTATAAAGGTTCATGTTTTTCTGTACATTTATTCAGGTTTTTTTCCAGCACCATTTGTGCAAAACGTTCCATACCCAATGTTGAACATATGATTAAAAGTTACTAAACTTGTTTAAAAAAATACAGGTTAAGGTGGTGCATGATTTAGAACAACAGAAGTTGAGATGAGCCAAATTTTGGAATTAGCTAAGCTTTAAAACAGCTATGCTAATAAGTACTTTCAAACACTTCAAGGGAAATATAATTGTGATAAATTATGTGATGAATAATAGGTGAAAAGATAAATTTAAGACCTTAAAATTATAATATGGGAACCGAAATCTTCCTAGAATGGTCTTAATAGCAGATTGATGACAGCAAAAAATAGTTTCAGTAAAGTTGAAGGCAGATCAACAGATATTTTTCAATGTGAAGAATACTGAGTAAGGAATATTTTTTTTTTAAAAAAGGAACAGAGAGTCAGTGAGGTATAATATCAGACAAAAGGACAATAGGGTAGGACATGTTTTTGAAGAAATAATGACCTCCATTTACTAAATTTAATAATGTACAAAAATATATAGAGCCATGAATCTCAGCCAACTCAAAATAGCATAAATACAAACAAAAGCAAGGGGGATCATAGTCATATGCTAAAAGGCTGAGAAAATAGAGAATGCTGAATGCAGCCAGAGGAAAGAAAATTTTTAATCAGGGAAAGAGTGCTAGACATGATATCCAAAGTCTCATCATAAATAACAGAGGCTGGAGGCCAGAAGACAATGTATTAACATCTGTAAAGCAATGAGCACCAATTTTACAAACTCTGTCAACCCAGAATTCCATATCCAGTGAAAATTTATCCAAAAATGAAGGGAAAATAGGGACATGTTTAAATACATTTTTAAATGACATAATTAAACTCCATGGTAGGGAGAATTATGACGCCACACCTTAACTGGGGATTTTGAAATTTTACCTTACAGGAAAAAAAGGGATTTTTGCTGATTTTAAAATTAGGAGATTATTTTGAATTATATGGGTGCTCCCATGAAAATCATACGAGCTTTTAAAAGGCAGAAGAGGAAGGCAGAGGGGAAGTCAGAGAGAGTCAAACAAGACAAGGATTCAACCCATGTCTGCTGCTTTAAAGATGGAGAGGGTCACGTGAAAGGACCATAGAGAGAGAGCTCTCTAGTACCTGAAAATGAAGGAGGGTATCAGTCTTAAGAAACTGGATTCTGCATGAATTTGGAAGTAGATTCTTGCCTTGAGCCTCCAGAGAAGAGCACAGCCTGGCTGACCCCTGGGTATTGGCCTTGTTAGACTCTAGCAGAGAATCTAGGCATAGACTTCTGACCTCCAGAAGTGTGAGATAATAAGTGAATGTTGTTTGAAGCAACGAAGTTTGTGGCATTTTGGTTTGGCAGCAGTAGAAAAGCAGTATTATCCCAAACAGAGCTGCATTACAAAGAGTACTAAAAGTAGTTTTTCAAGCTGAGATCATACCTGATCTGAACCCAGATTGACTGAAAGTAATAGAGACTTAGAAATGGTAAATATGTGGGAAAATATCTAGCACTATTTTTTAAGCTTTAATTTATTTAAATGACAACTTACAGTTTAAATCAAAATTATAAATTGTACGTAGGTCTTATAAAGAATACGTATGTAAAATATGACATAAATTGTATTAAGAATGGAGTAGAATATGTTATTATACCACTGCAATAGGACTTCAATCTCTTTTTATTTCTTTGTTATTATACTTTGCACGATTATATCCCCTTTTCTAGTTAATTTAAACATATTTTATTTTCTATTTATCTTTAGTTTTCAGCAGTTTTACAATGATGTTCCTTGGTTTGGCTTTATTTGTCTTTAAGAAAGTTTGAATTAGTAGAATTTATTGAAGGCAAATATGGATGTTTTCATCAGTTTTGGAAAACTGCCATCTGTTACCTTAAGATATTGCATAGCCTCATTTTCTGTCTTCCCTTTCTCTGAGATTCCAATTGTATACGATTATTGGAAATATTCTCCTATACGATATTCATTATGTTTTCTACTCTTTTTTACTCTTCATGTTTCAATCTGGATCTTTTCATTTCATCTGTATCCAAGATTATCAAATTCTTTATTTTTCAACAGTGTTGACTCCAACCATTAAATGTTTAATCTATGTTTTTTCAGCTTATAAATTTATATATTATCTAGGTTTTATATTTTCTTTTAATTTTGTAAGCATGATCCTTTAAAGTCAGTATCTGGTATCCTTAACTGGAGACCCAGAGATTTTTTTTTTTTTGGTAATAGTTTTTATTTCTATTTTCTTGGCTTTTAATCATTTTCCTTGTCTACTCTTATTTCTGTGTGCATTTCTCATTTTACCTGACAAATTGTTCTGATAATTTGTGGCTTTACATAACATTTTACTCCAGAAAGGATTCACTTGTTGTAACAGGTAGCTAGGCTAATGGTACAGTCACTTTCACATTACCATAAACAAATCAAGGATTTAGATCCCTGGAAGTGGGGATTGAGTTCCTGATGCCAAATTTTACTCTTAGCCTGGGTGTTCGCCAGGTACCATCCCCTTCGTTGGGCCCTGAACTTCAGTATTTGTCCTGTGGGTGAGTGTACTGGAAACTTTGCTCACCTTCTCAGCCTCTCAGCCATGCCACTGGAATGAGAAGATGTCCATTGTGTCCAGCAGCTCCATTCTGTACTCACCTCCATGCATTAGTCTCCTATAGTCTGGGGGAGCTTTCTCATGGTTTTGATTAAATATCCTTTTTATATTTATGTCCAAGTCTTCTGGTTTTCAGCAAAAGAGTTGACACAAGTCCACCTACCGATTCCATCATTTCTGGAATGACCAATTGACTTTTACATATGCTTATACTTGGCGAAATGTTATGATGGGTAAAATGTTGCTCCTAAAAATTTGAAACACACACACACACACACACACACCCCTAAATACTTCTAGTAACTCTGGGGACAGTATATCACATGGTTAGGAAGAACATAGAAATAAAATTATTCCTTGCAATTAATAATTTGATTTAGAATATTGCAAAAATAATGACTTGTGTAAACAGGATTTGACCATTAATTTTCACATAATCAACCCACTGACATTACCAATATTTTTGTGATTCTGTATGTGGATGAATGAGTAAGATGGCATGTAGAATTAAATCACTGTTCAGTGAATTTTATTGTGCAATCAATAACCATTGTAAACCATCTTAATCTTTAACTTACTTTTTCTTCAGTAAGATTACACCATTATGTATAAACAAATTTAGTGTCCATTATATAAAAATAACTTAAAATATTGTCACACTTGTCATCTCAGAAGTCTAATTTCCCCTTATTGTAATCTCATATCCTATACCTATGACTTGAGAATTCATTGTGTTAGTTTCATAGCACAGGCAAATATGCGAGTTCCGGGATACTACAGGTCCCTGAAAGCCCCTATGGGAAAAGTCCAGAGCAAAGAGGCCATCATCTGTTCTAAAATTATATGTGCTTTGTACAATGGACTGCAGAATTAAGACAGTTTGCAAAATGCTTGTATATAATTTTCTCTTAAGTGGCAAGAAAAATAAGAAAGAAAAAAGAATTTTGACCAAAAGAGAAGTGAAATTTTAAATTTGTCCTAGGAAAATTTATAGTGGGTTGTAGTTTATACAGAACAAACATAGTTACTACTAATTTTACACTATTAATTCATAATGGATTACCAAGGGAAGGGTAAAAATAAATAAATAAATAGATCTTGTCTTTTATGTTTATAATACTGTTTTATTTCAGAACCTAGTTTCCAATTTTCATGTAATCAGATGAATCATTGTTTTCATTTCTGGCTTTATCCTTTTACCACTGAAGATTATAAAAATATTCCTATATTTTAAGGCCAAATAGTTATACAGTAGACTTTATTATTTATGTACTGATATATTAATTTTTTAGACCACTCTAAATGTGAAATGCAATGTTTTTTAACTAAACAAATTCCATAATTCTGTAATTCAACAGTAATACATATGGAGAAGCCACAAAATCTGTTTCCAACAGTACTAAAAATTCATTTACACCTGGCAGTGAGAGTACTAATGAAGTATAAATATTTTCTTCATTTTAGAGGTATTCTTATTGGTTAACTGCAGAACACCTTGTATCTTTTGTAGAAAGACTGTTTTTTCTAACAGTGCTTGGAATGAATTCAGTAAGAATGGACCAGTTCTTGTATAAGGGACACATAACTGTTTACATTAATATGTGCCATTTTGTTATGAGACTACTATAGTCATGAGGATGTAAACTATGCAAAGCAGAATAACTTATTATCATATAAGAAAACAGAAGTATTCCCAGAAATTTGTAATTCATAGAACTGAAAAATAATCTTATAAAAATGTTAATGGCAAGCTAGATTAATATTGTTTCTGTACAGCTAACATCTACAATTAAAAATATCTATTGATGCCAGCATCATCGTAGTGATTACTTTTTGTGTACGTGTCCATGTGGTGTGTATTTACTGCAGCCTCTGTTAGGGACCTGTGTTTGCACATATCTGACTGTGAGCACAATGATAGCAAATCATCTCTACACATTCAGTGCAAACAAGATGCCAAGAAAAGAACTCTTGCATATGCAGTTCCACTCAGATTCAAAGGATTTAAATCTATTTACTTTTTCAGCTGTGATCTAAATGATAAATTCTAAGCAAATCTCTCAACTGTGATTTAACTGAATGCTGAAAACTTTTCTTGGGAGGAATCCATGATTTATAGAGCTTAGTATCAAATAAGATTTCTTGGAAGCTTGAGAATTAATCATTTTTGGTAGTGTTTTTTTGGTTTGTTTGTTTGCTTTAAAACTATGTACTTCTATTCTCCCACCCCAGGCAAATTTGCCTTGGTACTCATCACTCACTACTGTGTACAGGCGCCTCCTGGCTTAAGCACCTTTCACAGCATTGGCCATAGAAAGGGTAAACATTCAATGATATTGACTGAATGTGATTGTGGAAAAGCTTATTGAAGTTAATATAGTGGGGGGAAAAGCATAAAATATATTCTCTCTTTCTGATCACTGGAGTATATCATTTTATGCTACTTTCTATTCTGAGGGACAATTTTTCTATAGTGGAATAAGCCTTCATACTTTTTTAAGCCTGAAGGGAAGGATATATGTCCTAGGACATAAGACTGCTTCTATTTCTAGCTTAGAAGTGGTAGATTTAATAGATGTTTTCCTTTTACATGGTTTCGTATTTTCAGCAGATGTCACCTTTAACATGGAGTAAACAACAAATCATACATGAACTTTGGGTAGCCAGAGTAGGTGGCTTATTAAATGTTATGAATTGTGGGGTGTCAGGAGAGCTCCATGATTGAAAGATTTCTTCTCTCAGGCTTACGCTTTTTATTAGGCTTGTGCTTTTAAAGAAAATACTACACCTAAAACCTGTTTAGAAATTATTTACTCTAATGCTGCCACTACAGATTAAGAAACTGTACAGATTAAGAAAGCTTAAAGAGAGTAAGTATAAAAGCCAGTAGAATCGGAGCTAGCTAAGTCATCCAGTTCGTGCTCAGGCTTCTTCCACCAATTTTTGACAACTTCTTAGGTTTGGTTTAGGCCAGTTGATCAATTTCTTTGTATGCTTTTCCATTAGTTTAAAAAATTTCAACTACCATTTCAATTTACAACCAAATATCATTGACAGTTTTAGGGCATCGCAATAGTATTATAACTGATGCCTTATGATACATTTTAGCAGATAGTTTTCCAGAATACGACCTCCTGAGAGCAAGCGCTATAGGAGATCAGCTTCATGTTGACAAATACGGCTAATACGGAATGATATCTCTGGGTCATGAAGAGGTCTTACCTTGAAAATTCAGGCCAGATAGTGGACCATATTACAAGAGAAAGCGGGGGCCTCAGCCAGTGTTAGGGAAAGATACAAATTATGAAATAAAAGGAAAGACCACCGAGGCTAGTCCTACAAAATAGAATCAACATGGTCAGTGTTTTCAGAGACTGTCAGCAATGCTATTTTATGCAAACTCTTATAGTAAAATAGAATATGTTAAAGCCAAAGTCATTCAACAAATACTCTGCTTTGTTATAAAGTAATACAAATATTATAGAGAAAAATATGCCATATTTACAAAGCAGAGGAAAAAATGGCATAGTTAAATTCTGAAAGAAAGAGACAACATTTTAAAGAACTGGTACTTTCTGCCTTAGGTAAAGAGTATGGGGAAGAATAGTGCCAGGACATGAGGACTGAGAGATCTGCAGGAGCAAGATCAAAAGCAAACCTATGTACTAGGTTAAGATATTTGTTTTAATTGTTTTTTTTTTTTCTGAGGACACTGAGAAGTCATTACTGTGTTTTAAATAGGAACTCATATTTATATCATAGAAAGTTCACTCTAGCTGTAGTTGTAGAATGCATAAGACAGCGGCCAAGAAAGGGTCAGGAAAACCAGATAGGAGTCTCTGTAGCAGTCAAGGTGATCCTATGTTGGTCTGAAGAAAATATGACAGTTGAAAAAATATTAAAGTAGTAGGACCTTCAAGATGAAGGAGTAAGATGTGGAGAACACCTTTCTCCCCACAAATACATCAAAAATACATCTACATGTGGAACAACTCCTATAGAACATCTACTGAATGCTGGCAGAAGACCTCAGGCTTCCCAAAAGGCAAGAAACTCCCCACATACCTGGCCGTGTGGCTGACAGGGTCTTGGTACTCCGGCCGTGTGTCAGTCCTGAGCCTCTGAGGTGGGAGAGCCGAGTTCAGAACATTGGACCACCAGAGACCTCCTGGCCCCACATAATATCAATCAGCGAGAGCTCTCCCAGACATCTCCGCCTCAATGCTAAGACCCAGCTCGACTCAACGACCAGCAAACTACAGTGCTGGACACCCATGCCAAACAACTAGCAAGACAGGAACACAACCCCACCCCTTAGGAGAGACGCTGCCTACAATCATAATAAGTTCACAGACACTCCAAAACACACAACTGGACGTGGCCCTACCCACCAGAAACACAAGATCCAGCGTCATCCACCAGAACACAGGCACCAGTCCCCTACCAGGAAGCCTACACAACCCACTGAACCAACCTTACACACTGGGGGCAGACACCAAAAACAACGGGAACTATGAACCTGCAGCCTGTGAAAAGGAGACCCCAAACACAGGAAGTTAAGCAAAATGAGAAAACAGAGAAATATGCAGCAGATAAAGGAGCAAGGTAAAAACACACCAGACTAAACAAATGAAGAGGAAATAGGCAGTCTACCTGAAAAAGAATTCAGAGTAATGATAGTAAAGATGATCCAAAATCTCGGAAACAGAATGGAGAAAATACAAGAAACGTTTAACAAGGACCTAGAAGAACTAAAGAACAAACAAACAATGATGAACAACACAATAAACGAAATTAAAAATTCTCTAGAAGGGATCAATAGCAGAATAACTGAGGCAGAAAAACGGATAAGTGACCTGGAAGATAAAATAATGGGAATAACTACCACAGAGCAGAATAAAGAAAAAAAGAATGAAAAGAATTGAGGACAGTTTCAGAGACCTCTGGGACAACATTAAATGCACGAACATTCAAATTTTAGAGGTCCCAGAAGAAGAAGACAAAAAGAAAGTGACTGAGAAAATATTTGAAGAGATTATAGTCGAAAACTTCACTAACATGGGAAAGGAAATAGTCAATCAAGTCCAGGAAGCGCAGAGAGTCCCATACAGGATAAATCCAAGGAGAAACAAGCCAAGACACATATTAATCAAACTATCAAAAATTTAACACAAAGGAAAAATATTAAAAGCAACAAGGGAAAAGGAACAAATAACATACAAGGGAATCCCCATAAGGTTAACAGCTGATTTTTCAGCAGAAACTCTGCAAGCCAGAAGAGAGTGGCAGCACATATTTAAAGTGATGAAAGGGAAAAAACCTACAACCAAGATTACTCTATCCAGCAAGGATCTCATTCAGATTCGATGGAGAAATTAAAACCTTTATAGACAACCAAAAGCTAAGAGAATTCAGCACCACCAAACCAGTTTTACAACAAATGCTAAAGGACCTTCTCTAGGCAGGAAACACAAGAGAAGGAAAAGACCTATAATAACAAACCTAGAACAATTAAGAAAATAGTAATAGGAACATACATATTGATAATTACCTTAAATGTAAATGGATTAAATGCTCCAACCAAAAGACATAGACTGGCTGAATGGATACAAAAACAAGACCTGTATATACGCTGTCTACAAGAGACGCACTTCAGACCTAGGGACAGGTACAGACTGAAAGTGAGGGGGTGGAAAAAGATATTCCATGCAAATGGAAATCAAAAGAAAGCTGGAGTAGCAATTCTCATATCAGACAAAATAGACGTTAAAATTAAGACTATTACAAGAGACAAAGAAAGACACTACATAATGATCAAGGGATCAATCCAAGAAGAAAATATAACAATTGTAAATCTTTAGGCACCCAACGTAGGAGCACCTTAATACATAAGGCAACTGCTAACAGCCATAAAAGGAGAAATCGACAATAACACAATAATAGTAGGGAACTTTAACACCCCACTTTCACCAATGGGCAGATCAAAATGAAGATGAATAAGGAAACACAAGGTTTAAATAATACATTAAACAAGATGGACTTAATTGGTATTTATAGGACGTTCCATCCAAAAACAGTAGAATACACTTTCTTCTCAAGTGCTCATGGAACATTCTCCAGGATAGATCATATCTTGGGTCACAAAAAAGCCTTGGTAAATTTTTTTTTTTTTTTTTTTTTTTTTTGGCTGTGTTGGGTCTTCGTTTCTGTGCAAGGGCTTTCTCCAGTTGCGGCAAGCGAGGGCCACTCCTCATCGCGGTGCGCGGGCCTCTCACCATCGCGGCCTCTCTTGTTGCAGAGCACAGGCTCCAGACGCGCAGGCTCAGTCGTTGTGGCTCACGGGCTTCATTGCTCCGTGGCATGTGGGATCTTCCCAGACCAGGGCTCGAACCCACGTCCCCTGCATTAGCAGGCAGATTCTCAACCACTGCGCCACCAGGGAAGCCCAGCCTTGGTAAATTTAAGGAAATTGAAATGGTATTAAGTATCTTTTCCGACCACAATGCTGTGAGACTAGATATCAATTACAGGGAAAAAAAAAAAAACTGTAAAAAATACAAATACATGGAGGCTAAACAATATGCTACTAAATAACCAAGAGATCACTGAAGAAATCAAAGAGAAATCAAAAATACCTAGAAACAAATGGCAATGAAAACACGATGGCCCAAAACCTATGGGATGCAGCAAAAGCAGTTCTAGAGGGAAGTTTATAGCAATACAGTCCTCCCAAGAAACAAGAAACATCTCAAATAAACAACCTAACCTTACACCTAAAGCAATTAGAGAAAAAAGAACAACAACAAAAAAAAAACCCCAGAGTTAACAGAAGGAAAGAAATCATAAAGATCAGATCAAAAATAAATGAAAAAGAAATGAAGGAAATGATAGCAAAGATCAAAAAAATTAAAAGCTGATTCTTTGAGAAGATAAACGAAACTGACTAACCAATAGCCAGACTCATTAAGAAAAAAAAAGGGAGAAAACGAAATTCAATAGAATTGGATATGAAGAAAGAGAAGTAACAACTGACACTGCAGAAATACAAAGGATCAAGAGAGATTACTAGAAGCAACTATATGCCAATAAAATGGACAAGCTGGAAGAAATGGGCAAATTGTAGAAAACACAACTTTCTAAGACTGAACCAGGAAAAAGTAGAAAATATGAACAGACCAATCACAAGCACTGAAATTGAGACTGTGATTAAAAATCTTCCAACAAACAAAAACCCAGGACCAGACGGCTTCACAGATGAATTCTGTCAAACATTTAGAGAAGAGCTATCACCTAACTTTCGCAAACTCTTCCAAAATATAGCAGAGGGAGGAACACTCCCAAACTCATTCTACAAGGCCACCATCACACTGATACCAAAACCAGACAAAGATGTCACAGAGCAAGAACACTACAGGCCAATATGACTGATGAACATAGATGCAAAAATCCTCAACAAATACTAGCAAACAGAATCCAACAGCACATTAAAAAGATCATACACCATGATCAAGTGGGGTTTATCCAAGGAATGCAAAGATTCTTCAATATACGCAAATCAATCAATTTGATACACCATATTAACAAATTGAAGAATAAAAACCATATGATCATCTCAATAGATGCTGAAAAAGCTTTTGACAAAATTCCACACCCATTTAAGATAAAAACCCTCCAGAAAGTAGGCATAGAGTGAACTTACCTCAACATAATAAAGGCCATATATGACAAACCCACAGCCAATATCGTTCTCAATGGTGAAAAACTGAAACCTTTTCCACTAAGATCAGGAACAAGACAAGGTTGCCCACTCTCACCACTATTACTTAACATAGTTTTGGAAGTTTTAGCCACAGCAATCAGAGAAGACAAAGAAATAAAAGGAATCCAAATCAGAAAAGAAGAAGTAAAGCTGTCACTGTTTGCAGATGACATGATACTATACATAGAGAATCCTAAAGATGCTACCAGAAAACTACTAGAGCTAATCAATGAATTTGGTAAAGTAGAAGGATACAAAATTAATGTACAGATATCTCTTGCATTCCTATACACTAATGATGAAAAATCTGAAAGAGAAATTAAGGAAACACTCCCATTTACCATTGCCACAAAAAGAATAAAATACCTAGGGATAAACCTACCGTAGGAGGTGAAAGACCTGTATGTAGAAAATTATAAGACACTGATGAAAGAAAGTAAAGATGATACAAACAGATGGAGAGATATTCTATGTTATTGGACTGGAAGAATCAATATTGTGAAAATGACTATACTACCCAAAGCAATCTACAGACTCAGTGCAATCCCTATCAAACTACCAATGGCATTTTTCACAGAACTAGAACAAAAAATTTCACAATTTGTTTGGAAACAGAAAAGATCCTGAATAGCCAAAGCAATCTTTAGAAAGAAAAACAGAGCTGGAGGAATCAGGCTCCTTGACTTCAGGGTATACTTACTACAAAGCTACAGTAATCAAAACAGTATGGTACTGGTACAAGAACAGAAATATAGATCAATGGAACAGGATGGAAAGCCCAGACATAAACCTATGCACGTATGGTCACCTTATCTTTGATAAAGGAGGCAAGAATATACAATGGAGAAATACAACCCTCAATAAGTGGTGCTGGGAAAACTGGACAGCTACATGTAAAAGAATGAAATTAGAACACTCCCTAACACCATACACAAAAATAAACTCAAAATGGATTAAAGGCCTAGATGTAAGGCCAGACTCTGTAAAACTCTTAGAGGAAAACATAGGCAGAACACTCTATGACATAAATCACAGCAAGATCCTTTTTGACCCACCTCCTAGAGAAATGGAAATAAAAACAAAAATAAACAAATGGGACCTATTGAAACCTAAAACGTTTTGCACAGCAAAGGAAACCATAAACAATATGGAAAGACAGCCCTCAGAATGGGAGAAAATATTTGCAAATGAAGCAACTGACAAAGGATTAATCTCCAAAATTTACAAGCAGCTCATGCAGCTCAGTATCAGAAAAACAAACCACCCAGTCTAAAACTGGGCAGAAGACCTAAATAGACATTTCTCCAAAGAAGATATACAGATTGCCAACAAACACATGAAAGGATGCTCAACCTCACTAATCATTAGAGAAATGCAAAACAAAACTACAATGTGGTATCACCTCACACCAGTCAGAATGGCCATCATCAAAAATCTACAAACAATAAATGCTGGAGAGGGTGTGGAGAAAAGGGAACCCTCTTGCACTGTTGGTGGGAATGTAAATTGATACAGCCACTATGGAGAACAGTATGGAGGTTCCTTAAAAAACTAAAAATAGAACTACCATATGACCCAGCAATCCCACTACTGGGCATATACCCAGAGAAAACCATAATTTAAAAAAGAGTCATGTATCACAGTGTTCACTGAAGCACTATTTACAATAGCCAGGACATGGAAGCAACCTAAGTGTCCATCGACAGATGAATGGATAAAGAAGATGTGGCGCATATACACCATGGAATATTACTCAGCCATAAAAAGAAACGAAATTGAGTTATTTGTAGTGAGGTGGATGGACGTAGAATCTGTCATACAGAGTCAGGTAAGTCAGAAAGAGAAAAACAAATGCCGTATGCTAACACATGTATATGAAATCTTAAAAAAAAGAAAAAAAGATTCTGAAGAACCTAGGGGCAGGATGGGAATAAAGACGCAGAGATAGAGAAGGGACTTGAGGACTGGGGGAGGTGGAACAGTAAGCTGAGACTAAGTGAGAGAGTAGCATGGACATATATATACACTACCAAATGTAAAATAGGTAGCTAGTGGGAAGCAGCTACATAGCACCGGGAGATCAGCTCATGCTTTGTGACCACCGAGAGGAGTGTGATAGGGAGGGTGGGTTGGAGACAAGAGGGAGGGAATGTGGGGATATATGTATACGTATAGCTGATTCACTTTATTATACAGCAGCAACTAACACAACAATGTAAAGCAATTATAGTCCAATAAAGATGTTAAAATAAATAAATAAATATATAGCAAATAAGTGGTTAAAAAAGAAATATTAAAGTAGAAAAATGCATAGGATTCCATGTTTAACTGGGTACAGAGAATGAGTGAGAGAGAGTGGAATCTTAAATGATTTCCATGTTCTCGTATTTCTGGCTTGAATGAAAGAAAGTGGAACTATTCACTGAATAGAGGAACAAGGTGCAGGGTTTGTTTGGAGGTGAGATAATGGATTCTGTTTGACACATGTTTGTTTGTAACCATCTTTAGACCATGCAAATAGAGATAGGATAACACCGAATATTGTTCTGGAGTTCTGTGTCCTCTTATGCTTGGGATTCATTAGGTTCGGGCTTGCAATATAAAACTATGTATATTAGTTTTCTATGCTGAATAACAAATCACTAAAAATTTAGCAGCTTCCAAAATGTCCACTTATTATCTCACAGTTCCATAGGTCAGAAGACTGTGCAGGGCTCAAATAGTTCTCTATCAGTGTTTCTATCAAGTCTTTATCAAAGCCAACATCAAGATATTGGCCAAGGATACAATCACATCTGAGTCTCAGGGATCTCCTTTAATATCACTGGTTGTGGTATAATTTAGTTTCTAAGGTTGTAGGACTCTGGTACCCATTGTCTACCCAGCTGTCAATTAGGGTTGCTCTCACTTCTAAGGTGTCATCCTCCATTTCCTTCTATATGGCCCTCTCTACACCAGGACAGTTTCTTTCTTCAAGGCCAGCAGGAGAATCTCTTCCTTTTGATGAACTCAATGTCAGCTGATAAGAGAACTTAAATATATCTTCAAAATCCCTTTGGCTATATAACATAATCAGGGGAGTGATATCCCATTGTTCCACAGGTCCAGCCCACACTCAAGGGGAAGGAATTATATAGGATATATACACCAAGAGGCAGGAATTCTGGGGGCCATTTTTGATTCTGCCTATAGCAATATGAGTGTGGGCAAGTTCCCTAAGGGGCAGAAAGCAGAGTCAGATGGATGGGCATAGGGAAGAAGCCTGAGAACATAGCACTCAAGGAAACTTGATAGGAAAAATAATCTGCAAAAGAGATTGTGTACTGAGAGTACAATATGACAAAGGCAGATGTATGATTAGAACCTCTAGCCCTACATTCTTAAGGCTGTTAATTAATTACTGTTATTGCCATGACTTTGTGCCTCATTTTACTGAACATTTCTTAGAATATCCATGGTCCTGTCACTAAATCACAACCAATGTATGATGTTGTTACAAAATATTACTTTGACTGGTTATAATTTAGAATTCAAAAGAGTATTGCCATTCCAACTAATAGCTTCAGTCTCTTCAGACCAGGAAAAGCCTGGGTTTTTTGACAGTTTATGTCCAAGGCATTCCATAAGGTGAAGGTATTTGACTGCCTGCTGAAAGTATATGCAGTAACTTGAGCAATGCACAAAAACTGAAAGGTATAGAAACTGTATTGATCCCTATCACCTGTGGATCAGTTCCCACAGGTGATGTATGTTATTCTCTTATGTTGTATGACCTTCTATATTGTATGTTTGTGAATATATTTAATCTCTATTATTAGACAAAGATCCTAGAGAGCACGTTTCATTTCTTATTCACATTTTGGGTCTATACTCCACACAATGCCATAAAAATATTAAGTACTTATATACTGGCTGAAAAAAACAAATGAAGGGAAAAATTGTTTTACTTGATAATAATACTCCTAATATATTCCTTGTATTAGATATTTTCTTTTGTAAATTAACATATTTATTTAATTTTCGATAAAATAACATGGATATAAAAGTGAACTATTTTTATAGAATGTTGCCGCTGACAATAGAAGGACTCATAAAGTATAAGAGGAATTCTGAGGATATTTAACAGAATTGGTCTTTAAGAAAAGATTGACCTGAAAAAGTGTTCATATAAGCCAATGTCTGCTCAGTGCCACTTCACCTGGGAAACAAAAGGTCCATTTAAACTGACAGAAATTGATGCAATGACCCAAATTAGTAAAAAAAAAAGGCCAACTTTAAATCATGTTGAAAAAAGATTTTTCTTAAATTTAAAAAGGGCATTTGAGAAGTGAACAAAAAGAAATTTAAGCAATGGAAACACAAATACAATTAAACATACATCTGAAGTTTCACAAGAAGCCAGAAACAAAAACTCCATTATGTGTCTCCAGAAAATACAAAGTATTAGACACAATGAAATTGAACTGTACTGGTAAATGTTTTGTGGAAGATCTATATCTCAAATTCACAGAACCTAAATATCATATTTTTAACTAAATAACAATTATTTTAAAAGACTGTAAAGGCTAAGCAAAATAAAATAAGGTGTATTTACTGTTTAAAGAGTCCTAAAAAGTTAACTGAATTCACTCAAGTGTCATGTTAGAAAAATGTATTATTAAAGATTATGATGAACTATTATTAATTTTAAAATTATATGATTTTCTAAATAATAATGTAACCAGTAAAAATGATGAGTATTACACCTTCTGCTTCATATATATTTGCCTTACATATACTTATATATATGGAGAATACAAATGTATTAAGTATAACTAGGTTATGGCTCAAATAGCACATTGAACTGCTTCTGAAATTATTAGTCAATTTTATCCTGGGTAAGATCTCTGAATCTTGTGAGTCTGATTTGAATGTTCTGCAACTTCCAAATCAGTATCAAAGAACATATAAAATTATAAATTACCTCATGTGACTACTGCCTTTGATTTATCTATTTATTTTGTTTAGCACCAGAATTATTTATTTATTTATACATATTTTGAATTTTATTTATTTTTATATACAGCAGGTTCTAATTAGTTATCTATTTTATGCATATTAGTGTATATATGTCAATCCCAATCTCCCAATTCATCACACCACCACCACCACCCCCCCGCCACTTTCCCCCCTTGGTGTCCATACGTTTGTTCTCTACATCTGTGTCTCTATTTCTGCACTGCAAACCAGTTCATCTGTACCATTTTTCTAGGTTCCACATATGTGTGTTAATATACGATATTTGTTTTTCTCTTTCTGACTTACTTCACTCTGTATGACAGTCTCTAGATTCATCCACGTCTCTACAAATGACCCAATTTTGTTCGTTTTTATGGTTAATATTCCACTGTATATATGTACCACATCTTCTTTGCATTCGTCTGTCAATGGGCATGTATGTTGCTTCCATGACCTGGCTATTGTAAATAGTGCTGCAATGAATATTGGGGTGCATGTGTCTTTTTGAATTATGGTTTTCTCTGGGTATATGCCCAGTAGTGGGATTGCTGGGTCATATGGTTATTCGATTTTTAGTTTTTTAAGGAACCTCCATATTGTTCTCCATAGTGACTGTATCAATTTACATTCCCACCAACAGTGCAAGAGAGTTCCCTTTTCTCCACACCCTCTCCAGCATTTGTTGTCGGTAGATTTTCTGATGATGCCCATTCTAACTGGTGTGAGGTGATACCTCATTGTAGTTTTGATTTGCATTTCTCTAATAATTTGTGATGTTGAGCAGCTTTTCATGGTCTTCTTGGTCATCTGTATGTCTTCTTTGGAGCAATGTCTATTTAGGTTTTCTGCCCATTTTTGGATTGGGTTGTTTGTTTTTTTAATATTGAGTTGCATGAGCTGTTTATATATTTTGGAGATTAATCCTTTGTCCATTGATTCATTTACAAATATTTTGTCCCATTCTGAGGGTTGTCTTTTCATCTTGTTTGTAGTTTCCTTTGCTTTGGAAAAGCTTTTAAGTTTCATTAGGTCCCAGTTGTTTATATTTCCATTATTCTAGGAGGTAGATCAAAAAAGATCTTGCTGTGATTTATGTCAAAGAGTGTTCTTCCTATGTTTTCCTCTAAGAATTTTATAGTGTCCGGCTTTACATTTAGGTCTCTAATTCATTTTGAGTTTACTTTTGTGTATGGTGTTAGGGATTGTTTTAATTTCATTCTTTTACATGTAGCTATCCAGTTTTCCCAGCACCACTTATTGAAGAGACTATTTTCTCCATCATATATCCTTGCTTCGTTTGTCATAGATTAGTTGACCATAGGTGCGTGGGTTTATCTCTGGGCTTTCTATCCTGTTCCATTGACCTATATTTCTCTTTTTGTTCCAGTACCATATTGTCTTGATTGCTGCAGGTTGTAGTATAGTCTGAAGTCAGGGAGTCTGATTCCTTCAGCTCCGTTTTTCTTTCTCAAGATTGCTTTGGCTCTTCAGAGTCTTTTGTGTCTCCATACAAATTTTAAGATTTTTGTTCTAGTTCTGTAAAATATGCCATTGGTAATTTGATAGGGATTGCACTGAATCTGTAGATTGCTTTGGGTAGTATAGTCATTTTCACAATATTGATTCTTCCAATCCAAGAACATGGTATGTCTCTCCATCTGTATCATCTTAATATCTTTCATTAGTGTCTTATAGTTTTCTGCATACAGGTCTTTTGTCTCCCTAGGTAGGTTTATTCCTAGGTATTTTATTTGTTTTGTTTCAATGGTAAATGGGAGTGTATCCTTAATTTCTCTCAGTTTTCGTTGTTAGTGTATAGGAATGCAAGAAATTTCTATGCATTAATTTTGTATCCTGCAACTTTACCAAATTCATTGATTAGATCTAGTAGTTTTCTGGTGGCATCTTTAGGATTCTCTATATATAGTATCATGTCATCTGCAAACAGTGACAGTTTTACTTCTTCTTTTCCAATTTGTATTTCTTTTTCTTCTCTGATTGCCATGGCTAGGACTTCCACAACTATGTTGAATAATAGTGGTGAGAGTGGACAACCTTGTCTTGTTCCTGATCTTAGAGGAACTGCTTTCAGTTTGTCACCATTGAGAATGATGTTTGCTGTGGGTTTGTCGTATATGGCCTTTATTATGTCGAGGTAGGTTCCCTCTATGGCCACTTTCTGCAGAGTGTTTATCATAAATATGTGTTGAATTTTGTCAAATCTTCCTCTGCATCTATTGAGATGATCATATGGTTTTATTCTTCAGTTTGTTAATATGGTATATCACATTGATTGATTTGTGTATATTGAAGAATCCTTGCATCCCTGGGATAAATCCCACTTGATCATGGTGTATGATGATTTTAATGTGTTGTTGGATTCTGTTTGCTAGTATTTTGTTGAGAATTTTTGCATCTATATTCATCAGTGATATTGGTCTGTAATTTTCTTTTTTTGTGGTATCTTTGTCTGGTTTTGGTATCGGGATGATGGTGGCCTCATAGAATGAGTTTGGGAGTGTTCCTTGCTCTGCAATTTTTTGGAAGAGTTTGAGAAGGATGGGTGTTAGCTCTTCTCTAAATGTTTGATAGAATTCACCTTTGAAGCCATCTGGTCCTGCACTTCTGTTTGTTGGAGGATTTTTAATCACAGTTTCAATTTCATTACTTGTGATTGGTCTGTTCATATTTTCTATTTCTTCCTGGTTCAGTCTTGGAAGGTTATACCTTTCTAAGAATTTGTCTATTTCTTCCAGGTTATCCATTTTATTGGCATAGTGTTGCTTTTAGTAGTCTCTTAGGATGCTTTGTATTTCTGCAGTGTCTGTTGTTACTTCTCCTTTTACATTTCTAATTTTATTAATTTGAGTCCTCTCCCTCTTTTTCTTGATGAATCCGGCTAATGGTTTATCAATTTTGTTTATCTTCTCAGAGAACCAGCTTTTAGTTTTATTGATCTTTGCTATTTTCTTTGTTTCTATTTCATTTATTTCTGCTCTGATCTTTATGATTTCTTTCCTTCTGCTAACTTTGGGTTTTTTTTGTTCTTCTTTCTCTACTTCCTTTAGGTGTAAGGTTAGATTGTTTATTTGAGATTTTTTTTGTTTCTTGAGGTAGGCTTGTATAGCTATAAACTTCCCTCTTAGAACTGCTTTTGCTGCATCCCATAGGTTTTGGATTGTCATGTTTTCATTGTCATTTGTCTCTAGGTATTTTTTGATTTCCTCTCTGATTTCTTCAGTGATCTCTTGGTTATTTAGTAACGTATTGTTTAGCCTCCACGTGTTTGTGTTTTTTTACGTTTTATTCCCTGTAATTGATTTCTAATCTCATAGTGTTGTGGTCCAAAAAGATGCTTGATATGATATCATTTTCTTAAATTTACTGAGGCTTGATTTGTGACCCAAGATGTGATCTATCCTGGAGAATGTTCCATGCACAGTTGAGAAGAAAGTGTAATCTGCTGTTTTTGGATGGAATGTTCTATAAATATCAATTAAATCTATCTTGTCTATTGTGTCATTTAAAGCTTGTGTTTCCTTATTAATTTTCTGTTTGGGTGACCTGTCCATTGGTGTAAGTGAGGTGTTAAATTCCCCCACTATTATTGTGTTAAGGTCGATTTCCTCTTTTATAGCTGTTAGCAGTTGCCTTATGTATTGAGGTGCTCCTATGGTGGGTGCATATATATTTATAATTATTATATCTTCTTCTTGGATTGATCCCTTGATCATCATGTAGTGTCTTTCCTTGTCTCACAACATTTTTTATTTTAAAATCTATTTTATCTGATACGAGTATTGCTACTCCAGCTTTCTTTTGATTTCCATCTTCATGGAATATCTTTTTCCATCCCCTCACTTTCAGCCTGTATGTGTCCCTGGGTCTGAAGTGGATCTGTTGTAGACAGCATATATGTGGGTCTTGTATTTGTATCCATTCAGCGAGCCTGTGTCTTTTGGTTGGAGCATTGAATCCATTCACGTTTAAGGTAATTATTGATATGTGTGTTCCTATGACCATTTTCTTAATTGTTTTGGGTTTGTTTTTGTAGGTCCTTTTCTTCTCTTGTATTTCCCACTTAGCGAAGTTCGTTTAGCATTTGTTGTAGAGCTGGTTTGGTTATGCTGAATTCTCTTCGCTTTTGCTTGTATGTAAAGCTTTTGATTTCTCCATCGAATCTGGATGAGATCCTTGCCTGGTAGAGTAATCTGGGTTGTAGGTTCTTCCCTTTATCACTTTAAATATGTCATGCCACTCCCTTCTGGTTTGTAGAGTTTCTGCCTTGAAATCATCTGTTAACCTTATGGGAGTTCCCTTGTATGTTTTTTGTCATTTTTCCCTTGCTGCTTTCAATAATTTTTCTTTGTCTTTAATTTTTGCCAATTTGATTACTATGTGTCTCAATGTGTTTCTCCTTGGGTTTATTCTGTACGGGACTCTCTGCGCTCCCTGGACTTGGGTGGCTATTTCCTTTCCCATGTTAGGGAAGTTTTCAAATATAATCTCTTCAAATATTTTCTTGGGTCCTTTCTCTCTCTCTTTTCCTTCTGGGACCCCTATAATGTGAATGTTGTTGCCTTTAATGTTGTCCCAGAGGTCTCTTAGGCTGTGTTCATTTCTTTTCAGTCTTTTTTCTTTATTCTGTTCCACAGCAGTGAATTCCACCATTCTGTCTTCCAGGTCACTTATCCGTTCTTCTGCCTTAGTTATTCTGCTACTGATTCCTTCTAGTGTAGTTTTCATTTCAGTTATTGTACTGTTCATCTGTGTTTGTTTGTTCTTTCATTCTTCTAGGTCTTTGTTAAACATTTCTTGCATCTTCTCGATCTTTGCCTCCATTTTTTTTCCCAAGGTCCTGTATCATCTTCACTATCATTATTCTGAATTCTTTTTCTGGAAGGTTACCTATCTCCACTTCATTTAGTTGTTTTTCTGGGGTTTTATCTTGTTCCTTCATCTGGTACATAGTCCTCTGCCTTTTCATCTTGTCTATCTCTCTGTGAATGTGAGTTTTGTTCCACAGGCTGCAGGATTGTAGTTCTTCTTGCTTCTACTGTCTGCCCTCTGGTGGATGAGGCTATCTAAGAGGTTTGTGCAAGTTTCCTGATGGGAGGGACTGGTGGTGGGTAGAGCTGACTGTTCTGGTGGGCAGAGCTCAGTAAAACTTTAATCCACTTGTCTGCTGATGGGTGGGGCTGGGTTCCCTTCATGCTGGTTGTTTGGCCTGAGGCCATCCAACACTGGAGCCTACCTGGGCTTTTTTGTGGGGTTAATGGCAGACTCTGGGAAGGCTCATGCCAAGGAGTACTTCCCAGAACTTCTGCTGCCAGTGTCCTTGTCCTCTCGGTGAGAAACAGCCATCCCCTGCCTCTGCAGGAGACCCTTCAACACTAGCAGGTAGGTCTGGTTCAGTCTCCTGTGGGGTCACTGCTCCTTCCCCTGGGTCCCAATGCACACACTACTTTGTGTTTGCCCTCCAAGAGTGGCGTCTCTGTTTCCCCCAGTCCTGTTGAACTAGCCTTCAATTTGTGAGTCTCTAGGAATTCCTCCTCCCGTTGCTGGACCCCCAGGTTGGGAAGCCTGACATGGGGCTCAGAACCTTCACTCCAGTGGGTGGACTTCTGTGGTATAAGTATTCTCCAGTTTGTGAGTCACCCACCCAGCAGTTATGGGATTTGATTTTATTGTTATTGCGCCCCTCCTACTGTGTCATTGTGGCTTCTCCTTTGTCTTTGGATGTAAGCTGTCTTTTTTGGTGAGTTCCAGTGTCTTCCTGTCGATGATTGATTGATCAGCAGTTAGTTGTGATTCTGGTGCTCTCGCAAGAGGGAGTGCCTGAATTATTTATTTTTATTTATTATTATTATTACTACAAAATTTTACAACAGTATTACTTTGAAATGCCTACTTCAGCTTCATCGGTTCTCTTATCTCTGAATAATACACACTGGTTAAAAGACCAGTTACTCTCTACTCTGTTTTCTATATTTGGAATTACGTGTGGAAAAGATCATGGTGTGTAATTTCTCCTTAAATAAATAATTTATTTCTAAACAGTAGTATTTAAAATTAAAGCTACAAATTCTGATGATAGAGTTACGTGTTTGAATCTTGTGAGTAAATGTTTCATCTTTCTTCATTGAAGAAACAAATCTGGTGATGCTCATTCATTTTTTAAATAATTTATAGTTATTAATTTATCAGTGATTGCACATATTTACTTGAATGATGTTGTTCAACTCTATTCACTAAATATAGCTATTTATTATCCTCTTTAACGACAGCAGCCTAAACTTTTCATGAAGTTAGAGGTACTATCAATTTTCTTGAAGAATTGTGAAAAAAATGTTGCTTGTGATTCTGGAGGTTTGTGTCTTCCCCAGTTATTGAGAACTTCTTTGACTTCAAAAGTTAGCCCTAAGGACAAGTCTTGACCTGCTTCAATTGTTGTGATGTTTCAACAGATTTTACACTGCAACATAAATCTATAAAACCCATGTCTTTCATAATAGAAAAAGTTGTATATAGTCTATGATATATGTATGCTGTGCATTTATAAGATGTGCCTGTGAACAGTAATTGGTTCTTCTTAAGCAACACCTCAGATTCAGTCAATTTATAAAAAAAAAAAACTTGATTATGCTTACAGAATCAGTGATGAAATTTTCATTTTAAGACTATGGGTTTTATTATTTTGTTATGTACTACTGTATTATGCTGCTACATTTTGC
This sequence comes from Balaenoptera acutorostrata, assembly GCF_949987535.1. Lineage (NCBI taxonomy): Eukaryota > Metazoa > Chordata > Mammalia > Artiodactyla > Balaenopteridae > Balaenoptera > Balaenoptera acutorostrata. The sequence continues at coordinate 28,174,128 of NC_080065.1, read as the reverse complement.
ATTATAAAATAATTTTATTTATCTGTAAAGGGATTAAAAACTTTCACTAACTTTAAGTAATCGCAAAGAAATTATACAATTCTATGTGTTCCTTCAAGAGTCTGTTTTAAATAATCCTTCCCCCGTACATAATATTTCAGAAATTCCAGTGATTACAAACATATTTATGGTAATTAAAAGAGTGATGACACTTTATCTTTGATGTTTCCTTTTCTGTAATTATATATATCATGAATTTTATCTAAGAACACATTGGCATTTAGTTTTTCAGGTCTTTAGTCGTACTTTCTGCACAATTTATTATAAAAAAGCACTTATTAATTAACACTACAGATAGATGACTTTGATTTGTAATATCTTACCAAATGTGCTCTCAAATACATGTCTCTAGGTTAAAAGGCTGCAGTTTGATGAAAATTCCTCTCAGGCAAGAACTGCTTTTGGATTATTCTCTCTTCATTGACTGATGGCTGTATGTTAATAAAATTTTATGAAAAGTAGAAAACTAAACTTCTATAAATTCAGCTTAAGAAATAATCATAACAATCATATAGCATAAAATATAGTAACATTTTAGCCTCACAAATGCACCTGTAGAATTATGATTTTAAAGGCAAATGAATTTGGAATCATGTGAACTCTGATGACAGGAGCTCTTCTGTTACATTCATCTTTTAATGAAGAAGATGAAATTTGTGGGTTTACAATTTTTATATATCATTCTATATTTGGTATGGACTATATAGTCTTTTTAACTGTGTTTACAAAAGCTTTAAAAGTGAATCACACATGTAGTGCATGTTCCTTATGACAGAATATTCATAGTTCCTCACTTTCATGACATTGTTTAACTTTTACATATACTATAAACAATAAATATTGTTACTATTATTACTTTGGACAAAACTATCTTTTACATCAATTAAATATAAAAAATAAAAGAGTATATTTTACTTTATTCTTTTTCCAACAATCATCCTTTATGTAGTATGGTGTAATTGTCCAACATTCTACTTGGTAACTTCATCTAAAATATCACCACTTTCAGAATACAGCCATGATATTTAAAATAAGGAAGTTGCTTATAGTAGACAAGAGTAGTGAATCATCTGCTCTCTTCACTTCATTATACAATTATTAGAATCTCCTCAAAGAGTTTTTGGAACTCCCAGGGCCAGGTGATATTTGATGGCAAGATACAGAAAAATTTGTATATAGATATTGTTCAATGAATCCAGCACTTAAAAGATTAGTGTACAAAATACTATGTCCAATTGGCTGTCAACAACTATAGTCTGGTTATTCTGAAAGTGTCCTTTGCTTACTTTCTTCCAAATTACTTCTTTGTCTTGCTCAAGAATTCTCTTTGTCTGTTTCCTGAACTTCTTGTTATATTATTCTGTACCTTTTCACTTAAACTTTCCTTCAAAGTATTTGTCATAAATAAGCCATGACTTTCCCATATAAACATTTTATGCTTAGAGACTCCTTCATTGTCTTTAACTACTAGTGGATAAGAATCATGCTTTCTAATTGTTTCACAGTTTAATTTCTATCATATTCATTATACAGTCCATGTAGTACACATCATGATTAAATGTCTTATTTTTTGTCCTGCTCTAGCCACCATTTCTTAAGATGAAGAATAGGAGTTGACAAATTCAGTGCTCTCCACTGATTCTTCAGAATTATCATTAGCCCTCTCAATATTTCAACACCTTTTCCTTTGACGTTCATACCAACAACTTTTATGGTAATGTTTAAAACTATATTGATATTATCTAGTCACCTCTTTCCATTATATTCAGTTATTAGTGCACCTGATTATAATTTTCCATTCCACTCTGCCAATATTTCAGTGACTTTAATTAAGCTGTTGATGTTTCTCTCAATTCTTTGACCTTGCAGGTCTTTGTACACCTCAAGTAGCTTTAGTGTCTATGGTGCTTGAAATATTTATAGTTAGACCTAACCTTAGATCTCACCACTGCTTAAAAGCACTCTATCTCCAAGCTCTTTTACCTTGAAATTATAACTGCAACCCCCTAATATATGATTCTCTTTCTTTCTTGACCATTCTTCATATTTACCCTTCTCAATTTTCATAGATTCTTAGCATCTGTCTGATTTAATTGCCTTTCAAACAGTTTTTTTTTAAACATCTTTATTGAAGTATAATTGCCTTACAATGGTGTGTTAGCTTCTGCTTTATAACAAAGTGAATCAGTTATACATATACAATATGTTCCCATTTCTCTTCCCTCTTGCATCTCCCTCCCTCCCACCCTCCCCATCCCACCCCTCTAGGTGGTCACCAAGCACTGAGCTGATCTCCCTGTGCTATGCGGCTGCTTCCCACTAGTTATCTATTTTACATTTGGTAGTGTATATATGTCCATGACACTCTCTTACCCTGTCACATCTCACCCCACCCCCTCCCCATATCCTCAAGTCCATTCTCTAGTAGGTCTGTGTCTTTATTCCCGTCTTGCCACTAGGTTCTTCATGGCCTTTTTTTTTTTTTTCCCTTAGATTCCGTATATATGTGTTAGCATACTGTATTTGTTTTTCTCTTTCTGACTTACTTCACTCTGTATGACAGACTCTAACTCCATCCACCTCATTACAAATACCTCCATTTCATTTCTTTTTATGGCTGAGTAATATTCCATTGTATATATGTGCCACATCTTCTTTATCCATTCATCTGTCGATGGACATTTAGGTTGCTTCCATGTCCTGGCTATTGTAAATAGAGCTGCAATGAACATTTTGGTACATGACTCTTTTTGACCTATGGTTTTCTCAGGGTATATGCCCAGTAGTGGGATTGCTGGGTCGTATGGTAGTTCTATTTGTAGTTTTTTAAGGAACCTCCATACTGTTCTCCATAGTGGCTGTATCAATTTACATTCCAACAGTGCAAGAGTGTTCCCTTTCCTCCACACCCTCTCCAGCATTTATTGTTTCTAGATTTTTTGATGATGGCCATTCTGACCGGTGTGAGATGATATCTCATTGTAGTTTTGATTTGCATTTCTCTAATGATTAATGATGTTGAGCATTCTTTCATGTGTCTGTAGGCCATCTGTATATCTTCTTTGGAGAAATGTCTATTTAGATCTTCTGCCCATTTTTGGATTGAGTTGTTCGTTTTTGTGTTATTGAGCTGCATGAGCTGCTTGTAAATCTTGGAGATTAATCCTTTGTCAGTTGCTTCATTTGCAAATATTTTCTCCCATCCTGAGAGTTGTCTTTTGGTCTTGTTTATGGTTTCCTTTGCTGTGCAAAAGCCTTTCAGTTTCATTAGGTCCCATTTGTTTATTTGTGTTCTTATTTACATTTCTCTGGGAGCTGGGTCAGAAAGAATCTTGCTGTGATGTATGTCATAGAGTGTTCTGCCTATGTTTTCCTCTAAGAGTTTGATAGTGTCTGGCCTTACACTTAGGTCTTTAATCCATTTTGAGTTTATTTTTGTGCATGGTGTCAGGGAGTGTTCTAATTTCATACTTTTACATGTTCCTGTCCAATTTTCCCAGCACCACTTATTGAAGAGGCTGTCTTTTCTCCACTGTATATGCTTGCCTCCTTTATCAAAGATAAGTTGACCATATGTGTGTGGGTTTATCTCTGGGCTTTCTATCCTGTTCCATTGATCTATATTTCTGTCTTTGTGCCAGTACCAAACTGTCTTGATTACCGAAGCTTTGTAATATAGTCTGAAGTCAGGGAGCCTGATTCCCCCAGCTCCATTTTTCATTCTCAAGATTGCTTTGGCTATTCGGGGTCTTTTGTGTTTCCATACAAATTGTGAAATTTTTTGTTCTAGTTCTGTGAAAAATGCCAGTGGTAGTTTGATAGGGATTGCATTGAATCTGTAGATTGCTTTGGGTAGTAGAGTCATTTTCACGATGTTGATTCTTCCAATCCAGGAACATGGTATATCTCTCCATCTATTTGTATCATCTTTAATTTTTTTCATCAGTGTCTTATAATTTTCTGCATACAGGTCTTTTGTCTCCTTAGGTAGGTTTATTCCTAGATATTTTATTCTTTTTGTTGCAATGGTAAACGGGAGTGTTTTCTTAATTTCACTTTCAGATTTTTCGTCATTAGTGTATAGAAATGCAAGAGATTTCTGTGCATTAATTTTGTATCCTGCTACTTTACCAAATTCATTGATTAGCTGTAGGAGTTTTCTGGTAGCATCTTTAGGATTCTCTATGTATAGTATCATGTCATCTGCAAATAGTGACAGCTTTACTTCTTCTTTTCCGATTTGGATTCCTTTTATTTCTTTGTCTTCTCTGATTGCTGTGGCTAACACTTCCAAAACTATGTTGAATAATAGTGGTGAGAGTGGGCAACCTTGTCTTGTTCCTGATCTTAGTGGAAATGGTTTCAGTTTTTCACCATTGAGGACAATGTTGGCTGTGGGTTTGTCATATATGGCCTTTATTATGTTGAGGTAAGTTCCCTCTATGCCTACTTTCTGCAGGGCTTTTATCATAAATGGGTGTTGAATTTTGTCGAAAGCTTTCTCTGCATCTATTGAGATGATCATATGGTTTTTCTCCTTCAATTTGTTAATATGGTGTATCACATTGATTGATTTGCGTATATTGAAGAATCCTTGCATTCCTGGGATAAACCCCACTTGATCATGGTGTATGATCCTTTTAATGTGCTGTTGGATTCTGTTTGCTAGTATTTTCTTGAGGATTTTTGCATCTATGTTCATCAGTGATATTGGCCTGTAGTTTTCTTTCTTTGTGACATCTTTGTCTGGTTTTGGTATCAGGGTGATGGTGGCCTTGTAGAATGAGTTTGGGAGTGTTCCTCCCTCTGCAATATTTTGGAAGAGTTTGAGAAGGATAGGTGTTAGCTCTTCTCTAAATGTTTGATAGAATTCACCTGTGAAGCCATCTGGTCCTGGGCTTTTGTTTGTTGGAAGGTTTTTAATCACAGTTTCAATTTCAGTGCTTGTGATTGGTCTGTTCATATTTTCTATTTCTTCCTGGTTCAGTCTCGGCAGTTTGTGCATTTCTAAGAATCTGTCCATTTCTTCCAGGTTGTCCATTTTATTGGCATAGAGTTGCTTGTAGTAATCTCTCATGATCTTTTGTATTTCTGCAGTGTCAGTGGTAACTTCTCCTTTTTCATTTCTAATTCTATTGATCTGAGTCTTCTCCCTTTTTCTCTTGATGAGTCTGGCTAATGGTTTATCAATTTTGTTTATCTTCTCAAAGAACCAGCTTTTAGTTTCATTGATTTTTGCTATTGTTTCCTTCATTTCTTTTTCATTTATTTCTGACCTGATCTTTATAATTTCTTTCCTTCTGCTGGCTTTGGGGTTTTTTTGTTCTTCTTTCTCTAATTGCTTTAGGTGCAAGGTTAGGTTGTTTATTCGAGATGTTTCCTGTTTCTTGAGGTAGGCTTGTATTGCTATAAACTTCCCTCTTAGCACTGCTTTTGCTGCGTCCCATAGGTTTTGGGTCGTCGTATCTCCATTGTCATTTGTTTCTAGGTATTTTTTGATTTCCCCTTTGATTTCTTCAGTAATCACTTCGTTATTAAGTAATGTATTGTGTAGCCTCCATGTGTTTGTATTTTTTACAGATCTTTTCCTGTAATTGATATCTAGTCTCACAGCATTGTGGTCGCAAAAGATACTTGATACGATTTCAATTTTCTTAAATTTACCAAGGCTTGATTTGTGACCCAAGATATGATCTATCCTGGAGAATGTTCCATGAGCACTTGAGAAAAATGTGTATTCTGTTGTTTTTGGGTGGAATGTCCTATAAATATCAATTAAGTCCATCTTGTTTAATGTATCATTTAAAGCTTGTGTTTCCTTATTTATTTATTTATTTATTTATTTTTTTTCATGTAATGTCTGAAACATTTATATTAACATATTTCCATACATATTTCCATACAAATACAAATATAAGATTTTTAGAAATTTCATGTAATGTCTGAAACATTTATATTAACATATTTCCATACATATTTCCATACAAATACAAATATAAGATTTTTAGAAATTTCATGTAATGTCTGAAACATTTATATTAACATATTTCCATACATATTTCCATACAAACACAAGATTTTTAGAAATTTCATGTAATGTCTGAAACATTTATATTAACATATTTCCATACATATTTCCATACAAATACAAATATAAGATTTTTAGAAATTTCATGTAATGTCTGAAACATTTATATTAACATATTTCCATACAAATAACCCAATGAAAGTTTAGTATTAGTTGTTTTGTTTGTTTTTTTATACTGCAGGTTCTTATTAGGCATCAGTTTTATACACATCAGTGTATACATGTCAATCCCAATCGCCCAATTCAGCACATCACCATCCCCACCTCATCGCAGTTTTCCCCCCTTGGTGTCCATATGTCCATTCTCTACATCTGTGTCTCAACTTCTGCCCTGCAAACTGGCTCATCTGTACCATTTTTCTACGTTCCACATACATGCATTAACATACGATATTTGTTTTTCTCTTTCTGACTTACTTCACTCTGTATGACAGTCTCTAGATCCATCCACTTCTCAACAAATGACTCAATTTCGTTCCTTTTTATGGCTGAATAATATTCCATCGTATATATGTACCACAACTTCTTTATCCATTCGTCTGTTGATGGGCATTTAGGTTGCTTCCATGACCTGGCTATTGTAAATAGTGCTGCAATGAACATTCGGGTGCACGTGTCTTTTTGAATTACGGTTTTCTCTGGGTATATGCCCAGTAGTGGGATTGCTGGGTCATATGGTAATTCTATTTTTAGTTTTTTAAGGAACCTCCATATTGTTCTCCATAGTGGCTGTATCAATTTACATTCCCACCAACAGTGCGAGAGGGTTCCCTTTTCTCCACACCCTCTCCAGCATTTGTTGTTTGTAGATTTTCTGATGATGCCCATTCTAACAGGAGTGAGGTGATACCTCATTGTAGTTTTGATTTGCATTTCTCTAATAATTAGTGATGTTGAGCATCTTTTCATGTACTTCGTGGCCGTCTGTATGTCTTCTTTGGAGAAATGTCTATTTAGGTCTTCTGCCCATTTTTGGATTGGGGTGTTTGTTTCCTTAATATTGAGCTGAATGAGCTGTTTATATATTTTGGAGATTAATCCTTTGTCCATTGATTCGTTTGCAAATATTTTCTCCCATTCTGAGGGTTGTCTTTTCGTCTTGTTTATGGTTTCCTTTGCTGTGCAAAAGCTTTGAAGTTTCATTAGGTCCCACTTGTTTATTTTTGTTTTTATTTCCATTACTCTAGGAGGTGGATCGAAAAAGATCTTGCTGTGATTTATGTCAAAGAGTGTTCTTCCTATGTTTTCCTCTAAGAGTTTTATAGTGTCCAGTCTTATATTTAGGTCTCTAATCCATTTTGAGTTTATTTTTGTGTATGGTGTTAGGGAGTATTCTAATTTCATTCTTTTACATGTGGCTGTCCAGTTTTCCCAGCACCACTTATTGAAGAGACTGTCTTTTCTCCATTGTATATCTTTGCCTCCTTTGTCATAGATTAGTTGACCATAGGTGCGTGGGTTAATCTCTGGGCTTTCTATCTTGTTCCATTGATCTATGTTTCTGTTTTTGTGCCAGTACCATATTGTCTTGATTACTGTAGCTTTGTAGTATAGTCTGAAGTCAGGGAGTCTGATTCCTCCAGCTCCATTTTTTTGCCTCAAGACTGCTTTGGCTATTCGGGGTCTTTTGTGTCTCCATACAAATTTTAAGATGATTTGTTCTAGCTCCGTAAAAAATGCCATTGGTAATTTGATAGGGATTGCATTGAATCTGTAGATTGCTTTGGGTAGTATAGTCATTTTCACAATGTTGATTCTTCCAATCCAAGAACATGGTATATCTCTCCATCTGTTGGTATCATCTTTAATTTCTTTCATCAGTGTCTTATAGTTTTCTGCATACAGGTCTTTTGTCTCCCTAGGTAGGTTTATTCCTAGGTATTTTATTCTTTTTGTTGCAATGGTAAATGGGAGTGTTTCCATAATTTCTCTTTCAGATTTTTCATCATTAGTGTATAGGAATGCAAGAGATTTCTGTGCATTAATTTTGTAACCTGCAACTTTACCATATTCATTAATTAGCTCTAGCAGTTTTCTGGTGGCAGTTTTAGGATTCTCTATGTATAGTATCATGTCATCCGCAAACAGTGACAGTTTTACTTCTTCTTTTCCAATTTGTATTCCTTTTATTTCTTTTTCTTCTCTGATTGCCGTGGCTAGGACTTCCAGAACTATGTTGAATAATAGTGGTGAGAGTGGACATCCTTGTCTCGTTCCTGATCTTAGAGGAAATGCTTTCAGTTTTTCACCATTGAGAATGATGTTTGCTGTGGGTTTGTCATATATGGCCTTTATTATGTTGAGGTAGGTTCCCTCTATGCCCACTTTCTGGAGAGTTTTTATCATAAATGGGTGTTGAATTTTGTCAAAAGCTTTTTCTGCATCTATTGAGATGATCATATGGTTTTTATTCTTCAATTTGTTAATATGGTGTATCACATTGATTGATTTGCGTATATTGAAGAATCCTTGCATCCCTGGGATAAATCCCACTTGATCGTGGTGTATGATCCTTTTAATGTGTTGTTGGATTCTGTTTGCTAGTATTTTGTTGAGGATTTTTGCATCTATATTCATCAGTGATATTGGTCTGTAATTTTCTTTTTTTGTAGTGTCTTTGTCTGGTTTTGGTATCAGGGTGATGGTGGCCTCATAGAATGAGTTTGGGAGAGTTCCTTCCTCTGCAATTTTTTGGAAGAGTTTGAGAAGGATGGGTGTTAGCTCTTCTCTAAATGTTTGATAGAATTCACCTGTGAAGCCATCTGGTCCTGGACTTTTGTTTGTTGGAAGATTTTTAATCACAGTTTCAATTTCATTACTTGTGATTGGTCTGTTGATATTTTCTGTTTCTTCCTGATTCAGTCTTGGAAGGTTATACCTTTCTAAGAATTTGTCCATTTCTTCCAGGTTGTCCATTTTATTGGCATAAAGTTGCTTGTAGTAGTCTCTTAGGATGTTTTGTATTTCTGCGGTGTCTGTTGTAACTTCTCCTTTTTCATTTCTGATTTTATTGATTTGAGTCCTCTCCCTCTTTTTCTTGATGAGTCTGGCTAATGGCTTATCAATTTTGTTTATCTTCTCAAAGAACCAACTTTTAGTTTTATTGATCTTTGCTATTGTTTTCTTTGTTTCTATTTCATTTATTTCTGCTCTGATCTTTATGATTTCTTTCCTTCTGCTAACTTTGGGTTTTGTTTGTTCTTCTTTCTCTAGTTTCTTTAGGTGTAAAGTTAGATTGTTTACTTGAGATTTTTCTTGTTTCTTTAGGTAGGCTTGTATAGCTATAAACTTCCCTCTTAGAACCGCTTTTGCTGCATCCCATAGGTTTTGGGTCGTCGTGTTTTCATTGTCATTTGTCTCTAGGTATTTTTTTATTTCCTGTTTGATTCCTTCAGTGATCTCTTGGTTATTTAGTAACGTATTGTTTAGCCTCCATGTGTTTGTCTTTTTTACGTTTTTTTCCCTGTAATTCATTTCTAATCTCATAGCGTTGTGGTCAGAAAAGATGCTTGATATGATTTCAATTTTCTTAAATTTACTGAGGCTTGATTTGTGACCCAAGATGTGATCTATCCTGGAGAATGTTCCGTGTGCACTTGAGAAGAACGTGTAATCTGCCGTTCTTGGATGGAATGTCCTATATATATCAATTAAATCTATCTGGTCTATTGTGTCATTTAAAGCTTCTGTTTCCTTATTTATTTTCATTTTGGATGATCTGTCCATTGGTGTAAGTGAGGTGTTAAAGTCCCCCACTATTATTGTGTTACTGTCGATTTCCTCTTTTATAGCTGTTAGCAGTTGCCTTATGTATTGAGGTGCTCCTATGTTGGGTGCATATATATTTATAATTGTTATATCTTCTTCTTGGATTGATCCCTGGATCATTATGTAGTGTCCTTCCTTGTCTCTTGTAACATTCTTTATTTTAAAGTCTATTTTATCTGATATGAGTATAGCTACTCCAGCTTTCTTTTGATTTCCATTTGCATGGAATATCTTTTTCCATCCCCTCACTTTCAGTCTGTATGTGTCCCTAGGTCTGAAGTGGGTCTCTTGTAGACAGCATATATATGGGTCTTGTTTTTGTATCCATTCAGCCAGTCTATGTCTTTTGGTTGGGGCATTTAATCCATTCACGTTTAAGGTAATTATCGATATGTATGTTCCTATGACCATTTTCGTAATTGTTTTGGGTTTGTTTTTGTAGGTCCTTTTCTTCTCTTGTGTTTCCCACTTAGAGAAGTTCCTTTAGCATTTGTTGTAGAGCTGGTTTGGTGGTGCTGAATTCTCTTAGCTTTTGCTTGTCTGTAAAGCTTTTGATTTCTCCATCAAATCTAAATGAGATCCTTGCTGGGTAGAGTAATCTTGGTTGTAGGTTCTTCCCTTTCATCACTTTAAGTATTTCATGCCACTCCCTTCTGGCTTGCAGAGTTTCTGCTGAGAAATCAGCTGTTAACCTTATGGGGGTTCCCTTGTGTGTTATTTGTCGTTTTTCCCTTGCTGCTTTCAATAATTTTTCTTTGTCTTTAATTTTTGCCACTTTGATTACTATGTGTCTCGGCGTGTTTCTCCTTGGGTTTATTCTGTATGGGACTCTCTGCGCTTCCTGGACTTGGGTGGCTATTTCCTTTCCCATGTTAGGGAAGTTTTCGATTATAATCTCTTCAAATATTTTCTCTGGTCCTTTCTCTCTCTCTTCTCCTTCTGGGACCCCTATAATGCGAATGTTGTTGCATTTAATGTTGTCCCAGAGGTCTCTTAGGCTGTCTTCATTTCTTTTTATTCTTTTTTCTTTAGTCTGTTCCGCAGCAGTGAATTCCACCATTCTGTCTTCCAGGTCACTTATCCGTTCTTCTGCCTCAGTTATTCTGCTATTGATTCCTTCTAGTGTAGTTTTCATTTCAGTTATTGTATTGGTCATCTCTGTTTGTTTGTTCTTTAATTCCTCTAGGTCTTTGTTAATCATTTCTTGCATCTTCTCAATCTTTGCCTCCATTCTTATTCCGAGGTCCTGGATCATCTTCACTATCATTATTCTGAATTCTTTTTCTGGAAGGTTACCTATCTCCACTTCATTTAGTTGTTTTTCTGGGGTTTTTTCTTGTTCCTTCATCTGGGACACAGCCCTCTGCCTTTTCATCTTCTCTGTCTTTCTGTAACTGTGGTTTTTGGTCCACAGGCTGCAGGATTGTAGTTTTTCTTGCTTCTGTTGTCTGCCCTCTGTTGGTTGAGGCTATCTAAGAGGCTTGATGGGAGGCTCTGGTGGTGGGTAGAGCTGACTGTTGCTGTGGGGGTCAGAGCTCAGTAAAACCTTAATCCACTTGACTGTTGATGGGTGGGGCTGGTTTCCCTCCCTGTTGCGTCTCACTGTGGCTTCTCCTCTGTCCTTGGACGTGGGGTGTCCTCCTTGGTGAAGTCCAGGGTCTTCCTGTCAATGATTGTCCAGCAGCCAGTTGTGATTCTGGTGCTCTCGCAAGAGGGAGTGAGAGCACGTCCTTCTACTCCGCCATCTTGGTTAATCTCCTCTATGATTTTTCCCCTTATTTATTTTCATTTTGGATGATCTGTCCATTGGTGAAAGTGGGGTGTTAAAGTCCCCTACTATGATTGTGTTGCTGTCGATTTCCCCTTTTATGGCTGTTAGTATTTGCCTTATGTATTGAGGTGCTCCTATGTTGGGTGCATAAATATTTACAATTGTTATACCTTCCTCTTGGATCGATCCCTTGATCATTATATAGTGTCCTTCTTTGTCTCTTGTAATAGTCTTTATTTTAAAGTCTATTTTGTCTGATATGAGAATTGCTACTCCAGCTTTCTTTTGATTTCCATTTGCATGGAATATCTTTTTCCATCCCCTCACTTTCAGTCTGTATGTGTTCCTAGGTCTGAAGTGGGTCTCTTGTAGACAGCATATATATGGATCTTGTTTTTGTATCCATTCAGCCAGCCTGTGTCTTTTGGTGGGAGCATTTAATCCATTTACATTCAAGGTAATTATCGATATGTATGTTCCTATTCCCATTTTCTTAAATGTATTGGGTTTGTTATTGTAGGTGTTTTCCTTCTCTTGTGTTTCTTGCCTAGAGAATTTCCTTTAGCATTTGTTGTAAAGCTGGTTTGGTGGTGCTGAACTCTCTCAGCTTTTGCTTGTCTGTAAAGGTTTTAATTTCTCCATCGAATCTGAATGAGATCCTTGCTGGGTAGAGTAATCTTGGTTGTAGGTTTTTCTCCTTCATCACTTTAAGTATATCCTGCCACTCCCTTCTGGCTTGCAGAGTTTCTGCTGATAGATCAGATGTTAACCTTATGGGGATTCCCTTGTGTGTTATTTGTTGTTTTTCCCTTGCTGCCTTTAATATGTTTTCCTTATATTTAATTTTTGACAGTTTGATTAATATGTGTCTTGGCGTGTTTCTCCTTGGGTTTATCCTGTATGGGACTCTCTGTGCTTCCAGGACTTGATTAACTATTTCCTTTCCCATATTAGGGAAGTTTTCAACTATAATCTCTTCAAATATTTTCTCAGTCCCTTTCTTTTTCTCTTCTTCTTCTGGGACCCCTATAATTCGAATGTTGGTGCGTTTAATGTTGTCCCAGAGGTCCCTGAGAGTGTCCTCAGTTCTTTTCATTCTTTTTTCTTTATCCTGCTCTGTAGTAGTTATTTCCACCATTTTATCTTCCAGGTCACTTATCCTTTCTTCTGCCTCAGTTATTCTACTATTGATCCCATCTAGAGTATTTTTAATTTCATTTATTGTGTTTTTCATCATTGCTTGGTTCCTCTTTAGTTCTTCTACATCCTTGTTAAATGTTTCTTGCATTTTGTCTATTCTATTTCCAAGATTTTGGATCATCCTTACTATCATTATTCTGAATTCTTTTTCAGGTAGACTACCTATTTCCTCTTCATTTGTTAAGTCCGGTGTGTTTTGACCCTGCTCCTTCATCTGCTGTGTGTTTTTCTGTCGTCTCATTTTGCTTATCTTACTGTGTTTGGGGTCTCCTTTTCACAGGCTGCAGGTTCGTAGTTCCCGTTGTTTTTGGTATCTGTCCCCAGTGGCTAAGGTTGGTTCAGTGGGTTGTGTAGGCTTCCTGGTGGAGGGAACTAGTGCCTGAGTTCTGGTGGATGAGGCTGGATCTTGTGTTTCTGGTGGGCACGTCCACGTCTGGTGGTGTATTTTGGTGTGTCTGTGGCCTTATTATGATTTTAGGCAGCCTCTCTGCTAATGGATGGGGTTGTGTTCCTGTCTAGCTAGTTGTTTGGCATAGGGTGTCCAGCACTGTAGCTTGCTGGTCGTTGAGTGAAGCTGGGTCTTGATGTTGAGATGGAGATCTCTGGGAGATTTTTGCCGTTTGGTATTACGTGGAGCTGGGAGGTCTCTTGTGGACCAGTGTTTTGAAGTTGGCTCTCCCACCTCAGAGGCACGGCCCTGATGCCTGGCTGGAGCACCAAGAGCCTTTCGTCCACACGGCTCAGAGTAAAAGGGAGAAAAAATAGAAAGAAAGAAAGAAAGAGGCTATAATATAGTGAAGTAAAATAAAGCTATTGTAAAGCAAAGCTATACAGACAAAATCTCACCCAGAAGCATATACATATACACTCACAAAAAAAAGGAAAAGGGGAAAAATTAATATCTCCTGTTCCCAAAGTCCACCTCCTGAATTTGGGATGATTCGTTGTCTATTCAGGTATTCAACAGATGCAGGCACATCAAGTTGTTTGTGGAGTTTTAATCCGCTGCTTCTGAGGCTGCTGGGAGAGATTTCCCCTTCTCTTCCCTGTTCGCACAGCTCCTGGGGTTCAGCTTTGGATTTGGACCCGCCTCTGCGTGTAGGTCGCCTGAGGGCGTCTGTTCCCCGCCCAGACAAGACGGGGTTAAAGGAGCAGCTGCTTCGGGGGCTCTGGCTCACCCAGGCCGCGGGGAGGGAGGGGCACAGAGGAGGCGGGGCGAGCCTGCGGCGCCCGAGGCCGAGGCCAGCGTGAAGTTGCACCAGCCTGAGGCGCGCAGTGCGTTCTCCCGGGTATGTTGTCTCCGGATCCCGGGACCCTGGCAGTGGCGGGCTGCACCGGCTCCCGGGAGGGGCGGTGTGGAGAGTGACCTGTGCTCACACAGGCTTTTTGGAGGCGGCAGCAGCAGCCCCAGCGTCTCACGCCCGTCTCTGGGGTCCGCGCTGATCGCCGCGGCTCGCGCCCTTCTCTGGAGTTCGTTTAGGTGGCGCTCTGAATCCCCTCTCCTTGCGCGCAGCGAAACAAAGAGGCAAGAAAAAGTCTCTTGCCTCTTCGGCAGCTGCAGACCTTTTCCCGGTCTCCCTCCCGGCTAGCTGTGGTGCGCCAACCCCTTCAGGCTGTGTTCACGCCGCCAGCCCCAGTCCTCTCCTTGCGCTCCAACCGAAGCGGAGCCTCAGCTCCCAGCCCCGCCCGCCCCGGCGGGTGAGCAGACAAGCCTCTCGGGCTGGTGAGCGCTGCTCGGCGTCGAGCCTCTGTGCGGGAATCTCTCCGTTTTTTCCTCTGCGCCCCTGTTGCTGTGGGGTCCACGCTGATAGCTGCGGCTCGCGCCAGTCTCTGAAGTTCGTTTAGGCGGTGCTCTGAATCCCCTCTCCTTGCGCACCAGGAAACACAGAGGGAAGAAAAAGTCTCTTGCCTCTTCGGCAGCTGCAGACTTTTTCCCCGGTCTCCCTCCCGGCTAGCTGTGGTGCGCCAACCCCTTCAGGCTGTGTTCACGCCGCCAGCCCCAGTTCTCTCCCTGCGATCCAACCGAAGCCGAGCCTCAGCTCCCAGCCCCGCCCGCCCCAGCGGGGGAGCAGACAAGCCTCTCGGGCTGGTGAGTGCTGGTCGGCACTGATCCTCTGTGCGGGAACCTCTCCGCTTTGCCCTCCGCACCTCTGTGGCTGCGCTCTCCTCCTTGGCTCCGAAGCTTCCCCCCTCTGCCACCCGCAGTCTCTGTCCGCGAAGGGGCTCCTAGTGCGTGGAAACCTTTCCTCCTTCACAGCTTCCTCCCACTGGTGCAGGTGCCGTCCCTATTCTTTTGTCTCTGTTATTTCTTTTTTCTTTTGCCCTACCCAAGTATGGCGGGAGTTTCTTGCCTTTTTGGAGGTCGGACGTTTTCTGCCAGCGTTCAGTGGGTGTTCTGTAGGAGCAGTTCCACGTGTAGATGTATTTCTACTGTATCTGTGGGAAGGAAGGTGACCTCCGCGTCTTACTCTTCCGCCATCTTCTCTCCTCTCCTCAAACAGTTTTTACTTTTGACAGGGGCCAAGCACTTGTTTTGGGTAAAACCCTACTGCTTTATTTCATTCTTATCTTAGGTTACTGGATATTGAAGGGAGGAAAAAAAACTATCTTTAATAGTTTCAATGACAAATGTATTCTCTCACCATATTTTGGCCCTGTTGCCTCCATAAATCCCTTTATTATCTTCAAAATTATGTTTTATATTCCAAAAATGTTAATTTACAACTTTTGCTCTGTCCTCAATCCCACAAATCCATCTGACTTCTTAACACTGCAAAAAAAATAGTGAATATTGCTTTACAAAGAATATTAAGTCCATTGTTAAAGTTCTTTCAAACTATACTTTTAGTACCTTACTAAACCTAGACCTTTCACCTTTTGTCTCTTCCATTAGATTTTTTCTTGAGGAAGTGGTGGTTAAATTGTCTCCCACATAAATCATAGTAATAATTCCCTATTATTATTCCTAGTCAAATTGCTACTTCCCAATTATGATTTATGCTTTCCTTCTTTATTAGATTATCAAGGTTGTTCCTTTCAGATGGAATGTTCTTTTTCCCCCTTCTAATTATACGAATCACACCATCCTAAAAGTCCTGACTAATGCCACTTATATGAAGCCTTTTGTGATCATTTCAATTGCAAAATGCCTGTTTTTTCTCTGAACACATATTGAATAGTTTTGTTTTCTGCTTATGATATTTTAAATTTAAAAATTCATGTAATGTTTTATATATATATATATATATATATATATATATATATATATATATATAAAAACCTGACTCTTTGCCTGACCACCATGTATCCTTCATTAGCTGATGGGTAGTTTCCCTTTAGCATGCTAAATATTTTACTAATAAAGTGTGAGTGAATATTATTTTGGAATATGGTATTTGGATGACCTTTTACACATAGAAAGATCTTAAATATTTACAGTTATTTAGATAAAGTAATAGTATGCAAATGGCACATTTAGTAACTGTGGCTTCAAATTCCAAATGTGCAATAGAATTAGTCCAAGTATAAAAATATGGATGCTAATTGGACTGATGACTAATCTTTCATCCTGCAATGCTTAGTAACTACTCCTTTCATGAATGATAGGAATCACTTGATGGTTGTTTTTCAAGTAATAAAAGAGATACATAAGTGTAATTTTTTACCTTTAGTGAAATTCTTTTTAGGTTTGGTTCCAGGGATTTATACAAGAGCCAGAGATTATTATTTTGTATTAAAATTTGGATTGACCACAATCTTTAAGTATATAAAGGAGCAGCCCTTAATGCTGTTGTACTTGCTCTGTCCTGGTGTTAATGGGAATAGGAGCCAATCAATGTGTCTACTATGTCTTAGATTTTGACATAAGTGGTTTGCTTACTGTGATAGGCAGAATTCTAAGATGCCCCCTGGTGACTCACATTGTTGTATAATACTCTCCCTTTGGCTCTCTGAGTGTGGCATCTATGAATGTGATGGGATTTTAGTCCTGTGATTATATTACCATGTGTGGTAAAGATGAGGGGATTTTGCAAATACAATTAAGCTAAACAGTTTTATGCCTGGAACTGGGTGTGTTTTCTGCTAGGCTTTTAACATGTGGGGTGAGGAGTTAATCAAATTAAGAGTTGGGCTGGGTTTGAGTTTGTGGTTGCTATGATTACCCTTAGTTCACCAGTCTTCAGCTTCTTTAGTGATACTGTATTTAAGGTGGGGGCTGGCTTGCCAAGGTTCTTTCTTTCCTTCTTTCTTTTTTTTTTTTTTTTTCCTTTAACTCCTACTCTACCCTCCCAGCTTTAGGCTGGTCTTTATACTGTACCTCTATTTAAGCCTTTGTCTTAGGCTGCAACATGGCCCTGGTCTGCGGGGTGTGTCTGTTTGGTGCTCCTGGTGTAGCTCAGTCCAGCACATATGCTTGTTCCACTCCCAGAGGTAGAATGACTGCTTCTGTTTCCCTTGGGTGCAGTGGGTTTTTATCAGTGCCTTAAGGATGATAAGGTTGCTACCATTTCCCTAAGAGTTTAACACTTTCAATTTGCCTGTGTTTTTAATAAATTGTTAATGTAAACTCTGTGAGCAATTGATAAGAGTATCAATGATCTTGACACTCAGAAGGTGGTAAAATGGCTTTTAGTGATATAGATCATAGGACTTGTTCTGTCCTAGTGTGATATATTTGTGACTTCAGCTTTTATGCTGAAGGCAATACTTTGCATGTGCTTCACCTGACATGCTGTTCTTCCTCTTAAGCATAATTCTAAGAAATATCTTCTTTTTAAATGCCTTTCTCCCTAATAGGACTTATCTTTATTGTAAATCGAGATATGCCATGGAAGTTAGCAATGAGCTGGCCACAATTACCTGATTTTGAAAATTTTCTTCATAGAATCACCAGCTTTCATCCAAGCAGCTCCCAGTGTTTTAAAGAAATAACTGATAACTTTTACTTTCAAATTTTTTCTGTCTTTACCTCAATCTTGAATGCGTAAGGAAACAACACGTTCTCCTGAGATTTTTTTTCTTTGAATTTTAGGATAATAAAAATGCTCCCAGGGGTACAGCAGCCCACAGCAATGAATCAAATCATGTATTACTGCCTTAGGATTTATGCTGGAGGTGCTGTCACTGACACACCATAGGGTACAATGAATAAGGCCAGAAAATTAGAATATCAGAAGGTTGGCAATAAGTCACACTATTTTTTTTTAATTTTAATTAATTTATTTTTTTATACAGCAGGTTCTTATTAGTTATTTATTTTATACATATTAGTGTATATATGTCATTCCCAATCACCCAATTCATCCCACCACCCCCTCCATCCCCCCGCTTTCCCCCCTTGGTGTCTATACATTTGTTCTCTACATCTGTGTCTCTATTTCTGCAAACCAGTTCACCTGTACCATTTTTCTAGATTCCACGTATATGAGTTAATATACGATATTTGGTTTTAATAAGTCACACTATTAATTGAGTTTTCGGTTGGCCACAAAGAAATTGAAGTAAAGAAAGAACCCCCATTCCTATTTGGCATTAACTCAATTTAGAGACATTATTTGAAACCATCTAGATGGCTGAGAAACATATTGTCTCCATACTTTGCTAACAGTCGTAATTAAGAGATGTACCTGAATCCATTTAGGGTATGTTAATTATCTTGGTGCAAGATTCTAGCTCTGATGTTGGCTTCCATAATACTGAATGAGCTCCTTAACACTGCTTCCTCAGTGGTTGCTGAGGCAGGGACTTACTTATGACAATCAATCATCTGATTGTCATCAGTTATGCCCAGGGAGAGTGGGGAAAAAGACATTGAACAAACCTATCTACTGTATCAAGTAGCTCACAATATGGCTTCCTCTCTTGTCACCCTTAACAGATGAATTATTTTTAAAATATTGTTAGGTTTATATTTTTCCTCACTACTTTCCACCTAAATAATGATATAATTCCTCTTGTAACTTTCTTATAATTCATGTTTCTCAGATTTGGAGGGGGTGGGAAGCAGTGAGGAATTGAGAGTGGGTCATACATAATAATGTTTACATCTTCTCTTAAAATTAATTTACCTTTCCTTTCGAATTGCTTTCTATATAGGAAAAATGGGCTATCCCTGTGATCCTCCTTGCAGTTATTACTAAACAGTATTGTGCTCTTCATTTATATTATCTTTTATATATTTATAACAAGCTCAAGAAGACTATTTTGAAAGAACATGTTGGTCTTACATTTCTATAAATAAAATTCAAATGTTTCTTTATTCTCATTTATCTTGGGAATAAATTGGTTCAACAAAGTTATGCAGATTTCCCCATTTATATTACCATGCCTCCCAGTACCTTATATCTTATTATTATTTTTTTTTTTTTAAAAGAATGCTGACATTTACTGAGCACTTTCTCTGTGTCCGGAATTGTTCCACGTTCCTCCCCTGTGATACCTTACTGTGTCCTTACAACGATCCCGTGATTTAAGAACAGTGACCATGCTCATTTTACAGGTTAGAACTGAGGTGCAGAGAGCTTAGGTGGCTGGCCCAAAGACACACACCTAGTACACGGCAGAGCAGGATTATGAATTTGGGTTCTGTCGGATGCCAAAACCCTCCTCGCTTTGCTAGCTTCCTTAGTTGGAAGGAATCCTGAGTGGTATGTTGCTTTGAGTCATTCATCCTCTTAAACTGTTTGCTGTGACTCAGGTCTTGAAGTGAGTAGGGCTTAGGCTAAATTCTTATTTTTTTATATCCAAGATTATTGCCACCTTTATGATTCAGTAAGTGAATGCAGCCTTATTCGTAATTTCAATAAGGACATTAAGGGAACATCTAGACTCACTTGAAACATAGTTTCATTCATCTCAGAGTAATAGCCAATCCATCATAGAGGCTTGTCCTACCTGACCTAATATATGTCTTGTCTTGGGAATTCCAGATTGGCCTGGTAGTTTGAGTCACTTGCCATTCTTAGGTAAAGCTATGAGGACTGTTAGAGTTAAATCAGGATTTACAAGACATAAAATTAATCTTTACCTAATTTTATAACCTTTCCTATGTTGTGATTTTAGAGATAAAAGCTGTGACAGAGAATATAAACATCTATCGTGGAAGATAAAAGGTAAAATAAGGTTTAAATAACTTAGTTGAATCCAAACCGTATTTTAGCTATACGTTAGTTACCATATTAATGAATTTAATCAAATCATCATTTTTTTCAAGTGGGTTTATGTGTGTAGCTAGCCTTGGTAAAAAAATTGAATAATTATCAAGGTTAAATAAACAGACAAGTACTGTGAGGTAAAACAGAGTTTGAGTGTCTAAATTATTTGGTGTGATCACACCCACTGACAACAAAGTTCTCTTCTTTGCATGAATGATTAGGCAGAATGCCATTTAAACTACATGGTGGTAAGTGAAATGGACTTTTGTTTTTCTTTCTGGCAAATGTAATTTAAGTAAGATGATTTAGTAATGAGCAAACAAAATAAAAAGACAAAAATTTAATGACAGTAATGCTTCAGTGCCTAGATTAATGTTTGTGGTGGTTCTATTCATCATATTGGGGTTAAAACTAACAGAATATCACTTCATTTTGTGTCATGAGAATTGAGACTAAATGCCTTTAGACAGAACAACAATCAGAGGAGCATGCCCTACTAACCTCTGCTTCAGGATAACCGGAAGAGACTTAGAAGCAATAGAAAGAAACTCCACTAGATAAGATGCTTATATGTTAAGGGGCAGGCAATTCAACTGGTTTATTCAAGGTGGTGAAAACATTCAGTTCAGTAGGAGCATGAGGGGACGATGTTTCTTCTAACACAAGAATAGTCTAGGATTGACTCTTTCAGGGTCATGGACAGGAAAGGTCATCCTATCCTAGCACAGAGTTACAAAACGAACACTTTCAAATGTATATGAGTTTGGAGATTGAGGATGAGAAGCTCAGATATAGCAATCAAAATTCTGGATAAATTTATTAAGGTTCAACTATAAATGTTAAAACCTTAGAAATATTATCTAAACAAATTAAAAAATCTAGTTGTCTTGCCCATACAGAAAGGACTACTCTGACAAATGAGAAAATGCTTTAATGAAATACATTTAGGACACATTTAATGTATTCACAGACATTGGTAAAATTCTGTCTTACAGTTAAAAAAAAATTTTTTTTAAGGTATTTGATTATTTGCAGTGATGCTTCTCAGTGGTCAGGAGGCTTGTGATGTTTTGGAACACTTTATAGATTACTAAAAATCATCAGCTCTAACACTGGCGTCAAGAAGGTATTACAATTGCATGAACTTTTAATAAATGCATTCAAATAAACGTCAGCCAAAACTCCAAACTTGCACATTGAATCCTTTCGTTTCATTACCTTCAGAATATGATTTCATAGGAAATGTCAATGTCGATATAGACTTTACAATAGCATATATGATTAGAATTTCATTTGTATATATTAACAGCTTTCAAACTGTATGAGATATAGTTTATATCTTTTGAGAGGTTTCTTTTTTTTAAGTTTTGACTTCCTACATCAAAAGAGGTTAAAAATAACTATGTAAATAGGATCCAGCTGAATGTTATATGGTCTTTCCTTATTCCCAAGGGTCACATTCATGACATAGCACTGAATTAATGTTAAAATATTGTTCTGAGAGGAGTGTTGACATAAGATAATGTGATTTATGCTTCCCATCCATCATATTGACAGATTTTAGACAGATGTTGCTGTTTGTCAAACATGGTACAAAACAAGGCAAAACCTCATAATATCATAAAAACTATTTGCCTTTATCACCAACTCATCCATCTTTCATTCCTATGAAAATTTTAGTGTTAGAAATAATGATTGATTCAATAGGAAATTTTAAGATATGTTTTTGTTAAACAGTTTTCCCCTGAAGACACTTAACACCTGTCACTCAGTTGTCATTCAAATAAAGTGTGGTATTTTAATTTCAGTCAAATAAATATATAAAGTGTATTACATATGAAAAGAATGAACATGGTTTGAGGGATTTTGTTTTAGATAAATGAAACAAAATAAATACCAGGGAAGTGAATGTCGATCGAGTGATTTTTTTTTCTTAACAAACCTTAAATGCTGGTTATGATAAAATAGTAACCCTTCCAACTTTCTGAAATTCTCTTCAATACATTCAGACAGCATTTTATGTATATGAGCTGAATCTCTTTCTTGTGATATGTAAAAGTGTGCATTAATAAATCACTAAATGTACAGTATCAGGCCCCTGAGGCAGGTGAGAGACCATTTGAATAGCAAATACCTATGTTATTTGTTATGTAAGACAACAACAGAAAGGTCATCCATAAGATAATTACTAGAAACCATTTTTTTTCAATTTATATGACTCTTTGCCTTATATTTGTTTTTTTCACACTATTTGTTACACTCATGTGTAGGGTCACCCATTACACTAACTGGGTGTCCATGAATTTATCAGATAAAAATCAAGGGAGCAGAATATTTTCCTACTCTCTAGGAGGGCTATCAATCTTGGAAACCGTTATCAATTACTGCTTTCATGTAATTCTTAGTATAAATAGTACTTTATTGGTCTCTGCAGCTCATACAAAAAAGGCTTATGACTTGGATTCAGCTTTCCAGTGTATTATATTTTAACTGAAAAAAACATGTGAAAGTATAATCTTCTGAAGCTTTTAATAACAATTCAAGTTACTATAGTATCAGATGGTTAATATTATAAAATAATTACATTAAAGCATTACTTCCAAGTGTGATACATAGAAAGTAGCAATAGTTTTACCTAGGATGAATATTAAAATGCAGATTTCTTAGAAACTGAACCAAATAACCCTAAATAGCTGTTTGAAAATCACAGCCATTAAAGGTTTAGGAAAAGAAAAAAATATAAACCCTTACATGGCTAGCATTTAGTTTTCTGTGAATAGAAAATTAGAGCCATCAGATTCTGAGGTTCAGTATCAGAGGTTTTCTTTTGTATACAGACCTCAAGAATCTTCATCTTAAACTAGCATTCCAGGTGCCTTACTACAAAAGTACCTGGAACAAGACTTTCCAAAATATTGAAATAAAAAACATATAGAAAGGCTTAATAGAAAGCGATATATTACTATCAGAACGGACAGAGGGTTATATTTTGAAGGCAAAGATATGACAGTAATCAAGACAGTATGGTACTGGCACAAAAACAGAAATATAGATCAATGGAACAGGATAGAAAGCCCAGAGATAAACCCACACACATATGGTCACCTTATCTTTTATAAAGGAGGCAAGAATATACAATGGAGAAAAGACAGCCTCTTCAA
The DNA here is from genome assembly GCF_949987535.1 of Balaenoptera acutorostrata. Taxonomy (NCBI): domain Eukaryota; kingdom Metazoa; phylum Chordata; class Mammalia; order Artiodactyla; family Balaenopteridae; genus Balaenoptera; species Balaenoptera acutorostrata. The sequence goes on along the minus strand of NC_080065.1, from coordinate 28,150,947 downwards.
TAAGTGGTGCTGGGAAAACTGGACAGCTACATGTAAAAGAATGAAATTAGAACACTCCCTAACACCATACACAAATATAAACTCAAAATTGATTAAAGACCTAAGTGTAAGGCCAGACACTATGAAACTCTTAGAGAAAAACATAGGCAGAACACTCTATGACATAAATCACAGCAAGATCCTCTTTGACCCACATCCTAGAGAAATGGAAATAAAAACAAAAATAAACAAATGGGACCTAATGAAATTTAAAAGCTTTTGCACAGCAAAGGAAACCACGAACAAGACGAAAAGACAACCCTCAGAACAGGAGAAAATATTTGCAAATGAAGCAACTGACAAAGGATTAATCTCCAAAATATACAAGCAGCTCATGCAGCTCAATATCCAAAAAACAAACAACCCAATCCAAAAATGGGCAGAAGATCTAAACAGACATTTCTCCAAAGAAGATCTACAGATTGCCAACAAACACATGAAAGGATGCTCAACATCACTAATCATTAGAGAAATGCAAATCAAAACTACAATGAGATATCACCTCATACCAGTCAGAATGGCCATCATCAAAAAATCTAGAAACAGTAAATGCTGGAGAGGGTGTGGAGAAAAGGGACCCCTCTTGCACTCTTGGTAGGTATGTAAATTGATACAGTCACTGTGGAGAACAGTATGGAGGCTCCTTAAAAAACTAAAAACTACCATATGACCCAGCAATCCCACTACTGGGCATATACCCTGAGAAAACCATAATTCAAAAAGAGTCATGTACCACAGTGTTCACTGCAACTCTATTTACAATAGCAAGGACATGGAAGCAACCTAAGTTTCCATTGACAGATGAATGGATAAAGAAGATGTGGAACATATATACAAAGGATTATTACTCAGCCATGAAAAGAAACAAAATTGAGTTATTTGTAGTGAGGTGGATGGACCTAGAGTCTGTCATACGGAGTGAAGTAAGTCAGAAAGAGAAAAGCAAATACCATATGCCAACACATATATATGGAATCTTAAAAAAAAAGGTTCTGAAGAACCTAGGAGCAGGACAGGAATAAAGACTTATATGTAGAGAGTGGACTTGAGGACACAGGGAGGGGGAAGGGTAAGCTGGGACGAAGTGAGATAGTGACATGGGCATATATACACTTCCAAATGTAAACTAGATAGCTAGTGGGAAGCAGCCACATAGCACAGGGAGATCAGCTCGGTGCTTTGTGACCACCTAGAGGGGTGAGATAGGGAGGGTGAGAGGGAGATGCAAGAGGGAAGAGATATGGGGATATATGTATATGTATAGCTGATTCGGTTTGTTATAAAGCAGAAACTAACACACCATTGTAAAGCAATTATACTCCAATAAAGATGTTAAAGGTAAATAAATAAATAAAGGGGTTCCCTGGTGGCGCAGTGGTTAAGAGACTGCCTGTCAATGCAGTGGACACAGGTTTGAGCCCTGGTTTGGGAAGATCTCACATGCCACGGACCAACTACACCTGTGAACCACAACTACTGAAGCCCACGGGACTAGAGCCCATGCTCTACAGCAAGACAAACCACCGCAATCAGAAGCCCGCGCACCACAACCAAGAGTAGCCCCCGCTCGCTGCAACTAGAGAAAGCCCTCATGCAGCAACAAAGACCCAACACAGCCAAAAATAAATTAAAAATATAAATAAATAAAGTACCTCATATAAGTGGAAAAAATAAAATAAAAGGGTGCTTATTGTATGAATACATGGAAAGTACTGAAAAAGCAGAAAAGTATGAAAAGATACACAACAAATTATCATGGATATAGAATGTAGGTCAGATCATAGTTGACATCGAACAAAGTGGTAAGGCTGTCTTTTATTTTTCCAGAAGACCAGCTGCTCCTGACTCTGTAAGTCACCATTGTGGAGCCCACCCAAATCATGTCTCCTTCCACCGTTCCTGCTTCCACAAATAACTTCCTCTAACCCAGGTCTTGGCTTACTCATGGCTTCTTCTGTCTCAAAATGTTGCTCCTCAGTGTGTGCCTCCTTTTTCAGCATTACTGTATTTATTAAGAAAATGTATTGCATATATTGAATGCTTATTTCATACCAAATCCATCTACCTACATGGTCTCATTTACTCACCACAGCAACCTCATGGCGTAAACGTTACTACAATTAACATTTTGGAGTCAGAAAGCTGAAGCTTAATAAAGTTAACTAATACGCCACAAATCACAAATGTAATATTGCTGATAATATGGTGCTAATTCCAGATTTAGTTCTTAACCTCAACCAGCTCTTTCCCACCACGGTAATGTTCTTTCTTTCTTTGTCTGGCATACAAAGGGTAGACTCTGTTTGGAACAGAGCTGATGTTAAAGAGATTTTGTTTACTCAACTATTTTCATTGGCCAGTGATGACCTACAGATGGCTTCCACCAGTCCAATCAGTTGTCACCTGGAAAGTAGGTTCACTGGTTTCAAGACGTGGTATTCCATTTGTAAAGTTCACCTTCATAAAGCTGTTGAGGTTACACATACTCAGAAGAAAATATAATGTGAGACCTTGATTAGAACTGTAATATTTTAGACTTCAGAAAAGTCTATCTATTAGTCATAACTCAACAAAACAGATCATTACCATGTGCACTTTAGCTAATTTCTTCTATTTTCAAATTTGTGTCATGAATTATATAGTTGGAGTTTTACTGTGCATACAGTATTATAGCACAATTTTAGTATAGATACATGAGTGATCTTCTGTATAATTTTCTCAACACTTCTCTAAAAATATAGGAATAATGTACCAAATATTTTAAAATTTCATTAAAGTATAATAGCCATAGTGATACCAAGAAGACAAGAATTTTTGCTCCAGAACAAAGAACAAATATATGCATATATTCCAGCTTTTTCCTTGTTGAGGGGGCCTCACATTGCTTCAACTTGCATACAACCTGAAACCTCACTCTTTCACATTCAGAACTTTTAAATTCTGGCATTGCTAAATCTATTAATTCTTTCCATTATAATTTGTATCTTTTGGGTCCATTTTAAAAATCTTTCTCTATATCCAAGTTTCTAAATCTATTCTCATATATTTTCTCCTAATAAGTGTGAGTATTTCATATTTGGGTTTTTCTTTCTTTCAGAATATATTCTGTATGTGGAACTATGTCTTTTTATTTCAATGTAACTTTATATCTTTTATTTCAGGAAAACATTTCTATATACTGAAGCATATTTTCTTTCACATGTTATGTTTATTATGAACCCCATTTTGTTTATATTTGTCTTCATATCTATCCTTTATTCTTATATTTTCTGTCTACTGTGTATATGAGTATTTTCATCATGTCTAGCTAGCACTTAACATATATTTCCCAGATTATTCATTTTATTTTTATTTTTAATGTTGAATTATTTGTCTATTTATTACATTCCTTTTTCCTTTTGAATGACTCTCTCAGCTGAAGTAGCTCATTTTTATATCATCTTTTTTCTTATAACATTTTCTGTTCTGTTTTGAATCTTCTGATCTCTTCTTTCAGGTTTTTCTTTTTTTTTTAACATCTTTATTGGAATATAATTGCTTTACAATGTTATGTTAGTTTCTGCTGTATAACAAAGTGAATCATCTATATGCATACCTATACCCCCATATCCCCTCCCTCTTGTGTCTCCCTCCCACCCTCCCTATGTCATCCTTCTAGGTGATCACAAAGCACCGAGCTGATCTCCCTGTACTATGCAGCTGCTTCCCACTAGCTATCTATTTTACGTTTGGTAGTGTATATACATCAGTGCTACTCTCTCACTTCGTCCCAGCTTACCCTTTCCCACCATGCCCTCAAATCCATTCTCTACATCTTTATCTTTATTCTTGTCCTGCCCCTAGGTTCATCAGAACCATTTTGTTTCTTTTAAATTCCATATATATGTGTTAGCATACGGTATTTGTTTTTCTCTTTCTGACTTACTTCACTTTGTATGACAGACTCTAGGTCCATCCACCTCACTACAAATAACTCAATTTCATTTCTTTTTATGGCTGAGTAATATTCCATGTATATATGTGCCACATCTTCTTTCTCCATTCACCTGTCGATGGACACTTAGGTTGTTTCCATGTCCTGCCTATTGTAAATAGAGCTGCAATGAACATTGTGCTACATGACTCTTTTTGAATTATGGTTTTCTCAGGGTATATGCCCAGTAGTGGGATTGCTGGGTCGTATGGTAGTTTTTAGTTTTTTAAGGAGCCTCCATACTGTTCTCCACAGTGACTGTATCAATTTACATACCTACCAAGAGTGCAAGAGGGGTCCCTTTTCTCCACACCCTCTCCAGCATTTACTGTTTCTAGATTTTTTGATGATGGCCATTCTGACTGGTATGAGGTGATATCTCATTGTAGTTTTGATTTGCATTTCTCTAATGATTAGTGATGTTGAGCATCCTTTCATGTGTTTGTTGGCAATCTGTAGATCTTCTTTGGAGAAATGTCTGTTTAGATCTTCTGCCCATTTTTGGATTGGGTTGTTTGTTTTTTGGATATTGAGCTGCATGAGCTGCTTGTATATTTTGGAGATTAATCCTTTGTCAGTTGCTTCATTTGCAAATATTTTCTCCTGTTCTGAGGGTTGTCTTTTCGTCTTGTTCGTGGTTTCCTTTGCTGTGCAAAAGCTTTTAAATTTCATTAGGTCCCATTTGTTTATTTTTGTTTTTATTTCCATTTCTCTAGGATGTGGGTCAAAGAGGATCTTGCTGTGATTTATGTCATAGAGTGTTCTGCCTATGTTTTTCTCTAAGAGTTTCATAGTGTCTGGCCTTACACTTAGGTCTTTAATCAATTTTGAGTTTATATTTGTGTATGGTGTTAGGGAGTGTTCTAATTTCATTCTTTTACATGTAGCTGTCCAGTTTTCCCAGCACCACTTATTGAAGAGGCTGTCTTTTCTCCATTGTATATTCTTGCCTCCTTTATAAAAGATAAGGTGACCATATGTGTGTGGGTTTATCTCTGGGCTTTCTATCCTGTTCCATTGATCTATATTTCTGTTTTTGTGCCAATACCATACTGTCTTGATGACTGTAGCTTTGTCGTATAGTCTGAAGTCAGAGAGCGTGATTCCTCCAGCTCTGTTTTTCTTTCTCAAGATTGCTTTGGCTATTCGGCATGTTTTGTGTTTCCCTACAAATTGTGAAATTTTTTGTCCTAGTTCTGTGAAAAATGCCGTTGGTAGTTTGATAGGGAATGCATTGAATCTGTAGATTGCTTTGTGTAGTATAGTCATTTTCACAATGTTGATTCTTCCAAATCAAGAACATGGTATATCTCTTCATCTGTTTGTATCATGTTTACTTTCTTTCATCAATGTCTTATAGTTTTCTGCATACATGTCTTTTGTCTCCTTAGGTAGGTTTATTCCTAGGTATTTTATTCTTTTTGTTGCAATGGTAAATGGGAGTGTTTCCTTAATTTCTCTTTCAGATTTTTCATTGTTAGTGTATAAGAATGCAGGAGATTTCTGTGCATTAATTTTATATCCTTCTACTTTATCAAATTCATTGATTAGCTCTAGTAGTTTTCTGGTGGCATTTTTAGGATTCTCTATGTATAGTATCATGTCATCTGCAAACAGTGACAGTTTTACTTCTTCTTTTGTCATTTGTATTCATTTTATTTCTTTTTTCTTCTCTGATTGCTGTGGCTAAAACTTCGAACACTATGTCGAATAATAGTGGTGAGAGTGGGCAACCTTGTCTTGTTCCTGATCTTAGAGGAAATGGTTTCAGTTTTTCACCATTGAGAATGATGTTGGCTGTGGGTTTGTCATATATGGCCTTTATTATGTTGAGATAAGTTCCCCCTATGACCACTTTCTGGAGAGTTTTTTTTATCATAGATGGGTGTTGAATTTTGTCGAAACCTTTTTCTGCATCTATTGAGATCATCATATGGTTTTTATCCTTCAGTTTGTTAATATGGTGTATCACATTGAATGATTTGCATATATTGAAGAATCCTTGCATTCCTGGGATAAGCCCCACTTGATCATGGTGTATGATCCTTTTAATGTGCTGTTGGATTCTATTTGCTAGTGTTTTGTTGAGGATTTTTGCATCTGTGTTCATCAGTGATACTGGCCTGTAGTTTTCTTTTTTTGCGACGTCTTCGTCTGGGTTTGGTATCAGCGTGATGGTGGCCTTGTAGAATGAGTTTGAGAGTGTTCCTCCCTCTGCTATATTTTGGAAGAGTTTGGGAAGGATAGGTGTTAGCTCTTCTCTAAATGTTTGATAGAATTCACCTGTAAAGCCATCTGGTCCTGGGCTTTTGTTTGTTGGAAACTTTTTAGTCACAGTTTCAATTTTGGTGCTTGTGATTGGTCTGTTCATATTGTCTATTTCTTCCTGGTTCAGTCTCGGAAGGTTGTGCTTTTCTAAGAATTTGTCCATTTCTTCCAGGTTGTCCATTTCATTGGCATATAGTTGCTTGTAGTAATCTCACATGATCCTTTGTATTTCTGCAGTGTCAGTTGTTACTTCTCCTTTTTCATTTCTAATTCTGTTGATTTGAGCCTTCTTCCTTTTTTTCTTGATGAGTCTGGCTAATGGCTTATCAATTTTGTTTATCTTCTCAAAAAACCCAGCTTTTAGTTTTATTGATTTTTGCTATTGTTTCCTTCATTTCTTTTTTATTTATTTCTTATCTCATCTTTATGATTTCTTTCCTTCTGCTAACTTTTGGGTTTTTTTTCTTCTTCTTTCTCTAATTGTTTTAGGTTTAAGTTTAGGTTGTTTATTAGGTTTTTCTTTAAGTGTTTATCTTGTCTGTTATCAATTTCAGAATATGAAATACTGTTTGCAATTCTCATGTGTTTCTTAATCTCCTTTTTATTTTATTATTTGATGTTTTCTTAAGCTTTTAAAAATAATTTAACTGTTTTTCTGAATAGTCCTATGGTTGCATTCTTTCTCGTCACTCCTTTGAAAGTAGCTTCCAAATAATTGTGGTGTGTGTATGTGCATACCTGGTGAGAGAGGAGAGGGGAAGAGTGATTGCTATATCAATCTGCCACATCCACTTGTGAGTCTCCCTTGGCTTTCACATTCATGTGTCTACATGGCTCACAGCAAAAACTTCCTGTCTCCTTTTTCACTCCAGCTTCATTTGTAGAGTTCTTCCTGTGCTAGTAGGTTAGGTTGTAGGGATCTGCATTTCTTTAATTGTGGTGTCTAAATCAGCCATATCTTTATTACCTAGAAACTTGTTAGAGGTGCACATTTACAGGCCCCGTGCTATACCTACTAAGTCAGGAACAATGTGCTTGGGGCCCAGAAATCTGTTTCATAAGTGCTATAAGTGATTTTAATGCATAGTAAAATATGACAACTCCTGATAATGAACAACAGAATTACACTGCAAGTTTCTATTTCTCTCTACTCTGATGCCATCTCTGTTCTAGAGTGTTTAATGGCTTTTCTGCTCTTGAACTCTTTCATGTATCCACTCAATACCCCGTATGTTATCATTTTATTCAAAGATTGATGGCTATCTTTCAAGTCAGTGAAACTTACTTTAGAGAATATATATAGCCTGCTCAAGGTCTAAGGAGGAATATGTCAATCTTCCAATAACAATCTCATCAAGGTCTTGATTCTCCCAGAGTTTGTGTTTGGAGATCATAGCATGTATATTGTTTTATATATGTTGAAGGGTTTTTTGTTTGTTTGCTTTTTGTTTTTTATTCAATTTCTTATTCCCCTGCAATTCCCCTGTAGTCTAAATTAACAGTCCTTGGAGAAAAAATACAATGAAAATAAAACAAAAGAAAATAAAACATAAACTTCTAATCCTTGCTATTCAAATCCAAAGGTACAAAGAAAAGAAAAGCACCAAGGCATTATTTAATTTCTTGGATCAAAAACGTTAAATAAATGAGACTATACTTTAAGCTTAAAGTAGAACATTAGAAAGAGGCATTCATGAAGTTTTGTATGAACAAAACATTTGCCATAAATCAACTTGTGTATAAGATTTAAGTTTCATTGAGTCAAGAATAATAATTTTGAAGTGTATTTTAAATTAAAATATATCCATAGTATGCATGTATGTATCCTGTAAAGTAGTCTCTCACTATAGTTAAGATAATACTAATAGATCTTAAATGAAACCATAAATAAAATCATGGAATGACCTTTGTTAGCAGAAATGAAATATTAATGGGTAACTTCTTATGTACAAAACAGAATTATCAAACAGGTGTTGTTCCGGGAAGAAAATTTTCTTAGGTAAGATAAGAAATGAACTTAATATCTACTAGTACTCTCTATTCAATGAATATTGGAGACTGGGCAGCCTGAGTATTATTTTAAATATTTGTCGTATTAGCAAATAACATATATTTATAATAACCAGAATGTAGGTTTTAAATATTGATCAGAGCTCTGCTATTTCATGTTAATGAAGTAACTTTCATGTTAAGATGCTTTGCTTTGTTTTTGAGTCAAGGAAAAAAAAATATTTCACAATGCTATAAATACTCTTTAATAAATAATCGTCATCATAAACTTCTTAGCAGTTTATCCTTTTAAAGCTAATGTTTTCTGGTAACAGAAGCCTTCATAGTCCTTTAGCCATTGATTAATTTCAATAATTAATAGAGATTTTTATAGTTAATCCTCAAAGCATGCATTTCATATTAATATTCTGACTTTTAAGCAGAAAATTAACAAATTTTGTAATCCAAGGGGAGAATGAATTCATAATTATTTGGCAAACAAAATGCCTTTCCAGTAAAATGTCCATGAATTTATCTCTAAGTCAAAATCTTTTGTTGGCCATTTATCATTACTAGCTTACTGAATTTTATTTTGATCCCCGCATTCACTTTTTCTCTCTCTCTCTCTTTCTCCTGTATTAGCTTTCATTAATATTGTTTGAAAAGTTAGTTTTTACATGAGACACTGCCAAATCATTGAAAAAAAAAATACAACTACAGTTATGCAGAAAAGAGTCATTTCTTCCTTAGTCCCCTCCCAGAAAAAAAAAACAAAAAACTATTTTTAGACCTCTCATAATAATAGGCTGCTTCTCATTGACTGTGGTATGTGCTAGATCCTGTGCTAAGGACTTAACTGTCTCATTTAATCCTACAATTTCTTTTTTAAGGAATGTATTACTTTATCCATTTTATGGTAAAGTAATTCACAGTGATTAAGTCACAGAACTCAATGTCTTAGAGGTAGTAAATGTTATATTAGGATTTTAAGTGTGATTCTATGTAAAAAGCCTTCACAAAAATAAAGGGATAATTTTCACAAAAGAAGTTGCATACAACACTACCAAATGTAAAATAGATAGCTAGTGGGAAGCAGCCACATAGCACAGGGAGATCAGCTTGGTGCTTTGTGACCATCTAGAGGGATGGGATAGGGAGGGAGGGAGGGAGACGCAAGAGGGAGGGATATGGGGATATATGTATACATATAGCTGATTCACTTTGTTATACAGCAGAAACTAACACCACATTGTAAAGCAATTATACTCCAGTAAAGATGTTAAAAAAAAAAAAAAAAGAAAGTTGCGTACGTTTTTCTAAAAACTTGGAGAGACATTTCCAAGTCAGCTACTTTCCCCATTTTTGCCAAGAATTTTTTATTTTCGGCATGGTTTTCTTTTGAGGCAGTTTCTTAAAGTATCCTCTAGTCTCTGAAAGAAGACAAATTCTTGTTTAAATCTCTCTGACTTTCATGGTATTCCTGATTGGGGACCTAAACTGTGAGACTGTTTTTGCTAAGAAGGTATTACACTGTATTAGAAAGGCTGCATCAAATGAAGAATGTCTTACACTATTCTAGGGATTTTGCATTTTTCCTAAGTTAATATAACTTTTTGCATAACAGAGGATACTCCAAATTTAAGACATTAAACTTTTATTCATTTAAAAATGTGTAGGGCTATCTTTGATTGAAATGAGAGGCTTAATTGAATTTCAGCTAAAATAAGTCTTTTATCTCTTTTTCACTTTACTAGTTAAAACTCAAATTCAGCAATAAAAAAGCCAGAGTAACAATAGTTCCATTTAAACGGGACAAATAATTATCTCTGCACTGTGAATATCATCACACCTGAATGTTTCGTGACATCATTATTGCTATTTTCCATTCCACTTAGTTCCATTCATTGCATTAAAGTGTATTTTTAGCTTCTCTTATGGCTATATGGGTTCACAGTGGTTCACTATTTAAATAGCTATGGAAACATTAACCAAGTGAGTGGAAGTCAGAGGGCAAGAATATGGAATAGAAGAGGAAGATGTTGATGCAATATAATGTAGGTACAAGAGTGTCAATGCCTACACTATGTGGAAGAGATATAGAATATGTTGAAGATATGCCATGTTCTCTCAACATTGGCTGACAGTGTTGTGGAAAGTCTTGACTGATTTAGGTCTAAATTGGGGGCAAAAATCTTTCTCATAGTCAACAGATGATTCAGGGAGTAAAACAAGATATTCTTTCTACTATTCTCTATATTAACTTCTATGCCCCACTTGTCAGCTGGATTCAGCATATTAGTCACTGTATCAAGTTCTGATTAGACAAGGCCACTGCTATTAACCTTACATGCTCTGATGGATAGATAGATAGATAGATAGATAGATAGATAGAATAAATGTCTAATTACTAGTTCTATTTCTTGATATTAAATAAAGAAATAAAACATCCATATCTAGCAAAAGAAGGCATCTATATGTTAGAAAAGTAACTTTACTGCTAATATAAAATTTATTTTGCTGATATAATTAGATATCTTTGATATACGTCGTTGCCTCAGGAGTCCCTCAAAATAAAGTTTCTTCTACTTGCTTAACCATACAATACACATATTTTCATTTGAGAAGCTAATTCAAGTTGCTCATCTGGAATCTCTTTGTAAGAACGATTCATAACTGTGTCTGAATGAGGAAGAAAATACATACATATTTTTATTGGTTTTAAAAAATCATGGTAATGACTACTTATTACATGTAGTTTTACTGGAAACACATTGTTTTATTAAACATGAGGTCCATGAAATCAAACATATTAGTGATCATTATTGACAGTAAAATCACTGTTCTATTTAATGTGATTTAATAGAATGACTTCTGATTTATCATGAATGATATTAATAATATTCCCTGGTTTCCCACAGGAAATAGCCAAAAAATTCAAATAAAAAGATGGAAAAGTTGTGACAATATTGTGTCTTATCTCTTTTGCTCCAATCTACTTGGAGCAAAAGAGTTAAGACATTATTTCCTACCACTGATACAATGGGTATTATTTGAAATTTCCTTGGGATCTGAATGCCTATTTGACTTTCAGGCAAATTTTACATTCTCTTCCCCTCTGTTTGGAAATTGAAACGTTTATATTATTACATTATTTCATTATGGTGTATTACTTGCCTGACTGAAGAAGAAAAGGATATTCTTGCTCATCTGAAAACCAATGTACCCAACGTATAATTCTTCTAATTTGAAATAATTATGCTACACAAAGTGCAAAGCCATTTATTATATTTGATTCATTGCATCAATTTTCCTTTAAGTTGTTTAAGATATAATATGCCTTGCAAGAATCATTTCTGTAGCACGTGACAAAATTTCAAGAAAAAAAGCAAAAATGCGGGCACTTTATTTACCTCTGAGCAAATATGCCAAACCACTTAAACAGAGGGAATTACCATATATTTTTACATGGAAAAATAAAATAAGAGATAAAGGGAATATTGGAGAAGGAAGCTGTATGGATCCATTAGGACTATAGAAGATGGAGAATTTAAGTCTCCTAATTACTCGCTTTCCAGTTAATTCTACATAATTTTCAAATGCTAGTAACAAAAAATCACACTTAGAATGACTAATTTGGCTTATCTACTCTATTCTTAGACTGGACATAGTTGCAGCTCAGAAGCAAATTACTGAGGTGGAGAATTACAAAGCTTTTCTTATCTAAGGAAATACACCTTGTCTATTTCTGAAGGGAACATGTGAACTGAACAACTGAAATGTTTCTCAGGTAAGCACGTATATTTAAAAGGTATTTAGCTAGATTCATTAAACATTTTAATAAATATCTTCATTTATTAAATAAATACTTAATAAATATCTTTAATATTTTGTAAAATGAACTAAGTAAGAAAAGTAACACCACTATATTAACAAATACTAGCTAATATTGTATATTTTACACCATTAAAATTAGAGAAAAAAATAGAAAAGCCCCATTTTCCTGGACCTCCCATAAATTGTTTCACTGATACTCTTGGAAAATCAACACTATAACACACTGTTTAAGAGCATGATGTCTGCAGCACAACTGTGATGCCTTGGTTCTTACACCTAACCAGCTGTGCTTTCCTGGAGGCACTCAATTTCTGTTATGTAAAATGGGGTTAATAATGGTATCTACCTCCTAGGGTTTTGAGGAGGACAGATAATGAATTTTGAACAGCAAAGCGAGCACCCACCAAGTATTACCTATCATCAGCCATTTTGCCTATATTTTACTAAAAAGGAAATCTCAAACATCTAAATCTATAGACAAACAGTAAAATCGTCATTTTCAAAACCTCCTGTAACATAGTCCAGTTTGATTGTTGAAATATTTCCTAACATTATGTAATTTAGCTAAACTATATGGATTTAATTACTGGACAGGGATTCAGGATACGTGTGCTCAGGTCCAGCCTCTGGAATTGTAGAATTTAGACAGTGACAGTGATGTTTCTCTGTTTTCACATTGAGAACTCTCCACAAATCCTTCATATCTATAAAGATCAGGTGATTCTATGATTCTAAGCAGAGGTACCATTACATTGAAATATATAATGGTTTTTGCAGTGATGCAGGTGAGTTGCTACTAAGTCTAGTGAAGATATACCATGGTGAATAAGACTTCTCTTATCCTTTCTAGAGTTAGAATAACATGAACTTAAAATAATAACTCATCTCAGGAAAAATATGCAAGGAAATGTGAAAAATTAAATATCCTCTTGAATAATTTTTCATCTTTTCTAGGACATTTTTATTTGATTTAAATAGAAAATGATTCAATGGAACAATTTCACTTTTTTATTATAAAAATGAGAGTGACTCAATAATTGGAGTGACCACAGTATATAATTAGAGAAATTATTTTAGAAAAATTAAGTAGCAAATGTATTGAGATCCTTATTAGACTAGGAAATGAAAGACTATAATCCAGAGACCCATTCATGTGAGTTGGTCGTCACATTTATTCAAATAATAAAATGTCTTTTTTAAGTTAAAAAAATGTTGTGAAAGAACAATGAAAGATTTCCTTCAACTATGTAATTGATTGAAATGCAAAATAAGTTTTGAATAGTCTTCAGTAGAGAACTATATAATTATATTATTTTCAGTTTAAAAAACTTCAGTCTGATAGTTTTGGTTATATGAAATAATCAGTATGATCCTCTGCACCTGACAGATAATTCAACAATCATTAATTTTTGTGTTGGAATTCACTCAGAGACACCCATGAAGATGAATAAATACTATGAAGCATCTTTTTTTATACAGAGGTAGAACGTCAAAAGATTTTTATATACTCCTACATTCTTCTCTTTTCTTCATTAGATAAAATTAAAATGAACTATTTTAGATTGGGGCTACAGAAGTCTGAAGGTGACTAGTTGTACTACCTTTATTCAAATATTTGTTCTTTCCATCATAAAATGGAAAAATATAGAAAACAGTAAAATGAAATAGTCGTATAATTTTTGCTGTATGATTTTGTTTCCTGTTTAGATGAATAGTAAATGTCTAATTAACTTGTACATATGACAAGCTACTTTTACCCCCAAATATTTGCAATTGAATTAATATCATTTATTGAATAATGTATCCTTTCTTCACTAATTTGAAATGCCATGCTTTTTATATATAACTCATTGTTATTTACACAGGAATTTGTTTCTGGGTTGTTTTCTGAAAGTCCAGTCTTGAACCTGCATTTCACTCTGGATTACTTGAGTTTTCCATGGCAGATAACCTATGACTTCAGCTCTACTCTTTATTCTTCTTTATCATTTTTTTTCCCATGGATTTAGAACCAACATACATAATTTCATTAAAATTATCAGATTTTTAAATGTATTGTATTGAATTTATTAATAGAATTGCCACTTTTAAATACAGTTTTCCATTCAGAAACAGCATTACTGTTGATTCACTGAAGTACTTCTTGTGAACTAGAGCAAAATTTTACATTTTATCCATGCATAACTCTTGCACCTTCAGTTAAATTGATTCCTATATATTCATAATTTTCATTTGCAAATGAGATATTTCTATTAAGTTTTCAGTTATGTATTGCTGATGAATGTGAACCTTCTCATTTTTTAAAGTTAATTTGTTCCTAGGTGTCTTATTGAGCTTACACAGTATAGTGGTTAGAGTATAGACTGGGCAACTAGGCTACTTGTTTTCAAATCCCAGATATGTAACTTTAGATAAACTGTGCCTCAGTCTATTCATCAGTAAAATGGGAACAATAAAAGATAACAGCTTCATAGTACTGCTGTTATAACCAACTGGTAATTTATATAAGCCATCTGGCATATAAATTTTACTTATGTTTGGATATATGTCAGACCTTTGAATTTCTAGGGTAAGAGCATAAATGAATAAAAGCAGAATCATCTCTTTCTTTTAAATAATAAGTATTGCTCATTATTTCTTATCTTATTGCATTGGTTTCTTGATTGGGCCCAGGAAGTGACTGTATGTTTCTTACATATCAAAAACCAGTGTTTGTTTCACTCTATTTGCATGTAAAATAATCAGTAGGAATACCCAATTTGGGTAACATATGGATATATATTGACAACATCTCTAGACATTAGCTGCCTGAATTACCAGGGAAATATAGTCATTGTGTTCAAAGGGTGTCCAAACTGGACTACAGTAACAGATTCCTTAAGAAAACCTGGGCCTATGATGTCAGGTGAAGTGAGTCCCTTTTTTTCAGAATATTCAGGACTCTTTTTTGTCTAATAGGGGAACAGACACCAGTCAAGTCATATCTCTTAGCTTCACTCTTTGGTCTTTGAGTGTGCAGAAGGAACATTCTAAACACGTTTTTAAATTGAGTATAATAACCAACCATAAATGTCTAGCAAGCAACAGTCATTTTGGCTTCTGTAGTTCATTGCCTTTAAGATACACATTGGTTTTGCCATTGGTATCTTGGAAATCTCACTGTGTCTTATAATCAGTAGCATTCTGGATTCAAAAACTATAATATATATATATATATATACATATATATATATATATCTTGAACTTTTTCTCCTTTGTTTTATTTTAATAGAAACTCCAATAATGTAACTTTATTTACTCATTTTTCCCCTAAGAGGATCACAAATGACAAAATGGGTTTTTTGTCCAAGATGACAGGCGTGATATTAAGATTCTTTCCAGTTTACTTCTCAGATACTTCATCCCTTTTTCCTCTAGAGTTAAATGGGAACAGATTATCTGGTCATTCCAGATGTCACAGAACAGCTGTTATAATCCCACCATTTTGGTATAATGGTTCTCATTCTCTGCTGCAGGGTAGCCTGATAATTCCAGAGCAAGGTTATGACAAGCTATGGTTAACTGTACTGAGAGAATTTTCTTCTATGGCAAGGAGGTTTAAGTCTTATAATTTACTACCTACATAGGTTTAGAATTTTAGCATATCATAATGCACATTTCGTTTGTCTTTCAGAATGCCTACTTGAATGCCTAATTTTAGAAGCATTTTGATGCTGCTTTATAGTGTACATGACAAGCACACTAAAGTAAATCAGCTTCTGGATATTCAAACACATGGAAATTCTTCCATGTAGGGAGTATGTAGAGTCAGCAGGCAGGATATGTTCTCTTCCTTTATGTCAGTGATTTTATCAGGGTTATTGACTCTTGTGAGAATTTTTTCTTAGCTTTCATTGTGTTATAAATGGACAGCAATCAACTGTTATGTGCTATGAGAGATTAGTGGGCTGTATTTTCTTTTAAGCAGGTGCAAGAGGCCTTAGGCTCCATGAATTTCTGATATGGTCTGGGGAGATGAGAATAATGCAATTATACCATATTCCTAGTTGTTTGATATATATTCACTGGAAACTTATGACCTTAGTTCAGCTGACTTTTTACAACTTTCAGTATACGGAGCAGGATCCTGTTATGTATCTATAAAAGAAAGAGTAATCCAGAGAAATTGATCATTGCATACCTTAATGGTGTACTAGAGGAACCACATAGGTTATGTGCCCGATACCATTTTGCTTTTGCAGGTCTCATTACACATCTTGGTTAAGCAGCTGGTTATTCCAAGTTTGCTCCAATCTTGGATCATGATTTGAGCCCCAAAGATAAGATTATTATAATTATATCAGCTCTGGAGCTACCTCTCTTTGGTAGGGCTATTACAGACCAGTTAAAAGTTACTCATCACCTTGACTCTTTCTTGGGTACTGACCTATGTAGTATGTGTGCATGGTTGGTAGTCGTGAGGTGTCTAGGTCTCCATCCAGTTGGCATACAAGGCCCAAATTTCCTCTGTACTATTAGGACATGTCCAGACCAAACTTAGACTGTGCCATATCACAGATCACACATATCGTGACCTATCTGGTCCAATGAACCTTGGCCCAGATTTTAACCAAAATAGTGCTTTTTTTGTCTGTTGGTTTCCAAGAGAATCGAAGATCAAGTCAAATGGACTGTTGACTTGATTGAGAGATTATAACCTGGTTTGAGCAGTACCATTCAAGAAATTTTTTATGGTTGCCACACCAATAGTATGAGGACACCAAAGGACTTAACAGAAAATAGATAGAATCCCTCTGTATCCTTGGCTATTCTTCAACCTGCCCCAATCAACTGGTGATTGTAATTTAAACATGAATCAACCATCCCCTTTTCTTGTTATGTTTCAAAAAAAGCTTTAGTCAGACTTCTTAGTTTATCTTCTAGTGTTCTAAGAAGGAAAACTATTTAGACTGTGCTTGTTGATGTAAACTAGAAGAATAAGAACTTCAATAATTATAAGAGACGCTTTCTGGACATTATTAATATTAATGCTAGAGCTATGGTAAAAGTAATTTATCACTTGATAAAAAATGATGCCAACTGAGTGTAAATTAGTATTCATTTAATCATACCTATAAGCTTTTGTGCAACAGCACACCCCCAGCCTCAGTTCCCAAAATTCATGCCCACAAAAGGTAACACACACCCCCAGGAAATCTTTGAAATCCATTGTCCATGGACAACAAAGTACAGTAGCCATTGTAAATTGTGTTAAACTATCTCATCCTTCCATTTTTGTTTTCCCAACATACCAGATCATATCCTCCACTTGTCCAAGGCGGTTCTTTGTCTAAAAATTTTTTGATACCAATTTTGGTAATTATTTCATGCTCATATTTCAACTTTACCTAGCAGTCTACCTGCCCATAGTAGATGTTCAAAAATATTTCCTTAATTGAATTAATCACAGGATTGCTAACAAAAGCCTCCCTATAATTTAGCAGGAAGAATTACATAGTTAAGTATCTTTTAAAAGCCATATGTTTCATTTTTATATTTTCTAATCTATTCATTTTTATTAGTGAGTCATATATTTATCTCAACTTTGAATTTGTGGTCTTAGCAAAATGACTATGTTTTTCTCTTTCTAATTAATATTTCACTCAGGCTTTTCATCACAGAAATGCCCCCAAATGCTTCAGCATTCAAGAAACCTATTGGCTAAACACAATTTTACTTCTTGCAGAAGTAAAATGCCTGCAACTTGTTCCTGACTCCAAATATGAATTGATTCTAGAGGAGATATTTAACATGAGGAAGGAATTTTGACTACCCCTGTAAAGCGTCTGTTTTTGCAAATGACTTGAACAGTTTTTAAAGAGAATACTTCCAATGTCCGTTACACCAAGCCATTAGGTTTAACCAAAGATAATACATTTTCCATTACATATTTTATCATGTACCCTTTTGGTGACAGCCTCTTGTCTTAAGTGAATGCCTTGGTGAAATGTTACCAATCATGGAATGTTTATGAACAAATTGTGTTAAAAGATTATTGAGGAATTCTGTAAACTACAGTTTTCCAAACAGGCAAACCTCTCAGAACTGTATCTAATAGGTAGATAGATAGATAGATATCCTCCCTTCATTTTCCATTCTGGCAAGAAAAAGTCTGTCAATATTACATTGAGATCCCAGAGGAATTGTTTACTTGTCCTTCCTGAGGATGTTACCAACATTAGGGAGGCTAGATAACCAATTCTCCTGGGATCTCACCATAATATTGGTAGACTTCTAGAAGTATATAGGAGCCATAGCAATACATTGTAGTTCCTGTGGACAGTCTATGTGCATAGATATAGCGATAGAGAATTTTTTCTTTAATTATTATTTATTGTTCATAATCATATTTAAATTTATCCCTTTCCAACTCAAGTAGTGAGATATTTTCAAATATAGTCTAACAAATCCTTCTGTAAATTATCTCAGTCACTTATATAATGAACTGGTTACACTATAGATAGAGAGCCCCTGTTAACTGCTTATTCATATTTGATGACTTAGTAAAGGTCACAGATGGATCCAAAACACAGTTGGGCAGCTTGGTGAAAGTACAAACCACTACTGTGTAGGAGTTCACAGGTCAGAGAGAAGTGGCCAGATGAGATGCCCCAAGGCATGGAGTGCCTTCTGTTGTCCTTGCTGACACTGGAGTCTAACTCAGTCAAGAAAATAATTTACCAGATGTAAGACCTCAGGATAGAACACAGATCTAATTATCACCACAGTCAAAGATAATGCTAATGTCACTCAAGTGGGAATAGTTCCAGCACTCATTTCTACTGAAAGGTGAATTGTGTTTGCTGGCGCATTTTGAAAAAAGAAATTCTTAGGTTTTACTACAGTATTTTTAGTATCCAATAGCATTTTTTGACTACTTCAGCCTGCATTTCAGTTCTGTGGAAATAGCAACTAATACAATCTAAAAACATACACAAATTATGTTGCTAATATGGTGGAGTGACAGGATAGGGATCTGTGAGACAGCCACAGCAATATCAATGATAATAATGCTTGATATTAATGAATATTAGGTGGCCCACAGTTTGATTTTTTTTTTTTTTTTTTTTGCCGTTCATGTAACAGGATACAGTGTTTAACCTGTTGTCTTTTTGTTTCCTTAAATCTGATTTTGGTGGATGGACAGAGGCAAATCAACTGCCATTATTTTATTATTGAATATATGCCAATAAATATTATGTCATTGTTTTAGGAATATAATAATATTCTATTGTAGTAATGCTTATAATTTTGTAATCTTGTTCCTTTAGTTGGCCGTAATGGAATATGTAACTAATCATTATTCCTGCCATATAAGTTACTCCACCCAGTGACTGATGATGTAGGAATAAAAAGTATTATCATTTCCACTTTTGTGTATGAGGAAATAGAGACTCACTCTAATCCAAAACCAAATTTATCCTCAACTCAGCATTGCTTTAAGCCTTATCCCTGAAGTGTCCTGCAGCCTCTCTAACACTGGCATAACGGAATGAGTGATAAATTGGGAGGACAAAGTAGGAAAACACTACAATGTTAACCTATTGTAAAAAAAAAAAAGACAACTTACATTTAAAAGATTTGCAAAATTGTATGGGCATGTGAACACGTTGTAAGAGCCCTTCCGAGGCTTTGGAAAGGGGCTATAAAAGTGAGGATTGCTGAAGGCTATACTTTATTAGTTTCAGAGTAAATTCACCTTTAGTTAATATTGTGTTAGTAAGATCTGCATTATGGAAGAATTACAAAATGTTACAATGAAAAAGTTTTTCTTTTCTTTCTCACATTTTTAAAATTAAGAATGTTCTTTTAGGGGCTTCCCTGGTGGCTCAGTGGTTGAGAATCTGCTTGCCAATGCAGGGGACACGGGTTCGAGCCCTGGTCTGGGAAGATCCCACATGCCGCGGAGTAACTGGGCCCGTGAGCCACAATTACTGAGCCTGCGCGTCTGGAGCCTGTGCTCTGCAACAAGAGAGGCCGCGACAGTGAGAGGCCCGCGCACCGCGATGAAGAGGGGCCCCCACTTGCCGCAACTAGAGAAAGCCCTCGCACAGAAACGAAGACCCAACACAGCCAAAAAAAAAAAAAAAAAAAATGTTATTTTAGAACAAAACAATAGATGGTCTATGCTCTAGATTTTAGGATACTAATCCTAGCATATTGACAATATAAAAAATTCCTTAATTTCCTATGAACCATACTTATTGCTGACCTCTTTATTTTGTAACGTTTTATATCCATATTTTAATTGTAGTAGTCAAGAACATTTAGAGATATGAAATGTCATAAATTTTAATAAAACTCCTACTTAGGGCTTCCCTGAAGATCCCACATGCCTCAGAGCAACTAAGCCCATGCACCACAACTACTACTGAGCCTGCGCTCTAGAGCCCGTGAGCCACAAATACTGAAGCCCGCGCGCCTAGAGCCTGTGCTCTGCAGCAAGAGAAGCCACCGTAATAAGAAGCCCGCGCACCGCAATGAAGAGTAGCCCCTGCTTGCCGCAACTCGAGAAAGCCCGCGCAGCAACAAAGACCCAACACAGCCAAAAAAAAAATAATTAAAGAAAATAATTAAAGAAAACTCCTACTTGGACAAGGGGACAGGGATTTTGAATAAAAGGGAACGTTTCATTTTTGAGAGGGAATATTTGACCCTACATTGTTATATTAGAGTTATTAGTGAAACACCTTATTATAATTGTAAAAGATAATTTATCTGAATTATATATTTCATTGCATAATGCAGGGAATAGCTCACCCTCATATTTAAGACAGAAGAAGGCAAACATAAGGAAAATGAATTCATTCAAGCTTAAATTTGTTAATTAAACTCTAAAATCTAGACTTATTTCTGTGTCATGAAATAAATTATTTTGTCATTCTGCAAGTATGACCCTACCTTGACCAAGATAAATCAAGGTCTCTAAATTGCTAACCAAACGTTGTAACTTAGTACTAGTATCTGCCACATATATAGGTTTTAGATTTTTGAAAACTGCCTTAACTATGATTTTTTAAAAATGTTTTAACTATTTATTTGTGGACATTATTTAAATACTTCTTATCTAAGAATCTGTTATTCTTACCTAAGAATATGTCTTACTTAAGAATATCCACAAGTGAGGTTTTGTTATTTATTTATTTTCCAATACAAAATATTGCTCCTGACCTGCAAGTTGGTTTGTCAAAACACTGTCGTTTCTCAGTCATCTATTACAAGAACTGTTCTATGTCAACTTAGAGACTTTAAACAGATTTTATATCCTTACATACCCATGGGGTATTTAATTCATATGATTTGCTTGATAACCCCAGTTATACCAATATTTCTATATGGATATTACATGCTTACTAAATATGATGATCAGGAAAAAAACACATTTTAGAGCACTCTTTATTTAGCCTAGACATTTGAGGAGTGATATAAAAGAAAACCTGTAAGAACTGGGAAGGTCAAACCATCTTCAAGTAGGTTTAAATGCATTTTATAATAAGAATGAAGATTATACTTGCTTGAAACTTGCAAATCCATTATTATTTTAGCCAGGTAGAAGATACTTTCAGTTTGGGAGTTTTGGTTTGTGTAAAAGCAGAGTAGCATCTGTCACACCAATCTTACCTCAAATAACCATCATAAACTCCAAATTATCATGAACAATACTGAAAGCCTTGCTGAGGCTTTTATTAGAATGAACGACAGATTAAAAGCCGGCAGAATGGAATTAGACCCTTGAAAGAAGGGTATCACACTAGATAAGATTTATGTTTGTAAAACTTTTGCTCTGAGAGCACCCCACAGTTTCTGTGGTACAAGATGGCTAGAAATCAAGCAGCAATGTGCAGTCTTTTAGGAGTAAGGAGTCGGAGGGTGGCATTTGGGAACACCAAATTGGAGAGAAGTTGAGGAGACATAATCCAGAAATGGAAGAGCACAGAGGGACAGTCTCCACAACTTTTATTTAAACTCCTTTCAAATCTGTGGCTCATTCAAGAACTGTGCATTAACACGCCAGTCTTCAGAGAATCAAAGGAGAAAAGAACCACTGCAAAGCTGAAAGAGCTGACCAGAAATTTCAGCTCCTGTTCACTTCAGTGGACTGTGGAGTTCAAGTCGCACTGAGTTAGAGAAGAGTGACAAACTTTATTATAAGCATCTACCAAGTCCTGGACTTAAAACAATCTTAATAAATTTAAAAGGATTGAAGTCATATGGAATACATTTTCTGTCTGCAGTGAAATTAAAATAGAACTGAATAAGTTGCCTCAAAATAATCAAACACTTGGAAATTAAGAAAAATATTTCTAAGTATACCATGTGTGTAAGAAGAAACCACAAAGGAGAAAAGAAAATATTTTTAACTATACAAAAATGAACAGAGAGCATATCCAAACTTGTGGAATATAGCAAAAGCAATCCTTACACTTATGTCTTTAAATACTTATTTTAGAAAAGAAGTGTCTAAAAATTAATGTTCTGCGATTATACCTAAAGAAGTTAGAAAAGAAGACCAATTAAACTCAACAAAATAAAAGAAAACCTTTATTTTAAAAGGGAGGAAATCCATTAAATTGAAAAATAAAAACAATAGAGTAGGGCTTCCCTGGTGGCGCAGTGGTTGAGAATCTGCCTGCCGATGCAGGGGACACGGGTTCGAGCCCTGGTCTGGGAAAATCCCACATGCCTCCGAGCAACTAGGCCCGTGAGCCACACCTACTGAGCCTGCGCGTCTGGAGCCTGTGCTCCGCAACAAGAGAGGCCACGATAGTGAGAGGCCCGCGCACCGCGATGAAGAGTGGCCCCCGCTTGCCGCAACTGGAGAAATCCCTCGCACAGAAACGAAGACCCAACACAGCCAAAAATAAATAAATAAATAATTAAAAAAAAAAAAAAAAAAACAATAGAGTAAACAAGTTAAAAAGTGGACTTGTGGAATTAAGAAAATTAACAAATCTTTACTTATGTTAACCAATAAAATAGATAACACCAATGTTCAATAGCCTTCCTTGGATTACATAATAAAATCATAGAAAAACTAGAGCCTTCCCACTTATTATTAGATCTAAACTGGGAGCAAGGTGTTAATAATGGGGTGGGGGACAGTGGAATCTGCTGGTGTTTGCAGCAGGAGGAAGCCAGCACATCTCTTATATGGCCACATCGGAATTTAAATCAAGCATTATCCAGGCCACTTTTCTTATTTTGTAACACGAGAATAGAAAATACTCAGACATGTATCTGTCATCTCCATAAGGCTTATTTCTCTTTAATATAATACAAATTAAAATATTCAAGCAGTTGTTCTCTCATTTCTATTTTACCTTCTCTCCTCCTCTTCCTGTACCATATTCCTTTCCTGTATGTCCTACTCTTCCCTTCCATTCTATACAAATTCACTTTTTAACATACATAAACAGATTTAGAAATAATTATGATTATATGTGTAATGTGCTTATATTCCCTGGCTATGCCTACTGAGAAGGCGTAGAACCAATGATTATACTGAACATTCAAATGTATATTTCTACTTACCATCCTCTGCTAAAATCAACCATTATTCCTTGTAGAAATGTCTAATTCCAGGACTGCAGTAGAAATGAATCTGGAATATCTTGCTGTGTCGGAAAGAAAAAAAAAAAGTTCAAAGAACAGTCTCGATATGTCAAAATGGAGAAAAGCTCCTTTAAAGGGGGACCTCCCTGGCTAAATTGGTACAATTCAAGCATCAAAGTAAATAATGGTAGTAATGGGTTAAATCCCATTGAATAAAATAGGAATTGAGGATTCTATACAGAAATAAATATTTATGGTGAGGTTGCCATAACAAAATACTGCATACCCAGTGGCTTACATAAAATAAATTTATTTTCTAACAATTCTGGAAGCTAAAATTTCAAGATTAAGGTATTAGAAAGGTTGGTTTCTTCTGCGGCCTCTCTTCTTGGCTTGTAGATGATAGTCTTCATCTTGTGTCTTCACGTGGTCTTCCCTCTGTGCAATGTCTGTGTACTAATCTCCTCTTATGAAGACACCAGTAATATTGGATTGGGACCCACATATACAACAACATTTTAACTTAACTACCTCTTTAAAGCCCCTATCCACAAATATAGTCACATTATAAGATGCTGAAAGTTAGGACTTCAACATATGAATTTTGGGAGAACACAATTCAGCCCATAATAAGTAAGATGGAAGACTCTTTAGCAGAGATAACCTTCACATGGTCTTCACATGGTCTTCCTATAAGGACACCAGTCATACCCTAATCCAATATGAGCTCATATTAACTTAACGGCAATGTCCTGTTTCCAAATAAGGTCATATTTGATATTCCATGAACGGAATGGCATGAATTTTTGGAGAACCCTGTTCAATCCTTTAAAAAGACTTTCCATTGAAATTCAGGGCTATGTTTTTCCATTGGCTTTACTTATGCTAAAAAATATAGACAGTATTTTTTAAATTAAATAAAGGCATTAGTGAACTGCTTTATAAAAGAGGATTTCAATATTAATCTCATGTTCCACTCTCAAATACTCATTTTTCAATATTAATAACTATAGCTAAAGTTTATAATATACCAATAATTTATAAAGAAATAATTACTTCTATAATTTACCATACATATTTCTTTGTTTTATTATATATTTGTGAAGGCTTTTTCAAATTTCTATGTATTCCTATGGTTCTTGATACTAATGTCCTCTATACAATAATGGATTAATATTACTAGATTCCTATATTCTATAAATCTTGGCCAAGGTAATAATAACACATTGTTATATAAAATGGTATAGAATATTATTTTTCATCAAGGTTCTTCAATGTTCTTTGTATATGAAAATATGCAATAGCTAAATCTAAAATTTGTCATTAATTTTAAAGTAATAAGGTTAATTCTTTTACTATGATTCATTATTTTAGCAACTCATTTCATTTTTCACAACACAGTTCTTAGGCATGCTCATTTTGAAATAAGTCCTAGGTATATTTTTGGTTTTTAAACATAATTAGGTAGTCTATATTATATATAGATAATATTTCTATGTTTTAGGATTATTTATGTCATTAAATTATTTATCAAGGCAAAATGCATTTAGGAAACAATGAAAAAATAAAAATGTGCTCTTTCAAGCAAAATGAGGTGTTTATGTAAGCTAGAGTAAAATTTATTATATAGTTAACAGCACATGTTCTACCCAATAGATGCCACCAAAGTTCAAATCTAATCAGTGGAAAGATAGACAAACTGTTTAGAGGTTTATTTTCCTTTTTTATTGATATTTTTAAAGTTATAGTGTACAAAACAACAGCAAATTTGTTTAGTTTTTGCTAAATATCAAATGAGTGGTGATTATTTACTCAAATTGACTGGTGAACAATGAAAGAAAAAAGCTGATTAGTGAATGCTTTATTTTGCAGAAAACCATTCTGACATAACAGAAACACAGTAATTTACACCATACTAATTATGAAAATTTTGACAACATAATACACAAAGTAATTGGAGGCAGTTTGCCATCCATTATGGAGAAGCACATATTTGATTTATCAATATATCATCGAATTATGCATGCATTCACACCCTCTCTCATTGAAAATTATTTTCCTAATTTCATTTTCTTGTTTATTGAATTAGATTCCAGTGACTATTTAGTAACTCTGAATGACATACTATATATTTTATTTTTATAATGAACCACTTTATCAACCACATAATTAGTTGGGAATATAGCCTAAAGAATAATTTTAGGATGGTCATTTAATTTTTTATTCCTAAGACTCTAGGCAAATTTATGTTTCTCAGCACAACTTGCTCTTAAATTTCTTATTTCTTTTAAATTAAGAAGATATTGGGGGCTTCCCTGGTGGCGCAGTGGTTGAGAGTCTGCCTGCCAATGCAGGGGACACGGGTTCAAGCCCTGGTCCGGGAAGATCCCACATGCCACAGAGCAACTAGGCCCGTGAGCCACAACTACTGAGCCTGCGCGTCTGGAGCCTGTGCTCTGCAACAAGAGAGGCCGCGACAGTGAGAGGCCCGCGCACCGCGATGAAGAGGGGCCCCCACTTGCCGCAACTAGAGAAAGCCCTCATACAGAAACAAAGACTCAACACAGCCAAAAATAAATAAATTAATTAATTTAAAAAAAAAAACTTAAAAAAGAAGATATTGGTTATGTATATTATAATGTTCCTTGATACAGCTTCTATGCTTCGAAAATTACTCTGCTATATGCCTCTGCTAAATAAGTTATCCACAAAACTTCAGAAACATGTAATAAATTCAGAGTTTACAAAATATTAAGGTTAGGGTTTTGAGAAGGTTTTCTGTTGTTTTTAAGCTGAAATGTTACAAATGAAACTCTTATTATAAAATCTGGAAGGAAAGTATTCGTGTTCCAAAGAGGCATCTCTTAAGACAATACTGCATATAAACTGCAGACTTTAGTTTCAGTTGTCCAGTGCAGGAGTACATAGATAAAATTTCTAAATATAATTTTAATCCTGTGCCAAAATAAGTAGGAAAACCAATCTTAAAATGTGATCAAATTAAATTTTTGTTATGTTTCAAAAGGAACTCTTTCATACAGAAAGAAAACTATTCCATGCACATCATCAAAACTCAGTATGCGGGTACTTTCATTCTAGGAAGATGGAATAGACATACTTTTCCTTATCCTTCTGCTGAGTACAGGTAAAAATCCTGCACGTTACATATAAATCAAACATAAGACAACTTTGCAAACTATTCTTTGGAAATATTCTCCTAAATATTTGTTTCAGAAAGGCAATGATTTTCTTAAATTTGTATAGTTTATTGATTGATGCTTTTAAAAGAATTAAGGCTTTCCAAATCTGAAGATGATTTATTAATAAAATGTTTAGAACACTGAAAACAATCTGAAATTAGACAATACTCAATCTAATTTCCAAACAAGATTTAGTTATAGGTGAAATAAGGATTTGTAATCATGCACTGAACAGTTTTCTCATCATTGATTGAGGGAGTAGTAAACTCAGGTGAAGAGTCATCTATACATTCATTCCCCAAATATTTATACTGTACTGTGTGCCTTTAAAATGCCACTTGTTATGATGAGTTCCGGTACAATGGCAAAGAAGAGAGCAAGAACAAGTGCAAAAACTTGAGGTCAAGCTCCAAATAGGGTCAAAAGGGATTGAGTCTGAGTGAAATAAGGCATAGGTGGCAGGTGTGAGTGAAATGTTGGAAGAGGTAAGACTGGGCCTAGATTCCCTCAGGCTGTGTCATGGAAGTCATGGATCAGGTCTTCCTGAGAGACCAGCTCTTATGAAGGGAAATAGAGTAGTTAATTCCCCCATGGGATGAATTAGGAGTAAAAAATCAGGTATACCAGTTGACAGCAGTAAAAACAAAACTTCTTAATCCCCATGAGTTTTAAAACCACATATGAAAGCTTTAGGATTTGGAAATGTAATGGCTGGTGCAAAATTGAGTAAAACTCTGGCCCTGTGTAAGAAATTTCTGCCTTTATACTCCAGCCCCCATTCACACTGGCACCCTATTGTTAAGCTACCTTGTGAAGCCGAAATTTAATGTTTTGCAGAAGAGAGTGCCACATACTGCCCGTTCCAGACTTAATCACTGAAGGAATAAGTTCCTTCCAAGATCTTGAAAAACATATTTATTCTTGCTCCCAGAATAATCAGTTTTCTCAAGGAACTTTGAAGAATACACTGCTTTGAAAGATGATTATAGAATGTACAGCATATTTTAAATATTCAGCTGATAGTATAGCTGATAATAACCTTCAAGTTTTTATCATTAATTTTAAATTGTCTATTAGAAAAAAATGCATACTCAGCATAGGTAGGACATCATGACTTTATTTACACATATTTCAAGGTCATATGGAAAAGTCCACTCAAGCTCTCTTTATGGCCAGTTAAGAGAATGGCATAGTGGATAAAATCATATGGAAAGAGAAAACAAATTAAAAGTGGTGAAATCCTCCACACTAATCACAAACAATACCTTCTATTAAACATTTTCTTTTCATTTAATTCTTGGAAATTTTAAGCTACTCTCAGACAAAATGGTAAGATAAAGCCGTCAGAGACCCTTCTATTCAGACAAGTAATTTTATTCTAGAAGATTTTAAGTTTCCCCACACAGCATTTAGTTGGTCTTAATTATGGAGTAATGTAAATTATTTTTTACATAGTGCAAATTATGTTTTTTTAATTTGAAAAAATATAGAAGTGAAATTGGTACAGTAATTGGTTTAGTAGGAGACTATGTACAACTAAAAGAAAACATTAATTGATTTTGTTTTTTCCATAGTCATATTTTCTCACTATATTATTTATTAATACTAAAACTTGAGAAAAATATAACAAATGCCCCTGAAGTCTTGCCACTGATAATAAAACTTAACTAGGTATTTGTTTTAGATGATTATTAAAACTACATTTACTTTGTTGCCGTTCTCTAGTCCAATCCCTTACTTCCCAGCCAAAATTGAAGTTGATTATATTATATTGTAGTCAACACTTTTATATTTTTTACTAAATACATATATAACTAGATATAAGAGATTAGGTTTTGTTTGTCTTAAATGGTCTACAGTATTTATTGTGGAAGATTGTATGATTATTCCTAATGAGCCACTGTGTTTCCTTTCAGGGAGTTATGCATCCACTTCACTCTCCATGTAACTTGCAATGATGCCCTGCACTTTCCTAGCCCACTGAAGTCAGGCTTGGCTATATGACCTGCGATCTCTAAGCTGAAACCTTAAATGACATTGTATGATTCTGTTCTTGCTCAGTCATAAATCAAGGTACGGGCTGCTTCTTCAGCCAGGGTCTCACAATAGAGGACATGTCCCGCAGAATGACAAGTGACCTGCAGCTGATGTGTGACATGAATGAGAAATAAACTTTGTTGTTGCAGTGACACGGAGATTTAAGGCTGTTTGTTATTGCAGCATAATGTGGGGAAAGATGATTAATACACCAGTCTTACTCAACTTGCCTTTTTTCACTTAAGATAATGTTTTTTGAGTATATTTTGATACATATAGTTTTTGTTCAGGCCGGCAAACTAAGAGTAGCCTTTAATTATTATTAATAAGTTATACAATTTTAATGAGACCTTACCACTTAATTCTTCTTACAAATTTTACCATAAAACAATTTTGAAACTATTTTGTTTCCTCTTTCATCTTAGAATTGTACAAAGTTATTAAACTTTGAAGAAAAACTTACACATACACACTCACACACTCACAAGGTTTCACAGTCTTAATTGAAGTAATTTTGAAGTCCTGAGATTAATATCCCTAGTCATTGGCATTCCAAATATGCAAATGAATACCTGACATAAATGTCCAAGTAGAATTTTGTAATTTGTTTTTGAATTCTGAATGGTAGGTATCACAGCATTTCCAAAAATTGGGGCAAGCTAGCCAGCATTTTTTCTAAAGAAAGAGTCAGAACTTTTCTATAAGTCAAGAGATATAACCTCACTATCCATAAGACTTGATATTCAAAAGAAAAGATGGTTATATTTTATTGATGTAAATTACATGAAATTCAAGGAATGTCAAACTTTACATTCTGCCACAGAATAATAGTTCAAAATCTAAGACAGACCTCAGCAAAATTTTTCACCAAGTATTTTGGGCTTTGCAGGCCAAGAGGCAAAATTGTCTCACTCAGATTTTCCACTGAAGTGTGAGAGCAGTCATGGAAAATACATAAAAGAGTGATCATATCTGTGTTGTAATAAAACTTTATGAACATGAAAATAGATTATTCTTTTTTTGATTCTTTTTAACCATTTAAAAATGTAAAAACATTCTTTGTTCATGTACTTTATATACAAAAACAGGTAGGAGGCTGGATTTGACATGTGAGCTGTATTTTGCCAACCCCTGATTGAGAACCTCAAGCGAAGAGTGATCCTGCAATAAGGATAAAAGAACTATAACAGTAAGTAATGATTATTTAAAATCTGTTAATGATACAATCTACACATGAGCTTTGAGGCTGTTGCATTCTCACACGTGAAACCAAGGCACATGACTGTCTGTAAGTTTCCCAAATATGGGCATTTACTACTGAATTTCTGACAATTATTTGGAAACCATCTTAGTGTAGCTCTTATAAGAGAAGAGAATGCATGCCTGTCTCCACCAAGTCAAAATTTCTACTCTAGGAAACAATCTGTTATGATTTTCAGAAAAGAGCAGTCATCTCTCAAGTTATTTAATTTGTATCTCTATCTTCCTAAAAGATGCTATAAATAAACAAAACTACTCTCCTATCCTATAAATAAATACCGACCACCTCCTTGCCATAGAGAAAATCTCTTTAAGAAAGTTATAGGAATTATGCATACACACTCCATTCTTTGGTCTTGGAAGCCACCCATATGTTACCTAGGGGGCAGAGGGTGGGCAGCAGTGTTTGGAAACTAGAAGTCTTATTACATTCTCTTCACGTGAACTTTTATCCCTAAGTCTCAGTGTGTCAAAATTTTCTCGTCTATTTTTTTGGACACCACTTTCAGTTTGGGGTGTCTGAAGTATATGCCATTTCTCCTAACTCAGAACCAGCTGTTACAGGAGTTAGTCCTAGGATTTTGCTTAGTCCTTTTTTTGTGTCGTACTTTCCTCAGTATTGGTTTCCTCAAACCAATATTACCAATATCAGCCTTCTAATATTTAAATAAGATCCTACCTATTACAAACTATAATGGATATAATTATCGACGAAGGGAAATCTTAGATCTTGCTTAGGTCTTGTTCTACTTTGTTTGTATCCCATAGAGGGTTAACTCTCTACTCTCCAGCGAGGTATGGTCCTATAGATTCTTTGGGTCCATTTTATAATTTTTACAGAATGAGAAAACTGCCAGTCAAACTATCTGCCATTTATTTATCGATCAATACACAATTGTGTAGTACAGTTGTTCTAAAGTTCTTAGTAGACAGCGAAGAGGTGATGAGTCTAGCACTGATTGGCTCATGTCATAAGTTGTCATGGAAGAAAAGAGTGCTAAAATTATATGTATGGTGTAAATATAGAAGGCACAAAAATATTTTTAATCTTTATCTTTTTTTTTCTGAGTTATTTCCAAATAACGTTCTGAAAAACAGTTCATGTCCTGGCTAAAAAGACCAAGTTATTAAGGCAAATGCAGGATGGAGATGTGTTTGTGTGATTAAGTATTTTAATAAAACTTTGGGGCTTCCCTGGTGGCGCAGTGGTTGAGAATCTGCCTGCCAATGCAGGGGACATGGGTTCGAGCCCTGGTCTGGGAAGATCCCACATGCCGCGGAGCAGCTAGGCCCGTGAGCCACAGCTACTGAGCCTGCGCGTCTGGAGCCTGTGCTCCGCAACAAGAGAGGCCGCGATAGTGAGAGGCCCGCGCACCGCAATGAAGAGTGGCCCCCGCTTGCCACAACTAGAGAAAGCCCTCGTACAGAAACGAAGACCCAACACAGCCAAAAATAAATAAATAAATATATAATAAAAATAAGTAAATTAAAAAAAAAAAATTACTGAAGACTCCAAAAAAAAAAAAAACTTTAAAACTTTGTAAACTGCAAGTAGGGGGGGTATATACAACATGTAAGAAAAGAAATAAGTGGGAAAAATAGAAAAAACTATATTTTTAAATCCATGTAACTAATGATTAAAAGGGACAGGCTGGTATAAAAAGAATGTTTCATACTTATTTCCGTCAAGTCACAAGAATTATGAAAAAACTGATTTCTTTAAATGGAGGAAATGCTGAAACTAATTTGATAGCTGGCAGCTGTGTTTCCAGCTTGAAAACATTCTTGGTATGATCCAGCTGCAAGGAGATACTGCAGGCAGGACTTGATAGGTATCTGGTCCATCTTGGTTACCTTGTAGAGCTCTAGAAAGCCTCAAGTTTTGCTTAGTTGGAAATGCTACGCACTCTTTGTTCCCCCAAGAAAGTCTAGGTAAGTCATAGTACGGTGTGTCTAGTTCCCCAGAGTTACCTCATTACTGATCCCTTCCATCCTGAGTGGACCCAAGCAAAGATAAAACACTGTGGACTTGTAAAAAGATGATGCCACATCCTGTGATTAAAAACAGAAAAAAAAATTGGCTCTGACTAGTGTTTTGTGCTTATTAGTAAGTCTTGCTTTTCCATGAGGAGGTTGTTAATTTTGTTTTTTCCTCAAAGATAATGATTCACTTTTACCAACATCACTTCTGACTCTCAACTGAAGGTAAAATTTCCCTGTAGCTCAATCAAGACGGTGGATCTGAAAGTCCCTGGAAGACAAGCTTTCTGGATTTGATCTCTGCAACAGTAATGTGCAGAGTAAAAAATATCATATTTGTAGCACAAAAATAGTGATTTCACTAATTATTTAAATCCAGCCTCCAGTTGGCATACACCAGTATGCTTTGGAGATTCTCCTCCAACTTATTATTTGCAAACTCTGCTCTCTTATGCCAGATAAAACTTGAATTATCTCCATCAATTTGAATTCAAATAAAGGATATCACTTTCTTTCCCTGATAAATATATTTTATCACATTAGTATTTAAATATGGATTTTGTCTTTTAGCAAGATGGGATGTGTCATAAAACAGAGGGGCAAAAAGCAAAGTGCTGGGAAGGATTTTTCGTTCCCTGAAGGAAACAATCTAGAGCTCATAATTGGAAGCAGAGGAAAGAAGTGCAAATGTACTATGAAAACTCTCCAACTACTGAAATATCTAAAGCGAAATATTAAAAATATTGTGTAATATGAGTATATATATATATATACATTTTTTAAATTCTCACTTGACAAAATCAAAAAGGTTTTATCTTACTATACCTAGTAAGACTGACTTTAACAAACTTAGCTTAAACTTGCATTTATTGCATGCAGTGGTTAATGCTGTTGCTTTTTCTTGAGTTTAAGGATGAAACTATAGATACTGAGGGCCCAAATAAATACCCTAGGCAACTAGCTGCAATAGAAAACACAGGATTTTTGAAAAGATAGTGTTATTCTTAGTGAATGTGTATATGTGTGTGTTTGATATGAGAGCAAAGATAAGCTCTGTGAGAGAGACTCAATGTTAGCATATACAAGTAGGCACAGTTAACTACTAGATACTATTAGAATTGCATCATCATTATAGTCATTGTTTCAAATGAACTCAATCCATGCATCAGCACATATACACCAGTGGCATTGCATATAATTTCCTACATGTTTGCTTAATTCTAATTTTTTATTTTTTATTTTTTTAAAAAAATTTTTATTGGAGTATAGTGGCTTTACAATACTGTGTTAGTTTCTACTGTACAGCAAACGTATACATATAGCCCCTGTTTTTTGGATTTCCTTCCCATTTAGGTCACCACAGAGCACTGAGAAGAGTTCCCTGTGCTATACAGTAGGTTCTCATTAGTTTTATTTTATACATAATACCAATAGTGTATATATGTCAATCCCAATCTCCCAATTCATCCCACCCCCCGTTTCCCCCTTGGTTAACTAATATACTTTCTATCAATAATTTCATGGGCTAACATTAGACGAAATAATGCATGCATATATGTCTGTTGTTGTAATGGATGTTATTTGTTTTCTGGTCAACACACACCTGCCCAATATATCCCTCATTTTCCCCATATTCTGACAACCGCTTTCTTCCAAGCTCTAACCATATGAGTCCTGAACAACCCTCTTGTTCTTACATGATCCTGACACTGGGTATGATTGATTACATCAGCTTTTCCTTGATTTTTTTGCCAAATAGGAGGCAAAAGTTTTAAAATATCAACTTCTGAACCTGTTGGAAATCCTATCACTCCATGAGAAGAAAACAGCTTCTCTGTTAGTCAAGAGAATGATGTCTGAGTGCTGAGGTCACGACAGAATTCAAGTCCCCATTTCTAGTTAATATTGAGTCCCAGCGGCAACACCACCTTCCCTGGGGTTAGGTTTATCATCCCCTTCATCAGTTGTATAATGTAACATTATTTTCTGTGGTCCAAATTGGTCTGAATAGAATTTCATTAACTTAAAAATAAACTAATATGCTTTTTTCAGGGCCAGATGCTGAATAAAATGTGTGTTGACCCTGTAGGGACCAAGTATTCTTTCTGTAACAAAGAGTGAGAAGATTTTTATTTTGGGGACTTAAAAGGACAACAAGAAAATACAATTAGAACGATTGAGGCACTATAGGGAATTAGTGAAAAACTTAATTTTAGATAATATAAACAAAAAAACCCAAAATATTCAGGCACAGAGAGAATATCTCAGGTATAGATTATCTAACATATTTTATTAGATTATTTGTTCATCTAAGAAATAGATATTGAGACCTACTAAAGATGTATTGACATAAAATGGTCTTGTTATGTTCAAGGAACCTCCCACAGGTCAGTGGAAATGGAGTAGGTTAAGAAGGGGTGTCAACAAACAGGGATAAAAAACAAAACTAAACTTTATATCATATTAAGTGAATGTTGTAGGCTGTGAAAGGTTTTGAAAGTGTAAAGGGCAAAATACTTCATCTTCATCATCTTCATTAACTTCCTTGATATTCCATCTACCCCTGTGTTCGTACTAGAGTCATTAACTGTGTCAAATATTTTACTTACTTTATCTCAGTTATTCTTCACAACAACCCAAGAGGGGATATTATTCTTCCCACTCTAAAAACAATTAAACGGTGGTTATGTAACAAGCTGAGGGTCACACAGCTAGGAATTGGAAAACATGGGTTTAAAATCCAGGAACTTTTTCCTACAAAAAGTTCTTGGTTTATTAATATTGTCGCTTAAAAAATAAATATAATTTAGTTTAATTAGCTTCTCTCTTCAATCTTTTCCCCACTTTTTCCTCCACACACTTCAAAAAGTAACCTACACTTCTTTATTGCTTATTTTCTGTTCAATCGAATGTCTATTAACCATTTTACTCATCGGTAGAATAACACTTTACTTATTTTGCTAGCACACATATCTATCACTCTTTGCCCCTAAATTCATTCTCTGCTAAAAGTAAGCCATTTGTGTTATAAAAATTATAAATGAATCAATCACTAGATATATTTCACTGAATTTCCTATTATTTATATTTATGTTTATCAGTTCCCTACTTGACTGTTTGCTTCTGAAAATAGGAACCAAGTAATCAGAGATTACTTTTAGGTTGATTACTGAACCATTTATAAAGTTAGAAAAATCATGTCATGAAAATTCAAGAGTGTTAGCATGACAAAGATGTGAATGTGTTCTACCAGTAGCCTCTGTAGATGCCTGTAAATCCTATCTGTGCTTGAGCTGGGAGAGTCGTCATAGTCCTCCTTATCATGGATAAGGGGTAGATACCTCCATTAAAGTTGCATATATATATATATAATATATATATTATATAGTAGAGTTAATATATATATTAGTTATACATATATAATATATATATATAAAATGAGACACTGGCCTGCAGAAGGAGGGAAAACAGATCAAATCAAGAAACTAGACTTCAGAACCAATGTGAAAAAACAAAGTCATAGAGAACAGGACTCACCAACCACCTCAAGACATGAAACCAGGTGAACATAAGTGCTAACATAAAATACCTAGTAATGTAACCCTAAAGGAACTGCAGAGATGCATGTATTCTGTAAGGTAGGAGTTAGTGGAGAAGATCAGATAGGACCCATTATTTTCATCTTTACCCAAAACAGACCAAAAAGAAAAAATACTACAATCTCATCTACACTACAAACAAAACAATACCAAAAACAAAAACAGCTAAATGAAACACAAAACATAGCTTAAAAGTATATAAAATACTCTGTGTAGAGAGGACAATAGAAGAAATTTTTTTAAAAAAGAAAATAATTTTTGTAAGAGTAGAATATCACCCACATTCTTACGTGATTTTTTTTTCCTTGAAGAGTGATGACCAAATGACCAAGGATAAATTCAGTTTTTTTTTTAAATTTACAGTTTAAAAGAAGCCCAAATTTGTTATATTGTTGGAGTTTACTCAGACGGACCAATTTAAATCACACTGTAGTTTTTTCATTCTGTATTAAAATATGTGTGTGTGTGTGTGTGTGTGTGTGTGTAAACTGAATATGGTTTAATCTGTTTAATATATAACAGAGAAAATGAAATACAATTTTTGTCGGTAAAATATAGCAATGAAAAAAAGCATGAGATTCCAATATCTATTACCAACTTTTCATTTTCACAGCACTGGAAATACTATATCAAAATGATTAAATTATATTTTAAGGAATATAATTAGAATAAGATTATTATATTTAATAATTAATTTTCTTCACATAGACAAAAAGTTTTGACCACAGAAAGTATCATTAACCCAAATAATAGAATGTTCTTGTAATTTCTACTGCTGAATGACTTTATTAATTTAGCACTTTATGGATTTCATTATTGGAGTCAAATATAAAGAACAGTCTCTGAGATATTTATTGTATTTGGGGGAAAAGAAAGTTACTTTAAAAAAAGAAATCTCTTCAAGTAAGTTGTAGAATTCTGTCATAATTTTAGCAGCTCTATAACTTCAGCTCTTGCTTGCCTGTCACAGAACTGAGGTTAAATAAATCCCAAATGACTGGAGCCCTGTAACCCCATCCTGTAGAAATGATTGTGAGATGTATCTATTAATCATGTAAGTCCAATTCTGCTTCAGGTATTATGTGGCAGTTGTGTGTCAGCAGAGTAAAAGCATCCAGCTGGCAAGAGCTGCCTTTCAAAATTAAAATGTATTTTGTTAGTATTTTCCTTTGAGATTGAATGCAGTGTTGCCATTCATAGAAATCAAAGTTGAATTCTTATCAAGTAGTCAACATTTCTAACCTTAACTCGAATTAATTTTTACTTTTTTTTCCAATATGATAGAGGTAACAATAATCAGTGTAAATTGCAAAGCCCTGGGACCCTCTATTTTTAAAATTATGTGGGTTTCCAATATCAGAAATAGTGATGTAGCTTCATTTTAAAAATAATGTGTTGGAACAATGTACACCAGGGGAAGTGCTAATCTTCCTTCCCATGATAATAGTTAAAAACTCATATATGAAGCCTGTTTTAAAGTTTAAAAAATTTTTCCCATAATTTTTCTCATCTGAACCTCAAAAAGTCCTACCATATAGAATGGGCAAATTATCATTTATAGAGAAGGAAACTGGTAATTGTATCAGTTAAGGGACATGCCACAGTAATACAGTCAACCAGCAGCAGAGCCTGAACTGAAACCTACATCTTATTTAGCAGTTCCTCCAGGAGACAAAACATTTTAAAATTGAAAGAGCTCAGACTCTGAAATCACAGATTTCTGCCTTTGAATCCCACACTTGCCGTGTGTGCTCTAGAGCATATATCATAACCTCTCTTAGTGTCCACTTCCTTGTCTACAGTATGGAGTTACTAATACCAAAATTTTAAAGTTTGAGGTGGGGATTACATGATGTAAAATAACAGTTCCTTGTTAATAGTTTTTTTGTGTGTCATTTGTTTGTTTGAATTTCCACATCCTTCCAACTACACTGACCTTCTCTGATAGTTTTATTAAAATCTTGTTGAAGTGAAAATTTGCCAGAAATATTTCTGTGAAATGATAAGAAAGCCCAAATCTGCATTCTAAATGCTCTGTATTAGGGAAAAGAGCAAAATAAGAACTGGAAGACCTAGATTCTAGCCTTCTTTTTTTATAATGATTAATTTCATGTGTCAACTTGGGTAAACCATGGCACCCAGTTTTTGGTCAAACACCGGTCTAGGTGTTACGGTAAAAGTGTTCTTTACATTTTACTAACATTTTAATCAGTAGACTGTGCATAAAGAAGATTATTTCTAGAATATGGGTGGGCCTCATCCAATCAGTTGAAGAAGGTCTTGAAAGAAAAGGCTGAAATCCCCTGAAGAAGAAGGAATTCTGCCTCCAGGCTCTCTTCAGACTTGAGACTACAACATAACTCTTCCCTGGGTCTCTGGAGAACGCTGACTAATTTTATCTCCATTTATCCAGGGGTTCAAATCAAAACAAATAGTGAGTTTGGAAATGCTTTAGAATATAGAGGGAAAAAGCATTATAGAACTAGTAAGCATTATTACAATAAAACTTATCTATTCAGCACATCATATATGTCAGGAACTATTCTAAAATTGTGTGTAGGGAGAAGGACGGTAGTTATTTAATCCTCAGAATACCTTGTGATATAGGTACTATTTTTCTCTCCATGTTATACGTTAAGAAACTGAGGCCTAGAAATCTTAAGTAGTTAGCCCAGGGTCAGACACTTACTAAGGGTAGAGTCAGGATACAGCCAGGAATATTGATGTCAGAGCCTCTGTTTTATATCTGCAAACACATATGTACTATATTTCTTTACCAAATTTCCTAACTTTTCTTTTTTTTTTTTTGTTTTTTTTTTTTGTTTGTTTGTTTTTTCTTTTTTTTTTTTTTTCCTAACTTTTCTAAACAATAATTTTTACATTATTTCCTCTTACCTTGGTTTTCCAAAATCTCTTCCATGCACTTTAATCTCAGCAGATGAACTTATTTCCAATTCCATAAGGAAAAACACAGATGTAGAAGCAATCAGAAAAGACATTCCACACATTCCCTACACCAGATCAGACAAGACAGCTACATCGATGTTCCCTTCTGTAACCAAGCAAATACCTGCCAGGCCTGTATTTCCAGCCAACACCTCCACTCCTGACAACACCTGGATTCTGAACTATGGTAGTACTCCTCCTCATATTCTGCATCATCAGTATTTCCAGATCTATGGATCCTTTCTCTAAACACACTCATTTGCTGACATATTATACATCTGAAAATAATAATAATAACAGCTTCCCTTCAAAACATATGCCTTTCTAGCCGCTGTCCCGTTTCTCCTTTTCCCTTTACAGTAAAATGATCGTGAGAGTTGTTGAAACCAGCTGTCTCCATTCTTCTCCTTCCATTTCCCATTGAGCCCACTCCAGCGTGATTCTCTTTTTCTCACTGCTGCCCCTATCTTTCCTCCACATAGCAACCAGCAAGAGCCATTTAAAATGTAACTAGGATTGTATCACTTCTCCGCTGGAAATCCTGCCCAGTTAGAGTAAAAGCCATAGTCAGCATGGCCCACTTGGTTGGCCCTTTGTGATCTGGCTGTTTTCCTCCACTCCCTCTGGTTCATCCTCCTACAGCCACGCTCAGCTCCTTACTGCTCCCCAAATACACCAACCACCTTCTGACCACAAAACATTTTTTTTTTGAATTTTTGGATTTTATTTTATTTATTTTTTGATACAGCAGGTTCTTATTAGTTATCTATTTTATACATATTAGTGTATATATGAGACTTTTTTAAACATCTTTATTGGAGTATAATTGCTTTACAATGGTGTGTTAGTTTCTGCTGTATAACAAAGTAAATCAGCTATACGTATACACATATCCCCATATCCCCTTCCCTCTTGCATCTCCCTCCCACTCTCCCTATCCCACCCCTCTAGGTGGACACAAAGCACCGAGCTGATCTCCCTGTGCTTGCGGCTTCTTCCCACTAGCTATCTATTTTACGTTTGGTAGTGTATATATGTCCGTTCCACTCTCTCACTTCATACCAGCTTATGCTTCCCCCTCCCCATGTGCTCAAGTCCATTCTCTACGTCTGCATCTTTCTTCCTGTCCTGCCCCTAGGATCTTCAGAACCATTTTTTTTTTTTTTTAGATTCCATATATATGTGTTGGCATATGGTATTTGCTTTTCTCTTTCTGACTTACTTCATTCTGTATGACAGACTCTAGGTCTATCCACCTCACTACAAATAACTCAATTTCATTTCTTTTTATAGCTGAGTAATATTCCATTGTATATGTGTGCCACATCTTCTTTATCCATTCATCTGTCGATGGACAGTTAGGTTGCTTCCATGTCCTGGCTATTGTAAATAGAGCTGCAATGAACATAGTGCTACATGACTCTTTTTGAATTATGGTTTTCTCAGGGTATATGCCCAGTAGTGGGATTGCTGGGTCATATGGTAGTTCTATTTTTAGTTTTTTAAGGAACCTCCATACTGTTCTCCATAGTGGCTGTATCAGTTTACATTCCTACCAACAGTGCAAGAGGGTTCCTTTTTGTCCACACCCTCTCCAGCATTTATTGTTTGTAGATTTTTGATGATGGCCATTCTGACTGGTGTGAGGTGATACCTCATTATAGTTTTGATTTGCATTTCTCTAATGATTAGTGATGTTGAGCATCCTTTCATTTATATCTTCTTTGGAGAAGACCACAAGACATTTACACTTGCTGTTTGCTCTGCCTTGAATCTTTTTCAGCCAGTTATCTTTATGGCTAACTCCTCTTCTCTCTGATCTCTGCTGAAAGTTTACCTCATCAAAAAGGCCTTCTTTTACCACTTACCCTAAAAAGGCAATGTTCACTCCTCCCTCAAATCCCTCTCTCTTTAATCTACTTCACTTTCTCCATAACACTTGTAACCATCGGACAATTTATATATTATTGTTATTTGTTTATTGTGTTCCCCATAAACTTGAGAGCTCAATGAGGGCAATTACTTTGAAACTTTTTATTACTGCTCTGATCCTAACACCTAAAACAATTAGTAGCACCCAATAAGTATTTTTTAATAAAAACGTAAGTGCATGATTTCCATGGCTAGTGCCAAGATTCCTATTGCTCAATAACCTCTAATCCTGATATTCTTGTACAAACTACACTCTCTCCTGCTTCAGGAACTTTATATATGCTGCATTCTCCTCCTCATCTCCAATCCAACCGACCTTCTTTCTCTTTAATGAGCTCTCTTTCTGGTGAGATTTGGCCAGTGTGGTGACAATCAATAAGAGCTCTTTCTCAACACCCTACTTAAAGGAGTAACTCCACCACCACTTCTATTCCGTGTCTCTTGCAATCATTTT
This sequence comes from Balaenoptera acutorostrata, assembly GCF_949987535.1. Taxonomy (NCBI): domain Eukaryota; kingdom Metazoa; phylum Chordata; class Mammalia; order Artiodactyla; family Balaenopteridae; genus Balaenoptera; species Balaenoptera acutorostrata. The sequence goes on along the minus strand of NC_080065.1, from coordinate 28,109,844 downwards.
ATTTACTTGTATAATTACTATTTTTTTGTTTTTGTTATTCCATGATGTCAAAAACCATGACTTGCTACTTAAGCAGTTTTTGGTTCCATTAATTTTTCTCAATATTTTTTGTATTGTTTTCAATTTCCTTGATTGATTTCTGCTCTTACCTTCATTAATATTTTTCTTTCTGCTCAGTTTGAATTGAGTTACTCTTTTTGTACTAGTTTTCTAAAGGTGAAATCTTAGGTTATGTCTTTGAGAACTTTCTTCATTTCTAATGTAGGAATTTACTAGCATCCATTTACATTTAAGCACCCTTTTAACCCTAAATCCCACAAATTTTGATGTATTTTATTTTTATGTTCTTTTAGTTAAAAATACTTTCTTATATTCCTTGAGGATTACTTTTTTATCCATAGATTATTTAGAGGTACGTTGTTTAATTTCCAAATATTTGGAGTGTTCTAGATGTCTTTGAATAACTGACTTTTGGTTTAATTCTGTTAATGGCAGATGGCATACTTTGTATGACTTAAATCTTCTTAGTAAGGTTTGTTTTATGCAGAAGCATATTGCTCTTCTTGGGCAGACTTGAGTGGTGTTATACTGTATTTGGGTGCTCAAAACCTCTGCTTTGTTACTAGTGACCTGTTCAGTACACGTGCAGCTCAGGGGTAAGCTGGAGACTGGGGTCCGCTCAGGTGCAGATTCAGCGTATCCCACTTTTCAGTTCCTTGCTCCTTCCTCTCCAGGCTCTCCAGTTGACAGAGGCCTCTTTGCCTGGTGACTTTGGTCAGAAATAGTGATTTAGCTCAGGATTTTTATCCTCTTACATGATTGTGGACATTCATTTGTAACTGATTTCCCTCTCAGAGGGAAGCAGCAAGAGAAAAGTAGGAGAAAAAATAACAGAGATTTCCCTCCATACTCTTCAGACCACAGGATCCCATTTCCTAGCTTTTCTTGCCAGATAGAAAGAATTTAGGTGTCAGCACAGATGCACTTTCACCATCCCTGATGCAACATCAGTGGGATTTTGACACTGGGCATTCTTGGGGGGTGTTTGGAGAGAGGAAAACAAGGAATGAGGAAAACAAGGAATTCCTCCCTACACTGCACTCAGTGTCTCACAGAGGCCTTTTCCCTCAGACTTCTGGATAGAAAGAGATTATTTCTTTCAGAGTTTTTACTGCCTGGACCTGCAAACATTTCTGGGATTCGAATACTTTCAAGTCAAAGCTAGGATCTGTAAAGGAGAGAAGATCAGAAAAGGCATGGTGGTGCTTGTCATTCTTCAATATTTGACTTCCCACCCCAATCTGTCTGCTGTTATTTGTTTTTCAGAGTCTTCAGGTAGCTTCTTTATGTATTTAGAGTTTTTAGTTGTAATCAATGGGAGAAATAGCATATAGCAGGCTAACTCCATCTCCACTGAAACGTGAACCCAGTGTAGTAATTCAAATGATGGAGTTCTATTGATTCAAATATTATTCAGAGTAGACCCAATACCAATCACTTAATCAATTTTAGGGAAAATACTATGAATAAGATGCTTCATTCTCTATTCTGTGAGTAAAATCTCTGATTTTAGTAGAAATAAACAGACACCTATCAAAAGTTAACAAAAAGTAAACATCTTAAAAGCTCTGTACAGTAATTCTAATAAGGAGCATATATTTGAGTTTTCAGTGCTACTAGCAACATGGCACATAATAAAATACTTCCAACATAAATTTCCAATATTCCCGTCTGCTTGCTTTGCACTCACTCTTCATCTTTTCTACTTAGGTCATTTCTGAAAGGAGCTCTCTAGCTTAACAAGATATATCAGTCCCACACCAATAATTGAAAAATGTGACCACTTCAGAAAATAATTCAAAACCCCCTCCCCCTTGGCAACCACAAGTCTGTTCTTTAAGTCTGTGTGTCTCTTTCTGTTTTGTAGATAAGTTCATTTCTGTCACATTTTAGATTCCACATACAAGTGATATCATATTGTATTTGTCTTTTTCTTTCTGCCTTAAGAAGGGATACATTTTTCCCCAAAGTTCTACAGCTCTTGTTTGACTTTCCTGGAATACAACTAAGCTATATCAGATGCAGAGCCTAAACTCATAAACAATAAGCTATAATCATTCCAGCTAGGAATCTACTATCTATGTCTTCTGGACTGTTAATGTGAAACAGTGGTATAAATGTGGAAAGGCTTTATAAATAGGTTGTATGTTCTGGGTAAATGTGAAATCATTAGTCTAAATAAAATGATATGTAGGATTTTAAAACAGTTAAACTTATTAGTTTTTCTTAGTTATTTCCATTTATTTTAATATAATATGTCTGTGTTTACTCATTATTACTGGCAAGCTCAACAGAGCTCCTGAGTCAATGCTTCCAGTGTACACTTAATAGGCGTTTACTGGGAATACTGAGTAACTGTATAATGAGAAGTACTTTTTCACCTTAAACAACAAGTAAACTCTTCCTACCATAGTATATTTGAAACATCCCTCCTAGACTGATAAATAAATGAAGTAACCTGTGAACATTTAACTGTTAAACACGTGTCCAATATATATGTTGTCAAACAATAACATCAAATTATGACTTCATTTGTGTGAAATATGTAAAGTCATACCTAAGTTTGTTATACTCTATTAAACGTTGAAAAGAGATAGATAACACACCATTGTAAAGCAATTATACTCCAATACAGATGTTAAAAAAAGAAAAAGAAAAGAGATAGAATAGTTATTGTGTAGCACTGATACATAAAAATATCTTCAACATATTTCTTGAAGGCAAGTCAAGGCATACAAGAAAGTCTGTAATTTCTAGTTTTGGTAAAACGGTCAAAATATAAAGTATGTAACATACATGTTGCTTATATCTGCAAAAGAACACTGAAAGTATCTGTAAGAAAATAATAGAAATGGTTGGCCATAGACTATAAAAAAGGTTAAGGTTTGGATGTGTCTTCTCAATGTGTCTTCCTCCTAAAGCGTTTCACTAAATCAATAATTTTAGTTCTAGATCTTGCCATAAATTGCAATCTTGAATTATTTCTTCCTTGGATTTGCTTACCTAATGAATCATTAAAACCAGTTACTCTGAGTAATTTTGTTAAATTTATATTAATTCTCTTAAACATAATATTATGCAAAGTCACAATTCCAAAATATGAGAGGATAGAGTCATATGTTAAGCAACAGAAAAAAATTATTAAACAATGCTTGCTTAATTTTCCAAAAGTTACAGTTATGACATAGAATGTAAAAACAGCTCGTATACAAAAATCAAATTTAATAAATGATGCCAGGTAATGCCTGTGTATGTTTAAGGCTGTAATATATGAAGTATTCAATATTCGTGATTATATGAGAAACCAAGACCATGGTTCCCAAATTCCTGACTGTCAGGAAAAGTGCCAATCCATGATGAAGTTCCCATAAAAGCTAGAGAAACAAGGATGCTGATGTAGAGAGTGCTTCTTAAAAATTAAGTCTTGATTATTTGAAAAATTGTCATTATTCTGAAATTGCTATTTCTAATTTTTTGCTATTTCTTTTATGACCTATTGGTGATAAATAAATGACTTTCATTTTTGTTTTTAATACACTAACTCAGAAAAAGTACAACTTTATGTGACCCCCCCCTGGCTCCTCATTTTTCTAAGTGGTTCAAAATCTCCAAAGTCTAGGATCACCATCCTACAGAAATGGTAAAATACCAAGCTGTAGCAACCAGGAATTATATGCATAATGTTACGCAGTTAATAACCATATTTATGATCATGTATAGATTTGAGTTGAGCTAAGTCCCTACCTGGAGGTTATATTATTCCCCTGAAACAAAAGGAATTTAAAACCTGCCTCTCACTTTTGCATGAAGGTAAAAACATAATCAGCAAAGAATGGACTCAGAGAGTCACAAAGTTGCACAGTTACATGCATAAAGCAAAAGTCACTTTCTTTTCTGAGCAAATTAGAGGAAGCTTCACTCCTTAGCAATACAGTTAGATAAATTCTGCATTTAAAACAGGAATTTTGATTGAATGCTTTTGTTTAAAAAAATATTGATAATTCTTTCTTTGAACACAGAATCACAGAAAAGTTAAGCAATTGCTGAAAGCATTAAAAAACAAAAAAACAAAAAACCGTGTCTCTATTTCTGCCCTGCAAACCTATTCATCTGTACCATTTTCTAGGTTCCACATGTATGCGTTAATATACGATATTTGTTTTTCTCTTTCTGACTTACTTCACTCTGTAAGATCCATCCACGTAGAGAACAAACGTATGGACACCAAGGGGGGAAAGTGGCGGGGTGTGTGTGTGTGTGTGTGTGTGTGATGAATTGGGAGATTGGGATTGACATGTATACACTAATGTGTATAAAACAGATATCTAATAAGAACCAGCTGTATAAAAAATAAATTAAATTAAATTAAAAAAAAAAATCTCAGACCAGAGCAGATTACACTCTTTTTTTTTTCTATCTAAGGATTTAGGAATTAGGTAGGAATTCTGATTTATTAACAGAAGCACACTTTATATTTAGTTTATTGTTTATTATTATCTTTCCTGGCTGTTATGAAATACACTATAGTTGATCTTAATATACTAGTTGGTTCAAAGGTACATGGATGGGATTTGAACAGAAGAGCAGTCTTCTTGAGTGTGATGTCAAAGGCACAGTGACCCTGCTAGCTGTCTGGCCCTCCTCTAGAGAAAGGCCACTTATTTATTCATCAGCTCATGTCTCAAGCTGTCCAGCTGGGGTGTGAACACATTGACAGAAAGGTATCGTAAATTCTCCAAGCTGGGAAAGAGGGTGGACTGTTTAAGCTGCTTCATGTGACCCCAAAGTTTCTGCGATTCCAGTTGATTTTATATAAGCTATGGATTTTATTAACATGACTTCATTGAATTCAGATGGTTGGGTTCACAGTCTCACTCTAACTGTGACTAAACCAGCTTTAATAAATGGAAAAAAAGTATCTTAAAAAGTGTCTTTCATAAGTGAGTTACTATGTCATGACCTTTTCACTTATAGAAACCTTTTTCTATTACACAACCTTTGAAAATAACGTTACCATCGGTCACTGAAAATGTAGAACAAATTCTATGTGGATTCCCAAAGCTGTATGTTATTAGGTTAATTTACCAATATAATAAATTGAATGTATACATACTATACATATAGTATTTTACTTAGTGTTATACTTAACTAGTTCTTTGTCTCAATAGAGTCAAAATAAAAGAATACTGTTAGTTTTACTTAGTGTAGCTGGCTAATTCAAGGGTTATAATGCAGACAAAATTTTTGTATCTAGAGTGGGCATATCAGGAGGTATCAATAAAAACAAAACAAAGCAAAACTCTTACAAAATGCTTCCTTTGCCAGAATTCTTCCTTTCTAGTTATACCTAATATTAAATTGGTATGATTTTTTTGATGAGATCAAGCATGTAAAATAAGATATTTTAGGAATTTTGGAATTTTTGCAATACTTATTAATTTTATAGAAAGACTCTCTACTAAGTCTCATATTACAGCCATGAATAATGTTCAGAAATATGGTCCATGCCATAAAATATACTAGTTAGCAACAAAATTCATGTGAAGAAATGCTGGGGGAAAAGTTTAAAGAAATATTTGGTGTGCATTGTCGTTCTTTATTTTTTTCACTCTGTTCTTAGCAATGCATTCCTTTTTTTCTACTTTTTTACGTTCTGCACCACCCCACCCCCCCTTTTTATTTTCTTTAGCTTTGGTTGTGTTTTGATGTATGCTGAGGATCCAATGACTGTTTTCCTGGGAATCTGAAAGCCACTCAGAGGTGATTATTCACAGTCCACAGGAGAATAATCCACCATTTGCACTTAGTTATTCACACTAGTTTGGAAAGAAATCATGACTCATAAAGTTCCTTTGGAGGAAAATGCTTTCCCCTCATTTTTTTGAGTAGCCTACAAGCTAGAGTCTATGGCTTTACTCTTACTTTTCATCTATTAGTATGAATTAAATACGCTTTTCTCAAGAAGGGGCCATGTCTCAGCCACTTGTGAAGAGAGCAGTACTTTTTCCTATGTTTTGTTCCATTAGTCTTCAGAAATTCTTAATAACGCATGGTGAAAGTCCTATTAGCTGCAACATAGCAAAAGGCTTCACAGAATTGATCTGATAAAAAGGTTCACCAGGTTCATGAAGTTTCTTCTTCTAAAGTGTTCTCACATGCTCATGTGCACAGCTCAACTTGTACATTTTATCATTGTACAAATACTACTCCTGAACAACTTTGAATTCTTCATGGAATTCTTGAATGGATTAAAAGGTCCTAGATTTCAAAACATTTTAAGGGGACCATTAGAATAACATTTCACTATATTTAAACCTGTTTTGTAAATGAGATCTTAGAGAAGAAGAGAATTTTCAAGCTCAGGTGTGGATAATAGATTGCTATGGCTCTATAAGAGCCCAAGTAATTTTTCCTCACAATGTAATTTTGTAAAATAGTTGTGATCTTTTGTAGACAATGAATATCCTTTATTAATTTAATTGTTCCTTCAACTATATTTGAGAGCTTATCATGTCAAGTTCTATGTGCCTGCTATAAAGAAAAAGTTCAAATGTCACATGCTCTATTTTTAACGTAGTTTACATTCTTTGGGGCTGAAATATACAGATACACATCTGTAAATAGCATATTTTTCTTAGACATATTGCTCATTAATTTAAACATATACCTTGTGCCAAGCACTATACTGATCCCTGTGAACAAATGAATGACCAAGTTTAAATCTAAACAAGAAAAACAAACCTAAAAAAACCTGATTATATGCTACAAAATACAATAGTTCCTAGATGAGGACAGAATTAACTCTGCTTTGTTGTTCTTTTAAACATTTAAAGAACATATAAGCCTGGCAGAGCCAAATAAAAACTATAGTGTCAAATGTAGAATACTGGAAAGTGAACTGATCTGGGGACAAGAACCTGAAGTATTATTTCTCTCTTTTATACCAATTGTGCAAACATACTTTCTGGTGGTTTCACTATCTTCTGCTATGAAATACGTAATTTTAATGCTATAGGGAGGACACACCCAGATACGGTTAATGTTAGGTTTGTGTTTGACCAAGCTCACTAAAAGTTCACTACATGAACGTTACTAAATTTAGTTTGTAGTATAAAAGCCTAATTAGGATGAACCTAATTTTGTTTCGAGCCTGTATGGAAGACAGAGCCAAATGACATTCTTCATGAGGCAGGAACTCAGCGACCACTAATGCTCATGGGTCAAAGAACAGCAGAATCAAATTAAAAGAGTCTGTAGTCACTTTTTTCATATGTTCATTTATTATATATTAAATTTGGAATTTATGACAGGATTTTATTAGGAATGTATGTAAAAATGGCATATCTAAAATAGTAAAAATAATTAAATCAACTTAAATAGGTTCAATTTAAAGTTTGTGAGGACATCTAGTTTTTAACCACTGTGCTAAATAATTTTTAAAATAATTTGTGAAGTTTTTTGGAATTCTGCTGACAAAACAGGAAATGGAGATGGTAAGAAGATGCTCTTTCACTATTTTTAAGTCTTTTCCACAGAATTGGATGTAACATTTCAATTTATTCAGAAAATTTGATTAAGAAAAATAATAGCTTGTAACTTATACATGTATAAATTAGCTTGTAATTTATACATGTATGCAAAATCACATGATTATTTTTACCAACCAAGTCTTTGTTATGTGTTTTATCATGGGCTTGTCTTTTAATATGTGTAGAGAAGTAATGTTAGTATCTTTATTATAGGATCTAAACCAAAGGGGGTTTAAATATTGATCAATTCACTTGACCAAGGGGGATACAACAGCCTCTTCTCACAACTGGCTTCATTCTGATGTCAGTGGAGCTCTGGTCAGCCAGGTCTAATTGGATTTTCTACATAAATCAATTGATCAGAGCTTGTTAAGACTGCCAAGAGCAGTTCTCCCACTTATTCTCTTTATCCTGCTCTGGCATTTATGGCCTGTTAAACTTGTGCTCAAGCAGAGATGACTGACAGATTCTGATTGTACAGGAGAGATTCACTCACCCAATCTACAAAAAGCAGGAATGTTCTACAGTTTGCCATCACAGTAGCTTCTTTCTTATTTCTTTTTTTGTTTCCAAAATAAAATTTCTGGCATAGATTTTAGTTATTGCACAAAGACTCTTGTGCTTCTGAGTGAGTTGGGATGGATGTGTTTTGGAGCTCTTGAACCCTGCCACTAACCAGCTGGTTCTCTTAGTTTCTCACTGTATTTTTGTTTGTTATCTGTAAAATAAGAATTATATATTCATGTCTTTCAGGATGTTATATTATGTGATTTGAAAATATATAATGCCCAGCACTTATCTTGTACAGGTATTCCAAAAATATTAATTTCATATGCATCCCTCTTCAAAGTCTCTAGTTCTCCCTGAACAAATGTACAGTCTCCATCTTTTTAAGTGGGAAAATTATGTACGCTCAATAACACTTAGAACAAAGAGGTAAATTATTCCCATAATACAGGCATTGTGATTTAGTCAACAACTCTTTTGACAAAAATCCAGAGCTTCTCCTTGTTTTTGGATAGGTGTTTTGTTCTCTTATTTCTAAAAGCTTTTAAGATAAAAACATTTTTTTTATCAAAAATCAACCTAGAAGAACTGAAAAAGTTCCTAGAAACATACTTTCTTCCAAGAATGAACCAGGAAGAAATAGAAAATATGAACAGCCAGTTACCAGTAATAATTGAATCAGTAATTAAAAAAAAAAAAAAAAAAACTCCCAACAAACAAAAGTCCAGGACCAGATGGCTTCATAGGTGAATCCTACCAAACACTTAAAGAAAAGTGCACATCTGTCTTTCTCAAACTACTCCAAAAACTTGCAGAGGAAGGAACACTTCTGAACTCTTTCTAGGAGGCTAGCATCACTTTGATACCAAAACCAAATATATCACACACACACACACAAATCATAGGCCAATATCACTGATGAACACAGAGCAAAATCCTCAAAATGTATTAGCAAACCAAATTCAAAAATATATTAAAAGGTTCATACACCATGATCAAGTGGAATTTAACCCAGAGATGCAAGGATGGCTCAGTATCCTCAGATCAATCAATGTGATACACCACACTGACAAACTGAAGAATAAAAACCATATGATCATCTCAGTAGATACAGAAAAAGCTTTTGACAAAATTCAACGTCTAGTTATTATAAAAACTTTCACAAAGTGGGTATAGAGAGAACATATTCAACATAATAAAGCCCACATGTAATAAACCCACACCTGACATCAAACTCAATGGTGAAAAGCTGAAAGCATTTTCTCTAAGACGAGGAACAAGACAATGATGCCCACTCTAGCCACTTTTATTCAACATAGTATTGGAAGTCCTAGCCACAGCAATCAGACAAGAAAAGAAATAAAAGGAATCCAAATTGTAAAGGAAGAAGTAAAGCTGTCACTGTTTGCAGATAACATGATACTATACATAGAAAATCCTAAAGACACCACCAAAAATTACTAGAGTTCATCCATAAATTCAGTAAAGTTACAGGATACAAAATTAATATACAGAAATCTGTTGTATTTCTATAAACTAACAAAGAACTATCAGAAAGAGAAGTTAAGAAACAATACCATTTTTAATTTCATGAAAAAAGAATAAGATATCTAAGAATAAATCTAACTCAGGAGGTAAAAGACCATGTACTCTGAAAAGTATAAGAAACTGATGAAAGAAATTGAAGATGACATAAACAGATGAAAAGATATACCGTGTTCATGGATTGGAATAATTAATATTGTTAAAATGACCATATACCCAAAGCAAGCTACAGATTCTATGCAATCGCTATAAAAATACCAATGGCATTTTCCACAGAACTAGAATAAATAATTTCAAAATCTGTATGGAAACACAAAAGAGCCCAAATAGCCAAAACAATCTTGAGAAAGAAGAACAGAGCTGGAAGTATCATGCTCCCTGACTTCAGACTATACTACAAAGATACAGTAATCAAAATAGTATGGTACTGGCACAGAAACAAATAGTTCAATGGAACAGAATAGAGAGTCCAGAAATACACCAATGCACTTATGGTCAATTAATCTATGACAAAGAAGGTGAGAATATACAATGGGGAAAAGACAGTCACTTCAATAAATGATGCTGGGAAAACTGGATGGCTATATGAAAAAGAATGAAAGTAGAACATTCTCTAACACCATATACAAAAATAAACTCAAAATGGATTAAAGACCTAAATGTAAGACTAGAAACCATAAAATTCCTAGAAGGAAACATAGGCAGAATACTCTTTGATATAAATTGTAGCAATATTTTTTAAAATCTGTCTCCTAAAGCAAAGGAAACAAAAGCAAAAATAAACAGATGGGACCTAATTAAACTTAAAAGCTTTTGCACAGCAAAGAAACCTATGGACAAAATGAAAAGATAACCTACTGACTGAGAAAAATATTTACAAATGATATGTCCAATAAGTGGTTAATATCCAAAAATATATAAATAGCTCATACAACTAAATATTAAAAAAAAACCCAATTAAAAAATGGGCTGTACCTGAATAGACATATTTCCAAAGAATACATACAGATGGGCAACAGGCACATAAAAATATGCTCAACAACACTAATCATCAGATAAATGAAAATCAAAACCACAATGAGATACCACCTTACACCTGTCAGAATGGCTATCATCAAAAAGACCACAAATATTAAATGTTGGTGAGGATGTGGAGGAAAGGGAACACTTGTACACTGTTAGTAGAAATGTTAATTGGTGTGGCCACTGTGGAAAACAGTATGGAGGGTTCTCAAAAAACTAAAACTAGAACTATCATATGATCCAGGAATTCCACCCCTGGGCATATATCCAAAAAAAAAGGAAAACAGTAATTTGAAAAGATACATGCACCCCAATGTTCATAGCAACATTATTTACAACAGCCATGAAATGGAAGCAATCTAAATGCCCATCAACAGATGAACAAATAAAGAAGATGTGAAATATACAGATATATATAAAATGGAATACTATTTAGCCATAAAAAAGTGAAATTTGCCATTTTCAACAACGTGGATGAAACTGGAGGGTATCATTCTTAGTGAAATAAGTCAGATAAAGACAAATACTGTCATGTTATCATGTATATGTGGAATCTAAAAAATAAATGAATACAACAAAACAGAAACAGACTCACAGATATAGAGAGCAAACTAGTGGTTACCAGAGGAAAGTGACAAGGGACAAGGGACATGATAAGGGTAGGGGGTTAAGAAGTACAAAGTACAATGTATAAAATAAATCAGCTACAAGAATATATTGTGCAACACAGGGAATACAGCCAATATTTTATAGTAACTTTAAATGGAGTATAATTCATACAAATTTTGAATTACTGAATACCTGAAACTAATATAATATTGTAAATCAACTGTACCTCAATAAAAAAATTGAAATTTCAAAAAAAAATCAATTTTGATAGACAAGGAAACAACAGGGAAGCATTATGTTTTTATCTGCTTGGAACTTCATTATATTTTAAATGATTTCAAAATGATTAAATATCTCTGAAAAAATTTAACATATTCATTAGTAGTTGGAATAAATTGAATATTTATAACCTAACTTTTTAATTTTCTCCTTTCTGTTTGAAAAAAAAACATACCCTAAAGCTAAATTTTTATTGTTTAGTAATGGATAGTGAAAGAGTCAGTGAGATGTTCAGATAACACTAGAACAAAAATTATATTTTTAAGAAAATTTTCATATATAAAACATATTTCTTCTGCCACTCTAGTTTAACTTCTGGCCCCAAAACCAACAAAAGGAAGTAACTTTTAAAAGGAGTAAAGAATAGTAAGATTACCATTGTCAAACCCAAAATCATGTCAAGAACTGCCTACAAACTTATAAAACAAAGATTTTTTCACTGAGAATGTATGACTTCAAAATTACCACCAACAGTCATAGAAGCTACACTGTCATTAGCAAGAGAATAGTTGCTGTCTTATTTGTATGATTTATTATGATTCCTAGTTTTGGCAAATATAGCTATAGTAGATATTAAGGTGCTATTAAACCAAAAGTCAGAAAGTTAATTCTAAAATGTTTGTTACTGCATTACATTTATGTGTTTTAGAGACTTGGATTCTCTTCCTTGAAAATTTCGATACAATATGGTATGCTTATTTGGACTTCTAATTGTTATTTGCATCCAGGACCCCAGAATTTATACCTGATGCAGGTTAGAGTATCCAAATCCCTGAATACTTTAGGATTCTGAGAGGCAGGATGGTGGCCCATCTCTTATCCGAATGACTTGAAGATAATTATTAGTGTTTCTAAGCTTCTGTATTTCCATCTGTAAAATAGTGGTATAATCTTACTCAGTGTGTTGTGAAAATATACATAACCAGTCTGGAATCATGACTGCACTTAATAGTTGGTAAATAAATTTGCCATGTATTTCTCACATGACTGATAAATAGGAAAAATACCATAAGTAAGATGAACTTTGCAAGACATCTTTTCAATTTTTGTATTAAAGACTTCCAATTCCCTAATTTTACCCCCAGCCATTTTAAGTATGATCTTCAATTAATGTTTTCTTTAATTTCATTTTGGCAGTTATCTTTTCCCTAGAACATTTACATTTTCCTAGCAACCTATACTTCCTAAAGAATGAAATTGATGTTTTAATCAATATTTGAAATGTTTCCTTTAGAAAACTATTAGGGATAATTCTTCTTTTTTGATGCCACTCTTTTTTTTTTTTTAAACATCTTTATTGAAGTTTAATTGCCTTACAATAGTGTGTTAGCTTCTGCTTTATAACAAAGTGAATCAGTTATACATATACAATATGTTCCCATTTCTCTTCCCTCTTGCATCTCCCTCCCTCCCACCCTCCCCATCCCACCCCTCTAGGTGGTCACAAAGCACCGAGCTGATCTCCCTGTGCTGTGCGGCTGCTTCCCACTAGTTATCTATTTTACATTTGGTAGTGTATATATGTCCATGACACTCTCTTACCCTGTCACATCTCACCCCACCCCCTCCCCATATCCTCAAGTCCATTCTCTAGTAGGTCTGTGTCTTTATTCCCATCTTGCCACTAGGTTCTTCATGGCCTTTTTTTTTTTTTTTTCCCTTAGATTCCGTATATATGTGTTAGCATACTGTATTTGTTTTTCTCTTTCTGACTTACTTCACTCTGTATGACAGACTCTAACTCCATCCACCCCATTACAAATACCTCCATTTCATTTCTTTTTATGGCTGAGTAATATTCCATTGTATATATGTGCCACATCTTCTTCATCCATTCATCTGTCGATGGACATTTAGGTTGCTTCCATGTCCTGGCTATTGTAAATAGAGCTGCAATGAACATTTTGGTACATGACTCTTTTTGACCTATGGTTTTCTCAGGGTATATGCCCAGTAGTGGGATTGCTGGGTCATATGGTAGTTCTATTTGTAGTTTTTTAAGGAACCTCCATACTGTTCTGCATAATGGCTGTATCAATTTACATTCCCACCAACAGTGCAAGAGTGTTCCCTTTCCTCCACACCCTCTCCAGCATTTATTGTTTGTAGATTTTTTGATGATGGCCATTCTGACCGGTGTGAGATGATATCTCATTGTAGTTTTGATTTGCATTTCTCTAATGATTAATGATGTTGAGCATTCTTTCATGTGTCTGTAGGCCATCTGTATATCTTCTTTGGAGAAATGTCTATTTAGATCTTCTGCCCATTTTTGGATTGGGTTGTTCGTTTTTGTGTTATTGAGCTGCATGAGCTGCTTGTAAATCTTGGAGATTAATCCTTTGTCAGTTGCTTCATTTGCAAATATTTTCTCCCATTCTGAGGGTTGTCTTTTGGTCTTGTTTATGGTTTCCTTTGCTGTGCAAAAGCTTTTAAGTTTCATTAGGTCCCATTTGTTTATTTGTGTTCTTATTTCCATTTCTCTGGGAGCTGGGTCAAAAAGAATCTTGCTGTGATGTATGTCATAGAGTGTTCTGCCTATGTTTTCCTCTAAGAGTTTGATAGTGTCTGCCCTTACACTTAGGTCTTTAATCCATTTTGAGTTTATTTTTGAGCATGGTGTCAGGGAGTGTTCTAATTTCATACTTTTACATGTTCCTGTCCAATTTTCCCAGCACCACTTATTGAAGAGGCTGTCTTTTCTCCACTGTATATGCTTGCCTCCTTTATCAAGATAAGGTGACCGTATGTGTGTGGGTTTATCTCTGGGCTTTCTATCCTGTTCCATTGATCTATATTTCTGTTTTTGTGCCAGTACCAAACTGTCTTGATTACTGAAGCTTTGTAATATAGTCTGAAGTCAGGGAGCCTGATTCCCCCAGCTCCATTTTTCGTTCTCAAGATGGCTTTGGCTATTCGGGGTCTTTTGTGTTTCCATACAAATTGTGAAATTTTTTGTTCTAGTTCTGTGAAAAATGCCAGTGGTAGTTTGATAGGGATTGCATTGAATCTGTAGATTGCTTTGGGAAGTAGAGTCATTTTCACAATGTTGATTCTTCCAATCCAGGAACATGGTATATCTCTCCATCTATTTGTATCATCTTTAATTTCTTTCATCAGTGTCTTATAATTTTCTGCATACAGGTCTTTTGTCTCCTTAGGTAGGTTTATTCCTAGATATTTTATTCTTTTTGTTGCAATGGTAAATGGGAGTGTTTTCTTAATTTCACTTTCAGATTTTTCGTCATTAGTGTATAGAAATGCAAGAGATTTCTGTGCATTAATTTTGTATCCTGCTACTTTACCAAATTCATTGATTAGCTCTAGGAGTTTTCTGGTAGCATCTTTAGGATTCTCTATGTATAGTATCATGTCATCTGCAAATAGTGACAGCTTTACTTCTTCTTTTCCGATTTGGATTCCTTTTATTTCTTTGTCTTCTCTGATTGCTGTGGCTAGGACTTCCAGAACTATGTTGAATAATAGTGGTGAGAGTGGGCAACCTTGTCTTGTTCCTGATCTTAGTGGAAATGGTTTCAGTTTTTCACCATTGAGGACAATGTTGGCTGTGGGTTTGTCATATATGGCCTTTATTATGTTGAGGAAAGTTCCCTCTATGCCTACTTTCTGCAGGGCTTTTATCATAAATGGGTGTTGAATTTTGTCGAAAGCTTTCTCTGCATCTATTGAGATGATCATATGGTTTTTCTCCTTCAATTTGTTAATATGGTGTATCACATTGATTGATTTGCGTATATTGAAGAATCCTTGCATTCCTGGGATAAACCCCACTTGATCATGGTGTATGATCCTTTTAATGTGCTGTTGGATTCTGTTTGCTAGTATTTTGTTGAGGATTTTTGCATCTATGTTCATCAGTGATATTGGCCTGTAGTTTTCTTTCTTTGTGACATCTTTGTCTGGTTTTGGTATCAGGGTGATGGTGGCCTCGTAGAATGAGTTTGGGAGTGTTCCTCCCT
The DNA here is from genome assembly GCF_949987535.1 of Balaenoptera acutorostrata. Classification (NCBI taxonomy): domain Eukaryota; kingdom Metazoa; phylum Chordata; class Mammalia; order Artiodactyla; family Balaenopteridae; genus Balaenoptera; species Balaenoptera acutorostrata. The sequence continues at coordinate 28,094,312 of NC_080065.1, read as the reverse complement.
CTGCAATATTTTGGAAGAGTTTGAGAAGGATAGGTGTTAGCTCTTCTCTAAATGTTTGATAGAATTCACCTGTGAAGCCATCTGGTCCTGGGCTTTTGTTTGTTGGAAGGTTTTTAATCACAGTTTCAATTTCAGTGCTTGTGATTGGTCTGTTCATATTTTCTATTTCTTCCTGGTTCAGTCTTGGCAGTTTGTGCATTTCTAAGAATCTGTCCATTTCTTCCAGGTTGTCCATTTTATTGGCATAGAGTTGCTTGTAGTAATCTCTCATGATCTTTTGTATTTCTGCAGTGTCAGTGGTTACTTCTCCTTTTTCATTTCTAATTCTATTGATCTGGGTCTTCTCCCTTTTTTTCTTGATGAGTCTGGCTAATGGTTTATCAATTTTGTTTATCTTCTCAAAGAACCAGCTTTTAGTTTCATTGATTTTTGCTATTGTTTCCTTCATTTCTTTTTCATTTATTTCTGACCTGATCCTTATAATTTCTTTCCTTCTGCTGGCTTTGGGGTTTTTTTGTTCTTCTTTCTCTAATTGCTTTAGGTGCAAGGTTAGGTTGTTTATTCGAGATGTTTCCTGTTTCTTGAGGTAGGCTTGTATTGCTATAAACTTCCCTCTTAGCACTGCTTTTGCTGCGTCCCATAGGTTTTGGGTCGTCGTGTCTCCGTTGTCATTTGTTTCTAGGTATTTTTTGATTTCCCCTTTGATTTCTTCAGTAATCACTTCGTTATTAAGTAATGTATTGTGTAGCCTCCATGTGTTTGTATTTTTTACAGATCTTTTCCTGTAATTGATATCTAGTCTCATAGCGTTGTGGTCGGAAAAGATACTTGATACGATTTCAATTTTCTTAAATTTACCAAGGCTTGATTTGTGACCCAAGATATGATCTATCCTGGAGAATGTTCCATGAGCACTTGAGAAAAATGTGTATTCTGTTGTTTTTGGGTGGAATGTCCTATAAATATCAATTAAGTCCATCCTGTTTAATGTATCATTTAAAGCTTGTGTTTCCTTATTTATTTTCATTTTGGATGATCTGTCCATTGGTGAAAGTGGGGTGTTAAAGTCCCCTACTATGATTGTGTTGCTGTCAATTTCCCCTTTTATGGCTGTTAGTATTTGCCTTATGTATTGAGGTGCTCCTGTGTTGGGTGCATAAATATTTACAATTGTTATACCTTCCTCTTGGATCGATCCCTTGATCATTATATAGTGTCCTTCTTTGTCTCTTGTAATAGTCTTTATTTTAAAGTCTATTTTGTCTGATATGAGAATTGCTACTCCAGCTTTCTTTTGATTTCCATTTGCATGGAATATCTTTTTCCATCCCCTCACTTTCAATCTGTATGTGTCTCTAGGTCTGAAGTGGGTCTCTTGTAGACAGCATATATATGGGTCTTGTTTTTGTATCCATTCAGCCAGCCTGTGTCTTTTGGTAGGAGCATTTAATCCATTTACATTCAAGGTAATTATCGATATGTATGTTCCTATTCCCATTTTCTTAAATGTATTGGGTTTGTTATTGTAGGTGTTTTCCTTGTCTTGTGTTTCTTGCCTAGAGAAGTTCCTTTAGCATTTGTTGTAAAGCTGGTTTGGTGGTGCTGAACTCTCTCAGCTTTTGCTTGTCTGTAAAGGTTTTAATTTCTCCATCAAATCTGAATGAGATCCTTGCTGGGTAGAGTAATCTTGGTTGTAGGTTTTTCTCCTTCATCACTTTAAGTATATCCTGCCACTCCCTTCTGGCTTGCAGAGTTTCTGCTGATAGATCAGATGTTAACCTTATGGGGATTCCCTTGTGTGTTATTTGTTTTTTTTCCCTTGCTGCCTTTAATATGTTTTCCTTATATTTAATTTTTGACAGTTTGATTAATATGTGTCTTGGCGTGTTCCTCCTTGGGTTTATCCTGTATGGGACTCTCTGTGCTTCCAGGACTTGATTAACTATTTCCTTTCCCATATTAGGGAAGTTTTCAACTATAATCTCTTCAAAAATTTTCTCAGTCCCTTTCTTTTTCTCTTCTTCTTCTGGTACCCCTATAATTCGAATGTTGGAGCGTTTAATGTTGTCCCAGAGGTCCCTGAGACTGTCCTCAGTTCTTTTCATTCTTTTTTCTTTATCCTGCTCTGTAGTAGTTATTTCCACCATTTTATCTTCCAGGTCACTTATCCTTTCTTCTGCCTCAGTTATTCTACTATTGATCCCATCTAGAGTATTTTTAATTTCATTTATTGTGTTCTTCATCATTGCTTGGTTCCTCTTTAGTTCTTCTACATCCTTGTTAAATGTTTCTTGCATTTTGTCTATTCTATTTCCAAGATTTTGGATCATCCTTACTATCATTATTCTGAATTCTTTTTCAGGTAGACTACCTATTTCCTCTTCATTTGTTAAGTCCAGTGTGTTTTGAGCCTGCTCCTTCATCTGCTGTGTGTTTTTCTGTCATCTCATTTTGCCTATCTTACTGTGTTTGGGGTCTCCTTTTCACAGGCTGCAGGTTCGTAGTTCCCGTTGTTTTTGGTATCTGTCCCCAGTGGCTAAGGTTGGTTCAGTGGGTTGTGTAGGCTTCCTGGTGGAGGGAACTAGTGCCTGAGTTCTGGTGGATGAGGCTAGATCTTGTCTTTCTGGTGGGCACGTCCACGTCTGGTGGTGTATTTTGGTGTGTCTGTGGCCTTATTATGATTTTAGGCAGCCTCTCTGCTAATGGATGGGGTTGTGTTCCTGTCTAGCTAGTTGTTTGGCATAGGGTGTCCAGCACTGTAGCTTGCTGGTCGTTGGGTGAAGCTGGGTCTTGATGTTGAGATGGAGATCTCTGGGAGATTTTTGCCGTTTGGTATTACGTGGAGCTGGGAGGTCTCTTGTGGACCAGTGTTCTGAAGTTGGCTCTCCCACCTCAGAGGCACGGCCCTGATGCCTGGCTGGAGCACCAAGAGCCTTTCGTCCACACAGCTCAGAGTAAAAGGGAGAAAAAATAGAAAGAAAGAAAGAAAGAGGCTATAATATAGTGAAGTAAAATAAAGCTATTGTAAAGCAAAGCTATACAGACAAAATCTCACCCAGAAGCATATACATATACACTCACAAAGAAAAGGAAAAGGGGAAAAATTACTATCTCCTGCTCCCAGAGTCCACCTCCTGAATTTGGGATGATTCGTTGTCTATTCAGGTATTCAACAGATGCAGGCACATCAAGTTGTTTGTGGAGCTTTAATCCGCTGCTTCTGAGGCTGCTGGGAGAGATTTCCCCTTCTCTTCCCTGTTCGCACAGCTCCTGGGGTTCAGCTTTGGATTTGGACCCTCCTCTGCGTGTAGGTCGCCTGAGGGCGTCTGTTCCCCGCCCAGACAGGACGGGGTTAAAGGAGCAGCTGCTTCGGGGGCTCTGGCTCACCCAGGCCGCGGGGAGGGAGCGGTACGGAGGAGGCGGGGCGAGCCTGCAGCATCAGAGGCCTGCGTGACGTTGCACCAGCCTGAGGCGCGCAGTGCGTTCTCCCGGGGATGTTGTCCCCGGATCCCGGGACCCTGGCAGTGGCGGGCTGCACAGGCTACCGGGAGGGGCGGTGTGGAGAGTGACCTGTGCTCACACACAGGCTTTTTGGAGGCGGCAGCAGCAGCCCCAGCGTCTCACGCCCGTCTCTGGGGTCCGCGCTGATCGCCGCGGCTCGCGCCCTTCTCTGGAGTTCGTTTAGGCGGCGCTCTGAATCCCCTCTCCTTGCGCGCAGCGAAACAAAGAGGCAAGAAAAAGTCTCTTGCCTCTTCGGCAGCTGCAGACTTTTTCCCGGACTCACTTCCGGCTACCTGTGGTGCACTAAACCCTTGAGGCTGTGTTCACGCTGCCAGCCCCAGTCCTCTCCCTGCGATCCGACCGCAGCCCGAGCCTCAGCTCCCAGCCCCGCCCGCCCCGGCGGGTGAGCAGACAAGCCTCTCGGGCTGGTGAGTGCTGCTCGGCGCCGAGCCTCTGTGCGGGAACCTCTCCGCTTTGCCCTCCGCACCCCTGTGGCTGCGCTCTCCTCCGTGGCTCCGAAGCTTCCCCCCTCCGCCACCCGCAGTCTCCGCCCGCGAAGGGGCTTCCTAGTGCGTGGAAACCTTTCCTCCTTCACAGCTCCCTCCCACTGGTGCAGGTGCCGTCCCTATTCTTTTGTCTCTGTTATTTCTTTTTTCTTTTGCCCTACCCAAGTACGGGGGGAGTTTCTTGCCTTTTTGGAGGTCGGATGTTTTCTGCCAGCGTTCAGTGGGTGTTCTGTAGGAGCAGTTCCACGTGTAGATGTATTTCTACTGTATCTGTGGGAAGGAAGGTGATCTCCGCGTCTTACTCTTCCACCATCTTCTCCCTCCTCCTGATGCCACTCTTAAATGTTGCTTATTTTCTTCAGGTGTTTGGTGATAATTGGTTGTTCATATTTTAAAATTAACATTTTAAAACTAATTTTAAGCAAAATTAATAAGTGTTAATCCTCAGTCCAAATGGGAATATAGTGTCTTCTTGTATTTGTGGTAAATAGAATTCTGATTATAGGAACCAATCCCCTTATGATTGTATCTTCTAGATGTGGTAGTTTAATGCCTCTCCTGTTGCCATACTGTTTCCAGAGTCACTGCTTTGCTGCTCTGGTCTCAGCTCCGCTCTGCCCAGATAACTGTAGGGCAGAGGAATGGAAGCCTCTGCTGTTCTGTGCTTTAATCTGGTAAACAGTCTCTTCTTGCCTCTAGTGTTTCTGCTTCTGACTGTAGAATTATTTGTGGATTTTGATGGAAAAGTATTTTCTTATAATCTTGTTATCTTAGAACATGATCATAGGTCTCTTGGCCCTGATGGGTATTACCTGTTCCAATATGCTTTACATCTTCCATAAATCATTCTCTCTCCTTATTTCTTACAGCCATTGCTTCTTATTTTCCAATTCTGTTATCAAGTTCCTTTTATTTTTGTACTTTTTCTGTGTTTAGTTCCTTATGGTCTAATCGATGTAGCAAGGTACAGTATATTTCCATAAGAGAAAGACACAACTTAATATGACCAAGTATACACATGGAATCCAGAGGACGGTGCAGAAGTTTTTATTGTTTTTAATGTTTTCCCTCAGTGTACACATCAATTCTCATCAGCCTACACTGTTATCTACCTGTGACATCAAGGATTTCCCTCTCTCTGTGCCCCCTATTCTTCCTTTAATTCAAAATAGTCTTCTCAAGTTTTTAACATGACTCCTCTCCCTCTGGGATCCCACTTCTTCCTCTCAACCCTGACTCAAGCTCTCCATCAATAAGATTTTAACTGATTTTCTCTTCAAAGAGTCAGAAGAGGAAACAGCTTCAGGTCCTTCTGGTCTGTCACTGGGGGTCTGAGGAGTGAGGTGAGAGTGAAGGAAAGCTGTCCAACCAAATTTGAACCAATATACATAAATAAATCAAGCATTTATATTGTTCATGTCAACTCTACTTTTATTGCTAATGTTGCTTTTATTTTGTTAATGACGACAGAATTTGTGTTGTATTTTTTCATCTTAACAAAGGCCATCTTCTGTTTTTCTAGCTTGAGGTGAACCAAGGCCTTGGGAGGTGTTTTAAAAAACCTTGGTCCAGGAAATGGATGAGAAGTTTAACACAGTCCATACTGGCATGTCATTTCAGTGGGATTCTTGAAAGAAGGGACACTAAGCCATTAGCCCTATTTATTGAGTCAGTTTTTTGAATTATAATATTTCATCTTGAACTAGAAATTGTAAAAGAGAAAGATAAATAAAATGAAAGTCACATGTATTTGAATAAAACAATATTAACTAATATTGTACAATAAATATATTGTAAAGACAATCGTAAATACTAGAACATGTTTTGCAAAGAATAAAATATGTTTACAGTATGTTATAATGTCAAAATTAACTGTCAATCAAACTATTTGAAGTACTCTTTTGGGATGTCTCATAATCAATTCCAAATTCATTCAGCCAAAATATAAAATTTAGAGGATTTTTTAGCAAAAGAATAAACTTTGAAAATCACTTTATACTCTTAATCACATTTTTAATTAATTCTTGAAGTCAGTAGAAGGGGTCCACAATTTCTCATATCTTCCTATCCTTCCCTATTTCTTAGACTATTTGTTTCCTTCTTTCATTTATGGCGTTCTTAAATATCCTACTTTACTTGGATTCAGGGACATAGTTGAAAGGCAGAAGTGTAAGGAAACATCTTACTGACAGGTTTTCCAACTGAAAAATACAGATACTTTTCCAACTTAATAGATGTTATTTGCTATTTATTTATTAGTAATATAAATATTCCTGACTAAGAACAACTCACAGAACAGTTATGATAACCATATCTTTATCTGGTAAATGGACAGCCCTTCTTACATCATGACAAGATCATCAAGTTGCCCACAGTTTAATTGTGTGCCAGTATTGGAGGACTTGCACCATATCATACAGTAGGAGAAGGTAGAAAATGTTAGTGTTTACCTACAAGAAATGTTTTCTCCATTTAAAAAATTACCAGTATAAACTACTTGTTTTACTACTGAGTCATTTTCTATCTGTCTTGAATCCCTCAAACGATTGCTGAGATTCACTATATTGTTGACATTTGCAGACAAATATTTGGTATGCTCTCATTCTATGTACTGCTTTTCAGATAAGAAAATCTCATTTTGCTCATATTTACCATAACCCAACTATCAAACATTTGGATTTTATATGACTGCTGCTTATTTTGAAACACTCATTATTGTTTAAAAGTATGTAAGTGGCATACTAAGTAGTTCAATATCCCATCTTTTAATTTTATAATTAGAATGCATTCAAGCTGTGCTTCTGAGTTTTTCTAATGCCCTAAACACTAAATTGGAGTGTATTCTGAAATCATACATTAAACAGAAAATCTTTGAATTAGTAACTTAAAGTTTAGCTTTATACACCAAGGAGTTTTACTCATTAGCAGGTAATTTAAATTCTTTTTTCTCCCCCACCCCTTTTGCCCCAGGGAATGCTGTGCTTGTTTTTCAAGCCCTCCTTCTAAAATATGAGGGGCAAAAGTAGTACAAAAAGTCAGGATTTGAATATACGCAGAGGTCCTTTAGCAGCCTTGATCTCTCTATTTGAACTGTTTGTATCAATATTCTATGGAAGAATAACTGGGTTGTCACTGGCAAGGCAAAGAGTCTTGAAAACTGTATCTGCAAATAGCTTATGGGCATATTAGGGGTTGTTTCCTTTTTGCTTCCTGGGCTGGTTTGTTAAGACTGCCATAATAAGGTACCCACAGACTTTGCCTTAAACAACGGATGCTTATTTTTCTCACAATTTTGGAGGCCAGAAGTCTGAGATCAAGGTACGACTGGGTTGGTTTCTTCTGAGGCCTCACTTCTTGGCTTATCTTCTCACTTTGTCTTCACATAGTCTTCCTCTGTGCATGTCTGGGTCCTAATTTTCTCTTCTTATAAGGACATCAGTCATATTGGATTACGGCCCACCCTAGTGACCTCATTTTAACTTAATTGCCAGTTTAAAGAGCCTATCTCCAAATAACTGTCACATTCTGAGATACTGAGGGTTAGGATTTGAACGTATGAATTTTGGCAGAGGACTCAATTCAACCCATAACACACTCAATAAACTTTCTTATTACTATAGAAATGGTCCTAACGCAACCTCACCTCATGGCTGACCGTGATGCCGCATTAGAGCTCATTGTCAACTGGCTCTCACAGGTAGTAGTAGGACTAGCATTCCATTAGAGAACTGCAGATGGTTATGACAACTGTAAACATCACAAAGTCTGCCCAGTTGTGTGGATGGGCTCTTGACCTTTAATATCTCTTACAACCTTGAGATCCCATAATCTTTCCTCCCAAAATAAATGTATAATGCGGAAATTGTAATATTTTCTACAAATTCAGCATGGACGGGGGCTGACATAGATGATATAGAAAAATGAAGATTGAATTTGTCTTGTGAAGTATAGGCTTTACTATCCAGCACAAAAATACATGACTAAGTGCTTTTTCAAGTTTTTGCTAAGCCAGATATCTGAAGAATGCTCAAAGATGTTTTACTGATCTATAAATGCTATGAGTTTTACTGATGGAATAGCATATTTTGCACAACTTAAGTTCTTGCGCACAAATATATAATTTACAGTCACTCTATTCTGGGATTTGTGTTTCCACCTAGTAGATTTTCCCACCCAATAAATAGCAGCACGGGCTTTTGTGTTCTAATTTATGTATGTTGGCTGTAGATATTAAGTTGCTGAGATGAGCATTATCCCAAAATTTAAATTTAGATACTGAAAAATAAACCATGATAATGTTTTAAATAGGGTAGCTAAGAAATTCTATACGTGTGCCTATATTGAGAACCATTCCTCTGAAAACTCTTTGACGGAGGAAGTTTCCTTTGGGATCAGCCCAAATAATCATGCTCTTGTGATTCTTAGAGCTGCCATCATCAATGTGCCCTTATGGGGTCTGTCCTTTCCCACTGGTGTTTCAAACTTTGTAATTTGTCACACAGCCGTTCTCTTAAGACAGCCCTCAAACTGCGATGATAATACAATCAACAATAAATACTTCTCCCCTAAAATATCAAGGGGCTGGGTGAGGCAGTGGGGGTCAAATCCTATCATTTCAAAATATTACTATTCCACCTTCAGGTAAATATATTTATCCTCTAGCCTTGTGAAGTCCAGCTGTATCACCCTCTACTAGAAAACTGGATTTCACTAGGGTCTTTGGCAACTGGATTTTCAAGTCAAGTCATGTTATATTCCTAGAGGACTGTAGCATCAATTCAGGTGACCATTTCACTGTAAAGCCTCAATATTGTAAACACATAATTTACATCAAGGAAGTTTCCTTTAGGATGAGCCCAAGTAGTCACGCTCTTGTGATTCCTAGGGCTGCCATCACTAATGTGCCCTTCACATCCATTACATGGATGTTACATCTGTCACATCCTTGACTTTAAAACCTTCATCACTACTCCACTTTCACAACTCATTCTCACTCCGCACACTGAAAGTGTCCTGACCTAAAACTGCTCTTTAGTAATGTGATCCTTTCTATTCATTTGCATTCCTCATCCAGTAAAATACCAATCATTTAGGATTATTTTGCATGTAGCTTCTCCTTCACTAAAAAGTCCCACCTGCAGTTCCCACGTTTGGCCAATCCTAAAGCTTTGGTTAATTATAGCATCTCCCTCTTTAGTTCGTTCAGTCAGCCTCCATGACTAGAGAAAGCAGTATTTGGCAATACTTTTATGACAGCTTCTTGTCTTCTTTCCCTGAAATGTTATTCCAAATCTTTAAAAATTTTCACGGGTATCTGTCCCTTTCCTATGTATCTCTCTTGCTCTCTCAGAGAGAAAAAAACCTTGTCTTATGTTTCACAGATAAATGGAGATTATTGGGTGAGAATTCTTTGAATTTCGTACCCTCAACCTAAAAACCTATGGATATCTACCCTATGCCTTATTTCAAGTCTCCATTAAACCGTGTTTGTCCTATCAATGGCTGGTCCTGTGTGTGCTCTGGATTCTTATCTTACTTTTCCTTGAAGGAATTTTTCTGCATCAACAATCTCCTCTCTTGTCTGCATATCCAGTCTTACCTTCTCTCCTAGAGCTTTCCCTCACTAGGAAGACACACCTAACTCTTTCTCATCTTTAAAATAAAGTCATTCTTTAACTCCATTTTCCTCTATAATTATATTATCACTCTCCTTCCCATTCACAGACAAGTTTTTTAATAGAGTAACTGCCACTTTTTCACTTTCCAAAAACTCATTAGCACAGAGTAATCTGCCCACCTAACTCCTTCCATCTGCTCTTTCTGAAGTTGTCAATGTCCATGTTAAGTGCCAAATCCAAAGGTCATTTTTAAGTACTCATTTTCCTTGGCCCCTGTGTGGCATTTTCAGTGCTAAATGTTCTTCATTTTTAACAATTTTTACATGCTTGGTAACGTCATTCCAGTTTTTCTCCCATTTATCCCCTTCACTTTCCTCCCAGTGTCAGTTCTTTGCTGCTTTTCTACCTGTCATTGAAATGTCAGTCTTCCTCTTTTCCATCTATGAATTTCTTGCACTTAAATTCTACATTCTTGGAGTTACCTGTTGTACACCCATGCTCCCTTTGCCACCTACTTACTGGTAATTCTTAAATTTTAGCAACCGGTTCTAATTCCTCTAATGTTGTCTGTTAGAATATTACGTATTCCTCTAATATTATCTATTAGAAAACTAATACAAATTATGTGAATGCCACACAGATATCCAAAACTCAGTATGACCAAACAAAAGTCATTTTATCTCCCCCAAATTTCTCATTCTTTTCCTATATGCTTGGCTTTATAAGCAGTCTCATTAAGGGCATAGCAGGTAGACTTTAAAAGTCCAGGTGATGGAGTAAGGCAGCCTAGGGTCACATTCCTGTACTGCTGGCCAGCTGTTTAACCACTCTAAGTCTTAGTTTCCTCTTGTGTAAAATGGGCATCATAATATCACTGTCCTTGCTTGCAAATTCTGAGGATTAGATGAGTTAATGCAGGAAACATCCTGAGCACACAGCCTGGCACATAATAAGTTGTCAAGAAAAATTTCTATGTTTATTCCCTATTATAATAAGAATAAAAACTAATAATTTAAATATAACTAAATATAATTTAAGCAGTCATCTAAGTTAGAAACCTAGGACATATCTCAGACTCCATCCTCCTTTTAAGACTCTTGTGCCATCAGCCACTTAACTTACCCATTTTTACCTCCATAATGCTGTCTTTATTTATTATCCCCTCTGTATTTCCTATGCCAACATTGCAGGTCAGTCCCTTATACCTTGCTTGGACTGCTGCCATAGTATCTGAATTGATCTTGGCATCTCTAACTTATCACACCTCTCCACTTTCTACTGCCAAGTAATCTTTATAAAAGAAGCACATTTAATTATATTATTCCTCCACTTAAAAATATCCATTGTATTCAAGATAAAATTCTTAGTATGGCATAATCATATTGACCCACTATGATCTATCCTCTCTTTCTCAATCTGTTCTACTTCTTGCCATGTTCCCAGTGTAAACTGTATTTTCATTATAATAAATTACTTCCTGAGCTTTGAACACACTCTAGATTTTCAGTGCTCCAATTTCTTTTTCTCTTTTTGGGACTGCATTTTCCTTCCCTCCAATTTTTACATACACAGTTCATTTAAAATTCAACCATTGGCAGATCTTTGGAATTTTTTATTTTCTACCTACTCAGTGTTTACTTAATACTTTCTTTAAATTGCCTTGCTCTGTTTTTTCACTTAATACATTTTTTAAAGAAGACCTTATATCAATGCTATAAATTTAAGATTACATTTGCAATAAATAACGGGTAATTATTAATGTTAATACAATGAAAACAAAATAATTGTATTACATTCTAGTTAGATCCCACAGCTTAGCAAAGAGGTAGTAGGCCGAGATATTACAACCATTTTCCAAATGAAGAAAAATACTATATATTACAAATAATTTTCATAAGATATAAAATCTGAGAGGTAAGGTCTGATTACAAAACCATATTGCATACTGAAGACAATCTATCCTCCTTTTTCCTGATTTCAGCAAGTAAATTTTTCTTACTTAATATTGCTGCTTGTTTCTTTTTCTAATGCAACATTTTTTTCTTCATGTTGCTTAAAAATTTCCTTATCTGCTTTGGTATATTTATTAGTAGACTCACCATAAGTCAGTTTACATGGGACTGTCCAATTTTGTACCTGCTTTGCAGTGTAATTACTAATACTGTCTACTTTAATTCCCCAAAGTATACCAATATGAATGTTACAGTATATGGTTGCATTTTTTTTAATCTATCTGCTTTTGATACGGGCTATGATCCAGTGTTATTTTTCTTTTGAAGTAATTGTGTTCCTCAAATGTCTTGGTATTTAGGCCCATGAGTTTATAATCCCTTGGCGTCACTGACTACTTGTCATTTAATGCATAAGGGAAAGGACCAGATCACCATACCTGTCACACTTGAGTTTAGTACTGAGATTAACTGGACCCAACATAAAAAGCCCCAAGCACCGAAAAGCACATTCAGTCATTTCTCACTCTAAGTCCTCAACTCAGGGTTTCAACTTTTCCTCCAGTAAAGAAGTGACTTTAGGAAGGACTACGTTGGATTTTAATTCATGAGCCATCATGGTTTGGAGAATAACAGTAAGCAAATTTACTTACTGAATTAACTGAGCCCCACCCATTTTTCTCAGCTACTTAAATCACAGTTCAGCAATGTCTGATTTTACTGGAGGACACGTGCACCAGAGCGTTGAGTTACTGCCTGGTGGACAGCGGTTGGCATTGTTTGTCCAAAGTCAATGGTGGGGTGGGGCTGAGATGGCAGAGACCAGACAGGAAGGTGGTTGATGAATGTCCACAGGCCGAAGTGGAGGTGGTAGATGAGAGAGCAGGACTCCATCTTATACCATGTTATATTATCATCCTGCCATAGGGATGCCTGCCTGCCTCCTCCAACCTAAAGCCACAACTCCAGCCTCACCAATTCAAACACAGACCTCTGTCACTTCATGGCTTTCTCACCATTTTCTATTTTCTTGATTTCCCTCTGTAGTTCCTCCCAGCATTGATCTTTGAGGAGGGAGCTAAGAGCAATGTTGAATTCAGCATTTTCATAGGAATTAGAATCAGATTGCAATCTAATCAGGACCTGTTTTAATTTTTCTACGTCCTAAAATACATCCAATAAATAAGGTTTGGATGGTAACTAGCAAGACTCTCTTAGAGCAATGGCAGTCTGCTATCACTGGGCAATTGCTAATATGTCTCTAAAATTATGCACAGTTTCCCACATGACACTCCTCTTACCAACTTTCTGAATATTTCAAAGTTCCACCAAGACTTACATAATGGCAGATTCCCACCGAATAAAAAAGAGTATCGTGTTTATTCCATTGCTGAGTGGCACATTACCACATATTTAGCAGCTTTTATTACCTCACGGTTCTGTTGGTTGGAATTCTAGGTACTCTGTGAGTAGGTCCTCTGCTCAGGGTGTCACAGGCTGAAATCAGTTTCAGCTAAGTCTGCTCTCTCACCTGAGGCTCAGGGATCTCTTAGAAGCTCATAAGTTATTGGCAGAATTTTTTTCTTGCAGTAATAGGACTGAGGTACCCATTATCTTTCTGGCTGTCAGTAAGGGCAGTTCTTAGCTCCTAGAACTGCCTGCCATTCCCTACCACGTAGTCCTCTCCACAACATGACATCTTGCTTCCCTAATGCTGGCATAAGAATCTCTTTGACTCCTTTTAAGGATATTACTTACCCAGCATAATATTCCTTTCAATTAATTCAAAATCAACTGATTAGAGATCATAATAATATCAACAAAATTCCTTCTGCCAGGTAACATAACATAATCATTGAAGTGATATCCCACCAGATTCACAAATCTCACTCACACTTCAGGCTAGAAGATTACATAGGCCAGATACACTAGGGGGCCATATTAGAATGTTATAACATTGCACAGCATGAAATACATGTATTATATTAATGATAGATGGCCAATAGCTTAGTCAGTGAAGACTAAATAGCAATTTCTATACCATCCATTAACAATTTAAGATGCAGACTAGTAATGTTCAAGTCCTTCCAAAATGTAAATTAAAACAGACAAGAATTAAAGACCAGTGAGTAATTTAAGAAAATCTTTTGACAAGAAATCGTCCCTAGAGTAAATATTAGCACCTTAGAATAATTAATAGATAAGCAATAATTTACTTTTCCAGTTTATTTCTTTTGAGTTCAGAGCAGGTTGCTTTACGAACCTATGATTTAATTACAAAGGATCAAAAAGCTGTAAATAATAAAGTCCCTAATAATAATTATATATCCGTATGATAGATTCTTCTCTTTTTCTGCCACATGCTTCTCAACAGTACCAAGTCTACCTTTCAAAATCTCTTAACTATTGCTTTAAAATAGATAAATTTCTGCTAACTCATCAGGTGAACATAATACATTTTACACTGGTCTTTAATATCCAAACCTAAAGGAGTAAATCTAAATAAGGCTGACCATTTCTGGGCAGTCTGTTAAATATCCCAGTTTTGTAATATACATAAGATAATGCACATTGCATTCTTTCTCAAATGTATAAATGCTGCAATAGAAATTTTATCTATTTTGAAGTTCTGTTAAATATATTATGAAATCGGAGCATAGAAATGTTGACCAGTGCAAAGCTAGCAGTGGCCTGGCCTAATGGGTGTACAGACCCCTTGGAAATGTTCATTAACAGCAGTTCAGGCTAGTGAGTTATTTAAACATATTGTTTCTAAAGTCAAGGTGTGATTCTGATCTACAAACAAAACTCAAAATGTATTTGTTACTTTGGTCATTGACTTACAAACTTTTTTTTAATTTAATTTTTTATTTTATATTGAAGTATAGTTGATTTACAGTGTTATGTTAGCTTCAGGTATACAGCAAAGCAATTCAGTTATACATATACATATACATATATCCATTCATTTTCAGATTCTTTTCCCATATAGGTTATTACAGAATACTAAGTAGAGTCCCCTGTGTTATACTGGAGGTCCTTGTTGGTTATCTATTTTATATATAGTAGTGTGTATATGTTAATCCCAAACTCCTAATTTATCCAACCCCCCCCCCCCACGTTTCCCCTTTGGTAACCATAAGTTTGTTTTTGAAGTCTGTGAGTCTGTTTCTGTTTTGTAAATAAGTTCATTTGTATTATTTTTTTTAAGATTCCACATATAGGTGATATCATATGATATTTGTCTTTATCTGACTTACTTCACTTAGTATGATAATCTCTAGGTCCAACCATGTTGCTGCAAATGGCATTATTTCATTCTTTTTAATGGCTGAGTAATATTCCACTGTATATATGTACCACATCTTCTTTATCCATTGCTCTGTCGATGGACATTTAGGTTGCTTCCATGTCTTGGCTATTGTAAATAGTGCTACAATGAACATTGGGGTGCAAGTATCTTTTCAAATTATAATTTTCTCCAGATACATGCCCAGGAGTAGGATTGCTGAATCATATGGTAGCTCTATTTTTAGTTTTTAAAGGATTCTCCAACAATGTAGGAGGGTCCCCTTTTCTTCACACCCTTTCCAGCATTTATTGTTTGTCGACATTTTGATGATAGCCATTCTGACCAGTGTGAGGTGATAACTTACTGTAGTTTTGATTTGCATTTCTCTAATAATTAACGTTCTTGAACATCTTTTCATGTTGCTTTTTGGCCATCTGTATATCTTCTTTGGAGAAATGTCTAGATCTTTTATCCATTTTTTGATCAGATTGTTTGTTTTTTTGATATTAAGCTGTGTGAGCTGTTTGTATATTTTGGAGATTAATCCCTTGTCAGTCACATTGTTTGCAAATATTTTCTCCCATCCTCCAGGTTGTCTTTTCATTTTGTTCATGGTTTCCTTTGCTGTGCCAAAGCTTTTAAGTTTAATTAGGTCCCATTTGTTTATTTATTTATTTATTTATTTTATTTTTAGTGCTCTAGGAAGTTGATCCAAAAAGATATTGCTGTGATTTATATCAAAGAGTGTTTTGCCTGTGTTTTCCTCTAAGAATTTTATAGTATCCAGTCTTACATTTAGATCTTTAATCCATTTTTAGTCTATTTTTGTGTGTGGTGTTAGAGAATGTTCTAATTTCATTCTTTTACACATAGCAGTCCAATTTTCCCAGCACCACTTATTGAAGAGACTGTCTTTTCTCCATTGTATATTCTTACATCCTTTGTTGTAGATTAATTGACCATAGATGTGTGGGTTTATTTCTGGACTTTCTCTCCTTTTCCACTGATCTATATGTCTATTTTTGTGCCAGCACCATAATGTTTTGATTACTGTAGCTTTGTAGTATAGTCTGAAGTCAGGGAGCCTGATTCCTCCAGCTCCATTTTTCTTTCTCCGGATTGCTTTGGCTATTTGGGGTCTTCTGTGTTTTCATACAGGTTGTAAAATTTTTTGTTCTAATTCTGTGAAAAATGCGTTTGGTAATTTGAGAGGCATTGCACTGAATCTGTAGGTTGCATTATGTACCATAATCATTTTGACAATACTGATTCTTCCAATCCAAGAACATGTGATATCTTTCCATCTGTTTGTGTCATCTTCTACTTCTTTCATCAGCATCTTATAGTTTTCGGAGTACAGGTCTTTTGTATCCTTAGGTAGGTTTGTTTCTATATATTTTATTCTTTTTAATGTGATGGTAAATGGGATTGTTTCCTTAATTTCTATTTCTGATCTTTCATTGTTAGTGTATAGAAATGTAACAGATTTCTCTGTATTAATTTTGTATCCTACAACTTTTCATTGATGAGCTCTGGTGGTTTTCTGGTAGCATCTTTAGGATTTTCTATGTATAGTATCATGTCATCTGCAAACAGTGACAGTTTTACTTCTTCTTTTCCAATCTGGTTTCCTTTTCTTTCTTTTTCTTCTCTGATTGCCTTGGCTAGGACTTCCAAAATTATGTTGAATAATAGTGACGAGAGTGGACATCCTTGTCTTGTTCCTGATCTTGGAGGAAATGCTTTCAGCTTTTCACCATTGAGTATGATGTTAGCTGTGGGTTTGTCACATATGGCCTTTATTATGTTGAGGTAGGTTCCCTCTATGCCCACTTTCTGGAGAGTTTTTATCATAAATTGGTGTTGAATTTTGTCAAAAGCTTTTTCTGCATCTATTGAGGTGATCATATGGTTTTTATTCTTCAATTTGTTAATATGGTGTATCACAGTGATTGATTTGTGAATATTAAAAAATCCTTGCATCACTGGGATAAATCCCACTTGATCATGGTGCATGATCCTTTTAATGTATTGTTGGATTCAGTTTGGTAGTATTTTGTTGAGGATTTTTGCATCTATGTTCATCAATGATATTGGCCTGTAATTTTCTTTTTTTGTGGTATCTTTGTCTGCTTTTGGTATCAGGGTGATGGTGGCCTCATAGAATGAGTTTGGCAGTGTTCCTTGCTCTGCAATTTTTTGGAATAGTTTCAGAAGGATAGGTGTTAACTCTTCCCTAAATGTTTGAGAGAATTTGCCTGTGAAGCCATCAGGTCTTGGACTTTTGTTTGTCGGAAGTTTTTAAATCACAGTTTCAATTCCAGTACTTGTGGTTGGTCTGCTCATATTTTCTATTTCTTCCTGGTTCAGACTTGGGAGATTGTACCTTTCTAAGAATTTGTCCATTTCTCCGTGGTTGTCCATTTTATTGGCATATATTTGCTTGTAGTATTCTCTTATGATCCTTTGTATTTCTGTGCTGTCAATTGTAACTTCTCCTTTTTCATATCTAATTTTGATTTGAGTCCTCTCCCTTTTTTTCTTGATGAGTCTGGCTAAAGGTTTATCAATTTTGTTTATCTTTTCAAAGAATCAGCTTTCAGTTTCATTGATCGTTTCTATTGTTTGTCTCAATTTCATGTATTTCTGCTCTGATCTATATGATTTCTTTCTACTAACTTTGAGTTTTGTTTGTTCTTCTTTTTCTAGTTGCTTTAGGTGTAAGGTTAGCTTGTTTATTTACTTACAAACTTTTACCATTTTTAAATACAGGTAAATAAAATTTTCCCTTTGAATTTCTTTTCTTCCTTCCTTAAATCCCTCACTCCTTTCTTTCTTCCTTCCTTTCTTTCTGCCTGCCTCCCTTCTTTTCAGTTTGGTTTGCCAAATATAGATCTGGGAATAAAGGCACCTGCATTGTATTTCAAGCACTGGATTACCCTCTGTTGTTTCATTCTTAGTAAAATAGATGTTGGATGAAAAATCCAAAGGTAAGCAGTAGCTAACAGTAGTCTTATGCTGCATGGAAAACTATGTACATTTGAATGCAATTAATATAACCCTTCACTTTACTTTAGGATTCCTTGTATAGGTAACAAGTTTTTCCACCTGATCATAGAGGCATTCCTAGTAAGTACCTTGCAATGTGTGCTGAGCAGGGCCTGATGTCCATAAGTTCTTCATGAGATTTCTCTCTGTGCTTGAAAATGATCACAGATATCAGTGAACATTCCTTTCAGGGATTGATATACTATTTTTATGTAGGTTTCGGGTTATATTGTTGGAGGTAATAGAGCACAGTAGGAAAGAGAAGAAATGTGGGAGTCAGGGAGACAGGGTTCAGATTTTTTCTACTTTGTCTATCTTAGGCAAACTGCCCATCACTTTGCACTTGATTCCACTTCTGTAAACTGAAATAATAAAACGACATTACATATAAAGTGATACAGTTGTTAGAGGATCAAATGAGATATATAAAGTGTTTATTATAGTACTTGGGATATAATAAATATTCAGTAAATGGTAGTACTTTTAGTTCCTTGAATAACAGTTACATAATCCAGTGAGTGTGGGCAAAATCCCATACTTTATCTTTTGGCAACTCACAATGCACAGTGGCTAATGAAATGCTTTGGGGACACTTATGATCTTTTTCATATATTTATTTAGGCCTAATATTATGTGAATTATATGATGGGGAGCCTGTATGTGAGGGAAAGATTAATGTTTCATTTTACTTTCATTCTGGAATAAAATGCTCTATTACTCTATTTCTACCTTAACTTTCTATCATCATAAATAAGGATCTTTCTGTTATATTAAGCCTATAACGATAAAATGTAATTTGAATTGGCAAAGTTAACATTGCATGGGAAAGCATTTCCTGTTGATTAAATGGTTCTTGAAATTCCACAGTCAGAAAATTTTTAGTTTATGCTTCATAGTAGAGGTGTGATGTTTTTTCATTCTGGTTGATGAGACATATTTGTTTGGAAAGAAATAAAAATTGAGTCCTAGAAATTTCTTTACCAGCTTCTTCTGGAAACACTTCAAGTACTGTTAGTGTAAATTAGATTTCCCTATTTGATCATTCAAATTCCCATAGATATTTCTCATGTGTATACCAAATTTTGAAGTTTTTATATTGGGAAGTGCTCAATACTTTCTTTGGTTATTAAATATACCCCATTCTTTAACACAAAGTCAGTTAATTATTTAATGTTATACTAAAGCACTCTGAGAATTTATCAAAACTGTTTCAGTTTTAATGTTAAACAATTTTGAGTTCATGTAAGTTTCAAATCAAACACTTCAGGAGAATTCCAAATTTAGGAGAAATGCAGGTTATTTAAAGCATGATTTTTTTTTTTTTGAGTTATGAACTGGGGATTGAAGAAGAGATAGGGAAAAGCATTTAAAAAAATGCGTATTTGCAGCTAAATGGCAATGTTTTAATCAAGTGGGAAACTCTCTTTCCAGATGTTAACCTTGGAGCATATTTGTAGCAGCTGTGCACATTTTCTAATATTATGGGAGCAGCAAAATGTCCTTCTTTTAACTTGCTTCTTTTCCCAGAGACAACATTGGCAGGTAGAAATGGCTTTCTGAGCACAACTGAATGAACGGCTTTTAAAATGAAGAATATGGAGGTGCGGGAGAGGAGAGGAAGCAGAGGGTAACATTATGGCTTAGCAGCAGTTTTCAGGAAATCAAAGGCAGGGAGTTAAGTATATTTACATTCTTTTAGCTATTATTGTATGTATTCTTTTCTCAGAGTTTAAGAATATATAGGTTTATCGAAAACAATGTTGTTGTTGTTGTTTTTTCTGTTGTTATTATTGTTTCCCTGAACATCCTAATGTCATGCCAGGACAAAATTCAGGACAAACTGTCACACAAGGATAGTAGTGATGCAGGATGTTTATCTTCCTCATCTGCCACCTTCCCCTTCTCTTTCCCTTGCCCCAGCTTGCCCCTTCCTTCATATGCCATGTGGCACATAATCATTATTCCCTCAACAAATCTCTCACAAAAAGATTTTATTTTATTTTTTCATGAATTTACACCCAAATGTTATCTCTGTAAAGTTTATTTGCATTTTAAACCTTATCTCAGACTGTAGAAGCAAAGAATTTAACACTCTGTTAAGGGGATTTTAAGCATCGCTTGGCAGGCTGGGGCACGTTTTCTGTGAGCAAATCCTTTTTCTGCTTCTCAGAAATTGTATTCTCTGCAGTTGCTTCTCCAGGTGGGAAAGCAAAATAGCTCAAAAATAAAATCACTGGTTTTACGGACAGGCAGACATGAATTTGGATCCCTGCTTCCGCCAGTTACCTTTTGAGTAATCCGGGAAACGTCATTTAACCTCTTTTTCATTTCAGTTAAGTGAGTTAAGTAATCAACTCTACCTCATAAGGCTGCTGAGAGAATTGAATAGGTTATTGACACAACTGTATAATTAATAAATGTAACTATTATTATTGCATTAGCCTGGTTTTGGTTGAAGAGATAGAGTATTCCATTTACCCTTAACTATTATTATTTTTAATAAAACAGTGAGGGTCTTATCCACTCTTATACAAAATGTTAAAAACTCTTAAACTATCCATCACCTTAGATGGCTGACCGTGTCCAGTACAAGACCCTTGGAATTCGTGATATTTCCACTTGAGTGCCGCCTGCCACATGATATTCAGCATTTTCTCTGTTCTTCTTTGGACAAGGATCAATACTTAACTATAGCAACCTGGCCTCCTTCTGACAACAAATAATGCCTGAGAACAGGAATACCTCAGATTCAGCAAGAATAAAGCAGATTAGCGAGCTAGGAGAGTGAACTATAAATTCACATATTAACCTAGTATCACCAGCACAAAATTCAAATTTCATACTTTCTCGCCATTCAGGATCGAGATTCTAGCTCCATAAACCAAGACCTGCCCTAGCTGGCTTCCTAGACATGACAAATTAGTGATGATACCAGTGATGCTTTCAAAACTTTCATTTATCAAGAAAATAATACCTGGCTATCAGATAACACCTCAATGTTAATCCTATCCTGTGACTTAGTTTTATTCATTAAAAAATTCACATTCATTCAGTATTTACTGGATACCAGTATCATGCTCCACATGAGCCAAGGAATTAATGTGCTCACGCAGGATCTGGGCCATTTTATTTTATTTATTTATGTATTTATTTTAAACATCTTTATTGGAGTATAATTGCTTTACAATGGTGTGTTAGTTTCTGCTGTATAACAAAGTGAATCAGCTATACATATACATATATTCCCATATCCCTTCCCTCTTGTGTCTCCCTCCCACGCTCCCTACCCCACCCTCTAGGTGGTCACAGAGCACCAAGCTGATCTCCCTGTGCTATGTGGCTGCTTCCCACTAGCTATCTATTTTACATTTGGTAGTGTATATATGTAAATGCCACTCTCTCACTTAGTCTCAGCTTACTGTTCCACCTCCCCCAGTCCTCAAGTCCCTTCTCTATCTCTGCGTCTTTATTCCCGTCCTGCCCCTAGGTTTTTCAGAATCTTTTTTTTTTTTTTTAAGATTCCATATATATGTGTTAGCATACGGCATTTGTTTTTCTCTTTCTGACTTACCTGACTCTGTATGACAGATTCTAGGTCCATCCACCTCACTACAAATAACTCAGTTTCGTTTCTTTTTATGGCTAATATTCCATTGTATATATGTGCCACATCTTCTTTATGCATTCATGTGTCGGTGGACACTTAGGTTCCTTCCATGTCCTGGCTATTGTAAATAGAGCTGCAGTGAACATTGTGGTACATGTGTCTTTTTGAATTATAGTTTTCTCAGGGTATATGCCCAGCAGTGGGATTGCTGGGTCATATGGTAGTTCTATTTTTAGTTTTTTAAGGAACCTCCATACTGTTCTCCATATTGGCTGTATCTTACATTTCCACCAACAGTGCAAGAGGGTTCCCTTTTCTCCACACCCTCTCCAGCATTTATTGTTTGTAGATTTTTGATGATGGCCATTCTGACTGGTGTGAGGTGATATCACATTGTAGTTTTGTTTTGCATTTCTCTAATGATTAGGTTGAGCATCCTTTCATGTGTTTGCTGGCAATCTGTATATCTTCTTTGGAGAAATGTCTATTTAGGTCTTCTACCCATTTTTGGATTGGGTTGTTTGTTTTATGATATTGAGCTGCATGAGCTGCTTGTATATTTTGTAGATTCATCCTTTGTCAGTTGCTTCATTTACAAATATTTTCTCCCATTCTGAGGGTTGTCTTTCCATCTTGTTTATGGTTTCCTTTGCTGTGCAAAAGCTTTTAAGTTTCATTAGGTCCCATTTGTTTATTTTTGTTTTTATTTCCATTTCCCTAGGAGGTGGGTCAAAGAGGATCTTGCTGTGATTTATGTCATAGAGTGTTCTGCCTATGTTTTCCTCTAAGAGTTTTATACTGTCTGGCCTTACATTTAGGTCTTTAATCCATTTTGTGTTTATTTTGTGTATGGTGTTAAGGAGTGTTCTAATTTCATTCTTTTACATGTAGCTGTCCAGTTTTCCCAGCACCACTTATTGAAGAGGCTGTCTTTTCTCCATTGTATATTCTTGCCTCCTTTATCAAAGATAAGATGACACTATGTACATGGGTTTATCTCTGGGCTTTCCATCCTGTTCCATTGATCTATATTTCTCTTTTTGTGCCAGTACCATACTCTCTTGACTACTGTAGCTTTCTCATATATTCTGAAGTCAGGGACCCTGATTCCTCAGCTCCTTTTTTCTTTCTCAAGATTGCTTTGGCTATTCGGGGTCTTTTGTGTTTCCCTACAAACTGTGAAATGTATTGTTCTACTTCTGTGAAAAATGCCATTGGTAGTTTGATAGGGATTGCATTGAATCTGTAGATTGCTATGGGTAGTATAGTCATTTTCACAATGTTGATTCTTCCAATCTAAGAACATGGTATATCTCTCCATCTGTTTATATCATCTTTACTTTCTTTTCAGTGTCTTATAGTTTTCTGCATACAGGTCATTGGTCTTCTTATGTAAGGTTATTCCTAAGTATTTTATTCTTTTTGTTGCAATGGTAAATAGAAATGTTGCCTTAATTTCTCTTTCAGATTTTTCATTGTTAGTATATAGGAATGCAAGAGATTTCTGTGCATTAATTTTGTATCCTGCTACTTTACCAGATTCACTGATTAGCCCTAGTAGTTTTCTAGTAACATCTTCAGGATTCTCTATGTTTAGTGTCCTGTCATCTGCAAACAATGACAGTTTTACTTCTTTTCCAATTTGGATTCCTTTTATTTCTTTTTCTTCTCTAACTGTTCTGGCTAAAACTTTCAAAACTATGTTGAATAATAGTGATGAGAATGGGAAACCTGGTCTTGTTCCTGATCTTAGTGGAAATGGTTTCAGTTTTTCATCATTGAGAATGATGTTGGCTGTGAGTTTTTCATATATTGCCTTTATTATGTTGAGTAAGTTCCCTCTATGCCTACTTTCTGGAAGGTTTTAACATAAATGGTGTTGAATTTTGTCGATTGCTTTTTCTGCATCTATGTAGATTATCATATGGTTTTTATACTTCAGTTTATTAACATGATGTGTCACATTGATTGATCTGCATATATTGAAGAATCCTTGCATTCCTGGGATAAACCCCACTTGATTATGGTATATGATCCTTTTAATGTGCTGTTGGATTCTGTTTGCTAATATTTTGTTGAGGATTTTTGCATCTCTGTTCATCAGTGATATTGGCCTGTAATTTTCTTTTTATGTGACATCTTTGTTTGGTTTTGGTATCAAGGTAATGTGGCCTTGCAGAATGAGTTTGGGGGTATTCCTCCCTCTGCTATATTTTGGAAGAGTTTGAGAAGGATAGGTATTAGCTCTTCTCTAAATATTTCATAGAATTCGCCTGTGAATCCATCTGGTCCTGGGCTTTTGTTTGTTGGAAGATTTTTAATTACAGCTTCAATTTCAGTGCTTGTGATTGGGCTTTTTGCATTTTCTATTTCTTCCTGGTTCAGTCTTGGAAGGCTGTGCTTTTCTAAGAATTTGTCCATTTCTTCCAGGTTGTCCATTTTATTGACGTATATAGTTGCTTGTAGAAATCTCTAATGATCCTTTGCGTGTCTGCAGTGTCAGTTGTTACTTCTTTTTCATTTCTAATTCCGTGGATTTGAGTCTTCTCCCTTTTTTTCTTTTTTTCTTGATGAGTCTGGCTAATGGTTTATCAACTTTTTTTTTTTCTCAAAGAACCAGCTTTTAATTTTATTGATCTTTGCTATTGTTTCCTTCATTTCTTTTTCATTTATTTCTGATCTGATCTTTATGATTTCTTTCCTTCTGCTAACTTTGGGGGTTTTTTTGGTTCTTCTTTCTCTAATTGCTTTAGGTGTATGGTTAGCTTGCTTATTTGAGATGGTTTTTTTCTTGAGGTAGGATTGTATTGCTATAAACTTCCCTCTTAGAACTGCTTTTGCTGCATCCCATAGGTTTTGGGTCATCGTGTTTTCCTTGTCATTTGTTTCTAGGTATTTTTTGATTTCCTTTTGACTTCTTCAGTGCTTTCTTGGTTACATATTAGCATATTGTTTAGCCTCCATGTGTTTGTATTTTTTACAGTTTTTTCCCTCTAATTGATATCTAGTCTCATAGCGTCGTGGTGAAAAGATACTTGATACGATTTCAATTTGCTTAAATTTACCAGGGCTTGATTTGTGACCCATGATGTGATCTATCCTCAAGAATGTTCCATGAGCACTTGAGAAGAAAGTGTCTTCTATTATTTTTGGATGGAATGTCCTATAAATATCAATTAAGTCCATCTTGTTTAATGTGTCATTTAAAGCTTGGGTTATTTATTTTCAGTTTGGATGATCTGTTCATTGGTGAAAGTAGGGTGTTAACGTCCCCTTCTATTATTGTGTTACTGTCGATTTCCCCTTTTATGGCTGTTAGCATTTGCCTTATGTATTGAGGTGCTCCTATGTTGGGTGCATAAATATTTACCATTGTTATATCTTCTTCTTGGATTTATCCCTTGATCATTGTGTAGTGTCCTTCTTTGTCTCTTTTAATAGGCTTTATTTTAAAGTCTATTTTGTCTGATATGAGAATTGCTACTCCAGCTTTCTTTTGATTTCCATTTGCTTGGAATATATTTTTCCATTGGCTCACTTTCATTTTGTATGTGTCCCTATGTCTGAATTGGGTCTCTTGTAGATAGCATATGTACGGGTCTTTTTTTGTATCCATTCGGTCAGTCTATGTCTTTTGGTTGGAGCATTTAATCAATTTACATTAAAGGTAATTATCGATATGTGTGTTCCTATTGCCATATTCTTAATTGTTTTGGGTTTGTTTTTGTAGGTCTTTTCCTTCTCTTGTGTTTTGTGCCTAGAGAAGTTCCTTTAGCATTGGTTGTAAAACTGGTTTGGTGGTGCTGAATTCTCTTAGCTTTTGCTTGTCTGTAAAGGTTTTAATTTCTCCATTGAATCTGAATGAAATCTTTGCTGGCTAGAGTAATCTTTGTTGTATGTTTTTCCCTTTCATCGCTTTAAATATGTCCTGCCACTTCCTTCTGGCTTGCAGAGTTTCTGCTGAAAGATCAGCTGTTAACCTTATGGGGATTCCCTTGTATGTAATTTGTTGCTTTTCCCTTGCTGCTTTTAATATTTTTTGTTTATATTTAATTTTTGATAGTCTGATTAATATGTGTCTTGGCATGTTTCTCCTTGGATTTATCCTGTATGGGACTCTCTGCACTTCCTGGACTTGATTGACTATTTCCTTTCCCATATTAGGGAAGTTTTCAACTATAATCTCTTCAAATATTTTTTCAGACCCTTTCTTTTTCTCTTCTTCTTCTGGGACACCTATAATTTGAATGTTGGTGCATTTAATGTTGTCCCAGAGGTCTTTGAGACTGTCCTCAGTTCTTTTCATTCTTTTTTCTTTATTCTGTTCTGTGGTAGTTATTTCCACAATTTTATCTTCCAGGTCACTTATCCATTCTTCTCCCTCATTTATTCTGCTATTGATTCCTTCTAGCGAATTTTTAAATTCATTTATTGTGCTCTTCATCATTGTTTGCTTGCTCTTTAGTTCTTCTAGGTCCTTGTTGGACATTTCTTGTATTTTCTCCATTCTATTTCCAAGATTTTGGATCATCTTTACTATCATTACTCTGAATTCTTTTTCAGGTAGACTGCCTATTTCCCCTTCATTTGTTTGTTCTGGTGGGTTTTTACTTTGCTCCCTCATCTGCTGAGTATTTCTGTGTCTTCTCATTTTGCTTAACTTACTGTGTTTTGGGTCTCCTTTTCACAGGCTGCAGGTTCATAGTTCTCATTGTTTTTGGTGTCTGCCCCCAGTGGGTAAGGTTGATTCAGTTGGTTGTGTATGCTTCCTGGTGGAGGGGACTGGTGCCTGTTTTGTGGTGGATGAGGCTGGATCATGTCTTTCTGGTTGGCAGGACCACATCCTGTGGTATATTTTGGCCTGTCTGTGACCTTATTATGATTTTAGGCAGCCTCTCTGCTAATGGGTGGGGTTGTGTTCCTGTCTTCCTACTTGTTTGGCATGGGATATTCAGCACTGGAGCTTCCTGGTCATTGAGTGGAGCTGGGTCTTAGCGTTGAGACGAAGATCTCTGGGAAAACTCTTGCTGATTGATATTAGTGGGGCTGGGTGTTCTCTGGTGGGCCAATGTCCTGAACTCGGGTCTCCCTCCTCAGAGGCACAGCCCTGATGCCTGACCAGAGCACCAAGACCCTGTCAGCTACATGGCACAGAAGAAAAGGGAGAAAAAAGAGAAAGAAAAAAAATATAAAGTTATTAAAAGAAAATTATAAAAAAATTATTAAAATTTAAAAAGTAATAAGAAAAAAAGAGAGCAACCAAACCAATAAACAAATCCACCAGTGATAACAAGTGCTAAAAATTGTACTTACATATACATAAAAATCAGAAACTTGTCTGTGTCATACAGCAAACCCCAAGTCTACAGTTGCTCCCAAAGTCCACCGCCTCAATTTTGGGATGATTCCTTGTGTATTCAGGTATTCCACAGATGCAGGGTATTTCAAGTTGATTGTGGAGATTTAATCCGCTGCTCCTGAGCCTGCACGGAGAAATTTCCTTCTCTCTTCTTTGTTTGCACAGCTACTGGGGTTCAGCTTTGGTTTTGGCCCCGCCTCTGCATGTAGGTCGCCGTTTGGCATCTGTTCTTCACCCAGACAGGAGGGGGTTAAAGGAGCGGCTGATTAGGGGGCTCTGACTCACTCAGGCCGGGGGCAGGGAGGGGTACAGAGCGCGGGGCGAGCCTGCGTTGGCACAGGCCGGCGTGATGTTGCAACAGCCTGAGGTGTGCCGTGTGTTCTCCCAGGGAAGAAGTCCCTGGATCACGGGACCCTGGCAGTGGTGGGCTGCACAGGCTCCCGGGAGGGGAGGTGTGGATAGTGCCCTGTGCTTGCACACAGGCTTCTTGGTGGCTGCAGCAGAAGCCTTAGCGTCTCATGCCCGTCTCTGGGGTCCGCGCTGATAACCGCGGCTCGCGCCCGTCTCTGGAGCTCCCTTAAGCAGCGCTCTGAATCCCCTCTCCTCGCGCACCAGGAAACAATGGTCTCTTGACTCTTTGGCAGGTCCATACTTTTTCCTGGACTCCCTTCCGGCTAGCTGTGGTGCACTAGCCCCCTTCAGGTTGTGTTCACGCAGCCAACCCCAGTCCTCTCCCTGGGATCTTACCTCCGATGCCTGAGCCTCAGCTCCCAGCCTCCGCCTGCCCCGGCGGGTGAGCACACAAGCCTCTCGGGCTGGTGAGTGCTGGTTGGCACCTATCCTCTCTGTGCGGGAATCTCTCCGCTTTGCCCTCCGCACCCCTGTTGCTGCGCTCTCCTCCGCGGCTCCGAAGCTTCCCCCCTCCGCCACCCACTGTCTCTGCCCGCGAAGGGGCTTTCTAGTGTGTGGAAACCTTTCCTCCTTCACAGCTCCCTCCCACTGGTGCAGGTCCCGTCCCTATTCTTTTGTCTCTGTTATTTCTTTTTTCTTTTGCCCTACCCAGGTATGTGGGGAGCTTCTTAACTTTTGGGAGGTCTGAGGTCTTCTGCCAGCATTCAGTAGTTGTTCTGTAGGAGTTGTACCACATGTAGATGTATTTTTGATGTATTTGTGGGCAGGAAGGTGATCTCCATGTCTTACTCCTCCGCCACCTTGAAGGTCCTTCTCTGGGCCTTTTTAGAATAATATGTTCTAATGTGTTCAGAGATAAATTCTTTTTTATTACCTGGGCCATGTTTTATTCTAACATCACCCTCATTCTCTAATCATGCAATAACAAAATTGACCACCTGTTAAGTCTGGCTAATTCTTCCTTGGTAATGTTTCCAGTAGCTCCCACATCATTTTTTAATTCTGATTACTATTAACTCAGATCCTTACCATTTTATTCTAATGCACATTCATTGATTCACTCTTTATTTAAACCCCAAAATATTTAACCTGAGTGAAGGTCACTTTCCACCTTGCCATTCACATACAAATAAAAAAATAGATAAACGTGTGACTACATCTCATCTCACATTACACATGTAATAATTCCTTGTGGAGTAAAGATCTAAATCAAAAGAAAGAACTTTAAAAATGATGCTGAAAAGATATTGAAGCATTTCTTCATGATACCTGGTTAGGAAAAATTTTCTTAAACATAATATAAAAAGAAAATATCATGAAGGAAGATTAATTTGACTACATTAATATCAAATGTTTCTGTTCACCAAGTAGTATCTTTAAGCAGTCCAAGAAGATAGCTTAGACTCTGAGAAGACATTTGATTTCTAATGCATAGGCAATACCTATAGAATTCAGAATATACTAGAAACTTCATGGGAAAAAGTAATTGGCAAATTTCTATTTTTTTTTTTAACATCTTTATTGAAGTATAATTGCCTTACAATAGTGTGTTAGCTTCTGCTTTATAACAAAGTGAATCAGTTATACATATACAATATGCTCCCATTTCTCTTCCCTCTTGCATCTCCCTCCCTCCCACCCTCCCCATCCCACCCCTCTAGGTGGTCACAAAGCACCGAGCTGATCTCCCTGTGCTGTGTGGCTGCTTCCCACTAGTTATCTATTTTACATTTGGTAGTGTATATATGTCCATGACACTCTCTTACCCTGTCACATCTCACCCCACCCCCTCCCCATATCCTCAAGTCCATTCTCTAGTAGGTCTGTGTCTTTATTCCCGTCTTGCCACTAGGTTCTTCATGGCCTTTTTTTTTTTTTTCCCTTAGATTCCGTATATATGTGTTAGCATACTGTATTTGTTTTTCTCTTTCTGACTTACTTCACTCTGTATGACAGACTCTAACTCCATCCACCTCATTACAAATACCTCCATTTCATTTCTTTTTATGGCTGAGTAATATTCCATTGTATATATGTGCCACATCTTCTTCATCCATTCATCTGTTGATGGACATTTAGGTTGCTTCCATGTCCTGGCTATTGTAAATAGAGCTGCAATGAACATTTTGGTACATGACTCTTTTTGACCTATGGTTTTCTCAGGGTATATGCCCAGTAGTGGGATTGCTGGGTCGTATGGTAGTTCTATTTGTAGTTTTTTAAGGAACCTCCATACTGTTCTCCATAGTGGCTGTATCAATTTACATTCCCACCAACAGTGCAAGAGTGTTCCCTTTCCTCCACACCCTCTCCAGCATTTATTGTTTCTAGATTTTTTGATGATGGCCATTCTGACCGGTGTGAGATGATATCTCA
Organism: Balaenoptera acutorostrata; assembly: GCF_949987535.1. Lineage (NCBI taxonomy): Eukaryota > Metazoa > Chordata > Mammalia > Artiodactyla > Balaenopteridae > Balaenoptera > Balaenoptera acutorostrata. The sequence continues at coordinate 28,064,645 of NC_080065.1, read as the reverse complement.
TTGTAGTTTTGATTTGCATTTCTCTAATGATTAATGATGTTGAGCATTCTTTCATGTGTCTGTAGGCCATCTGTATATCTTCTTTGGAGAAATGTCTATTTAGATCTTCTGCCCATTTTTGGATTGGGTTGTTCGTTTTTGTGTTATTGAGCTGCATGAGCTGCTTGTAAATCTTGGAGATTAATCCTTTGTCAGTTGCTTCATTTGCAAATATTTTCTCCCATTCTGAGGGTTGTCTTTTGGTCTTGTTTATGGTTTCCTTTGCTGTGCAAAAGCTTTTAAGTTTCATTAGGTCCCATTTGTTTATTTGTGTTCTTATTTCCATTTCTCTGGGAGCTGGGTCAAAAAGAATCTTGCTGTGATGTATGTCATAGAGTGTTCTGCCTATGTTTTCCTCTAAGAGTTTGATAGTGTCTGCCCTTACACTTAGGTCTTTAATCCATTTTGAGTTTATTTTTGAGCATGGTGTCAGGGAGTGTTCTAATTTCATACTTTTACATGTTCCTGTCCAATTTTCCCAGCACCACTTATTGAAGAGGCTGTCTTTTCTCCACTGTATATGCTTGCCTCCTTTATCAAAGATAAGTTGACCATATGTGTGTGGGTTTATCTCTGGGCTTTCTATCCTGTTCCATTGATCTATATTTCTGTTTTTGTGCCAGTACCAAACTGTCTTGATTACTGAAGCTTTGTAATATAGTCTGAAGTCAGGGAGCCTGATTCCCCCAGCTCCATTTTTCGTTCTCAAGATGGCTTTGGCTATTCGGGGTCTTTTGTGTTTCCATACAAATTGTGAAATTTTTTGTTCTAGTTCTGTGAAAAATGCCAGTGGTAGTTTGATAGGGATTGCATTGAATCTGTAGATTGCTTTGGGAAGTAGAGTCATTTTCACAATGTTGATTCTTCCAATCCAGGAACATGGTATATCTCTCCATCTATTTGTATCATCTTTAATTTCTTTCATCAGTGTCTTACAATTTTCTGCATACAGGTCTTTTGTCTCCTTAGGTAGGTTTATTCCTAGATATTTTATTCTTTTTGTTGCAATGGTAAATGGGAGTGTTTTCTTAATTTCACTTTCAGATTTTTCGTCATTAGTGTATAGAAATGCAAGAGATTTCTGTGCATTAATTTTGTATCCTGCTACTTTACCAAATTCATTGATTAGCTCTAGGAGTTTTCTGGTAGCATCTTTAGGATTCTCTATGTATAGTATCATGTCATCTGCAAACAGTGACAGCTTTACTTCTTCTTTTCCGATTTGGATTCCTTTTATTTCTTTGTCTTCTCTGATTGCTGTGGCTAGGACTTCCAGAACTATGTTGAATAATAGTGGTGAGAGTGGGCAACCTTGTCTTGTTCCTGATCTTAGTGGAAATGGTTTCAGTTTTTCACCATTGAGGACAATGTTGGCTGTGGGTTTGTCATATATGGCCTTTATTATGTTGAGGAAAGTTCCCTCTATGCCTACTTTCTGCAGGGCTTTTATCATAAATGGGTGTTGAATTTTGTCGAAAGCTTTCTCTGCATCTATTGAGATGATCATATGGTTTTTCTCCTTCAATTTGTTAATATGGTGTATCACATTGATTGATTTGCGTATATTGAAGAATCCTTGCATTCCTGGGATAAACCCCACTTGATCATGGTGTATGATCCTTTTAATGTGCTGTTGGATTCTGTTTGCTAGTATTTTGTTGAGGATTTTTGCATCTATGTTCATCAGTGATATTGGCCTGTAGTTTTCTTTCTTTGTGACATCTTTGTCTGGTTTTGGTATCAGGGTGATGGTGGCCTCGTAGAATGAGTTTGGGAGTGTTCCTCCCTCTGCAATATTTTGGAAGAGTTTGAGAAGGATAGGTGTTAGCTCTTCTCTAAATGTTTGATAGAATTCACCTGTGAAGCCATCTGGTCCTGGGCTTTTGTTTGTTGGAAGGTTTTTAATCACAGTTTCAATTTCAGTGCTTGTGATTGGTCTGTTCATATTTTCTATTTCTTCCTGGTTCAGTCTTGGCAGTTTGTGCATTTCTAAGAATCTGTCCATTTCTTCCAGGTTGTCCATTTTATTGGCATAGAGTTGCTTGTAGTAATCTCTCATGATCTTTTGTATTTCTGCAGTGTCAGTGGTTACTTCTCCTTTTTCATTTCTAATTCTATTGATCTGGGTCTTCTCCCTTTTTTTCTTGATGAGTCTGGCTAATGGTTTATCAATTTTGTTTATCTTCTCAAAGAACCAGCTTTTAGTTTCATTGATTTTTGCTATTGTTTCCTTCATTTCTTTTTCATTTATTTCTGACCTGATCCTTATAATTTCTTTCCTTCTGCTGGCTTTGGGGTTTTTTTGTTCTTCTTTCTCTAATTGCTTTAGGTGCAAGGTTAGGTTGTTTATTCGAGATGTTTCCTGTTTCTTGAGGTAGGCTTGTATTGCTATAAACTTCCCTCTTAGCACTGCTTTTGCTGCGTCCCATAGGTTTTGGGTCGTCGTGTCTCCGTTGTCATTTGTTTCTAGGTATTTTTTGATTTCCCCTTTGATTTCTTCAGTAATCACTTCGTTATTAAGTAATGTATTGTGTAGCCTCCATGTGTTTGTATTTTTTACAGATCTTTTCCTGTAATTGATATCTAGTCTCATAGCGTTGTGGTCGGAAAAGATACTTGATACGATTTCAATTTTCTTAAATTTACCAAGGCTTGATTTGTGACCCAAGATATGATCTATCCTGGAGAATGTTCCATGAGCACTTGAGAAAAATGTGTATTCTGTTGTTTTTGGGTGGAATGTCCTATAAATATCAATTAAGTCCATCCTGTTTAATGTATCATTTAAAGCTTGTGTTTCCTTATTTATTTTCATTTTGGATGATCTGTCCATTGGTGAAAGTGGGGTGTTAAAGTCCCCTACTATGATTGTGTTGCTGTCAATTTCCCCTTTTATGGCTGTTAGTATTTGCCTTATGTATTGAGGTGCTCCTGTGTTGGGTGCATAAATATTTACAATTGTTATACCTTCCTCTTGGATCGATCCCTTGATCATTATATAGTGTCCTTCTTTGTCTCTTGTAATAGTCTTTATTTTAAAGTCTATTTTGTCTGATATGAGAATTGCTACTCCAGCTTTCTTTTGATTTCCATTTGCATGGAATATCTTTTTCCATCCCCTCACTTTCAATCTGTATGTGTCTCTAGGTCTGAAGTGGGTCTCTTGTAGACAGCATATATACAGGTCTTGTTTTTGTATCCATTCAGCCAGCCTGTGTCTTTTGGTGGGAGCATTTAATCCATTTACATTCAAGGTAATTATCGATATGTATGTTCCTATTCCCATTTTCTTAAATGTATTGGGTTTGTTATTGTAGGTGTTTTCCTTGTCTTGTGTTTCTTGCCTAGAGAAGTTCCTTTAGCATTTGTTGTAAAGCTGGTTTGGTGGTGCTGAACTCTCTCAGCTTTTGCTTGTCTGTAAAGGTTTTAATTTCTCCATCGAATCTGAATGAGATCCTTGCTGGGTAGAGTAATCTTGGTTGTAGGTTTTTCTCCTTCATCAGTTTAAGTATATCCTGCCACTCCCTTCTGGCTTGCAGAGTTTCTGCTGATAGATCAGATGTTAACCTTATGGGGATTCCCTTGTGTGTTATTTGTTTTTTTTCCCTTGCTGCCTTTAATATGTTTTCCTTATATTTAATTTTTGACAGTTTGATTAATATGTGTCTTGGCGTGTTCCTCCTTGGGTTTATCCTGTATGGGACTCTCTGTGCTTCCAGGACTTGATTAACTATTTCCTTTCCCATATTAGGGAAGTTTTCAACTATAATCTCTTCAAAAATTTTCTCAGTCCCTTTCTTTTCCTCTTCTTCTTCTGGTACCCCTATAATTTGAATGTTGGCGCGTTTAATTTTGTCCCAGAGGTCCCTGAGACTGTCCTCAGTTCTTTTCATTCTTTTTTCTTTATCCTGCTCTGTAGTAGTTATTTCCACCATTTTATCCTCCAGGTCACTTATCCTTTCTTCTGCCTCAGTTATTCTACTATTGATCCCATCTAGAGTATTTTTAATTTCATTTATTGTGTTTTTCATCATTGCTTGGTTCCTCTTTAGTTCTTCTATATCCTTGTTAAATGTTTCTTGCATTTTGTCTATTCTATTTCCAAGATTTTGGATCATCCTTACTATCATTATTCTGAATTCTTTTTCAGGTAGACTACCTATTTCCTCTTCATTTGTTAAGTCCAGTGTGTTTTGAGCCTGCTCCTTCATCTGCTGCGTGTTTTTCTGTCGTCTCATTTTGCCTATCTTACTGTGTTTGGGGTCTCCTTTTCACAGGCTGCAGGTTCGTAGTTCCCGTTGTTTTTGGTATCTGTCCCCAGTGGCTAAGGTTGGTTCAGTGGGTTGTGTAGGCTTCCTGGTGGAGGGAACTAGTGCCTGAGTTCTGGTGGATGAGGCTAGATCTTGTCTTTCTGGTGGGCACGTCCACGTCTGGTGGTGTATTTTGGTGTGTCTGTGGCCTTATTATGATTTTAGGCAGCCTCTCTGCTAATGGATGGGGTTGTGTTCCTGTCTAGCTAGTTGTTTGGCATAGGGTGTCCAGCACTGTAGCTTGCTGGTCATTGAGTGAAGCTGGGTCTTGATGTTGAGATGGAGATCTCTGGGAGATTTTTGCCATTTGGTATTACGTGGAGCTGGGAGGTCTCTTGTGGACCAGTGTTCTGAAGTTGGCTCTCCCACCTCAGAGGCACGGCCCTGATGCCTGGCTGGAGCACCAAGAGCCTTTCGTCCACACGGCTCAGAGTAAAAGGGAGAAAAATAGAAAGAAAGAAAGAAAGAGGCTATAATATAGTGAAGTAAAATAAAGCTATTGTAAAGCAAAGCTATACAGACAAAATCTCACCCAGAAGCATATACATATACACTCACAAAAAAAAAAGGAAAAGGGGAAAAATTAATATCTCCTGCTCCCAGAGTCCCCCTCCTGAATTTGGGATGATTCGTTGTCTATTCAGGTATTCAGCAGATGCAGGCACATCACGTTGTTTGTGGAGTTTTAATCCGCTGCTTCTGAGGCTGCTGGGAGAGATTTCCCCTTCTCTTCCCTGTTCGCACAGCTCCTGGGGTTCAGCTTTGGATTTGGACCCGCCTCTGCGTGTAGGTCGCCTGAGGGCGTCTGTTCCCCGCCCAGACATGACGGGGTTAAAGCTGCTTCGGGGGCTCTGGCTCACCCAGGCCGCGGGGAGGGAGCGGTACGGAGGAGGCGGGGCGAGCCTGCGGTGGCCTAGGCCGGCGTAACGTTGCACCAGCCCGAGGAGCGCAGTGCGTTCTCCTGGGGATGTTGTCCCCGGATCCTGGGACCCTGGCAGTGGCGGGCTGCACAGGCTACTGGGAGGGGCGGTGTGGAGAGTGACCTGTGCTCACACACAGGCTTTTTGGAGGCGGCAGCAGCAGCCCCAGCGTCTCACGCCCGTCTCTGGGGTCCGCGCTGATCGCCGCGGCTCGCGCCCTTCTCTGGAGTTCGTTTAGGTGGCGCTCTGAATCCCCTCTCCTTGCGCGCAGCGAAACAAAGAGGCAAGAAAAAGTCTCTTGCCTCTTCGGCAGCTGCAGACCTTTTCCCGGTCTCCCTCCCGGCTAGCTGTGGTGCGCCAACCCCTTCAGGCTGTGTTCACGCCGCCAGCCCCAGTCCTCTCCCTGCGATCCGACCGAAGCCGAGCCTCAGCTCCCAGCCCCGCCCGCCCCGGCGGGTGAGCAGACAAGCCTCTCGGGCTGGTGAGCACTGCTCGGCGCCGAGCCTCTGTGCGGGAATCTCTCTGTTTTTTCCTCTGTGCCCCTGTTGCTGTGGGGTCCGAGCTGATAGCTGCGGCTTGCGCCAGTCTCTGGAGTTCGTTTAGGCGGCGCTCTGAATCCCCTCTCCTTACGCACCAGGAAACACAGAGGGAAGAAAAAGTCTCTTGCCTCTTCGGCAGCTGCAGACTTTTTCCCCAGACTCCCTCCTGGCTAGCTGTGGTGCGCTAACCCCTTCAGGCTGTGTTCACGCCGCCAGCCCCAGTCCTCTCCCTGCGATCCTACCGAAGCCCGAGCCTCAGCTCCCAGCCCCGCCCGCCCCAGCTGGGGAGCAGACAAGCCTCTCGGGCTGGTGAGTGCTGGTCGGCACTGCTCCTCCGTGCGGGAACCTCTCCGCTTTGCCCTCCGCACCCCTGTGGCTGCGCTCTCCTCCGTGGCTCCAAAGCTTCCCCCCTCTGCCACCCGCAGTCTCTGTCCGCGAAGGGGCTCCTAGTGCGTGGAAACCTTTCCTCCTTTACAGCTCCCTCCCACTGGTGCAGGTGCCGTCCCTATTCTTTTGTCTCTGTTATTTCTTTTTTCTTTTGCCCTACCCAAGTATGGCGGGAGTTTCTTGCCTTTTTGGAGGTCGGACGTTTTCTGCCAGCGTTCAGTGGGTGTTCTGTAGGAGCAGTTCCACGTGTAGATGTATTTCTACTGTATCTGTGGGAAGGAAGGTGATCTCCGCGTCTTACTCTTCCGCCATCTTCTCAACCCCCCTCTATTTTTTCAAAAGAATGTAAATACTGTTTCACACCATTTCATGGGTAAGAAGTTAGAATATGTAAAAATAGTTTGTTACATTACAAGAACTCTTTTATACTGTTAATAAGAGTATATTAACTAATGGGAGTATTTTTTTTGATTGGAGTATAATTGCTTTACAATGTTGTTTTAGTTTCTGCTCTACAATGAAGTGAATCAGCTATATGTATACATATATCCCCTCCCTCTTGGACCTCCCTCCCATTGCATCCCCCCATCCCACCCATCTAGGTCATCACAGAGCACCACGTTGAGCTTCCTGTGCTTTATGCATGTTCCCACTGGCTAGCTATTTTACACATGGTAGTGTATTTATGTCATTCCTAATCTCCCAATTCGTCCCACCCTCCCCTTCCCCCACTGTGTCCACATGTCCATTCTCTACGTCTACTTCTCTATTGCTGCCCTGAAAATAGGTTCATCTGTACCATTTTTCTAGATTCTACATATATGTGTTAATGTACAATGTTTTTCACTTTCTGGCTTACTTCGCTCTATATGACAGACTCTAGGTCCATCCACATCTCTTCAAATGACCCAGTTTCGTTCATTTTTATGCCTGAGTAGTATTCCATTGTATATATGTACCACATCTTCTTAATCCATTTATCTGTCATTGGACATTTAGGTTGGTTCCATGTCCTGGCTATTGTAAATAGTGCTGCAGTGAACATTGGGGTGCATGTGTCATTTTGAATTATGGGTTTCTCTGGGTATATGCCCAGTAGTGGGATTGCTGGGTCATATGGTAGTTCTATTTTTAGTTTTTTAAGGAACCTCCATACTGTTCTCCATAGTGGCTGTATCAATTTACATTCCCACCAACAGTGCAAAAGGGTTCCCTTTTCTCCACACCCTCGCCAGCATTTATTGTTTGTAGATTTTTTGGTGATGGCCATTCTGACTGGTGTGTGGTGATACCTCATTGTAGTTTTGATTTGCATTTCTCTAATAATTAGTGATGGGAGTATTTTAAATAGGATATATGTTTTGTAACATGAGTACAAAATAAGAAATCACATTTTATTGATATCCCATGGAAAAGTCCAGCCTATGTTATCTTTGTAACTTAGAGTCTTCAGAGAACCCAACCTCTATTTTATTGTTCTCTCATTGTGGTGGATCCAAGATGAGCACCTACCATTTGTTAATAGACAATAATGAAGAATGTCTTTTGAAAAATCAAGATGAAAAGTAGAACAGACGGTCATCACCTAGAAAGAAAACCATATTTAAGAGACAGTTTTTCCATTGAATAATGCATTTAATACTAATTACTGGGCTTCCCTGGTGACGCAGTGGTTGAGAATCTGCCTGCCAATGTAGGGGACACGGGTTCGAGCCCTGGTCTGGGAAGATCCCACATGCCGTGGAGCAACTAGGCCCGTGAGCCACAATTACTGAGCATGCGCGTCTGGAGCCTGTGCTCCGCAACAAGAGAGGCCGCGATAATGAGAGGTCCGTGCACCGCGATGAAGAGTGGCCCCCCACTTGCCGCAACTAGAGAAAGCCCTCGGACAGAAACGAAGACCCAACACGGCCATAAATAATAAATAAATAAATAAATAAAAATTTAAAAAAAAATAGTAATTACTGAGCAACTATTATGTACAAGGCACTGGACTAAAATCTTTCTCTACATAGCATTTTAAGAAGTTACCACCATTGGAACAGGTCATTGAGACAAAACTAATTTTTAATCATCAACATATATCCTTTATTTGCCAATAAATCAAGCTACATAGTTTTGAAATATAATATCGATTTTTGTTTAAAAATGTATACCAGTTTTCCTCCATAAAACTTGGAACAGGGAATTATTTCATGCTTTGTTTTTGACATAACATCTAGTATGAATCCTTAGAGCAAATAAATAAATATATACTAATTCAATTTGTTAATGTATATATTTATGCATTCATTATATATGTTTTGAACCTTGACACATTTCAGGTTCCATGCCATATTCCAATTAAAATAATACTATTACAAAATACTGACTCTCAAAAAGTTTCTATAATTTTGTGGGAAACGACATATAAATAATTATTAAAAGAATGGTAAAATATAACGATAAAGCTATATCCAAAACTCTATTGGACCACAAAGAGGGATTGCCTATCTGATGAGGTTGAGAAGTTAGACAAATCTTTCTAGAAAATATGATTCTTGAACCAAAAGATGGGGTGGAATTTGTCAAATATAAGTAAGTAGGCGGTGATAGGATATTTTAGGCAGACAGGAGAGCATAAAAAGACGAGGTAAAAAAGGAGATTGACAATAATCAAAATTAAGAATATTCAGCATAGAATATTTTCATCTCAATATATTTTGGCATGCATATTTTTGAGGAAAACTGTCAGGTTATCAAACACCTGTATTTTTGGCCCCATGTTATAATCTATTATAGTACTGACATTATGGAAGAAGAAAGAAGAGGTGGGTGAGGAGGAGAAAGATAAGAAGATGGGGTAGGAGGAAGAAGAGGGAGAAAAGTAAGAAGACAGGGAGAAAGAGAAGGAGAAATCTTAGGGAAAACGTGTGAAATATAGATGAGTCTTTGGGAATGAAAGCACATCTTCATCAACTAGTTGTAGTTATATTGCAGGAGACTCATTAATATATCAACTTACTAATTATTCTTTCCTTACTTTCTTGATATTCACTCACATGTATTTGATTATAGTTTTAAAAAGTAAAAAGAAGCAGATACTAGCCATTTGTTCAAACGTCTGGTAGTATAAAAATATTACACGTTGTAAATTAAGTATAAATAGGTTAAATTATCCCACATTAATTTCTGCTTCTGTTCCAAAAAAGTCTTTGTGGAGGTCTGACATGAATAGTCCACAATGCCCAAAAATTACTCAGCTAAGGCATCATTAAGGATGTGGTATTTGTTTCTAATGTTTCTCTAAACCCAGATTTGCATGACAGAATTTTCATCAATAACTAAGGCAAATGATTGTTCCAGTCCAGATAACTATATTTTATCACGAAAACAAAGCTAAGAGAAGTTTACCAGAAAAAATTGCATTCTGTGTCCTGAGTTAAGCTTATAAAAACTTATTTAACTGATAATGTGGGTAATTTTAATGATAATAAAAGCACAATGCAAACTATTTAAACTCAAAACCTGTTAGGCATTATATCTGTGTTCTTCACTTTCAATTACGACAAAAATTTAAAGCCTTCTTTTCCTGGTAATTCAATACTCCCTAAACAAAACAAAACAAAACAAAAAAATAATTTCTGTTTACCCTATGGCTGTCCAAGTGGAGTCTAATGTTTTATTGCTTACTCAAATTTTTCATTTCATTCAACCCTTACTCCTCACAAGAAGATATTTTTTTAATGTGCTGCTATTGGATCCCAACTTTTGTGTTTATGCCCTTGATAGATGAACACAGGCAAAGTACAAATCTCTCAGTCTCTATGGGCAATGTTGGCCTTCTCTAACTCCTCAACAAATACAAAAGGATGTTTGTTGGCTCTCATCATTGTAATTCTGGCCAAAAGCATATGTATGGCAAATATTTTTATCACTTCATCTAAATAACTGAACTGATAAATTCAAAGAGAAAAGCATTGCTTATTGACATATCTAGGAAAAATGCTCCATATTGTTTTAACAGTATGTTCTTAAGTTAGAAGCTCTGGAAATGAAGAATATCTAATATTTATGTAAATGCTTATTTATGTTAATGTAGGTGAAATTAAAAGAAATGGACTTATTTCCTCACCTACTGTATATCATAAATTATCTAACGTGTCCATGCTTCCAGAGTTTTTTGGTTCTGTTTTTAATTTAGGTGGAGGGAAGGAGTACAGGATGATGTTATAGTCATATTGATTAATAAGGTGATTCAATTCTCCAACAAATGTTTGCACTCTAATATTAACAAAACTGAAAAATAAATTATTTTGTTATCAGTTTTTCTGCTAGCTTGAGATTCGTTTCTCAATCGCATAGGTTAATAAATTCAAATTAACATCATTTTTCAGTGAATTGGAAAAATACATTTTAAAGGATGTACATTACAATAGGATCCTTAATTTTTCTATGAGTAATGTAATTAAATGAATAAATTAATTTACCTAAGTGGTTGATTTAAAAACATACATTTTATATTATAAGAAGAATTAGTATTTAATTTCAAATTATATTTTTAAAGTTTTAGCATCAAATTTTTTATTTTTAAATATAATAACCAAAGAAAGAACATGATATGCTATCTTTCCCATTTGTATCATTATTTTTTTGGTCCTCCAGATCCAACATGATAAGTGTGAGTAGGGTATACACATTAAATAACTAACACAAGCTAATATTTATTTCTAGCACTGCTTTATAAGTATGTGTGTGTGTGTATCTGAGTGACAGAGATTATTTTATTCTAAATATCTGACATTTTTGCTAAGTTTTTAAATTTAGATAGGTTGAATCACTTAAAATATGTGCTCCCAATATGCTCACCTCATTTCATATTTTGCAATGATGAAATTTACTCCCTGTGAGAAGTGCATTTGTAGAGTTGCAAATATTTATAGAGTCTCCAGAAAAGTTTAGACAAACATACTAAATTGAACAATTACAATACTGTCAGCATATATTTTATATTTTGTGATGTACTTTGTAAATACTTGAGTTAGCAGAAGTTGTTAACATTGGAAGGGGGATTATTTGTGTCTGCCCAGAGTTGTGACCAAGCTTAGAGTTAAAGGACTAAAAGATCTAAACCCCCTTCTTTCTAAATTCAGAGAAATTTCATTGGTTGAGGCCAACCATATTTCTAAGTGTTCTCTGATAATCACCATTTCACTAAAAGCCACCCTTCCAATATCTTCACTCCTACTCGTGCAGTCCTCACCCCCAACAACATGAAACTATATCTGGGGAGAAGCGAATAAATCACGTTTTAAGGAGTGCAATGTTTGAAGAGAAAGAGTAACTGCGAGCGGGATAGACTGACATTTCTTCCCCTGAACAGCCAGGTGCTTACTCAGGAGGAGAGGGTGGAAAAGAGAGTTACGACTGCCCCACCAAGAAACTGCTACTACCCTTTATGTGTATACTCCTCACCAGCGTGAAAGAGGGCAGGCATCCCATAGACAGATTCCCTAGAATAGTAGGGACATCCCACAGAAAAGCCAGGGTGAGCTTTGGAGTCGGTAAGGAATCTGTCTGGTTCCTGCCCCATGCCTTGCCTGAGGAGCAGGCACATGGAGGAAGGGAAGGAGAAAAGTTCCCATGGAAAATCGGACTGCATGGCCCTACCCGTTCCAGGACTCTTAGCTGTTGGAGAGAAGAGATTTGAACTGAATATGAGACTGAGGTTTTCATAAAGTCCTAAATAATAGTGACTGCTTAATAATGAATGACTGAGAAACTGTGGAAAGAAACTAAGATGTCGTTAAGGAAGTAAGCATCCCCAGTGGAAAAATGAAGGTGGGTTGGGGGCTATATATCATAGACGAGACAGTTACTGCAAAAATGAAAACTTTTCATGTTTTTCCATTAAGGAATGGGCCCTCTTCAAAAAGAGAGTTACACATATCAAATTAAGTACATCTATTTGTATTAGTATGATGTCCAGCAAGTGACATATTGCTTGCTCTTTTGTGGATCTAGACTCTGCTTATTTCTGTCATTTTCACAGACCGTGTATTTTCAGTATCATCCCAAATACTAATTTCCAAATCTTATCATGGTAAGAGGTATTATTCAGATAAAATATTTTCATATAAATTATTATCTTAGTAGCAGTATTCTATATAAATATAAAATATTTCATATGACCCTTGCATAATCCTTACCAAACAAGATCTATTTCTCCTTATATTTAAGCATTTTATAGTTTTCATAACTGTGGAATGGAGATAATAATTGTCTCCTTCTCTCAGAGAAATTCTGAGGTAGTGAAAAGTACTCTAACATAGTTCTTATTATAGTTATTAGTATCCTCATTATCTTGCACAACACTAACAGACCGATAAGAGTACGTCTTAATAGTTAGTGTCAGGAAAGCACTCCTTGGAGAAAATTGCAGTAGGACTTTGAAAAGATATTTCCTTTCTGTTTTCCAGCCAGTCTCTGAGGCAGCTTCTTCTCCTCAAATATAATGCAGAGTTCTATATCTTATACAAAATCTGGTCATCAAGATGAGCATTTCAGATCTTGCCGCACCTGCGAGCTCATGTAGTCCAGTTTCCTGATTTCATTAGTGTGGGATTGAAGGAATCAGGACTGCCTTGGTGGTATTTTATCCAAGCTATGGCTCAGGACACAAGTCAGCCTTCATCCTCCCACACCTATATATTCTATGAATCCTTTACTGGTTCTCAGCCATTGCAGCTTAGAGCCCTGTTTTGCACTGAGCAGAATATCTTGACTTTAAAACCTGAAACCTTTGTGGAAATAAATGTAGTACAACCAAATGAGAAAAGCAAAGACTGTTTATTCAGAGCTTGCTATGGCCAGAGTCAGCCGTCATCTCTTGCATTTTGGCAGAGACTCAAAAGCAGGCAGAGAAGTGGGAAAGCTTTACAGTGGACAAAAGGAATGGCTTCAGGTGTGCCCTGACTGGATGGAGGTTGTTGGTACGAAGAAGATGTAGGCGTAATGCATAGAAAACAAGATGGAGATATGTGATTAGTTAGGATTTTGAGACGTCTTCCTTTCTACAAGTTAGGGGGTGTGGAGAGTATCACTGAGGAATGTATGCAAGGAAGTGATAATCAGGTTTGCACTGTGATATAATCACTCTGATTTAGTAATGGATAACACAATAGGAGACAGCAAGCCTCCAGAAAGAGGGCTAAGAGTGACCCAATTATAGAATTTGCATTTTAGCAACCCCTTCTCTCTTTCTAAATTATCCAGTTGGAAACTTGAATATGTTTACTAAGCAGATGGAATTTAAGAAAATGCTATGAGCATTACATAATTTTAAACTTCATTATTAAACCCAGAAGACAATAAATATGTCTTAAATGAAAAAAACAAAACAAAACTCTGTATTATCTGCCATGTGATGCTTTTTCCGTTTCCATTTCCATTTTCCCCTTCCTTGTTCTTGCACATTCTGTATCTAGTCTGTTTTTTAAAACTGCATCTTCCTTTTGTATATCTCCTCCCTGAAATCCAAAGGGGCATCACTTTTCCACAAGCCAAAGGAACAAGATCGTCATTACCTGATGCCCTTAAATAAATACATTACTCAAAATGACAACTCCATTGTCAATCAATAACGACAAAGAAAAAATGGCTAAAGCAAGTGATGAGTTCAGAAAAGCAGTCTAGTTAAACAATTGCTCACCTAATGGAACAAGGTTAATAGTGATTGATTTCAAGTACACCTTACAGAGCGTATTTGTCTAACCATTCATCCATTCCTATCTCCTTTCCACCTTTCCCCTTTTTCTCAGTGTCACTTTTACTGATGATTTAAAGATATAGTGAAAGAGCTAATTATAAAGTCCTGGTTTCTCAATACAAACTGAAGGTTCTAAATATGTTATTAACAGTGATTTGTCTGTGTTGAATAAATTTATACTTTATAAGACTATTACTTAATACTTGCTTGTGTTGAAAATATTATAATTCTATAAATTCTCTATGTGTACTTGATTGAAATTTCTAGAGGAAAATGAAAAAGGTCCTTCCCCACCATCTCTTCATACCCCATGCCAACTCACATTTATGCAGATCTGAAAAAGCCAACTTTTCTAATAATTCTTCTCTGATGCTGGTCATCTTGTCTCTTTCATTTGTCTTTTCTTTGAACCTTCTCTTATTTCTTACTTTTTTTGTGGTTCTTTTTTTCATTCATTCAGAAATTTATTTTTTAAAGTATTGAACATATACTAGATATTAGACATTACATAGTATCTGGAAATGAAAAGACAATGGTTTAATGGCTTCTGTCATCATGGATTTAAATTCTAATGAAAAAGCTCTGAATTTATGACAATTAACATAATACAGTATTATGAGTTTGATAGAAGTAAGCAAAGTAAGTATCACAGAGATACTAAAAATGGCCCAAAATGTTGGGAGAATAAGAGTCTTGTCTTGAAGGTTTCTAGGGCCAGTGGCTTTTAAACTCTTTGAGTAAGCCTTCTTGAACTCCTCAATGAGTCAATAGTAGAAGAGGTGGTCCAGGACAGAGAAATATATTTACACAAATGATAAACCCCAGAATCCAGGCAAAAGGAGACCCACTACAAATGGCACAGGCTATATTACAAAACTCAAACGTTTGCCTTTGGTACCAGGAATTTCAGTATCTTATTACAAGATGTTTACAAGAATCAGCCATGGTTCTTAGTAACAGCAACCAGTTTTAGTTCATTAAAACAGGAAGGTAGAGATATATATCTCCTCCTAGACTCACCAGGAAATCTAGAGACCAGATCCTGGGGTTTGAAAGGAGGAGGAAAGTACAAAATCCTATCATTGTGCTTTGAATGCTGCAGCTTGAACTACCAGGCTGAACCTAGAGAGAGTAGACAAAAGAGATTTGATCTTTCTGAAAGCACAACAATTGCCAGAGATAGTTTCTTACAACTCTTGCTGTTGTGTATCTCTGATTTTCAGTTCAATGTCTGGATTAGATGCATCTCATGCTTCAGCCTATGCCATATCCTTGCTGCTGAGGGCAATGGGAAAGAAAATACCTAGCTTTTCCAGCTTCCATAAAGAGTATGATGGTTAATTTTCTGTGTCAACTTGGCTGGAAATGGCAGCCTGGTCAGACTCATTCTAGACGTTTCTGTGAAGGCATTTTTTAGATGAGATTAACATTTAAATCAGTAGACTTAGAGTATAGCCCTTCATAATGTGGTTTGCCCTCATCTAATCAATTCAAGGCCTTAATAATAAAATACTGACCTTCTTTGAAGAAGAGGAAAGTCTACCAGGAGATAGCCTTTAGACTTGAACTGCAACTCCTCCCAAAGTCACCAGCCTGTCAGCCTACTATACAGATTTTGGATTTGCCAGCCTCCACAGTTGTGCATGTCAATTCTTAAAATATATCAATCTCTGTCTCTTCTTAGAGAGTTAGATGATAGCTAGCTAGATAGATGATAGACAGATAGATATTCATTTATATCTATCTACATAGATATAGATATAGCTACATATCTATCTATCTATCTATCCATCTATCTATCTATCTATCTATCATCTATCTATTTATCTATCTATCTATTTACATCCTGTTGGTCTGCTTGACCAATACAATGAGCCATAGGCTCTGACTCACCAAGACTCATAAGGAAGGGAATCCCCTAAACATAGTAAGTGCTTCAAAGGTTCAGTGGACAAATGTTGCACTAGTCAGTGTAGAGGAGGTTATGTTGTTAGAACAAAAAACCCTAATATCTCAGTGTCTTTAAACAGCATAGGGGCATTTCGTGCTCTTGTGACGTGTATTTGAAAGGTGTCTGGGGGCACAGCTGGGCTCTGTCACTGTCTTTCTTACTCTAAGAAACAGGTTGACAGAGCAACAGTGCAACAATTTTCTTTACATTGCCAGTTGCTCTGGAAGAAGTAAGAGAGAATGTAGTAAAAACATGTTG
Source organism: Balaenoptera acutorostrata (assembly GCF_949987535.1). Lineage (NCBI taxonomy): Eukaryota > Metazoa > Chordata > Mammalia > Artiodactyla > Balaenopteridae > Balaenoptera > Balaenoptera acutorostrata. The sequence goes on along the minus strand of NC_080065.1, from coordinate 28,048,494 downwards.
GTTCTTAAACCGTCCCCCAACCAAATTTTTTCCACATACCTCCTTGACCAAAGTAAGTCATAGGATTAAATTTGAATTCACAGAGCTGGAAATCTCTAATCCTTCTTCGGGGAGAGGAAATATGAAGAGACAGTATTTCAGTCTGACCCAAATATATATGTTTTTAATGCAATAGTATAATTTGCAGAAATGTCAATCTGATATTTGGGGAGATAGAATTGTACAGAGTCAGAGTTGGCGAGAGAGCATTCAATTTAGAAGGCTATTGCAATAATCCAAACAGGAAATGGTTAATGATATTTAATGTAATAGTGGTGGTAAAAAATAGAAAAAAATGAAGAAATATTGAGAGTCATTAGGAGATAATAAACAAGGCTTTCTGGCTAATTGGTTGTGGGTTACATATGAGAAGAAGTGGTTAATAATGACAGCCAGGTTTTTAGTTTGAGTAATTAAATGAGTTTGAGGTTGTTTTCTTTAAAGTAGCATAATCTGGTGAAAGCTGACTAATATGAGTGTGAGTATACCCATTCTCTCAGATAAATCACATAAGAAAAGTAAAATATTTTGGTTGACAGGTATTGAGTTAAATTTTGAGTTTGAGGCACCTGTAAAGTGTCCAAGAAGTGTTATGCAGCCAAATTTGTCTGGAGCTATAGGTTTAGAAATATCAGAAAATATCTGATGGTCTTATTCATGGATATTATATAGAGAAAGAAGAGAGGAAGGCAGAAGACAGAAAATGAATCAGAAAAGAAGCAGATGGGAAGGGAAACACTCAAAAATAAATAAATAAATAAAGCAGTAAACAAGTGGGAATTGATAGACATAAAGATAAAAAGCAACCCAGGATAGAATGGAGTCCACTTTAAGCCAAGGGAACCGAGAATATATTTCAAGAAATCAGGGAGAAAAAAATTTTGTTAGTAAGATGAAAAGGAGCCGAAAGAGTTAAGTTAGTTACTTAACTGTAAACATTAGTTACAAATTAGGGCAGTTCTTATGCTACACCTATAGTATAGTCCTGACTATTGACTAGGGTTTCACATTAAGCCAGAATGTTGTTAGTGGAATCATACTGCTTGGCTATAAATCTGATTCTTATAATGTAAACTTTGCTGTTATTATAAAAATATTGTGTGCCTTTGGTGTACATGACTAGACCCTCTGGATATCTGTCGACATGCCACGGAGAAAACATTATCTGCCCTTGAGAAAGACAAGAGTGACAAATTGATTGAGCTCTGTGTCTGTGTGTGTGTGTGTAAAAATTTATACCTATGGACATATTTTGTAACATTCACAGAACAGAATTTATTTATAGAGTTATATATCTAGTTATTGCAAATATAGCAAGAATGTAAATTTTGACATATTCTAGGGTAAACAACCATGTGAAAAGGGAGACAATATTTATATAGAGGGCTATCTGGAGATAGAAAGATGAAATCAGCTTCTATTTAAAAGCTAAATTTTCATGTTCATCCATGAAGTGAATTCATATATGACACACCAGATTTGTTCCCAAGGCACCAGTAAATACATTATATAAAACTATTGTTTATATCAAATTAAAACACACAATTAATTTTTGATTCCATAAGAATTTAAGTGACATCCAAGTATTATTTACCCCATGTATGCCAGACTAAATTAACATTTCTGTTAAATGTCATCTAATATATGAATCAGAGTACTAACCACTTAGATATACATATGTTGTAGTAGATTTATGTAATATAATATCAAAATTATTTTTAGTTTAGTTTACTGGATTTTCTGTAATTCATACAGAGCAAAGTGATTTCTATTTAATCAATCAGAAAAGAGAGGGTTTTGTTTAAAGAGGGGTTTCTAGTGACATACTTTCACTTTCCAATGCACTAATGTAGAAAACTCCCCTATATTCTACTTGATCTCTGCTGTCTTAGAGACATTAAGTGAACAAATCAGTTTCTACAGTGATAGGTATAAAATAAATAAAGAGTGACGTATATTTATGTGTAAAAAAAGCCAAACAAAACAAGAAAAAACACTAACCTTGCTTTCATTGTTTCTGTGTCAATACCAAATTACAGGAATGAACTTGCTGTATATGTGGAGAATATTTATCTTTTAGTGTTTCTTGCTGTACTACATAAAATATGAGAAATAAAAAAAGAATCAGGAGAACTACATATTAATGCTAATAGCTTCTTCTGTGACCTTCGGCAAGTCACTTAACCTCCTGGTGACTCAGCTTTTCCATCTGTAAAACTGAATGGTAATTACCTCATTTATTCTGTACTCAATAGTTTGCCATTTGTATAAGCCTTGTTCAGCCTCAAGGACATTTCTTCAAGGCTTCCTTCTTTTCATGACTTGATGTCTATTTTTCACAATTTATATAACGATTAATATGATCACCATAACAAATAGAGTGGAAGAAGCATAAGTTATCTACTTCTGCCAAACAATAGCTGATAGTTAAGCCATAATAATGCATGCCTTATGTGTTTTGCTGTGTGTATAAATTGTAGATGAAAGACAAAGACTAGAACAAACTACATCTAATTAAACATCACGTATCAATTTTTTTTTAGTGATTTCTGTATTTTAATTCAACTCCTACAGTATATATAAACTCTCTCAAATCAGAATCAAAGCCATCAATGATGGGCACACCATCTGTTGTACATACCCATTTTTAGCAATTGTTTTCTCAGTGTTTTATTCAAGAGGTCAACTACTTACCTCACTCTTATACTTTGGAAAAATGCAAACAGATGTTCCATTTTTCTCTTGCATATCATCAGTTCTGACTAATGATGGTAAAGTTCAAATTGGTGAATTTTCCCTGGCCTGCATTCTATCTTCCAAATAACTTTGAGTCTTGCTAGCTTCTTGACACCACTTTTATCATTCAGTAAACACATTGATTACTTGACAAAGAAGATTTCAGCTAAATTGGACATTTTTGAGATCGATTTAGGCACTGTCTCACTATTAGAAGAGCTAATACAATTTTAAGCACATTTATTTTGCTCACACCGGGTATACTGGCCTACAAATGCACTTTAAAGCCAGAGCATAAAAATCTTCAATGATTCTTAGAACCCAGAATCCACAATTATATTATAATTAAAATCCATGGTCACTAACTCTAGAAATATGTACAAGCTATAGAGGAATGTGTTGTTTAGATTTAATGAGTAATTAAAATCTTTGCTAATTGTGGTTAGTGATTTGTATATCCAAGTGACATAATGAAGTGCTTAAATAGCAAGATAATTTAAAAGGAGAAGTTGAAGATTAACATAGAGGAAAGGAAGTATTTCAAGTCACAGGAGCTTAGTACTTCCTAAATCAACTATAAGCCATGAAACTTTCTTGTTGGACTAATAAAGTACCACCACGATACACACTCCCAGTTTTTTAAAGTAATTCACTTATGTGTGTTTGTTTTTATAATAAAATCCCACGAATAAAATAATAGGTTAGTGTGCCTCATATTGTCAAAACATACACTATTAATAGCCTTCTAACCAAAGACTGAAAACATGTATAATAAACATCTACTCATTGTTCTAGTTTTCTACAGATGAGTGTTGCCAAACATTTCATCACATAACAGAGGTTATTCCCTTTTCTCCAGCCTCCAGTAACATTTTTCTCATTGTCTTTAAACCCTTTATCAAGTATTCTTTTCCAGCTTTCGCTATCAGTCCCCTTGAGGCCCTTGTAGCTTCTGCCCTCTGCTCCAACTCAAAAGCAATGCCCTGTGTTGATGATGCTAGGCAAGAACCCATCTTTCAACCACTAGATTCTGCTATGTTTTTCTATTTCTTCATAGCAAACTAAACAAACCTAAATGCTTTAAATAGCAACTTTAAAAATTATATCTCATGTTTTTCTAGGTCAGGCACTTGAATAGAGCTTGGCTGGTTAGTTCTCATGAGATATCGCATGAGAAAACTTTGTGGTATTCATCTGGCAGATACTCAGTTGGAAGGTGCACAGTGTCTTCACTCATGTGTCCAGTGGCTTAGAGAGGATGATTAGAAGGCTGGACTCGTCTGGGACTGACAGGGTCACCTATATGATTTTGATGGACACAAAGTAGTTGGATTTCTTCCATGACAGCTCATAAACTAGCAGCCTGTGGCTATCCCCTGTGACTATAGCCATAGCAGTAGTCAGTTCTGTCTTGGTAAGCAGGCATTTAGCTAATCTCAATGGGTAAGGAAGAGTGATGCAATAAAATGGAATTATTTGGAATTGTAGTGAGCAGTTAAGGGAAAAGAAATAGAAAGTTAAATAAATATCTGTCACATTTGGGAGGATTTCAAAGAAATGATACTGCTAATTCAAGAATAGCAATAATTATCAACAAATAATTTCTCATATAAGGTATTACAAAGCAATAAAAATGTATTTTTAAAAAGTTAGTTCTACCTCAATGTCAGGAGAAGCTAAATTTGATTCATAATATACTAGACAAGGTTCCAGTGGGATAAATGACACACTTTCATTATGATGATTCAAGGAAGTTTTAATACAGGGACTGTTTCCAAAGATGTGTGTGAGGGATTGTGAAATCAGGAGGGGTAATAAAATTGTTTAGGAACAGTAAGAGTGAAGATGTAATTATTTTTAATCCCAGAAATGACAAGGAGATGGAGTGGCTACAAGAACCTGAGAACTGTAGACAGAGACACCTTTAGTGGAGTTGTGCATTGTATTTAAGGAATACAGTCAGCCCGAGTTCCTCACATGGAGAGAACCATGGAAATATAAAACACAACCTCATCTCCCTCTGATTGCCTACTCGGGTTCTCCATTGGCCCATTCAGCTGGAAGCCAATAAACAATGATACAGCCTATTGTCTTATCATGACAAAAAATTAGACAAATACCAATCGAGGGGCATTCTACAAAATACCTGAATAATACTTTCCCAAAATGTCAAGGCCATCAAAAACAAGGAAAGGTACAAAAGTGTCACAACCAAGAAGAGACTAAGAAGACATGATCACTAAATGTAATGTCATTTTCTAGATGGGATCCTGGAACAGAAAAAAAAAGGGGGTATTAAGTAAAGCTGAGTAAATCTGCCTGAAGTATGGGCTTTGGTTAATAATAATGTGTCAATATTAGTTTGCTAATTCTAAAATATGTACTATAACAGTGAAAGATGTTAATCACAGGGGGAACTAGGTGTGAGTATATGGAAAATTTCTGAACCATCTTTGCAATTTTCTGTAAATAAAGAATTGTTCTAAAATAAGGGTTTATTAAAAAATGAAATTCAAACATCTTTTTTTTTGAGTGCTTTTGATGTTATTGTCACCCAACTTGAGTGAAATATAGTGTGCCTGAAATTCAAAATAACTCTTAGTAATATCAGTTTGTTTCAGTATTGTTTGTTCTAGTCCCATCACCTAATAGAGTGCCTGGTATATTGCTGGAACTCAAATTTTAAAAGAACCATTTAAGTTCAGAAATATTAAGGATGAATCCACAGATTGGTAAGTCATTTTGTAGGGAGATATAACATTTTTGTCACATAAAAAAGAAAAGATTATGACATGAAATGATATTCTTATTAGTTCAATAGTAATTATAAAAATATCGAACTACAAATATGACTTTACCTAAAAATTTAAATGCCTATACACAAGGTACAATTTCCTCTTTTTAAAATTTTTGTTAGAGTATAGTTGCTTTATAATTTTATATTAGTTTCAGGTGTACAGCATGCTGATTCAATATTTTTATGGATTATACACCACTTAAAGTTATTGCAAAATAATAGCTACATTTCTCTGTGCTGTACAATATATCCTTCTTGCTTATCCATTTTATAAATAGTAACTTGTACTTCTAAATCCCCTAACCCTATCTTATTCTTCTCCTCTTCCTTCTCCCCACTTGTATCCACTAGTTTGTTTCTATATCTATGAGACTATTTCTGTTTTGTTATATAAATTCCTTTGTTTTATTTTTTAGAATCCATATGTAAGTGATAGCATGCAGTATTTTGCTATTTAACTAAGCATAATACTCTCTAGGTCCATCTACAGTGTTGCAAATGGCAGAATTTCATTCTTTTTGTGGTGGAGTAATATTCCATTGAATATATATACCACTTCTTCTTTATCCACTAATCTGTTGAAGGCAACTTGGGTTGCTTTCATATCTAGGCTCTTGTAAATAATGTTGCTATGAACACTGGTATGCATATATCTTTTTAAATTAGTGTTTTTATTTTTAAAATTTTTTTGGATATATACCCAGGAATGGAATTGCTGGATCATATGCAATTCTATTTTCAGTTTTTTGGGGAACTTTCATGCTGTTTATCATAGTGGCTGCACCAGTACATCCCCACCAACAGTGTACAAGGATTCCCTTTTCTCTACATCCTTACCAGTATTTGTTATTTGTAGACTTTTTGATGAAAGCCATTCTGACTGGTGTGAGGTGATACCTCATTGTGGTTTTGATTTGCTTTTCTCTAATGATTAGCAATGTGGCACATCTTTTCATGTGCCTGTTAGCCATGTATATGTCTTCTTTGGAAAAATGTCTATTCCAGCCTTCTGCCCAATTTTTAATTGGGTTTTTTTGTTTTATTGGTATTGAGTTGTGTGATCTCTTTATATATTTTGGATATAAACCCTTTTTTAGTCATATCATTTGCAAATATTTTTTCCAATTCAGTAGGTTGTCTTTTCATTTTGGCAGTGGTTTCTTTTGCTATGCAAAAGCTTTCAAGTTTAATTAGGTCCCATTTGTTTATTTTTGCTTTTATTTCCTTTGCCTTGGGAAACAGATCCAAAATAATATTGTTATAGTTTATGTCAAAGGGTGTTCTATGTTATCTTCAAAGAGCTTTATGTTTCCAGGTCTTACATTTAGGTCTTTAATCTATTTTGAGTTTATTTTTGTATATGGTGTGAGAAAATATTCTAATTTAATTCTTTAACATGGAGCTGTCCAGTTTTCCCGGCACCAATTATTGAAGAGATGGTCTTTTCCCATTGTATATACTTGCCTCCTCTATTGTAAATTAACTGACCATAGGTTAGTGGATATATTTCTGGGCTTTCTATTCTGTTCCATTGATGTATGTGGCTGTCTTTGTGCCATACCATACTACTTTGATTATTGTAGCTTTGTTGTATAGTCTGAAGTCAGGGAGAATGATAGCTCCAGTTTTGTTCTTTTTTTTTTTTTTTTTTTTCCCTCAAGATTGCTTTGACAACTCAGGGTTTTTTGTTGCTCCACATAAATTTTAAGTTTATTTGTTCTAGTTCTGAGAAAAGTGCCATGAGTATTTTGATAGGGACTGCTTTAAATCTGTAGATTGCTTTTGGTAGTATGAACATTTTAGCAATATTAGTTCTTCCAATCCAAGGATATTGGATCTCTTTCCATTTCTGTATGTAATCTTCAATTTCCTTCATCAATGTTTTATAGTTTTCAGAGTATAGTTCTTTCACCCCCTTGGTTAAGTTTATTCCTATGTATTCTTTTTGATGTGATTTTAAACAGGATTTTTTTTTTTTGCTTTCTCTTTCTGGTTTTCATTATTAGCATATAGGAAAGCAACAAATTTCTGTATATTAATCTTGTATCCTGCAACATTACTGAACTCATTTATTAGTTCTAATAAATTTTTAGTGGAGATTGTACAGTTTTGTAAATATCATATCATGTCATCTGCAAATAGTGACAGTTTTACTTCTTCCCTTCCAATTTGAATGTCTTTATTTCTCTTTTCCGATTCCTATAACTTAGAATTTCAATACTAAATTAAATAGAGGTGGCGAGGGTGGGCATCATTGTCTTGTTCCTGATTTTAGAGGAAAAGCTTTCAGTTTTTCACAACTGAGTATGATGTTAGGTGTGGGTTTGTCATAAATGGCCTTCATTATGTTGAGGTAGTTTCTCTCCATACCAACTTTAATGAAAGATTTTTTTTTTTTTTTTTTAGTGAGGGTTTCCTTTCTCCTTTTTTTAAAATTTATTAATTATTATTATTTTTTGTTTTTAATTTTTATTCATTTATTTATTTATTTTTGGCTGTCTTGGGTCTTCATTTCTGCGCGAAAGCTTTCTCTAGTTGCGGCAAGTGGGGGCCACTCTTCATCACGGTGCGCGGGCCTCTCACTATCGTGGCCTTTTTCTTGTTGCGGAGCACAGGCTGCAGACGCGCAGGCTCAGTAGTTGTGGCTCACAGGCCTAGTTGCTCCATGGCATGTGGGATCTTCCCAGACAAGGGCTTGAACCCGTGTCCCCTGCATTGGCAGGCAGTTTCTCAACCACTGCGCCACCAGGGAAGCCCTGATGAAAGTTTTTTATATGAGGATGTTGAATTATGTCAAATGCTTGTCTGCATTTATTGAGATGATCATATGATTTTTATCCTTCCTTTTGTGAATGTGGTGTATCAAATTGATTGATTTGCAAATATCGAACCACCCTTGTATCCCTGGAATAAATCCCACTTGAGCATGGTGTATGATCCTTTTTATATATTATTGGATTTGGTTTGCTGATATTTTGTTGAGGATTTTTGCATCTATATTCATCAAAGATATTGACCTGTAAATTTATTTTTTTTGTAGTGTCTTTTTCTGGTTTGGGTATTAGGGTAATTGTGGCTTTGTAGAATGAATTTAGGAGTGTTCCCTCCCCTTCAATTCTTTTGAATAGTTTGAGAAGGACAGGTATTAGCTCTTCTTTATATGGTTGGTAGAATTCTCCTGTGAAACTGTCCTGTCCTGGACGTTTATTTGCTGGGATATTTTTTCTTACAAATCAGTTTCACTATTGGTGATCATCAGTTCAGATTATCTGATCTGAACTGGTAGTTATTAAACTACTTGTTTTAAACTGGTAGTCATTAAACTACTTGTTTTAAACTGGTAGTCATTTAAGTTCAAACACATTCTAAAAGATCTACTTTTTTATACCCCTCCCCTACATTTTGTGTTTTTGATGTCATATTTTACAACTTCATGTTTATCTCTTCACTGTTCATTTTAGTTATAGTTGCTTTTACACTTTTTTTGTCTTTTAATGTTTGTAGTAGCTTATTGGTTGACCTTCAGCCCTTACTATGTATTTGCCTTTCTTAGTGGGATTTTTCCTTTCCTATATGTACTTACTTTTTGTTATTGTCTTTTCTTTTTCACTTAGAGAAAACCCTTTAACATTTATTTTAGGGTAAGTTTAGTATTGATGAGCTCTTTCAGTTTTTGCTTGTCTGAGAAGTTCTTTATCTCTCCTTCAATTCTAATTGGTCATCTTGCTGGGTAGAGTATCCTAGTTTGCATATTTTCTCCTTTTAGCACTTTGAATATATCATGCCAGTCCCTGCTCACCTGCAAAATTTCTGCAGAAAAATCAGCTCAAATACTTATGAGGGTTCCCTTGTACATGACTCTTTGCTTTTCTCTTGGTGTCTTTAGAATGCTCTCTTTAACTTTTGCCATTTTAATTTTGCTGCATCTTGGTGTGGGTCTGTATGAATTCAACTTGTTTGGGACACTCTATGTTTCCTGCAACTAGATATCTTTTTCCTTCTTCAGGTTTGGGAAGATTTCAGACATCATTTCATCAAATACATTTTTTACCCCTTCTCTCTCTCTTCTCCTTCTGCGTCCCCTATAATGTGAATGTTAGTATGCTTTATGTTATCCTAGAGATCTCTTAAACTGTTCTCACCTTTTAATTAGTTTTTCTTTTTGCTGTTGCAGTTGGGTGATTTCCATTATTCTATCTTCCAGATCTCTTATGCCTTCTATATTGCTTAGTCTGCTATTCATTCCTTCTTGTGTGTTTTTCATTTACTATATTCTTCTGTTCTGACTGGTTCTTTTTTTTTTTTTTTAATTTTCTAGTTCTTTGTTAAAATTCCCAGTGTGTTCATCTACTCTTTTCCTAATTCAGTTAGCATTCTTATTACTAATGCTTCAGAATTTTTATCTGGCAAATTGTTTATTTCTGTTTATTTATTTTTTCAGGGTTTCTGTCTTGCTCTTTCAATTTAAACTAGTTTCTCTGCCTTCTAATTTTCCTTAACTTTCTCTGCCTCTATGAATTTAGGTAAAATGGTTACCCATTGCAGTCTTGAAGGGGTGTCTTTATGTGGGAGTGTCCTTATACTGTCTGCATGTGCCCAGTGCCTTTGGTGGGAGAGCTGGGTTTGACATGAGCAAAGTCATGTCTTATATGTAGCAGGGCTTCCCCTCTGCTCATGCCCTATTGGGGTGGGGTCTTATCTCAAGTTGCTGATGCAAATGCCCTGAGGGTCAGGTGTGAACTGGCTCTGATCCCTTTAAGTGTGTGCTCTTCCCTCTCCCAGCGCAAGTACCCTTGCCCCAGAGGGGAGGAGTGCTGGAGCATGAGGGGCCTATGCAGGCTCTTGGCTAGTGATGGGGCCTCAGCTGTGGTGGGCCAACTGCAGACAGTGGTCCCGACTGCCTCTGAGGTACAACCTGTGAAAGTGCCAGCAATGCCTGAACATTCCAGAAAATGCCTGCCCTGCTCAGACTTAGCTTTGGGTCTGAGTTTAGTTGGTTCCTCACAGCTGATTTGCCACCCCCACTCTGTTGTGGAGCCATGCTGCAGGCTAGGTGGGGCCCGAGTGGACTCTCACTATGTATTGGGGTGCAGGCTGTGGCAGTGCAACTCCTGTCTGAGATCGGGGCTGCTTCCTCTGTGCTGCCTGAGTAAGCATCAGCAACGGCCAGCCCTGCAGTGCTCAGATGCTGCCCCAGGTCCAGGTCACCTCTGTGTCCCACAACCAAGTTCTCTGCCTGCTCATGGCAGCCCTTGCTTTAGTGCGGAGCTGCGAGGTGACGTATGCAGGGCTGGAGTGTTTGCTCTGCTCAGGCTGGGATGCACACCAGGGCAGGGCTGGGAAACCAGGTGGCTACTGGAGCATTCCTCTGTCCACCCTCTCTGTCCAGCTTTGGGAGCAAGCCAGAACTCACACTCCTCATGAACAAAGTCCAGGCTTCCCACAACCCTCCAGTTAGTCCCAGCTGTTCTCTGACCAGCCAAGGAGGCTCATCTTCCCTGTGTTGGACCTCAGGACCGGGGTGCCCAGCTTACTCCCAGGGTGGATCTTTGCCCACGTGATCTCCCTTTTCCACTGAGTTTCCTCTCAGGGGCACAGGACCTGACCCGATCACTGCTCTTCCATTTCTACCCAGTTCCATGTGGGTTTTTCTTACAGCTTTGGTTGTATAGGAGTCTTTCTTCCAGTTTCCAGTGAGAATTGTTCCACATAAAGATGAATTTCTGATGGGTTCAATGGGGAAGGTGAGTTCCACATCCTCCTACTCCACCGTCTTGATCAATCTCCCATAATGTACAATTTGAAAAAAAAAAAAAAGAAAAAAAGAAAAAAAAAGAAAAAACAACCACCCCAACAACAAAGTCACCAGTTTTTTCATCAGCATATACAAATATTAATATTTAGGTTGCACTGTACAATCTCTTGATATTAATTTGCATTGGCAACATGCATCATTGTGTGTTTATAGATTTGTTAGTGCAACAACTCCACTTTGCAAGTTAGTTCTTATGAAAGTTGACAGACATCAGATAAACCACACTACAGACAAAGCCTAAATAAATAAATACTGCACTCTGTTAAAAAATAATGACTGTAATGATTATTTCAATAATACTATATAAAGTCAGTTGTCATCTCTCTGAATCTTAAAGTAACTGTAAGACCTATGGGAAGAAGTCATTTCAGAGACAGAGAAAAAAAAGCAGTGTATTTTAACATATTAACTCTCAAAACAATCTGTTACCTATGTATTTTATTGTGACACTGATTGTTAGAGCTCTCTTGCTGGTATTCTGACATTAGAATTGCTTAACAAGTGTCCTGGGAATTAGAAAGTATTCCTCAGTAGTCACACATAGCCTTCTCTGCTGCATACATAGCAGTGCTTCTGCATCTCCCAAACTGACCCAGCATTAACTAAATTGGGTGTCAAGTGTGTCAACATGCTCTAACTGCCAGTGACATCGTTATGTGGGCTCCTGAGATGAAAGACAAAACATCATGCAAGGAACAGAATACAGGATTTAAAGAAGCAGGTGGACTGCAAAGGATTTGTCTTTTATTTTTGGATTTATTATATTCTGATACTTCGGTGCTTTATTTAAACAACTGCCCTAAGCTTTCTATCGGACATGGAATTAAGAGACATTCCTTCATTTGTAGCCTCACATAGACCAAAGAGCAGTGCAATTAAAGCTGTGGCTGAAAACTTGCAGTCCCCGCCTTTTTTTAGATCCTATTTCATAATAAGTACCTACCTCTTACTGGCACCTAACTAAATTTTGAGAGGTATTATCATAGAAATGATTTTCCTTTATTTTCCATTTCCTGAACAGTGGTAACATTTAAAACATGATGACAGATATAATTAGTAACAATTTATTTTTATTTTATTTATTTATTTATTTTTTAAAATGTATTTATTTATTTATTTTTGCTGTGTTGGGTCTTCGTTTCTGTGCGAGGGCTTTCTCTAGTTGCGGCGAGCGGGGGCCACTCTTCATCGCGGTGTGCTGGCCTCTCACCATCGCGGCCTTTGTTGTTGTGGAGAACAGGCTCCAGACGCGCAGGCTCAGTAGTTGTGGCTCACAGGCTTAGTTGCTCCGCGGCATGTGGGATCTTCCCAGAACAGGGCTCGAACCCGAGTCCCCTGCATTGGCAGGCAGATTCTCAACCACTGCGCCACCAGGGAAGCCCAACTATTTATTTTTTAATTAAAAATCAGGTTTGCTTATAAAATAAAATTTAGTGTAGCCATGTTATAACCATAAAATAAATAAAAGATTGCAAAAGCCTCTTGATATCCTGTGATAGGAATGCTATGTCTTGATTAAACTGGCTAATGGTGTCATTTAGACTAGATTTCATTCTGCTGTTCCTGAACTATTTAATAATACCAAATGAACAAACTCATGAGTTTTAATCCATCCTTCAAGACCCAGCTGAACTTGTATACACTTTGGTAAGCTTCTCTTCATTTCTTCAGTTTGCGATATTGTTATATTTGTAAATTTGTTAACATTTCTGTCCTATGACATGAAACTGGCATTACTAATTTATATTTTCCCATTAGATTATGTGCTCTCTCTTTTTTTATGTTTAATTTTTTTATTGAAGTATAGTTGATTTACACTATTAGCTTCAGGTGTACAGCATAGTGATTCAGTAGTTTTGCAGATTACACTCCATTAAAAGTTATTACAAGATGATGCTTATGATTCCCTGTGCTCTACAGTATACCTTTGTTGTTTATCTATTTTATACCTACTAATTTATATGTTTAATATTTTAATGCATTTAAAAATTTATTGAAGTATAGTTGATTTACAATATTGTGTTAATTTCTGCTGTACAGCAAAGTCACTCAGTTATAGATAGACAGATATATATATATATATTTTTATATTCTTTTCCTTTGTGGTTTATCACAAGATATTGAATACAGTTCCCTGTGCTATACAGTAGGACCTTGTTGTTTATCCATCCTATATATACTACTTTGCATCCACTAATCCCAAACTCCCAATCCTCCCCTCCCCCACCCTCTGCCCCCTTGACAACCACAAGTCTGTCCTCTATTTCTGTGAGTCTGTTTCTGTATTGTAGGTATGTTCATTTGTGTTGTATTTTCGATTCCACATAGAAGTGATATCATATGGTATTTGTCTCTCTCTTTCTGACTTACTGATTACATGCTCTCTTGAAGAGAAAAACATATATAATAAACTAAAAAAATTAAATTGACATAATTGTGGCAATCACAGACACTTATCAATATCTATTGTCCCACTTCCATTAATCACAGAAGTCAAAATTTTAATCCATCACACTGTTGGCCAGAATAAAAGACTACATTTCCCAGGATTTTTACATGTCAGTGTGATTGTGTGTTAAAGTCTGGACAGTGAAATATCAGAAAAACTGATGTGAAGGGTTTTCAGGAAATTTTTATAATAGGATATTATTCTTCGACTCTGCTGCCTAGAAGTCTGTGATGATGGCCGCTGTTCTAGCAACTATTCTGATCCAAGAGGTGTGCTTGAGGATACCACAGCAGAATGCTAAGAGCTAGAATCCCTGAAGATAGCAACGAGTTTCTGTAATTTTAAATGAATAGGTATATGGTTAAGATATTGCTTTAGGGCTTCCCTGGTGGCGCAGTGGTTGAGAATCTGCCTGCTAATGCAGGGGACACGGGTTCGAGCCCTGGTCTGGGAAGATCCCACATGCCACGGAGCAACTGGGCCCGTGAGCCACAACTACTGAGCCTGCGTGTCTGGAGCCTGTGCTCCACACCAAGAGAGGCCACGATAGTGAGAGGCCCGCGCACGGCGATGAAGAGTGGCCCCCGTTTGCCACAACTAGAGGAAGCCCTCGCACAGAAACGAAGACGCAACACAGCCAAATAAATAAATAATAATTAAAGGTGCTAATAATTAAAAAAAAAATGCTATAAAAAAAAAAAAGATATTGCTTTATATCAAAATGATCTTTATTTTTTTAAAGTGTAAATGAAGTAATTGTTTATATTCACCTTTACGCACAAAGAATTAGTCGCTTTCCTTATGAATGGGAAAAAGGGATTTAGGGTGTATATTTCTTTGGGCGTATGTGTGTATGTGTGTGTGTGTGTGTGTGTGTGTGTGTGTTCCTAACTTAATTGTTTGCTTCCAGAGAAGAAAGCCCCCTAGTGAGTTTGTTAGTTCTATAAGTTATGTCCTAAAAATGACTGACTACATAATACTTCCAATTATCATTTATTACAATATTGTAAACAGTTGAATAAACCATGTGTACATTGTGTCTGCACATACATTCGCATTTTATGGATCCGCGGTTTTATTTTGAGAAAGTCTTGGCATACAGAAGAGGTAAATTGAAATTATATAAAAAAGGAAAAGCCATGAAATACAACACAAATTTGAAGAAAATAAATGATGTATAGTGCAATCCCTCTGAAAATGGCTTGGAAAAACTTGGGAAGCAGAAGGGCATGAGGACAATGGAATGTATTAAGTAAGAGCGAGAGTAGTAGGTTAATAAGTATCAATATAGTAGATACTCATATAGGAGAGACAAGGGATTAGAATGCACAGTTCCAATGAGGACCATAAAGTATTCCCTGTGCATGTATTTGTATGTAATGCGCATCCAGCATTGAAAATGAATATCTTAGAAAATGTTTGCTTTAACATATTTTGTTGTTACTTATTTACAAAATAATGAAATCCTTAAAAGTTAAATATTTGACTATTGACAAGACCCAGCAATTAAGAGTATGTACCAGGTACTAGCACTATTGATATTTATAATTCTTCTTCTGCTAGGCAGTATATTATCACATCAAATCAACCAAATCTTCAAAGGATAGGCTCGCAAGTTAAATTTGAATTATAACCTCAGATAGAAAAAAGCTTTTCTTTAATTTGTTCACAATATAACCAAACCAGTAGTATTGATAGTTTTCTATTGGGGACAGGAGTATTTAAAAGCAGCTTCCCATCATCAAACTTAGTGTGACTAGAAAATCCTCCAAAGAGAATGAATCCAAAGAGAAACACAGATATATTAAAATGCTTCTTCAGTATCTTGGCATATAATTTACATAATAATGGTATCTGAAGTAAGTCAACACATGTTTAGTAATAATGGAGTAAATTATGCATCAAGCCCCCATGTGTATAACAGCAAAAATCAATAGGCCATCAAACTAATAGGTTCTGTATAGATGCACTTGCATTTCTCTATATGTATAAGCTATTTTCATCATAGTTTGTTGATGGGAGATGTAAATGCCTGTATTAAAAGCCTTAAGTAATCTGCCTGTGATTTATGTTTGCTATTCTGCCATCGAGTTTAATGCAATGTTTCTCATATTAATTGCAGCTTCATGGCATTACTTGGTGAAGAAAAGTTCTTGCTTTTGTTACAATGCAGACCAATTACTCTTTAGTTAGGCCAACAGTTTATTCTACTCAGTCTATATCTCAGAGATCAGAGGGGGTTCAAGGAGGGGGTGAATAATTACTCTGCTCTCAAAGAGATTAGTAGTGCCCTGAAAAGACCACAATTTTATATGTTCCGTGTTCTATACAAGCTGAATTAATTGGAGAAGATGGAAAGGAAATAACATCTATTGTGCAAATATTACATGCTAGGCACATTTTACAGTTTCACTCCCTTATCCCTCTAACACTCTGTGACCAGTATTGTTCTTACTTTGTAGAGGACAAAACTGATGCCTCTGATGAAGGAGCTGTGTGCCACATCTATAACGAGGTGGAGAACGGTATTCCTTCATTCTTACCAGTGTTCTGAATATAAAGGAGATACCACTTGCACACTTCTGGACAGAGTGATATTTTTTTAAGAGTTGATTTTTGAAAAAGATTTAAACAAATTGTGCCTCATGTGGGAGACCATGCTCTTTGCCTTACAATAGGTGCCATGGCAAATCATACACAGGCCATTTGAAATGCAGGGTTCCATGTATAATTTACTTTCTATTGAACATTATGAACATTCTAATAGAACATTATGTAATAGAGCTAGCTCATTTGAATGATTTGAGCTAAAGAAAGAGGTTTTTAAGTTTGAGACTGCTTGCTACCTGGTCCCGTTAGATAATAATGACTTAGTCATTATTGACAAATAATGACTAGTGACTTAGTCATGTGCCTGCTCACTATTTGATCCTTCCCCTGTTCCCCCCCATCCCAGAATGAGACCACCAGATTATGTGGAAGCTGCACTGTGTACTTTCTACTTGGGAAGAACTGCATAGAAACCATAGCTTGGGCATTAACCAGCAGGGTTGCTTCAGACAACTGCATATATTATTTTTAATTGAAGAACATTTGATTTTAATTACATATTTTTTTTGAACTTCTTCTTATCAACCATGAAATGGGTATAAAATATGATGTACATGGTTGTGAAGAAAAATCAATGGGATAACAGGCCTACTGTGTCTTACCGGCCAATAGGAATATGATGACTAGTCATGGAATGTTAGCTCTCTTCCTTTCCCCTCCTGTAAGCAAGAAAAACAAAATTTTGAATTTTTAAAATCATCTTTTACTAAATTCTTACATACACACATTTACATTATCTGTCATGAATGCCTGGCCACCAAACACTGCTAAGTAAATAGCAGCATTCTAGGATCTCAGCTCTTTCCTCTCTGTGGAGACAACTAATGCTAACACCCATGAGCCATATGATTGAGGACCACAGATGTAATTTTTTCCTGGTAAATTCACATGTCAGTGTTCTTAATTCAAGACAATAAATACCAAAAGAAGAATATTCTTATCAAGAAACAGTTACATGCTCAATTTTCTTGTCAATTAATTGACATCTGCAGTACAGATTTGTTAACATATGTGATGGATAGCCCATTATTAAATTTACCCTTCCTCTATTGCTCACTGAATCATTTCCATCACTTCCTATACCATTATTATGTTTTCACTTCGTATTACAACACTGGATGGCAAGAGAAAGCAGAATATTAAGTTATTTGTTTTTCATTTCAGTTAATACTTTTAAAATTTCCATATTCAACAGTTCAAATTATTTTCCCTTAATAAAATGGAAATTTTATTAAGGTGCTTAAAAAATGGAAATTTATTTAATAACTAACAGTTCATCCATCTCACTCAGGAATCTTGAAATAACAAACTGACCATTTTTATTATAAATTATCCTCTGTTAAAAGCTGTTGCTGCTTGATAATGTATTTTCTTCTCCCTGTAAACTAGCTTTTTAACAGCCATTAGGCTTGTTTTTGTTTGTTTTTAGTGAAATTCCAAATGGCTAACTTCAGGCATTGTAACTTCTCCACTGTGGTCAACCTCCTGAATTCAATCTCAGTTAACTTTCCCAAAATGTTAGGGTTGACACTGATTCTCATATCACCTTGAGAGTTAAATATTTCTTCTTCCTTTCATCTAAGGAACATTTATGGATACATGAGATGTCCCTAAGTGAAACCCTTAGAGAAACACTTAGTACATCTTCAAAGATCTATATTCATTTTATAAGGTTTAATCATCTTTAATTTATCATTTATTTCATGACTTTTGGTAATTCATAAAAAAGATAATCTACCAAAGTCAGCAGCCAAGGAAGTGTATCTGCACCACTGTTCATCTTGGACTTGAACTTTTCTAAAAATATATTTAATCTCACGACATATAAGAATTTATTTGGGTTTAGGTGAATAGAATTGGCACTGTGTCATCAAAGTGAATGGAAATATTGCATTAGTTGGCAGAGATTAGTAGTTTTGTTTTCTTGAGTTGTTTTGTTTTGATTTCCTAGGAGATTTCATGTTATAAAGTATGTGAAATATGTATTGTAGGTTTTAGAGAGAAATCACTTGATTAACCCATAGCCTTTATAATTTGTTAACGAATTAGAAGATACTTCTTTCCCAGTGTTTTATTTTGAACTAAAAAAATCCTCCAAAGCTACCTAACTCAGCCAGATTTCTTCATGTGTGATCTTAATGTAACCGTGTAATATTTATCCTGACATTTACACATAACCATGGATTCTTTAAAGAAATATTGGTTATAAGATGTCAGGCTCTGTTCTAAGCATGTGGGGGACAATTGTGAATGATAAAGAGGAGCTCCCTTCTTTCCCTTTGGTGCTTTTCCCATAGAAGAAGGCAAATTATTAAAGTGGACAAATAAACATAATTTCAGAAAGTGACAGACAAATGGCATGAATAAAACAGGTAATAGGATAGAGAGACACTGGAGGTGGGTAGTCCTTTAGAGTGATCGAATAAGTCCTTTCAGAGGAAACATTATTTGAGATCTGAATGGTGAAAGAGGACGATGCTAAGAGTTCTATGGAGAAGTCTTAAGTAGAGGGAACAGCGAGTGCAGCATTCTTTTTTTTTTTTTTAAGATTTTTGATTGATTGATTGATTGATTGATTGCTAGGTTGGGTCTTCGTTTCTGTGCTAGGGCTTTCTCTAGCTGCGGCAAGTGGAGGCCACTCTTCATCGCGGTGCGCGGGCCTCTCACTATCGCGGCCTCTTTTGTTGTGGAGCACAGGCTCCAGATGCGCAGGCTCAGTAATTGTGGCTCACGGGCTCAGTTGCTCCACGGCATGTGGGATCCTCCCAGACCAGGGCTCGAACCCGTGTCCCCTGCATTAGCAGGCAGATTCTCAACCACTGCGCCACCAGGGAAGCCCCCTGCAGCATTCTTAAGTTAGAACAAGTTTGGATTTCTTAGGGAGAAAAAACCATATCAGTGTATCTAGGGATTATGAGGAAAGGAGACAGTGATGGAGAAGGCAGATTCTGATCACAAAGAGTCTTGAGATCCATTGAAAGCGTAGTGGGAAGCTACTGAGTGGAGCAATGGCAGGGGAACAAGAGTGTGATTAAATGTTTTAAATTATTCTGACTGGTTAATGGAAAAGAAATTTAGAGTAGCAAGGAGAAAACAAGGAGAATGTTTCAGTCGTTGAAGTGAGAAATTATTAAGAATGTTGAAGAATACATGCAAATAAATGTGGGAAAACGACATCTGTAAACAAACCTTTAGAGAACTGGTACAAAGAAGGGCATCAGAGACTGCAAGGAAATTTAGGGTAAAAATATCAATCTTTGTTTAAAATAACAAGAAACATCAGAACAGATTATGGTTGTATGTATGCCAATGTGTATTTTCAAATTAGCAGAGATAAATTAGTGCTGTGAGAGAGAAGTGAAGATCTTGAAAAGGTACAGTTGAAAGTTTACTCAACCCAGGTACAAATCCCTGTCTTGATAAGTACGGGAACACTCCTTCTGTTTAAACAAGAGAGAAAAGAGACTGTGAATGTGGTTGCATGAACACAGTGCATGGTGGTTGACATTAATGGCATATTGAATGGTTTGGCATTTGGAGACAGGCTCCAAGATTGTACGTGCCTACTGACGAGAAAGGCTGTCGCAACCAGTCACATGCCAGGCTATATCCTTCTGCCAGGGATATGCTAGCTGTTTGTACAAATGAGGTTTGAAGTTTGCATAGTCAGTCATTTGCAGACAGGCTGCTGTAGACATACCAAGTGATATTGTCTTCAAAGGCTATTTTTATAAACTCATTGCTGGCAGAATCTGATTAACCTGGATGTTTCACTCCATCTTCTCAGCCAGTCAGTATCCCGTGGTTAGTATTCACCCAACTAAGCTAAGATTCCTGTATGGTAATTCACCCACCCCCAGCATGGCAAGTTAACAGTGTAGCTTTAAGTCTCGAATCTGAAATGAGTAACAGAGAAAAGTATCAGGAAGAACAAATGCATATTCCTTCATACATGTCTTCCTCCAAGTCCACAATGAGGGCCAGAATCAATTCAACTGAGCTGCCATTAGCAGGAGGTATGTGTAAGTCGTCAGAAGGATCAGACTTTCTTACTCTAGCTGTTCTCTGCTATCTCTGATGCAGTTTCTGAAATGGCATACTTATTGTAGGGTATCAGAAATTTCAGCTTATTATGCAGACATAGAGAATGGACTTGAGAACACGGGGAGGGGGAAGGGTAAGCTGGGATGAAGTGAGAGAGTGACATGGCCATATATACACTACCAACGTAAAATAGATAACTAGTGGGAAGCAGCCGCATAGCACAGGGAGATCAGCTCGGTGCTTTGTGACCACTTGGAGGGGTGGGATAGGGAGGGTGGGAGGGAGACGCAACAGGGTGGAGATATGGGGATGTATGTATATGTATAGCTGATTCACTTTGTTATAAAGCAGAAACTAACACACCATTGTAAAGCAATTATGCTCCAATAAAGATGTAAAAAAAAAAAAAAAAGAAATTTCAGCTTATTCAGTTTTTTAAGGTCCATGATATTCTGATCATGATTCTCTGTGCATCTATAGCTACTGGCAGAGAAGGTACCGAGCTGTGAACCTCACTGAAAGCCATCTATATAAGCTTTTGGACTGGCCAGCTGACACCAAGGATTTTCTCTTTCATGATTGTCGTATAGACCCGTAAGTAAATAATCCATTTTTTATCTTGACATTTCCAAACCCTATAATATTCGCCATGGAAGGCACAAGCTCTTAAGTAGGTACAACTTCTAGAAGTAGCCTCTTTAAAAACAGTATTAGGTAGGCAAACCAATGGATGGTGACTGTACCAGATGAAGAAAATGAAGCTGAGAAGTTATAAGCCAGCTGGTCATTAATTCCCAGTTTCCCTGGTATAGTCTTGGTCTCTCCCTGTTGTCCTGGCATCGTTAATAATAATGGCTGAGCTTACGCTAAAAAAAAAAAAGAATTTTAGGATAAGATATATGGTCTAAGTAACTTATCCTATACCATATAGCTAATAGGTGGCAGAGCAGCCTTCCGTCTCTGATCTAGCTCAAAACTATGTTCATTCTTCTACAACCCAATAAATACACAATCTCAGCTCATTAATTTAACCTCTCTAACCACAAATTCTGTAATTACAAGATAAAAGGGTTAAAACATATTAATTGCAATGTCAATTTCTCTTTTTAGACCTTCACCATTTCTACATACCGTATTAGCCATATCAGGAAAACATAAATCAAAGTAATTTCAGTCATTTTTGTTTATTGAGAAGTTTTTCTTCTGTGGGACTATATTTCTGACAGTTAATTTTTAGATGAAGATCTCTCAGTGGATACTTGCTTTATGATTAACTTTGAATTCAATATGTGGCTAAACTAAACATGTTTCAGTTTAGATTTAATAAGGAAAGATTAAAAATTATATTCAACACAGTTTTATTGAATACCTATTGAAGGCAAACTGGTGTTTAATTTTTGGATGTTAATTATTTCTAATTTGCCCTAAATAACAGCAATCCATTCTCCATTTGTTTCCTCTCTGAGGTAAATATTGGGGTGAGAGTTTATCTCTGAGAGCTTACAGGTCTTTCCTGTTTTGTTAGCTTCTCTAATTTGTGAGCAGGAGAATAAACCTGTAGTCTTATGTATCAAAAGATGATTTTTTGAATTTTATACCTCTTTTCAAGTCATCAAATAGCAAACAAATTCAAATTCCACATATGAAAGTAGCTAGAACTTTTGCAATGATAAATGACTGGGTTGAAGCTAGTTATCACATCTCTTAAACACATAATTAAAGTGTGATATTTTATCTGACACAATTAGTTTCCTGCATGTCAGTTTATCCTAATTAACTTAGTTGAGTTTGACAGTTATCAGCATTTCTTGTCTTTGTGCCCTTGTTATATTCTGGCACATTAAATTTAGTCTTAAAACATAAAAATATGCCATATCTGTGGTAAACTCAAGCCTCTCTGAAGCCCTGAAATGACGGTCACAATTTCCTTCATTAAGAAAAAGATACTTACAGGATAAAAATACGGAAATTTAACCAATTTTCCTTTGAATATTTTGCATGAACAGTCTTTTCAGTAATGTTTAAGAAAACATTTTTCTGATGATTTATATGTATATAGAGGCTATTATAGGTTTTTTTTTTTGGGTATTATAGTTTTATCCTTATGATCATGCAGTATAAAAAGGAAGAAAAAGTACAGTGATAAAACTCATTTCTGTGCATCCCTTTGCACAGACAGGGTATGAATATAATAACTTAAAATTGAAAAATTATCTTTAGTAACAAATATATTTCAATACTAATGTAAAAGTATGTTAAATAAATTAATTTTTTAAATTTAAATATATTTTTATATAAAATGAACAATTTTTTCATCAGTGATGTGGAAATTAATCAAAGAAAATATTAAGTAGAGTTATCCCTAAAAGTTGATCAAGCTTTATTATTATTATTGCTATTGTTATTATTATTTGTCTTAAAAAACTCCACATGTTTTTAGTGAAAACTCTCATATAGCACTGAATCCCAAGAAGAACAACTATGAGACCAACTGAAGCTCTTTTATGAAGTGTGTTTCCCCAGTATGGTGCTCTATTTATGTTTTTTATTTAATTAACTAATTTTGGGGGCATGTAATCAAAATCTAAATGTTAGTTAAATGGAATTATCACATTTGGGGGGGGGGGGCTTTTGCAAAGTACCAGGTCCCTGAATTCCTAGAATAACCTTGAGAAAGTAGCTTGCTAACTTTTAAC
Source organism: Balaenoptera acutorostrata (assembly GCF_949987535.1). Classification (NCBI taxonomy): domain Eukaryota; kingdom Metazoa; phylum Chordata; class Mammalia; order Artiodactyla; family Balaenopteridae; genus Balaenoptera; species Balaenoptera acutorostrata. The sequence goes on along the minus strand of NC_080065.1, from coordinate 28,025,308 downwards.
AGCTGATGCTACCTCTATGAGTGCTACATTCATGCATTATCCGCTAAATGGAAAAAATCATGCTATAGGAGTGACTTCATTACTGAAGAGATGAAGATGATAAAACTTGGCCAACAATTAGACTTCAACAGTGGTCTTCAGAAATGCTGCCCATTGCTTATTAATTGATATTTGAAACACACCTGCAGATCAGATAATTTTTATTTACCTTAATTTCTAGAGAGATTTTTTTGTTTTTCAACTCAACATCGAAGTTTGAATTCTATAATAATTTTGTTTATAATTTAAACCCTACTATATGAGTAAAGCTGTTTACTCCTTGATCCATATGTTACAGTGCTAAAAAAAAAATACATGAAGTTCTTTTCAGTTTAATTCCATTTAACTTACCTATGGGGATTTAATTCAGGAAAAAATTGGATTCTCAGTAAATTTTCCCACTTGAAAAAGGAAAAAAAATATATTGTTTATGTAGGTGTCCTGTTTCTGAAATGACAAGGGGTAAGTTTAGATAGCTATTGAGATCCACTGACCTAGATGTTGTGAGGTACCCTGACAACAAAACTGTCAGTTCATATAACTATAAAATATCTTGAATTGCTACTTTACTATGACTATTACGAATATCTATTAATTTATTCTAGAGGGGACTAGCTTTATTTTTCAGAAGAACACAAGACACTATTCAAGATATTATTCTTTATGCTCAATTAAATAGCTCCATTTAAACTATTAATTTGTTCTTGTTACTTTTTCTGTTAAAAAGGGTGTATCCTCTACTCTATGTCTAGTAGAATGACCTAAAAAAAGTAAATTAAAATAGCAATTACAAATTCTGGCACAGAATATGGACCAGGTTGAACCTTCATACCCTCCCTGGTGGTACAGCCCTTTTGGAAAACAGATTGGCATTTCTCATAAAGCTAAACATACACAGGTATCTTCCTAAATAATTGAAAACTATGTTTACACAAAAACCTTATATGAATATTCATAAGTAACTTTATTCCTAATGATGAGAAATAGGATACAATTCAAATGTCCTTCATCTGCTAAATGGATAAACTGTGGTATAATCCTAGAATTAAATACCACTGGACAAGGAAAATAAATGAACCACTGACAATGTGCAATAGCATGGTTGAATCTCAAATGAGAGAAGACTTACTCAAAAAGTTTCGTTCTACATAATCCCATTTATGTGACATTCTAGAAAAGGTAAATGTATATGAGTAGAAAAACTCATCAGTGGTGGCACGTGGCTAGATGAAGCAGGAGGGAATGACTGCAAAATGGTAGCGTGAGGGAATTTTAGGGGGTAGTGGACCTTTACTATATCTTGACTATGGTGATAGTTACATAATTGCATATGATTTCAAACCATAAAACTCTACATTAAAAAGTGAACTTTACTGTATGTACATTATAGCTCAATAAAACCTAATAAAAGTATAATCATCAATTAATCATTCTCTTTGAACTCCATATTATTTGCTTTACTTGTAGCAGAGGTTTCCATTCTTTAAGCAAGTTGCAAAATAAATAACTATTTAGTAAGAATTGTTGGTAATTGTATTAGAATGTCCTTTAAAGACTATTTCAATTACTTTCAAAAGTTAACTTTTGAATGATTACAAGCAAAATGTTGGAAATAAGTATTGTATTTTATTACATCATATTAATGAAACAAGCAAGTTTTCCCTATAGAACAAGGAGAAAAAACTCTCTTATGTGGGAAGAAAAGTCTGCTTACTAACAATGCCAGTTACCATTGTAAAAACTTGTTTTATTTTTAGATTATTAGTTTAAAAAATGAAGCATAAAGTCATTTTCCTAAAAGGAAGGCAAAAAATGGAAATTATGCTTGCACTACTCAATGTCATTCATGTCATTAGACTTTGCTTTGCATTCATTAAAGTAACTGACTTTTCCTCGGCTTAAAGATATTATATGTGGGGGCTTTGTCTCTTTTTAAAATAGTTTTGTTTGAAGTGATTTCATTTCTGTGAAAGAAGAAAGCTGAGATAATTACAGCAGTACACTTCACAAGCTCAAGGGGTTTCAACTTTTCCATAGTTACTTCTTGAATTAGCTCTATTATAAAAATAAAACCCTTCACAGCTCATTGTCACTAGTGTTATTGCCTTTAAATGAATCACTTCTCATCTTTTCTTCTTAATATTTGACAAGGCACAACTGTTTTTTTTAAGCTTTTCAGATCAAACTTTAAAATATCCTCTTAAAAAAAAAAAGAAACCCTTCTCAGCAGAACAAAGGTAAGACTCCCAAACTGGACAAATGAAAATAAATTAAATTATTAGCTTCATAAGAAGTTATGATGATAATCAATTTGTTTTTTGTGTGTCAGACTGTCCTAGTTATCTCTATGAATCTAAAGCAGAACCATTCTTAATTGAATAATCTATTACCCCTTAAGAATTTATAAATTGTAATTAATAAATACATACTGGTTTTTAACATGGAGCATATCATAATAAATAGAATGTGAGAAATGTTGTTTCCAGAATCCCAATTTCAATAAATATAATATTATTCATATTTATTATTTAGATTTATTATATTATTATTTAGATTCTAAAACCTAGCAGTAGCTTAGTCCCCGTTATTTAAGGAAATGATGAAAATCCTAAGAGGAAAGTTTCTATTCTGAGGCATACCTTAACTTCATTTATTTTTCAATTGTAATCCAAAAGATCTGATAATCAAAAGTAGAACTTTAGGAAATAGCTAAATAGTATTGAGAGTGCATATTTAGCACTGAGAGACCTGAATTCAAAGTTCAGTCAATAGCAGTGTAAACTTAGAAAAAATATTTAATTTTCTAGACCCTCAATTTCTCCATCCAAAATTTTAAAATGACACCTACAAAACAGGTCATGCTGAAAGGGAAATGAGATAAAGACTATAAAATGCCTTGTATACAGCATTTGCTCCATTCATATTAATTCCTCAGCCAACTAATATGAATAAGTATATGCTTATGTTAAGCCATGATTTCTCTCACTGACACAGCACTGTTCAGGCCTCTGAGAGGAATTTCCATTTGCAGAATCATTACTGACATTCCCCTCATGGCTTCTGCTTACTCAATATTGGGATCGTCTTATTGCTTATTTAATTTATCAATGAATTTATGATCTTTTATGCCAGTAATTTGTAGTTATTAAATATGATATTAAAAGGACCTCACTGCCCCCACTGTTAAACAGTTGAAAGGAAATTCCTTTCGTGATCATGTCTACTTCAATTATTTGAAATTTCTTTCTAGTAGCTACAGTCAGTGCCCTTGGCCAGATCATCCAGGATCCCCTTAATGGTTCCATAGATGCCCATAGAGTCAGATGCCCCCAAAGATAACTATTCCTGGAATTTCAGCCCTCCCACCCCCCAAATTGCCTGGCATAGGATTGTGAAAGCTATTGTGAAAGTCCAGCTCCCTCACCTCAATGGAGAACAAACCAGTGATTTTTATGATCCTGATCCCTGCTTCATCAGCAGCAGCATCACCTGATGGTTTCTTCCCCCGTCTCCATCCTGCTTTCCTCCAGTTTCTTACCAATTCTCCTCCTCGGAGCATTTTTAAATAACTCATTTCCAAAAGAAATGATTCTGCTCCAGAAGACCATTAGACACTATTCCCACTGTTAAAATACCATGATCTAACACAACATGTTTAAAGAGAAATATTCTCTTTAAATTATAAGCCATAACCAAACCACTGGAAGGTATATATTTCTGCAAATATCTCAGTGATTCCACATCTGTGCACCCAAAAAAGTGAGCAGAATATTTACAAAATTTGTTTATAATTGTGTGCTTAATATATTATAGATGATATGATTTTACTTCACCAGGAAGTATCTCATTATTATTAGCCAGTGGCAGAGGCAACACAAATTATATCCACCTCACAATTACAAATTGATACAACTAATTTAACTTGACTAAAGTTTTCTGGATGCCTTGTTTATATTTATTAATTATTGACTATGCAAATTAGGTAGCTCCACCTTCTTTATTTTTTTATTCTTTTGTGTTACTCTCTTTTACTGATACGGTATAAATATTTGCTGTATTCATGCCAGACAAAAAGCATAGCACAAGGATTTGTGTTTATGGATTCATTCATAAATATAAAATGAATATAAGTTCTTCAATAAAGGAATTTTATAGAATTTATCAAAAATTTTTAAATAGTATCCATACAAAATTTAAATTATTTTTCTCCATTTTTTCTTTTTCATAAAATTCTTATATAATGGGACAAAAGACATAAACTATTAGATGTTCAAAACAAATATAACTATTTAACTAAAATTCTATCATTTTTCATACTTCTTATTTTTCAGTAGACACAATTCGAAAGAGCAGCAGCTAAAATGGAAATACATGTGAACATATATTTGAATATATCTCATATAGCATGTTAATATATCTGTTGCCTAAAGTACAGAATTCTATGGGTGCCTTATTAAAAATTTCTATTTTAGTATAGATCTGCTATTTTATCAAGTCCCCCTTGAATTCATCAATCTTAAATTATTTTCCAGATTAAAAATATTGAAAACAAATATTGATGCTATTTAAATCAAGCAAACTTTGTGATTTCAACCACCCATTTTAAGTATAACTAAACAAAATTTCAAATTATTTTTATGGTGAATTTGGTATGGAATTCTAGGTTTGCATTACAAATTCTTTTTTACAAAGAATGTCAGAAGCTAACATCCTGTGTGATTAAGAAATTTAGGGACTTTCCCAGTGGTCCAGTGGTAAAGAATCTGCCTTCCAATGCAGGGGACGCGGGTTTGATCCCTGGTCGGGGAACTAAGATCCCACATGCTGAGTGCAACTAAGCCCAAGCGCCACAACTACTGAGCCCGCGTGCCTCAAACTACAGAGACCACACGCTCTGGAGCCCATGCACCAGAACTACAGAGCCCACACACTCTGGAGCCCACACGTCACAACTAGAGAGAGAAAACCCACATGCCACAACTAGAGAGAAGCCTGCACACCACAACAAAAGATCCTGCATGCCACAAGGAAGACCCAATGCAGCCGAACATTTAAGAAAGGAAGGAAGGAAGGAAGGAAGAATTTTACTCAGGGAATTCCCTGGCGGACCAGTGGTTAGGACTCAGCACTTTCACTGCCATGGGTCCAGGTTCGATCCCTTTGATCCCTTTGATCCCTGGCTGGGGAATTAAGATCCTGCAAGTTGAGCTGCAGTGAGTCTGGAATGCAGGTAAAGCTGTATGACTGCAAAGTTCATGTTTATTTCCATTTATGTTACCTTCCTCATGAGAAATAAAAGCATACAAATGTTAACATGCAACATTAAGTAAAAGATAATGAATTTCTTAAAGTGCAATCATATTACAAGGTAATCTCACAGACAATTTATTTGAATTAAATGAGATCTTAAGTGGTCACCTAAGGGGGACATGGCGTTAACTTTTGCCTTTAAAGATGAATTGAATTTCAAAAGGCAAGAAAGAGTATGTACTTATACAAACATTTTGTCAGACAATTTAGTAGGTTTTGTATCATTATAAATCTGAATACCCTTTCAACTATTATTTCCAATTCTAGATATATCTATCCTCTAAACATACTCATATGCCCAAAGATATATTAACAAATATTATCATTACCCTCCTATTTATTAAAAATATAAAAGTTTGAAACTATAAATGTCAGTCAAGAAAAGAATGGATAAATAAACAAGTTGTAACTATATAGTGGAACAAATAAATTAGAGATACAGTTTGAAATATGGATATAAAATAAATGTGATACACTATTTATTAAAGAACTTTCTAAACAATATCCATAGTATGATTCCATGTATGTAAAAAGAAGCAAGTTAAACTAGCATATATTTTTATGTATGTATAGATTACTAAAATGCATTTTCAAAACTGTGGAAGAATATACCACAACCTGGTAATGCTAGCTCTGAAGGGAAGTAGGATTACTGTGGAATAGTACAGTTTGGCATGTGACAATGACAATTAATATGTTATTTTACTTCTTTTTTTTTTTTTTTTTTTAAAGGATTTTCTTATTTATTTATTTATTTATTTTTGGCTGTGTTGGGTCTTCGGTTCGTGCGAGGGCTTTCTCCAGTTGCGGCAAGCGGGGGCCACTCTTCATCGCGGTGCGGGGACCGCTCTTCATCGCGGTGCGCGGGCCTTTCTCTATCGCGGCCCCTCCCGTCGTGGGGCACAGGCTCCAGACGCGCAGGCTCAGCAATTGTGGCTCACGGGCCCAGCTGCTCCGCGGCATGTGGGATCTTCCCAGACCAGGGCCCGAACCCGTGTCCCCTGCATTAGCAGGCAGATTCTCAACCACTGCGCCACCAGGGAAGCCCCTATTTTACTTCTTATTCTCTATAATTATCAGTGATTGAATATTTGTTCACTGCACTTATTCAAATATTACTTAACTATTAAAATACTATAACGGATCTAGAAGAATAAGTCCCCTGCCCAGATATATTTTCTACTACCACTCAGAAGGCAGAGAACTAACCCTCCCCATCCCACCACTAGCACAAAAATGCATAAAATGATTGCCAATCTCTACCATCTCTCTGCAATCTATCTAAATACTTTCTGGAAACTTCAGGCAGTCCTGGCGTTCCAATAAATTGTACAACAAATTGTAAAGATACTTGAGACTAATATCTTATCATCTATCATTCTTATAAAATGTGATGGTCCAGTAAAAGCAAGCATTTCTCTATCCTCATTTGCAAAATTGTGGTGTCTTTCAATTCTTATTCCATATCAATATGCTTCTCATCATCTGATGAATTATCCAACTAATCTTTCTCCCTTCTCTCTCAACATATTTCTGCTTTGCTCTCTGAAATTACTTTGGCATTATTCAGTAAATATTTTGGATCTGGTTCATATCCTTCAGTTTCCTCCAAATACTGCCACAATCCAAGGTAAATTTCAAAATTCATTAAGATAAGCTTTCCAGCAATGTATCTTGAAAATTATTGGACTTTATCCAATGCCAAAAGGCAAGAAAAGGAAATAAGTTATAAATGTTGTAAAGGAAGATATTATATATAATGATGATCTACATAGGAAGTCCAAGAGAATCAATCAAATAATTATAAATACATAAGATAATTCAGTAGGGGGACCAGAGTAAGCATCGAGTACAAAAAATAAGTAGCTTTCTCATAATGATTTCTTAGATATGACACCAAAAGCACAGGCAACAACAACAAAAACTAGATGTCAAGATTAAAAACTTTGTAAATCAAAATATTCTATCAGCATAGTAAAGGCAACCCAGAGTGAAAGAAAATATTTGTAAATCATATATCTGATGAGATTTATATCTAGACTATATAAATAACTCCTACAACCCAACAAAAACAAAAAACAAACAACCCAATCAAAATGGACAAAGGACCTGAATAGACATTTCTGCAGTGAAGATATACAAATGACCAATAGACGCCTTGAAAGATTCTCAACATCACTGATAATTAGGAAAATAAAAATCAAAAACACAAAGAGATACTTTTTTGCATCTGTTAGGTTGGGTGTTATATAAACACACACACACACACACACACAGAAAATATCAAGTGTTGGAGAGGATGTGGAGAATTTGGAACTCTTGTGCATTGCTGATGGGGATGTAAAATGGAAACAATGGAAAATGATATGAGGATTCCTCAAAAAATAAAACACAGAATTGCCATATTACCACACAATCCAACAATACTACTTCTTGGTATAAACTCAGAAGAATTGAAATCAGATAATTGAACAAATATCTGTACACCCATGTTCATAGCAGCATTATTTACAATAGCCAAAATGTAGAAGCAAGCAACCCAAGTATCCATTGATGGATGAATGGATGAACAAAATGTGGTGTATAAAATGGAATATTATTCAGCCTTAAAAAGGAAGGAAATTCTGACACATGCTATGATATGGATAAACCTTGAAGACATAATGCTATGTGAAAGAAGCCAGTCACAGAAGGACAAATACTGTACAATACAATTTATGTGAGGTACCTAGGATAATCAAATTCATAGAGACAGAAAGTAGAATGGTGATTGTCAAGGGCTGGGAGGGAAGGGACAATAGGTAGTTTAATGGATAAAGAGTTTCATTTAAAGAAGTTGAAAAAGTTATGAAAATGGATGGTGGTGATGGTTGCACACTAATATGAATGTACAAAACGTACACTTGAAGAAGGTCAAAATGGTAAATTGTATGTTATATATATTTTACTGCAATAAAATAACTAGCTTTCTTCCTACCAGCAACCGTAACTTAGAAATATGATGAAATAAAGTAAATTAAATTCACAATTAACAACAAAACATGAATAATTGAGAATAAACCTAATAAAAAATTTGGAAGGCAGAAGAGAAGCACATTATTCTCAGGAGTTGGTTGGAGTCAATACCTATATGAAGGAAAATAAAACTTTTACTGAAAACTAAAATATGATGTAAATAAAAATGGCTCAAAATGGCCATCCTTCCCACAAAATAGAATTCAACAAACCCCTTCTTAAGGAAGATGACACTTCTGTGCCATCCATTTACCGTCTCTAGTCCAAAGTCCACGGTCTCTGTAAGGTCTGAATTTGATGCCTCTTTCCTCAGAGATGTAAAAGAGAATGATGACGACAACAAAATTATCTGACCACAAACATCCCTCCCTACTTCTTTTTTTTTTTTTTTTTAATTTTATTTATTTATTTATGGCTGTGTTGGGTCTTCGTTTCTGTGTGAGGGCTTTCGCTAGTTGTGGCAAGTGGGGGCCACTCTTCATCGCGGTGCGCGGGCCTCTCACTATCGCGGCCTCTCTTGTTGCGGAGCACAGGCTCCAGACGCGCAGGCTCAGTAATTGTGGCTCACGGCTTAGTTGCTCTGCGGCACGTGGGATCTTCCCGGACCAGGGCTCGAACCCGTGTGCCCTGCATTGGCAGGCGGATTCTTAATCACTGTGCCACCAGGGAAGCCCCCTCCCTACTTCTGCAACTCCAACATCAAACAAGCTCACCCGGGACAGTGATGAAGGAATTCATACAGAAGAACACTGTCCAAACTGGGAGTGTGTACAAATTCCTTCTTCTCCTAGTTAACATAAATAATGCTACTTCTTTACCTGTTCCAGCAACAGAACCCCTCTATTCCTTAGGCCTTGTGGATAAACTTATTAATATACTCAATCATATCATTACCCCTGCATTCTGACAGCACTCAATCCAGAATAAAACTGTGTTTTCTTAAATCCTCCCCTAAATCACCTGGCACAAATTCAAAACACACATTGTGCCTCTTCTAACATGCTTTTACAGAGACGCCCTGTGGTTTTCTACAGTGTGCTATCCAATGAAGCAACAAACCCAACTCTGTTGAACTACTCATGTGTTTCTAGTGGTCACCGGCTGGAGAATGTTGTCATAAAGAATTTCTCTTATGTTCCTATTAGGGTGAAGGTACAAATTTTCCTTGTTGTTTTTAATGGTATCAAAAAATACAAAGAACCTAATTTCCTATTGTTACTTTGTTACATTCCTTCTTGTCAACTTAGCAGTACCCTACCTCTCTTTAAAAGTCACCACTGCTTTGCTAAGGAGAAGCTTCCGGTTTTCCTTTCCTTAGGATAGTGTTTGCCAAGTGGTGTTACTCTGGAAATATTTGGGAGGCAGAGGAGAGGCAGAAATTCTTTATTCTCAGGAGTTGGTTGTAGCCAGATGCTTGGGGAAATGAGAGATTTAGAACAGTTCCTTGGTCAGTGCCCAAGAGCTACCTGCTGGGCGACTGCCACCTTAGATATTTAGTGGAACCTCTCACAGAGCCTCTTGAACACGGTGGCGGTTCCCACATCAGTGCTTCGGGCTGAGATTCTCAGTGTCTCCTTCTGAGTGTCTGCCAGCCTAGTTTCTCTGGCTTCCCATGACATCCCATGCTGTTACCCCAGGCCATTCTATTAAAACCCTCTATCTGGATTACAGAGTGTTTCTGTTTCACTGACTGAATACAGATTAATGTAATTAGAAAAGCAGTTAAATAAATTATGGTATGCATGAGGTACTCCAGCAGTTAAAAAATATGAAGTAGCTCAGTGAGTATTAATTGTTAAGGAAAAAAGTTGTAAGAGAACACATACAGTACTGTACCATTTAAGGAAGTATTTATAAAATTGTAACAGTGGTTGTCTTGAGAGAGATTCTTTGGAGGGATGGGTGGGATGAATGGTGACATTCACATTTTTCTCTTTAAACTTCTGCATCATTTGCATCCTTTAGATAAAAATCTTAATGATACATTACTTTTGTAGTTAGAAATAATATCAACAAAAAGAACTAGAAAAACTAAAAAAAAATGCCTGATACTTCTTAATCTCAATGATTGTTGTCTCCTACACAATAACTTCTGATAGTTATGTACAGGACTACAAGTTGGATTTTTATCATTACACACACACACACACACACACACACACACATCCTTCAGAAACTGTATACCTCAAGATAGCATTCTCCTGACACACAATTCTGACTTTCCATTTTGGCATTAACATTAACCACATTTCAATATCACAGAGACCTGGATGACCAATTTCTTCAAATTTTCTTAAATTCATCAGCCTTCTTGTTCTGTTGCTTATTTCTTTCTATTCAACTCCTTTTATAAAGACAGCCAAATTTCTTAAGATGCTTACATTTCTTTCCTATTTTTCTGTTAAAATTCAAGCCCCAAGTCACTATTTCAATCTGATTCCTTCACTCCTAGACAAGGAAAATGCATTCTGTTGGAGGATATAATCCAACTTTCAGACTATTGTTATTTGAAGCTAATGAACTACAATACAACCATATCTGTGTTCTCAGCATACAGCCACTATTTTAATTTTCCATAGTCATCTCTTTTTCTTTCCTGTCCAATATAATTCTGAACTCTTATTTTCCCACTCAAAATTTAGCATGAGTCTATTATTTCATTTCATAAATATCTGTCATTCATTCTCTGAAAAACAAAAATGTGACCACCAAATGAGGGTTCATCATATTCTCACCTCCTTACCAAAAATATATTTATAACAATTCAAAATTCCTGTCCTAGAGTGTCAAAGGGTAACTCTTTCCTGCTGCCTCACTTTGACCTCTCCATCTTACTTAGTTTTCTACAGCTTGTTGCTCAATAGTTTTCTGTCTTCCTTATCCTTTGTAATGATGATTTCCCCTAAGCACATTCAGATGCCTTCCCATTATAGGACTTTTGACCTTTGGCATCCCTTTAATTACTCGCTAGAGGCTCTACTGCCTTTTATCAACACTTCTCAGAGAATACTAATTGCTATCTTCACTCCCATATTGCTAATTGACTAACTGACACCTACATCTCCAGCGCCTGGTTGGCATCCTCATTAATTCTAAGAAATAATGATGATAATAACTAATATCTACTGAATGCTTACTGTATTCTAGGCATCTTTTAGGCACAGTGCATATTTAAATATTTTTATTCTTTCCAACAGCCTTAAAAGGTAAGTACAATTATAATTCTAAGTTTAAGATTTGGAAACTGAGTTATAGAGAACTTAGATAACTTGCTCAATGTCACAGTCAATAAGTGAACGAACAAAAATTTAAGCCCAAATTGTCAACTCCAAAATTCAACATCTTAACTATTTGTCACACTGCCTCTCAACTACACACATGAGTGAAATGATTTTATTCTTTAAATAGGGAGGAGATTGTATTTGATTGATAACTCACAGGAATGGGCGATAGTCGATTTTTCATGATGTACGTTCTGTAAACTTTGCATATATATAAACATTTTTACATATGATACATTTTTTAAAAATAGCCACATCACTGTGGTTAGGTTAAGGGTCATCCTCAAGATTCTGATTGGTTCCCTTGCCTTTGGTTTATATCTTGTCTGAATGGGAACTAAAATTTTCCACGTGGAAATTTACCCACTGCGTGTAAAACCCTCATTTTACTTTTCGAGGAGTGATGTCATCCCTAGAGCCATTACGTTTTCCTCAATTAGCGCAGTTTAGAAGCTCTGGGTCTTCATGTCTCAGTGGACATCAGTGGGATGAATATTGACCCTCAGCAGAACACCACTTTCCAGGGAAGTTTCTAGGTGGGCAACATTCCAGTGCAACTCTGAACAATACCTAGACATTACCCACATTACCTCCTGACCTTAATCTAGAGGTGGGAAGCTTTGTCATCTGAAGGTAGTAAGACTCTTCAGTAGATTAAACAGGGGTAGCTCACTAGGCATGTAGTGTCCACTGACAAACACATGTGGTAAACATTGAGTGACTTTCAGCTAATAGCCAGGTATTCTGATACATTTTATTACTTTCTCCAGAGAAACAATATTATGGATCAATAGTGAAATCCAATTAGAATTTCATTTTGCCTCATTTGGCTAAACAGATATACTCTGTCTATGGAGACATGAATTAACTAAGTAAAGAGAGTTCCTAATCAGAAAATTTTAAGCTTTGCTTTTCTGATAATACAGCTGTGAATCATCTTCTAGAGAGTGTGCTGTGACCTTAGCACAATTTGCTTAAGAAAAATGGCAAAAGTATATTGTTCCATCTGTTCCAGACTCTAGAGGAAATTACTGTTTGCTAGTACCAGAGGTATTAAGCAGCATTTGGGAATTTTCTTAAATTTATACCATAATAATATTATTTAAGGAAGAATCTCACTTTGATTCACAAGCAAAGAGTAGACTGAACTCTATCTTTGAAATGACACCCTTTATAAACACCTTCCATATTTCTCTCCCATGATTTATTTTCTCCTGGTGTTACTATAAATTGAGAAACTCATTGTGCAATTTTGATTTTTCTATTCTAACATCAGTATCCAGAAGCAACTATAGTATCTCTTCAGCTTAGAATTCTGTTCTCTTAAATATTCATGTAACCAGCTCTTTTTTGACATTTACTCATCAGCCTAATAGTTACATTCTTAAAAAGGCCTTACTTTAACCATTCACATTTCTAATTTTTGTTTCTTCATTAGAATTTAAATTCTATGAGAGCAGGAACTTTTCATCTTGACATGATACCTTCAGTGACTGTCTAGAATAATGTTTGTTACAAAATATGTGCTCAGCATTGATTTGGTGAATGGAAGAATCATCTGAACTACATTTTTTAAAGCATGGGGTTGAAATCTGAACCATTTTTGAAATAATGAAATAACATTGATCAGTTTTCCTTTCTCAATAAATATTGATTAGGTAAATGAAACATTACAAATGGTATTTACTGTGAAGACTGAGAAAAGACTTTGACAAATACATGTGATGATTTCCAATTGCCAGGATTCTAAAAATAACTTTAAAAATATTATGCAGGGCTTTATCCCACATTCTTAAATAACTCTATTATATGAAGATCTTATTTTTCAGTTTTAAACTTTAGTTAAAATATGCATTACCACAACCAGATAAAAGATTCAAGTCTAAATTTGTACAGCACAAAATACAAGATCTGACTAACAAGTTAGTGTAAATGAAAAAAAAAATAAGATCAGGGTTTCCGTTGCTAATGGAAGAATTATAGAATTAAAATAAAAGTAATTAGTATTTTAATTTTCAAATGTGTTTTGTTAAGATTTCCAATTTAAAATATAATCCCCTATACCATGCACAGTTCTGTAAGGTAATATGCTTATATTTTCATTTAATGAAACAGAAATAGTGATTATTTGGCAATGAGATTCCCCTTGCCATTTTTATTACCTGCTTGGCAAATGCCTGTAGGAATTTAGGTTCTGAGCCCAAAAGTTAAAATCCTTACAAGATGGAAATTATTTCCTGTTTTACATTTTGCAAGATATCTTCATTTTCCATGGAGTCAGTAAATAAATCATTATTTAACCGTGCATAAAAGTGCTTATTTCTCCTCTCTTCTCTTTACCATGGCAGAATTTAATAAAAAAGTAAAACAAAAAAGGTAAAACAAATCATGACATACTTCTTTTGGGTATTCCTTCAGTTTCACACATAGCACTTTTAAGTTTTCAATTTTTTTTTAAATTTATTTATGGCTGCGTTGGGTCTTCGTTGCTGTGTGCGGGCTTTTCTCTAGTTGCGGTGAGCGGGGGCTACTCTTCGTTGCGGTGCATGGGCTTCTCATTGCAGTGGCTTCTCTTGTTGCAGAGTATGGGCTCTAGGCGAGCGGGCTTCAGTAGTTGTGGCACATGGGCTCAGTAGTTGTGGCTCATGGGCTCTAGGGTGCAGCCCCAGTAGTTGTGGCACCCAGGCTTAGTTGCTCTGCAGCATGTGGGATCTTCCCAGACCAGGGCTCGAACCCATGTCCCCTGCATTGGCAGGCGGATTCTTAACCACTGTGCCACAGGGAAGTCCATCACACATAGCACATTTAACATGATGATTCTAGTAAAGACTTTTTTTTTTTTTAATTAGGGTAGATTTCTGCAGACTTACAGGATCCTTGAGGGCTTGCAGTGGCAAGTAGTTCTATTTCATCATGACATTGCTGGACTCTTTTAGGACAAGAATGACTTCTTTTGGCAGGGTTGGTGGCAGGATTAGATAGTAAATTGTGGTGGGTGAAGACTGCCAAAATCCAGTGTTTTTTATTTTTATTTATTTATTTGTTTATTATTGGAGTATAGTTGATTCACAATGTTGTGTTAGTTTCTGCTGTACAGCAAAGTGAGTCAGTTATACATATATATATATCCACTCTTTTTTAGATTCTGTTCCCATATAGGTCATTACAGAGTATTGAGTGGAGTTCCCTGTGCTATAGAGTAGGTTCTTATTAGTTATCTATTTTATATATAGTAGTGTGTATATGTCAATCCAAATCTCCCAGTTTATCCCTCCCCCCTCCCCTTTCCCCCTTGGTAACCATAAGTTTGTTTTCTACATCTGTGACTCAATTTCTGCTTTGTAAATAGGTTCATTTCTACCACTTAAAAAAAAAAACAAAAAACTTGATTGAATTCTAAGGCTGGAATTAAAAAAAATTTTTTTCACTTGCCTTAATTTGTTTACATCAGAAGAAATGAAGCATGTGACTGTGTTCTTCCAATAACTTATAATATATAATCCCCATCAATAGATCCAACAAAACCTAGGTAGGTTCAAAATCTGCATATGATAAAGCAGAATTTACTCACCTGAATAATCATTTTGCTAAAAGAAAGACTCTGGGTTTTCAAAAATCTTGTTCACCTTGACACCTAAAATCCCTTCCCAGGATCCCTAATTTAGCCTGGTTACAGGAGCACAAAAGCAGAAATTTGCTGTAGGTACTATTACTTTCTTCATCAACCACTGATGAATATTCTTAATTCTATGCAATTTGTGCAAATCAGTGGAATGTTATACCCGGTAGTGAGAGAGGGTTTTTAGGTAAAGGGAGATTAAGGATACCAGTTTGCAGAATTAATTGCATGAATCCTGGGCAGCCCCATGTTCCCTTAGCTGAAGTTATTAATTACAATCACAGAGTATTCTCAGTCCATAGAATTTGGCATCCCTACTGCAGTACCCCACCCCCCTTTCTAAGTAACACTGCATGTCCCTACTGTCACATAGGGACCTTCTTGGCTTCGACCCTGCCCCTTAATAAGTCCTAGGAAGAATCTTCTCACCTTTAATGGAAACTCTACTTCTAACTCCACTTACTGGCTGTCTCCTTGCTCTGAAAGGCACTTCTGCTTTCACCATGTTGGATCACACCTGTTAACATGCCCTACCCACCACTCCATAGACCAGAGGCCACTGGCTATTGCCACTGACACAGATTAAGACCTAGTTCACCATGTTGCTTGGAGTTAGGAACAATACAGTTGGCTTGGAGAGACCAGTGCTTAGTTAAAATGGTATTCCTGATTTTATTTCTGTCTGCTCTCAGCTTCCTCCGCTTCTCTACAGGCTCAACTTGAGTGTCCAATAGTTTGGTAGATGATCCTGCTACAGTTATGACAGATCTTAAGACATTACAGATGTTTTTGAATTCCAGGATAAGAAAATTATGCATTTTTGATAGGCAATGAAAAGCTGTTGTAAAACTTTGAAGGGGGCAGTAAAATGATTAAAGGTGCTCTTGAGGAAACTTGTTGAATAGTGTGACTTTGCAAAAGGAAAAATGGAGGTGGAAACTTTTTTCTTAGATTCCAGTTGAGTAAAGGTGCTTTATCAACTCTACAAAACAGTGACTGGTAAAGAGGGTTTTATAACTTTATATCCCTCTATGGAAAATTTCAGAGAAGCAAATTTACACAAATATTTCAGCGAAGAGTTTTTTTTTAATTTTTGTTTTATTGTAGTAAGAACTCTTAACATAAGATTTACCCTCTTAATAAGTTTTTAAGTGTACAATACAGTAGTGTTAACTATAGGCACAGCAGATCTTTAGAACACATTGCTCTTGCATAATTGAAATTTTACATACATTGATTAGCAATTTCCCATTCCTCCTCTTTCCCTGCCCTGTCCCAGCCCCTGAAAACTACTATTCTACTCTCTGTTTCTATGATTTTAAATATTTTAGGTACCTCATAAAAGTGGAATCATGCAGTATTTGTCCTTCTGTGCCTGGCTTATTTCACTTACCTTATGTTTTCAAAGTTCATCCATGCTGTTGTATAATGTAGGAGTTTCTCCTTCTTAAGGCTGAATAATATTCCATTATATTTAAAGACCAATTTTTCTTTATTCATTCATCTGTCAATAGACATTTAGGTTGTTTCCACATCTTGGCTATTGTGAATAGTGCTGCAATGAACGCTGAGGTGCTAAGGTGCCTTGGGAACTTGTTATCTTTTGTGTTTTTATATGAGTTTTAGAATTGGTTTTTTTTTTTTTTCTGTTTCTGTAAAAATTTCCTGGAGATTTTGGTAGTGATTGCATTGAATCTATAGATAGGTTAGAATGGACATTTCTATAATAATAAGTCTTCCAATTTATGAATAAGGAATATCTTTCCATTTGTTTCCTCTTTAACTGCTTTAATCAGATGTTTACTGTTCTCAGTGTATTATCATTTTACCTCCTTAGTTGTTTATTCTTATTTATTTTATATACTTTGTTTTTTTGCTATTGTAAATGGGATTATTTTCTTAATTTTCTTTCCAGCGTGTGCATTGTTGGCATATGGGAACACGGGTGATATTTATATACTGATTTTGTATCCTGCCATTTTATTGAGTATTTTATTAGGTTTAGCAGGTGTGTGTGTGTTTGTGTGTGTGTGTGTGTGTGCATGCACTACCTGATAACAGAGATAATTTTCCTACTTCCTTTCCAATTTGGATGCCTTTGATTTCATTTTCTGCCTAATTGTTCTGAATAGGACTTCCCATGCTATATTAAATAGAAGTGGCAAGAGTGGACATCCTTGCCTTATTCCAGATCTTAGAGGAAAATTTTTCAGTCTTTCATGATTGAGTATGATAGCTTTAAGTTTCACATCAGTGGCCTTTGTTATGTTGAGGTGCATTGCTTGCATACCTAGTTTGTTGAGAGCTTTTATCATGAAAAGGTGTTAATATTCTTAAATGCTTTTTCTGCATCTATTGGGATAGTTGCATACTTTTTCCGTTTCATTCTCTTAATATGGTATATTACGCTAATTGATTTGCATATGTTGAACCATTCTTGCATCTCAGAGATAAATCCCACTTGACCATGGTGTATGATCTTTTTAATGTTTTGCTGAATTTGATTTGCTAGTATTTTGTTGAGGATTTTTGCATCTATATTCATCAGGGATATTGGCCTGTGGTTTTCTTTCCCTGTGACATCTTTGTCCAGCTTTGGTATCAGGGTAATGCTGGCCTAATATAATGAGTTTGAAAATGTACCCTCTTAAATTTTTTGGAAAATTTGGGAAGGACTGACATTAATTCTTCTTTTAATGTTTGGTAGAATTCACCAGTAAAACCATCTTGTCCTAAGCTTTTCTTTATTTAGAGTTTTTTGATTATTGATTTGATAAGCATACTACTTTTATATCTCTTCAGACTTTTTATTTCTTCATGATTCGGTCTTGTGGGTTATATTTTTCTGGGAATTTATTCATTTCTTCTAGGTTATCCAGTTTGTTGGCAAATAATTGTTCATAGTAATCTCTTAGGATCATTTTTTGTGTTATTAGTTGTAAAGTCTCATCTTTCATTTATGATTTTATTTATTTGGATCTTTTCTCTTTGTTTGTAGTTAGTCTAGCTAAAGTTCTGTCAACTTTTAAATTTTTTTCAAAAAGGCCACTCTTAGTTTTAGAATTGATTTTTTTCTATTCTTTTTCTATTCTCAATTTCATTTAATTCTCCTCTAATCTTTATTATTCACTTCCGTCTGCTAACTTTGGGTTTTGTTTGTTCTTATTTGTCTAGTTTCTTGAGGTGTAAACTTAAGTTGTTTATTTGAAATCTTTCTTTTTTAAATGTTCACTGCTGTAAACTTCCCTCTTATTACTGTTTTTACTACATCCCATAAGTTTTTATATGTTGTATTTCCATTTTCATTTGTATAGAAATATTTCTTTAATCCTTTTTGCTTTCTTCTTTGACCCATTAGTGGTTCAAAAGTGTGTTGTTTAATTCCACATATCGTGATTTTTTCAGTTTTCCTTCTGCTATTTGTTTCATTCGACTGTAGTCAGAAACGATACTTGATATGATTTCAACCGTATTAAATTTGTTAAGACTTGTTTTGTGACCTGCCAATTTATCTATCCTTAAGAAAGATCCACGTGCTCTTGAGAAGAATGTGTATTCTGCTGCTGTTGGGATCAATGTTCTGTTTATGTCTGTTAGATTTATTTGGTCTATAATGTTCTTCAGTTCCACTGTTTGTTTGCTCATTTCCTCTATGGTTGACTTGTCCTTTATTGAAAATGGGTTATTGAAGTCTCATACTATTATTGTACTGTTATCTGTTTTTCTATTTGGTTCTTTCAATGTTTTCTTCATATATTTAGATGCTTTGATGTTGGGTGCCTATAATTATTTTTAATATATTTTAATAAATTTTATGTATTTTTATATTTAAAATTATATATTTATAATATCTTCCTGTTGAATTGATCCTTTGATCATTATACAATGTCCTTTTTTGTCTCATGATAGTTTTTGTTTGTTTGTTTTTAACATCTTTATTGGAGTATAATTGCTTTACAATGGTGTGTTAGTTTCTGCTTTATAACAAAGTGAATCAGTTATACATATACATATGTTCCCATATCTCTTCCCTCTTGCATCTCCCTCCCACCCTCCCTATCCCACCCCTCTAGGTGGTCACAAAGCACCAAGCTGATCTCCCTGTGCTATGTGGCTGCTTCCCACTAGCTATCTATTTTACATTTGGTAGTGTATATATGTCCATGCCACTCTCTCACTTCATCCCAGCTTACCCTTCCCCCTCCCCATGTCCTCAAGTCCATTTTCTACATCTGTGTCTTTATCTTGTGATCATTTTTGACTTAAAATCTTTGTTGTCTGATATAAGTATAGCCATCCCTGCTCTCTTTGGGGTGCCATTTGCATAGAATACCTTTTTCCATCCCTTCACCTTCAGCTTATGTGTGCTTTTGAATTTAAAGTGAGTTTCTTGGAGGCAGCATATAGTTTGGTATTCTTTGTTATCCGTTCAGCCACTCTGTATCTTATGATTGGGGAGTTTAATCAATTTACATTTAAAGTAATTATTGATAGGAAAGAATTTACTATTGCTATTTTGTTTATTGTTTTGTTTGTCTTGTAGTTATTTTGTCCCTCTTTTCCTCTTGCTTTCTTCCTTTGTGTTTTGTTGATTTTCTGTATTTATATGCTTAGATTCCTTCCTCTCTTTCTTTGTGTAACATCTAGAGGGTTTGTGTGTGTGTGGTTACCATGGGGTTTACATATCTTGTAGTTACAATAGTCTATTTTAAGCTGACAACAACTTAACACCAGTCACATATAAATCTTACATTTCTACTTCTCCCCCATATCTTTATGTTAATGTCATAATTTGTCTAAATTGATTTTATATCCATTAATATATTTTTAGTTATAGTTATTTTTAAAATTTTTGTCTTTTAACTTTTATACCAGAATTTGAAGTGATTTACCAAACACCATTAAAATAATACAGTATTCTTTATTTGTCTATGTATTTACCTTTATCGATGAGTTTTAGACTTTCTCAATCTGTTGTGCTACTGTTTAGCATCCTTTATTTTCAACTTGAAGAACTCCCTTTAGCATTTCTTGGTAAGGCAGCTCTAGTGGTAATGAACTTCCTCAACTTTTGTCTGAGAATGTCTCTATCTCACTCTCATTTTTGAAGACATTTTTGCTGTGTATAGTATTCTTGGTAGGCTTTTTATTTTTCTTTCAGTAGTTTGAATATATCATCCCACTCCCTTCTGGCCTATAAATTTCCAGGGAGAAATCTGCTTCAGATTTTATGGAGGTTGCTTGTATTTGATAAGTTGCTCTTTCTTGCTGCTTTCAAAATTCTTTGTTTGTTTTTGTATTTTGACATTTGATTATAATTTGCCTTCTCTAGATTCATCTTATTAGAATACTGTAGGCTTTCTGGATCTTCACAGAAAGGATCTTTTCATATCCTTCACAGATTTGGTAAGTTTTTAGCCATTATTTCTCTGAATAACTTTTTGGTCCTTTCTCTTTTTCTTCTCTTTTGGGACTCCTCTAATTCATATATTGGTCTGTTTGGTTGTGTTCTATATATTCCTTAGGCTTTCCTCCTTCTTTTTCATTCTTTTTTCTTTTTTGCTCTTCTGACTGAATAATTTCCAATGATTTGGCTTTGAGTTTGCTGAGCCTTTCTTCTGCTCGACCTAGTCTTCTGTTGAACCCCTCTAATGAATTTTTTCAGTTCAGTTATTATATTCTTCTGATCCATGATTTCTACTTGGTACTTAAAAATTGTTTTTGTTTTTGTTTTTTCTTTTGGTGATATTCCCACTTTGTCCATGCATTGTTATTGTGACCTTGGTAAGCATCTTTAAGACAACTATTTTGAATCCTTTGTTAAGTAAATGATGTATCTTCATTTTGTTAGGGCCAGTTTCTGAAGATTCCATTGTTTGAGAAATATTTTCCTATTTCTTCATTTTCTTAACTCTCTATATTGGTGTCTGTGTATTAGACAAAATAGACACCTCTCCTAGTCTTCATAGATTAGTCTTGTACTAGAGAAGAACATCACTAAGTAGTCTGGTCAGAGATTCTCAAACCTTTGTGCTAGTCCAACCCACTTTCTTTGCTCTTAGAGGCTCCCAGACATCTAAAGTATGCTGGTCCCATCACCACTCTGAGACAAGAGAGACTGAAGCCAATTCCTCAGGCAGTCCCCAGATAAGTTGGATTATTGGGTGCTCATTGTACCTCTTTCCCTCCCCTGGGATAAGCTGAGAGCTGGAGTTTTTCGACTGCTAGCTCTGTACTTGCCTGGAGGGAGTGGTCATGGTGACTGCCAGTCTGAACCACCATCTCTCTTCTCACCACCCCTGGGTGGCTACAGTATTGCCATTTCCTCTCAAGATTCTGAGACAGGTTAAACATAAGTCAGTCCTCATGGTAGGCACTGGAAAAGTTGGGGCATTGGACACATGATACAACTCTTTCCCTCCCAAGGATGAGCTAGATCTGTGGGGTTTGCACAGATTGTAGGCACTGTGTGGGAGTAAGGATTATGGCAAGAGGGTATCTGGAATGTCCCTATTGTTCTTTGCTTGTTTGTTTGTTTGAACGTCCCTATTGGTTTTGATGTGGCTGGTTTTACACTCACCCAGGGTGCAGGGACCTCTTAACTAGGTTCTGGATTTCTCACAAATGGAATATGTTTATGTATTATTGTTGAATTGGTGTGTTTGTGATAAAAATGGGGGTTGAGGGCTTCCTATTTTACAATCTTGAAAGATCAGTATCTTTTTGTCTATCTTTACATATTATTTCCAAAATTACTTCACAAAAGTGAAAAATGTGCAGTATGTTTGTGTTTGTTTCATGTGTGTGTATGTATAAAATCTATATTAAAGCTAATTAACTTTTTAAATTTTAAAACATTTTCTAACACAATTTTTTAAATGGCCTCATTATAAAAACTAGTCTAGGAGTCACCAATGTTCAAAATTTTCATAATTCACTCCAGCTTAAAATTATTTGTGAATATAAGTTCTCATTGACCCTTCAAATCTCACATAGAACACAAGGAGAGATTATAGTTAAAGGAAATCTGTGTAAAATATTTGGACTTAACACTACAGTTAATGACTACATTTTTCTTTTTAGTTGAGTTAAAGCAAACTTAAAAGGCTTTAAATGTCACAAAAATTGTTAAGGAGAATAATTGTGAATGGAATGAATACAGTAGAAAAAATTCGTATTCAATAAGGGGAGAAACAAAAGAAAATTACCTTTCAGTGTTAGAGAAAACCCAGAACTAGTGAAACACTGAGAAATAAAAACATTAAAGGTTCAAATATATGAATTTTGTCCTGTATATGAGAATGAGCTCCTCTCCTAGCATGTTTTGTGTAGCATCTGTATTTCATTCCATTTTGATAGATCCCAGTACCTACCCTAGTTCTTCCAAGCTGATTCACACTCATAGAGAATACACTTATTTTTGTAACATAACAGCTTCATCTGTCTGCTTCTGATGATAGATATGGATGACCCTCATTCAAGTAATTAACCAAATGAAAACTTAATATCATGTCATTAATAGATCTTCTACACTAAAATGAAAGTAAAATCAATTTCTTTGGATTACATGATTAAGTGCTTAAGGAGTCTAAATAGTAACTAAAAAGACATGATTATTTCTACTACAACTTAACTATACTTTCTCTTACAATATACATATATTTCGATGAACTAGTGTGATACATCAATGACTATAATCACAAAAGAGAAAACATTTAGGAATTTAATAACTGACAGACCAATAGATGAATAGAGATGTAACAGCTGCATCCTAAAAAAAATATTCACTGGTACTCCATAAGATGCTTTTAAGGGAAAGATACTAGCTTTTCCAAAATGTATAAACATGTCTTACTGATGGTGTCAGTTGTGTGTGGGTGTGAGAGAGAGAGATTTGTCTTGAAATTCTTTTGATTATTCTTTGATTTCCAACTACAGTTACAATTTTGGAGTTTGGTTCTGCTCATGGTACTGCTTCCTAATGTGACATTCTGCCTGATGTCTTTTTCAGAGAGTTACCACTTCATAGGTTGTTAATCACAAGGCAATCTTCTGTTTGCCAGGGTCTGGCAAAATACCAGAATGAGTCACTTCACTGTAAAATGAAGCTTCTGCAAATCTTTCAAAGACTGTGTAAGTGTGTGAAGTGTTTCTATGTGTATGTGTACCTGTGTATGTATAGTTGGTTAGCAGCTTGCCCAGCTTATTTTCTCAAACACTACTTATGAATCTTCCATTGATGACAATAGCATCAATAACAGTAGCACAATAATGGCCACCATCACAACCCTCTGTGTGCCTAGTGCTGGGCTAAATATAGCCTATTTTACCTAATTGTCAAAATGCTTTTTCTGAGAAAAGGATTATTGTCTGAATTTTTGTAGTGAGGAAAACTCATGGTCATTCGTTCATCATATATTTATTGAATGCTCACTAGGTGCAAGGCCCTGTATTAGGCACTGGGGAGCAAAAGTGAACAGAAGATTCATATATGCCTACATGTGTGTTGTTTACATTCTATTGTGACGAGATATGCAATAAACAGAATTAAAATGATTTTTATAGTCAGTTAGAAGGTGATTAAGACTGTGAAAAATATAAAGTGAGGAGGAGAGGTGGCAATCTTATATAGTGTAGTTAGGTTGATTTCAAAGAAAAGGTAGGCGATTTTTGAGAAAAAGCTTAATGAGATGAGGAAAATATCATCCTAGGAAGAAAAATCACCAGTAGGAAAGTTTTAAGGTGGGAGCTTGTCTGATATTTGAAGACCGTCCTGGAAGACAATGTATCTAATAGAGTGAACAAGGGAGAGAGTAATAGCAGACAAGGTCAAAGATGGAAGGAATAGGGAAATTTGTAGCCTCAGGTGTGCTTTTGAGTGAAGGACTGACACAAACTTATCTATGTGCTTTTAAAGGGTCATCCTGGTTACTATGCAGAGCACATTGCTATAAGGAGACAAAGGGGGTGGCAGATACCCACGAAGTAGCTGTTGCAATAATTCAGAAAAAAAAAAAAAAGATAACATGGTAGTGGAAAAGATAAGAAAATGGCCCAGTTACATGGTAAGTGCATTTGAATTCAGATCTGCCTTACTTCAAATATGCACTTCTGTTCCCTGTGTGTTTGGTCCAGCAGTGCTATAAACTCAGCCTTGGGACAGTGAGTGCAAATTTCTTCCTTGACATTATGAACGACATCAGAGACATTGAGATCAAGTGTTAGGGATAAAAGAATCGGCTTTGGTTTTGACAGACTTCTGACACTCACCAGTAAAAGCCATAGTTGTGTTATTAAATTTTAAATATTTCCTTTTATTGGTCTGGACAGCTCCATATAGAGCAAGGAGAATGAGCATTGCTATTATAGTGACATAAAGAAAGCAAGGAACAAAAAAATGGCTTGGTACTTAGAGAAAGAAATCAACAGTTTCCAGTGATTTTTAAAACATTGTTTAGCATGTGAGAGCAGTTCTTTCACAAAGGGCACACTACTTGGAATCCTTATTGTTCTGTGGAGCATGGAGACTTGGCAGTTACTATACTTATTTAATTTTTGAGCGAGTAGATAACATTTCTGCACTCCAGATGAAATTTCAAATCAACACATTTGAAGTGAATAGATCGTTCTTGAGAGAATTTGGAAGAGGCTATGGATACTGAGGAAACATTTAAAACATATATCCTGACAAAGTAGAGCAATACTAGATAAACAGAATAAAATATATTCATGAATAGTTTTAGTTGTTTCTGGAGTAGAAAAAAAAATGTTTGATGGATTAAAATCTTCTTATATAAATTTAAGTGTATCTATATCACCATTTTGTTTTCCAAAAATGAATACTAAATAAGTATTTTTTCAACTGATTTTATATTTCATTAGAACCATTAGGATTGTCTCCTAGAAAATCATCGTAATTAGGCATTTACTATGAGAGCATAGATATGAAATGAAAAGGAAAAGAATGTCTGCATATTTGCCTGATTCAGATGATAGTTAAGCCTCACATTTCCTGACTTTAGACAGACAGCAAGGGTGGGGGGTACTTTATGTGCTTGTGTGCTGTGGCTGTGTAAGTACAAAATCAGCACTTAGTGCATTGAAGCAGGAGATCGTCAGATAAAATTTCCTGTATTCAAAAGACAGAGCAGTTTATAAATGTATCAAGGACACACACATACACACACAGACACTTCATACTAGAAAATACTATTGGAGAACATCAATAAATACGTGCTTATACAGTTCTCAGAATTTAACTATTATGATTAAACAGAAATTCTTCTCCACTAGCGTTGTTAGGAATTTCAAATTAGCAATGAAAGAACTGGCTTTGGTTTTCATAGACTTCTGTGATTTGGAGAGGAATGAGAAATATATATTTAATCTCAGTTAAGTAAATAGTGATAAATGACGTCTTATTTTGCCACAGTTGTATATGCTATACATTTTTAATGCAAACTTACACACCTAACTTATTATTTCAGTTTACCCTTCTTAAGACTTTAAGAATTCCAGATCACCCATCACTGGCCCACACACAGCATTTTTTTCTTCAACCTCTATGCTCCTCTATTACTGGTTTAATGCACCCTTTTTTTCACAGACAAAAATCTACCTCCTGTCGTCATTTCCTCATTATCCATCACTACTCAACTCGTGACAGTCTGGCTTTATCTTATCAAGACTCTATTGGAACTTGTCTCACTAAATCTCTGGGATTTTCCTAACTGCAAAGTCAATGAATCCTTTAGTCTTGATTTTCCTTAATTTCTCAGTAGCATCTCCCTCCACTAAATATTCCCTACTTCTTGAAAAGTCTTTCTGATGAATTTCTTGAAAAGAATGCTCCTGATTCTCCTATTATTCTGATAATTCATGTTACACTCTCTTCCTCTTATATACACCCTTTATATTTTGTTTCCCAGATCTCCATGAAGAATCTTCTTTTCCATCTACTTACCTGTCCATTTCATGGGACCGTACCCATTTGTTTCTTTCACTTATTACCAAACTCAAGGAAATCCAAATGTCAATAAACAGCCTGAAGTCTAGTCCTCTAACCTGAGAACCAATATGTTTAACCCTCTGCTTAACAAGGGCTTGTGGATTGTCCCATTTCCTCACACACATTTTCTCTAAAAATAAATGTATCTGTCCTCTCAAAATGATCCTGCTCTGGGTAATCTGTACTATAATGAACAGAAGCCCCCTCAACAATTGTCCTAACTAACCAAACCAGAAACTCATCCTTCTCAGTGACCCTGCTGTCCAGTCAAGTCACAAAGCTTTGTGGATTTTAAGTGAGAGGTACTCCAATCTCTCTGTCACTGTTTTCTTCAATCTCTCATCTTTTTCTAAAGACTTCTTAGTGGAATCACTGTTTTGAATCTGGATTCTCACTAACCTTTGTTAGCAGCTACAGTAATTTTGGGTTTTAGACAGACAGAAAGAGAAATTGACAGAGAAGAGAGGGGCAGGGAGAGAAAGAGATTGTTCTGCTATAACACAATAGCTTCATTTCTAAGATCGTGGGTTACCAACAATCATTATATGAAAAAGTTTTACATTTCGGGGGAAAAAAACGTGCTAGGGAGTTTCCAACTAGTAAAAACTCCCTTCTCCTCTAAGAATTTGAATGACAGAGATTTTTCATATCTGTGTAACCACATTGAGAAGATCTTCAAGTTAAAGTAGCAAATGTGTCCTCTAGGGAGGTCCTTATTTGCTGGAATAAATATATTAAGATCCTTGGAATATGTTCTTGAAGGTCATAAGGTCCCCAAAGAGCATGTGTTAGAAAATGTTTGTCGTTCTGCTAATCACCAGGTTTCTGTTTGCTAAGTATGCCAGCTGAGAGAGAAAAATGAATTGTTTAGGAGAATTCAAAAAAAAAATATTAGCAGCTCTTTACATGATGAAAGACGGGAATGATAAATTATATAGCAGAAAAAAGGAACTTTGCTGCTAGAACAGAGATTCTTAATTGGAAACGTCATGACAATTTCCCTGATACAAGTATAATAGGAACGTTTTACCCCAGTTACTCTCCTTCCTCTCCTCCAAACAAAGAGTTGTTGATACAACACAAACAGTAGTCTTTACTCATTTGATCTTATCATATCCAGTTAACTCTATGCATTCTTAATGCACAGGAGAAATACCTGTGCCATATGAGCGCATTCAAAATGGCAACATAAAACCTTAGCGTTGTCTCCTCTCAGTCCGTACTCTGTAGTCCTCTATTTAAATTACTCTCATCTGATGTGTGCACTTGTCTGATTTTTCCATTATACTGTAAGATGCTTAGAGGAAGGACAGAGGACATACTTTCATCATGTATCACACTCTCCACAACCTCCCCACTTGTTCCATCTCTTCAGAATCTAAAATAATGCTTTAGATATAGCACATCAGCAATTTTTATAATATCATTTTAAAAAGTGACAAAAACCCAAGTATCTTAACTTTTAAACCCTGTTTTCTCTACTAACTCTGTTACTATTACCTCTTCTGTATGGAATAAACCAGAAAATAAAACACATTTTCAAGCCCTTAGAATTATCTTATGGTGAAAATCAATCTACCAAAGAAACAGAGAGGCTTCAAATATACCTCTTATCTGCTTAAGGAATAAAGCAGCCTGAAATCAAATGCTGTTTGCCTAGTTTTTGGGGAACGCTTGCAAAGTTTGATGTAGAAGAATAAACATTTTTGGGGAGCTGTGGTAAGCCTTAGCAACCAGTATCTCTATACTCCTTATCTTCTAAACATGATTTTAAAAAATGGATTAGCTCTATCACCTGCAGTACCACTATTTCATTGCTTCTAGAAATAGATCATTTGCCTGTAAAATACTTCAAAAATGTTCCACAGGTGTTATTTTGTATTCTGCAATTTCTTATTATTATTTATAGCTACAAACATTGCATTCCCCGAAATGTTTTTTGAAGTCAAAATTCCAGTACCTCTTTAAGGGCTGTAAACCAAAAAGTATCATCACTGTCACAAATTATTGCTTCATAAATATCCTTACCAAAACGCACCTTGTGATTATTATTTAATCAGGAAATAATATGTTATTGGGTAAAAATGTCTACTATTTATTCTCTGATTTTATTAAAGAAAGTCTATTCTGTACAGAATCACATTTCAAAACATAAAGAATGGTTTCTGCTCTCATAGCTCTATTACAGTGTCATATATTAAGGTTTATTCTAATTCCAGACCAATACATGGACACTGCACAAAATAAATAGCTTTTTCAAAAACAGAATGAACAAAATGTCTTGAAGCACGAATGAGTGATTATCATGCTTCTTCATCTCTTGGAAAATTTCTTACTGTTGCTGTAAGTCCCAGTGAGTTATAGTTCTCTTATACACATAAAAAAGGATAATGGTTATAATCCCACTATCTGAATTTCAACTTTCACCTCTCTCTCTAAAGTTAAAAGTTAGCTTCCAAAGCTTTTAGAAAGCTGCTGCCCTTTTCAAACAGCATTTCTAGTACATCAGTCTTATTGATTTATTCATAGTAAATGTTACCCGCTCATTCTTTGCGTGTGAAGCTGAAGAAGGCTACATAAGTGATTCCTAAACTCTGGCAACCATCTCAGATGTAACTTGGCTAAACAGCGAAAACATTCTTTCGGGTCAGGGCAACAGTCAGGCTGGAGAGGGAATATGGGGCTCTCAGTGCCAACTAGGATAGGCCATAAATTCTAGTTTACCACCAATATCAAATGTGAAATGTTTTACCATTCCAGGAACTATTACTTCCAGAAAGTGATAGAGCCTCTCCACTAATGAAAGCATTGATCCTGAACTGAACTCTGAGTGCATGATGTAAATCGGAGGAGTCTTTTTGGAAAAATCCATCTGTGAGTCTCAAAGTCCTTCAGTGTAATATAAGTGAATTCATGCCAAAAGAAATGAGTGAGGCAGCTTAATTCTACCACCCAAAGTACAAACTTACAAAGAGGAAACAAAAAAAGACCTCTTTGGGTTATACTGAGATATCTCATCTCCCTTTATTTACATAGTTACTCATTCATGTTATTTCTAAGTTTCTAGCCCTGATTTTGCATTTCCATTTTGGCACATGGAATAAAATGCAATTTTATTCCATGTGCCAATTTATACTGAACTAAATGACTTGCTACCACCTAAAGGTTTATAAGGCAGAGAAAGCCTGCAAAACATTTATTTTTGACCAGTAACCAAAGAAAATATGTAAGTTCTCCTTTTTATTATCTTTGTTGCTTATCCATTGGAAGGAATTAGGTAGGGCCCACATTCCTAACTCCATGAAAAAGCAAGAAGCTAAGATGATTTGATCTAAGTAGTTTGATGCCCAGCACTCATTTCTCTACTTCAACATCTAGAAAGATAACAACCAAACTTATATTATGATAGAAACAAATGGTGAAGTTATTATTTTCTGGAAAGCAAATAACAACCAAAAATTCTCTTTATTTTTGGTCCTGACCCAATCAATCAGTGATGTGGCAGTGGGGCTGGTGTGTAGTGAAGGAAGTTCTAAGCTGATTCTCAGTGCCTCACTGTTAAATACAAATTGCCATGGAGCACCTAACATTTGAGATAAGCATTTAATATGAAGTTACAGTAACAAAGTCAATATGCTAAAATGGGTAATAGAGACAATGTTTGGAGGTGAGGAAAAAATATAAAGAAAATATATTTAAAGGGGAAAGTATGGTCCTCTAAGGAAGAAAGAAAAGACAAAATGAAGGTAGGAGGAAAGCAAAAGAAAAAAAAGGAAAAGAAATATAAAAGGAGGGCTTCCCTGGTGGTGCAGTGGTTAAGAATCAGCCTGCCATTGCAGGGGACATGGGTTCGAGCCCTGGTCTGGGAAAATCCCACATGCCACAGAGAAACTAAGCCCATGTGCCACAACTACCGAGCCTGTGCTCTAGAGCCTGCGAGCCACAACTACTGAAGCCCGTGTGTCACAACTACTGAAGCCGCGTGCCTAGAGCCCGTGCTCTGCAACAAGAGAAGCCACGACAATGAGAAGCCCGCGCACTGCAAGCCCCGC
Organism: Balaenoptera acutorostrata; assembly: GCF_949987535.1. NCBI lineage: Eukaryota > Metazoa > Chordata > Mammalia > Artiodactyla > Balaenopteridae > Balaenoptera > Balaenoptera acutorostrata. Next base: position 27,994,984 of record NC_080065.1, on the reverse strand, counting down.
TCGTGGCAACTAGAGAAAGCCCGCACACAGCAACAAAGACCCAACACAGCCAAAACTAAATACATAAAATAAATAATTTTTTTAAAAAATTAGAAAAAAAAATATAAAAGGAAATTCAGGAAAAAGAAAAACACTAATATATGTTATAGCAGAATTTTTTTGGGGGGGGATAGAGAATTTGGCAGAAAAATTGAGGAACTCCTATAGGAAAGGTAATGAAATATTAAAAACTAGAGAAATATAATTTTCATATTTTTTGCTTTATAATATCAGGATAAATATGTAATCTAAGTCTAGTTGTTCAATTGAACTAATTTGAAGTTCTCAGTTAACAATCCCAATAACTAATGTGAACAATGTTAACTATAACATTAGCTGAGTTGTTTTTTGTTTGTTTGTTTCTTCTAAAGATTTCCACTAATTTCATCCTTCAAAATTTAATCCCTGGGACTTTGTTCTCAAGAAATGAAGGGTAAATTACAACCCTTCGTAGCTGTGCCGTGGTCATCCACGTGTCCTATTAACACACAAAAATAGTCACATCCTCTTTGAATTTTATTTTTTTATACAGCAGGTTCTTATTAATTATCCATTATATACATATTAGTGTATACATGTCAATCCCAATCTCCCAATTCATCCCACCACCACCACCCCACCCCTGCCACTTTTCCCCCTTGGTGTCCATACGTTTGTTCTCTACATCTGTGTAAGAGTCATATCCTCTTAAGCAGAAGAGGAACATTTTGCATAGATTCAGCTTTACACATTCAAAGGACTACAAAAAATTTATGTACACTTAAGTTGATATCATTCTGGGATATCTTTGTGTGGTCTGATACAAAGGATGATACCTCTGTCACAAGTGAATGCTTATAACACCTTTATTTGAAGAAATTCTGCAGAATTGAATTTATACAATATCTTAATTATATAAACCTAGATTGTTGGTACAGAGTTTTTTACTTATATATATTGTCCATCATTACTAGAATGCATAATATATCAGTATTCTGTATTCATGAATGTTAGACTTTAAAAGAATGCTTTATCGGAATGGTGATTTCTTTAAACTTTGTTTACCTCATATATATATATTTGGATACATATATTTGGATCTTAATAAAAAGCTAATAAGAAAAGAAAAAGAAAGTTGTCGGGGAATTAAGGAAAATATATTCTGCAGGAACTATGCTCAAGTGAAATGATTTTAAAAATCACTTTGGATAATAAGTGATGATAAACTTATGTGTAAGCATGTTTAAAAAATCATCAGTGTAGAATTAGGAGGAAGAAGGATGAAAATCTGTTCTCCTCTAGGACAGCTTTTTTATTATGGATAATTCAGTAGCTGGTCTAGTTTTGTTCTTATTTAAACAGAATGCTTATCTCATGAATATCATATACTATATCAACATTTTGAACTCTTACTATGTGAATGATACTAAGATCTATTAGGCCCTAAAAGATTTTGAAAATACTTCCATTCATCTTTGGCTGTAGTTCCACAATATCTGTTCCAAAACTTTTACACTTTTCTTAGTTTCATATTCACTGATATTAATTTATTGAGAAATCAAAGTTATCTAAAGTGATGTCTGTCCTCATTCTCTACTTTCGTAGCTCCTTTTTCCTACCCTCTAGCCTCAGGCCAAAAAGCATTTGCACTACTTCCAAAAAGTAATTTTTCTACTTAAGTTTTCAGTTACAGCCCAAACTGAGCCCTGTATGCTTCATTTCTGATTCTCCTTTGTAACTTTTAATTTCATCAAACAGGTAAATAATCAACTAACACAGAGATAACGACTTAACCCTGATGCTGTCATTTTATGTTTAAACTATAGCCCTCCTTTTAAATGACTATCTAAGGATTAATATCTCACAATCACTACATTTCCACGCTCTTTATTCTTTCCTTAACTCCCCCATCTTCCAAATTCCTTACTTTCAACTATCAAAACTATCACGGATTCACAAATCTCAAGACTAATAGTTGTTTCCAAGCCCACATTTTCTTGACTTCCTGGAAGCCAGTTCTGTTTTCTTCTCTTACTCATTAAACGTCTGAGTTCTTCACGTTTTATTTCTCAGTCTTCACCTCTACTTTCTTTGCTCATGAACGAATGCAAAGTGTGTATTTCCAATTGTCTACGGCTACTAGCATATGGGTGTCTTTTCTTATTTTAACACATTACATTTATATCTAAATTCATGATCATAAAATTGTCTTTAAGGCCAATGACAAGATCAGCTCCTAAGTACAAAGAACCTATTTCCCCCCCAATTCCTGGGACCCAGAACACATTAGGATGATGGCTTGCAGAAAGACACCCTTAGACCCTGACTAAGAGAAGAAAGGCCCAAGTGCCCCTCACATTTATCACCTCTGTTCTCTGTAAGGAAGTGAGGCCTGGAGGCTTTTAGGTGGTAATAATGACCCGCTGGGGGGCAAGGAAGCCCCAGCAAGTCTGGACCCCCTCTCCCACCCTACCCCCTGCAAGTTCTACAGTAGTAGCTGCGGGTCTCCTGCGCCAGAAGTGACCTTGTTATAAGAGGTGGTCTCCCGAGGGGGACAGCCGCCCAGGGCCATGCACATCGGCTCCAAAAGCGGCTCATGGTGAAGAGGTGCTGGTCTCTTGGGGAGCGTCTGAGCAAAGCCTAGTGCAGCGTTTGTCCCTGGTGTGATGGAGATCTTCCTCACCGCTTCCACGTGCTGCAGCAACCTGCAGGCAAAAGCAGTGCCTGACTCAGAAACGCAGCCACCTTCTGCTCTTCCTTGGCGATGAGCTCGCTCTTGGTGCAGTCGTGGCAATGACGCTCTCGGCGGCGGCGGCGGCGAACTGGACATGCGCACGGCTTCCCACGCAGCACGGCTTCCACGCAGGCTCCTCAAAGACGCGGGCGTGGCCGCGCCGCTCCGCACCCTGGAGCTGGGCCCCGGCAGAGCGTTGTGCAACATGTGAGCTCGGTGGACGTCTGGACTACGACGTGGTCGGGAGTGCCCAGTTCATGCATTTCCACCAGAAGGTAGTTGGACCTCTGCTCGTCCTCGGTGCTGGAGAAGCAGGACGTGCTGGTGGAGTGCTTCTTGCCCACCGCGTGAATTTCGTCGGTGTGCACGGTGCGGGGCCTTGGGCGGAGGCCTCTTTCCACAGACTCCGGGCGGCTCATCGCAGGAACAGCACCAGTGCCGCCGGCGCCATCGCCTTGGCTTGCAGTGCCTTCCCACCACGGCCGGCCCGGCAGCAAGGGCTGACTCCTTTCCCCATCTTTGTGGCGTCCGCAATCGCGCGAGGAGCCATTTTAATCCGATTGAAAGCACTGATTCCTCCTTCACTTCCAGTCTTTCTAGCCAGACGCAGAACATACCACAGGGTGGCTGAGCCCACTGCTGTCATCCCCAAGGCAGAGCGGGCATTTACAAAGAAGCCCCTAAGCCTGTAGGAAACTGACCTTGCGTTCGATATTCAGCTCATCTTCAGCTGCTGGAAGCTTCTCACAAATATGTCAGTATTTGAAACCTGCATTCTGTGCATCAAGGCCAGGCGAGGCCACACAAACACCACGGCTTCGGGGTGCAGATAGACTTCCACCACATCACTGTGGGGCACCACGTGGACCTTCTGTACTTGGCTCCTGGCCAGCATCTCGTGGACAAAGTTGGTCCAGGAAATGGTACCCCTGCTAGTGCTGGGCGAGACCAGCCGTCTCATGAGGACAGCGATGACACACAAGGTGAGTAGATGCTCCCAGTGCAGCTGGTCCTTCCTTTCCTTGAGCCTTCTCTCCTCCTCATTATCTTCCAGGGTCCTCTCCTTGGATTTATCATTGTCCTTAGTCCTCTGCTTCCTACTTGAGGTGTTAAAATAGTAAGTGCCGCCTAGAAGTTTCCGCCTAGAAGTCTGACTGGATTATGGACTATACATGCTTTTTCAACAACAATCCACTGATCCCTTAAAAGGCAGGGGTTAGCAGTTGGCAATTGCAAGCTCTGTAGCCTCGGCCCCCAGCCTAGGCAAGACCGGCCTGAGGCCTGTGGACAAAATTTAGCCCCCTCCTCCCACTCGGGTGAAGAGACCCGTGTTCCAGCCTGAGCCTGGGGCCCTGAAGACACCTAGAATACAGCCCAGACCCTAGTGGAAGGACATTTTTTCTTTCCTAGTTGAAGTGCTTTTTATTTTTAGAGCAACCAAAAACATTTACTATAAAACCTGTTTTAGAAATGAAAATAGTAGAAGCGAAAAGCTCAACATGATTCACTAGATTATGACAGTCCAGTTAGGAGCTGCAAGAATAAATAATCCTTGTTCTTGGAAAAAGGTCGAAAGAAATGACCTAATCTTAAAATCAAACACAGAAGCAAAAGGTGAAAACAAGAGAGAGAGAGAGGGAGAGAGAAAAATAACCTACATCCATGACCTTTGTGATAATATCAGTCTAACATATGCGTCTCTCAAATGTAGAATGAGAGGACTGAAAAAAAGGGTCAGAAACACAATGGAAAAATTAACACCAATAATTCTTAGAATTTGGTGAAAAGAATAAATTTATAGACCAAAGAAGATCAGTGAACTGCCAGAAGGATAAGTAAAAAGAAAACCATGTAGTTAAAGTACAGCAAACCAGAGGCTAAGGGAAAAATATTGAGATCACTACAGAAAAAGGACATATTGTACGTAGAGGAATAATGATGTGAAGAACAGTCTCATTAAAAAGGGGGGGGGGCAGGGAAACAGAGAAAGGCCAGGATGCATTCTTAGAAAATGAAAGCCTAAGGAAGACACATTCAGATGTACAAAAGTTGAGAAACTTAAATTATAACATAACTACATAATGAAGATAGTGTGTTATTGGATGAGAACAGAAGAAAATAAATCAATAGAGAATGAAGGATCCAGGAATAGACAAACACTTATAAATTAATTTAATTAAAAAAAATTTTTCCCCCATTTTCTTATTTTTTTAACATCTTTATTGGAGTATGATTGCTTTACAATGTTTTGTTAGTTTCTGCTATATAACAAAGTGAATCAGCTATACGTATACATATATCCCCATATCTCCTCCCTCTTGCGTCTCCCTCCCACCCTCCCTATCTGACCCCTCTAGGTGGTCACAAAGCACCGAGCTGATCTCCCTGTGCTATGCAGCTCCTTCCCACTAGTTATCTATTTTACATTTGGTAGTGTATATATGTCAATGCTACTCTCTCACTTCGTCCCAGCTTACCTTTCCCCCTCCCTGTGTCCTCAGGTCCATTCTCTACGTCTGCATCTTTATTCCTGTCCTGCCCCTAGGTTCATCAGAACCTTTTTTTTTTTTTTAGATTCTATGTATATGCGTTAGCATACGGTATTTGTTTTTCTCTTTCTGACTTACTTCACTCTGTATGACAGTCTCTAGGTCCATCCACCTCACTACAAATAACTCAATTTTGTTTCTTTTTATGGCTGAGTAATATTCCATTGTATATATGTGCCACATCTTCTTTATGCATTCATGTGTCGGTGGACACTTAGGTTGCTTCCATGTCCTGGCTATTGTAAATAGAGCTGCAGTGAACATTGTGGTACATGTGTCTTTTTGAATTATGGTTTTCTCAGGGTATATGCCCAGTAGTGGGATTGCTGGGTCATATGGTAGTTCTATTTTTAGGTTTTTAAGGAACCTCCATACTGTTCTCCATAGTGGCTGTATCAATTTACATTCCCACCAACAGTGCAAAAGGGTTCCCTTTTCTCCACACCCTCGCCAGCATTTATTGTTTGTAGATTTTTTGATGATGGCCATTCTGACTGGTGTGAGGTGATACCTCATTGTAGTTTTGATTTGCATTTCTCTAATGATTAGTGAGGTTGAGCATCCTTTCATGTGTTTGTTGGCAATCTGTATATCATCTTTGGAGAAATGTCTATTTAGGTCTTCTGCCCATTTTTGGATTGGGTTGTTTGTTTTATGATACTGAGCTGCGTGAGCTGCTTGTATATTTTGGAGATTAATCCTTTGTCCGTTGCTTCATTTACAAATATTTACAAATATTTTCTCCCATTCTGAGGGTTGTCTTTTTATCTTGTTTCCTTTGCTGTGCAAAAGCTTTTAAGTTTCATTAGGTCCCATTTGTTTATTTTTGTTTTTATTTCCATTTCTCTAGGAGGTGGGTCAAAAAGGATCTTGCTGTGATTTATGTCATAGAGTGTTCTGCCTATGTTCTCCTCTAAGAGTTTTATACTGTCTGGCCTTACATTTAGGTCTTTAATCCATTTTGGCTTTATATTTGCGTATGGTGTTAGGGAGTGTTCTAATTTCATTCTTTTATATGTAGCTGTCCAGTTTTCCCAGCACCACTTATTGAAGAGGCTGTCTTTTCTCCATTGTATATTCTTGCCTCTTTTATCAAAGATAAGGTGACCATATGTGTGTGGGTTTATCTCTGGGCTTTCTATCCTGTTCCATTGTTCTATATTTCTGTTTTTGTGCCAATACCATAGTGTCTTGATTATTGTAGCTTTGTAGTATAGTCTAAAGTTAGGGAGCCTGATTCCTCCAGCTCCGTTTTTCTTTCTAAAGATTGCTTTTGCTATCCAGGGTCTTTTGTGTTTCCATACAAAATTATTTTAATTTTTGACTAAGGGGCCAAAGCATTTCAGTGGGGAGGTAAATTCTTTTAAGCAAATGATCCTGCAACAACTGGATACACATAGGGAATAAATAAACCTTAATCCCACCTAATAGCATATAAAAACATTCATTTGAGATGGAGCAAAACTGAAATGCAACAGTTAAAACCCTAAAAGTTTAGAAAAAACAGTAGTGCATTCTTTATGCACCCTGAGGTAGACAAAGCTTTCTTAGAACATAGAAAGGAATAATAAGAAAGAGAAAACATGATAAATTTGACTTCATTAAAATCAGACTTTATCCAAATAGGAAACTTAATAAAATACACAAGCAAAATTTATAGTTGACAAAAGCCCTGTATAAAAAATATGTAAAGTACTCTCAAGACTCAACAATAAAAAGACAATCTAAAAAAAAAAAAAAAAAAAAAAAAAAGACAATCTAAAACAATGGGTAAAAAACTTAGATACTTCACAAAGAAAGATGTACAGCTGTGCAATAAACATGAGAAAAAAGTTCAACATTATTCATAAGGAAAACTTTAATTGAAGTCACATTTATAGATATTAACGAGAATGGCTAAAATTTAAAAGCCTTTTAACACCAAATGTTGGTCAGGATTCAGAACAACTAGTTCTCTCATACATGCTGATGAGAATGTAAATAATGCACCTTCTTTTAAACAAAGAAAGTTTGGTTGCTTATTATGAAGGTATATATCTGTCTCTGAAATTCTACCCTAGATATTTACCCAAGGTCAATGAAATTCCATGTCTACAAATAGTCTGTTGCAAGAATATACAGAGATGCTTTATACAAGAGTCAGAAACGAGAAGTGGCCCTGCTGTCTGTTCATAGGAAAATGCGTGAATATTTTGTGGTAAAGTCATATAACAAAATACTACTCATCAGTAAAAATAAACAAACTACTAATACATATAAAAATAGATGCTTCTCACAAAAAATGGTGGCAAATGAACCCAATTCAAAAAATTATATGCTGTATGATTCCATTTGTAGTATATTCTAAAACAGGCGAAACCAATCCATGATGGAAAAAAAAAAATTATAACATTGTTTACCCCTGTGGAGGGTGAAGGTATTGATGAAAAACAGCCACATGTTAACTTTCTGAGGCAATGGAAATGTTCTGTCTTCGCAGTATATGCATTTATCAAAACTCATTAAATTATACATTTGAGCTTTGCTCATTTCACTCTAATTAAATTTTATTTCAAAGAAATAAAAAAGAAAGGTAAACAGATACTGAATTCTAGTTAGTAGGTTTCCTTTTTATTTGTTGTTTAGTGGTATAAGTTACCAATTTTGAAACTATCTTCTGTTTGCTAAGTTTGAGCAAATGTGTAATGAGGACCAGATTTCTCCCTTTTTGGAAGGGAGTTAAAAATATTAAAAAGAAAAAAATATCTAGAAGGTTTACTGATGTGTTGGATAAAATTAGAGACACCAATAAGAGCTCTTCAGTTCAGTAGATAGATACAGAGATATGCATATTTTTGACTTCTGTTCACTGGTAAGGTGTAGAAGGTATGAATATACCTGGTGCCCAGTTTTGTTTTCTAAGAACTGTTGTCCATGTAAAGGGAAAAAGGAGTGTAGCCAATAATAGGGCTGAGCCAGAAAAAGTGAGATGCATGCTTGGGCCATCCTGTAGTGCCAGACATTAAAGAAGTGCTCTAAGAATCATGGAGATATGTCAGGAGAGAGCCACATACATTCAGAGACAGGGAGAAAGAGAGAATTTTAAAGTAAAAAAGGAAAACTGTCCACAACTGGTGAGCGTGAGAAGAGCATGAAGCAACTTATCTGTAAATTTGAAATTAAAACAAGGTGAAATGTAATAAAATATATTCCAGTAGATGTCTTAAAAAGGATTGAAAGCCACTAGTCTCTTCAGTGTGTCTGAACTCACCCCTGGAATTCTGACTGCATTCTTCTTTTAACAATACTTTCACAATGGATGATGCCTATTTCCTACATCCCTGTCCCAACCAGCCCCTCAGAATTCAGCCCACTGAAGATCTTAAAGGATTTCCCCAGCAGTTCTGAGGAGGAAGACGAGAAAAGGGCTAACGATGGAATCTTGGTGATCAGGCACTGGCCAAAAATACAGCAGAGGCTGCTCCTGAACTTTAGGATTTCAAAAATTCTTAGATTTTTTTCGATATTTCAAAATAAAAATTAATTTCTAGTGTTTGGCCGATTTTAACAGCTTAGAACCTATTTCCCTGTCCTAAAAATCAAACATACACAGGTGAAAGCTGGTGTAGAATAAGTTCGTTCTGATGCCTTGGTATCAAATATACACTCTAAACTTTTATCACTTTACCTTTTACCTTTATCCTTGTCAAGGCTCCCTTGTAACTGCTGAGTCACAGTGTCCCTTCTCAAGTTTAAATTATCTCCATAAATTTTCCTTTCATCCCCGAATTCAGGACCTTTTATGAAGGCTGCTTTCCTCACATCTCAGAATCCTCCATCACTGACATATTCACCTGGGGATCTAGCTTCTCTCTACAAACTAAACGGAATCTCCACTATTGCTGGTCCCAAAGACAAGTACCCAGACAGTTTTCCTTCTTTTTTTTCCCAGCTTTTTTCAGATATAATTGACATATAATGTTATGCAAGGTATACAGTGTGATGATTTGATATACATGTATATTGCAAAATATCTACTATGATAAGGTTAGTTAACACATCCTTCACCTCACATGAGTACCATTTTGGCATCGTTTTTGTCTTGGTGAGGCCATTACAGCTCTACTCTCATAGCAACTTTCAAGTAGGCAATATCATACTGCTAACTATGGTCATCAGGCTGTACCTTAGATCCCTGGACCTTATTTATCTTATAAGTGAATGGTTGTACCCTTTGACCTGTGTCTCTCTATTTCCCCGACCCCTCAGCCCTGAGCAACCACCGTTCTACTCTGTTTCTGTGTGTTCAGTGTTTTTATGTTTTACATATAAGTGAGGTAATACTGTATTTATTTTTTTTTCAATAGACAATTTTCTTATAATGGGTCTAAAGGCAAATCACCGGGGAAACAGAACAATCTAAACAATTTAGATATGGGTCGATGGCAAAGATTAGAGTGTTTTTAAGTCAACAGTTCTTGAACTTACATTTCTGCCTGCCATTTGAGATAGTAAAATGAAGGTCATTCTGGCTTTGGATTCTGGCTTCATATTTTTGAGAGTAGGATTCCCACCCTCAAACTTACCTCACTACTCAAGCAAAGTAAAGGGGTCTTGAAAACTTTGCCCACTGTATCCATTATGTCTGAAAAGAAAATTGAAATTAACTCTGATGACACAAATTAGACAGAATGAGGAGGTTCTCTATCTCTCTCTTTCTTTATTAAACAGGAGACTCAAAGAAAATAATTTAATTTTTCTCCTAAGTATTGTCTCAAATCCTACCTTCATATGGTTCAAGATTTATTTTCTTTGGTCAAGTTTTCTTCTCAAGGAAAAGCTGTGGGTGAGGTGAGATATGGGTGTGCAGTGAGGTACAAAAACTAAATATATCTCATATAGACCTTTGAAGGAGAGATCTTAGTGTGATTAGAGGAAGAGCAATTCTTCAAAGTTTTATGATACTCTTTCCTAGTTAGATTGCAGTATGTATGAAGAAAAAGTGATTGGACATTTCTTCAGATAAAAATAGTTACTTTAACTACTGAAAACCTGATTATAGTTAACTAGCAACTGGTTATTCTTCTCCATGTTATACAAATTCTAACCCTAAACCAGTCAGTCTCAAATTTTTCATACCTATCTGTGAGATATCGCTGATCCCAAGAAACCTAGGTGTGTGCACACCCACACGTACAACAACTACGTGGATAAGAATAAGCAAACAAAAACCTCGAAGCCTGTATGTACTGGATCAGTAGTAAAACCTCTCCATATAGTTTTTATCTTTTTTTTTTTTTTTTAAGGCTCTGGATCGACTTCATTTTTCACACCAAAATAAAGCCAGATGAATTAAAGATTTACATATAAATAGTGAGATAAACTTCATATATTTCTGTATTGTTTCAATTCTTTTAGCAAGCACACTTCAAAAAATGTTTGAATATGGTAAAATATACATAACATAAAATTTACATTTTAACTGTTTTTAAGTGTACATTTCAGTGGTGTTAGTACATTCACCTTGTTGTGCAACTATCACCACCATCCATTTTTCCAGAATTTTTTATATTCCCAAATTGAAACTCTACCCATCAAACAGCAACCCATTCTACTCTCCCCCAATTCTACTTTTTGTTTCTATAAATTTGACTACTCTAGGTAATTCATATAAGTAGAATCATACAGTATTTGTACTTCTGTGGCTTATTTCATTTAGTATTAATGTCTTCACGGTCCATCCATGTTGTAGCATGTGTCAGAATTTCCTTCCTTTTTAAGGCTGAATAATATTCGATTGTAGTTTATTTATCCATTCATCTACTGATGGACATTTGGGTTGTTTCCACCTTTTGGCCATTGTGAATAATGCTGCTATGAACATAGGTAGACAAGTGAGACGAGACACCAGAGAGCTCTCCCCACCAGCCTCACCCTACCCCATCCCTGTCTGTAAGTCAGGAACAGAGCTCTCACCAGAAACCAAATTGTCCAGAAACTTGATCTTGTGATGTGAGAAAATAAATTTCTGTCATTTAAACCATATGGTTTTGATCTTATTTCACTCATTATTCTATGATGAAATTTTGTATAAATTTTCATTAGAATTAGTTTTTTGTGGAGTCTTTAAAAAGGAGTAATTATGGTTAAATGCTCCTTTAATTAATAATATCTGAAAGCATTTAAAGCACTGTTCACTTATCTGTTTCTCAACAAGACAAAACAAAGCCTAATAACTCTGCTGCTGTAAAAATTAGTTTCTTAGGTGTAAATGATACAGGGGCTGTTCTTCTTGATGATTGTATTTGTGTCATTCTTTAGCTTTATTCATACTTTATTTTATCTTGAACTAGCTTCTAAAATCTACCGTTGAAAACAGCGTGAAAGCTCCTGAATTAAGTTCTCTAGGGCGGCCTGCTCACTTTCTCCTGAGGGAAATGAAGTATGCCTGTGGCTGTTAAAGGATGATGCTCTTATTTTTTCCGAATGTATTTCCTGGTGTAGATGGGAGAACTCAGTCCTTTCAGAAATTGGCTGAACAAATTAAATCAGAATTTTGTTCTTCCCACCTCCTTGATTTCCCCGATCCTTCTCAACATCTTAATGAATGTTGTCCTTTGAGCCATAATTCATCTGCTACAGAACATGCAGGTTCAAGTGAGGGTAGTAATTTCCTAAGGTGACTTGACTGTCAGAGAAATTCCAACAAAAAAACTAATTTTAAACTTAATGATTCTTATAAATCACACCTAAGAAAAACAAGGGGAGTTTTCCCTTTGAATGCTATCGAAACCAAATGAAACTAAAGTAGAAGAAATTTAATGGTTGGAAAGCATGGGTTGGGACTCAGAAGAAAACATCTTGTGTTTATTTTGTTCTATTCTGTGGTAATTTATGAAGTCTTTAGTTTTCACCCCCTTAATATGTAACATCAATAATTTTATCAGGTGAACATTAAGAGATGCTCTCCTCTTTAGTGTGCTACCAATAGGTGGGCTAATGTTTAACCAGCAAAAGAAAAAAAAAATCCAGGAAGTCCTCTCAGTTATTTCAAGATGAAATAAAACGAATCAGGCATTTTTTTGATGAAAGATCGTAATTATTTTTATAACCTGAAATGGGAACTTCTGACCATTGATGAAGCCAAAGAGAAGACAGGACCCTCCTCCAGAAACACATGTGTAATTAAATTGCTTAGGATCAGTACTCCATCCCCTTTCCCCTCCTTCAGACATTCCTTTCTTAGATCTTTTATCAAATATCTTTACTACAAGGAAAAAATGAGGCTGGACAAATGAGTATACTGTCAGTCGTTCATAATTTTTCTATTCTAGTAAAACTTTCTTTCAAAAGATCAGCTGAAGGATAGCACATCACCTGTAGTCTGTGTAGCATTAGAATCATGATATAGTAAAAAAAACCTCCAGAATTTATGCACAGCTAGTATAAACCTCATTCTTGTTTTAATTAAAAACATCATACACTGATATTTGGTATTTTCACATGTAGAGATGCAAATTAGATGGTTCCAGCCATTAGAAAAAATTTGATATTTGTTGCAATGAATAAGTGTTACATTGAAATACATTAAAGTAAACATGTTGTATATTACTGTTCATTGCTATATTCACATGTTTATGCTTAAACATATATGGGAAGCTGTACCCATAGATAGAGACTCTGTTTCTGAGGACTAACAGACTCAGATTTCCATTTATTAGTTATATGCTTCTGGGGATGTTGCTTGGTCTTTCTAAAACTTATTTCCCACTATGCAAAATTTGGGCAATTCCAAAGGACATTTCACATGATTGCCCTGAGGATTACATAAAATTTTGTGTGTGTGTGTGTGTGTGTATGTGTGTGTGTGTGTGTGTGTATACACACATATATATGTAATTAAAATTCTTGTATCTTTTTTAGCCCCCTTCACCTGTTATGGACACGCCCCCCCTACCCCCTGCCTCTGGCAACTAATAATCTGTTGACAGATGACAATGATAGGCGCATAGATGATTCTAGGTATAGGTTTCCACCATAGCTGTTTTTGAACTTTCGCAGTTTTTAGTATTGTAAAGGATTACAGAAGACAGTCTTCACAGGGAACTTCTAAAGTTGGATACTACTAATAATCCCTTCTCTCCATCATACTTATTAACATTAATGTGATTTTTAAAATGTTTTCACTCCTCAGTGCAAAGCCTTATTTGATGCTCAGGTGTAAATCCTAATTAGTTTAAACTCATTGTGGTAATATGGTAATAAGGCATATGCACAACAGCATCAGTCTGGCAGTGATGCAGAGAGCAAGTCCTCTGGTAAATTCTAGGAAAATTTTCCTCATTCTCAAAAAAGTGAATCTCTTCCTCCTGCAAACATTGTCATATTTGAATGTAGCATCGGGAAATGGCAAAGTCATCTTAGAAACATGAGGAGAGCTCACTTGAGAAAAACTAAGGGCATGATCATGAAATCAAGTGCAAAGATTAAAATAACCAACTCTGGAATAATTCTACCTTTGTACATTTTACTATGAGAGATGTTTTTGGCCTTAAATTTTAATTATTTTGAGTGGAATTTATCTTATTTTGAGTAGAAAGTAATTTCACCCATCCATTATTGGTACAGTTAGCTGAGGAGAAGTGGGGGAAACAACCTCAGTATTTGAGGTTTGGAGGCTGATAATTTCATTTATCTGGTGTAAAACATTTTTTTTTTTTTTTTTAATTGAGGATCTTGAATCAGATGCGTATGTTTGATTGATTGATTGATTGATTGATTTTGGCTGTGTTGGGTCTTCGTTTCTGTGCGAGGGCTTTCTCCAGTTGTGGCAAGCGGGGGCCACTCTTCATCGCGATGCGCGGGCCTCTCACCGTCGCGGCCTCTCTCGTTGCGGAGCACAGGCTCCAGACGCGCAGGCTCAGCAGTTGTGGCTCACGGGCCCAGCCGCTCTGCGGCATGTGGGATCTTCCCAGGCCAGGGCTCGAACCCGTGTCCCCTGCATTAGCAGGCAGATTCTCAACCACTGCGCCACCTGGGAAGCCCCTGTAAAACATTTTTAAACAATTGTTGTATATGGCTCAAAACAGAGTCTGTGTAATCATCAAGCCATAGCATTAGGGAAAGTGGAAAGTCAAATTCAAGATGTTGGTGTTTGTTGGCCAGTGCCTGCCAAGCACGTATATGCTTTTTTTTTTTTTTTTGGTAAAAGTAAACAATATTTCAGACCAAAATAATTTTCCAATCTTTGGTAAATAAAATATTTTATATATTAACTATGTATTTATGATTTTCATTATCTTGACTAAATTTACTATCATAAAATGCTCTGATAATTTTGTGGTCAAACATCTTCCACTCAGGGTGTATATATATATTTTTTACTCTTAAAAATAGCTGTAGACTTTTGTTTGTAGCGATTAGGTAAAGTATGCATCCTCATACTAAAAACAACTGAAGAGTGGTGGTTAAAATATGTTTAACTTAATCAACCAGTTGGAAAGGAGGTATAGAATATTCAGAAGCTAAAAACTAATTGAAAAGGGGATCTAGAGAGGTCAGCAGAGCATTGAAACTTTCTTTTGCCTTGAAAATATTTGATAAACCTTATTAACTTTCAGTCCACTGTGGATAAAGCTCACAGCCTACTCAAATGTGTGGAAGCTCATAAGAGACCCTTTGCCCCATTAAACTGGGATCCAAGAAGACTTAATCCTTACTGTAGCAGTTAGCTGTAACTGCCCAACCTCATTTTGAAAGTACACACAGTTCATGACTTCAAGGAGAACTGCTTGTATAAACCTTGGCGCTCAGGAGGGGAATATTTTTTTTTTCTTTAGATTTCATAACCACAGGTCAACATCACAGCAGGTTTGCATACCAAATTCACACTATCTGGATATCAGGCAATCTCAGGTGTACAATTTGTTGGAGGTGGTATGCCATCCATATAAAATGTCAGAAGCAGGAGCAATTTCTCCCCAGAGTAAACTGCCTTAAACACTGGCCTCAAATTTGTCCTCAAACAAGGCTCAAAGAAATGAGCTTATGGTGTAAACAACCCAATCAAAAACATGGGCAGAAGACCTAAATAAACATTTCTCCAAAGAAGACATACAGATTGCCAAAAGGCACATGAAAAGATGCTCAACATCACTAATTATTAGAGAAGTGCAAATCAAAACTACAATGAGGGATCACCTCACACCAGTCAGAATGGCCATCATCAAAAAGTCTACAAATAATATATGCCGCAGAGGGTGTGGAGAATAGGGAACCCTCCTACACTGTTGGTGGGAATGTAAATTGATTCAGCCACTATGGAGAACTGTTTGGAGATTCCTTAAAAAACTAAAAATAGAGCTACCATATGACCCAGTAATCCCACTCCTGGGCATATATCTGGAGAAAACCATAATTCAAAAAAATACTTGCACCCCAGTGTTCATTACAGCACTATTTACAATAGCGAGGACATGGAAGCAACCTAAATGTTCCATTGACAGAGGAATGGATAAAGAAGATGTGGTACATATACACAATGGAATAGTACTCAGCCATAAAAAAGAATGAAATAATGCCATTTGCAGCAACATGGATAGACCTAGAGATTATCATACTAAGTGAAGTAAGCCAAAGACAAATATCACATGATATCACTTATATGTGGAATCTATAAAAAAATGATACAAATATTCTTGAATACAAAACAGAAATAGACACACAGACATAGAAAACAAACATGGTTACCAAAGGGGAAAGTGGGGGGGATAAATTAGGAGTTTGGGATTAACATATACACAGTATTATATATAAAATAGATAACCAACAAGGACCTACTGTATAGCACAGGGAATTATATTCAATATTTTGTAATAAACTGTAAGGGAAAAGAATCTGAAAAAGAATAGATATGTACATGTATATATATATGATATATATATAAAAAACTGAATCACTTTGCTATACACCAGAAACTAACACAAGATTGTAAGTCAACTGTACTTCAATAAAAAAATTTTTTTAAAGTTGAAAAAAATATCAATGAAACAAAATGCAAATTGAAAAACACAGATAAAAAGATTAAAATGAAAGATAAGGAAAATGCTATTTATAAAAACTTGTGGTATACAGCTAAATGCTACTTAAAGAAAAATGTATATCTTTTATGTATATAATAGGATATATGAAAGCTAGCATATAAACAAAAACAGATTATTGAAATAGAAAAGAAAAATGTAATAGAGAATATCAAAATTGCCAAAACAGTGTCTTCATTGACAGTTACCAAAATAGAAAAATATTTGGTGAGGATTAAGAGAAAAAATAAGGGATTTCAAAAGAAAATGAAACAAAATGGTGTTCTGCAAATGTAAATATAAAATAAAGTTATATTTACTAAAATTTATATCAGTAGGGAAACTTGCATTTATTTCCCAATAATTTACTAAAAATGACCCCCAAAGAAAAACTAATCTTGTAATAATTTATTAAGTTGAATCAATATTCCGATATCTTACAACAAATTAACAGGCCCAGATTTTGTTTCCAGTGAATTCTACCAACTTTATAAGGAGCACCTAGTGTCAAGCTTGCTCAAACTATTTCAGGACCTTTATCTTATTGTATGATAAGTACAGCCTTGACCCAAAGACTGATGAAGACATAACCAAATGGAAAATTTTATGCTAATTTCATTCATGGTTATGAATGTAAAAATCTTAAGTTAGACCTTTGTGGTATGAATCATGAATCTGGAAATAAAATTGGATTCATTTCAGGAATTCAGGGTTTATTTAACCTTATAAAATTAAATAATGTAATTCACTAGCATGTTAGCAGAAAAATAATTCATAATGTTCACCTAGTAGGCACAGAATATATATTTTCATGAAATTTCAATCCATCTGTGATAAAAATTTAATTTAATTATAAAAGGGTATTTCCATTGCCTGATAGTCTTATCAGAATAATTAAATTGTTTAATACATTCAAAAATAGTATAAGTTTATTTTTCACTCACTTAACAGTTCAGGGTGGATTCACATTGTTGAACAGCTGTTCCTTAGTGACCTTAGGGGGCAGTTGCTTTATCTCTCATCACGCGCCTTTAAAATAGGATGACCATATAATGTGTTATTCAAAATGGGATATCTTTGACGGTGACTGGGGGAACTACGAATCATTCTTCTAGAATGCCAGGTTTAAGTCATTATTACCCCAGACAAACTGGGGTAGGTGGTCATGCTTCAAAAGGATCCTTCTTTGGTCATAACAATTTCTGTCTTTAGGGTGGGTCATAGAGTGTGAAAGAATATAAATATTTTACCTGAGAAGTTTTAATGGGCAATCTTGAAATTATATGCATCAATTTTAATCAGCTTCATTTGCTGGAACTTGTCACACAGCTTATGGAACTGCAAGGTTGACTAGGAAATCTGGTCAAACTTTTTGCTCATAAAGTAGTAGAGGATAGATTTTCATCAACAGTTAGTGGTCTTTGCTATACATAATATATCTAAAAAATATGGAGCAAATATTATACTTAATCATGAAATATTACAAGAATGGTAACTCAAGATCAAGAGCAAAGCAAAGATACACAATCTTATTTAATATTGTTTTGGAAATGCTACCCAGAGATAAATGAGGCAAGAGATACAAAGATTGAAAAATTATTCAAAAGTGTTATTATTTTCAGATAATATGATTCTCTTTAAGAGACCCCTAAAATACTATACATAAATTATTAGATGTGCAGAGTTTAACATGGATTCTGGATACAAAATTAACATTAAAAATAACATCCACTCTCCAACAATAAATGTTATTAAAAATCACATAGACGATTTGCCACGGCAGCATTAATAAATGAATATACATAACAAAAGCTGTATAAGACCAGTATGGAAATGTTACAAGCTTTATTAAAATATATTAAATAAGACCTAAGTAAATTGAGATATATACCATGTTATCGATTAGAACACTTTATATTAAGAGGTCAGTTCTCAAGAAGTCCAATAGGTTCAGTACAATACATATTGAAGAAAATCCATAGTAAATAAAATCAAACAAAAATCTGCAAAGACTTTCTCTTGACAATCTGAATCATACACACATACACACACACACACAGAGACACACATATGTAGCAGTGCACGGAAGAGCACACACACACAGACACACATGTATCAATACATGGAGGAACAAAGAGCCCAAAATAATTAAGATACTGTTTACTTTTGGTAAAATATTTCACAGATTTTTTTTCATAAATTACACATGACTATATTTGTTATAATATTTTTATTATGCTATATATTTTATTTTCTCTTCCCAATATTTTAGAGAAAAAATAAAAATGTTGGCTAGTTTAATACATCAAATATTCACGCCAGACTTCTGCATGAGAATTCTGCGAGAGATTTGACCAGGAAACAGTCAAGAATCCAGATTGATAGTATTCACCTGTACAAAGAAAAAATGCAAATAGATTTCTCTGTTTCACAGATCTTTATCTTCAACTCATGTTGTTCTCTTGAGTTACAAACTTGTATATCAGGCTCACTCACATCTCCACGTAGAAGTTGCCTGGACACTTAAATTTGTTTTAAATTGACCACATTATGTGTACATCTTCACTCCTCATCACACAAGATCTAATTCAACCAGCTGTCAAAGTAGACACTTGGATATCACTCTGGAATCTTTCTTTTCCTTCTCTACTTCTACTGTCTCTCCTACTGTATAAATATCAATCACTGCCAGAGGGAGGAACACTCCCAAACTCATTCTCCGAGGCCACCATCACCCTGATCCCAAAACCAGACAAAGATGTCTTAAAAAAAGAAAATTACAGGCCAGTATCACTGATGAAAATAGATGCAAACATCCTCAACAAAATACTAACAAACAGAATCCAACAGCACATTAAAAGGATCATACACCATGATCAAGTGGGGTTTATCCCAGGAATGCAAGGATTCTTCAATATACGCAAATCAATCAATGTGATACACCATGTTAACAAATTGAAGGAAAAAAACCATATGATCATCTCAGTAGATGCAGAATAAGCTTTTGGCAAAATTCAACACCCGTTTATTATAAAAACCCTCCAGAAAGTGGACATAGAAGGAACCTATCTAAACATAGTAAAAGCCATATATGACAAACCCACAGCCAACATCATTCTCAATGGTGAAAAACTGAAACCATTTCCTCTAAGATCAGGAACAAGACAAGGGTTCCCACTCTCACCACTGTTATTCAACATAGTTTTGGAAGTTTTAGCCACGGCAGTCAGAGAAGAAAAAGAAATAAAAGGAATCCAAATTGGAAAAGAAGAAGTAAAACTGTCACTGTTTGCAGATAACATGATACTATACATAGAGAATCCTAAAAATGCCACCAGAAAACTGCTAGAGCTAATCAATGAATTTGGTAAAGTAGCAGGATACAAAATTAATGCACAGAGATCTCTTGCATTCCTATACACTAGCAATGAAAAATCAGAAAGAGAAATTAAGGAAACACTCCCATTTACCACTGCAACAAAAAGAATGAAATTCCTAGGAATAAACCTACCTAAGGAGACAAA
Source organism: Balaenoptera acutorostrata (assembly GCF_949987535.1). Classification (NCBI taxonomy): domain Eukaryota; kingdom Metazoa; phylum Chordata; class Mammalia; order Artiodactyla; family Balaenopteridae; genus Balaenoptera; species Balaenoptera acutorostrata. The sequence continues at coordinate 27,975,102 of NC_080065.1, read as the reverse complement.
AGACATGTATGCAGAAAACTATAAGACACTGATGAAAGAAATCAGAGACGATACAAACAGATGGTGAGATATACCATGTTCTTGGCTTGGAAAAATCAACATTGTGAAAATGACTATACTCCCAAAAGCAATCTACAGATTCGATGCAATCCCTATCAAATTACCAATGACATTTTTCACAGAACTAGAACAAAAAATTTCACAATTTGTATGGAAACACAAAAGACCCTGAATAGCCAAAGCAATCTTGAGAAAGAAAAACGGAGCTGGAGGAATCAGGCTCCCTGATTTCAGACTATACTACAAAGCTACAGTATTCAAGACAGTATGGTATTGGCACAAAAACAGAAATATAGATCAATGGAACAGGATAGAAAGCCCAGAGATAAACCCACACACATATCGTCACCTTATCTTCAACAAAGAATGTACAATGGAGAAAAGACAGCCTCTTCAATAAGTGGTGCTGGGAAAACTGGACAGCTACATGTAAAAGAATGAAATTAGAACACTTCCTAACACCATACACAAAAATAAGCTCAAAATGGATTAAAGACCTAAACGTAAGGCCAGATACTATCAAACTCTTAGAGGAAAACATAGGCAGAACACTCTATGATATAAATCATAGCAAGATCCTTTTTTGACCCACCTCCTAGAGAAATGGAAATAAAAACAAAAATAAACAAATGGGGCCTAATGAAACTTAAAAGCTTTTGCACAGCAAAGGAAACCATAAACAAGATGGAAAGACAACCCTCAGAATGGGAGAAAATATTTGCAAATGAAGCAATTGACAAAGGATTAATCTCCAAAATATACAAACAGCTCATGCAGCTCAATATCAAAAAAACAAACCCCAATCCAAAATTGGATGGAAGTGCTGAATAGACATTTCTCCAAAGAAGACATACAGATGGCCAACAAGCACATGAAAAGATGCTCAACATCACTAATCATTAGAGAAATGCAAATCAAAAGCACAATGTGGTATCACCTCACACCAGTCAGAATGGCCATCATCAAAAAATCTAGAAACAGTAAATGCTGGAGAGGGTGTGGAGAAAAGGGAACCCTCTTGCACTGTTGGTGGGAATGTAAATGGATACAGCCACTATGGAGAACAGTATGGAGGTTCCTTAAAATACTAAAAGTAGAACTGCCATATGACCCAGCAATTCCACTACTGGGCATGTACCCTGAGAAAACCATACTTCAAAAAGATACATGTACCACAATATTCATCGCAGCACTATTTACAATAGCTAGGATATGAAAGCAACCTAAATGTCCATCGACAGATGAATGGATAAAGAAGATGTGACACATATATACAATGGAATATTAGCTATAAAAAGGACGAAATTGAGTTATTTGTAATGAGGTGGATAGACCTAGAGTCTGTCATACAGACTGATGTTATGTCAGAAAGAGAAAAACAAATACTGTATGCTAACACACATATATGGAATCTAAAAAAGCGGTACTATGAACCTAGTGGCAGGGCTGGAATAAAGAGACAGACGTAGAGAACAGACTTGAGGACATGGCGGGGGGGAAGGGGAAGCTGGGATGAAGTGAGAGAGTAGCACTGACATATATACACTACCAAATGTAAAATGGATGGCTAGTGGGAAGCAGCTGCATAGCACAGGGAGATCAGCTCGGTGCTTTGTGACCACCCAGAGGGGTGGGATAGGGAGGGTTGGAGGGAGATGCAAGAGGGAGGGCATATGGGCGTATATGTATACATATAGCTGATTCACTTTGTTGTACAGCAGAAACTAACACGACATTGCAAAGCAATTATACTCCAATAGGGATTAAAGAAAAAAAGAGTATTATATATCTTAGCCAACAACAACAAAATAATCACTGCCAGAAAATAGATTTGACAGTAAAGTATTTTGTCATTCTTTCTGCCAGTTTTAAATCCCCATGCACTGGTTCAGGCTATTATCATTTCATGATGATTACTGAGACCCAGATTTGTCTAGAGGTATGTCCCATTAATCTGTGCTTCTCACTGTGTATAGAGTACAGTTTCTAAATCAGAATTGATGAGATCACTCCCCTTCTTTCAATTTTCTAATGCTTCAGGTGTTTTTAGGAAATATATAAATCCAATTATATAGACAGGTTAGGGTAGATTAGGCTGTAGAATCAAATAAATTCCCCAATGTATACAGTGGCTTGGTGACAGACTGTGTTAAATTTCTGCTTATGAATCAGCCACATGGATGTTACTAGTCTTTTAGATAGATCCCTGCTGTATACTGATTCAGGCACCCATGTTTTTCCTGTCTTCTGGCTCTTTATAATCTAGTTCAAGCCATCAGAAAAAAAACATCATGAATAACATAATAAGGCACTGCTGCTTTCTAAAAGCCTAGAAATGAGACTCATTTTCTGTTGTCTGGAAATTAGTTCCACGGTAACGTCTAGCTGAAAAGGAGCCTGAAAAATGAAGTCAGGCTGCGTGCTCAGGAGAAAGAGAAGAACATGGATTTTGGTAACCAATTGGCTTTGAGGATTTTATGATCTGGTCCTCTGGTCCTGCTTGCCTTACAGTGTCTCTTGCCATTTCTGGCTCCCTCTAAATCTCTTCTCTAACCGTGATGAATTACTGCAATCCCTTACATTCTCTTTCCCCAAGACTTGTTTTATGTATTGGCATTTTCTTTTTCTTTCCTTCTTTTTTTTGATTTTTTACTTTATATTGGAGCATAGTTTATTAACAATGATGTGTTAGTTTCAGGTGTACAGCAAAGTGATTCAGTTATACATATACATACATGTATCTATTCTTTTTTAAGTTCTTTTCCCATTTAGGTTATTATAGAATATTGAGCAGCGTTCCCTGTAGCATTTTCTGATTGAATTTAACTTTCCACCACAGGCCCATTGTTAGGAGCTGAGTTGTGTCTCCAAAAATCTTACTTTGAAGTCCCAAATCCAGTACCTCAGAATATAACCAGACTTGGAGATAAGCTATTTAAAGAGGTGATTAAGTTAAAATGAGGCTCTTAAGAGTGGTGCCTAATCCAGTATGACTAGTGTTCTTACAAGATGAGGAAGAGATACTTGGGAGGCCTGCATATAGAAAGACCGTGTGGTGACACACTCAGAAGGCAGCCGAGGAGAAGGTCTGAGAAGAAACCAAACTGTAGCTTTAGCTAACACCTCTGTCACTTCTGTGACTTTCTTCATGGGCTGACAGAGATGTGATATATGAGTGTATGGGCCAGCCTAAATCAAGTGGGGGTTGAGGCAAGAACAATGGAAAGAAAGTAAGAAAACAATGTGAAATTCAGACATCTAAATCCCTTGCAACCGATTTCATGATAGGAAGAGGACTGTATCTCAAGATAGCCAGATCATAATGTAACGTGATGGATAAACTCTGATGAATAAAAGCTAATTATTTCTACAAACTTTGAACATATACATGGTTAGCTGATACCTTCGCACGTTACCCAATACTGATGCATGGTTTTTGCAAACTGCAACTGCAGTCTTGGGGAGTGGGACCTTAAGAGCCCTGCGCTATGCCTTGAAATAGCATAGTTGTATTTTGCCTGAGCAGGTATAAATTATAAGATAGACACAGATTTACTAGCACCGGTAATTTAAATGTTGTAGCCATTAATGTTATTTAAGAGGCTTGGTGAATAATAGCTAACTCATTTGTACCTCTTGTCACCAGACTTCTCAATCTGCTGAGTAAACAAGATCATTGAAATTTTGGTTGTGAATATTTCTGTGCTACTATATTCTGTGGCTTAGAACACAGATAATTTTTTTCCTGCCTGCTCTCTTAAGCAGATAAATGCATGATCTCAAAAGTTATTAGCATATCAGAGTAATTGACTGTAATAAAAAATGAAAAATCCTAATAACGTTCCTATATGTCATTCCCATAGACCTCAATTATTCAGAAGTTTCGTAATGCTGCTGCTGCCTAGCAGAGTGTAACCCATTAAATATGTAACTGGGCTAAAATATAAAAGTTTCTCAAATGTTCATAGGATGAAATCATGGTGGTGTTTTAAAATTTAATGTTGCTTAACCTGCAACACAATGAATTCCTCTGCCCAGATATAAAGTTTATGATGTGAAAGTAGAAATTAATCCATTGTGTTTTGTAAAACTGGTCACACCAAATTTTTATTTTGCTTTCTTTGTTCAGCTTTTGATTTCTGCTCTAAATATGCAGTTTGCTCTAACAAAGTTTTAAAGTTTGAAAAGAAGAATGGGCATCTAATAAATTATTGTGTATGTTATTCTTATCACAGGTGAATAAGATCAAGAAAAATAAAATAGGGAGAAATTAAGTTGTTATATATTTCAAACTTTCATCTATCTATCTGTCTATTGAAGAGCAAAGAACCAAGAGTAACCCAGACACATTTAAAAAAGAACAGAAAAAGTTAAAGTACTTCAAAGGTAATTTCTTCATAAGCTTTATGAAAAATAAACATGTTAGTTATTACATGTTAGGTAACATTCAACAAATTTATTATCTAACAAATATGTTAGGTAACATGCTTTTTTTATCATTTTACAATAAGCCACATTTTTGTTATATATGCTTAATATTTTATAAGATAAAGTATAGGCAATTTTATTTATATACATGAGGAAATATGCAAGTCTACTCTGTGTAGTAATCAAGATCTGTAAGTTAAAAATTGTAGAAAAATATAATGATATATGTCCATGGAACTTTAACAAGACTATAGATAATTTGTATTCTGAATATTATTCTTGAAAAGAAGAGCAGTATTTCCAAAATGTACTTAAACTAAGAACATTATCATATTCAGAATCCATTCTTTACTTTAAAAACACTCGGGCTTCCCTGGTGGCGCAGTGGTTGAGAATCCGCCTGCCAATGCAGGGGACACGGGTTCGAGCCCTGGTCAGGGAAGATCCCCCATGCCGCGGAGCAACTCGGCCCGTGAGCCACAGTTACTGAGCCTGCGCGTCTGGAGCCTGTGCTCCGCAACAAGAGGCTGCGACAGTGAGAGGCCCGCGCACCGCGATGAACAGTGGCCCCCGCTCGCTGCAACTAGAGAAAGCCCTCGCACAGAAACGAAGACCCAACACAGCCAAAAACTAAAATTAATTAATTAAAAAAAAAAAAAAACATCATTTTTAGAATTTATAACATATTTCATACGGCTGTTTTTCCTCCTTAACCTTTTTATAGATATGGGCATTTTGGAAAACATTCTGAGGGCAGTTATGTAGATGAATTGCTTTGGGCACCGAGTCACAAAAAGGTTAGAGTTTTCTGTTCTCTCCCTCCCTCCCTCCTTCCCTCTCTCTCTCCCTGTCTCTCTTTCTTTTTTTCTTCCTTCCTTCCTTTTTTCCTTTTCTTTTTTGTTTTAAATACAGCCTGGAAGCATAGATACGAGGGTGAGAGATGACGAGGAAGGTAAACCATTCAGGATTTGGGAGAGATTTTCTAATTTAAGATGCTCAAAGATAAATTTTCTTCTTTCTAATATAATCAACTGAGAATATTTTAAAACAGGCTAGGACAACAGTTGTTACCGGTTCATGTGGAGAGGATTAAGTCATAGGATAAGTTCAATTTAGATTTCAATAACAACATCAATCTTCATTTTCTACTTTCTTAGAAAGCAATGTTGGAAAACAGGAAAAGCCGCAATATCAGTCTCCTCTCTTGGGTAGGGCAGTGATATCAACAACTTTCAAATAACCTGGCCTGTGTGTTCCTTTCAGAAAATAGTACTGACCGGTACTCTTTGTATGCATTTCTGTTTGTTTCATTATATTAATACATCTTTACTTACATGGTATCAAAGGGAAAAAATTAAAAGTTATGCCAGTGCCCCAAAGGTGCACATACCTTCGTGTGTGCGCATGCACACACACATGTACACACTGCCCAAAATTTAGTGTGTGAAAGATATTTTATTCCATGGCTTTTGGTTAAATGGAGCAAATCAAAGTGATTGAAGTAATAATTAACCCCCAGTTAAACTATTTTTTTCTCATAGAACATTTGGAAGAAATCCACTTGATTCTACCTTCAAAGAAGCAGTCATATAAAACACTTCTTCATTATCCTAGGAGTTGAGACATTTCAAAACTATGAGTAATTCAAGAATCTGTTGGCGAAATATATAAACTGCCAAACACATACACACACGTGGACACACACGTGCACACACTCTTTTACCGTGCTGAAAAAGATTTATTTGAAATAAAGGTTTATGTATATTAACAGTATGCTAACTGAATCTTTTAAGGTCTGAAAATACTTTAAAATTGAAATGAGGGAATCAAGGACATTTCCAGGTTAAAATAATAAGTTGGGGACTTCCCTGGTGGGGCAGTGGTTAAGAATCCGCCTGCTAATGCAGGGGACACGGGTTCGAGCCCTGGTCAGGGAAGATCCCACATGCCTCAGAGCAACTAAGCCCATGTGCCACAACTACTGAGCCTGTGCTCTAGAGCCTGTGCTCCACAACAAAGAAGAAGCCACCACAGTCAGAAGCCCACACACCACAAAGAAGAATAGCCCCACTCGCTGCAACTAGAGAAAGCCCGTGCACAGCAATGAAGACCCAATACAGCCATAAATAAATAAATAAATAAATTTTAAAAATTACTTTGTATTAATATAGTATGTTTGTGACAATCAAGGAACCAGTATTGACATATCATAATTATTAACTAAAGTACATACTTTATTCAGATTTCTTTAGTTTTGTTTAATGTTCTTTTTCCTGTTTCAGAAAACTACATTATGTATATTCATTATGTTTCAGACTTCCTTGTTTTTGATGACCTGGACAGTTTTGAAGAGTACTGATCAGGTAATTTTTAGAATATTCCTTAATTGAAACATTTGTGAAGATTTTGTCATGAATGGGTATTGGATTTTTCAAATAGCTTCTCTGTACCCATGAACATGATTATATGATTTTTTTTTTCCTTTAACTTGTGGATATATTAGGTTAAATTTATAAAGTTTGAATGTTGAAACAGCCTTGTATACTTAGAATAAATCCCACTTTGTCTTGGTGAATAATTCCTTTTAGAGTTTGTTGGCTTTGTTGAGGATTTTGTGTGAATTTTCTGAAAGAGTTTGGTCTGTAATCTTTCACGTAATATTTGAATCTGGTTTTGTTTGTGTTGTGCTGGCATCACAGCATGAGTAAGGATTGATTCTCTTGCTTTTATGTTCTTGAAGAGATTTTGGAGAATGAACATAGTTTCTTCCTTAAATATTTCATAGTATTAATTAGTGAAATCATCTAAGTTTGGTGCTTTCTATTTGAAAGATTTTTCAGTTATTGGTAGAATTGTTTTATAGGTAACAGGTTACTAATGTTACCTATTTCTCTTTGTGTGAATTTTGGTAAATGTGATATTGGTCCATTACATCTAAATTTTCAATTTTATATGCATGAATTTATTATTTTCCCTTGTTAACTTTTAATGTCCACATATTAGTAGTGATAAACCACTTTTCATTTCTGATATTTGTAATTGTATCTTATCTATTTTTTGTTTGTTAGCCTCGCTAGAGATTTATCAGTTTTATTCATGCTTTATAAAAAAAAAAAAAGTTTTTGGTTTCTTAAATTTCTCTTTTTTTTCTCAATTTTGTTGAGTTCTGCTCTAACTTTATTATTTCCTTTTTTATTCTTGTTAACAGTATACTAATTGAATCTTTTAAGGTCTGAAAATACTTTAAAATTCAAATGAGAGAATCAAGGACATTTCCAGGTTAAAAAAATAAGTTGATAGTAGAGGACAAATTTACAGTTTTTAAAAAATTTTAGACTTAATTTGCTCTTCTTTCTCAAGATTTCTAGTGCAGAGCTTAAGTTACTGTTCTCTTATACTTCCTCCTTTTTAATACATATGTTTATTTAAAAGTGTGTCCTTTAATCTGCAGATATTTGGGAATTTCCAGATGTCTTTCAGATGTTGATTTCTAGTTCAGTTCCATTGTCTGAGCACTTAATTTGTATGATTTCTATTTTTTTTAATTTGTTAAGGGCTTTTATGGCCAATAATACTGTTTAGTTTTGTGAATGTTTCACGTGAGATTGAGAAGAAGGTATATGTATTATGCTGTCGTTTGTATGTTGTATTCTATAAGTGTCAATTAGATGAGGTTGGTTGATAATGCTGTTCAGTTCATATCCTTATTGATTTAATTGATGCTTAACCAATTACTGAATAAAAGAGTATTGAATTCCCCAAGTTTAATAGTGCAATTGTCTATTAACTCCTTAAAATTTTAACTTTAGCTGGATGTATTTTGAAGCTCTTTTGTCACATGCATACACATTTAGGATTATGATATCTTCTTGGAGAATTGACCCCTTTGTCATTATATAATGCCCTCTTTAAACCTGATATTCATCCTTGTTCTGAAGTTGATTTTGTCTGAAATTAATACAGCTACTCTAGCTTTCTTTTGGTTGTTGTTAGCATGGTATACTTTTTTTTCTGTTCTTTTACTTTTAACTTAGTGGATTCTTTGTATTTTAAGTGTGGTTCCTTTACACAATGTGTATTTGGGTTAAGTTTTTTTTTTTTAATTTTATTTATTTATTTATATTTATTTTTGGCTGTGTTGAGTCTTCGTTTCTGTGCGAGGGCTTTCTCTAGTTGTGGCGAGCGGGAGCCACTCTTCACCACGGTGTGCGGGCCTCTCACTATCGCGGCCTCTCTTGTTGCGGAGCACAAGCTCCAGACGCGCTGGCTCAGTAATTGTGACTCATGGGCCCAGTTGCTCCGCGGCATGTGGGATCTTCCCAGACCAGGGCTCGAACCCCGTGTCCCCTGCGTTGGCAGATAGATTCTCAACCACTGCACCACCAGGGAAGCCCTGGGTTAAGTTTTTATCTTTTCTGAAAATCTCTGTCAATGGTGTAGTTAGGACGTTCACATATAAAGTGCTTATTGATATAGTTGAGTTGATATCTTGCATGATCACCATCAAATACATTGTATTGCTTTGTGTATAGTGCAGGTAATTGGAACTGAGAATTCTCAAGTGCTCCCTCCTGTCCCTTGTGACTTTGCTATCATTCATGTCACTGATCTGTGTGATATACTCACTCAATACATTATTACTGTTATTGCTTTAAAGTTATCTTTTTAGATCAATTAAGAGTATGAAAAATAAAGAATTTATTTTACCTTTATGTACTTCTTCTCCGACACTCTCCCCTTCTTCTCTATGTCATTTCTTCCTCTTTTTCTCTGCTCTTTCTTTATCTGAAAGCCCAACTGCGTATATGTTACACCTTTTGACAGTCTCACAGCTCTTGGACTTACTGTTCTACTTATTTATTTCTTTATTTTTTCTTTGCCTTTCAGTTTGAAAAGTATCTATTGACCTATCTTCAGGTTTATGGATCCTTTTCTGATTTGTATGGAATCTACTAGCGATCCCATGAAAGGCATTCTTCATTTCTGTTACTCTGCTTTCTATGTCTAGCATGTCTTTTCATTGCTCCTTAGAATGTGTACCTCTGCTTATACTACCCATTTTTTTTTTTCACTGTAAATAAGTTTATTTACACATTTCCAAGCTATCTCTCATTTCATTTGTTTTTTTTTTTTTTTTTTTTGACAAGAACAGCAGCATTTATTTGTTTGTTGATGAAAGGACAGAGAAAGCTTTGTCTTGAAAAGAATAACAAAATAAACTGGGAAAATATGAGTCCTGGAGGTGGAACCCTGTTATGATGCAACAAACCGACAAACTTCACAGGCACCTCTTCCTAGTGTACATGACATACCAGTTCCACCCGGAGGTATTCATACACCACCAACATTGTAATTTCTCCATACTAATTCGAAGTTACTGCTTTGAGACTGTCAGACTAGCTAGATACTTACCAGAATGTCTGTTTTTGATACTTTCTGGTATGAATTAGGCTAGCTTTCTGCTTTTGTTTGTGCCTGTGTTTAAATAATATGTCATATTTTAGGTTCACTCATTGTATTGGTTTGTAATCCTAGTGTGACTTAAAAACAGAGACTTTTTTTTTTATATAGTAGGATACATGTTTGCACACATGCATGTACCCACCCCTCCTAAAAATTCTTTAGGGCATATGCTTCCTCAGTTAAAAGTCATTAGATGATATCTTGGCACCTACAGTTATTTAGAATATGCTGCTCACTTCAGGCTAGGCAGTTATTCATGTATTATACCTATAGATTCGTTTGGAGGGTCTGCTAGTGAATTGCTTTTCTTTTAATAAATCACTGACTTATTAAAGGTGGTTTGGAGCATCTTTGATTTCCAGGCTGGCTACGGAAAGATTTGGTCTTCCTTAAAGGCTTTAGAGACCTGTAGAATGATCCTGGCTCCTGGAAACTGGGTGTGGGACCAGTAGAGGGGCTGCCCAATACCTCACCAGCTTGCTACGCAGACAGATGCACGGAGAGAGCTGCTAAAGGACAGGAATTGGTGTTCCAGCTCCGCCCTCTCACTGTGGTGTGACTTCTTAGGAAAGTCCCAGTTCCAGAAGTCATTTAACCAACTGAACATTCTTTTTTTTTTTTTTTTTTTAATTACTAATGAGCTTTAATTTTTTTCTTATTTGTCTCTTCAATTATTTTTTTTTTTCCACACACACACACTGTATTTTATTTTTACAAGAGATAGATAGACTGACACCAAGCATTGTACATGGATGACCACAACAAAAGCAACAATGATTGCAATTACCAAACATGAAACACACTTATACTATGTCATAATATTGACATTCAGTCCAGCAATCCTCCACTGCAACAGCTCCTTTACTTTGCAGTGAAAATTGATTTGTATATTCTTTTCCTCTGAGTCCTTGTGGGATTTTTTTTTTTAATTCAGACAGAAAGTCACAAAAATTATACTCATCCTCATCAGTTCACTCAGTCCCATGTAATTAATTTCTTTTTTTTCATCTTGATCTTTTGTTAGCACTTTTATGAGTTCATCAGTTTTTCATTAGAGTTCTGAAAATGCTTATTCATTCAGTTCAGCAGTACAGTTACCAGAAACCTGTACTTGTCAGAGTCTTTTCCATGAATTTCTTGAAGATGAAACTCTTTTATAGGAACATATTTGCAAAATCATCAGAGTACACCCAGAACTGTCTGTAAATGACAAAAGACTTAAAAATGACCATGGTTAAAGATTTGATGAAAGTTCATAATAATGCAGTTGACAAGAAAATTAGTTATTTCTGAGATATACATTTTAAAGTAATAACTAGGATTATTACTTATAACATTATACCAGAACATATAAGATTTTTAGACGTTTCCTGTAATGTCTGAAACATTTATATTAACATATTTCCATACATATTTCCATACAAATACAAATATAAGATTTTTAGAAATTTCATGTAATGTCTGAAACATTTATATTAACATATTTCCATACATATTTCCATACAAATACAAATATAAGATTTTTAGAAATTTCATGTAATGTCTGAAGCATTTATATTAACATATTTCCATACATATTTCCATACAAATACAAATATAAGATTTTTAGAAATTTCATGTAATGTCTGAAACATTTATATTAACATATTTCCATACATATTTCCATACAAATACAAATATAAGATTTTTAGAAATTTCATGTAATGTCTGAAACATTTATATTAACATATTTCCATACAAATAACCCAATGAAAGTTTAGTATTAGTTGTTTTGTTTGTTTTTTTATACTGCAGGTTCTTATTAGCCATCAGTTTTATACACATCAGTGTATACATGTCAATCCCAATCGCCCAATTCAGCACATCACCATCCCCACCTCATCGCAGTTTTCCCCCCTTGGTGTCCATATGTCCATTCTCTACATCTGTGTCTCAACTTCTGCCCTGCAAACTGGCTCATCTGTACCATTTTTCTACGTTCCACATACATGCATTAACATACGATATTTGTTTTTCTCTTTCTGACTTACTTCACTCTGTATGACAGTCTCTAGATCCATCCACGTCTCAACAAATGACTCAATTTCGTTCCTTTTTATGGCTGAATAATATTCCATCGTATATATGTACCACAACTTCTTTATCCATTCGTCTGTTGATGGGCATTTAGGTTGCTTCCATGACCTGGCTATTGTAAATAGTGCTGCAATGAACATTCGGGTGCACGTGTCTTTTTGAATTACGGTTTTCTCTGGGTATATGCCCAGTAGTGGGATTGCTGGGTCATATGGTAATTCTATTTTTAGTTTTTTAAGGAACCTCCATATTGTTCTCCATAGTGGCTGTATCAATTTACATTCCCACCAACAGTGCAAGAGGGTTCCCTTTTCTCCACACCCTCTCCAGCATTTGTTGTTTGTAGATTTTCTGATGATGCCCATTCTAACAGGAGTGAGGTGATACCTCATTGTAGTTTTGATTTGCATTTCTCTAATAATTAGTGATGTTGAGCATCTTTTCATGTGCTTTGTGGCCATCTGTATGTCTTCTTTGGAGAAATGTCTATTTAGGTCTTCTGCCCATTTTTGGATTGGGGTGTTTGTTTCTTTGATATTGAGCTGAATGAGCTGTTTATATATTTTGGAGATTAATCCTTTGTCCGTTGATTCATTTGCAAATATTTTCTCCCATTCTGAGGGTTGTCTTTTCGTCTTGTTTATGGTTTCCTTTGCTGTGCAAAAGCTTTGAAGTTTCATTAGGTCCCACTTGTTTATTTTTGTTTTTATTTCCATTACTCTAGGAGGTGGATCGAAAAAGATCTTGCTGTGATTTATGTCAAAGAGTGTTCTTCCTATGTTTTCCTCTAAGAGTTTTATAGTGTCCAGTCTTATATTTAGGTCTCTAATCCATTTTGAGTTTATTTTTGTGTATGGTGTTAGGGAGTATTCTAATTTCATTCTTTTACATGTGGCTGTCCAGTTTTCCCAGCACCACTTATTGAAGAGACTGTCTTTTCTCCATTGTATATCTTTGCCTCATTTGTCATAGATTAGTTGACCATAGGTGCGTGGGTTAATCTCTGGGCTTTCTATCTTGTTCCATTGATCTATGTTTCTGTTTTTGTGCCAGTACCATATTGTCTTGATTACTGTAGCTTTGTAGTATAGTCTGAAGTCAGGGAGTCTGATTCCTCCAGCTCCATTTTTTTGCCTCAAGACTGCTTTGGCTATTCGGGGTCTTTTGTGTCTCCATACAAATTTTAAGATGATTTGTTCTAGCTCCGTAAAAAATGCCATTGGTAATTTGATAGGGATTGCATTGAATCTGTAGATTGCTTTGGGTAGTATACTCATTTTCAAAATGTTGATTCTTCCAATCCAAGAACATGGTATATCTCTCCATCTGTTGGTATCATCTTTAATTTCTTTCATCAGTGTCTTATAGTTTTCTGCATACAGGTCTTTTGTCTCCTTAGGTAGGTTTATTCCTAGGTATTTTATTCTTTTTGTTGCAATGGTAAATGGGAGTGTTTCCATAATTTCTCTTTCAGATTTTTCATCATTAGTGTATAGGAATGCAAGAGATTTCTGTGCATTAATTTTGTAACCTGCAACTTTACCATATTCATTAATTAGCTCTAGCAGTTTTCTGGTGGCAGTTTTAGGATTCTCTATGTATAGTATCATGTCATCCGCAAACAGTGACAGTTTTACTTCTTCTTTTCCAATTTGTATTCCTTTTATTTCTTTTTCTTCTCCGATTGCCGTGGCTAGGACTTCCAGAACTATGTTGAATAATAGTGGTGAGAGTGGACATCCTTGTCTCGTTCCTGATCTTAGAGGAAATGCTTTCAGTTTTTCACCATTGAGAATGATGTTTGCTGTGGGTTTGTCATATATGGCCTTTATTATGTTGAGGTAGGTTCCCTCTATGCCCACTTTCTGGAGAGTTTTTATCATAAATGGGTGTTGAATTTTGTCAAAAGCTTTTTCTGCATCTATTGAGATGATCATATGGTTTTTATTCTTCAATTTGTTAATATGGTGTATCACATTGATTGATTTGCGTATATTGAAGAATCCTTGCATCCCTGGGATAAATCCCACTTGATCGTGGTGTATGATCCTTTTAATGTGTTGTTGGATTCTGTTTGCTAGTATTTTGTTGAGGATTTTTGCATCTATATTCATCAGTGATATTGGTCTGTAATTTTCTTTTTTTGTAGTGTCTTTGTCTGGTTTTGGTATCAGGGTGATGGTGGCCTCATAGAATGAGTTTGGGAGAGTTCCTTCCTCTGCAATTTTTTGGAAGAGTTTGAGAAGGATGGGTGCTAGCTCTTCTCTAAATGTTTGATAGAATTCACCTGTGAAGCCATCTGGTCCTGGACTTTTGTTTGTTGGAAGATTTTTAATCACAGTTTCAATTTCATTACTTGTGATTGGTCTGTTGATATTTTCTGTTTCTTCCTGATTCAGTCTTGGAAGGTTATACCTTTCTAAGAATTTGTCCATTTCTTCCAGGTTGTACATTTTATTGGCATAAAGTTGCTTGTAGTAGTCTCTTAGGATGTTTTGTATTTCTGCGGTGTCTGTTGTAACTTCTCCTTTTTCATTTCTGATTTTATTGATTTGAGTCCTCTCCCTCTTTTTCTTGATGAGTCTGGCTAATGGCTTATCAATTTTGTTTATCTTCTCAAAGAACCAACTTTTAGTTTTATTGATCTTTGCTATTGTTTTCTTTGTTTCTATTTCATTTATTTCTGCTCTGATCTTTATGATTTCTTTCCTTCTGCTAACTTTGGGTTTTGTTTGTTCTTCTTTCTCTAGTTTCTTTAGGTGTAAAGTTAGATTGTTTACTTGAGATTTTTCTTGTTTCTTTAGGTAGGCTTGTATAGCTATAAACTTCCCTCTTAGAACCGCTTTTGCTGCATCCCATAGGTTTTGGGTCGTCGTGTTTTCATTGTCATTTGTCTCTAGGTATTTTTTTATTTCCTGTTTGATTTCTTCAGTGATCTCTTGGTTATTTAGTAACGTATTGTTTAGCCTCCATGTGTTTGTCTTTTTTACGTTTTTTTCCCTGTAATTCATTTCTAATCTCATAGCGTTGTGGTCAGAAAAGATGCTTGATATGATTTCAATTTTCTTAAATTTACTGAGGCTTGATTTGTGACCCAAGATGTGATCTATCCTGGAGAATGTTCCGTGTGCACTTGAGAAGAACGTGTAATCTGCCGTTCTTGGATGGAATGTCCTATATATATCAATTAAATCTATCTGGTCTATTGTGTCATTTAAAGCTTCTGTTTCCTTATTTATTTTCATTTTGGATGATCTGTCCATTGGTGTAAGTGAGGTGTTAAAGTCCCCCACTATTATTGTGTTACTGTCAATTTCCTCTTTTATAGCTGTTAGCAGTTGCCTTATGTATTGAGGTGCTCCTATGTTGGGTGCATATATATTTATAATTGTTATATCTTCTTCTTGGATTGATCCCTGGATCATTATGTAGTGTCCTTCCTTGTCTCTTGTAACATTCTTTATTTTAAAGTCTATTTTATCTGATATGAGTATAGCTACTCCAGCTTTCTTTTGATTTCCATTTGCATGGAATATCTTTTTCCATCCCCTCACTTTCAGTCTGTATGTGTCCCTAGGTCTGAAGTGGGTCTCTTGTAGACAGCATATATATGGGTCTTGTTTTTGTATCCATTCAGCCAGTCTATGTCTTTTGGTTGGGGCATTTAATCCATTCACGTTTAAGGTAATTATCGATATGTATGTTCCTATGACCATTTTCTTAATTGTTTTGGGTTTGTTTTTGTAGGTCCTTTTCTTCTCTTGTGTTTCCCACTTAGAGAAGTTCCTGTAGCATTTGTTGTAGAGCTGGTTTGGTGGTGCTGAATTCTCTTAGCTTTTGCTTGTCTGTAAAGCTTTTGATTTCTCCATCAAATCTAAATGAGATCCTTGCTGGGTAGAGTAATCTTGGTTGTAGGTTCTTCCCTTTCATCACTTTAAGTATTTCATGCCACTCCCTTCTGGCTTGCAGAGTTTCTGCTGAGAAATCAGCTGTTAACCTTATGGGGGTTCCCTTGTATGTTATTTGTCGTTTTTCCCTTGCTGCTTTCAATAATTTTTCTTTGTCTTTAATTTTTGCCACTTTGATTACTATGTGTCTCGGCGTGTTTCTCCTTGGGTTTATTCTGTATGGGACTCTCTGCGCTTCCTGGACTTGGGTGGCTATTTCCTTTCCCATGTTAGGGAAGTTTTCGATTATAATCTCTTCAAATATTTTCTCTGGTCCTTTCTCTCTCTCTTCTCCTTCTGGGACCCCTATAATGCGAATGTTGTTGCGTTTAATGTTGTCCCAGAGGTCTCTTAGGCTGTCTTCATTTCTTTTTATTCTTTTTTCTTTAGTCTGTTCCGCAGCAGTGAATTCCACCATTCTGTCTTCCAGGTCACTTATCCGTTCTTCTGCCTCAGTTATTCTGCTATTGATTCCTTCTAGTGTAGTTTTCATTTCAGTTATTGTATTGGTCATCTCTGTTTGTTTGTTCTTTAATTCTTCTAGGTCTTTGTTAATCATTTCTTGCATCTTCTCAATCTTTGCCTCCATTCTTATTCCGAGGTCCTGGATCATCTTCACTATCATTATTCTGAATTCTTTTTCTGGAAGATTGCCTATCTCCACTTCATTTCGTTGTTTTTCTGGGGTTTTTTCTTGTTCCTTCATCTGGTACATAGCCCTCTGCCTTTTCATCTTCTGTGTCTTTCTGTAACTGTGGTTTTTGGTCCACAGGCTGCAGGATTGTAGTTTTTCTTGCTTCTGTTGTCTGCCCTCTGGTGGTTGAGGCTATCTAAGAGGCTTGATGGGAGGCTCTGGTGGTGGGTAGAGATGACTGTTGCTGTGGCGGTCAGAGCTCAGTAAAACCTTAATCCACTTGACTGTTGATGGGTGGGGCTAGGTTCCCTCCCTGTTGCTGTGGCGATCAGAGCCCAGTAAAACCTTAATCCACTTGACTGTTGATGGGTGGGGCTGGGTTCCCTCCCTGTTGGTTGTTTTGCCTGAGGCAACCCAACACTGGAGCCTACCCGTGCTCTTTGGTGGGGTTAATGGCAGACTCTGGGAGGGCTCACGCCAAGGAGAACTTCCCAGGACCTCTGCTGCCAGTGTCCTTATCCCCACGGTGAAACAGAGCCACCACTCGCCTCGGCAGGAGACCCCCCAACACCAGCAGGTACGTCTGGTTCAGTCTCCCCCAGGGTCACTGCTCCTTCCCCTGGGTCCCGATGCACACATTACTTTGTGTGTGCCCTCCAAGAGTGGGGTCTCTGTTTCCCCCAGTCCTGTCACAGTCCTGCAATCAATTCCCACTAGACTTCAAAGTCTGATTCTCTAGGAATTCCTCCTCCCTTTGCCGGACCCCCAGGTTGGGAAGCCTGAGGTGGGGCTCAGAACCTTCACTCCAGTGGGTGGACTTCTGTGGTATAAGTGTTCGCCAGTCTGTGAGTCACCCACCCAGCAGTTATGGGATTTGATTTTACTCTGATTGCGCCCCTCCTACCGTCTCACTGTGGCTTCTCCTCTGTCCTTGGACGTGGGGTGTCCTCCTTGGTGAAGTCCAGGGTCTTCCTGTCAATGATTGTCCAGCAGCCAGTTGTGATTCTGGTGCTCTCGCAAGAGGGAGTGAGAGCACGTCCTTCTACTCCGCCATCTTGGTTAATCCTCTCTATACTACCCATTTTTGATGCATATTGTATACTTGCAACATTTGTGTCTGAGTCTCATTCTGGTGATAGCCTGGTGTCGTCAGAGTATTTGTGTGTGAGTATGCATGTTCGTCTGTTGTGTTGTGTGTGTGTGTGTGTGACTTTTGGTCTGCCTTGTAACTTTTTGCTGAAAGCCAGACATGTTGCATCAGGTAAAACAAAGTGAGGAAAGTAGGACTTTAGGGTCAGGATTTTAATTTGATGAGGAGCAGCACAGTATATATTGTGAGTTATAGTTATATTTCCTTGGGGCTTCATGTTTCTCTAGTGTCCTTGATTTTGCCTTTCTTCCCTTTTGGATTTCCCTGAGTATTCCTACTCAGAAAGAGTATGTATTGTATCTGTAATCTTCTGTTACTACATTGAAATTTTACTGCTGTGGGTAAAATATGGGTGGATGACAGACTTCTGTAATCTTCTGAATAAATCTTAGTCTTTTCATGGACCTGTATCTTAGGCCTGTGACCCTCACAAGTGTTTATACAGTGGCGTGGCATTTATTCCTGGTTCCTTTTCCTTTCCCTAACTGAAACATTCCCATTCTGTTCACTTGAAGCTCTCACTGCTGTTGACTATTTTGCTTTTCCTGTTGGGTGAGACAGAAAGGCTTGAGGATAATGGAGTGGAATAAAACTCCCTTTCTCCTAGCTACCATAAGGCTCTGACAGAGTCTTTTCTGCTAAAGAATAAACCTTTGTCATGGAAAATGCCCTGGGAATACTTCACAATGATACTCTCCTCTCCTTGCCAGAGCTAGGAAGGAGTCTTTCTCCAGTCTTCACTGTGAGAATTTGCTGAGGTTCCTGGAGGGAGAAAGCCCATGAAGCTGTGGGCCCTTGTAAAACTCTATCTCCCTTCACTTTCTCATCTGCATGCTAGTCTACACTTATCTTCCAGCAGTTCAACAAAATTGCCATTTAAGTGTTCCTACCGGTTTATGGCTCTAGTGGCTTTTTCCCCAGGTAAGCAGCTCCAGGTTGCTGTATTACTCTGGGTGTACCTGTTCTCCAGATTTCAGGGCAACAGTTTATTCTCAGAATTTAGTTCTTTGATGGGTCCAAGAAAAGTCGTTGATTTTCAGTTTGTCCAGACTTTATTCTTAACATAAGGGCAGGGCAGACAACTCTAAGCTCTTTACATGTTAAAGCTGAATCCAGTCAATTTGGTTACACAATGGAATATTACTCAGCCATAAAAAGAAATGAAATTGAGTTATTTGTAGTGAGGTGGATGGACCTAGAGTCTGTCATACAGAGTGAAGTAAGTCAGAAAGAGAGAAACAAATACCGTATGCTGACACATATATATGGAATCTTAAAAAAAAAAAAAAAAGGTTCTGAAGAACCTAGGGGCCGGACAGGAATAAAGACGCAGACGTAGAGAATGGACTTGAGGACAAGGGGAGGGGGAAGGGTAAGCTGGGACGAAGTGAGAGAGTAGCATTGACATATATACACTACCAAATGTAAAATAGATAGCTAGTGGGAAGCAGCCGCATAGCACAGGGAGATCAGCTTGGTGCTGTGTGACCACCTAGAGGGGTGGGATAGGGAGGGTGGGAGGGAGATGAAAGAGGGAGGAGATATGGGGATATATGTATATGTATAGCTGATTCACTTCGTTATACAGCAGAAACTAACACACCATTGTAAAGCAGTTACACTCCAATAAAGATGTTTAAAAAAAAATAGGCCTATTTGGTCAAGTCATTCACTTCTCTGATTACATATTCATTTGCAAAATGTGAAACAGCACATCTTGTACAGGTATATTGTGAGAGTTAAATTCAATGATTGATATGAAAGATTTTTGTGAATTAGTACTATATAAGTACAAAACATATGTCTTGATATTAGTGCCTTTTCATTGCATTCTAAGTTCAGAATAAGCTCTTGTTTTGTGATAGATCTATTAGATATAGATAGAAAAACCTACTTTCTTAACCCAATGATTTTATATACTATGGTATGCTGAATAATGGCCTCCCAAAAAGACCACATACTAATATGTTACCTATATGCCAAAAAGAGACTTTGCAGATGTGGTTAAGGATCTTGAGATGGGGGTATTATTCTGGGTTAGCCAGGAGGGTATGATGTTAATCACAGAAGCCCTTGTAAGAGGGAGGTAGAAGATCAGAGACACTGGCAAAGAGAAGGCAATGTGGTGATGGAAACAGAAATTGGAGTGATGTTCAGAGAAAGTGACCATATGTCAAAGACTACTGAAGGCTACTAACAACTAAAAATGACAAGGAAATGAGTTTTCCCCTAGATTCTAGAGGAAGCCAGCCCTGCTGACACCATGACTTTAGCCCAGTGTTACTGATTCTGATCTCTGGAACTCAAAGAGAATAAATTTGTGCTGTTTTAAGGCACTAAGTTTGTGGTAATTTGTTACAGTGACAACAGGAAACTAATATATATACTCAGAACTAAGTAAAAACATGGTGTGGTAAATGAGTTCTGTGAGGTTTCTTGAGCCCCAGAGGAATTTTCCCAAGGGTCAGTGATTTGGGGAACTTGAGCTCACGGAGTTAGGAAACAAATATCTGTATTTGGAGAAATTCTTCAAACAGGACCGAAAGTGAGTTCTATTATAATATTCTAGCAAACGCCATGCTCCCCTCCTCTTGTTCTCTCTCTCTCAAGCTCTCAAGCTCACGTCTCTCTCTCTCTCTCTCTCTTGTCCTCCCTCCTCTTATCCTCCTTTCTTCCAAGACACACACACACACACACACACACACACACACACACACACACACACACATGCATGCAAACTACCTTTTTTATAAAGCCTCTCTGTGAGGGAGGCAAAGCATTGGACTCAGGCATTGTGATGCTTTATAGGGATTAAGTGGGGTGTTGGTGACTCTGCCACCTGTTCCCACCAACTGTTTTACCTTTGGAAGCATGGATATCTGACCCAACTATGCATACAAGTATTGAGGATGGGTGTAGAGGTCAAATATTTTTATATACTTGAAAAAAATCAATGTCATGAGTAACATTAGTTATTTTGGTATACTCTAGCCTGCCTTTCCTTGAATATTTTTGCCCCTATATGTTTTGATGGTTGAAAAATGCACAACTTTCCCTGCTCTGCCTTCCTCAGGAAAATATTTCTAAATTCATTTCCTTAGTGACTAATCAATCATATTTTATATGAATGATCAAAAGCCTTGGGAGTTTTATATGTATATGTATATATACGTATACATGTAATGGCTTTAATGAAGCAGTAACAGATGTGTGAGATATCTGCGAAACCTGTAGATTGTAATTCTGTGACCTCTGTTCATTTGCAGTGTTCATAATATAAATATAATTATAATGTACTCCACTTATATTATGCTTGAGTACAACACTCCCAACAAAAATATCTGCAAAGTCTACATATCAAACCCAGTGTATTTTTTAAATTACAATAAGGCATTCTTGAAGGATGACTAGTGCCCCCAAGGAATAAAATGAAGATTAGGCAAGTGTGTGATTAAAATGGAGGCCCAAAAAAGATTACATTCTCTGTGCATTTATTCTCCATAGGGTGCACAACCCCCTAAGAGTAAAACAAATACTTTCTAGAGCTGAAAGTCTTCCATTTGGAAAGAAATGCTTAAAATAACAAATTGTGTTTGTTTTATCATCATATTTCCTTGACATATAGAAGAGTCATATTTCCTCATCACATTTCAATATAAAGCTTCTTTTGACAAATTATATTTTGTCACTGCAAGGTGTATTGGACTAGAAATACAGGACACAGAAATATACTGACACTAAAATCTATTGAAAATAAAGGGGGAAAAAGGATTGAAAAATAATGGTGTTTTAATGTAATAGTTTATTTAGAAAATTAAGTAGAGCTTATATAAATACTAGTATTATTATTAGTATGTCTTTTTGTTGTTACACATTGTAGATTTAACTATAATAGTCACCAAATGCATTGTCTCTTTACTATTCTTATTGCCGTTACTGAACCATATGCTACATCTGTACCTTGGCATCTCTACCTTTGTAAATTTCTTAATCATCTGCACACCTTTTTCTTTCTCACCAAAACCTATACTTCCTACTGCAGACACTGTTAGCATTATCATCTTCTGTATGTAGCTAAAGAAGAAAACCATAATTGGAAGTATATTTTTTGTTAAGTTTTTCTGTTTCTTAGAAATGGTTCATTTAATGTTCCTTCATATTTGTTATTTTAAAAATTGTTTCATGTGCTTTTTCTCTGGATTTACTTTTCTTCTAGCTGAAGTACATTTGTTCCTAGTTCTTTAAATGAGAGATCATGTATTCTAAGGTTTCAGTTTTTATATATCTTCAAGTGTCATTTTGCCTCTATTCATGAAAGGTAGACTTCTGGGTATAAAATACTGGGCTAACTATCATTTTTCTTTATACTTTATGCTTTGCTGTTGTTTGTCTGTTTTTTGGCTGCGTGGCTATATACTTTGAAATTATCACTTAATGATCTTCTGGTCTTGTTTTTTTGAAAAATTTAGTAAGTAAAATTATTCATTGGTAGACATTGTGTTCTTTATTCTTAGTATAATGAAGTTTCATTAGGATTTCTGTAGGCAAGAATTGCTTTATATTTACTCTGCTCACTAATTAGAGTTTCTTTCAAATGTGAAAACTTGTGCTTTTCTGTATTCTGGAAATTTCTAAGCAATATTCTTTTCAAATATTGCTGCTCTATATCCTCATTTTCTTGTTTCTAGAAGTCCTATTAGATGACTACTAAATCCTATCATCTGTGCTCTTATTTTCTTGTTATTCTTTCATACATGCACATGCATACACATCCATATTTGAATGTGGTATAGAGTCCTGTTGGAGTTGCTCAATATTATCTATTAATTCATTTATCCTCCCATTGACCATATCTAATAGATAGATTAGCCCATTTCTTAATTTTTAATTTAAATTGTATGTATTTTTAAACTCAGGGAGTTTTATTGCAGTCTTTTGCAGGAGCCTTAGAATGTTTCTGTGGTTGAACATGGCTAATTTTGCTTTGGTTCTAAAACTAATTTTATCATAAATGGTGACTACTTAAAATATCTGGACAATTTTTTAGAAGTCTAGTATGTAATAATGAGGAGTTGCAATCTTGCTGGTTAATGGAATTATAAAGTGTAAAGAAAAATCAGAACCTGAGTGTTTTATAAGGAGCCCTGAAAATATTAACCTCATCTTTTGTTTTGTGTTTTGTTTGTTTGTTTTATAAATATTAATTTTTCAGTGTTATTGAGGTATAACAAAAAGTAGGGTTGTAAGGTTTTTAAAGTACACATGATGATGATTTGATATACATATACATTGTGAAAGGATTCCTCCCATTTAGTTTATTAACACATCCATAACTTCACACATATACACACATTCAGTGAGAATATTTAAGTTCTACTTTCAGCAAATTTCCATTACACAATAGAGTGTTAACAACTATAGTCGTCTAATGCGTGTTATGCATTAGATCTTCAGAACTTATTTATCTTATAGTTAAAAGTTTGTACCTTTTTAACCAACCTCTCCCTATTTCCTATACCCCCCAGACCCTGACAACCAATTTTCTAATCTCTTTTTCTGTTTGACTTTTTTTTTTTAGTTTCCATGTGTAAGTCATACCATTCAGTATTTATCTTTCTCTGTTTGGCTTATTCATTTAGCATAATGCCCATAAGATCCATCCATGTTGTCCCAAATAGCAGTATTTCCTTCCTTCTCATAACTCAGTAATATTCTGTTGTACATATAAAGTACCTCATCTTTATCCATTCACCCACTGATGGACACAGATTGTTTCCATATCTTGGCTGCTGTGAATAATGCTACAATAAAAATGGGAGCACATGTATCTCTTCAATATCTTAATTTCTTTTCTTTGGGGTATGTACCTAAAGTGGGGTTTCTGGGTCATATGGTAGTTCCCTTTTTAATTTTTTGAGGAACCTCCATATTGTTTTCCATAGTGGCTGAACCAATTTACATTCTCACCAACAGTGTAGGAGGGTTCTCTTTTCTCTAATTCCTTGTCAACACTTGTTATCTCTTGTCTTCTTCATGATAGCCATTCTGACAAGTGTGAAGTGATATCTCATTGTGGTTTTGATTTGCAGTGCCCTTATTAGTGATGTTGGGCATCTTTTCATGTACCTCTTGGCCATATGAATGTATTCTTGGAAAAATATCTGTTTAGTTCCTCAGCCCATTTTTAAAATGGATTGTTTGTTTTCTTGTTACAGAATTGTACGAGTTCTTTATATATTTTGGATATTAACCCCTTATCTAGTATATGGTTTGCAAATATTTTCTCCCATTCTGTAGTTCATATCCAGACTTCCTGACCCTAAAATCTGTGGTGTTAACCATTATGTTATCTTATGTCAAAGGTTGGTTATTTGTTCTAGTTAGGCTCATTTTATATTCAGGTGTTGTTTATCAAAGCCATTGTGGGAGACTAGAAAAAAAAGTAAATTGAGTCAGAATACTTGATATAAAGCAGTTGTTCTTGCCCCTGTTATTAATGTAAGAATCACCTCTGTAGCTTTAAGTAAACTGTAGTCCCTAGGTCTTGCCTCCAGAGATTCTGATGGCATTTTATATATGCAGAGCATTGTTGATAATTTTTATGTGCTAATGGGTGTGGGGAGTGGTGGAGGAATGGAGAGAACCACAGGTATAAATGCTTGTCTGTACTAGTTAACATGTTTTAGATTTGAGGATTATAATCCTACAAAGCATGAGATTCCTAATCTGTGAAATGGAAATGACCAAAACCTATCTTATTACCTTGCATGATTGTGGTAATAAATAAATGAAATAATGTATTTACGACACATTTTACCAATTAGTACATACTTGCAAATAAGTTACTGTTCTTACATAGCTTCTAGATCCCTTTATCATAAAATATCAGTGTTGCTCCCAATTATGTAGTTCTAAAGCAACAAGATGTAATACTCAAAGAAGATCAATACCATACAGAAGGTGAATTTCAGCTCTGTTAGGCATTCCTCCCTACATCTTCAACATAAATATTGCAATAGCCCCTGTTGTAGCTACACTTTTGAAACCTTTTCCTTGTGCTTTTTACACCAGACAAGATTCATCTTGCAAGTGTGAAGCTTCCCTATATGAAATATAGTATATGGAAGTAATGGGCAGATAATCATATAGGTAAACTTGGTAGTTATTCTTAAACTTACTTGCTGTGATTATGTGCCAGTTCTAATGTGACTCAGAATGTCAGTGTGGTAGCGATGATCACATATTCACATTCCTTTTTTGTCAATGACTGACAAGTAGGGCACCTTGTAGAAAACTGTAAAGGAATATTTATCTTTTTAATGAACTTTTTGGTGGTGTCACTCTTGAAGAGTGGGTATATTCTTTTATATTATAACTAATCCATTGTTTTACTTTTTAGCATTTCCATTTCCTTCCCTAATTTAGCCTTAAGATAACTGGTAAACAATCTTTCAATACAGATAAAATCAACACTGTAATCTTTTCTGTTCCTTGGTTCATTGAACAAACCGTCCTTAATTTTTGAGCAAAAATCAAAGACTTTCCACTCATGAGATAATGAAAAATTTCAATAATATATCTACTTTATTATATATGATTTACAAGTAAATATTATAAATGCCTTCTGATCTATGTTCAAGTAAGTATAGTGGTCATTTTATCATCTTTCTAAACTTCAAGTTAGAAGATGTACACTTGGTTTAGAAAACCACCATTGCAGATGACAGAACTGGCTTTATTTGAATGTAAAATATGCAGATATACAATTGTCCATGTCATTGCTTTAACAGGAAAGATATGTGTCATGTGTAATTGGGAATTCACATGAGCCACATTTCTTTCCAACTCATCTTTACCTATATCTGGCCCTTGGCATTCTGGGTAAAACAGTTGACTCTGTATCATTCTTTCCCAACTGCATTAGCTGTAGTATTTTGCAAAGCAGCCTAAGAGCATAAGAGCTATCAACAACATAGCCTCTGCTTCTATCACTGATTCATGTGTGTGCTACTTCATGGCAAAGCTTACCACTTTTACCATCTCATCCTCAGTTCTTGATGTGTTGAAAGCTGGCCTTTGGTTTTATTGCATAACAATGGCCAATATCAAGACTTTTTTTCCCCTATTTTTTGGAAATGCACTTTCTGTTGGCCTGTAGCCATATGCTCTTCCTGGATTAACTGAAGAAATTTCCTTAGCAATTTGAAAGCTTATTGAGCTGATTTTGTGAAAGTGCTTCATTCAATGTGTGAAGTACATGATACCGTGGGTCTTCTGGATTTGAAATGTGGACTTCTGATTTGCTTTCATGAGCAGTTCATCGAAGAATGTTTCTGGGTGTTGCTGTTGTTTTGTTTTGCTTTATAAAATGTGCTGATCATAACATTTTAGATAAGTGCATGAATCATGTTTGACTAAATTGCTGAAAAGCAAATGGGAGATGGCAACAAATACATGAACATTTTGTGAACAAGATGCTCCCTGTGTTAAGCTATTTCCGATGTAAATGATTCTTCCTTGGCAGTATAATTCTGTTCAGTTTTAAATTATGATGGTACTATAGAACTTTATAGTTAGCAGAGGACTTTGAAAACCTTATTTTTAGCAATAAGGAACCCAACAGTGAAGAAAGAAAACATTCAATTCACATAAGAAATACAGTTAATTAATAACAGACTGAGAACTAGTACTCAGGTCTTGTCATTTTCTGTTTAGTTCCCTGCTTTAACTTCTAAACTGTTTATCCAAGTAATCTATTTTAGAGACATATAGGAGCAACTATTTCATAATGACTAAAATTTCACATTTAATTCATTTGCTTGTTGCTTTTGCAAAGCACACATACAAAAATAAAACAAAATCAAATAAACAAACGAGTATTTTGCTAGCAAATACTAACATTTGGTTCAGGGCAAATGTTCCTTGTTTTCTGTTTCATCTAAAATAAATGTTGGCGTTGCTATATTTTGTGTAAATGGCATGTTTTTAGCACATCAATAAAATTTTATTTAATTTATGTGCTGCAGCTGTCAACTACATGCAAATCCTGTTAGTGCAGTGAGATGGAAACCTTTCCCTGAAATCTTGTTAAAAATACCTCTGGGAATTCATATTCATATCCGTTTAAGAGAGTGGATAAACAGAATCTGCCTAGCATAATTGGGGGAAAAAAATCAATAAGATTCTCTTATCAAGTGTCCTCTTTGCTTTCTGGTTATTGTTAGCACAGTAAGTATAGAGAAGGAACTATTTCTAGTCTTTAATCTGTTCTATTTATTTTCAGAATTGTATTATAGTTCTTTTAGAAAGTAAAGACAAATATCCTATGAATTTTGGATACAGATCCATTACTTCAATGGATCATCAGCCATTTCATAAGTTATCTTAGAGATGAGATTGTAAAATTAACCTCTGATTTTATGGGACACTGGAGTTTAGAGAGAGTAGGTCATTACTCAAGGCTGCTCAGTGGAGAGCAAGATGAAATTTTAACCTAGGGATCTGATGCCTCTGTGCACTTTCCCACTCTACTTCACCATCTTTGATGACATACACATCTTTGATCCATTGAGAAATATTTGATCACTTAAATAGTGTGATTGATTCAAATTGAAAGCATCTGTTGATTAATAAAGGCAAATGTATTTTTAAAAATTAAAATAAATATTAATATAAATGAATAGAACACTTTTAAAGACAAATTTTAATGATAACAAATTGTATCTTGTTTAAAATTCAGCAGATATTATTGACTTAGCTTGTGCTGCTATACTAAGATACCATAAAGTGGGTGGCTTATCAACAACAGAAATTTATTTTTCACAGTACTGTGGGCTGGGAATTCCAAGATCAAGGTACAGGCTGATTCAATATCTGGTGAGAACTCTTCCTGGTTGCCGACAGCCATCTTATTGCTGTGTCTTCACATGGCAGAAAGCAAGCTAGCTCTCTGGCCTCTTCTTATAAGGACACTAATCCCATTCATGAGGGTTCCACCCTCATGATCTAATTGTCTTCTAAAGGCCCCACCTCCAAATACCATCACATTGGGATTCGATTTTCAACATATGAATTTTGGGGGTGACACAAACTTCGGTTCGTAACATTATGGACAAAGCTGTAGGTGAGACAAGTCCTTTTCTCTCACACCTTGAAATGGTTTACATAATCATTTAGAGACACAGCCGACAAATACCTGTGTGAGGGATCAAATAGCTCCTCTCGGAAGCAGGTGCTCTAGTGCTACAGGCCTGAAAGAAGGCATAGGTGGTTGAGCCAAAAGAGCAGGAGAGATACTAATTCTATGAACTGAAATGCTAAATAAATATTTATAGATGCAAATAAAATATACTAAACTAAAATATTTGAAATATTTAGACTTTTCTTTCACCCCATTGATAATCCCTATCCAAATAGTGAGTTAAATGATCTATTTGGAGTGTAAAGTAATGCAGTTATAATGGCAATCACTTTACCAAACTAAAATTCAAAATTGGGGACTGAAGGTAGGATTTGTAAATCAGTTTTAGAAGCCTCCAAAATGCTTTGAGTCTATATCTCTCTATGCCAAAATAGCCACTAAATTTACTGAAGACAGAATAAAAGTCGATTAAAAAGTTTGGGGATCAGGATATATCAATAAAACTATTTTAGGAGTAGAAAAAGAATGTCTTTAATGTTGTGACTGTTTGTTGATTATGGTGTTTTGATTACAGTGACACTCAGAAGATCAAAAACATAATCTTGTGGATATAAACCTGCAAAGTTATGTCTCCTGGTGTAATTTCTGACAGCTTTCCTTACTTAAAATAGACACTGTTATCAAATAAATATATTCCATTTCAATTACTTAATTTTTATAATATCCTTAAGAAAACAATGTGAAACATTTGATCCTTTAAATGGGTACATCATTTCTGTAGATCAAGTTGAAATAGATTAATTTAATTTTAAAATATAGTTTTAAAGTTGTAATTCAGACCTGGATATCCTTAAGTGCATTTCCGCTAATTAAAAAAAAAACAGTTTTAAATGTTGGCTTTTTTTTATGATTCTGCTGATGAGAATGAAGAAAGTGCAGTTAAGTGATTGTGAGCTGTGGAGGCATAAAATTTGATACTATCAACTAATCAGTATGCTCAGTCATCTGTTCTCACTTTATGTCTAAAAATGTAAAGGCATTTCTGTAATACTGCCTTCTGTGTTTATCTGAAGGTTATATTCAAATTCTTAGCTTTCTAAAAATCAAGTACACATCAGAAACTCAGAGGAATATCCCATCTATCACCACAGTTTTTATCTTCAACAAAAGCATGTATTTTTCCTAATAAGATATTCATAGGATCTGTTAAATTCATTTTTTGAGTTCTAGATTACATCAAAATATGGCAGTAGATTTGAGTTTTGCAGATGACTGCATCAAAGAATGAATGATTGGAAACCCAACGTGCTATACTATTCCACGTCTCATGTTTTAAATAGAGAGAGGAATGCCATAATCTATAATTTAATTCAATGAGCTTTGAAGTAGAATGGTACATACTGCTATTTCTAGTTTAAGCAATACAGCCACAGAATTTTTATTTGACAGGGATAGGGACACCATCCCATTTCTTATTGATTTAAGTTTAACAACAGATAGACATCTCATAAGGAATGAAAACAGAGAGGGCAATAGAAATGTTACCTGGGGAAAGAATGTGTCAAATGCTCTCAAGTAAATTAAAACTATAACATTTGAGGTTTTGTCTTGTTTTGGTAAATGCTATTTTTGTTAATTTTTTTTCAAGTCTCCACTTTATAATGAAAAAATAATTTGAGTACCTAGGCAACCTGTTAAGTCTCCTAAAGGTTTTGGTGTTTAGAACTCCCTGGTTATACTATGCACATAATGAATTGTCCCCCTTGATGTCATAAATTATATATTAGAATAATGGACATATCAATCAGTGGAGCTGTGTAAGTGAAACACACAGCTTTTGGCAAAGCAAATTCTGCATGTTTACATTTATCACCCAAATGCCTTGAATTTGATGTAGACCTTTGAGATGCATTTATTAATCATGATTTCATTAAAATTTTTGGCAAACTAATGACTTTTATTTGTCAGAAATATTGCTGATGATATACTGTTGGTATCCAAAAACACTAATCTACTTTTTGCTACTTAACCTTCCGTGTGATTGTTAAACAGTAACTTGCATGAGACGTCATGTTTTAGATTACTAGAAAGGTCTTGGTGTCAGAACTAATCAGATTGTGTATTTGCTGATAGCAGAATGGTGTGACTTTTTCAAGTACAGTTCCAGTTAGATGTTCACTTACATCTGTTGAAGAAGGAAGAGTTCTACTCTAGGGGAAAATGAATGCTTTTACTGTTATTATGAATGGAATGATTAATGGTACAAATTGTTAGCATTTTAATATATTTCAATGATTATGAAAAACTTGGTTTGAGTAAACTACTCAAAATAACCAAGTGTATTTTCCTTTATGACCTCTTTTTCTTCTATAAATAAAAACACCTATTGTGTTACAAAATCTAAGCAAGTTAACTCTGTGGGGAAAGAAAATTGAACTTTTCCATAATCCCAAAGAATTTAGTCTACTTGGCTAGACAAAAATTGTTATTATGGAAAGTGATGGACTAATAAAATACACTATATATTTGTGAAATACCTATAAATAATAAAACAAAAAATGGGAAAATGAATAATGTAAAACATAGTACTGTTGCTTTAGAAAAAGAGAGAGATCTTTGTGATTTTTTTCTATAAATTATATTTAGTAGATACAGTTTATAATTAGACTAATAATTTGAAGTTCCCTGGGAGAATCTATTTCCTGGTGTTTAGAAAACAATCATTGAAGTACATTATTGAGTCAGTTTTAGGGTATGATATTAACTTTGTAAGTTTGTTTTTCTATTTTCATAAAAGGTAAATTATTATAGCTTCATTTACTAGAACTTACGTAAAGAATGATCAGTTAATTTTCTAGGTAAAAAAATAGGTGCTTTGTGTGGTTTTATTGCTAATTAAAATCACCCAGGTGAAAAGGTTCTTAGGCTCCATGTTACTTATCTAAGAGTCCTCAATCTGGAATTGGTGACCACATATTTTTCTGAGTAACTAGACGTACACTTGGCACTTGTAAGAGCCAAGTCTCTTGCTGGATCCTGTCTGTTTCTCTCATACATTCTCTTTTGATTTTCATAAAATGGAGTATTTCCTTAACTCAAATTTCTTTGATGTTACACATAGATAAAACCAGACGGAACTTATAAAGTTGAAGTGAATTGCCTCTGAAGGCAGGTCTTTGTTTTCTTTATTATAATCATTTTAATACATTTCAAGTTATAAATTAGGTGTGTGTGTGTGTGTGTGTCTGTGTGTGTGTGTGTGTGTATATGTATATATATAAGACTTTGATTAAAAAGTAAATACGTCCTTTTAAAAGGAGCCAGTAGAAGAGCAAGCCAGTCAGAAGGAAGAGAAAATAAAAAGGCCTGGAGGCAGGAATAAGCTTAGTGTGTTCAGGTAATTGTGGAGGGGAAGGTGGGAAAGAGATTGCTAGAGTATAATGGATGAGGAAGAGTAATCGCAGTAGAAAGAGGAGCAATTGAAGAATAGGAGAGTATAAAAAGACTCCTGTGAGGTGTGTCTCTTCTTCAAGGTTGCTCTCTGAAATCAGTTGTTATCTGGAGATGGTTGACTACTCCCATGTGCAGTCCACACTCAACTGATTCCACACTCAACTGATCCCAATTGATTCCAAAGGCCATTTGGGGAAAAAAAGATTGTTTCATCTTTGTCCTAGGTTTCCCCTGTCCTAGCAAAGGATCTGAAGCATAATAAATCCACAAAATGTAATTTGCTTTCTTTTTGTTAATTGGAGATCGAAGAAGGCCTTAGAGATGTAGTTGCAACCCATAATTTTATAATGAAAAGATGAAAACAAGTAGTAAGACAAGTATCATTTGGTAGAGTTGGGATTATAACTTATGATTCTAGTCTCCTAATGCAGAGCTGCAACCTTACCTGACATTGTTATTAACAGTCTAAAGGGAAATAATGCCATTTGCAGCAATATGGATGGACCTAGAGATGTCATACTGAGTGAAGTAAGTCAGACAGGGAAAGACAGATTTCATTCAACTTATATGTGGAATCTAAAAAAAGAAAAGAATACAAGTGAACTTATTTACAAAACAGAAATAGAGTCACAGATGTAGAAAGCAAACTTATGGTTACCAGGGGGAAAATGGGGGGGAGGGATAAATTGGGAGATTGGGGTTGACATGTACACACTACTATATATAAAATGGATAACTAATAAGAACCTACTTTATAGCACAGAGAACTCTACTCAATACTCTGTAATGACCTATATGGGAAAAGAATCTGAAAAAGAGTGGATATATGTATATGTATAACTTATTCACTTTGCTTGTACATGTGAAACTAACACAGCATTGTAAATCAACTATACTCCAATAAAAATTAAAAAAAAAAAAGCACACAGGAAGTGGAAAAAAAAGTCTAAAGGGATAAAGCCAAAATATCCCTAATAAGCCAAATAAAATTTGGGAGGGTCCAAGAAATTTTGAAAGGTCTTGAAGAGCTAAATTTAATATTAGAATTTTTAAAATAAAGAGTTTTAAAAAAAGAAGTTTTCTTGTTGTTGTTTATTTAATCAGTTTAATGATTATGAAGTGAGAATTAGAGAAAGATGTGTTTTTCAGTTTTCAACTTGGATGAAATGCACATCATCTTGACCCCATAATTCTGTTTTTCCTAAATGAATCTATTATGTTTTGTGATGAAAATATCAAGTCATAAAGAAATTAAAGAAGCATCAGCAAAGGGAGACTAGGACAGGGGTTCATTCATGGTAAATTTTCATTTTATTTGTCAGATTTTAGAAATCAGCTGTTGTAATGCATATAAAGAAAAAAATAAATGTTTAAATATTGTAAGAATTTAATTTCAGAGAGTGTGCACTCTTACTTTTTTTGGGTATCATCCTATGTGTAATTATCAACCAAATGAGAATAAAATATTATTCTTTTTTTAACATAATTTCCATGCTTGCATCATGTACAATGTAGTAAAATTAACCACCTTAGCATGAGTTATCTCTTACTAACTAGATATTTCATTTAAGTGTAATGGCGTAAGGAACATGACATTAGGTTGTTATAAGGGTAGTTTATGTAAACGCTTTACATGGAAAAAAAATTTAACCTGGGCCTGAACTATGGATCAGTAAACTCCAGGTTATTTGGAAGAATATGCTTCTTATCTTGAGGCAGAAAATGCACTTTATCTTCAGGAAGCCTACATATAAGTTTTTGGCTCATATCCCTAAAGTACCCTGTTTCACTTCTGTTCTATTTGCTTAGTCTGCCTAATTTGAAAAAAAGTTTCCCTTTTCAACACAAGTGCTATTTTAATAACTCCCTTAAGGATCCAGGGAGAGAGAAAATCATCAGTCCAACTTCCTCTATGGCTTCTGTGGCGGAGAAATGAGCCTGTTAAACAGTCTATGTTGATACCAAACACCTAAGGTCACTGACGGATCAGAGCAAGAGAAGGAGAGGAAGACCGTCTCTAACAATGTGGGAGGTGGCGGCTGTGAATGAGGCCTGCGGACTCATATCTTTGTCAGCCACACATTGTTGAAAGTGGGAATCTTGGGATGAAGCTAGAACGAACTTCTTTGGAGCAAAAGCTGTCATAGAAACTGAACAGTAGAATCCCTCATTTGTAAGTAAGGAAGTTGATGGCCGAAGAAGGTATGTTCTATATGACAAGTTTGTGAAAGGTATTATACGGTTCTGAGTTTACAAAAATCTGAGCCCATTGCTCTTTCATTTTGTCCATCCAACTGGTTAAAATTTAAATAGCATTTATTTATCAAGAGTCTATTTTGTGCCATTAATTTCCTTATTGGAAATTACCAGTGAGCCACAAAAACCCTGTTCCTACCCTCATAGAAGTTACTTTATGTGAATTAGATCGACAGATATTTGTGTAGTAGCTATTAAATAGAATTTTCAAAGAAGGCTTTAAAATACTGTGAATATTTTTCCTTCAAACAGATGGTACATTAAATCACCAACAGTCAGAAACTCATTTATCCATTTTCCTCTAACCCTTAGGCCAGTTGAAAAAACAAATCTTGCAATAAAATTATGCTATTATATTCCAAGTTGAAAATTTTAAAAACTTCTATTTCTTGAGAAGTCCAGAATTGTCTTCCAGTAAAACCATTATTAAAACCAATATGATAACGAAATAATTGGTAAAGACTTTGACTTCATGGAAGTTTTTCCTCCATTGAGCATTTGACTCCCATGCATAAAAGGCAGAATGATAAGGAATGAATAATAACATCTTTGGAGCATGTTGCATTGCTTGAGCAAATATAAGAATGCAAATTAAAAGCATGCCTCAGTTTTACACCTCACAAATTATGGTGGTGGACACAAATTCCCTGGCTCCAAACAATGAAAATTTGGTCACTGTGAATCAAATGAGGAATCAAAATATCCAAAGCTGCATTTTCAGTTAGGCAATTTCGTCTATAAACTGTTCAAATTACATAGAAAGAATGATCTCAGAATTGAAAGCAATGATTCTGTCCTTAATTACTTTAATATTTAGCTTAATTTTCTGTTTTCCTTGTCCTCTAAAGATAATTACAGTGAACTACCCCCACTCTATTCCCACCACAAACATATGGAAACAAAGCAAAGATTCACAACTCTAAGGAATGGCTTGTCTATAGAGATGGAAGGAACAGAACCCTGAATTAGCTTCCCACTTTCCACTGACATATTAGCCCAGTGATACTGACCTCAGTTCCAATATTGTGTGTAGCTTTGTATGTTCTGCTTTTGTGTATTTTCTTAGACAATAAAACCAGGGTGTTCCAGATGCTCCAAAGGAAGGCTTGATAACATATTTACAGCATGCAGCCTGGATAATAATGTGAGTTTGTGGATGAGACAATGTCAAAGATTGTTATTACCATGAAGAAAAATAGAGTGGATCATTATCAGAACCACTGATGCTGCTAGAAAAAAAGAGTAGAAGGAGTATAAGATTTTATTTGCATCTGTATTTTACTTCGTGTTGATGAGTATATTATATAGGAACAAACTATTCATTTTAAGATTGCTTAGGCATTTTTGGTGTTTCACTGAAAGAAACAATACAAAGCAGGTAATTGAGAAATGTACCTATAAGAAAATGATTTATATCTGGGATATACTTAATTCTAAGGAGTACCTGATCAAGTGTTATTCCCATAACACTTTTTAAAATAATGATAACAGATGGAATTATGATAATGATTCTACACCAAAGGCATATTATTTCCCTTAATAATCTTTAAACTTCTAGAGTGTAATGCGCAGTGAACAGTAATCTTTCTTAGGTTAGACCACGCACAGTGTTGTTTTCAACTTGTTTGCCCAATTTGGCAATATTATCCCTACTGCACATGTCAGATGTGGTCTACCAAATAACAATTAATAATATTAGGAATGCTTCTTAATGAGGAGGTTGATGAAAATGTTAAGGGAGAAATCAATGGGAGTCATACAATGAAATACAATGGATATAAATTTCCTATAAATTAAGACAAAAAAATTTAAGATGGTGGTAGGACCTAGATGAATATTTTATTAGTAAATCAATCCCATATGCACAAAAATCTAAATGATAGGCTATGGGGGTTCAAATACTAATTTTTAATTTCCTCCTAACTATGACATTTTAAAACCCTGCACTAACTCTGTTCTCTTTTGTTTTGAATTTCTCTTCTATTAGTGATCCTCTTGTGCCTAATTCACACTATTCATGTCCACATTATCATGTTCTTGGCTGACCATACCCTTTAATTAGTATCCATATTACTGTGCACAGAGAATTCTAAGTCTCTAAATATTCAAAGTTTACAATAATTATATGTTTTTCAGTCATACTTTTCAAAAGGGTTATTTTGCTCTAAACACCATTTTTAAAATACTGCCATCAGTATTTTTGTGTGTGTTAAGAGGGACAATTCATAATTTCTCTAATAAAAAAACCCAAAATCTCAGTGTCTTAAAACAATTTCTAATTTCATAGTTTAATGAAGGTCAAGTGACTCTCTGAGGCATCTCCTCCATTCCTTTTTCCAAATGTTACATTTCATCTTTCTTTTTATACATAGAATGCCCTCACTTTTGCCCTAAGAGTGACAACACAGAATTTCATCATTCAGTCTCCATAGATCAAATCCAGAATCTCCAGTTTATCCACAGTTTTTCTCATCAAGTCCAGATAGTTCTTTCCTGAAAAGCGACCTATGAATAATTATAGACAAATTATTGCATGCATGTGCATTCACACACACCCCCTAAATATACAAGGATGTAACAGGGGAAAAAATAACTGGAATGAAATCTCCTGCTTGGAAAGGGAAAGAACGAAGGGCATGCAGAGTTTCGGCTCATCTGATTCTTGAAATCCACAGAATCTGTATAATGATACAAGTATCCAGACTTCTTCCACTGTATGGCTTTGTCATATCGTAATTCTTTGAATTCACCGCTGAGGACTGAGGCCAATATATTATGCAAGAGAATAGAGGACATTTCAAAAACCAGGCTTAAAATGTCATATTCCTGTGGCCAGAACAAAGTCACACTTAGCAGCAAGAGGTAACTGGTAATATATTCTTCTTGTGTGATGAGTGGAAAAATGAATTGGTTTGAGGAAAATAAAATTATATCTGCCACACCAGAATCGCTTATGTTTCTTCACCCAGGACTCTACAGTTCTGCCCTTTTTTTCATCTGAAATCAACATATTGTTCCATCTCTACTATGCTTTCTTCATCAAAATGAGAGTAATATCTTTAATATAACTCTTTATTGCTGGAGTAATAAATTTGTGATTGAATCTAAACTGGGGTTTAAACCTAAACTTAGGTTCTTAATCCTGCCTTAGACAGTAACAAGAAAAAAAAACAGGATGCTTTTTGTGTAACATCATCAGTATCTTCTCTGGCTGCAGTGGCAAAGGGGATTTTAGAATTTGGAATTTATCTGCCCTTATCTAGAAAATAGCAGAAGTGGTTAGACAGGTTTCTTACCTGAATTTGGCTATTAGCCAAAGTTCAAATTATCTAGAATTATATCTGATAAAATGTTAGTTTAGTCTTTTGGGTCAGATAAATATGCTCTTTCTACTCCACATGTGTGTTTTTCACCCAGTGTTGAATGCATTGGCTGTGAAAAGCGTATCTACTATTTGGTCCAAACCATTTCCTCTCTTATAATCTTTTTTTATGTTAAAAGATAAACTGAGCTAGATTAGAATTTTCAGGAGTTTACTTGATTAGATAGATTTTAATCCTGCAGTGGCCAAATCAAAAGTGACTAGCAGTGCTCTGCCAACTGGAGTTAGGGGAAATGCTTTCATAGGGCAGGGCAGACCCGGAAGCACAGCGAGAACGTTGATTGGCTGTAGCTTAAGTCATTGCCTTATTTGGGAAAGCCTAGTTTGCTGTTTGTGATTATTGGTTCTTAATTTTTTTTTTTTTCTGAGATATGAATGCATTTACGGAATTGACTCTGGCATAGGTTTCGATTTGCTTATATAGGCCACCAAGGCATTAGTGCCACCTCAGTCTAATGACTTCTTGTTTAACTGCTTTAACATGTGCAAAGATATAGGCACAATATTAACAACAACAAAAAGAGGTGAAATCATTATTTTTAAGTTTGTTCGTATTGATCACACGGTTATGTGTAGAGACATTTCCTAAGACATTTAAGTAACTGTGATACCCTATAAAATACATGCTCTTCTGTGTTGAAGTGTAAAAATGAATGAGTGTAATCTACTGAACCAACAATAATTTATCCCTAGACAACAGACCAGGGGTCATTACTTGATGTCATTCAGTCATATGCATTGTCTAGCACAGGCTTTTCTGAATTGAGCAGGTGTCCAATCTTTGAAGTAGGGAGTAAGCATCAGGATTAAGTGCTTTAAAAACAGCAGTGACAACAAGAAGTCATTTTTATACCTAATTGGAGGTTATATCTTGGAGAATGCAATGTTGAAATTAAGCTTTGTTCTGATATTCTGAACATAGAATCACAGCAGATCTTAATCCTGTGCTAAAATTCTCTACAGTGCTTTGAATGGAAATACTTTTGCATTTTCCAAAACATTGAATTAAAAAAAAAGAAAAACTTCTAAATGATATTTAGATAGCTAAGTGATATCAAAGATAATCTGAAAATTAAACCTACTTCTTTATTTATATTCAGTCCATCTGAGCATAGCTTAAATTTTTCATCTAATGTCCATCCGACAGCCTCAACCAATTCTGAATAAATCTCACTGTGAACAAATATTTATAAACTCTGGTAATAGCATGAGACAAATCAGTTGTCTTAACCCACCATTTGGATAGTATGTCCTTGAAATTACTATACTTCTTCAAAAAAAGATCTCAAGATATTTATATACTTTCTACTTAGGAGAGTTTACAGTTTTAGTTGAAAGAAATAAATTCAATAATTAGCCTTATCCATTTTCCTACGTATTTATTTAGTCTCTAGAAATTTTTGTATTATAAAATTTGTCATTCAAAAACCTTAAGTTTCAAGAAATCGAAACATACATTGGGAAAAGGAGGAGAGTCTGTTAGGAAAATACAAGGGTGCGGGACCAAAGAAGATGACACATTTTCTTTTTCACACACATGTTCCTTCTCCTTTCCTTGCTCAGTCCATAAAGGAACTTTTTCTACTTCACAGTACACATGGTATGCAAAAAGCAACCCAAACCATGGCTTATACCTCAAATTCACTTTATGTAATCCCAGCTAACTAGAAGAGCTAGGGAAGAGATTTTACAAGAAGGGGGTGTTTTGGATAAAATTCGTTCAAAAAAAAATACAAAACAAAAACAAAGAAAAAAATCACTTAATTTTTCCATAGAAAGCTTGAAACTCACTGTCAAAAGCAAATCTAATTTTGTCTTCAGTTCTTCTTCCTCATAATACAAACTTTAAAGACTGCACAGATTTTTTTATAGCTACATATATATGCAGTCTTACATAGAAGCACATATACATGTCAGTTTTATTAGTTCTAACCAAGAATAGCTTTGAAGGGATTTTCCTGGAGTGAGAAATAGAAAGTTTAATTGGAACTAAAATTAAATAAAACAAATGGATTAAATCTATTCTGGGCAATTTTTTGAAGAAGTTTATGTATTTTATTGAAAAATGTCACATCATAGCTCAACAGATTGTTTTGTGTTAATCTACCATATTATTTCAACAGAGGTACTGGTTTCAAAAAATATTGCTCCATTTAAATGCTAATATAGATACCGCTATGGAGGTCTCTTAAAGATTATGGGTTCTGAATACTCTAGTTATAGAACATTTGGCCTTTATAGATAAAGTTCCTTTACTTCAGTTAAAACCCTGTATCTATAAAGGGAAAATGACTTTGTCACTCTGTTGGTTCCTAATATTATTAAATATTTATTAAGATTCAATAGTACATTAAGCATTTATAAAGTAAGAATAGAATAATGTTTACTTTAATTAACCTAGTATCTGAAGTCTCTTAAGGGAGATGGATATACATTACACACGCTTCTGTGTAGCTTTTCTGGTCATAGATAGGATTCAGAATCACAGTAGCTCAGGTGTGTCATCTTTTATTATTATGGAATTAGAAAAAAACACTTACAATTTACCTAAGTCCATGATAGTAAGCTCCTTAAACTGTAGACAGATATGTCTTTGAGATTGCCCTTACTGCTTGCACAGTTTTGTTCTTTCTAATTTTTATTTTGATGTTTATTCCACTAAACAATGTTGATATCCACATTGATCAAAAAGCAGTATGTATATTTATGGCTCACATTAAGATGATATAATTTCTGTGTAACGTATTGAATCACTAACTGTTAGAGCCTCGTGAGCCTTCTAAGATAAACTCATTCACTTTGCCAGAAAAAATTTATGGCTTAGAGAATTTAAGGTCCATTGACAATCCAATGCTTTTATCAACCTGTTATGAGTTATGAGGACAGACAGACAAGTGATCTTCCTTCTATTGTTGAAATATTTCTTATACTTATGTGGTAGATAGTTCACCCTTTATAGTGAAACATTTCTCATTGATTTCAGGGTTAAATGTTACTGTTTTAATGTTAATAATATAGAAATACACATAGACCAAAGACTAGAAATAAATTTCTATTCTCACTGTTTCTAATCCGATAACGGGAGAGTGGGAATGACTCTTCAGTACTACCATGTGCCAAGAGATGACTCAACATTCTCCTAGCAGTCTTCTCTTTGAATCACTGTGAAGTCAGTGCAATGGAGCATGATACCATTTGGCCTCCACATGACAGGAAAGGGTTATTTGCCTATTAAGTTTGCCTGTGTTCTTTTCTTATCAGGCTGTGATATGTCCAGTGGAACCACTTGGTATCCAAAGGCAAATATAGAGGCAGAAATCACCTGTTGTACTTGGTGGTGAAGATGGTGATGATGATGATGATGATGATGACAGATGTGGTGGTGGGAATGATGATCATGTTACATAACATTGATCTAGCACCTCCTATATGCTAAGCATTGTTCTTATTAATTTAAATGTATTATCCTATTATTTATCACGATAGTTTTATGAAGTAGCTACTATGGTTATCCTCTTTTTTACCTCACATA
This sequence comes from Balaenoptera acutorostrata, assembly GCF_949987535.1. Taxonomy (NCBI): domain Eukaryota; kingdom Metazoa; phylum Chordata; class Mammalia; order Artiodactyla; family Balaenopteridae; genus Balaenoptera; species Balaenoptera acutorostrata. The sequence continues at coordinate 27,934,580 of NC_080065.1, read as the reverse complement.
TAGAGAAGGAAAGTACCTATATTCAAACACTGCACATCTTACTGTAACATCCTCTTTCATCCCATTTATAGAGTGTACACTCATATTTATTAATACTCTCATCAATATATATGACATATATCTTATATACTTACATGTTTATGTATATAATGTATCATATGTTTATTTTAAAGAGTTTAGAGTTAATTTGAAGATCTCAAAAAATAAGTTATTGAATTCCAGTTTGAGATCTCCATTTTTGTATCACCAGTAGAGAGCATCTATGTGTACTATCTTGAAGTGATCACTCTTTTTTGTGTGTGTGTGTCAGCTGATTTTTTTTTTTTAATAGATCTTTATTGGAGTATAACTGCTTCACAATACTGCGCTAGCCTCTGTCACACAACAGAGTGAATCAGCCACATGCACACATATATCCCCATATCCCCTCCCTCCTGAGCCTCCCTCCCACCCTCCCTATCCCACCCCTCTAGGTTGTTGCAAAGCACCGAGCTGAACTCCCTGTGCTATGCTGCTGCTTCCCACTAGCTATTTTACATTTGGTAGTGTATATGTGTCAATGCTACTCTCACTTCACCCCAGCTTCCCCCTCCTCCCCGTGTCCTCAAGTCCATTCTCTATGTCTACGTCTTTATTCCTGCCCTGCCACTAGGTTCATCAGTATCATTTTTTTAGATTCCGTATATATGTATTAGCATACGGTATTTGTTTTTCTCTTTCTGACTTACTTCACTCTATATGACAGACACTAGGCCCATCCACCTCACCAGAAATAACTCAGTTTCGTTTCTTTTTATGGCTGAGTAATATTCCATTGTATATATGTCCCACATCTTCTTTATCCATTCATCTGTTGATGGACATTTAGGTTGCTTCCATGTCCTGGCTATTGTAAATAGTGCTGCAGTGAACATTGTGGTACATGACTCTTTTTGAATTATGGTTTTCTCAGAGTATATGCCCAGTAGTGGGATTGCTGGGTCATATGGTAGTTCTATTTTTAGTTTTTTAAGAAACCTCCATACTGTTCTCCATAGTGGTTGTATCAATTTACATTCCCACCAACAGTGCAGGAGGTTTCCCTTTTCACTACACCCCTTCCAGCATTTATGGTTTGTAGATTTTTTGATGATGGCCATTCTGACTGGTGTGAGGTGATACCTCATTGTAGTTTTGATTTGCATTTCTCTAATAATTAGTGATGTTGAGCATCCTTTCATGTGCCTCTTCACCATCTGTATGTCTTCTTTGGTGAAATGTATGTTTAGGTCTTCTGCCAATTTTTTAATTGGATTGTTTGTTTTTTTGATATTGAGCTCCATGAGGTGCTTGTATATTTTGGACATTAATCCTTTGTACTTTGTTTCATTTGCAAATATTTTCTCCCATTCTGAGGGTTGTCTTTTCATCTTGCTTATAGTTTCCTTTGCTGTGCAAAAGCTTTTACGTTTCATTAGGTCCCATTTGTTTATTTTTGTTTTTATTTTCATTACTCTAGGAGGTGGGTCAAGAAGGATCTTGCTGTGGTTTATGTTGGAGTGTTTTTCCTATGTTTTCCTCTAAGAGTTTTATAGTGTCTGGTCTTACATTTAGGTCTTTAATCCATTTTGAGTTTATTTTTGTGTATGCTGTTAGGAAGTGTTCTAATTTCATTCTTTTACATGTAGCTGTCCAATTTTCCCAGCACCACTCATTGAAGAGGTTGTCTTTTCTCCATTGTATATTCTTGCCTCCTTTATTGTAAATTAGTGGCCATATGTGCATGCATTTATCTCTGGGCTTTCTATCCTGTACCATTGATCTATATTTCCATTTTTCTGCCAGTACCATACTGTCTTGATTACTGTAGCTCTGTAGTATAGTTTGAAGTTGGGGAGCCTGATTCCTCCAGCTCTATTTTTCTTTCTCAAGATTGCTTTGGCTATTCGGGATCTTTTGTGTTTCCATGTGAATTGTAAAATTTTTTGTTCTAATTCTGTGAAGAATGCTGTTGGTAATTTGATAGGGATTGCATTGAATCTGTAGACTGCTTTGGGTAGTAGTCATTTTCAAAATATTGATTCTTCCAATTCAAGAACATGGTATATTTCTCCATCTGTTTATGTCATCTTTGCTTTGTTTCATCAGTGTTTTATAGTTTTCAGAGTACAAGTTTTTGCCTCCTTAGGTAGGTTTACTCCTAGGTATTTTATTCTTTTTGTTGCAGTGGTAAATGGGAGTGTTTCCTTAATTTGTCTTTCTGATTTTTCGTTTTTAGTATATAGGAATGCCAGAGATTTCTGTGCATTAATTTTGTGTCCTGCAACCTTACCAAATTTGTTGATTAGTTCTAGTAGTTTTCTGCTGGCATCTTTAGGATTTTCTATGTATAGTATCATGTCATCTGCCAACAGTGACAGTTTTACTTCTTCTTTTCCAATTTGTATTCTTTTTATTTCTTGTTCTTCTCTGATTGCCATGGCTAGGATTTCCAAAACTATGTTAAATAATAGTAGTGAGAGTGGACATCCGTATCTTGTTCCTGATCTTAGTGGAAATGCTTTCAGTTTTTTACCATTGAGTATGATGTTTGCTGTGGGTTTTTCATATATGGCCTTTATTACGTTGAGGTGGGTTCCCGCTGTACCCACTTTCTGGAGAGTTTTTATCATAAATCGGTGTTGAATTTTGTCAAAAGCTTTTTCTGCATCTACTGAGATGATCATATGGTTTTTATTCCTTAATTTGTTAATATGGTGGATCATATTGATTGATTTGCATATATTGAAGAATCCTTGTATCCCTGGGATAAATGCCACTTGATCATGGTGTATGATCCTTTTAATATGTTGTTGGATTCTGTTTGCTAGTATTTTGTTCAGGATTTTTACATCTATGTTCATCAGTGATATTGCTCTATAATTTTCTTTTTTTGTGATACCTTTTTCTGGTTTTGGTATCAGGGTGATGGTGGCTTCACAGAATGAATTTGGGAATGTTCCTCCCTCTTCAATTTTTTGGAAGAGTTTGAGAAGGATGGTGTTAGCTCTTCTCTAAATATTTGATAGAATTCGCCTGTGAAGCCATCTGGTCCTGGACTTTTTGTTTGTTGGACGATTTTTAATTACAGTTTCAATTTCCTTACTTGTGATAGGTCTGTTTATGTTTTCTAATTCTTCCTGGTTCTGTCCTGGAAAATTTTACCTTTCCAAGAATTTGTCCATTTCTTCGTGGTTGTCCATTTTATTGGCATATAGTTGTTTGTAGTAGTCTCTTATAATCGTTTGTATTTCTGTGGTGTCAGTTGTGACTTCTTCTTTTTCATTTCTAATTTTACTGATTTGCATCCTCTCCCTTTTTTTCTTGATGAGTCTGGCTAAGGGTTTATTAATTTTGTTTATCTTCTCAAAGAACCAGCTTTTAGTTTTATTGATCTTTGCTATTGTTTTCTTCATTTCTATTTCATTTACGTCTGCTCTAATCATTATGATTTTTTTTCCTTCTACTGACTTTGGGTTTTCTTTGTTCTTCTTTCTCTCATTGCTTTCGGTGTAGGGTTCGATTGTTTATTTGAGGTTTTTCTTGTTTCTTGAGGTGAGATTGAATTGCTATAAACTTCCCTCATAGAACTGCTTTTGTGGCGTCCCGTAGGTTTTGGGTCGTGGTGTTTTCATTGTCATTTGTTTCTATGTGTGTTTTTATTTCTTCTTTGATTTCTTCAGTGATCTCTTGGTTACTTAGTAGCACACTGTTTAGCCTCCATATATTTGTGTTTTTCACAGTGTTTTTCCTGTAATTGATTTCCAATCTCATAGTGATGTGGTCAGAAAAGATGCTTGATACGATTTCAATGTTCTTAAATTTTCTGAGGCTTGATTTGTGACCCAAGATGTGATCTGTCCTGGAGAATGTTCTGTGTGCACTTGAAAAGAAAGTTTATTCTGCCCCTTTTGGGTGGAATGATCTATAATTATCGATTAAATCTATCTGGTCTATTGTGTCATTTAAAGCTTGTGTCTCCTTATTTATTCTCTGTTTGGCTGATCTGTCCGTTGGTGTAAGTGAGGTGTTAAAGTCTCCTACTATTATTGTGTTACTGTTGATTTCCCCTTTCATGGTTGTTAGCATTTGCTTTATGTATTGAGGTGCTCTTATGTGGGTGCATAAACATTTATGATTGTTTATATCTTCTTCTTGGATTGCTCCCTTGGTCATTATGTAGTGTGCTTCATTATCTCCTATAACAGTCTTTATTTTAAAGTCTATTTTGTCTGATACGAGTATTGCTACAACAGCTTTCTTTTGATTTCCATTTGCATGGAATATCTTTTTCCATCCCTTCACTTTCAGTCTGTATGTGTCCCTAGGTCTGAAGTGGGTCTCTTGTAGACAGCATATATATGGGTCTTATTTTTGTGTCCATTCAGCCAGTCTGTGTCTTTTGGTTGGGGCATTTAATCCATTTACATTCAAGGTTATTATCGATATGTATGTTCCTATTACCATTTCCTTAATTGTTTTGGGTTTGTTTTTGTGAGTCCTTTTACTTCTCTTGTGTTTCCTGCCTAAAGAAGTTTCTTTAGCATTTGTTGTAAAGCTGGTTTGGTGGTGCTGAATTCTCTTAGCTTTTGCTTGTCTGAAAAGCTTTTGATTTATCCATGGAATCTGAATGAGATCCTTGCTGGCTAGAGTAATCTTGGTTGTAGGTTTTTCTCTTTCATCACTGTAAGTATATCCTGCCACTCCCTTCTGGCCTGCAGAGTCTCTGCTGAAAAGTCAGCTGATAACCTTATGGGGTTTCCTTTGTATGTTATTTGTTGTTTTTCCCTTGCTGCTTTTAACATTTTTTCTTTGAATTTAATTTTTTTTAGTTTGATTAGTATGTGTCTTGGTGTGTTTCTCCTTGGGTGTATTCTGTATGGGACTCTCTGTGCTTCCTGGACTTGGGTGACTGTTTTCTTTCCCATGTTAAGGAAGTTTTCCTCTATAATCTCTTCAACTATTTTCTCAGACCCTTTCTTTTTCTCTTCTTCTTCTGGAACCCCTATAATTTGAATGTTGTTGCGTTTAGTGTTGTCCCAGAGGTCTCTGAGATTGTCTTCAATTCTTTTTGTTCTTTTCTCCTTATTCTGCTCCTCAGCAGTTATTTCCACCATTGTGTCTTCCAGCTCACTTATTCGTTCTTTTGCCTAAGTTATTCTGTTATTGATTCCTTGTAGTGGATTTTTCATTTCAGTTACTGTGTTGTTCATCTCTGTTTGTTTGTTCTTTAGTTCTTCTAGGTCTTTATTAATCATTTCTTGTATTTTCTCAATCCGTGCCTCCATTCTATTTCTGAGATTCTGGATCATCTTTACTGTCATTTCTGTGAATTCTTTTTCAGGTAGATTGCCTATTTCCTCTTCATTTATTTGGTTTTGTAGTTATTTACCTTGCTCCTTCATCTGTGACATATTTTTTTGCCATCTTATTTTTTTTTTTGATGAGTGGGATTGTATTTCCATCTTACTGGTTGTTTGGCCTGAGGCTTCCAACACTGGAGTTTGTAGGCTGTTGGGTAGAGCTGGGTCTTGGTGCCAAGATGAGGACCTCCAGGAGACCTCACTCTGATGAATATTCCCTGGGGTCTGAGGTTCTCTGTTAGTCCAGTGATTCGGACTTGGAGCTCCCAACTCAGGCGCTTCGGACTGACCCCAGGCTCATGAATGAAGATTCTGCAAGCTGCGTGGAGTGGCAAAAAAAAAAAAAAAAGCGGGGGGAGAACAATAACAAATTAAAAAAATAAAATTAGACTAGGAAACTAACATATATGTTAGAAAGAATATAAAAATAAAAATAGAGATGAAACAACAACCAGAATGTAAAACAGAATCACAATAGTAAAAGAGAGAAGAAAAAAAAGGTGGAAAAGGCCTTGGCTGTGGAGGGCGGGGCCTAAGCAGGGGCGGGGTTTGGGTGGTGGGCGGGTCCTATGCTTAGGACCCCCAGGGATGAAAAAGGCCCTGGGGGGTGTGGAGGGAGGGCCTTAGGCTCAGTTGAACAGAAGGGACCCAGATGTGCTTCCCGCCTTTGGTCTCAGAGGGTGGGGGCCCCACCTGGGAGCCCAGCAACTTCCTGGTCTTGAGTGGGCAGGGCAAATGTCCTCAGCTCCTCTCCCTCTCCTTCGGTCCTGGAGGGCCCCTCCTGCCTGCCTCTCCTCCCGCCTCCCTCCTATGTTACCAGGACCCATGTGGCCTGGAGGGGGCTTTAGAGGGCAGGGGACCCGGCCTGGGAGCTCAGCAGGCTTCTGAGGCTCGAGTGGGCAGGGCCAAGTCCTCCACTCCTCTCCCACTGCTCCGGTCCTGGAGGGCCCCTCCTGCCTGCCTCTCCTGCTCTTTCCCAGCTTTGCTCCCATGCCCCTAGGACCCACGTGGTCCACAGGGGGCCTCTGAGGCTGTAGGACCCTGCCTGAGAGCTGTGCAGACTTCTCCAGCTGATTGGGCAGGGGATACACTGGGCCTGCTCCCCCCTGATCTGAGCCCCCAAGGGTCCCTCCAGTCATGGGAAACACTCCCCCCCTCTCAGCCACCCCTCAGAGGTGCCGGTCCTGTCCGACCTCCACTTCTCCTCCCCGCTTAGTCCCCCCGCATCCTACCAGTTTGCTTGGGCGTTCCTCCCATCACCTTGGGTGTCAAGGTCCCCCACCAGCATCCTGCAGGCACCCTAGTGGTGGGGAGACATGAACTCCGTGTCTTGCCACACCGCCATCTTGACTCTGCACCTGAAGTGATCAGTCTTAATAAGGTTCTCATACACTGTCTTTAAGGGCTGTAGGTGAGAGCATTCTGTTTAATATACAATGTTATGGCCGCCTTAAGTTATTTATGCAAAGTAATAAACAAAGACCATGGTGCAATTTCCAATAATTTACACTTTCAGTCATTTTCCTTCTTAGACAATTTTACATTTACATTTTAAATTATTTTGGGTTAATTTAGTGACTCAGTTATTCATTTCACAATGTTTGGGAAAAAATCAGTGGTCCAAACATCTTATAAAAGTATATATTGATATGAGCTGACTCTAAGTCAGACTAGATTAAAATGGGAGGTTATTTGGAAATTTCCTAACATTTATATAAAGTGAGTTGCACTTACTTTATCTTCAGTGGAGCCTGAAATGAGAATTTGCTATATAAAGAATATTATTTGCTAAGATTAGGGTAGTTTGACTAGATGCAGCATAAACAGTTAGGTATTGCAGGCTGTTTAAAGAAACAAGTTCAATGACAATCATCTACTTTTACCTTTTCCCCAGCAGGTACATATGCTCCCTCTAATACAAATCATGTAGTTCTTGTTATGGACTGAATGTTTGTGTGCCCCACAAATTTATAAGCTGAAGCTCTAACCACCAGTTTGGCTATATCTAGAATTGGGGCCTTTAAGGCAGTGAGGTTAAATGAGGTCACAAGGATGGGTTCCTGATCTGATAAGATTAGTGTCCTTAAAAGAAGAAATATGAGAGTGTTCCCTGCTCTTCTCTTTCTCTTTCACTCTCCCTGAGTGCCCAAAAAAGAATTCATGTGAGAACACAGTGAGATGGCAGCTACCCCCAAGATGGGAAGAATACTCTCACCAGAAACTGACCATGCTAGCATGCTGATCTTGGACTTCTTGCCTCTAGAACTATGAGAAAGTTAATTCCTGTTGTTTAAACTACCTAGTCTGTGGCATTTTGTTGTCTCAACCTGAACAGAGTGATACAGTTTCTAAATATGATTTTTCCCCTGTTTCTTTTCATATCACTGTACAGTAAAGCATTTTTGTACTAAAATTATTGGGGCAATACCTTGGGTTGTATTTAGATTTTGTCTTTCATTTCAATTTAGTTCCCAGAGTTATTATGTTTGACCTTAGCATAGTATTCAGGGGATACAGGCATTGCCTGCAGACTGTGAGAGTTATACCTCCTTAGAAGAGGTCATCAAAAAGATGTGACTGCCAGCTGACCTGCAAGCTGGACTGGGCCATTGGAGGCTCCCCACTCCTTCCCCTGTCCCTGGAATGTGTGTTCCGCTTGCCTTCCCCAATCCCAGAAGCTGTTCCAAGCAGACAGCTTTGAGATGGAAGTGTGATGTTGAGACTGTCTGGGCCTAGGTATGTGATTGAACCTGGTTAAGGCCTCCTGTGTATGTGACTGAACCCAGTTAATCTTAATTTTTAAGGTTCTGGTGGGCAGGTGTGGAAATCTATTCATTTTGCAGCTGCCTAATATAGGCCTCATAAGTAAATTCCCTTGCTTTTTAAAATTAGCAGCCACCAATCTGGAGTGCTCTGCCTCGCTCTTCAGTGTCTCTGCCCACTGCGTAGGGGACCAGTTTCAGATTACACCTGGGAAGCTCCCATGAACCAGCATACCTAGAGACGTGTATCTTTCTTTTTAAATCCTCAGCTCATTTTTTAAATTGTTTGATCAAATCTTTTCAAAGTCAAATGTGAGAAGTCAAATAGTTAATATTTAATTGTCCCTCCAAAGCTTTCTAATAGAAAAATAGAAATAAGAGATATTTATTTCCAAGTTTAGAATAGGGTTAGGATGCTGAAAATCATTGGGTTATCTTCTCACACAAATTGCATACTTGAAAAAATATCCTGGAACTAATTTAGATAGCAAGGTATTTCTGAACACAGTTATACATTCACCTCTTAAGCTCCACTTCAGATTTTACTATCGCATGTGGGCAACAGAGGACTTAAAGCACATCTAGTCTGGCAAGGCCAGCATGAGGCTTTCCTATATTGGTTGTGAAACTGAATATTTAGACATTTCAGTTAGTTAGTTATTTTATATTGTTACCTCTTAATAAACAGCTTCTAAAAGTATATTCCACTTCTGAAATAGTCTTATTTAAATAAGAAGGAAGTAGGTCTTTACTCTTACTAAGGCACTGGCAAATCTTAAGCAACCTGAGAAGTCTTGATGATCTGTATGAACAATATTTTTTGAGAATACTTACTTAGAGAGATTACAATATTGGAAAGCTCCTAAAGAGGTCATTAAATTCTTAACCTATACTAGACAGAAAGGTGAAGTAAGATTTCAATATATTGACTAGAGAACTCTAGGCTGTTAATGCCAATGTTATAGCTGTGACATTATATGAGACCTTATCATCTTTATTCACTGTTATACTATAATTAGTATAGCTGTACCATTAGGATAGTAAGGATTAATTACACAGGCTATCAGTATTCTTTGTAAATAAATGATCACTTATTTATAGGTGTAGTTAATATGATATTGATTCGCCAGCTCACTGTGGAATCAGTGTCAAATCTCGACATTAGTCAGGTAAAGGAATTTTTCCTCAAGGATACAGCCTAAATTAGTGAATGGCTTAATATTTTCTGATTTTATACAAAACTACTTTTACAAAGTTTGATGGATTATAATTTAGATTAAACTATTTTAATGGATTCTGGAGGTGGAAGTTTTTCATCTTGGTTGAGGTTCTCTCTGGAAGTATCTGCCTTTGGAGAAATTAGATTCCATTAACTGTCTGATTCATTTAACCTGCAATTCTCAGAAAACAAACACATTCGCCATCACCAGAGGCTGAATATTTGAAGAAGAGACCACTTTGGTTTTATAAGCCTGTGGATATTTTTCATCTGCTCAGTGTGCTTAGGTAAACTGTATCTATTTACTCTCTGCCATAGAAGGACTGTAAAAAATGCTTCCACTTTTTGGAACTCATCCAAATTAAAGAAATAAAGTTTCCATAGAAATACAGCCGACTCCAGTCAGCTATGTGCTCCAGTATATCTGTGTTTTCTAACTTGTTCTCCATGCTAAATATGCTTTTCTTCTCTGAAATGCCAATCTCCTTTGTGCGTACAGTTATTTAGTGGTCCTTTATTTTATCTGCCTGCCAAAATCCACAGAGAAAGGACACGTGCCATCCTTACAACTTGCGTAGGCAAGTTTTGAGATTTTGCAAATACAGTTGTGCATGTATTCAACGCTCCCCTGCCTTCTCCTGCATTTGCGTGTGGAAATTGCATGCTTTATTCAATCCCCTAAATAATTCAACTTTGGGGTGGAAAAAACAGATGCTGAATTGGTATTAGCAACTTGAATGTATATTTACTGACTTTTTACATGAAGTCATTGTAAAAGTCAAGAAAATATCAGAGATTCTCAGAACTTTATATTTAGGCCACTTGAAAAATGTTCCAGGTTCTTCTCTTGGTTCCTTCTGTTTTCTGCTCCACATTGAATGTGAAGAATGTTAAAAAGCCAACATTCTGCTAAAAAGCAATTACCTTCATGAAAAGAGCTTGAATAGATATCTAAATGGACTTACATAAGCTCATTTACATTATATGAATTTTCACTAAAATTATACTTTTAAATATACTACAAGTTTATAAATCCTGAAAGTAACTGGCTTTGTCACCTGGAAAGTTTCTCTTCAGTAACCATGCCCTCCACATGTATACTGCATAACCTGAGAAGATACAGAGTAGATAATGAGAGATACTTTACACCAAAGGAAAGAAAAATTTAAAAAAAAACAATGATCATACTCATATCGTTTTCTTCATTTTATAACCTTTCTATAAGATTCTTGAAAATTACTACAAAATATAAAACTAAGAGTAGGCTAAAACATGAGAACTGCAAAGTCAAGATCATGATGTAGTAATCTCTGTGTTAGTTCAGGATAGTTGAGTTATGAGGGTAAGATAAAGCCAAGTGTGGAGTTAAGGGCACTAAGCTATGCAAGCTATTGCCTCCCCCCAGGATCTTTTTCCATGAAACCTCCTAAGATCACTGAGAAGACTGATCTCCTGTACTAAATTCACCAGTGGATATTACTGACCTGACTTGGTAGTTACTGTGGAAATTCTAACAGCTTACATAAGGTCTCTCATTGGAGAATTTTATCTTTTCTGACAGCCACATAGTATTGTGACCATGAAATAATGGGATATAAAAGGGTCTGTCTTCATATACTTGGCAGTGAATTCTTTATAAACATCTCCCTATTCTGTGGTGATGGGAAAACAAAACAAAACAAAAACTCAAGATTTTGGGGGCTGGTTTTCACTCATGCTTTATTGATTACTGTTTTATGAAAATTGGCCAAACCTTTATCTCTTTGGATTTCAGTTTTATATTATATAAAATAGAAATTAATAGTCCTTGTTTTTCTTTGTACTTCACAGGAATTTTGTAAGTAATCAGAGTTTTTAAAGTTTGTGTGTGTGTGTGTGTGTGTGTATGTATGTGTGAATTAAAATATTTTGAAACATGTAAACATCTAAATGTTAGGTAAGAGAAATAAAAAATAGCCCAAAAGGAATATTTTCTTTCTATAGGAGGGTCATTTCAATTTTAATCTTTTTAAATCTTTTGATTTTATATAGTACTGTACATTCATTCTTCATGCCCAAGTCAGTCAAACTGAACGTGATTTTATTGAGTGTTTATAGCATGTGTATACTGGACTAGGCTGGCCTTTTTAAAAATTTAATGTCTGCACTTAGTCTGTACTTATGCTTTCTATTTTGCTGGAAATGAGATTCTCTTTTTGAAACTGTGACACTGGTATTTTGATCACATCAGGCATCTTGCTTCTTTTCTATCACACCGCTATTTGCTTTACAAACATGGTTGTTTCTCAGCTCCCACAGCTGTACACTCCACTTGCTCTATCATTTTAGGTCATTACAATTTTAAACACAGGGGGCCTTGACAAATCCATTCATGAAAGGTATGTTTCTTATTTTTTTCTATTCTTGTATTCAAGTCCAGGAGATAAATGTTATCCCTCCTCTTGAACTTGGAAACATGGGGAATATCCTCCTTCATTCTCCTCTCCAAATCTCACTAGGTTTAGAGAATGTGGTGTTAATAGAAGGTATTTTCAGCATCAGTAACATTTTGGAGGTTGAGTGTCCTTGTCATTTTAATTCAATCTGAGGAAAGATGGAGTATTTTCCTTCTTGAAAAGATGGGCAACTAGTATCAGAATTACATATAAGTAAGTTGCTTTTCAAATATTTTCAAATAGCATGCTCTAAATGGTAATATTAAACACTATATAGCTATCCCAAAGGTGGATTGCATATATCATCATTAAAACTAAGACAGGTATAATAATAAATATTGCCTCATATAGATAAGGTCCAGAAATGTCTGTAGTGTTGGGGGTAGTCATCTCCTGGAGTATAGGGGTTTAACATGGCAATTCTGATATATACTGGAATCAACTCTGAAAAAAATAATTTGTTCATAGATGATGTATGTTCATAAGAAATACTAAGATATACATTTAATAAGTGGTTACTGTGTTTCCTATACTAAGTGTTTTTTGCATGGTATATTATATAATCTTAGGTGTTATGTAAAAATAAGTTTTATAGCACCTTTTAAACACCTATTTTTATTTATTTTTTTAACATCTTTATTGGAGTATAATTCCTTTACAATGTTGTGTTAGTTTGTGCTGTATAACAAAGTGAATCAGCTATATGTATACGTATATCCCCATATACCCTCCCACTCTCCCTATCCCACGCCTCTAGGAGGTCACAAAGCACCGAGCTGATCTCCCTGTGCTATGCAGCTGCTTCCCACTAGCTATCTGTTTTACATTTGGTAGTGTATATATGTCAGTGCTACTCTCTCACTTCTTCTCAGCTTACCCTTCCACCTCCCCTTGTCCTCAAGTCCATTCTCTACATCTGCGTCTTTATTCCTGTCCTGCCCCTAGGTTCATCAGAACCATATATATTTTTTTTAGATTCCATATATATGTGTTAGCATATGGTATTTGTTTTTCTCTTTCTGACTTACTTCACTCTGTATGACAGACTCTAGGTCCATCCACCTCACTACAAGTAACTCAATTTCGTTTCTTTTTATGGCTGAGTAACATTCCATTGTATATATGTGCCACATCTTCTTTATCCATTCATCTGTCGATGGACACTTAGGTTGCTTCCATGTCCTGGCTATTGTAAATAAAGCTGCAGTGAACATTGTGTTACATGACTCTTTTTGAATTATGGTTTTCTCAAGGTATATGCCCAGTAGTGGGATTGCTGGGTCATATGGTATTTCTACTTTTAGTTTTTTAAGGAACCTCCATACAGTTCTCCATAGTGGCTGTATCAATTTACATTCCCACCAACAGTGCAAGAGGGTTCCCTTTTCTCCACACCCTCTCCAGCATTTATTATTTGTAGATTTTTTGATGATGACCATTTTGACCGGTGTGAGGTGATACCTCATTGTAGCTTTGATTAAACACCTATTTTTAAATGAGAGACTCTGAGGTATTAAGAGCCGGTTGAAATTTCCACAGCCAAAAAGATGTAGTCCCCAGATTCAAAGTGAGGAAGAAATTTTGCTCTTATCCACTTAGGTACAGCTTCCTTCATGCCTGAAGTCTATCCTATTTCCTTTATACCTCTTCCTCATGGAGCAGACATAAAACAATAAATAAATTAAATGAATTGACTTTCTTTAAAGATTTTAACTTCTCTCAGAATATTTCAGTACATGTACATGTAATGTAGATGGCAGTGATGCATATGGCAGGATCAAGGTGTGTATCTGTAGGACCAAACTTAAATGAATATCTGTATTCAGGTGCTTGGTCTACTCCATTTGTCTCTCCACCTAGAACTGGAGTTGACATGCCTGTTACACATATTCCATTTATCTGTCTGATTGTTATTTGTCAGTTTCTCTGTCTAGCAATCTACTTTAATATGCATCTAATGTGATGGTATATATCATTGTTCAACCTCAGAATGCTTGCTATGTCCTATTTCATTTTTCATTTCCTTCCCCATCTAAAAGATTTAATGATTTCTAAAATAATGGCAATGGATGCAATTCATACTCTAACAGGATTAATCTGATGTACTTGAGACTATAGTAGTATATATTTTGTTCCTCTTTCCTCTGTTTATTTAATTGTGCTTATAACATTATGCATGTAGATGTAATACTGAAATCAGGAGTGATTGAATTAAGTATACACTTACTATAAATATTTATTTTCATTGTAAACACATATCTAAAATTTTATAGGCATATTAACCTCAAACAATATGTTATGTCACTATGGTATCATATCTAACTGGTCCTTCATATCCAATTCAGTGGGTTACAATAAAGTGTTTTAAAGGGCATAACTTTTGTCCACAGTGCTTTATCATAAGATTCTAAGAAGCTGATGTAAGCACATTTAGTTGAAGCAGGAGTAAATTCTTGTAATGGCTAGCTTGGGCAGTAGACCCACTGGGGTGTGTAACTCTCTTCCAATGATGACTTACAACCTTGGGCAAGATACTTAAATTTTCTAAAACTCAGTTTTCTCAAATAGAAATCACAAAAGTTGTCTCAAACTGTCACTATGGGATTTCTGCTTCTGGCTATAATGGAGTAATTGCCACCAGATTACTAGACTAGCTCTCCTGAAAAAAAAAAAAAAACAAAGAATTGTTTTTCAGATGTTGGACATAAGCAGCATTATTCTATGATATCTAAGAAAAGGGAAGTCACTATGATGATCCTACATTTTGCCTGGAGGCACTTTCCAAATTGCAGTGCTGGGAAGTAACGCTGAGGTTGATTGCAGAACCCTTGCAAAGTTATTAAGGTAGAGATTAGACTTCATGGCAGCAAGGTTTGCTGAAATTTGTGTGACAGGGTGTTGAACAGAGAAGAAGGTTCACAAATTCATATAGGAGTCTCTGAGTTTTTGATCATGTAATAAATATATGGTGAAGATACAATGTGAGTCTCCGTAGACTGACAGAGGAAAATTACCTTGGAGCAGTGGAAGCTGCACAGTATACTGGGATATGTAAGAATTCCAAACAAGCAGTCAGGAGATATATTTAAACACCACAGGCATTCAGTTAAACCCCTGTAAGGCCATGCCTCAGGATTAAGGTGATTCTCATGAGAGATTTTATAGGCCTACCCTAACCAAACTAAAAATAAACATCCTAAAGATAGAGCTGACCCATGATTAAATTAACTACCTGACCCCTCCCCCCCAAAAAAACTTAAGACAAAATTTATTCTCAACATTATAGCATTTATAATGTCCAGCATACAACAAAAAATTAATAGATATGCAAAGAAGCAGAATAAATCTAACTGTATTACAAATATATGCAACAACCTTATTGACTGGGGTGACAAAAATAGTGCTGACCTAAGTAACTTTGGAAAGGACTAGAGTCTGTTAGTCCAAAGGCAAATAAACTGGACATAGGCACTGTACACTAACTGATGAAATTTCTTCCATTGAGGGTGCAGGTTAACAATATTGATACTCTATTCATGTACACAGGACTGAAAAAATTGTGTAAATTAATGGCATTTGGTGGGAGCTAAGGTTTTCACTCTTGGAATGGAAATTTACAGATAAGCATGAGCAGGAGGCTAAAATGAGCCATGGGGTAATGAATTCTAGATGGAAACGTCAGAATGAGTTTGTGCATAGTTTAATATAGATGCAGATGGTTACATATAGAAATATATATAGATAAGTGAAAATGCATAATAGTAAACAGGCATATATTTCCATTCTCTTTCAGTTGAAAGAGACTTGAAGCAAAGACTCCAGTAGCAGCAAGCATCCCCAGCACTCAAAGCTTGATTTCTAATACCATTCTCCAATAAAAGGAGCCAAGGCTCCTTGGAGAAATGGCTGATTTAGTATTGGTGCCCATAATATACAAAATATAAAAGATGATCATGGAATATGTTATAAAAAACATCGACTCAACCACCACACACATTTATGGGAATATGGCAAAGATGCATAGTTGGTGCAACTGAAAGAACTCCCAACATTTTGAGCATAAAGTAAAATTGCATAATGACCCCGAATAAAAATATCTATGAGTCCATACTGATATGAGTAAATGATTTAAATATGTAAATAAATGGGGAGAATAAAAAAATCTCATGTGTAAAACAATTCAAATAATTTATGTATAGACATATTCTGCCTTCGAGGAAGTTGTGCATAAATCCCCACTTCTTAAGTGTGGACTGCCATAGTAACCTTCTTCTGAAGAGTACAATACAGGAAGTGAGGAAAAAAGAGGAATTTCAGAGTGGAGAAACTTGGCAAACGCTACCTCAGCCATGTGATCAAGGTCAACATAAATTGTGTTAATTCATGTTGATAATATGTACCCTTATTATGATGTGATGAAAATCACCTTTGTGATTTTCCTTTGTGGTCTTCCTCTCCAAACACATAGCCCTACTGTAATCATGAGAAAAATATCAGCAAAATCCCAATATTGTACCCAAACAGTGCTCCTGAAAACTGTCCAGATCAGCAAAAATAAGGACAATCTGAGAAATTGTCACAGATGAAAGGAGCCTCAGGAAAAAATCACAATCAAATGTAATGTATCTTGGATGGGATCCTGGAACAGAAAAAAAGGCATTAGGTAAAAACTAAGGAATTTGGAATAAACTATGTATTCTAATTAATAACAATATATCAGTGTCACAACCACATGACATGAGTAATGCCAGGCAAGAGCCATCTGTTTGAGAGTTGTCAAACCACAAGACCATGAGATATAATAATTTGTTGTCTTAAACCAATAGTTCATGAGTAACGTGACTGGTTACTCAACAGTAGGTAACTGAAATGGAAGAATCCTCCCACAGGTAGAAAACAAGTGAAAACAACAGCAGCAACAACAAAAACAGCTGCAAAGATCACATACACAAAATTTTAAACATCCAGGAAATAACCCATAATAAGGGAATTCAGATGGCTCAGAGGGTTAATGACCTCAAGAACCTCTGACAATTCGATAATCTGAAAGAATGCATATTATGTAATAGGGCTATGCTAAGGGCAATAAATCAGACCGTCTTTGTATTTTACTGGCGAGATAGGAGCATATTCTAATCAAAGCTGAGGCATGTGAATTATGAACAGTGCTGGCTATATGTTATAAGGAATGCAAAGTATATGACTTGAAGTGAAATAGTATTTAATAAAACTTAGTATCATTTATATTTAGAAGCCAAGGGAGTAACCAAAAGTTCTTGTAATAATCTAATTAACTTGACTATACTAAGTACTTTTACTAGTAGTTTGTTTTATTTTATAGCAATAAACTATGCTAGAATAATAATTATGTATTTAACTATATTATCATTAACTTGCATTGTTTTAAAGTATCAGTTGACTGAAGACAACCTGCTAGCTTGAGAATATAAACACTATTTATTACATTGTTTCTTGAGAAATGATATTCTGAATATTAGAGAACTAGGTTATAAACAGATAATTAAATGTGAGAATTTTGTTTAATGGGGCTCAGTTACCTTATGTGAACAATATAAATCATTTAAGCTTTGTTTTTTTTTTATTTTTTATTTTTCACTATTTCTTTTTATTTATTTCTTTTTATTATTAACATTTTTATTGGAGTATAATTGCTTTACAGTGGTGTGTTAGTTTCTGCTTTATAACAAAGTGAATCAGCTATACATATACATGTATCCCCATATCTCCTCCCTCTTGCGTCTCCCTCCCATCCTCCCTATCCCCCCCCAAGGTGGTCATACATATTCAAAAAGTCCATGATTATCATCTATGAATAATAAGTAGATATATTTTTAGTCAGATTACCTACTATATAGAGGAGTGCTAACGTTGCTTATCTTTACAATGAACTTTCAGTTGCAGGTCAAGCTGTAGCTAAGCATCTGCTGTGGCCATATGTTATCGCAGTAGATTGCCACCAGGTGAAATTCGTTATGAGACACACCAGATTCTAAAAACTATCACAGGAGGTGCTGTAATACGTAAGGCTTTCCCCTGCTTGGCCTCCCAGTCGCAATGGAGGAGGTAATTCCACATTTCAGCTAATATTATTTTGGTTCCTGCCATGAAGCTGGAAAAGACTTCTTGCAGTATAGAATCTCCCACTTGCATCTAGAAAGTGAGTATAAGATTAAAAGTCGGAGAAAGAATTTACTCACCATGAGAAAATATTTTTGAGGGCTAGAAAACAAAAGTGTAAAGATGACAATATTTTCCTTTTATTATTATTCATGCTAGCCTGACCTTAAGTTTCTCACTTCCAGAGACTCCCAAAGGGTGATTAGACTTTTCAGCTATTTTGAGGCACCCAAGGTAGTTTAGCTACCTTCTGTAAACCATGAACATGCTTGATTCAGTTAGGTGCTTTCAGTCCCTTAAATTCTTAGAAGTTTTATATCATACTTAAGCTGTTATGTCTGTTTTTTATGAACATAGATCAGTTTGCTTTTAAGCAAAATGAAGTCTCAGTCTTTCAACAAAGTGTATTAAAATATATTAAGATAATATAAAATTACAACATTAATATATTGACCACAAATAATTTTAAAATAAATGCAAGTATGTAATTTTTCATATTTAAGTTTTCAAACAACAGTTTGGCAAAGAAGAGGAATGGAGAATTTGAAGTGTGGAAAACATCAGCATAGCTAAAAGACTATCTTCAAATAGACAGAATGTAGCATTTTACATTTAAAAAGTACATTAAAAAGCATGTATCTGCATGTTAAAACAACATCCATTAAATTGCTAATTTTTAAGAGTTAAAGCCCTTTCTAATCTGGTCACCTGGAAGAAGGGAAGTTTATTATGTTTGTATTAATATTGGGAAAATGATCTCTGGTAGACAGAATTCTAAGACACTTCAAGTGTTCTGCCCCCTGATATATGTGCCCTATGGAATTCCCTCCTCTTGAGCGTAATGAACCGTGCATATGATGGGATACTATCCCTGTGATTAGATCACCAATCAGTTCACTTTGATTTGATCAATAGGGAGATTTTCTTGAGTGGACCTGATTTAGTGAGGCAGACCATTTAAAGGAAAGTGAAGCATCAGAAAGATGCTCCTGTGTTAGCTTTGAGGACACCAACTGCCATGCTGTGAAGGCCATGGGATAGAGAACAATGAGTGGCCTCTTAATGCTGAGGGTCTCCATCCTTTAAAATTACAAGGGAATTAATTTTGCCGGTAACCTATGAGTTCGGAGAAGGACTTCAAGTCTAAAATGGGATTGCCGTCCCTGCCAAAGCCTTGATTTCAGCCTGTGGAGACACTGGATAGAGGTCCCTACTATTTGAACTATTTTACTACTTCAGGGCAGGGACTATTTTACAGTAGTGGGGTTCAACTTCTAGAATGTGGCTTTAATGTCAGTTTGGGGGTGGAAGAGATTCATTCACAATCTGGAGAAATGTTTCTCCAAGCTGATGAAGAGCAAGGACTGGGAAGACCCCTATGGTTCCTTGGAGTCCCTTCATTGAGAATTGGGAGGTTGGAAAGGCTGGCTAAGCGAGGTGAAGGCACCTAAAGTGCGTACATTTGCAAACAATCTCTTTTCCAATGTCCTTGCTCTTTGCACTAACAGCACAAAGTAGCAGGGTTTTGGTTTCATTAGGAAGCCCTCAATTACTGGACTTGAAGATTAAGAACTTTGGTGGTCTTTTTTTGAGGTGACAGCTAGAATGTGAGAGAGCTGGTTGGCCAGATTAACTAAATTTGGAGTGGACATAGTTCCCCATTCCATCCTTTTTACTGTAAGGCAAAGATCCTGGTTCACCCCATTAATAAATACAGATTTAAAGCTACCTGGGTAAAAATCAACATCTGAAGGAAGACCAAAATTTTCTTTAAAAGCAACCTGAAGTTGATTACAGTAGTCATGAACAGGTTCATTAGATTTTTGTGTACAAGCCTGAATTCTGTTCCAATCAACAGGCTTTGGAAGATCCCTAGGAATTGCTCAGTGAAGTCACCTAGCAATTGCCCACGCCTGATCATATAATATATCAGTGGGCTGGTCTCCCAGTTGTTATTCTTAGAGACCTTTCAGGATTTTCCCAATTAATGATTTTCATCCAATGCTGGGCCTGGCCTTCACTTACAAGCATATGAACTGGCTTATATAAGTCAGGGAAACCAGGTTGATAAGTTTGTATGACTGTATTAAACTCCTCAGCAAATATGTGAGGAGCTTTGGTTACTTTGGGAAAATCTTTGACTGTGGCTCTTAGTTCAGCTTTAGTCCAGGGAATATAAGAAATTGAAGGGTTAAGCTGCTGGATCCTCAGAAGTCTTAATTTTAAAGGGACAGGTACTTACAAGTTCAGAGGAAAAGAAAGTAGAGAGAGTTTTTGAGAAAAGGAAAAGGGGGATTTGAGCGTATAGAGAAGGCATAGGCAGCATAGAAGGGAAGGAGGAAGATGGTACCAGTGGTGGATTCTGGCCACCAGGAGCCAAAGGAGAGAGACAAGATGGTGGCAGAGGCTGAGCCTAAGACAAAGAAGCCAGGGAAGAAAAGCCTCGAGCTTTGGGGGCCTTTTTATCTTTCTTTAATCATTTGTTTGCCTCAGTTAATCTTAAAATCTTGTTTGGCAGAGAGGGAATTTTAGGCTTCTGATAATGTTTGGAAGCCTCAAAAACACCAACCACAATAAACATTCCAGTAAGTTCTGAAATTTTTAAGCTATTGTAATCCAGTTAGGTTTTACGGTTATTAAGTTTGGGGATTTCAAAAGTTCCCCATAATGACCATTGATATTCTGAATTGTTTTTGGTCAGGTTGGCCCATTTATTTAGAAAGGCATATGAGGAAGGATCATCGTTTTTAAACATAAAATCAGCCAGAATCCTTGTAGCTGAGGGCACCCTCAAAATACTTCGATAATTGGAATCCCATATCTGAGAGGTTTTTCTCTAGAGTAGAAGAACAGTTTTCCAACAGCTTAATAATTTACAGCTCAAATGGTGCAATTCAATCAGCTTTCAAGCTAATCCCAGCCAATTCTAAGGAAATAGCTTAGTCCAAGAAGAGCCATGCCAAAGACTTTTCAGCCAATTTCCATAGAATGACCCCTATTTCATAGGAATGGGCTGAAGGCTGGGGGTGAAGCAGCCCCTTTTCTTAAAGGAATGGGCCAAAGGTATTTTCAGCCAGCTTTGGTTGAAACAGTCTGATGTCAAAGTCACACCGAAGTACCAAACAAGTACCCATATACAGAAGAAGGCCTTAACCAGAAAGACAAAACCTTAAAATAGATCCTGAATAAAGCCTGGAGAGCTTCAAATGCAAAGAGCGTGTAAGCTTGGATTCAGGAGAAAGAGATGTGCATTCAAACACCAGGGTCAGTGAGAAAAGCAGTGAGCAACAGTGGGCTCAATTGTAGGTATCACACCTATTTGCTCACCAGCCCTGGAGCATTTGTGGGTCTTCACTGGTCCCTGTATGGACCACCAAAATGTTGATCTGAAACAAAGAGACTGCCAGATGTTTCTCCAGCAAAGATAAGTTTATTCAGTATCAGCAGAGAATCACATGTATCAGCAAGCCATATGCAAGTGCCTGCATGGCAATGGAAGGAGAACTCTTAAAAAGAGAGGAAAAGGAAGTTGGAGGGCTAGAGTAAACAAAGAGTCCATGGCTTTTGATTGGCTGAGTTCTCACCAGGAAAGAAGAGGAGTCTTTCTTCTTGGGCTCTGTGATTGTCTCAGGGTGTGAGAGCTCCCCCCTTTCTGGTCTCCTGACTCTATTTAGTTGAGCTTTCTGTTTATCATTTAATTTTTTACAGAGTGCTATACATTTGGAAGGCATGAAGTCTGTATTTTGAGGTTGAAAACATAGTAAATGGATGACTAACAGACATGTGTTATATATTATACATTACATGAATATCATATAATATATAATTAATCCTCCCTGGGAAGATCATAATAACAATCTTTCTAAGATTTAAATCATCTAATACTATGTAAAATGAATCCCCCCACTATATATATATATTTTACATATATATAAATAGATATAAAATAACTGCTCAAAACTCAACAATTCAAAGTGTTAGCCATCTTACGTTGAAGAGAGAAAATATTTGTATGTAACCCCAGTCAGAAGGCAGGAGGACACCACTTAATAGTTCTGGTTGTGGAGCCATGATGAATGGTTTAGAAATGTCAACTCTACCTCTTACTGCCTAGATATTTCTAAACAAGTCATTTAATCTCTCTGTACTTCAGTTTCTAAGTCTCTGAAATGGGGATTATACTGACTTCTTGTGTGTTAATTCTTTGAAGGCTGCATGAATTAAAGTATGTAAAATCTTTGTTTCTTACACATAACAAATGCTTATAATTAGCTTTACTATATGTCAGGAGGACCTGAAGTGCAGTTATGCAAGATACTACAAATGTTCATTTTTTTGGTTATTTCTAGGGGAATCATACATAAGTTGAAATAATTGTTCTCAAGAATGGAAACTCTAAAAATGAAGGGTTGTGTTTCATGCATGCTATGCTCAATTTATTTATTTTATCAAGGTCTTTAAAGAAGATGATGTTGATTTTTAATATAAAATGAGTAACCGATTTGTTTCATTTGCTCTATTCGACATTGTATTTAGTGTTCTTATTTCCCCTTAAAGTTACTGTATCTGTGTGTCTTTTAACTACCCCGTTTGGTTTTATCATGTGGTCATATTCCCAGTTTGCTCCGTTGTTTTATAAAAGTGCCGAACTGAGTTCATCAGAGGAATAATGAATGCTCCATATGGCATTCATTATTTTGATTTTCAATAAATAGAGTAAATTGCATCCACAGTTTGTTCCTCATTTCACTTTGAAATGAAACAGATAGTTTTTCCAATGATTATTCTGTCTTCTTATTGACAGTAACTGGTCTCTTACGTGAATGTCAAATAATGGTTCTATTTTATATCCAAAATTGTAAATTTTTATCAAATGCAGGCATCAGGTTATTAAATTGATGATCTTTTTTATGAAAATTGGCATTGATTGAGCAATACAGCAGAGAAAGTACATACTGCCCCTATAGGAGGCAGACTAATGCATTTCCTCACCCCTAGGGTACCCACGTCCTAATCCCAGGAACCTGTGCATATATTCTGTCACATGGCAAAAGGTAATTAAAGTTGCAGGTGGAAATAAATTTGCTGAGCAGTGGACCTTACCATAAGGAGGTTATTCTAGATTATCGGGATGGGCCTAATGTTACCACTAAAAAGTAGAAGAGAAATGCAGAAAGGGAAGTTAGAAGGATGCAATGTGAGAAGGATTCAACCTGCCTTTTTGAATTTGGAAAAGGTGGTGTTGATCCAGGGTGTGAGGGGAACCTCAAGAAGCTGGAAGAGAAAAGGGAACAAATTCTCCCCTAGGCCTTGTAGAAAAGAACTCAGTCCTGTCAAGCCCTTGATGTTGCCAGGGGAAACCTGTGTCAGACTTCTGATCTACAGAGCTGTAAGACACTAAATGTGTCTCGTTTTAAGTCACTCTTTGTGGTATTTGTTACAACAGCAATAGAAAACCAACACGGTGCCCATTTTCTGAGGGGTACCCTCCTAGCTGTCTCATAGTCCAAGCAGACTGGGTGCAAATCGAGCACCTATGACCACAGACAGCACTTAATTTTCAGACAGTGTATTTGGCCGAGGAAGAATCTTTCCTGAGCCTCCGTTACAGAAATGTTACGAGTGTAACAACCAGTCTACCGACAGGACTGCATACAGCCTTTGAGGCCAATTTTATAAAACCCCAAGCCACTTCCTTTTCAGGAAAAAAAAAAATGTTAGCTTAACATATCACATGAATCTATTTTATATACTTTGATATTTTTCACAGTAATTTTAAATTTTACTCAAATTGTGATAAACATCATACAGTTTTCCATTTTCTGCTTGACAACTTAGAGGTAGGGTCCCTAGATCCATTGTTCAAAATGCTGTATATGTATATATAGATATATAGACAGATATAGATTTACATATTTAAATTATATATATAATTTAGCCTTTTGAAGACAGGAAAAAAAGAGGCAACATTTGGGTTTAGTTTTAGAAATACATAGTTATATTCACTTATGAATTCGCCCTACTGAATTGGAATGTGCTTTTTCTTCCTTCCATCCTCTCACAAGAACATTCTTGCTTTGCTTGCCAGCATTTGAACAGGAATGAAAGAATTAGTTCATAAGGTGTGAAGCAGTAGGAAATTCCTTCCTAAAGTTGTCATGTTATCTTTCTGGCCACCTGGCCTATGTTCTGACATGAGAGAGACCAGTTTAGTTTATTTAAAGCTGAACACATCAGTTCTTCAAGAGAAGGCTAAGAATCTAAAGGAAGTACTTCACTGCTTCACAGACAAGTACTTCACAGACAAGAAATTACTGTGAACTTGACTACATGTTTCATTAATAGTGAACTATTTTCATTTCAAGTGTCTTTTTATATTAAAGCAGCAGGTTGTGTTGAACGTGAAACCACGGAGAGAAAATGTGACATATTTAAGGATTGTTACTTTTCATTATTGTAACTATTGAGACTATTTGGTTTATTTCCAGAATGACAATGTGGTACGTATTAGAAACAGCAACCTAAAATGTGGCAAACATGTTTTAAAAAGGTTTACTTTTAAACTTTTTAAAAATATTTTTTTCATCTATCAGATAAAGCACTAGCTTATGAGTAATTATTTAAATTTTTCTCATTTATCTCTTTCCTTTCCCTTAAAGTAGCACTGCTAACCAACTTCATAATGGATTAGTATATTGCTTCCTGCTGCATTAAAACGTGGCAAGTGGCATGGAATCGACAAATTTAAAATTCTTACAAAATGGGGATAATACAAGCAAGAGTCAACACACATAATTCTTACCATGTGAAGGCACTGTTTTAAGCGTTGTTTATGTACTAATTCACTTAATTGTCACAAAAGGTCGGAATATCATGCTTGCATTTTACACAAGACAGGTAAAGTAACTTAACCAGAGTCACATAGTGGATCTGGTAAGCGTAACAGTCTTGCTAATGGAGAAATTTTCTTTTTTGTGCTTTTACCAAAGCTTATATTAAAATTAGTTTGGCTCTTTGGTTGTAAATAACAGAATAAATTCAAGAAAGAAAAGACAAAACAGTAAAAAAATACATATATTTTAAGGGCACATAGTAGCATCTCATGGAACACAAGGATAGGAGGTCCTAAAAAAGACATTGGAACCATGCAATAAGAAGCACTGAGAATCTTTATTTCCACCTTTCATTTCTTATCTTTCTCTTCTGCTGCTTTAGTCTGTCTTCTCTATAGACTAGTCTTTTCTGTTCCCTTATCTTCATGGTCCATAGAAGCTAGCCACCATAACTCTCGTGACCTATGTCTCTTCATTCCATGACCAATCCATATGAAGCTTGTCCTAATTATATATTCTTATGCTGAGAAATTAGATTGGTCAAACTTAGCTTAGGTACCCATCTCTGTCAAAACAGTTCTACTGTTAATAACTTCATTTTGAAATACTTTGAATATAAGAAGTAGAAGAGAGGCAATTGACTAGAAAATTCCATAATTTAAGTAACTGGAATCTTCCAATGTAAACTAATATATTTTAATATGCTAATGTATAAATTATATATTGTTAATTCAAACTTATGTGATACCAGCGAGAGGCTGGTGATCTCTTTCTATGCAAATTATATGACTAGACAAAAGAACATCAAAACTAGAAAAAGAAGCTCTTCTTTGGCTTCCAACTCCCCTCTAACAAACACACACAAAGGCTGTCCACAGAGAAACTCAAGAATATGAAGAATATTTATATTGATTATATTAAATTGATATACACTTGATTGATACACATTTTTGTAATGCATTTTGGAATAAATATCGCTAAGTGTGAACAAGCAATTCATTAAAATCCCATGATTCTTTATTCTCTGTTCTTTGGTTATATGGAAATTCTTGATTTTTTAAAAAAATGAATTCCATTATTACATATATATGATAAAAAAATAAGCAGGTGTAATTGGAACAGACCCGTTATGGTACTTCCTCTACACAAGTATCATAAATATTTGAACAGTATCTTCCTGACTAGATACTGTTGGAAGATTACTGTGAAAGAACTAAATTCTGCTAAAACATAAATCTTATGGATTTGGGGGCTTGCAACACACTCTAGAAGACTCTCAGTGGCCAAAAATAGTACTAAGCTTATGGGAATGGTAGGGTTCTCTGTGGGGTGGAGGGATTGATTGTGTCAGTACCAGCAGGAGATAAGACCGTGGCCATGGGAAATGGAAGTTCTCTCTGAGGAAAAGCATCATTAATTTAGGCCCCAGGTTTCCACAGTCACATATCACACACACACACACACACACACACACACACACACAATCACCACGAACAAGAATCTGTGGGGCAAAAAAAACCACAACAGAGTTAGACTCTCATGGCCTTCAATGTTGACATTTCAAGAAATGAATATAAATTAACTTTAAACTCTATGAGGAGAAAAAGGTAGAATAATGAAAGTGAGCCAGCAACAAGTAAATAAGGGGGAAAAAACCCACAAAGTACTATATGGATTATATTATTTTAAAAAATGAAAAATAAGTAAAATGAAACAATATATTGTTTAACTGTAAACATGATAAAATATAAATAAAAGGCCAAGGATGATAAGTTTAAAATTCAGGTTGTTATTACCTCTTGACTGGGAAGGGGGCTATCAGGGATTTGGAATCCTGAAAAGCAAAGTGTTACACGGAGAGTGATAGGGTTCCTTGGAGTAAGTTGCAGTTCTTAAATTGTAGGTTCTCAGGTACTCTTTTATGCTTCAAAATGTATATGCATGCCACAAATATTTTGTATATATATCAAATATTTAAAAATAATAAATAAAACTCTTAAAAAGGAATATATTAATTATATAGGCTAATATAAAATTAAATACTGTTTTATAAACTAACTTTAAACTTTGTACTTTAGATTACACAGGAACAGAAGGGCTAAATCGGTGTCTCCCAGGGAGCCGTATATTCCTGAAGGTCCTGAAAATTTCTCTTTCTTCTTCTCCCACGCCTCCTCCTCCCTCTCCTCCTTCTTCTTGGTGGTTACCATGAGAAAAATTTAAGTGTCTGCATTTACTTCAATTTTAAGTTTAAACAATGTAGTATATTCTGCATTATTTCAACGGTTACCTTAGAGCTACATAGTTAATTAAAACTATAATGGCAACATTACAGAATGAATTCAGTAAGTGGATTTATTTTATGATTTGTTAAGTCAATGAATCATTTTACTTTTTAATGGTTTCAGGTTAATGAAAAAGAATGGAGGCGGAGGAAAAACTAAATAAAATATTCTTGCTAAGCCAAGGTCATGGGACCTCATGGTATAGTCATTTTAGAGTAGTTTGAATAATAACACTAAAATTGATTCCAGAATGGAATCATCACATACCTAAAACTAGAATAAGTATGTGGAATTCAAAAACCCCATGTTGGTGTGGCAAAATTGTTCTTGTATTTTAAGAGGTGATTTAGTTTCAGCAAAACATTATCTGCTACATTACATCAATTTATTATCTAATTTCTCAATATTTAATGTACTTTAGTAATTTTTTTTGGTTTTGTAGTTGTGTAAATAGTATAATAGTTTCTTATTAGTTTCGTGTTTGTGTATATTTAATTGACTTTATGATTAAATAATTTGTCATCACTGAAAGACTTTTTTTTAAATTAAATGTATGAGTAGTTTAACATGGTTGAGATCACCAGATTAAATCTGGAAAAGCTCCGTTAATTTTCAAGAGTGGTGTATTTCTGTTGACTTCTCATTTCAAAATCTGAGGGACTCATAATTAATAGAATAAAAATGCACAGCTCAAATCCCCATTATAACATACTAAAAGGAAATTAAGCCAATACTATTAGGTAGCGGGCAAGAAGGAAAACATGTTTTATGCTCCTATATTGAACATCGTATAATGTCACTTTTTAAATTTTTTATAAGAAAATTTGGAAGATGTTATATGAACTTCTCATTAGAAAGGTATTATAACTAGTTCTGTAAAATATGACTAATATTTTATATTCTTGCACAGCATTCTAGCTCACTGCATTTAGCCTGTTACATTCAAGATATTCACATTTATTTTTATGAATTGATGAATGAATGAACAAATGAACAAATAAGTGAACAAATCCTGCAGGAATCTATTTTATATCTTCAGCATCCCTCTCTTTCAACAGAAGATGTATTCCAGGATCCTAAGTGTCAGAAACTGATTGTCTCTTTTGGTCTGTGGCCTGATTCTTTCATGCTTCCTTTAATCTCTTCGTGTTTTGCTCAGATGCTTCTTATAAGTGCATCTGGATATAATTAAGTATCTAAGATGCCTTCTGAAGCCAGTGTCATTTCACTATTATATAATAAAGACTTTAAGTAGAACAGCTTAAGTTTGACTCTCATGTGCAGTAGATATGACATTCCAAAGATGAATCACCATTTGAAGAATTTACAAAGAAAATTTAAAATAATTAAAATAAGTTGATCTTAGTGTTTTGAATCCTCTTACCTCAAGTATATAAGGGATGAAGAGGAAGAAAGGAGAGAGGGTTTTGGGGGAGAAGATACTGGGAGGAAAATATTTTTGAATAAAAATGTGATGTGATATTCTTTACCTCCCCTCCTCCAGGTAGGATGTGATATTCCTTCCCTCCCCTTCTCCCTCTCTCTGCTTAAACATTCATGGGGGGTGCAGGCTCTCACAGGGATCTGTAGAAAGCTTAACACGTTACGCCTTCATTTGGGAGGCAGGGTGAACTAGGATCTGACTCTCACCTTGGAACTCCTGCAAAAGAAAAAGGACTTAATAGCTCTTCGGAGAGTGATGCTATTTTGGGGTCGACCTACATACACTCCCTGGATACGTCCTAACAATGGATGAATGCCTGTAGGGTTCTCTCCTAGCTGATATGAACTGCGTAGTAGAGCAAGCCATCCTGACTTCTGTCCAAGAGCGCCACCTGGAGTCATGGAGGGAATGAAGCAGCAAGAAGCTGAAGATGCGTATTCAGAGCTCAGGAAAGAGTGGCAAAGGGCCACCTAGAACAAAGTCAAGAGAAAGGCGGGTGGGGGGGGGGGAGAGAGGTGGCCTGCAGAGAATGTCAGAAGAACTCAGAAAAGAAACCCTTGCAAAATATGTCAGGAAATTAGAGCTGAATGATGGTTAAAGTAAGAACTGTCCTTACCTTGAAAACAGCATCTAGAAAAGAGGGCAGGGAAGGAGTTGTTTGTGAGAGAAGTTTAGATGAATAAATAGAAAAGCCAACTATACCATTTTTAATCTTGAAGACATCCAGCCTGAAAAAGGCTGGTGTTAATATAAAGTCGTAAAAGTATGCTATTAAATCAAAATTCCTCGTGGTGATGAATATCTTGGGCTAAACATTCTAATTACTGAATTGTGTCTGTGAATAACAATTTAAAGTATCCCTAGAACAAATTTTATCTAAGAGTGGGCAGGAGAACCCTGGCAGTTACCACACTAGGTATATTTTAAAGGGGCAATGGGTGATCAAAGTAAATTTGCATTTTGGATACATCAGAAAGAGTTGTTCAGCCTCCAGTTACATAAGAAAATGTAAAACTTTTCTTAAAAAGCTAATTCAGTCCTCTAAACTGTCAAAATAAGGGGCTGTGTTCTTTTGACAAGGTTGCATTTGGTTTTATTTCTATTTCCTTTATTTCTTTTGGATTTATTGCCCAAATTCTGTGTCTTGACCAAAGCTGAGAGTGAGGGCAAACATCACTATCACAAAAATTCTGTTTCTAAGAATAAATATGAAATTTTAACAAACTTTTGTTATTATCACAACTTACCTTTTAAACATTTTAACAGTTAAGTATTTTTTTTTTAATTTTTTTTTTTTTTATAGCTACTTTATTTATTTATTTATTTATTTTTGGCTGTGTTGGGTCTTCGGTTCGTGCGAGGGCTTTCTCTGGTTACGGCAAGTGGGGGCCACTCTTCATCGCGGTGCGGGGACCGCTCTTCATCGCGGTGCGCGGGCCTTTCACTATCGTGGCCTCTCCCGTTGCGGGGCACAGGCTCCAGACGCGCAGGCTCAGCAGTTGTGGCTCACGGGCCCAGCTGCTCCGTGGCATGTGGGATCTTCCCAGACCAGGGCTCGAACCCGTGTCCCCTGCATTAGCAGGCAGATTCTCAACCACTGCGCCACCAGGGAAGCCCTAACAGTTAAGTATTGAAAGCTTAATGTTATAGCAAAGAACAGCAAGTTCCTCACTGTCATCTGCCAGGTTCCTGTTGTAGACACTGTAATGCACTTTTGAAATATTAGATGCTCATTTTCAGCTAAGGTCAGGGAGAAGCAAGGTTTTTTTTTTTTTCTTTCCTCCTTCCATGGTGAGATGCAGTCTCATTTAAGCAATCTGACAAGTTAAAACTTTATACACTGCTTGCAGAAGAGGCCGTCTGAATACGTTTCCAAACAGAATTAAGGCTGTCACTTTCAGTTGTTTGCTTTAAATTTCTTTTACATTTGCTCCACTTGCTGCTTTAAAAAATCACCTGAGTACTCAGTCATAGGTGTATAAATTTGGCAATGGTGCCATTTAATTGTTTATCAAGAAAACAAAATCATCTGGATTTTCATCTGCGTTTCTGCTTTCATTGCACACCCGTTAAATTTAACATCTTCCCTACAAAAGATATAGATGAGGTCTTTACAGTAGGTCTCATGAAAGAAGTGCACATATTTTGGAGATATATCAATATCATATTTCATCAGCAGCTACCAGCAGTTGAATGACTTCTTGTATAAGTGGGCATCAGTTGTTATTGAACTCTGCTGTGTTAGTATTGCTGTTTGCAAAGTAACATATTTAAGATTTCTATTGCTCAAGCAGTCTTTTCACACTGTAATAGCAGCTATTACATTTTGTTTGAACATTTTATGTAAATATGACAAGATACTTACAAAATGTTTTCCATGTCATTAGGTTTACTTAGGGCTAAGGAATATGAGGAAGATAGATTGGTTACCAGCTGGCTTACAAACAGTAGTTTTACTTTCTCTTTTGCTGTGATATAATTGTTTTATGAACACATAACTGCAGCATGTAAACAAAACAACATATATGCTTTTGATACTTGGATTTATCTTTATCATATTTATCTCATTGTGACAGGAAACTGATTTTCCATTCTATAAATATTTTTTCAATCATATTGCCATGTTGTTAGTTGAGTAACATCCTGAAATCTCTCATCAAGCAAGTAAACAGAAACTCAAGTTAATCGTAAATTGATGACACTTTCTACATAAAAATTCATTCTACATTTTATAATATCTGATGTGTTATAAGTTTAAATAGCACAGTTTATTATATAACTAATGTTAGGTAAGAATTTTTGTGCTACTGCAGTAATTTTAAGAAAATATCGTGGTAGCACAGGAACAAAAAATGCACTGCTGATGGAAAACTTTTGAGGGAGGAGATATTTTAATTTGGTCAAGAAGAATGAGTAAGAGTTTTCCAGACTAAAAGCTATAAAATGATTTGGCTCTGCCCTTCCTCCCTCTTTCCCTCCTTTTTTTTCCCTTCATTCTTTTTATAAACTGTACCACTGGTTTGGGTTTTCCAAAGTTTCCAGATGTCTATGAATAACTAGAGATTATTCCTTCATGATAGGAGTATGTGTTATGAATATCAGGCATAGTGTCTCAAAAAGAACATTGAGTATTCTCATTTCTTTTCATGGACTGTTTGTAAAAGAATCGATTTTAAAAAAATTTACTATACATGGTTATTTATATTTCACGATTAAAATGATCGTCTCTGGTGACTGTCAAATTGTGTCCAAATCCTGGTCTCACTACGTATCAGTTACGTGATCTTATACTATTTTCATTTTGTTAACAGTGGAAAATAATGGCATTTACTTGATAGAGTTATTGTGAAGCTAGCCCTCGTCCCTGCTGTCGTGAAGAAGCAGGAGGCCAAGAAGGTGGTAAATCCCCTGTTTGAGGAAAGGCCCAAGAATTTTGTCACTGGGCAGGACATCCAACCCAAAAGGCACTTCACCTATTTGTGAAATGGCCAAGCTGCATTGAACTGCGGTGGCAAAGGGCTGTCCTCTCTTAAGCGTTGAAAGTGCCTCCTGCAGTTAACCAGTTCACCCAGTTAACCAAGCCTTGGACAGCCAAACAGCTACACAGCTGCTAAAGCTGGCCCACAAGTACAGGTCAGACAGAAAGCAAGAGATTGTTGGCTCCACCTGAGAAAAAAGCTGCCAGCAAAGGGGATGTCCCCACTAAGAGGCCACCTGTTCTTCGAGCAGGGGTTAATACTGTCCCCACCTTGGTGGAGAACAAGAAGGCTCAGCTGGTAGTGACTGCACATGATGTGGATCCCGTTGGGCTGGTTATCTTCCTCCCTGTCCTGTATCTTAAAGTGGGCGCTTCCTACTGTGTTATCAAGGGCAAGGCCAGGCTGGGGCATCTCGTACACAGCAAGACCTATACCACCATCGCCTTCACACAAGTTAACTGAGAAGACAAAGGATCTCTGGCTAAGCAGGTGGAAGCTATCAGGACCAGTTACAGTGACAGATATGATGAGGTCCGCTGTCACTGGGGGAGGCAATGTCCTGGGTCTGAAATTGGTGGCTTGCGTTGCCAAGCTGGAAAAGGCAAAAGGCAAGGAACTGGCCACCAAACTGGGCTTAATGTATACTGTTGAGTTTTCTGTACATAAAATACAAATTCTCCTTCAACCTGTATTGATTGAGGAAAAAAAAAAAAAACTAGCATAGAGTATTTCCATTAACACGTATGGCTTACACATGTTAAAATAATCCATTGATTTCTTTTATAAATTTATCTATTTGTTTTTGGCTGCGCTGGGTCTTCGTTGCTACACGTGGGCTTTCTCTAGTTGCGGTGAGCGGGGCTACTCTTTGTTGCGGTGTGTGGGCTTCTCATTGCGGTGGCTTCTCGTTGCAGAGCACAGGTCTAGGTGCATGGGCTTCAGTAGTTGTGGCACAGGGCCTCAGTAGTTGTGGCTCGTGGGCTCTAGAGCGCAGGCTTAGTAGTTGTGGTGCACTGACTTAGTTGCTCCGTGGCATGTGGGATCTTCCCGGACCAGGGCTTGAACCCGTGTCCCTTGCATTGGCAGGCAGATTCTTAACCACTGTGCCACTAGGGAAGTCCCAAAAAATAATCCATTGATTTCTAACTTTTGTGTATAGGCTATTTTTGATACTCACTTCCCTGGTTCTTCATTTTAGATCAAGAATTATACCCTTCTCCGTTTTATCTTTCTCACATGTTCTTTTTTTTTTTTTTAAGACTTAAAAATAATAAATTTATTTATTTATTTAGTTTATTTTTGGTTGTGTTGGGTCTTCATTGCTGCACGTGGGCTTCCTCTAGTTGCAGAGAGCAGGGGCTACTCTTCGTTGCGGTGCGCAGGCTTCTCTTGTTGTGTTGGCTTCTCTTGTGGAGCACCGGCTCTAGGCGCACAGGCTTCTGTAGTTGTGGCTCGTGGGCTCTAGAGCGCAGGCTCAGTAGTTGTGGCGCACGGGCAGTAGTTGCTCCGTGACATGTGGGATCTCCCCGGACCAGGGCTCAAACCCGTGTCCCCTGCATTGGCAGGTGGATTCCTAACCGCCGTGCCTCTCACATATTCTTTACAAAAGCTTACACTGTGCTTTTCAATATCATTTCAAGAAAGTACTTATTTCTCAACAGTCATTCAGTATGCAGAGATGCAGTAGACTCTTGACTCTAAACCTGTAATTTGTCTGCATTTTAAAAATACTAGAGGCTAATATTTTTCCTTTCAATAAAACCAATGTCACCTTGTTTTTCTATAGAACCATTAAAAGGTCTCTATCAGCATCTTTACCAAAGGTGCTTCCCTGTCCTTGTAATTTGTGCTTCAAATACTTTGCTGACTGTGCGTTCACCCAGATGATATTTTGAGTCCCACTTATAGTAGATCTTTGTCCTTTACACTAGGTGTAAATCTGTTTTGCCCTTAAACGTAAAACATTTGGGAAATGTTAATCCCAAACACTCCTTGTCACTGTTCTCTTTCACACTTCCATTGCATTGTGCCTTTAGAAACGGGAAGAGTTGAATATGTGTGTGTGTGTGTGTGTGTGTGTGTATACATATATATATATGAATGTAGATAAATTAACTCTACAGGTTTTTAAGAAATTTATATTTAATGAGAAAGAGAAAGAAAGAGACAAAAAATTAATTCAAGAAGCTCATACCATTACATGTCATGCTGTAGAGCGGTGATAAATGCTATGGGGATATAGGAAGCAGAGAGGACAGTAAGTAGTGACAGAGAGTTGCTATTTTTCACTAGAACTGACAAAGTACTCCTCTCAGATGAAGTCACTTTTAAATAAAACCTTGATGAAAAGGAGGGAATAGCTGCGTGACTGTTGGAGGCTCCAGCATTCCGGGTAGAGGGAACAACAAGTACAAGTCCTTGAGGTAGGAGCATGATTAGGAGAGTGTTCAAAAAATACAAGGAGAATAATATGGCTGGAACTTAGTAACTAATAAAGATGATAGCAGTTTAAGTCTTAATGTCAGCCAGGTGGAGAAGGTGTGAGAGGCAGTTCTTCCTGAATGTATTGAATTGAGCACCTCTGCTTTTGACAAATGTGTGTGTGTATATAAAATAAGGGATCGAAATATGACACCCCAAAATATGCCCCTTATTTTGAGCTGAAGGCATTTGAAGTTCAACAGATGGGAAAGAAGCCTTCCCAGAGTTTCCCTTATCTGACTAAACCTTTGAGATATGAGGATTGCCATATATCCCCTCTCCTGGGAAGTTTCAAGACCACAATGAAGAGGAAAAGTTGGCACTGAAATGGACCAGCATAAACAGTACTCCATTAATTTCCCCCGTATGTTTGCCTTCCCACAGTTTGCCACATTGGAAGCCTAAAGTCTTTTCTTTTGTCTGTCACTTCTCTACACATTTATCATTAACATTCTAGATAAGCTAAATTTCTAACCATTCCTTTGAGTTAACTCATCACTGAGTTTCTCCTGCAAGGATGCACACTACACTCGATAGTAAACTCCATTTGTTTTTTCTCTTGTTAATCTGTCTTTTGTCAGTGTAATTCACAGGGCCCCAGCCAGAGAAACTAAGAAGGTGGAGGAAAAAGTTTTTTTTTCCTACTCTATATTTTTTGCCATCTTTAAATGAAAACCATAGATTGTTTAACCAATGTATGCATAATGTTTTTAAAGGTAATATACTATCCTAACAGTAATATGAAGGAAAAATAAATATAAAGTAACCTATAAAAGTATGCATTTCAATACAAAGGCACAACTATATGACACAGTAAAGCTGCTAGATGCTTGCCCTCATATGTAGAATTACTGTGACCCTTGCAGCTATGCCTGTAGTCTGTATTGGCAACTCAACACTACAGACACTTTGGGTTACGGCTTTGTGATTGCTCAAAAAAGTGAACAATGCTTGCTTGGCAAAGTTTTGATGAAAACACAGTCCTAACTTCACCTGATTTGCATAATTTTTGTCTTCTCTGAATGGGAAAGTAATTTACATTTAAAGTGGTGTTTGGGTCTAAGCCAGACAATAAAAAATACTGAAACATGAAGAGCAATTCTTTGTTGTGTGGTATTGTCTTTGAATTTCAGAACTCCTGCTCTCTTGCCTTACCAAATACAGTGTGTCACAGTCAGTGGGATACACAAAGCACTTCGAAAAATTTCCAAAATTCTCCCTTGCATCTTGAGAAAGATCTTAGTTTTAGTCTATTCTAAGTGTAATGGGAAACTGTTGTAGTCTTTTGAAGAAAAATGACATGATCAGATTTATATTTTAATAGAATCGTTCTGTTGATTAAATGTTAAGCTTTAGGACATGAGAATTAAAAATCACAAACAAATCGAATATTTTATATACTTCTTGTTAGTTTGTTTTGTTTTTCTTTTTATTTTACCCTCAGTATTTCAGAATAAGATATTTTAGGGAAAATACTGAATTCATTTAAAACAAAAACATTTTACCAGTTGTTCTGTTTATAATACCTAGTTATCAAGTTTAAACATTATTGTAGGGAACTTCAGTTTGACAAAGTTCAAGGATGGAGGCAATTGGGAAAACAGTCCAAAACT
This sequence comes from Balaenoptera acutorostrata, assembly GCF_949987535.1. NCBI lineage: Eukaryota > Metazoa > Chordata > Mammalia > Artiodactyla > Balaenopteridae > Balaenoptera > Balaenoptera acutorostrata. The sequence goes on along the minus strand of NC_080065.1, from coordinate 27,898,510 downwards.
GCAGATTTGGAGTTGATATTTTTGAGTTCTAATAGTGTCTGTATTATTAACTGCTATGTGAAAGTGGGCAGCAGCTTCTCCACACTTATACATATAAACCTAAAATTGTGTTCTACCTCTTAATGACCCCACATTATAATTAACAGTGTATTTTGGGGGTAAGTAATTTCCTTTTTCATTGCAAGAAAATACATAATCCAGCAATGAACCAAAATAATGGGGATCATTTTGGCTTAAAAATGACTTTCTGTTTATCCTTCTCTCTCTGACTGCTTATATCTCCTGATAGAAGCTTTTCCACGCCATAATTCATCCTGACCAGGGTAGCCAGGAAGACTACTCAAATCAAAGAGATATGTGGTCCCAATGGAGACAGCACTTCTCTCTGAACCTAATATCATACTCGGTTGATTCAGAAAACGGTTGTTTAAGAGAGGTGTTTTTTCCTAGGCCCAATTCATCAAATATGTCAGAAAACTTTTCACACTAAAAACCTGTGCTTAGCAATAAATCACTCAATAGTATCTTAAGAGAGGAAAAGAAAAGCTGCATTAGTTGTTTCAACAGTTAAATCAGGAAGGACACACCAATTTAGGAATTTTAACAGTCAAATCTTATTTATGAACAATCTGCTAAGGTCACCATCAAGTTTATCATTAATGCTGTATATGAAAGCATTTGATTTGATGTTGATGTCCAAATATTAACATATAGTATGAAGATTAGTAAAAATGTGGGTCCAGGATCAAACAGCAATTGCATATATAGTGTTAAGGGATGTGTGGTATTTCATTTAAAAGGGGGGCCTTTGGAGGTTGGCTATCTAGGTTTAAATGTTAGCCCTACCACTAACCAGATGTGTTACCTCAAGCAAGTTATTTTTCTTTTCTAAACCTCAATTTCCCTATCTGTAAAGGGATTTCGAACTACATGTTTGTTGTGAGAACAAGATAACCCATGCACTTAAAATATATTTGGTGAACAGGAACTCATAGATAAAGATTTGGCACTACTGCTATAATTTAGAAGATTAGGTGTACTAGATATTTATGTTTCGCTTTAAGAAAGAGGAACAAAATTTTGACACAGGATGAGTGGGGATATATAAGTGTTTGCTACATGGTGCTGAAAAGATATATTTTTCCTGTTGTATAACTGTGATGCTTAAATAAGTTTTTCTTTCTGTTTTAAAGTGGAAGAGCTCACATCTGAACTTAAATTTCTTTCTGCAGAATAGGCAGCTTTTATTGTCACAGCAGGGATTAAGGACCAGATGTATTTGCTGACAGCACATAGATTCTTAAATACACTTGCATACATGGCTCCAGTTCATGCCCTTTTATGAATTTCCTAATATTTAAAGACAAAAAAACAATCGTCATTGTTAATTTGGTGGCAACAATTCTAAGAAAGTCCTAGAATGGAAATGAGAAGATAAGAAAAAATTACCATTAAAAGCAAAGGAAGTTAGAGTATGGAGATTATTTAGAAAACAGAAAACCTCTGCTTTCACTGAAGCCATTTAAACAAATTTACCCAAATTAGGGTATTTTACTAAGTAATACAAATAACTGCTTCCATTTTAAACTTCAATTTTAATAGACATCTTTGGTAGAACACATTAAAATTTCCATAGAAGGTAGAATAAAGAAAGAAGTTATAGACATTTCCTGGTAGGTGAGACAAAATCTTATTCTACATCTAAACATTAACAAATAGGCATTAAAGTTTTTCTTAAAAAAAGAGAGAGGTAGGGAAAAAGCTAAAATAATCCAAGATACTTTATTAAAGTTGACAAACTGTAAAGAAACACACAAAAGACAAGAACATTGCAGAATATTTATCATATCTTCAAAGATTTTAGTAATACTGTTTTCATGGTCCTTGAGAAACAAAGGCAAAGAAGATATGGCTCCTGGCTTTAAATTTAATGTGTTGGGAAACAAATGAAGAGTTACAAGAACATTGATGAGAATTAAACTGCAGGTATTTATACAGTGCTGAAAGACTAAAATTAATCAGCAAAGAGTTTGATGGGAAATAGGAACTAATGAAGGGATGAAGTGAGGGAAAGAAACATTTAAATTGAATTTTGAAGATGCACAGTAGTTACTCAGGATCCTTCAGGATACCTGGGTTTATAAGCAGAGAAAACAGAAAAAAAATATTTGCAAGTCTGCAGTGACACTTGGGAAGTTATAATAGTCTGAAATGAATAGAAGGTACATTCAATAGAGTGCAATGGCCAGAGGATGATAAAAAAGGAAAACATGAATATACCTGGCCTTCACATTTCTTACAAAGAGACATTAGAAGTCTAGTGCCACAATGCTTAAAACTGTTTTCCAGGGCAATGTTTTTCCACTTCCTGATGAAGTCTTCCCTTAAAGCATTTTACTAACCGCCCTTCCCACAGCATTGCTCAACCAAAACCCCATTAATAGAAGACAGCTTATTGCATTTTTTAAAGGTGAGTCAGCATGTAGTTCCTTGGGAGGGATATTTACTGCCTTCAATCACTTGAAAGTATAAAAAGCTGATAGATACTTCTTTACTGAAGTCCATTTTGATAGGCAAAGACATATAAAAGATGCTAGAGATGAGGACATTTCCAGCAAGAGAATGAAACAACTGTTGTGAGTAAGGAGAGGAAGTCTCACTTTTTCTGTTTGGTCTCTGGTGCTTATCGTGTTCCTCAGTAAAGCTGAGAAGAGAATCTGCCTTTTTATTTCTTTATTTTAGTTCATTCACACAGTTTTTCTGGAAAATTTAAGCTAAACCTTATTTATAAAGTTAAATGTCATCCAACATCATGGTAGAAAGACATACCAAAAAATAAAAATAAAGTAAAATTATATGTCAAAATAAATGGTGTTGTCTTTGCAGACTCATGTTAGCCTATGAATGCAGGAAAATCAAAACCTGCTATTACATTATTAGAACTATAAAAACACTAACTATTCATCCAGCTGAAGTTTGGGGGGAGGGGAGGACCAGAGGAGGATATGAGGACTAGAGTATTACTTTTTATGGTTGTTAACTCCTCTGTTTTATGTTATTTGTCCGTCAGGTGTTTAAGAAGTTATTGTGCTTCTGTTGTTCGATATCTATACTGTAACTTTTTGCTGTTTTTTTCTCTGAATGATGTTCTCATCTGTTAGTGCAGATAGAGTTGTCAGCAGCGATAGTAGCAGAAGGAATCACACCATGATGTTCTGGAAGCGTTTGTAAAGACAGAAGGGTCTGAGAGTCTCAGGAGGGCTGAGGACTCTCTCTTCAGTTACCATTTACCCAGACATGTACTTGGCAATATTGATTAGGTGCTTGCTATTTATCCCGTGACTTAATTTAGGCAAGGGTGTGCAAACCTGAATGAAACAGAGTCCAAAGCCCCAGCGGCGGCTCCACCACGAGTCAGTTCATGCGTACACCAAGGTTGCTAAGGCCACAGTTCTCCCCTCCTCTCCCTTGTTATTAGTGTTGGTAATTAATTTGAACAAGCCCCTCACCTCCACTTCAGAGTAAATGGGACGAAGGGAAGTACTGAATATGAAAGTGAAGGTGACATTAGGGTACTGCCAAACCAGATGAGTTCCCTATAAATTCATGTTTCTTTGAGAAAGATATTTACCTTTGGTGGTGTCATATTCAAGTGTTTCTATTGCTAAGAATCTAAAAATCAGTGTAGACCATGGTGCAGTACTAATGGCTTTAAAGCAAAGTTTTGAGATATCTAAAATCAGATGAAGGAGATCGGCTAGGATTGATAATTTTATTTGTCTGAAGATAACTGCTCTCTGTATATGCTCTGCCTTAAAATTAAGCCCACACATGTGCATATTATATTTTCCACAACATATAATATTAAAGTATTTCTTTTATATTTTGGAATGTAAAAATTAAGTGGGTATGCCACTTAATTTATATGCCACTTAAATTATATATGGTATGCCATATATAATTTAAGTGGCATATAAATTAATGCCACTTAATTTATATATGGTATGCCATATATAAATGTATTCCAAGGCAAAGTACATGCAATAGTGCATAAAATAAATGGGCTCCAAAAATTCTATTAATGTAAATATATGATCAGTATAGTCTTTAAATATAATATCTGATATTTCTTTAAGATATTTGAGGTAACTTGGCCTGCCTTGTGAAAATAATCCACTTGCAAAAACTATTCTATGTGTTACCAAATGTCAAATGTTTAAAAGGAAGTATCTGCCTAGTTTATTAAAAGTCAATTAAGTAAACTTATGCTTAACTTTCTATTAATACGTCAGTGAAGCTGCACTGCATAAGGGACAGAGGATTTTATCACCCTGGTAGAAGTGGGAACCTGAAAGCTATTGAGCACTATAGATTTCCCAATGTATCATAATTATAGAAACACCTGTGTTAAATAACTCTGAGTTGATCCACTCTAAAAATATAGAGTGCTTAATAGTCCTGAGAAGCAAACTCACTGCCAACAAGCCACAGGTGTTCACCACGGGAAGCCATAAAAAATGTGAAGATGAAGGATGTGATGACATTTCCCAACTCATAATATATATATCTGGAAATGAACTTATGCATCTATAATTGAGTTGGTTTTTAAAAATTGTTAATGTGGCATTTAGGTTATTTTTTAAAATATAAAGCCATAAAATTTCCAAAATGTGCCTAATATATTAGTTTATAAAATTGGATGCAAAGGGATAAAATCAAGCTAGAATCAAAGGTTTAATTTTAAAAACTTTTTTTCTTATTAGTGGTAGCACTTGAATTGCCTGTTTCCTATATTGAATCTAAAGTTTATGCAGATAAGTAATTATGTGAATGAATCTTCATTATAATAAAACACAGCTTTTTGAATTTTATTAATTCAAGTAACAGCCTTCAGATAGACTATTTGCTGCAATAAAAAATTATAATCATGTTTCACCTAAGATTTTGTTATTGTTCATATAAAAAGTTGTAACTACAGGGAGCCATGATCAAATTGCTCCATATTTCTTTAACATGTACACTAATATTTCTAGTTAATTCCATTCAGCATAAAAATAATACTTAATAATGCATTTTGCAAGCTTTATTAATGCCTTCCAGACATTCATGTTTGTTAACTGAACACATTTGATTATCCATGCTGATGGAAGACTACAGAAGCATGGATAACTAAAAATAGTAGGTAATTCAGAAAATGCTGTGCAGTCAAATGCACATACACAGAAACATATTCACACATGTTTGTTCAAATATATCTCCCCTTTGTCAGTCTTGTAAGTAAATGATCCAAAGTAGTTGATGAAGGAGAAGCGGTTTCTGCCAAAGTACATGCAGATAATAAAATATATGTGCCACCGTCTGACTAAACACAGAAAAAGAAGAATGTCTCTGTTTCTACCTCTAGAACCTAATCTATGAAATTATGATTCCGTGTAGGTAATCCAAACTTTCCTCTAGGTTGGTTCCATCTGAGGTGGTCCAGTTGTAATACCAGGGTGTTACCAGTCTACAGGGAAAAGTACGGGTTAAGGTTATAAACCAGTTTGACTGGTAGTTCTGACCAGTAGACCAGAGTCAGCACAGTGGACTATAAAGCAGAAAGAAATAATTCCAAATTCTGACATTTTTAAAGTACATTATTAAGGTTATTTGTTTAACTACATCAAAAAAATGCCAGTGGTGTAAATAAGATAGAAATTTACTTCTCTTTTGTGTTAAGCATGACGTGCTAGGAGTGGCAAGGTGATAGGTTTCTTTGCTCCATCAGGTCAGGTAGGCATCGGGGCTTCTTGTACTTTGTTGTTCAGGCCCCTACTGCCATTCATCTCGCAACATGACCAGAGGTGGTTCACCACAACCATGTCCACTTCTCACCATGGATGGGAGAAGAGGAAATGGAGGACCAGCAGTTTCTATTCAATGAAGGTGACCTGGGAGGAGCCAGTATCCTAGTTCCCAGAATTTAAACATGTGTTCCAGGCTGGCTGCAATGGAGGCTGTGAATATAATCTCCAACTAGGAGCTCATTTACTCAACTAAAATGTGGGAGTTCAAAGACTAAAGAAAGAAGAGAAAAATTAATATTTGAAGATAATTACAGTCTTTCCCAGAAGAGATAACAAAGAGAAAAGATTACAATAAATTATAATGAATAGCCAGGACATTTTTTACCCCAGAAATGGTTGAAATCAGGTCAAATTCTGAGGAAAGAAAATGAGACTACCCCTATTGATTGTAAGAAGCTCCCTATGGAAAGATTCTAAAAATGTTAAAAGGTCCCATCTTTCCTGTTGAAACAGTGACCATCATTATTTCTGATAATTGAGGCACTATATACTGAAAAAAATTGTTTGAATTTCATATTAAGTAGAAAGTCAGAGCTTAAAGGGATAGTAGTGTTCGTATTTTCCAGTGTTCTCCAAGATATGTTCCCTTGGATACTAATCCAATGAAATGGTTATTGGAAAATTTGTTTTCTTGTCAAATAGGTTTGGCAGACATTGACTACTGTATCTCCAATTAGACAGTTATAAAGTCGAAGCATATTAATAAATATTGTAACACATAGTAAAGAGAACTAGTTAAATGCCTTTATTCTAGATGCGTTAACCACATAATTTTTATCCAAGTAGCACTTATCAATGTATTTTGAAATAGCCTTTTGAAGAAACTGATTTAATCCAAACTCTTTATTTTACAAGATATTATAACAAATGAGGACAAAGCATTTATATACGTTAATGAGAACTAGATAAGTCAATTAACCTGACACCATGCAGTGAAGTCACAGATTTTAGCATGAACAATTTATTGATTTAATCCAGGTGCTCAGCGGACTATGGTTCATGGGCTAATTCTGGCCCATTGCCCATTTTTTAAAATAAAGTGTGATTGAACAGTTGTACTCATTCATTTATTTATTGTCTATGGCTCATTTCTCACTGCAACAGCAGAGTTGAGTAGTTGTGACAGAGATCGTATGGCCCACAAAGCCTCTAATATTCACTCTTGGGTTTTTTACAGAAAGAGTGTTTGTTGACCCCGGATGTAATTCATTCAGAAATATAAGTTAAATATGAGTCAGTATATCTCAAGTACCCTAGTATATCTTACTTTGAGTAGAAAAACAATTTGATATGGAATTGAATTAAGCTCAAGGAGAACTTTTGGAAGCAGTAATTATACTTCTCTCAACATAAGTGGTTTTTTTCACAAACATTATTGGTGAGCAATTCAGATGAATAAAATTTAAGATCTCTCAACTGAGTTTTATCTGTTACTTGAAACCACTAAACTCCATTGGTGCCATTGTATTAAGCATTGATGATGTGGAGATGAATGAGCCATAGTACCAGCTCTCGAGTAGCTCACTGTCCAGCAGAGAAGATAAAAAAGAAATCCGGGGCTTCCCTGGTGGCGCAGTGGTTGAGAGTCTGCCTGCCAATGCAGGGGACACGGGTTCGAGCCCTGGTCTGGGAAGATCCCACATGCCGCGGAGCAACTAGGCCCGTGAGCCACAACTACTGAGCCTGCGCGTCTGGAGCCTGTGCTCCGCAACAAGAGAGACTGCGATAGTGAAAGGCCCGCGCACCGCGATGAAGAGTGGCCCCCACTTGTCGCAACTAGAGAAAGCCCTCGCACAGAAACGAAGTCCCAACACAGGCCAAAAATAAATAAATAAATAAATTTATTAAAAAAAAAAAGAAATCCATCAAGTATTATATGATGACAAGATCTCTAATAATGTTCACCAAACTCTATCTAAGAAAGGGGTATGCCACATTATTTTAATGTAGTTTTCCCCCCTTTTCTCTAACAGTTACGTATCCATCAGGTACTGTTCCAATATACTAACCCATATAGTAATCACAACAACTTAAATATATTGCTTCTCAGTCTGAGAAGACACAGATCTAAGGGGAGGAAAAGTATTTTGCTCAGAGAGAACAGAATGTGCCAAGACACAGTACAATAGAGGTGCTGAAACAAGAGAAAGTGAGTAAAACTTCTTAAGTTTTCCTTTCAAATGTAGTATCAAGAAGGATAGGAAACAAGAGTGTATGAATCAATTCGGGAGAGCATCTTGTCTAAAAGATTTTATCACAATCAGAAGAAGGATAATAAAAAATGTCAAGTGTCAGATGGCAGATATTGATGTAAGATAAATTCAGAGACAATTCTTAATATCATTATTTTAGTTTAGTACATTTTTATTTTCTGGCATTAGATGTGGTGAGATCATACTGTGAAATTTCTGACTGGCTCCATGATGGTTTGAATTACTTCACAAAGCTCCACGTGATGGATAATTCCCTCAAACTATATAGTTTATGTACAAGCTGGCATTATTAAGAATAGTTTAAATAAAATAATGGTTTAGGAAATTATATTTTATACATGGACATGGACATTATGTGGATAGACTGGCATTGATAACATATCAAATTATCTTAAGGGGTTATCTAGTCTAATATCTTAATTTACTCAGAGTGTTTAGGCAAGATTTATAAAGCTACACAGCTAATTCCATCATTATGATTTCCAAAATATTAGAAAATCTTTATACCGCAGTGTACTGACTTATATTAGTTATAATACAAAGTTATGTTTTACTGAAATAGAGTATTCTTACATTTAAAATATTAATTCCATCTTAATTAACTACGTCTAAATTTATAGCTAGTACTTTTGAAAAGCATTGTTTGGAGTAAGACATTTTAAAATGCCATTGGTAAAGAATTCAACTTGTTAAAAATCTTAAAGGATGCATTTCAGTAGACATAGAGATAAATGTGTAATTTTGGAAGAACAGCCTCTCAAATTGTATAAAAATGAAATGAAAATAATTTCTGCCAGTCATAAAATTAAGCAAACATATTTAGTTACATAGTAAAGACAAGTTTGGCAAACTTACTAGAAAGTTTGCAAGTTTGGCAAATTTCCTTGCTAGAAAAGTAATCAAATATTGGGATCAATAAATATTTACATGGTACTTGGAAAACCAGAGGCAGTCTTTCTCCTGTACCTTAGACTGAGTACAACTAGACTAAAGAATAATGTCCAATTCTGAACTCTAAAATTAACTTAAGAAAAGATTCATGAGATAGGATTGAATAAATATGTAGTTACCCAATAAGAAATGTGGGAATATCCTTGAAAGAAAACCAAAGTAAATAACAGTGTTTAGTAATATTTATTTTAATGTTTATATATTATAACACTTGAGAGCAAATGAGAGATGAATCTGCAGCCTGAGGAATGTATGTTCTTGAAAAAGAATGCAAATAGTAAGCATGGGATTACTTTTAGTAAGATTAGTAAGAAGAAATATGGGATTAGTAAGAAGATTCACTTCCCAAACTCCTCTGTTGAAAAACTAGGATTGGTCATATCTGTCTGGGATAGTATCCTAGAGAGCCTGTGATTCTGGGATGGATAGAGAGGTAATGAATAGTGATGCAGTAAGCATAGTAATAAAACAAGACATCTGTCATTAGAAAGATCATCTCATACCTAAACTTTGTCATCAATAGATTGTAATGTTCTCAAGGGGGAAAAACATGAAACAAAACTATGTAATGTTCATCTTCCATTGTTCAGTGGTCAAAATAAGTATTTTAGAACCAGATTGCCTGAGTTCAGATCCCAACTCCCCATTTTATTAATTCTGTTACCTTGGGAGAGTCAATTAATGTCTCCATATCTCATTTTTAACATCTTTAAAATGGGGATAATATTGAAACCTGTCTTTTGATTTGCTATAACATTAACTTTTTCATAGAAGACTGTTTGACACAGATTAAGCCTTACAAGTAAGATATCTCTAATGGCATGTACATAATAGACAACTCTGTCAATGTTTTTTAAAAAAAATTTTATTTTATATTGGAGTACAGTTGATTAACAATGTTGTGTTAGTTTCAGGTGTATAGCAAAGTGATTCAGTTATACATGTATCTATTCTTTTTCAAATTATTTTCCCACTTAGGTTATTACAGAATATTGAGCAGAGTTCCCTGGGCTATACAGTAGGTCCTTGTTGGTTATTTTTTAAATATAGCAGTGTGTATGTGTCAATCCCAAACTCTCAATCTGTCCATCCCCCCACCCCACCATTCCCCCTTGGTAACCATAAGTTCATTTTCTAAGTCATGAGTCTGTTTCTGTTTTGTTAGTAAGTTCGTTTGTATAATTTTTTTTAGATTCTACATATAAGTGATATCATATATTTGTCTTTATCTGAATTACTTCACTTAGGATGATAATCTCCAGGTCCATCCATGTTGCTGCAAATGGCATTATTTAATTCTTTTAATGGCTGAGTAATATTCCACTGTATATATGTGCCACATCTTCTTTATCCAGTCTGTCAGTGGACATTTAGGTTGCTTCCATGTCATGGCTATTGTAAACAGTGCTGCAATGAATATTGGGGTGCATGTATCCTTTCAAACCATGTTTTTCACTGGATATATGCCCAGGAGTAGGATTGCTGGATCACATGGTAGCTCTGTTTTTACTTTCCTAAGGAACCTCCATGCTATACTCCATAGTGGCAGTACCAATTTACATTCCCACCAATGGGCTAGGAGGGTTCTTTTTTCTCCACATCCTCTCCAGCATTTATTGTTTGTAGATTTTTTTGTTGATGGCCATTCTGACTGGGGTGAGGTGATATCCCATTGTAGTTTTGACTTGCATTTCTCTAATAATTAACGATGTTGAACATCTTTTCATATGCTTCTTAGCCATCTGCCATTTGGAGAAATGTCTATGTAGGTCTTCTGCCCATTTTTTGATTGGGTTGTTTGGTTTTATGATACTGAGCCTCATCATCTGTTTGTAAATTTGAGAGACTAATCCATTGTCAGTCTCAATGTATGCAAATATTTTCTCCCATTCTGTGAGTTGTCTTTTTGTTTTGTTTACAGTTTCCTTTGCTGTGCAAAAGCTTTTGAGTTTAATTAGGTCCCATTTGTTTATTTATTTTTTATTTCCATTACTCTGGGAGATGGGTCCTCAGCAAAATACTTGTAATCCAAATCCAACAATACATTAAAAGGATCATACACCATGATCAAGTGGTATTTATCCTAGAGATGCAAGGATTTTTCAGTATCTCAAATCAATCAGTGTGATACACCACATTAACAAATTGAAGAACACAAACCATATGATCATCTCAATAGGTGCAGAAAAAGCTTTTGAGAAAATTCAATATCCATTTATGATAAAAACTCTCCAGAAAGTAGGCATAGAGGGAACTTACCTCAACATAATAAAGGTCATATATGGCAAACCTACAGCTAACATCATAATCAACAATGAAAAGGTGAAAGCATTGTCAGGAACAAGACAAGGATGTCCACTCTCACCACTTTTATTCAACATAGTTTTGGAAGTCCTGGCCATGGCAATCAGAGAAGAAAAAGAAATAAAAGGAATCCACACTGGAAAAGAAAAAGTAAAACTGTCACTGTTTGCAGATGACATGATACTATACATAGAAAATCCTAAAGATGCTACCAGAAAACTACTAGAGCTCATCAATGAATTTGGTAAAGTTGCAGGATACAAAATTAATACATGGAAGTCTGTTGCATTTCTGTACACTAAAAATGAAAGATTAGGGCTTCCCTGGTGGCGCAGTGGTTGAGAATCTGCTTGCCAATGCAGGGGACACGGGTTCGAGCCCTGGTCTGGGAAGATCCCACATGCCACAGAGCAACTGGGCCCGTGAGCCACAATTACTGAGCCTGCGCGTCTGGAGCCTGTGCTCCACAACAAGAGAGGCCGCGATGGTGAGAGGCCCGCGCACCGTGATGAAGAGTGGTCCCCACTTGCCGCAACTAGAGAAAGCCCTCACACAGAAACAAAGACTCAACACAGTCATAAATAAATAAATAAAAGAACGTGAATTTCTTTAAAAAAAAAAAAAAAGCTTCACTCTTCTCTGCTTCTTTAAAAAAAAAAAAATGAAAGATTAGAAAGAGAAATTAAACAACCCATTTACCATCACATCAAAAAGAATAAAATATCTAGGAATAAACCTACCTAAGGAGACAAAAGACCTATACTCTGAAAACTATATAAAACACTGATGAAAGAAGTCGAAGATGACACAGATGGAAAGATATATCATGTTCTTGGATTGGAAGAATAAATACTGTCAAAACAACTGTAGTATCCAAGACAATCTACAGATTAAATGCAATCCCTATCAAATCACCAATGGAATTTTTCACAGAACTGGAATGGAAAAATCTTAAAATTTGTGTGGAGATACAAAAGACCCCAAATAGCCAAAGCAATCTTGAGAAAGAAAAACGGAGCTGGAGGACTCAGGATCCCTGACTTCAGACTACACTACAAAGCTTCAGTCATCAAAACAATATGGTACTGGCACAAAAACAGAAATATAGATCAATGGAACAGGATAGAAAGCCAAGAAATAAACCCATGCACCTATGGTCAATTAATCTATGACAAAGGAGGCAAGACTATTCAATGGAGGAAAGACAGTCTCTTCAATAAATGGTGCTAGGAAAACTGGACAGCTACATGTAAAAAAAGGAAATAGGAACACTCTTTAACACCATACACCAAAAATAAACTCAAAATTTAGGTATTTAGGTATTTAGGATTAAATACCTAAATGTAAGACCGGATACTATAAAACTCTTAGAGGAAAACAAATTGAGAACGCTCTCTGGCATAAATGTCAATGTTTATTTAATAAACTGAATGATAGTATAAAAGAAGCAAGGTTCTTATCCTAAACTATATTCCAAAGACTTCAGTGCTGTTTATTTATGTACATATGTTCCTTGGTTATATTAATATTAAAACCCAGAAGATATTCTGAGTGAAAGTATAGACAAGAGTAAGGTAGGCACTTGCAAAATACATGGACTCTTTCAAGTTCTTATAGTAGCATTTATTGCCCTGAAATTTGGGGGTAGGGAGGTAAGAAAAGGAGGTCTTGAATCTGAATCTTAAACCAGCCTTTTACTCCGTATATATTATGGAATAAATAGCAAGAAAGTGTATCTTCTGTTGATATCTAGGCAATTTTCTCAAAATTTTGTTGTTTGCTCACCAACAAAGAGCAACTGGGTTGGAATGTGTGTAAGCCTGGAGACTCTTGGACCTTTAACATAAAAATTAAATAAGAAGAGAGCCTGATCAGACTCTTTCAGCCTTTCTTTCTGCAGAGAATCTCAAAGAGCAAGGCCAACTCCAAAAGTAAAGGTACCCACCTATCTCAACTTATCATTAAAAAAATCATGAATTGGAAAAAGAGATCCAGGAGATCCAAACACAGAGAAAATATAACATATCTCTGCTTAGTGATATTTAATTTTTTCTTCTTTCTCAAAAGTTCAACTGCCAAGACTGATGACCTTTTTTGTATACTCTTGGATATAAAACTGGACTTACCTGATTTTAAAAACCCAGCAGCTTTTCATTGATGGAAATACCGCCTGCAGAAATAGAATTCAGGGGACTTCCCTGGTGGTGCAGTGGTTAAGAATCTGCCTGCCAGTGCAGGGGACACGGGTTCGAGCCCTGGTCCGGGAAGATCCCACATGCCACAGAGCAACTAAGCCCATGTGCCACAACTACTGAGCCTGTGCTCTAGAGCCCACGAGCCACCACTACTGAGACCATGTGCCAAAACTACTGAAGCCTACGTACCTAGAACCCATGCTCCACAACCAGAGAAGCCACGGCAATGAGAAGCCTGCACACCGCAACGAAGAGTAGCCCCTGCTCGCCGGCACTAGAGAAAGCCCATGCGCAGCAACAAAGACCCAATGCAGCCAGGAATAAATAAATTTATAAAAAAAGAAGTAGAATTCAGGCTGTCCAGAATCCAAAGCCTCTTAAATGAATTGTGTACCTGAAAAATAGTTAAATGATTCACTCAGTTTTATAGTAATCCTTTGGTAATGTTCTGAAATTATTTGCAAAAGGTAGACAGGCAGGCAGGTAGCCAGAGAGAGTCTCCAGTAGTGTTAAAAGAAATCAAAATGTTTTAATAACCCTGCCATAAGGTGAGACTGGCAAAGCTTATCCCTTGAAAGATATGAAATTATCATTTACAGTTGGGTGCCTTCTTGGTATTTCAGTACAGTGAAGCTAGTCTCCAGCTAGTAGTACTGTTCTGTCTTTTGGAAAGTACAGGTGACCCTTGAGAAACACAGGTTTGAAGTGCGTGGGTCCAATTATATATGGATTTTTTTCCCAATAAATATGGTACCTGTATTTTCATTTTACAGATGTTTAAATTAACTAAATGTGAGGAAAAGTTTGTGCTCAATTAGAGATCACAATATGTGGAATCAAAAGAATTATGGTTTGACCATAATTCAAAAAGACACATGCACGCCAGTGTTCATTGCAGCACTGTTTACAATAGCCAGGTCATGGAAGCAACCTAAATGCCCATCGACAGACGAATAGATAAAGAAGATGTGGTACATATATACAATGGAATATTACTCAGCCATAAAAAGGGACGAAATTGGGTCATTTGTAGAGACGTGGATGGACCTAGAGACTGTCATACAGAGTGAAGTAAGTCAGAAAGGGAAAAACAAATACCGTATATTAACGCATATATGTGGAATCTAGAAAAATGGTGCAGATGAACCGGTTTGCAAGGCAGAAATAGAGACACAGATGTAGAGAACGAACGTATGGACATGAAAGGGGGTAAGCGGGGGGTTGTTGGTGGTGGTGGTGGGATGAATTGGGAGATTGGGATTGACATATATACACTAATGTGTATAAAATGGATAACTAATAAGAACCTGCTGTATAAAAATAAAAATAAAAAATATTATGGTTTGAGTCCTGATTCTGTCCAGACTGTTTCAGCTTCCTACCCTTGGGTGAATCATTTATCAACTCGTTTGTTTTTGAGGCAGAGATAGCAGTAGGTGGATTTTCCACTCTGTGAGGTTTCGCACCCCTAATCCCTGTGTTATTCAATGGTCAACTCTATTTTATCTTTTCATAACTGCAAAAATTATTTTGCTTTTAATCACATTAAAGGGGGGCTTCCCTGGTGGCGCAGTGGTTGAGAATCTGCCTGCCAGTGCGGGGGACGCGGGTTCGAGCCCTGGTCTGGGAGGATCCCACATGCCGCGGAGCAACTGGGCCCGTGA
This sequence comes from Balaenoptera acutorostrata, assembly GCF_949987535.1. Classification (NCBI taxonomy): domain Eukaryota; kingdom Metazoa; phylum Chordata; class Mammalia; order Artiodactyla; family Balaenopteridae; genus Balaenoptera; species Balaenoptera acutorostrata. The sequence continues at coordinate 27,883,337 of NC_080065.1, read as the reverse complement.
GCCACAACTACTGAGCCTGCGCGTCTGGAGCCTGTGCTCCGCAACGGGAGAGGCCGCAATAGTGGGAGGCCCGCGCACCGCGATGAAGAGTGGCCCCCGCACCGCGATGAAGAGTGGCCCCCGCTTGCCACAACTAGACAAAGCCCTCGCACAGAAACGAAGACCCAACACAGCCAAAACTAAATAAATAAATTTAATCACATTAAAGGAACTAATATCTAGATCTGTTGTCTGCTGGTGTCTTTCTGTCTATTACATTATCATAATTGTTTTTGCCAAACCACCATCTTCTATGATAGAGGGGGGAAAAATAAAGCTGCTGAAATTGGTTGTTTGGATTCTGTAATTCTAGGTGGAGTAGTCAAGGAATATTTGTGTCCTAAGACCCAAATGCATGCATGCCCTTATAAGGAAGTTCTTGCTGCTAAATAGTACTCCCATCTATATCTCAGCTTCCAAGTTCCCTGAATCAGTGGAACCAACCAATCCAAGCTCAACTAAGAGACTCTTGCCTTTTGTTCCTCTCCTCCTCTCATGTCCCTAGCACACTTCTTTACTTAGAACTAAGGACACAGTAACACTTTCATGCTTCTACAAGTCAGGCTCATTATGTCATTCAAATTTTCAGCAACTGTCCTGGAATGCATGCTAAAAGAGTGCAGAATTTATTTGATTCTATTTCACCCATGCTATATATCACTAAATATCTTGAAAAACTTTCAGGAAGGCTTTTGCTATGTTAGCGTGTTGCCAAAAGAAGTTAGTAAATATAGTGAATAAAAGCCAGCTAAATATTGTTATATTTATCAAGTGACTAATGGACTAACACATTTTATTTTTATTTCTTAACAAAATAAGTAATCTGATGAGAAGTGACTCTTGGCCAAGAGCAAACTGTTTCCTGATACTGTGTGTTTGGTTCTCTCACTTTGCTATGAACTAGTAATTTTTCATATATTTTGGGTCTGTTACTTTTATAGTGTGAAAAATATGTATTAGTTTTTACAATTTCCCTTCATTTTCTATTTTACTAAGAGTGTATATTTAATTGTATCTGTGTCCCAGTTCCTATACTGGCAGCACTGTGAGAATTCTGTATTTCTCCATTCATCAGTGGGTTTCTCCAAAGATCTTCAGAGAAGTTCAGTCTATCACACCTATGACTCATTCAGCCCTGATCTTTGGGGATTATTCTTCCTATTGCAGACTTTCTGACTAAAAGATAATTCAGTTTACAGTGTTGATTGTAACAGAAGAAAACATGAATTATTTCTTGCGTTTCATAAGCACAACATTTATGGGGAATGGGATAAAACACTTAAATATAGTACACTTAGGATGTTTTAAACCCTCAGGAATTAGAGCAGGTTTTATGACTGTGTCAGATAAAAATGGTATTAAAATATTTGTCAGCCCTTTACAGCATTTTTAGTTTAAAATAAAAAGTGCCTTTGGAAACAGCAATACAAAATTGAATGTTAAACATTTAGAATAGAAATTTGGCAGTAATATCAAGAGAATTAAGAAAGTACATAGTCTCATAATTAAATAATAATTCCATTTCTGAAATGTGGCCTAAAAAATAACCCAAAATGGAAAAAAAAATATATAGATATCTATTGCATTGTAATAGAGACAGTATGATTAGCACATACTTTAATTCTCTGGAGCCCCAGATAACATATAGCAATAATGAGCAAATATTAAAGTATAATAAATTCATGACTATGCTCAAAAGATGACAAATTTCTCTATAGTTCAGAAGTGGAAAACTATTCTCACAGTGTTACGTGGGGGGTAATCCCATGAAGCTCATGATTTTCAGCAAGAACCTTGGAGATTCCAGTATGGTGACTATCACCAAATTTCCCATCATATCACTGAGGACTCAGTGAGGCCCATCATTTTATATTAGGATCTGGGGCCGTACTCCTTTAAAATGTAGAGACAAACTGTGGCAGCTCTCTGGAGTTGCCACTTCTATAAAACTTTGTCAGTAATAAGTTTGAAAGAAGGAGGAGGTGGCCACAAAATGGGATTTGTGCCAAGGTGTTCACTATTTCAGTGAAAAGATCTATGGCATTAATTATATGATATGAGGCTAGAAAACCTCATTCTCATGAAGGAAGGCACAAGACTGGGGGGTGAAGTGGCAGTTGGCCATAGTGGAAGCATAACCAGATAGACAAACACACATACACACACACACACACATTGAAAAAGAGAAAGCGAGAGCATGCTCACATTCAAGATGAGTGTTACAACAAAAAAACCTCTTCAAAGAGCTTGAAGAAAACTACCCACTAAGATCCAATTGTCATCAATTTGTCTCAAAATAAGTGTAAGTTATAGAGTACTCTAAAAATAATTTAAAATAAGTATGTTTAGTTTCCTCCAAGTGATAATGGAAAAAATAGCATACACAAAAATGATAATTTGTGATATGGAAATAGCAGATACTAATCAAAAACAGATATTTATAAAAATAAACAATTAAAAATTTTAGGAGTGAAAATTATAGTCATTGAATATTAAAAAATAGTATCACAGTATTTGGGGTGAATTCTAGAAATTACTCAGTTAAAGAAAGCATTAGAAGTATGGAAGATAGTGTTGGTTAATTTACCCAGAAATCTACACAAAGAGTTAAAGAGATAAAAGAATAAATAATATGCTTAAAGCATCCAAAAATAGTTCTAGAAGTCAAGATTAGATGACTTATTAGAATTACAATATTTGAAGATATAATAACAGGTTTTTCTAGAATTGAAGAAAAACTGGCTTAAAATTCAGTGAGAGCCCATTAAGATAAATAAAAATAAATACATTCATTTTCTAAGGAAAAATCTGAATGCTAAATAAAAGAAAATCTAAAAAAAAAAGCTATACAAAAGACACCAATTACATATCAAGGAATAACATTTAACAGTGAGTTGTCATCACTTTGGCAACAATAATATTGAGATGACTGTCAAGCTAGAATTCTACATCAAGCTAAAGAACAGTCAAGACTTAGGGTAAAATTACATTTTCAAACATACAAAAGTGAAAACAGTTTAGAGCATACATATTCATGCTGAATCAACTATTAAAGAACACTTTTCAGTAAGAATAAAATTAAATGCAAAAGGAAGGAGTGAGATGCAGAAAACAATGGTCATAAAAAATCAGTATGTGATAACTGGATAGGACTGATGTGGTGGGTAGTTAAAATAGGCTAAGTTTATTCCATTTGAAAGATGATACATTTCCAAATAACTTTAGAGTTTGTGAGTTGATATGTTTCTGTATGTTGAAAAATTATGGGTAATTACAAAGATACAGAATTAAATTGGTAGCTGTCAAACTAGCAGAAGACAACACATGGAAAAATCATATCAACCTAATAGAAATGAAGAAGACAGGGTGGGGAGATAAGCATGCAAATCAAAAACTATGGGAAAGAAACAGAACACTCAAACTAAGAAAAAATAAATACATTATATCAATAATTATAGTACATCAAAAGGATTGCATTCACCTCAAATTGGTGTTTTTAAACTTGGCTTTTGTTGTTTGCTTGATCTAAAAGAATCGATACTAAATGTTACACCTAAAACTATGAAAACTAAGTCAAACAAAAGATAATCAAATAAAATATGAATATTACTATGGGATAGTGTATTAGTTTCCAAAAATATGCTATTGTAACAAATTACCACAAATTTAGTGGCTTAATACAACACAAACATGTCAATATACATTTCTGGAGGTCAGAAGTCTAAAATAACTTGAGGGGCTGGTTTTTTTCTGGAGATTCTGTTTCCTTGCCCTTTCAGCTTCTAGTGGCTACCTGTATTACTTGGCTTGTGGCCCCTTCCTCCATCTTCAAAGCACATCACTCCAGTCTCTGCTTCCAACATCACATGGCCTTTTCCTCTGACTCTGACTCCTTCTGCATCTCTCTTATAAGGATTCTTGTGCCTGCATAATTGAGGATACTCTCCTGATCAGTATCAGATAGTCACACCTGCAAAGTGTCTTCTGCCATGTAAGGTAACATACAGTGGTTCCAGGGATTAGGACATGGGCAATATTTGGGGGCTGTTATTGAGATTAACACAGACAAAAAAATGAATGAGACTTATTAATTGGAGAAATATAACTCTTGTACAGATGAACCAATAAAAATCAATAATGTTAATCAAAGTATGATAATATTTGTATAAATTTGAAAAATAATACTATAATACTTATAAGTACATATATGTATAGTGTGTATATAAATGTAAATGTATAAAATATACACATAAAATTTATACCAATTGCCTCTAGTGAGAGAAACATAGAAAAAGAACAAAATAAACTTTACTTTTGCTGTAAATTTTTATTTATTTTTAACAAATATCTAAACAATTATGAAAATTTTTAAATTTGCTGATTTCAGATGCATGATTGACAGAAGTTTATTATTATTTGGATCATTTATCACAGTTGCTTTTACTAATATATATTAAAACAATCTAAACTTTTAAATATGTTTTAATGGATGTATATAAACTTCAAAGAATATCATAACATTGAAAATGAGAAGTTTCTGTAACACATGAAAAAGTCTTATGTTTACAATATATGTATAAAAAGATTACAGAATTAAATTCACAAATGTATTATACATACACAGTTATGCACTAATTTAGAATAGTTTCTATGCCAAAGCTTTTACTTATATGTGTTATCCTATTTAATTTTTACTACTGCCTTCTGAGTTAAAAATTCCTACACTTATGATACCAATTTTACAGGTGAAGAAACTAAGGAATAAAATAAATGAGTAGTTGAACATGATTTCAAACCTATTCTGGCTGACTCTGAGCTCACACTCTTAATTCCTGTGCAGTATTGTCTATATTGCAAACAAGAATTACAAAACAACTATGTTTAGGAAAATATTTGAAAAACAATAGGTCAAAATGTTAATGGTAATTGTTTTAGATTGTAGGCCTATGAATAATTATTTTTTCTTGTATTCTCGAAATACTCTATAATGAAATGGCATTTTGTATTTTTTTTCAATACTTTATTTATTTATTATTTATGACTGTGTTGGGTCTCTTAGTTTTCGTGTGAGGGCTTTCTCTAGTTGCGGCAAGTGGGGGCCACTCTTCATCGCGGTGCGGGGGCCACTCTTCATCGCGGTGCGCGGGCCTCTCACCATCGCGGCCCCTCCCGCTGCGGGGCACAGGCTCCAGACGCGCAGGCTCAGCAGTTGTGGCTCACGGGCCCAGTTGCTCCACAGCATGTGGGATCCTCCCAGACCAGGGCTCGAACCCGTGTCCCCTGCATTAGCAGGCAGATTCTCAACCACTGCGCCACCAGGGAAGCCCGGCATTTTGTATTTTTTAAATGATGAAATATTAATTTTATGCAGGTGTAAAAGTGATATTGCCGAACATCAGACACTTCATTTATAGCACATGTGATCTGAAGCAAAATTAGGTTAATTAGGAAGTATCCATTTTAAGAATGATAAATAACTTGGAAGAAACTGTGATTTTGGAACAACTGTTATTGTCTTGTTAAAAGAAGTCCATTAATAAGGAGTTCTGAAGATACTTATTTGATACCAAGGCATATAATTAATGGATATACTTATAAAATAGCTAAATTTTACTTTCCTCTCTAATTTTCTAACACAGTAAAATTTCTGACAGAGTGTTAGACAGGGATAGTACATACATGGGGAATAAAACATGGGCCTTCCAAATTTTAATTACTTTATTTTTGTTGGCAGTGCTGTGTCATATTTTTTGAATTTTTCTAGAAGTTTTCCATACTCTTGCAACATAAAACATTTTAATAAACTTCAAAACAATTTGTGACTAACTTCTACAGTTGAAGTAATTTCATGTTTAAATATTAGCTATATGATGGTATACATCAATCTGGAGAGCAAATGAGTCTACAAACTATTAATTTAAGAAAGGAAGAACTAATAACCAGAAAACAATGAACTAAATTTCAATAAATACACACCTAGAAATAATTATTTTAAATGTAAATGGACAAATGGCTCAATCAAGAGACATAGGGTAGAAGAATGAATAAAAAATAAAACCCATCAATAGGCTGCCTATAAGAGACTCTCCTTAGATATAAAGACAAAATTGACTGAAAGTGAAAGGATGGAAAAAGATATTCCATGAAAATAGAAAAGAAAAGAAAACTGGGGTAGAAAATCTGAATAGTCTAATTATTAGTAACAAAATTGAATCAGTAATCAAAAAACTCCCCCAAGACAAAAGTCCAGTCCAGATAACTTCACAGGTGAATTCTACCAAACATTTAAAGAAGAGTTAATACCTATCTTTCTCAAATTATTCTGAAAATTTTAAGAAAAAAGGGACACTTTCAAGTTCAGTTTACAAGGCCAGCATTACCCCAATACTAAAACCAGACAAAGACTACAAAAAAAGAAAATTTCAGGCCAATATCACTGATGAACATAAATGCAGAAATTCTCAACAAAATATTAGCAAGCCAAATCCAAAATATTAGCAAGCCAAAGGATCATATACCATGATTAAGTGAAATTTATTCCAGGGATGTAAGGATGGTTTAACATTTATAAATCAATCAATGTGTTACACCACATTAATAAAAGAAGGATAAAAATCATTATCATTTCAGTAGATGCATAAAAAGCTTTTGACAAAATTTAACAGCCATTTATGATAAAAATTCTGAATAATGTGAGTATAGAGGGAATATATCTCAACATAATAAAGGCTGTATATGACAGACCCACAGCTAACTTCATGCTTAATGGTAAAAAGCAGAAAGGAACAAGGGACCAGGATGCTGAAAGGAGCAAGGAACAAGACAAGGATGCTCACCCTTGCCACATCTATTCTACATGTATTGGAAATCTTAGCCACAGCTATTAGGCAAGAAAAAGAAATGAAAGTTATCCAAATTGGAAAAGGAAGATGTAGAACTGTCACAGTTTGTAGAGGACATGATACTATAAAAAAAAAAAAAAAATCCCAAAAACTCCACAAAAAAACTGTTAGAACTAATAAATGAATTCAGTAAAGTTTAGGATACAAGATTAATATACAAAAATCTGTTGCATTACTATACACCAATAACAAACTATTCAAAAGTAATTAAGAAAACAATCCCATTTACAATTGCATCAAAAGTAATAAAACACCTAGAAGTAAATTTATCCAAGGAGGTGAAAGACCTATATATTGAAAATTATAAGACATTAGTGCAAGGAATTGAAGAAGATACAAATAATGGAAAGATATTCTGTGCTTATGGATTGGGATAATCAATATCATAAAAATGTCCATAGTACTCAAAGGAATCTACTGATTTAGTACAGTCCCTATCAAAATTCCAATGACATTTTTTTCACAGAACTAGAACAAATAATTGTAAAATCTGTATGGAACCATAAAAGACCCTGAATAACCAAAGCAATCTTGGGAAAAAAGAACAAAGCTGGAGATATCATGCTCCCGACTTGAAACTATGCTACAAGGCTATAGTAATCAAAATATATGGTACTGACACAAAAAACCAGACACATAGATCAATGGAACAGAATATGAGTGTCTAGAAATATGGTCAATTAACCTATGATGAGGATGGCAAGAATATACAATGGGGAAAAGACAACTTCTTCAATAAACGGTGCTGAGAAAACAGGACAGGTACAAGAAAAAGAATGAATCTGGAGCACTTTCTTACACCATATACAAAACTAAACTCAAAATGGATTAAAGGTTTAAATATAGAACCTGAAACCATAAAACTCCTCAAAGAAAACATAAGCAGTAACCTCTTTGACATCTGTCTTAGCAAAATTTATTGGATATGTCTCCTCAGGCAAGGGCAATAAAGCAAAAATAAACAAATGGGACTACATCAAACCAAAAAGCTTTTGTACAGCAGAAGAAACCACCAACAAAACAAAAAGGCAGCCTACTGAATGGGAGAAGATATTGCAAGCTATATATCCAATAATTGGTTGACATTCAAAATATATAAAGAACTCATATAACTCAATATCAAAGAAACCAGACAACCCAATTAAAAATGAGCAGAACAGGGCTTCCCTGGTGGCGCAGTGGTTGAGAATCTGCCTGCTAATGCAGGGGACACGGGTTCGAGCCCTGGTCTGGGAGGATCCCACATGCCGCGGAGCGGCTGGGCCCGTGAGCCACAGCTGCTGAGCCTGCGCGTCTGGAGCCTGTGCCCCGCGGCGGGAGGGGCCGCGATAGTGAGAGGCCCGCGCACCGCGATGAAGAGCGGTCCCTGCACCGCGATGAAGAGTGGCCCCCGCTTGCCGTAACTAGAGAAAGCCCTCGCACGAACCGAAGACCCAACACAGCCATAAATAAATAAATAAATAAATAAATAAATAAATAAAGTAGCTATAAAATAAAAATGGTTTGAAAGTTAAAAAAAAAAAAAAAAAAAATGAGCAGAACACCTGAATAGACATTTTTTCCAAAGAAGACATACACATGGCCAACTGACACATGAAAAGATGTTCAACATCATTAATCATCAGGAAAATGCAAATCAAAACCACAATAAGATACCACCTCACACCTGTCAGAATGGCTATTATCGAAAAGACAAGAAACAACAGGTGTTGGCAAAGATGTGGAGAAAAGGGAACCGTTGTGCACTGTTGGTGGGAATGTATTGGGTGGGCCGGAAGGTTCTGTTTTTTTCCATAAGATGGCTCTAGTAGCACTTAGTTGTCTTTAACTTCATTTGAAATAATTTTGTTAGATTGTGTGTGACAGCTGTCACATCAGTGTGCATTTAAAAAAAGACATCAAAATTGGTGAATTTTTGTGTAGCCATTTTAATATTGAAGATGGAAGAATAAAAGCAACATTTTTGGCATTTTATGCTTTATTATTTCAAGAAAGGTAAAAACACAACTGAAACACACAAAAAGATTTGCACAGTGTATGGAGAAGGTGCTGTGACTGATCAAACGTGTCAAAAGTGGTCTGCGAAGTTTCGTGGTGGAGATTTCTTGCTGGACAATGCTCCATGGTTGGGTAGACCAGTTGAAGTTGTTAGTGATCAAATTGAAACAATAATTGAGAACAATCAACGTTATACTATGCAGGAGATAGCTGACATACTCAAAATATCCAAATCAAGCACTGAAAGCATTTGCACCAGCTTGTTTACGTTCACCTCTTTGATGTTTGGGTTCCACATAAGTGAAAAAAACCCTTCTTAACCATATTTCCACATGCAATTCTCTACTGAAATGTAATGAAAACGTTCCATTTTTTAAAACAAATTGTGACTGGCAATGAAAAGTTTAGATACTGTACAACAATCTGGAATGGAAGAGATTGTGGGGCAAGTGAAATGAACCACCACCAACCACACCAAAGGCCAGTCTTCATCCAAAGGTGATGTTGTACATAATGGTGGTATTAGAAGGGAGTCCTCTATTATGAGCTCCTTTCGGAAAACCAAATGATTAATTCCAACAAGTGTTGTTCCCAGTTAGACCAACTGAAAGTGGCACTTGATGAAAAGTGTCCAGAATTGGTCAACAGAAAACGCATAATCTTCTATCAGGATAACACAAGACCGCATGTTTCTTTGATGACCAGGCAAAAACTGTTACAGCTTGGCTGGGAAGTTCTGAGTCATCTGCCGTATTCACCAGATATTGCACCTTTGGATTTCCATTTATTTCAGTCTTTCCAAAATTTTCTTAATGGAAAAAATTTCAGTTCCCTGGAAGACTATAAAAAGCACCTGGAACAGTTCCTTGCTCAAAAAGATTAAAAGTTTTGGGAAGATGGAATTATGAAGTTGCCTGAAAAACGGCAGAAGGTAGTGGAACAAAATGGTGAATATGTTGTTCAAGAAAGTTCTTGGTGAAAATGAAAAATGTGTCTTTTATTTTTACTTAAAACACTGAAGGCACTTTTTGGCCCACCCAAAAAGTAGGTACAGCTACTTGAAAACAGTATGGAAGTTCCTCAAAAAGCTAAAAATAGAACTGTCATACAATCCAGCAATTCCATTTCTGGGTATTTATTTGAAGAAAACAGAAACAGTAATTTGAAAAGATATAAGTACCCCTATATTTATCAAAGCACTGTTTACAATAGCCAAGATATGGAAGCAACCTGTGTCCACTGCCTGATGAATGGATAAAGAAGATGTGGTTTATACATTAAATGGAATATTATTCAGCTGTAAAAAAGATGAAATCTTGCCAGTTGCAACAACATGGATAGACCTGGAGGGTATTATGTTAAGTGAAATTAGACAGAGAAAAACAAATACTATATGATTTCATTTATATATGAAATCTAAAGAAGAAAAACAAGCAAAACAGAAACAGACTCACAGATACAGAGAACAAACTGGTGGTTGCCACAAAGGTGAAGGATTGGGGGATGAATGAAATAGGTGAAGAGGATTAAGAGGTACAAACTTCCAGTTATAAAATACATAAGTATAAATAAATCAATAAGGGAATGCAGTGTACACATAGGGAATATAGTCAGTAATGTTGTAAGCAGTTTGTATGGTGATGGATGGTAACTGGTCTTATTGCAGTGATCATTTTATAATATATAAAAATGTCAAATTACTATGTTGTACACCTTAAACTAATATAATATTGTATGTTAATTATAACTCAGTTTAAAAAATGGAAGCACTAATGTCAGGGAGCTTGTTCAAGTTGATTTCATTCTACTGTTTTGTCTCCCTTACCATATGAAACTGTTGTATCCAGAAAAGTCACCTTAATATAGTCCATTGATGAGATAGCTGGCTTCATAATCTTACTTACAGAAATGAAATTAAATAATCCTCTTCTCATTGTCCTCTGGACATAGTGGACAGCTTGTTATCCATCTCATGGTTTATTTGCATGAAAAATGATTTTGTTGTTCTAATAATCTTGTAATAAGTTTACTTTTACAGTGATTATATAAGAAAGCATTTTATTCTGTGTTTTAAAATGTATTAGAAAGGGAGAATAATTCATTCTGAAATGCACATGTATCATCTCAAGAGCCTGGGACAATTAAACTTTTTAAAAGATCAATATATTCTTAACTAAAAACAAAAAGCTTATGAACCTATAACTTTACTGGCAAGAAAGCATTCGTATTTAAAAAATAAAAGAATTTTGAAGTACTCATAGGTTAGAAAATCATCCACAAGGAATTAATTACAAATGGCAATAAAGATGACTAATATTTTGGTAATAAGAGAGGCCTCATTTACTTCAGAAATAAGCTTTGTGACTTCATCTACTAAAGCTGAATTTGAAGTTGACAAAGTCCATCCCAGTGTATACTCTGAAGCTCTTTCTTCTTTAAGGAAAAAAAAAAAACCTGTTAAGTGAATTTTCGCATTAACTTTTAAAAACAGCCCCAAACTGTCTTTCTAATCAACGTATCTTTTTTTTTCTTTTTTTTCCCTTTGCCTTCCTCCTGTCATTTCTCCTGTCCTTTCTTCCTTCCCTCCCTCCCTTCCTTCTTTCTCTATCTTTCTTTTCTTTCTTCTCTCTCTCTCCCCCCTTCCTTCCCTCCTTCTTCCTCCTTTATTTTTCCTTCCTTCCTTCTTTACTTCTGTCTCTCTCTTTCACTTTTACTTGAGTGAATACAGAAACATTTTCTTAAATCATATCATTATATTTTAATTCATACTTCCAAATCATTTTACACACTTGGCAACACTGAATGGGAAAACAGTCAATAGGTGACTTCATTATGTAATGGTTATTCTAGGTCCTGCGCTTTCCCATGTAAATTTTAGAATCAGTTTGTCAATATCTACAAAGCAGCTTGCTGAGACATTGATCTGAATTGTGTTGAATCTATTGATCAAATTGGGAGGAATTAACATCTTCACAATATTGATTTCTCCAATATATGAACATAGAATATTTCACCTTCTATTTATGTCTTCTTTGGTTTTTTTCATTACTGTTGTATAGTTTTTCACATACAAATCCTGTAAATATTTAGTTAGATTTATACCTAAGTACTTGGCTTTCTTGATATTATTATAGTTTTTTTTTAAATTTCAAGTTCCAATTGTTTTTTGCTGACATATAGGAGAGTGATTGACTTTTAAGTGGATGATTGTATTTTGACCTTGTATCCTGTGACCTTTGCATAATTGCTTATTAGCTCCAGATTATTTCTGTAGAATCTTTGGGGTTTTCTATATAGACAATTCTGTCATGTTTGACTAAAGATCTTTATTATAATATATCTTTTCCAATATCTCTCTATATAATTTTTTTCATGTCTTAATGCATCTGCTAGGACATCCAGTATAATGTTAAAAAAGAATGGTAGTAAAGGACACCCTGGCCCTACTCCTAATTTTAGCAGGAAATTGTTCACTTTCTCACCATTAAGTACGAGGTTCGATGTAGGTTTTTTGTACATTTTATTTATTAGATTAATATAGTTCCCCTCTGTTATTTATTTGCTGAGAGTACTTATCATGAATAAGTGTTTATTGAGTGCTTGTTCTGCATCCATTGGTATGCTCATGTGTTTTATCTTATTCAGTCTGTTAATATAATGAATTACATAGATTGCTTAATGAACAATTGTTGACTAGCCTTGCTTTCCTGGAAGGAATCTCAGTTGGTCATAATATATTATCTCTTTTATATATTGCCAGATGAGTCACTAATACTTTGTTAAGGATTTTCCATCTATGTTTATGAAAAATACTGGTTTGATGCTTTCTTCTCTTGTAGTATCTCTATCTGGTCTTGTTACTGGGGTAATGCTGGCCTTATAGAATGAATTAGAAATGTTACTTCTAATTTTGGAAGAAATGTTGCTTCTAATTTTTGGAAGAAATTGTGGGAAATTAGTATCATTTCTCCCTGAAATATTTGGTAGAATTACCCAGTAAAACCATATGGGTTTGGTGCTTTCCTTTTTGGACGTTTATTAATTATTGATTCAATTTCTATTTATACTACCTATTTTTTCTTGTGTGAGTTGGGTAGTTTGTGTCTTTCAAAGAAGTGGTCAATTTCATGTAAGTTATCAAAGTATGAGCATAGACTTGAATGTATTATTCCTTTAGTATCCTTTTAATATCCATTAAATCATTAGTGATGAACCCTGTCTCATTTCTGATATTGGTAATTTGTGGGTTTTTTTCTTGGCTTGCCTGGCTAATGGTTTATTCATTTTTTAAAAATCTTTTCAGAGGAAGAAATTTTAATTTTATTGGTTTTCTCTGTTGTTTTCGTAGTCTTGATTTAATTAATGTTGCTCAAATTTGCATTAGTTCTTTTTTTTTTTTTTTTTAATTTATTTATTTATTTATTTTAGCTGTGTTGGGTCTTCGTTTCTGTGCGAGGGCTTTCTGTAGTTGTGGCAAGTGGGGGCCACTCTTCATCGTGGTGCGCGGGCCTCTCACTGTCGCGGCCTCTCTTGTTGTGGAGCACAGGCTCCAGACGCGCAGGCTCAGCAGCTGTGGCTCACGGGCCCAGTTGCTCCGCGGCATGTGGGATCTTCCCAGACCAGGGCTCGAACCCGTGTCCCCTGCATTGGCAGGCAGACTCTCAACCACTGCGCCACCAGGGAAGCCCTGCATTAGTTCTTAAAAGGAAAGACTTTTTCTACTATACACATTACACTTCTGACACGGAAAATGTGGAGGTTTTTCCACACCAACCACTTCTCTGAGTCTTTGAACACTAACTGGGTGTCCTACAATTCAATTCAATTCAATTCAACTCAGTTGTATTCTGACACTACTACCTACCTGGAGTTCTCACCAGATCTCACAAGTTAAGAGCCCAGACCTACAAGACTGCCCCCAACTTCAGATGCCAGTCTCAAGTTCAGGCCTCTGGTGATTGGTTATAAATCAGAGTTCCCACTGCCCACTCTTCGGGTTTGTTAATTTGTTAGAATGGCTCACAGAATTTAGGAAAAACAGTTTACTTACTGTATTATCAATTTATTATGAAAGGATATAACTCAGCAATGTCCAGATGGAAGAGATGCATAGGGTAAGGTATGGGAGAAGTAGTACCAAGCTTCAATACCCTTCTCAGGCATGCCACCCTTCCAGTACCTCCATGTGTTCCCTAACTCAGAAGCTCCCTGAACTCCAGGTTTTTTATGGAGGCTTCATTATGTCCCTTGGCATGATTGATTAAAAAATCGTTGGCCGTTGGTGAATGAAGTCAACCTCCAGTCTCTCTTCCCTCCCCAGAGGTCCAGAGTGGGACTGAAAGTTCCAACTCTCTGGTAAGTGGTTGGTTCTCCTGGCAACCAGCCTCTGTCCAGAGGGCTTTCCAAAACTCACCTCATTAACATAAACTGTGGCTGAAAGGGGCATGTTATGAATAACAAAAGATGCTCCTTTCACTTTTATCTCTCCTGAGCTATTTTGGGAATTGGGAACAAACCCCAACATTATAACAAAAGATGCTTTTATCAGTTTTGTTCTTATGATTTAGGAAATCACAATGGTCAAAAATAAAGACCAAAAACAGACATTCGGTTAATACTATAAATTTCCTCTAATTACTGTTTTCACTGTATCTCCCAAATTCAGATAAGTTTTGTTTTCATTTTCATTTAATTCAAAGAATTTAAAATCTTTCTTGAGACCTCTTCTTTGACCATCTGATTATTTAGAATCATGCTGTTTATTTTCCAGATATTTTGGGGAAAATTCCAGCTATCTTTTTGTTTTTGATTTTTAGTTAATTTTTAGTTTAATTCCATGTGCTTTGAGAACATATTTAATATGGTTTATTTATATTTTTATAAATGTTTAGGGAATGTCCTGTAGCCCAGAATGCAGACTATCTTGGTGAGTGATCCATGTGAGCTTAAAAAGAAGGTGTATTTTCCTGCTGTTAAATGGAGAACTCTATAAATATCAATTCGATTAAATTGATTAATAGTACATTTTATGTTGTCTGTATCCCTCCTAATTTTCTACCTGTTTCATCTGTAAATTACTGATAGAGAAGTGTTGATGTCTCCAACTACTTTAGTAGAATTTTCTATTTCTATTTTCAGTTCCATCATTTTTATCTCATGTATTTTGATACTCTTTCAGGTGCATACACATTCAAATTTTTATTTTTATTGGAAATTTGAACCAATAATTACTATGTAACAATGTTCTCTTTATCTTTTATAGTTTTCCTTATTAGGAATTCTGCCATATTTTACATAAATATAGCTACTTCAGCTTTCTTTTCTAATGTTCACATGTATATACTTCTGTATTCTCTTACATTTAACCTATATGAGTCTTGAGTTACTTATAGACAGCATATATTTGCTCTTGGTTTTTCTTTTGTTAAAAAAATCCACACTGATAATCTGTCTTGTGATGTGTATTTAGGACATTTACATATAAAGTGGTTATCCAATACAGTTGAATTATAATCTACCAAATTCTAAACTGTTTTCTATTAGTTGACTTTGTTCTGTTTCTTTTTCTTTCCCTCTTTTTATATCTTCCCTGGCCTTAATGGAGCATTTTATATAAGCTACTTTTTTTTCTGTTCTCTGAACTCACCAATTATGCTTCTTTAAAAAAATTAGTGGTTTCCCTAGATTAAAACTAATTTTAGTTATTTTAACCCTTCAGTCTGATAATTCCAAAATCTGTGTCTTAGCTGTCTGGTTTTTATGATAACTTTGTCTCCTCAAACTGTTTTGTTTTTCTTGCATTTTTTTCATGCATTGTAAGATTTTGTGGAAACCTATATGGGTTTTAATATATGGGACAGTAGAAAATGAGATTAAATGGGCCTTTAATGTGATGATGTCTATGAATCTGGACAGGGGATTCACTGTTTAATGATTGCTGGAGCTTTAATGATTGTTGGAGTTAAAGGTACCAAGCTTCTAATCTTTTCTAGTGTCCTCATTTTTATCTCCTCTTCTGACTTCGCGGATTCCATATGTACTCTATCAAAAGAGTCTGTTTCTTTCTCCTTTTCAGATGTAATCCACTGTTATTAGACTGAAGCCTTGTTGGTTTGGTGATAAAATGTGGGGTAGGAGGAACATTCTGTAGTCTTCTAAGTCCCAGTCTTTTAGTGGCCCTGTTTCTTGGTTGTGTTACCTTTACAGGTATTTCTTGGGTGAAATACCTTTTTCCCCTATACAGTACACTAGTCCTGAGCAACAACATTTCCACCTGTTTTTTTGAAGTCCTGTCCCCTGTTATTGCTCTCTCCCCGCTTAGGTTAGATAGAATGCCAGCAGCGGCGGCCTGCCTGTGGGGAGGAGTTCCCTTTTCTCAGCTGGGATAAGATTTCAGAATTGCCTTCTGGCAAACCCTTTTTCCCTGGAGAGTACACCTATGTTTTTTGAGAAGGCACTGGACATGTTTCACAATGAATATTCTTCTACCCATGCCAGGGACAAGAGGAGATCTTTTCTGGATCATCACCATAGAACCTCATGGTTTCCTAGAGAGAGCCCATGAAGCTGTGGAGGTTCAACAAAGAACCCAGGAGTTTCTCTTCCCTATTAGTCCACACATAGCCTCCAGCATTAGTCAAAATTACCCTTGAAGTGGTCCTACTTGTTTATGGATCCAGTAACTGCTGCTTTAGATTAGCAGATTTCAACTGCAGTATCACTCTGGATTTGCCTGACTCCCCAGATTTCAGGGTGGCATTTTGCTTGGTGACCTGTGTTCTATAATGATTACAAGAAAAGTAATTGATTTTTAGTTTTTACTGCTCTTCTTGTTTAAAGGACAGAAATAGCAACTTCCAAATTTATTCCATGCCTTCTCTGAAAGCAGAAGTCACATTGTTTTCAGTATTTCAATATTGTTATACCTCACATTGGACATGCTAAGTACCTCAGATTCCTGAATTTCTCTGAATTTCTCTTGCACAAAAGTTCATATCTTGATTTCTCCCATTTAGCACTCAGTTTTCATTCTTTGGTTTCCTAGTCTGGTTTCCAATCATCTACCTGCATTGCATCTTAAAAAATATTGATATCCCTGTTATTTCATTGTTTTTTAACTTAGTACTTGTATATTTATACTTTTTTTTCTCCTTTATTATCACTTAGTGATTTTTTAGTAGTAGGGATTAGCCACCATGTGTCTACCCTTTCATATTTTGTGAACTGGTCTCTTTTCTATTCTTTATTTGTTGAAAGTATACTTTCAACAAACTATATGTAGATTTGTAGTTACGAATTTTAGTAACTACAAATTTAGTTCCTAGCTTTATAGTGTTTGTAGTCCTATGAGGACAATAGATGGGAAAAATTGTAAATATTATATTGAATAAAACAGACTTGATATGTGAAAATTTTTTCTTCTTCTTATTTTTAAACACTCTGCATGGGCTACTTATTTTTTTATCCTTAGATAGTCTTTATCATGTTCCATAGATTTTAAATCATACAGACATTCATTTCATAGATTCATAGATTTCAGACATCAATCAAAAAAGTCAACTTTTTTCCACTGATGAGGGTGACGTCTCTTCTAGTTGGCACTACATTTCTAACTTCCATCAATCAATAGATTCTATAAACTGAATAGAAAGGTATTATATGTTTAAAAAAGTCGAATTCAACACCACTGTGACCCTTTAGGGCTTGCCTCAATTGCAGAAGGCTCCCTCACCAAAGCTCATGCCTTCCTGGGGCGTTCTGCATCTGCTAACTGAGCGACACTGGAGTGTTAAGATCCATTATCTCAGCCAGGCATCAGACAATTCTGTTAGGAAATAGTCCTCCAGAGCCCCTGTGGGGTTGGCTGTTATGGACTGAATGTTTGTGTCTCCTCAAAATTCATGTGTTGAAATCATAACCCCCAATATGATGATATCAGAAAGTCGGGCCTTTGGTAGGTAATTAGGTCATGAGGATGGAGCCATCATGAATTGGATTAATGCCCTTATGAAAGAGACCCATGAGAGCTCTCTCGTGAGTACACAGTGAGGAAACAGCATGAGAGTACACAGTGAGGAAACAGCAGAAGAGGAATCACATGAGAATCTGAGCATGCTGACATATGATCTCAGACTTCTAGAACTCCAAAGCTATGAGAAATAAATTTCTGTTGTTTATAAGCCATCCAGTCTATGGTATTCTGTTTTAGCAGCCCAAGCTGACTAAAACATTGGCCAAGGCTTTGTGGGTCCTGAATCATAATTTGACTTCTGTTTCTGTCAAATTCTACTTCACCCACTTCCTTTCAAAGGTGTTGTTCCCTGATAGAGATCTCATACCCCAAACTCAGCTTCTCAGCATGCGCTAGGAAGCTAACTTACGACAATAACAAAAAGCAATTAAAACCAGGAAGATTTCTAAGTATGTGTATTGACAATGATCTCTTCTTAGCGCAAGTTGCTTTGAAGAAGCAGTTTCTTACCCACTCGTTGTTGCAGCATCACTTTTACCTTGAAGGGACAGATTAACATTGGGGCTAATGACAAGATTATTTGTGCAATAGAAAAAGGGTTGGTTCTGTCATCTTTTATTTCGCTTGTGTTTACATAATAAGTATTTTCATCACACCGTAGTCCCTTAACTAGAATCTATGTAAGACACTTCAATTTTGTTAGTGTTGGGTTAGCAGCTAAACTTTAGCTTATGTTAGAAGAAATGGTCCAAAATTTGGCTTAATTGGGTGCACATATATTAAAAGTATACAACTGAGTGAGAGTACCGTGCTTCACTTTTCCTTGTGGATTCCTCCTCCCACCAGAATAATAAAGGCAGAGTGCATGAGAAGTATAACCTGGATTAGGATTTACCTGAGGACATTATTGTAAATGTGTCCTTGATTTCTTTCCTTTCCACTAAAACATATACACATAAAAATTTTAACATTTCTTCTCACACCATATTTGCATATGTTGCATACCCCTTGGAATGTGGACACCACTAGTAGATTAAAGATCCATGAAGGAAGAAACTGTATATATCTTACTTGTTACAATTTTCAGTTCTTTGCGTAGCATCTGAAACAAAATACATACATAAACATAGGTACATACATATATATGACATGTATGTATATGTATATTATATAAATATAATATATATACATGTGAATATATATTTGAAAAGTGATGGAGGGACTTGTAAAAATGTTTGTAATTCCCAAGTCATAAAATGATTCATAAAATTTTTTTAAAAAATATATTACTTATCCTGAGGAAGAAGGATAATTCTTATCAACTTTCCTGTGAACTCGTTCTTGAACTTTTCAGCTGTAATTGACTGCACCTCCCTCCAAAGCCCCCTCTACCTTGCTCTCCATCCATATTAATTAGATTTGATGCCATCATTGTTTATATGCTTATCTCCCCACTCTTCTGTGAACACCTTGAAAATCATGTCTTTCTGTTAACTTCCAAACCCTAGTGCCTAGCAAAGAGCCTGTAAGTCAATAGCATTTCATATTAGTTTATTGAATATAATTTAATCTACTTTAACTTTCTTTCCCAAGCAAGCTAAATTATTAAAGTAAGATACAAAGGTACAAAAGATTTTACCTAAAATGAAAAGTACAAAACCAAACACATATAATGCTTGTAAAGTAGATGGATTTAACGGATTATTTTTGTCTCAGCAACCATCAACAAAAGCACATTAAGAAAATACAAAGGAACATTGATAGTCTTTGCGGTATTTGTGCAATATTATGTCTTCCTATACAACTGAATGATTTGTGACAATAAGAATCCATAGTAAGTTTTTTAGTAGCATTACTTCTCTGAATTATCTCAAACTGCTATCATTATGCTTCCTTTTCCTTCATTATACTTCCAAATTCAAGCTAAGATCTAGAAAAGAAACTTAAATAGATAACAAATTAAGGAAGGATTTTTTTAAAAAGATTCATGGGGAAGAAAAGCATCTGGAAGCACTGACTGTTTGGACTCAGCTTCTATACTAGCAAAGTACTTGTTAGTTTGCCTTTCCATTATCTTTGCCCTCTGCCTTCAATATCAGTTATTTACTTAATCATACTCTATAGCATCTGTTTGTTGTTTACATATTATACAGAACTTTGTTATTTCTCTCTCTCTCTCTTTAATGACCACTCTCTTTAAGTAATCTAAATGTAGATTTTTGAAAATAAGTCATATTCTCTCACCAGATGATAAGGGCCTTATGAATAATTTAGACCCTGGAACTAGGTTAGATGTGGAGAGACTGTAACTTACTATGGACACGTTCTGATTGCCCATGTGTAAATTGAAGCACACTGAATGTGGAAGCAATCATCATCATAATATGATTGTTATAAAAAATCATTACCTTTCATGCTGGAAATGTCACTTAAATGTCAGTTTGGAAAATAGAGAAATCCAACTTGGGCTCTAACTACATGCTGCTTAATTCACCTATGATAGATGAAGTGACATTCTACTAACCAGCCATCATCTTGCCACTAAATATTTTTTTGTGATTGAGTAAAATGGCTGGACTATGCGCAATTTATCAACTAGAGTATTTCAATTATTCCTTTTTCTTCTAAGTTTGTAAGACCAGCTATGCAAACTACAACAATAATTACAAGAGAAGTAAAATACCATAGGAAATACGCATTTTCATGGGTCCTCCTGTCTGGTTATGCAGAGCAGTGAGGTTTAGCTATTTTGGAACTTTGCTTAAGTGAAATTCAACTTTATAACTTTTACTGCCTAGTAAAGTGTAGGATGAAAGAGTCTCCAAAACTTTAGGTGAAGCAAATGTCAAAAGAAAATGCAGAATCCTTACTATTGAAACCCTTCTGTTAAATCTCTAGAAAGAATTTAATTTTTGGAGGCAAGTTGCATCCAGTGACCTGTTAAATAAGGAAGTATTCAAATAATTTTACAGGTAAGAAAGTATTGTCCAGTTCTTAGTAGACAGTCCTCAGAACACTGTATAAGGCTTCCAGAAGTTTTAACTTCATAGCCTTTCACGCAGGAAATAAAGATATCTCTCAAAGAAGTCCAGCCAGGCATAGTGTTTAATGAAGTAAATAAGACTCTATTGCGTGCAGTTTCAGTGGAGACACATTAATGGCTCTGGAGTGGAGAGATAGTACAGCCATTAACAGTATTGCCATGAGTTCATACAGCTACAAGCAATTTAACTAAAGCAAACCACATGCTTTACAACTAGTCTGTCTCACTAGAATCTAAATCCCAGGTGATCTCACTGCTCATATAAATTAGTCCATGTCATGAAACAGAAGGTTACAAAAGGAATTGTCATATTTTTTAAGATACTAGAATTTAGAGGGTTGTGAGGAGAAGGCACAATGATTAGAATAGTATCAATGTCTGCATTTCTTTGGCCCATTTCCTAAGATAAGGCCTCCACTTTTTTGCCTTGTCAAAAGTCACTGAAAACTACTGAAGAAAAATCCTATAACTGTGAAGAAGGATGCCGTTCTGAAGTCTCAGCAGGACCCTCAGGGACACTTAGCAATCCTTTTTTATGTCCCATCAGCAGCCAGATTCATCTTCCATTACAGGGAGTAGATACTGAAGAATTTCATCACTTCTCTCAAAATGTTTATTTCTCTATCCTTGGCCTCATCTTCAAATTCACAGATGTAATTGAAGCTACTAAGCATGATTTCTTTCAGTTTATTATACCTGTCACCTTCTAAACCTATTGCAATCTCTTCTGTCGTTCCTTTTTGTCTGATCCAGTGGTTCTCAAACTTTATTGTGCAAAAAAGCTACATGAAGGGTTTTTTTAAAACACAGAATGTTGGGCTCCAAGCCCAGACGTTCTAATTTAGTAGGTCTAGGATAAGACTTGAAAATTTTCATTTCTAGTAATTTCCAAGGAGATGCTCATGCTGCTGGTTTGGGGAACACCTTGAGAACCACATGTCTAAGAAAGAGCAAGCTGATCTTTATCCTATCCAAGTGTAATTTCACCAACTGCTCTACATTACAACCCATTTTATCTTATTTTAATCATTTCCTCTCATTTTTATTTAATTTATCCATCAAAATTTAATCATATTTAAATACCTCCAATTTTGAAGACCTTCTGAGGACCCTGTGTTTATTGAGCTAGTAGCCACATAGTTTTATTATGACAACTTTGTTTAATGTTTCCACTTTATTACCTAACACTCACTTGTCAGTATTGTATATTCTTGCCTTCAATCCATGTTATTCTTCTAAATATCTTCTTTACAGATTCAACAATGATTTCCTAATCATGATATTTTAAAAATTCATTAACCTCTTCAACTTTGGCCATTCTGTTCACTTCCTCATCTTGAAACAATACGATGTCTTCTGTGCTACCTCTCATGGCTCACCGTATTTCTCTCTGCTTCTCCTTTCAACCTCTTTCCTGAAGTCCACTTCTCTCTTAGTCTCTTTGGGCCTGCTGTACTACAGACTGGGTAGCTATAAATAACAGAAATTATCTCTCACAGTCCTGGAGGCTAGAATGTCCAAGATCAAAGTACCAGCAGATTTGGTATCTGATGAGAGCCTGCTTCCTAGTTCATAGATGCCACCTTCTCTCTCTGAAATCATATGGTGGAAGGGGGAGGTCTCTGGGGTCACTTTTTTAAGGGCACCAATCTCATTCAGGAGGGCTCTATCCTAACGACCTAATCACCTCCCAAAGGCCCCACCTCCTAATACCATCGCATTGGGGTTAGGATTTCAAAATATGAATTTTGGAGGGACATAAACATTCAGTACACTGCAACTTCCTTGCCTCCTTTCTTCTGGCATTCACCAGGATTCTCTCATAATTTTTATTATTTTTCCACATACATAAGGGTGAATTAATTCATTCACATCCACAGGTGTTGCAGACGCTTATACTCTCCTGAGTCTAAAATCTGTCTTTGGGACTTCCCTGGTGGTCCAGTGGTCAAGACTTCGCTTTCCAATGCAGGGTGTGTGGGTTTAATCCCTGGTCAGGGAGCTAAGATCCCACATGCCTCACAGCCAAAAAAACCAAAACATAAAACAGAAGCAATATTGTAACAAATTCAATAAAGACTTGTAAGAATGGTCCACATCAAAAAAAAAAAATCTTTAAAAAAACTTTAAAAATAAAAATAAAATCTGCCTTCATAGATCTGCCTGGAGCCCTCTCCTGAGGTTCAGATCTGTACAACCAAATTCCTACTGGACATAACCACCCAGATATACCACCAGAACCTCAAACTCCATGAGAATTTAAGAAGATGGTAATTTTATCTTTATATACCAATTGTCTGATATTTTTAAACCTTCCTTAAAAACATCCCATCTAACGAGTTATACAATAAGAAATTTAGGAGTTCTGCTCCTTCTTACTTGTAGTCAGTTAACAAACCCTCCCAAAGCTGCTTCAATTCTTGCAGAAGTTTGGCTCCTGCCTTCAACTTCCTCCAAATGGCGCTGCTATCCTGCTGCCAGTGCAAACTTTCTGAAACAAAACTCTGATTTTTTTTTTTTTTTTTTACTCCTCTGTGCAAAATCTTTCCTAGAATTTCTACATCTAAATAAGATTCAAATGGTCTGCCTACATATCTACATTTAATACCTGTCTTTTCTCCACTTAGATTTTACATCCTCACCTACCAATTTAATTGCAGTTCCCCAAAGGTAATGTGTTACTCTTTGTTCTTCATGGTGTTAGTTTAGCATCAATTGGAATTTCTTGTATTCTTTTGTTATATTACATTGACATTTCCTGTGTGAAAAGTTTGCTCCCCCCCCCAAATAATATATGTTAAATGTTCTTTAGAAAATATCATACCATTTGGTAATTTTTAAAAGTTGGATTATTATCCTGGATTTGTTTCCTTATGAGAAGCAAATTTTGACTATATGTTTTGTATACCTAGAGTCTACTAGAGTGCATGGTACGTAATAGATGCTCAGTAGATGTTTACTGAAATGAACTCATTAAGTAAGTTAGAGCATGGAGCCATTTGAAAATAAAGGGGACAACAAGGCTATTGGCTGTAGGATCCAAGATAAATAAATACAGATATCAACATAAAGACAGTACAAATGTTCATAGCATTTTTATTCATCATAACTAAAAATTGGAAACAAAGTGTCCATCAACTTGTGAATCAATAAAAAAGTGGCATATCCCTATGATGCAATTATTACTCAGCAATAGAGACACAACATGGATGCATCTCAAAAGACAAAAATGATGATCTAGTGAAGCTAATAGGATAAAATATATTCTATGATAACATTTACATTACATTTTAGAACAAAGAGGCACAAGGAAACTTTCAGGGTGATAGAAATAGTATGTATCTTGATTGTGGTGTTAATTTCATGGGTGTATTTGTCTGTCAAAGTAAAGAAACTAGACACATAAAATTGTTGCATTTTACTGTATGTAAATTATAGCTGGATTTTGTGTATGCTCAAATAGAAAGCTGGTTTTAGATCAGATGTTTCAAGCTCAAATTCTATTAAAGATAAGGCAAGAAACATGCATACATGGAGATCTAGGTCAAAGATAATATAAAATGTTAAGAATTGTGTTTAATTGGAAATTGCATGCTGTTATCTAAAAACTTTCAAATTTAAATATTATAAAATATTTCTCTAGCCGAAGAAAACACATCTCCTTGATAGAAACAGTCCTTGGACATTGGTTGGCAACTCCTATGTTAGCTAAAATAATAGTTTTTCCAAGACCAAGTTGAAAGAAAGAAAAATCAGATAGAGAATTAAGCTAATTTGTTACAAAGAGGATAAAAGGTAATTTTACCTTTTGGCATTTCTTGCAGTAAAACAGCTCTGCTGTAAATTGACCTGGTGAGATTAATGGTGAGTCCAAAAGTATAAACTATTTTCTGGAAAGATATTGCCAACCCATGCTAGGTGAATTAATTATTCCAGTAAAATTTAAGAGCTCTGTGTGTGTGTGTGTGCGTGAAAGAGAGAGAATATATATTTTCACACCAAGTGCACATATGTATATAAATGACCTTTTGCAAAAATCTTTGTGACAAAAATTTGATGTAGCTATTGAAATTCTTGATAAATAAGCTAAAGAGCTTTGAATCTCCTTTTCTGAATTAACTACAGTTGAGGTAGGCTTCAGTGTCAGAACATTTTTAAAGAAGTCAGCATCAGGTTAGTAAACCTGCGACTCCTCATAACAGAGGGAAGATTCTTGAGTTAAGTAGACATTTTGCCATGAAGCTAATGTTGTCACTGCAGAGGTAGGTTCAGGACTGGGTTATCAAGATGTACACAGAAACAGGAAGTTCAGGTTGTCAAACTATAGTGATAATCAGGAGCAGCAGAGTGAACGCTATGGAACGGAATCATATAGGAACAGGGACTTCCCTGGTGGTCCAGTGGCTGAGACTCAGTGCTCTCAATACAGTGGGCCCTGGTTTGATCCCTGGTCAGGGAACTAGATCCCACATGCCACAACAACAAAAACAAAAAAAAGAATCATATAGGAACAGAGCAAACCTTAGAGATAGATCATCACCTGAAAAGCAGGCTGCCGTAAAGGCCTGATTGATGTGTGTGCTCAGCTGGGAGTCTCCTCATTAACAGATCCTCATCTGTAGATTAGTGAAGTGTTGACTGTGTACCAGGATCACATGAAGATCTCTTACAAATATGAATATGTCGTGGAAACACTTTCAGAATCGCTAAATCTGACTTTCTAGGGTGAGATTCAGCCACCTTCATTTTTAGTTTTAAAAATTCCCCATGCGATTCTGATGTCCCTACAAATTTGAGAAGCTCTTGATAAGTCCCTTTTCATGTAGTCTGCATGCTTCTTTGACACATGTGCTCTCCCACGTTCTCTTTTGCCATATCTTGACCTAGGCAGGCATCTTAGATACATATTCAATTTCTTATTCCTGTGTTAAGTTTAATTAAAGCCTTCTGGTAAATATGCTATATTAAGTGGATTGATATAAAGTAACACTCCCAACATTGAGGTCATGTGCCTAACAACTGCACCTGTCTATCCACAGAGGAGAGACCAGAAATCAGTGTTCACCTTCCATCCTTCTCCACTCCTGGAATTGTTTTAGTTGAAGCCTCATTACCTCTTGCCAAGACTATTGTTTTAGTTACCTAATTGGTGCTCCTGTCTCCATTATCTTACATTCCTAATCCATCCTACATATTCTTGTCAAATGAATTTCCCTAAGTAACAGTTCTATTTTAGGCACAGTCCTGTTCAAAATCTTTGCCTACTAACTAAACACAAATGTGATTCAAAGCCTCTAAGACTAAGTCTACATCTTTATGTTCAGTTCAGTAGCTCTTTACTCCTATTCGTGCAACGCTCCCCAGCCAAATTAATTGTCTCCACAACAGCCTCTTAGTTTTCTGTTTCCATGCTCTGAAAAAATGTTCTTATTCTTCCTGGAATATCTTTTCCCGATCAGAATAACTCTGTATCTCCCAAAGGGAGCTAGTGATCCTCAACTTACTACATTGTCCTTTTCGTGAGGTTAGTCTTTTGCAAAGGTAGTTGCTCAAAATAGGAAACTGATATTCTCTTCCTGTCCCATCTCTCATTGACACCATACCACCAACAACAAAAATAAAATTCTAGCATGCCCCTGAAGTCAAATACAGACTAGAATGAAACTTAAGAAGAGAAGACGTTCTCAGAGACAACCACACTATATAGTTGGCCCTCCATATCCACAGGTTCTGCATCTACGGACTCAAACAACTGTGGATCAAAAGTTCTTAAAAAAGGATTCAGAAAGTTCCAAAAAGCAAAACTTGAATTTGCCGCACTCCACAGGCAACTATTTACATAACATTTACGTTGTATCTACAACTATTTATATAGCATTTACATTGTATTAGGCATTTTAAATAACCTAGAGATGATTTAAAGTGTACTGGAGGATGTGCATAGGTTATATGCAAATACATAAGAGACTTGAGTACCTGCTGATTTTAGTATGTGAGGGGGTTCCTGGACCCAATCCCAACAGATACTGAGGGACGACTATATTCACAAAAATGTAGGGATGTGGAGTTTGTGTGAGAAAAACAAACCAACCAATAACAACAAAAATCCTGAGGAATATTTAAAAATGGTTTGAATCTGGTAATATAATTTCATAAATAAGAGTATCTTCATTTGGCATGCTTATTTGAAAACTGAATATTATACTTCTGTTTTGTCTGGTTGCTTCATAAAAACCTGGACTAATCATTGACCCTATTTAAAGTCAGCCGATCAGTATAGCATCTAAATCTGATGGTGTAGACTTGTTTGGAATTGTACTGGGGTAGGTAATTGTCGCTGTACAAATAATACTGCTTTTGCCAAAGATGTTATTAAACAAGCCTAAGTATTTTCAAAAAAAATAAATAAATAAAGTCAGCCGAGGGACCAGATAGACTCTGCTAAAATACTGAGAAAATAATCTAAATGAGAAGGAAATTTAGGAATTGAATATGTGTATACTGTATTTTCACCCTTAAAGAGCATCTCTTTAAAGTACTCTGAAGTTTCTTTTTTTCAATATATGTTTGACCCATACATTTATGTGGAAAGCACCAGCATGTTGAAATGCTCTTTGCTGACTGAGTAGTCTCTTAGCTGGGGACTCTCAGGAGAACTTCAGTTTATATGGGCTTCCTGATCTCAGTGAGACTGGAAAAATATGGAGGTTATAGAAGGTAGCAGCAGGACTAATGTCAGTGGCAAACTCCCATCACTGGAGTGTCAGCTCTCCTTTTCTGCACTTCAGTTTAGTGATCAGGGATCTCAGTCATCTAGCCAGTTTATAGCATGTCACACTTTATGAAAGAGATCACATCTATATTTTTTGGAGGGCAAAAAGTAGCAGGTACCCTAAACACAGAGTTAACCGACGTGTGTTCTGGAGATGAAAAGATCAGTTCTTTTTTTTTTTTTTTTTTTAAAGGATTTTCTTTTCTTTTTTTATTTATTTATTTATTTATTTATTTATTTATTTATCTATTTTTGGCTGTGTTGGGTCTTCGGTTCGTGCGAGGGCTTTCTCCAGTTGCGGCAAGCGGGGGCCACTCTTCATCGCGGTGCGGGGACCGCTCTTCATCGCGGTGCGCGGGCCTTTCTCTATCGCGGCCCCTCCCGTCGCGGGGCACAGGCTCCAGACGCGCAGGCTCAGCAATTGTGGCTCACGGGCCCAGCTGCTCCGTGGCATGTGGGATCTTCCCAGACCAGGGCTCGAACCCGTGTCCCCTGCATTAGCAGGCAGATTCTCAACCACTGCGCCACCAGGGAAGCCCAAAAGATCAGTTCTTTAAAAAGGTCAGATTCTACTACGTCTGTGACGTTTTGGGCATGGGGTGCTATGTTAGTGTAAAGACCATGCCAAGTTATTCTCCCTTGGTGAAGGACAGGTTGATTGACCATGTTACTCCATCCAGAAGATAGCTGAATACTGCTTCTTGTGTTCTTTTGAGCCACCATGTATGCTTTGTTGCATGGGCAGTTAAAGCAAAACGTATTACAGATCTGAGTAATGAGCAGAACACATTATGGCCACCAGCTGGTCCAATGTACAGTACAGTTCTCTCTGTCTTTCTACCATGGAGAACCTGGGGATTCAAAACTGCTTGCAGAGTTTGGTGGGATAGTGGGGATTCTGTGGATCCTGTGCCACACTCAAATAAAAGAATCATTATACACACTACCAAGTGTCAAACAGACAGCTAGTGGGAAGCAGCCGCATAGCACAGGGAGATCAGCTCGGTGCTTTGTGTCCACCTAGAGGGGTGGGATAAGGAGGGTGGGAGGGAGACGCAAGAGGGAGCAGATATGGGGATATATGTATACATATAGCTGATTCACTTTGTTATACAGCAGAAACTAACACACCATTCTAAAGCAATTATACTCCAATAAAGATGTTAAAAAATAAAAAAGAATCACAATAGAAACTTCAAAATGTTTGAGGTGTTTCAGGAAATACCTATTCTCTTTAAGGAAAATAATTACCAGTTACACGAGGCTTTGGAGTGTAAAAGACATCTGTACTTTCAGGCCTTTTCTAAATATAGACAGGCCCTAAAGCAATTCCAACATGAAAAGCCTGGAGGATACTACCTGAGATCTTCCACTTACAGGCACACCCGGACCTGCCACAAGGTCACTGCAAGTTCACACTGCTCCATCCATAGGGTGACCCCTGTGAAGAGTGAGTGGAGAGGAAGGATTCTAAACCTGTTCATAGATCCCTCTGCTCTGTGCCTACACCGGCTGCAAGTAGGCTGCTGTACCTCATTGTTAGTCATGGGTGTCTCAGCCAGAAAGTGAATCAAACAATCCTATAACAGGACTTGAGGGCTTCTGGGGTATGAAAAAGATAATTCACTTGGCCTCTGTTTTGGGACTTCTCTTTCAAGCAACAGAAATTCAATTGTACTTTCTACTGTGTTTGCTTCTTTTTATCTGTTTGCTTCTGCTGTGTTAAATTTCTCATCCGGGGAACCAGGTTCTCTTGTGACAAGAGTCTGAGCTATTGCAGAGATGAAGGTTTTTACATTCTTTTATATACTTATCTGTACTGTTTGATTTTCTAAAGCCATGTATATTCATTTCTTTGTATCAATAGCAGTTGTGTGAATGGTGATTTCTAAGCCATTTAAAATATGTTCCTTATAATTCTCTGTACCAAAAACACTGAAATGTTATTAAAATAAGCAAATGCAAGAGTAATATTGTAGAAAGAATTTTGGAGCTAAAATGGAGGAGAGGAGAAGAGAATGTAGGAGTCATGGATAATATTAATACATAGAACAAATCAAGAAAGACAGGTATATTCCATAAGTTTTAAAATGTAGGACTATTACTAAAAATAATAACATAATGAAGCACAGGAAGGAGAGTAATGGGAAGTGGGGGTTGGTGTATCTGAAATAGAGGTAGAAGCATATGTTCTGGTTATGGGAGGAATCACTTTATAATCTTAAAAAGTAAAACTCATAAAATTGTTGCCTTCTAGAGCAGTGATTGTTAACTGAGGAGCAAATTTTGCCTCGAGGGGATATTCGCCGATGTCAGGAGACGTTTCTGATTGTCACATCTTGAGGGACAGGAGTAATACTACTGGCAACTCTTGGGAAGGGGGCAGGGGATCCTGCAAAACATGCTGGTACTGCACAGGACAGTTCCCCACAAAAGGTATTGTCCAGTCCACAGCGTCAATAGTGCCAAGGTTGAGAAAACCTGTAGTAGAGAGCAGTGTTAGGCTAGCTGGGAAAGAATAGCAGGCGAACTTTCATTTTCATCTATTTGTAATGTTGAAATTCTTCTTATTTTCCTTTGTTACTTCCATATTCATCTTTTTGGTAAAGGATTCATTATGTTCCAGAAAAAAATTATGAAAACACACCCAGATCTAGATGTAGAACTGAAATTTTTATTTGAAAAAAAATCTCTGAAAAATCAAAGATTAAAATTAAATAAATGCATACATGTAGAGGCAAGAGGCAAATTGGCCTCAGAATTACCCTCTAATGAACTTTCAATTATCCTCCACAATGCTAAATCCTAGAAGATGAGCTCCCCACATCAATTGCATTTGAAGGAGGAAAGTTTGAATTCCAAGAATTCACTCTTTCCTAGTAGTTGTTCATATGTAAACCGAAGAGAATTGGATTCATAGGTTTCGCTCACTGTTTTGTTTTTCAGAAATGGGAATACTTGGGTCTTTGCCAGTCAGTCTCATTACATACTTCCAGAAGATTTCTTAGCAGACACACTATGCTCTTTGAGGAGAATCCAGGAAAGTAGAATGGGCTGTGCCTTTTAATCTCCCTTCCCAGAGGTGCTTCTTTCATTGTATGGCCCGAGAAAGGTGTTAAGGAAATCTTTTACACATATTGGGAAAACTGGTCTCTCCCTGGCTGAAGACTGCAGAGATGAAGATATCATAGGCTCACAAAATGTTGCCATCAGGAGTCAAAATAGTTCTTAGGAAAGCATGATACGTGTTCCAGGAGTTTTCTGGGGTTGACCTACAATGATAAAATGCATGCTTGCTTCTTGATAAGAGAAACCAGAATGTGGATTGTCATCTGAAACAGCCTAAAATAGTAGGACCAGGAGAGAGGGTTGGCAGTCGGAGCAGCCTACATTTGTAGAGTTTGACATGGCTAACATACATGTGTTCTCCTTTGGGCCAAAAAGACAACATAAATCACACTGCATTAAGATAGATGCCTGCTGGGATAAGGAGACCCTAGGAGAAAACCAATGGAGTCAAGGGGTGCATAGCCCTTGCCAGGAATTGACGTGTGGGGATGGTAGGGCTCGCAAATTCAGTAAGATAATCAGTAAAACGTCTAGCATTTGGGTACCTGTCACGACAGTGGATGGTCATAGACAAAAGGGACCTGCAAATAGTACTAAGTACAGTCATGTTACTCTTGATCTTCTTATTCCCTCTCCTTTATATCTGACCCTGAGGCCAGAAGTCAGACTGGGAGGAGGAATATGCCAAACAGAACCATTTCCTTTTTACCACCAAAATTTTTAGGCTATGGAGCAGGCCTGAATGAGGGGAAGGGAGAATATTTACGTGAGGTATATGAGATTAGAGTACAGACCAAATCAAATTTCTTCAATACCCCCAAAAAAGATGTGATTCCAAACCCAAAAATGTACAAAAATACTAGGACAAGAGAAAAAGTAGGCTCTAAATCAGTTGTGTGTGTGTGTGTATGTCATGGGGAGTTAAGTTGGGAATTTCGACTAACATACCAAAACCAATAGAAAAAAAGATTCCAAAACGAAGCTTCAGGCAAGGATGCATCCCTTAGAAAGCAGTGCTGAGAAGTCATGTCATGACTCATAAACCACTATCCTAGATACATCTTCACTGGCCGGAAGCTGTGTGTTCCCCAGCAACGTGGCAGAGGCTAGGGGGAGCCAAGGGCAATTGCCTCTTTCTCCTGGGAGCTGTCAGAGGGGCACAGGCAGTGGGGAATCCTCTGAAGAACACCCTGAAAGCACTCACAGGAGAAAAAGGGTCATGTTTAACCCCCATCAGGGCCAGAGCATGCAATGCTGTCTTACAACACATCTAGTTAAGTAAGAACGTTCTGCTTCCTTTCTTTTTGCTGCATCTTTATGCATCAACCTCAGAGAGGTAGAAAACCAGAGCCAACTGCAGAGGGAGGAGGCTCTTAATTTAGAACGAAGCTGTCCATCGCATCCCGCCTTCCCAGACTGAAGTTTCTCACCTCTGAAGACTTCATTATGAAATTGAGTCTGTTTTCAACCTGAGCAAAGGAATAACCTCAACATAAATGAAGAGTGGGATGGACATAACATATGCTGATTACCTGTCATGGGTTGTGCTGGTTCCACATACTAAAATGATGTGGGAGGTGTGTGTGTGTCTGTGTGTGTGTGTGTGTGTGTGTGTGTGTGTGTGCGTGTGTGAGAAAGAGAGAGGGAGAGAATGACTGACTGATTAGAGTTCTGGCCTTCATATAATTTCAGAATCTATTGAAGAAGAAATATGTGGTGAAAGTTATAGAGATAATTAGTGATTAGTTCTTTAAGCTATAAGACAGAGTTCAATAATCTGTGGCTCACTGGTCAAATCCTACCCACCACCTGCTTTTATAAATAAAGTTTTGTTGGAATACAAATGTGCTTATTCATTTATATATTGTCTGTGGCTGCCTTTGTAGCCCAAAGGCAGAATGCAGTAGTTGTGGCAAAGTGTAATTGGCAGAAAAAGCCTAAATTATTTACTATCTGTTCATTTACAGGAAAAGTTTCCAATCCTCCTGCTGTAAGAGATTAAAAGCAATGAGAGATTCTAGGTTAAAATTGTGAGTTGGATATGTGCATGTAATTTCACTCTCTCTGAAACTTCACTAAAGTGATTAAGGGAAGCAGGATTAAAAAGAAAGTGAATCATAAAGTTAGGCAGCCAGGGAGGATGGAGGAATATGTTAGACATCAACAAAACATTGGAAGCTAGAAACAGATGGTTTAGTGGTAACAGAATTAACAGAACCAATAATGGTGAATTCTAAGCAGGAAATGGGGAAAGTTGAGAAACTGAGAACTATTTTATAGTGCAGAATCTTTAAAAGTCTAGTAAAATGGGAGCAGTAGAAACAGGGATGAGGGGAGTGGGCAATACTGAAAACGTTTGGCCGAACTGAATGACAAGACAATAAAGATGTGTGATTCTTTTATGCATATTAATAATAACGTCTGGTGCCTCTCTTTATTCAAGATTCTGGCAAGACCACACCGATTTTTGTAAGAAATCTGTCCTGATAATAGAAACTCTTGCATCTCTGGAAAGCTACAATAAACATTATTATCAGGGTTGCCTTTGGGGAAAAAAATCTAGGTATTTGGGGGAA
The DNA here is from genome assembly GCF_949987535.1 of Balaenoptera acutorostrata. NCBI lineage: Eukaryota > Metazoa > Chordata > Mammalia > Artiodactyla > Balaenopteridae > Balaenoptera > Balaenoptera acutorostrata. Next base: position 27,849,967 of record NC_080065.1, on the reverse strand, counting down.
AGGACCTGAGGAAGGATTATTTTTATTGGTTTGACCTTTCGTACCATTTGCATTTTTTCCACGATAATTAATATATCGTGAATCAAAAACAGTGATAAAAAAGGCACCTCCTCAAAAGATTTTTTCTTTTAAATAATATTTTACTACCTTTTTTAAGATAAGCCAAAACTTGATAATACTTTTGTCTAGATTCCTTGCTGGAAGGACTTACAGTGGACTTTATTTGACAGTGCTGAAATCAGAAGTTGTCAGACTCCCAGAAGTCCACTGATGTGTTCCTCCTTCCCTACCATCTTCCAGCACACTAGTCCACTGCGAAGCTCTGTGTGTTCCAGAGTGGCTCAATAAGGGGGAAGCAAGCAAGGCCCATTCTGGGAGATGAGAGGTATGGCAACTGGGGACAGAGATGAGTTTCTTTCCAAGCAAAGTTCTGAAAAAACTCATGTATCTACTGTGTCCCCAGGTAAGTATCACATCTCTCATCTCCCAGAACTGACCTTACACCTGAATGTTAAAAGGAAGATCTGATATTAGCTTATGTATATGCTTATTTGATCAATGGTATTCTGTAAAGGAAAATTGCAACATGTTTTCATGCCTTAAGAACAAACATACTGGCATATGATGAAGTCAGTAAAATCAGAAAGGGTTTCTCTGAACACATGACCTTATAATTGATATTTTAAGAATGAGTTTGGGGCGGTGGATATTCTCTGGCAGTCCAGTGGTTAGGACTCCGCACTCTCACTCACTGCTGCTGAGGGCCCGGTTTCAATCCTTGGTCAGGGAACTAAGATCCCACAAGCTGCGCAGCATGGCCAAAAAAAAAAAAAGAATGAGTTGGGGGATGGAAAGTTGGATGAAGGCAGTCAAAAGGTACAAACTTACAGTTATAAGATACATTAAGTACTAGGGATGTCATGTACAACATGACAAATATAATTAACACTGCTGTAGGTTATATATGAAAGCTGTTAAGAGAGTAAAACCTGAGAGTTCATCACAAGGAAAAATATGTTTTTCTGTTTCTTTAATTTTGTATCTATATAAGATGATGGATGCTCACTAAACTTATTGTGATAATCAGTTCATGATGTATGTGAGTCACCTCTTTATGCTGTACACCTTAAATTTATACAGTGCTGTATGTCAGTTAGATCTCAATAAAGCTGAAAGAAAAAAAAAACAACACAAAATGAAAACAAAAAGAGGGCTTGGCACTTATCTGGCTTTTAATACATGCTGGTTTTCTTCTTCCTGCTATTTGTTAAATATACATAGTGATTTGTTAAGGCATCATGCCCTTGATTAATAGAGGAATGGATTGATCTACCCAATAAAAGTTTTTATCTACCTAAAAAAAAAAGAGTGAGGTAGAATTTTATAATGCAGAGTTAGAGCAGGTAGAATCATTTCTGATAAGGAAACAACTTGTGTAAATAATTTATGGCAGAAGACAACACGGCAGTTTTGGGGATCTCCGTGAAAGCCCGTATACTTGGGGTGGGCAGAATAAGGCAGGAAATGGTGACATTAGGCTGGACAGGAAGTCAGGAGCCATAGGCAAAACCTGGGAGTAATGTGAAGGATTTTCTGTTTATCTTGAAAGTAGTAAAAGCCATTGAAGATTGTGAACAATAGAACAAGGTTTTGAATGATCTTTTTAAAGGGCCATCTGACAAAATTGAGAGTGCATTACAAAAGGACAGGTGTGGAGAGTGGATGTTATTTAAGTAAGTACTGTAGTAGATCAGGTAAGGTATAGTGATAATGTGGATTTCTTGGAAAAGATGGTAACTGAGAAGGCTTTCAAGATTCAAGAATTCAGGTCTAGAAGCTGGAAGTTTGGTGGTGAAATTTCTAAGATAGGGACTATTGGAGGACATTTGTTGAGCAAATACATTATGTGTGTTGGGGAATGTTGGGTAGATAAGAACGTCACTGACCCTCCTTTCACAGTATTAAAATCAAAAAATGAAATGAGAAACAATGTGTTATGAATTTTATTACAATACAGGGAACTAAGACGCAATTTTGCAGGGCGTCAGGAAAGGCCTGTCTGCAGAGTGTTATCTAAACAGAGGCTTGAAGGATTAGAAAGAGGTAGCATTATGAAATGTTCAGAAAAGTGTGTTCCAGGAAGAGGCGATGGACAACAGGTACAAAATGCTGAATAGAAATGACAACATGAAGCTGAAAGAAGTTTACAATCTTAGATTTCAGAGATGGGGAAGAAAATGCATGAGAGAACAGAAAAAAGAAAATGATATTAAATATAGATAAAGATTTTAGGTACAGTTTACTACAAAAGTGTTTAAAGTGGGATATATTTGAAAACAAAATGAATACCCATTAATAGAAAACTATTTAATTATATGACCTTACAGCTAGTGGATACATATTGTAAGTACAGCTGGTGTATTGGCTATTTTGCAGCGTAAAACATATTAATTGTATATGTAGAATGAAAGTATGCTTTCATGTAAATACAAAAATAATATTATTGTGGTTAATAAATCTCTATGGGTGATTGTAACCTCCTTCATTATAAGCGTATGTATTTTTAAAATTTTCCATGCTAAATCTATATTATTTTTACTAGTAGTTTAAATAAATACCAAAAAGAAGCCTTGAAAGTTCCTAGTAGGTTTTAGAAGACTTTCTAATATGATAACAGAAATGGAATAGTTTTGTTTTTTTAAGAAGTAACTTCATCTACTGTTGTGGGTTGAATTGTATCCCCTAAAAAGGTATGTTAAAGTCCTAACCCACAAAACCCCGGAATATGACCTAATTTGGAAATAAGACTGTTGCAGATGTAATTACTTAGATGCGTTCATCCTGAAGTGGGGTGAGCCCTTAATTCAATATGACTGGTGTTCTTTTAAGAAGAGAAGACAAACAGGCGCAGAGGGAAGACAGTGTGAACACAGACAAATGAGGGGAGGATACCATGTGATGGCGGAGGTGGAGATTGGAGTGATGCAGCTGCAAGCTAAGGAATGGCAAGGTTTGACCATCACCACCCGGAGCTAAGGAGAAGAAAGGATTTTACCCAGAGTCCCAGGGGGAACATAACTCTGCCAACACCTTGATTTTGGACTTACAGTGTCAAGAACTATGAGAGAATAAATTTCTGTTGTTTTAAGCCATACCCTGTCTGTGCTTTGGCAAACTTAGGAAACTAATACAATTTTCTAGAAAATTCGTTTGTTACCCAACAAAACCACCTAAATCAGGAGTCACTCTTCTTTCTTAAATAGACCACTGAGTTTGTGTCCAGATTTTAATTAAGCCAGAAAGCAAGGTATTCTTTCATATGAGTGTACTTGAGTCTGTGTATATCTGTGTGTATTTGTGTGTCTGTGTGTGGGTGTCTATGCAGATACGGAGCAGAAGTAGGAGTCAGAATCAGGGAGGCATGTCTTTTCCTGTTTTTCTGTTGGGACTCTATTAAGTTTTTCTATAGCTTCTATTTATGTGGTGGAAAAGGCAGACTAGCACATTTCAGATATTTTTAAATCAAACTGACAATGCTGGAATGAGGACCATACTCTACATATCTGATTTATAGTCACCAAAACCCCAGCTTTATAGTTCTTTGAAACATGGACTAGTTTCAAGATTTACTGATCAAAACATAAAGAAATACAATCATATTTAAGATGAGAACTGTCTCTGTAACAAATCAAATAGTCCCTATTTTATAGACATTCAAAGACTTCCCACAAACAGATTATTTCTCTTACAAGTTTGAAGATAACTTAGCCAAGGAAAATGAATGCTTATAAGCTTCAGTGCTTTACTACAATTAAATTTTTGCTGACAGTAGAGTGTGATCACTTTCTTTCCCCTTTAATAAACACCAACTGGAGCAAACAGAATTACTTTCCTAAACCTCTTTGGTGAAATGATGATATGAAATGAATTCAATCCCTTGATCAGGGCAGTGATAAAATAAACCTAATTTTTTATCTTTCCATGTGTTTTCCTCACTTCCTCCTTCCTCTCTTTTTTTTCTAGTTTCTTCTCCTCTTTTCTTCCTCCCTCTTTCTCTCCCCCTGCCCCTGTGAGCCTTCTCCTCTTTTCTCTCTCCTACTTTACCCATTGTCACTTTAACCTTTCTAATGTATTCTTAGTAACATGTGACACTATTTTGGTATTCAAAATATTGTGCCAGTCCTGTATAAGTAAATGAGAAAAGATCTTCAGACCTTTCTTCTATTATCTTAGAAATATATTCATCAACTTAATGTCAGTTAAATCATGGATATGCATAGTGATTTAATACATTTCAAGATTTGTTATGCAAATGGTTTTGTTGCTTTAAAAGTGTAAATATTGAGTCACAGATGTAGAAAACAAACTTACGGTTACCAAGGGGGAAAGGGTGGGGGGAGGGACAAATTGGGAGATTGACATATACACACTACTATATATGAAGTAGATAACTTGGACTTCCCTGGTGGCGCAGTGGTTAAGAATCTGCCTGCCAGTGCAGGGGACATGGGTTCAAGACCTGGTCCAGGAAGATCCCACATGCTGCGGAGCAATTAAGCCCGTGCGCCACAACTACTGAGCCTGCGCTCTAGAGCCCGTGAGCCACAACTACTGAGCCTGCATGCCACAACTACTGAAGCCCACGCACCTAGAGCCCGTGCTCCTCAACAAGAGAAGCCACTGCAATGAGAAGCCCGTGCACCACAATGAAGAGCAGCCCCCTCTCGCCGCAACCAGAGAAAGCCCGTGCACAGCAACGAAGACCCAACGCAGCCAAAAATTTTAAAATATATAAATAAATTAATTAGTTAATTAAACATGAATAAAATAGATAACTAATAGGAGCCTACTGTATAGCACAGTGAACTCTAGTCAGTACTCTGTAATGACCTATATGGAAATAGAATCTAAAATAAGAGTAGATATATGTATATGTATAACTTACTTTGCTGTACAGCAGAAACTAACACAACAGTGTAAATCAACTATACTCCAATAAAGAAATTAATTAAAAAAATAAACTATGTAAACTTGAGAGTATATTAAAAACAAAAAAATAAAATGTAAATATTATATATTAAAATGCATTAGGAAGGCCCTATAATTGGTAGAATTTGTATGTTTTTGTTAGTTCCTAAAAATGAATGTCTTATTTTTATACTGACAATGCACTGGGATACACAATTACTGTTTTAAACAACTAGATGACATAGATTTACAACTTAATGAAATTATTTCCAGTTTTAAAAAATATTTCTATATTAATGTTATACTTAGGAAGATATATTGAGTTTCCATATATGGATCAGCAATAGGAGTTCCTCTTACTGTTTTGGAGTTAGTGATCCCAGCAGACAACTAAACAGAACAGTATGAGAATTTATGCAAGAGATCTGAGTGGTGCAAACAAAAATGCCACATTCCTCGAGATCATCTGAGGTGGCCATAACCATCATAAAAGGCAGTTCTTAAAGAGAGAGGGGCTTACTTTGATGAGAGAGTATGTCAAGCAGCGTGATTAATAACGAGGATACAAATACACATTGTTCTTTTATAGTTTCCTGAGCCTTAGAATCCAAAGGCACACCTAGAACTGCTGGGACATAGTAAAGAGGACACAAAAGTGGCAGAGCACAGCAAGTAGAGAGAGGGCAAATATCAAGATAATTCACCATCTCCACCAAGATTGCCCCATTGCCACTGTCAAGGTTATGAATTTCCCAAGGTGAGATGAAGGCAGGCTTCGTGGAGTCCTCAGGTTCCCATCTCCCAGGTCACTGAAAGGGTACAAGCAAGAACCTGCTGACCACCCCGAGAAAGTTTCTAGCTGAATTACATTCCAGATTCAGGGGGTCTGGAGACTGCTTATTACTCACCACCACCCAGATATTGATACCAGTGTGCTGCAGTGGAACTGAATGCCACTGGCTGGTCTCAGTGAGTACTATAGCCTGGGCTGATGGGTGTCACCAGCAGTGGTCAAGAGCGTAGAAGACATTACTTCATCTCGTTGCACAGACCGCCCCCCACCCCAAGCCCCTTGCAGTTAGTGGCTGCTAAATATTTAGAAGATGTAGCAAAATTTACAGGATGCAGAGGGTAAAGTTCTTTTAATGAAGGAAGGCTTTGAGATTGTGAATTTTTTCCCACCACTTTGAAATTAGGTAGGACTGCATGACTCTTTCTGGCTGATGAAATGGGAATGCAAATGATGTCACTTTAAAGCCAAATCATGACACTGCTGGTACTTGCCTGTCAAGCTGTTTCTTGCACTGCTGTGGTGATTGAAGAGACTGTTATCCAGATGATGTAGTTACATGATGATGGAACCTTACTCATCATGAGTTCTGAATTACTAATGAAGAGCTGATACTTGTTGCCAACTTGCACTGAATATATAGCATGAGTGTGTGTGTGTGTGTGTGTGTTTGGTCTTAACTTACCGTGATTAATGTACTACCCAAATTCTGGAAGAAATGGGGACTGTGGCAGATAAATGAGATGAAGTTCAAAAAATTACATCCATTGCTGATAAAGGTTAAATCGTAGGGAAGAAAAATGTGATGATAGGCTTTTTAACTCAACCGCCAAACCAAGTAGATTAGTCATAGGCAATGCTGGCCCTGAAGCAGGACTCCTTATCAGATCAGCATTCATGGGGAAGAGGCAGCCCCACAGCATCCTGAGGCTTCTCTTCCGTTATCAACCATGGTTCCTTTGATTTAGTTTTGGGATCCCTGGTGGGAAATACAGATTTCGTCCCCAGAAGTCTCTGAAATATATTGGAACAGTACATTAATTGTATAGCTCCAAAGCCACCCTATAACGAAGTCTGAAAACTTACTCCTTGTTCAACCTCCATTTCCTAATTATATCCAAAATAGCATACCAGTAACTTGTAGGGAGATTGACAAATTATGATGCTCTAGTGAATAGTCGCTCTAATAATAATATACCAATGCCAACATTTTAAATATTAATCATTTTTCCTTTTGAAATTCCCAGGATAATTGAAGATTAAATATTCTTGTAAATTTATGTCTAGATACATTAACATCCAAAGGAATTAATATATGAAATATTCATTTTCTTGTCAAACTGACTTTATGTGTACAGTGACCGAAATTTCTTAAATTGAAGATCAGGAACCATGATTACCTCTCCCCTTCACTCCATTTTCTTAATTTGCTAATTATCAACCTAAAATTGTTTCAGTATCTGGAAGGACTTGAAGTTCTATCAGGAGATTCATCTTAGTTCTTATAGCAATGGAAGTAGTCAACTTCAGGGAGTGAGAAGTTCTATTAATTCACTGTGTTTTAAAGTCCTCCATTTTTAAAGAGTCCAAAAGTTAATAAAACATTTGTGTTGGTAGTTTTGCTACATAACAGATCACCCTTGAACTTAGAAGCTTAAAACAACAATCATTTACTTAGTTGACAATTTCATGTGCTGGCAGTTTGCTCTGGGATCAGCTTGATGGTTCTCCCAGGTCTGCTTGACTGACCATGGCTAGTTTATTTCCTTGGACAAAGCAGGTCACAAACTTAAGGCCAGAGTCAGTGTGGGAAAGAACATATACTCCACTGTTTGATTAGCTACATAAGGCTAGTGGCTACCATATCAGGAAGTGCAGAATAGAACAATTCCATAATTGTAGAAAATTCCCTTGGACAAAACTGGCCCAGAAACTGTGTCCTGTGAACATATAATCAAATGATAGTAACACTTTCAATTCAAAGGATTTTCTCAATGCTACACTCTTAATTTTGTTTTTTTTCCCCCTCTGAGGAACTAATTCTTTCAGAGATTATAAAAATAGATGTACTAGAAATTAAGAATCTCTTCCCTGTAAGGGAAGTGACAGTTGTAACATCTGCCTGCCATCATTGGCCTGCATTTAGATATATGGCCATGCTTGACTTCAAGGAGGTCAGAAGTACAATGTTAATATGTACTCAGAGAGAGGAAGAGCAGAAAAATCTGTGCGTGATCTACTAAATCTCATAAAGTTTTGTACATTTCTTACTAAGATTATTCACAAGTATTTAACCTTTTTGTTGCTACAATATATGTGGTCATTTCCTTTATTATATATTTAATTGTTTATTTTTATTTAGGTAGAGTGTTGATTTCTGTATGTTAATTTCATACTGTGTTATTGTTTTTCATACTTTTTCTATTGATTTATTCGTATGTCATACTGTCGCCTGCAAATAGAGATAGCCTTTCCTTTCAGTTATTACCTCCAATTACATTCACTTATTAATTACTCCCTCCAGTACTATTATAGCCCCAGTCAGGCGTGAACCTATAATAAAGTGGTCATGGCAAAGGTTCCTAGTGGGCGAAACATCAAGCAGTACAGTTGTTTATCCACATTACCTGGAATAAAATATGGCCAGAGGTTTGGATCTGCACTAATTTATGGAAAGCAGCCAACAATTTTGCTTGATGGTCAAGGGCACAAATGGAACAAGGTTGGAACATATGTGACAGAAACCTCTCAAGAAGAATTATGTGAATGGATGTCTCAAAATGAGCCAAGATGGTGACAATATTTATATCCTGTGTCAATGTTCATCAAAAGACATCCACTGAAAAGGAGTGTCAGGTAGCCAATATGACTTTGCCTGTGGTTGTCTATCAGCCTTCTTCCCCAGCCACCCTGTACCTTGTTCAAGGGGCCTATATACTGTGTAGATACGGGGTAGGGATAGAAGCTGTGTTAAACTTAAGAATATGAATTATGCCTACAACAGGTCTGGCCGTCAACACTGATAAGTGGCTCCGTTCCAACAGCAGAAACCAACGCTGAATCTCTTACCTTATTCTCTTGGGTGCAGCAGCCTTCCATCTGTTCTAGGCTGATTGCATTGGAATCCTTCCATTATGGAGGGACAACAGTTTATCTTCACTGGACTAGATAAGTATTGAGGGAATGGATTTGATTTTCCTCTTCAAAGTGTTGCTGGCAGCATCACTTTCTGTGGACTTATGGAGTGCCTTACTCTATTACTATCTAACACAATATTGCTTCTGAAAAAGAAATACATTTCACATGGAAATAAAGCCAGCATTGGACTCATCCCTATGGACTCAAGTTTCCTGAAAGAACGGTGTAATGGCCTACTAAGGATGTGGTTGTAGTATACAGACAATAGAGGAATGTTGGAGTCATAATTTACAGTAGCTATCATAGGTTTTGAACCTACCGCCAATATATGTTGCTCTTTCCCTAATAGCCAGGCTATGCAGGTCTGGAAACCAAGTAAGAGTGACTCCTTTTGCATCTTATTTATTTATTTTTATTATCTTTACTGAAGTATAATTTCTTATTTTTAATTAATTTTTTTTTTTACTGAAGTATAGTTGATTTACAGTGTTCTTTATATACAGTTTGGAGCTATATTGTATCAACCTTCTATGAATATTCATGTATAATTCTTTGTGTAGACATCTGTTTTCATTTACTTTGGGTGAATTGACTGTATGTCGGGTAAATACATGGTTATGTTTTTCTGTAACTGCCAAGAAAGTTTCTCACAGTGATTGTATATGAGAGTTCCTGTTGCTGTATATCCTCACCACCACTTGGTATCGTCAGTATTTTTACTTTTAGCCAGTCTAATAGATACGCAATGGTATCTCATTTTGGTTTTAACTTGCATTTTCCTGATAACTAAAAATGCTGAACATCTTTTCATGGGATTATTGGCCCTTGAATACCTTATTTGGGAAGTGTTTGTTCATGTCTTCTGTCAGTTTTTCTTCTTCTTTTTCTTTTTTTGTAGTAAACTCATCATCTTTATTCCATCTTTGTCATACTGAGAAAGGAGAATTTCTTAAAACGTGTTTGGATGTCATCAATAATATTACTTGTAGGTTTTTCTAGGAACAATGATAGTCTTACCTGTATATTCATATAGCAAGTTGAACTGTGGCTACATGAAGATTAATCACTCAGTTTTTATTATAAGAAGGGATTTAGAATTTATATTTAAGTCAATATAGATATTCGAGATTACAGACGAATTTTCTATTGTAACTATTGTATATTCATGAAAAATTCCTACAGGTTGCATGTGAACTTTTGTCCATAACTACACTATATCAACCTGTCAGTTTTTCAATTAAGTCATTTACTTTCTTGTTTTTGAGTTCTGAATATTCTTTATATATTCTCAATATAAGTCCTTTGTTAGGTGTATCACAGACATTTTCTCCTGTTCTGTTACATTAACCATATATTTGAAGAGTAAAATATTTTAATTTAAAAGTCCAATATATATCACTTTCTTTTATGGGTTATGTTTTTCTGTGTTGTAGCTAAGAAATATTTTCGTACGTCAAGGTTGAAAATATTTCTCCTATGTTTCGTCTAAAAGTTTTATGATTTTAATTCTTATATTTTGGTCTCTTATTCATTTTTATTTAATTTTTGTATATGGTATGAGGTAAGAAGCAGAGTTCATTTTACTTTTCATGCAGATATCTAGTTATTCTAACACAATTCATGTAAATAGTTTACTCATTTATTTAAGTGTCTTAATAATTGTGTTGAAACTCAATTAACCATATGTATGTGGGTCTAATTTTTATATCTTTTTGGGCAGTATGATCTTTGGATTTAATTGACTAGCCTAACTTAGTGGGACACATAATATTTTGTTAAATGAGCTGTTTTATTATATTTGTTTATACTGTGTTAAAGATTTTAGAGGCTATTTTTCAGTAATATATGTATTTGATGTTATGAAGTTCCTTCGGAGCACTACTTTAATTGAGTCCTATAGACTTTCAATATAGTTATTTTATTAGGATTTAGAGATTTGGCACACTTTTGCATCTGGAAAAGAGGTATAATTTCTATTACATTGATTTTTATCAGCATTGTTACTATTGATAAGAAAGTTTGTTAACTACCTATATCAGCCATTATCAGGATGTCTCTGGTTTTGGTTTTCAGATATCTTGTCCCTGTGGCCACAGGAGTAATACAGGTTCCTTTAGGGTCAGGTATAGGAGCTTTCCAGTCTTTAATGCAGAGCTTGAGCTGGGAGTTTGAAGCCCTAAGCTCATCCTGTTCTTTCTCCACTTTCTCCAGAGGAGTTAGAAGCAACCAGCCAATCCCTTTATACTCTTTAGTTAGACTAAAATGTTTTGAGGTATCGAATACGTGGTCACCCAGAACCTTGCCTTCTATGAGTTTGGTTAGGAAAAAGCAGTAGTGACATTTTGCATCTCTCTATTGTCACACCATGCCATGGCCCACCAGTGCTGCCTTTACCACCAGAATAGAATCATTAGTGCCTACAAGCCTAATTAGATTAGAGAACCAATTCCAGAAAACCCAGAACTAATTCAAAAAACTCATCCTTAAGGTTCTGTTCTTTGAGAATCCTTTCCATTATCAAAATCTGAATCAGTCAGGTTTTGACCAGAGAAGCATAACCAGTAGGAGAAATATATTAAGAGATTCATTGCAAGGAATAGATTACAGGGTTATGTGGGCTGGCTCGGCAAATCCAAAACCGTAGGACAGGCTGTCAGGAAGGGTGGGCTGGAACTCGGGCACAGGTTGAGGCTGCTATCCACAGGCAGAATTTCTACTTCAAGAAAGCCTCGACTCTGCTCTTGTCATGTCAAAGGATTGAATTAGGGCATGCAGTTATACGATAATCTCCTTTATTTTAAGTCAACCGGTTATGGACTTTGATCACATCAACAGAATACTTTCATAGCAATACCTATACTAGCGTTTGATTGAATAACTGGGTACTGCAGCCTAGTTAAGCTGACACACACAAAAAAATACTGTCTGTGAAATACACCTTTTTCGTTGCGTTGTTTGTGTTTTCTGTATTATTTTTGCCTTGATCTATTTTTAGTTTGAAAAAAGTATTTTACTAGTTAACTATTTCTATGTAACAGATTACCACAAACTTCCTGGCTTAAAATAACACAGATTCATTATATCACAGTTTCTGTAGCTCAGGAATCTAGCTACAGCTTAACTGGGTCCTTTGCTTCAGTGTCTATCATAAGGCTGCATCCAAGGTGTCCTCAATGGCTGGGGTCTCATCTGAAAGCTCAGCAGAATAAGGAACTACCAAGCTCATTTACATAGTTTTTGGAAGGTTTTAGTTCCTTTTAGGTTCTTGCGCTGAAGGCATCATTTGTCATGTGGACTTCTCTAACATGGCAACATGTTTCATGAAAGTCAGCAAGGGAAGGTATATGCTTCAAGACGGAAGTCAGACTCTTGTAAACTAATTATGGAAGAGACATTCCCCTAAACACTGAGATATTCTGTTGGTCAGAAGAAAGCTATTTAAGGAGAGAGAATCATACAAGGCTGTGAATACCAGGATGTGAGCATCATTAGTTGTAATCTTAGACACTACCTCCCACAGGTATATAGTTGTTTATTTTTTTTCATGTGTCTGTCTAATTCTCCTTATGTAGTTTCTTTTGTGCAACTTTTCTTACATGTTTTTATAATTATTTTATCTCTGTGTACAACATAAGCCCTTTTTGCTTTATATCTCAGAAAAAGGTTATCTTCTTTCGAAAAGAATTTTAGCTGTGGTAAATAATTACTAAAACATACAGGTTAACTTTAAATATTTAGGTCTTCTGAAAATGGAAAAAAAATTTAATTTTTCCAAATTTTGAAGGCACATTTAGCTAAAACTTTTGCACTCAGAACTATCTATTCCACTATGTGACCCTCATTTGTCTTTCAAAAAAATAGCCTTTTATACATTTTCTAATTATGTTTTATTTCTCAGTTAAATAATTTTTATTGTTTTGTTCAACAGTCTCTTGTACATCTGAACTTTAAGCCATGTACATCATTAAAAATATTATTAGATTGCACAATCAGAGAGTGTAGAATTGATAATGCCCAAAGGGGGGGGGTTATTAAGAACACAAATTTTCAACCATTTATTTTAAGCAGATTCCTACTTACTGCATTATTTTAAGGAAGAGAAAAAAAAATGTGGTTTTTTCCCCCTTAACTTTATTGTGATCATTATCACTCTCACATCTAAAGTCTTTATATTTTCCATAATTTATAGTTCCTGAATTTCTGAACACTTCTATAGGAGGAATTGGCACAATAAGATTTAAAACAGATTTTAGCTACACTCCCAGCCCATACCACATTTAAAACCTTAACATCTTTTCTTCTCCTGGAAGGTTGCTGACTGCCAATCTCCTGGGAACTCAAAGTGGTCGTAGAGACCGTCCACCATTCCCAACGTTACCACCCGATGTGTGTCTTCTGCAGATAGTTCGGTCCATGGTTCTAATGGCTTTGTCTTTCATTGGTTGATAATCTAGTTCATCCCATCTATGGGAGTATATAGTTGTCAGTTCAGATTGTGCCCTCTTACCATTACCAAGGTCAAAGGCTTGTGCTGTGGATGGAATCATGTACCCTCCCCCGATGTAAAGGTTGAAGCCCTGACCCCCAATGTGACTATATTTGAAGATAAAGCTTTTAGAAGGTGATTAAGGTTAAATGAGGCCTTAAGAGTTGGGTCTTAATCTGATAGTGTTGGTGGATTTCTAAGAAGAGGAAGAGGCAGAGATCCCCGTCTCTGTGCACATGCACGGGGGAAAGGCTATATGAGCACACGGCGAGAAGGCAGCCATCTCCAAGCTGGGAAGAGAGCTCTCACCAAGAAACAAATAGGCTGGCACCTTGATACCGGACCTCCAGCCTCCAGAACTGTGAGAAATGAATTTCTGTTGTTAAGCCACCCAGTTTATGGTATTTTTGTTATGGCAGCCTTAGCAGAATTAGATAGCGTGCATCCTGGAACAAGTGTGATAATGTCTGCAATCCTGGCAACCCTCTGTTCCTACATCTACATCCACTTACTTTTACCCCTAGGTATTGAGAACACTACATCAATCCTATTTTAGCCACTGAGCTTCATGGTGTGTGGAGAATGATGTGATTTACATAAGGACAAAACCAAAGCAGACAACGAATAGAGTTCTATACACAGATAGATGTACAAAGCTGGCAATATTAATACAACATAGTTCTCCCCATCAGAGGATTCTGGATTGGACACCCATGCCTTCAGTCCACCAGCTTCCAGTAATTCCATCCGCCTGGAGTGGTGATTTCATTAGTCACTTTAATAAACTGGCTTAACTTTTCTCACAAAGTTTTCAGGCAACTTTTGGCCTCTTCCAGCACTTCTGAAAATGGTAGATATGCGCCTATCTGCCCAGTGGGCACAAGTAACTGGTAACAATCTCAGAAAATTCCTGCGTACTTAGTAGTAGGTGGTTGATACCACAGTGATATCTTCTCTTTATCAGGTGCTTATCAGGACTAAAGTCTATCCTTCCAGGAAATTACAGGTACTTTCATCTTACAGTGAACAAGATTAGCATACCTACATTTAGGAGCTATTAAATATAAAGAAGCCAAAATGTATGTGGCTTAATCTGGTTCTTATCATAGTTTTTTCTATATTTTAAATCACAGTAAATGTCTTTTAATGATTCACAGAGATATGTAAAAATAGATTTTAGTGTTCACTTTTTTTTTCTATTTAACAACCTTAAAACACTATGGATGATTTGAGAATTGTTTCCATTTTCCTTTCCTTAAAGCTTCTTAAAACACTAAGCAAATGCACAATTTGTCACTGATTTTATATGAAACATCCAGAAGTATTAACTATTTTCAAGAAACGTAAGTTAGGATCTGTGTATAACACAACTAATTTCCTTTCTGTATATTTTATTGGTCATGTGTACTCACCGAGTCATTTATACCTCATCTTGATGTTAAAATTAAAAGGCGTTCCTAATGTAGATGAACTAAGGTGATTATATATTATCACCCTAAGATAATGGAATTATAGTAGCTTAGTACTTTTTAAGTTTATTCCAACACCATGAGATACCAAATGCAAGTTAGCTCATAAATTATTCAAAAAGTTATAGAACTGCATATCCATTGAACGTTCAATAAAATAGCAGAAGAAAGAAGATACATACTTTATCTAATACATGCTGCAGTAAATGAATTTGTTGAAACTTCTGTTATTGTCTTCACACAAGTATCAATAATTTTTTATATACAAGGGTATAATATTCAGTGTATTGGGATTCATCCTCCTTTATTTTCAAAAGATGTATTATTTTAAAAATATTAGTTTTAAAAAACTTTATTTTTTTAGCGCAGTTTTATGTTTATAGAAAAATAGAGGAAAGTACAGAGATTTCCCATATGCTTCCTGCCCCAACGCGTGCATAGCTTACCCCATTATCAGTATCCCACACCAAAGTGGTGCATTTATCATAACTGATGAACCTGTATAAACAAGTCATAACCACCCGAATTGAATAGTTTACCTTATGGTTCACTTGATGTTGTACTTTCAGTGGGTTTGGGCAAATGTATGACATGTAGCTGTCATTATAGTGTCGTACAGAGTATTTTTGCTGCCCTAATAATTATCTGTGCTCTGCCTATTCATTCTTCCCTTCCAGCCGCTGATAACCACTGAACTTTTTATTGTCTCTATTGTTTTGCCTTTTCCAGATATCATATAGTTGGAATCGTACAGTATGTAGTTTTTCAGATTGGCTTTTTGCATTTAGTAATATACATTTTAGGTTCCTCCATGTCTTCTCATGGCTCGATCCCTCATTTCTTCTTAGTGCTGAATAATATTCCATGGTCTGGATGTACCACAGTTTATTTCTCCACTCACTTACCAAGGGATATCTTGGTTGCTTCCAAGTTTTGGCAATTATGAATAAAGTTGCTGTAAATATTCATGTGCATGCTTGTGTGTGGAGTTATCAGTTCCTTTGGGTAAATACCAAGGAGCAAGATTGATGGGTTGTATAGTAAGAGTATGTTTGGTTTTGTAAGAAGCTGCCAGTCTACCATTTTACATACCCCCCAGCAATGAATGAGGGTGTCTGTTGCTCCACATCCTTGCCAGCATTTGCTGTTGACATATCTCATTGTATAGTGTAGTTATGGGTGTGTAATGATATCTTGTTGTTTTAATTTGCATTTCTCTGATGACATATGATGTGGACCATCTTTTTTATATCCTTATTTCCTATGTGTATGGCTTCTTTAGAGGTGTTTGTTGAAGTCATTGGACGATTTTTTAATCAGGTTTTTTTCTTATTGATTTTTAAGTGTTCTTTGTGTATTTTGGATAATAGTCCTTTATCAGGTGTGTCTTCTACAAATATTTTTTTCCAGTCTGCAGCTTGTCTTCTAATTCTCTTGACATTGTCTTTTTTTTTTTAAACATCTTTATTGGAGTATAATTGCTTTACAGTGTTGTGTTAGTTTCTGCTGTATAACAAAGTGAATCAGCTATATGCATACTTATATCCCCATATCCCCTCCCTCTTGAGTCTCCCTCCCACCCTCCCTATCCCACCCCTCTAGGTGGTCACAAAGCACCGAGCTGATCTCCCTGTGCTATGCAGCTGCTTCCCATCAGCTATCTATTTTACATTTGGTAGTGTATATATGTCATTGCTACTCTCTCACTTTGTCCCAGCTTCCCCTTCCCCTTCCCTGTGTCCTTAAGTCTGTTTTCTACATCTGTGTCTTTATTCCTGTCCTGCCCCTGGTTCATCAGAACCTTTTTTTTTTTTTTTTAGATTCCATATATATGTGTTAGCATACGGTATTTGATTTTCTCTTTCTGATTTACTTCACTCTGTATGACAGGCTCTAGGTCCAGCCACCTCACTACAAATAACTAAATTTTGTTACATTTTATAGTTGAGTAATATTCCATTGTATATATGTGCCACATCTTCTTTATCCATTCATCTGTCGATGGACACTTAGGTTGCTTCCATGTCCTGGCTATTGTAAATAGAGCTGCAGTGGACACTGTGGTACATGACTCTTTTTGAATTATGGTTTTCTCAGGGTATATGCCCAGTGGTGGAATTGCTGGGTCGTATGGTAATTCTATTCTTAGTTTTTTAAGGAATATCCACCACTGATGGTAGCCTTGTAGAATGCATTTGGGAGTGTTCCCCCTTCTGCTATATTTTGAAAGAGTTTAAGAAGGATAGGTGTTAGCTCTTCTCTAAATGTTTGGTAGAATTCGCCAGTGAATCCATCTGGTCCTGGGCTTTTGTTTGTAGGAAGATTTTTAATCACAGTTTCCATTTCAGTGCTTGTGATTGGTCTGTTTATATTTTCTATATCTTCCTGGTTCAGTCTCAGAAGGTTGTGCTTTTCTAAATATTTGTCCATTTCTTCCAGGTTGTCCATTTTATTGGCGTATATAGTTGCTTGTAGTAATCTGTCATGATCCTTTGTATTTCTGCAGTGTCAGTTGTTACTTCTCCTTTTTCATTTCTAATTCTGATGATTTGAGTTTTCTCCCTTTTCTTCTTGATGAGTCTGGCTAATGGTTTATCAATTTTGTTTATCTTCTCCAAGAACCAGCTTTTAGTTTTATTGATCTTTGCTATTGTTTTCTTCATTTCTATTTCATTTATGTCTGCTCTGATCTTTATGATTTCTTTCCTTCTACTAACTTTGGGTATTTTTTGTTCTTCTTTCTCTAATTGCTTTAGGTGTAAGGTTAGGTTGTTTATTTGAGATTTTTCTTGTTTCTTGAGGTAGGATTGTATTGCTTTAAACTTTCCTCTTAGAACTGCTTTTGCTGAATCCCGTAGGTTTTGGGTCGTTGTGTTTTCATTATCATTTGTTTCTAGGTATTTTTTGATTTCCTCTTTGATTTCTTCAGTGATCTCTTGGTTATTTAGTAGCGTATTGTTTAGCCTCCATGTGTTTGTATTTTTTACTTCTTTTTTTCTGTAATCGATATCTAGTCTCATACCGTTGTGGTCGGAAAAGATACTTGATACGATTTCAATTTTATTAAATTTACCAAGGCTTGATTTGTGACCCAAGATATGGTCTATCCTGGAGAATGTTCCATGAGCACTTGAGAAGAAAGTGTATTCTGTTGTTTTTGGATGGAATGTCCTATAAATATCAATTAAGTCCATCTTGTTTAATGTGTCATTTAAAGCTTTTGTTTTCTTATTTATTTTCCTTTTGGATGATCTGTCCATCGCTGAAAGTGGGGTGTTAAAGTCCCCTACTATGATTGTGTTACTGTCGATTTCCCCTTTTATGGCTGTTTGCATTTACCTTATGTATTGAGGTGCTCCTATGTTGGGTGCATAAATATTTACAATTGTTTTATCTTCTTCTTGGATTGATCCCTTGATCATTATGTTGTGTCCTTCTTTGTCTCTTGTAATAATCTTTATTTTAAAGTCTATTTTGTCTGATATGAGTATTGCTACTCCAGCTTTCTTTTGATTTCCATTTTCATGGAATACCTTTTTCCATACCCTCACTTTCAGTCTGTATGTGTCCCTAGGTCTGAAATGGGTCTCTTGTAGACAGCATATGTATGGGTCTTGTTTTTGTATCCATTCAGCCAGTCTATGTCTTTTGGTTGGAGCATTTAATCCATTTACATTTAAAGTAATTATCAATATGTATGTTCCTATTACCATTTTCTTAATTGTTTTGGGTTTGTTTTTGTAGGTCTTTTCCTTCTCTTTTGTTTCCTGCCTAGAGAAGTTCCTTTAGCATTTGTTGTTAAGCTGATTTGGTGGTGCTGAATTCTCTTAACTTTCGCTTGTCTGTAAAGGTTTTAATTTCTCCATCGAATCTGAATGAGATCCTTGCTGGGTAGAGTAATCTTGGTTGTGGGTTTTTCCCTTTCATCACTTTAAGTATATCATGCCACTCCCTTCTGGCTTGCAGAGTTTCTGCTGAAAAATCAGCTGTTAACCTTGTGGGGATTCCCTTATATGTTATTTGTTGCTTTTCCCTTGCTGCTTTAATATTTTTTCTTTGTATTTAATTTTTGATAGTTTGATTACTATTTGTCTCACTGTGTTTCTCTTTGGGTTTATCCTGTATGATACTCTCTGTGCTTCCTGGACTTGATTGACTATTTCCTCTCTCAGGTTAGGGAAGTTTTTGACTATAATCTCTTCAAATATTTTCTCAGACCCTTTCTTTTCCTCTTCTTCTTCTGGGACCCCTGTAATTCGAATTTTACTGTGTTTAATGTTGTCCAGAGGTCTCTGAGACTCTCCGCATCTTTTCTTTCATTTTTCTTTATTCTGCTCCCTGGCAGTTATTTCCACCATTTTATCTATCCGTTCTTCTGCCTCAGTTATTCTGTTATTGCTTCCTTCTACAGCATTTTCAATTTCAGTAATTGTGTTGTTCATCACTGTTTGTTTGCTCTTTAGTTCTTCTAGATCCTTGTTAAATGTTTCTTGTATTTTCTTCATTCTGTTTCCGAGATTCTGGATCATATTTACTATCATTACTCTGAATTCTTTTTCAGGTAGGTTGCCTATTTAGTCTTCATTTATTTGGTCTTGTAGGTTTTTACCTTGCTGCTTTGTCTGGAACGTATTTTTTTGTCGTTTCTTTTTTTTTTTTTTTTTGATGGATGGTGCTGTATTCCTGTCTTACTGGTTGTTTGGCCTGAGATGTCCAGCCCTGGAGTTTGCAGGCAGTTGGATAGAGCTGGGTCTTGGTGCTGAGATGAGGAACTCTGGGAGACCTTACTCCAATTGATATTCCCTGGCGTCTGAGGTTCTCTGTTAGTCCAGCAGTTTGGACTCGGAGCTCCCACCACAGGAGCTTGGGCCTGACCTCTGGCCTGGGAGCCAAGATCCCAGAAGCTGGTCACTGTTGGTTCCTCCCATCCCCTTCAGTGTCTGCGGTCCCCCACCGGTGCCTGGTAGGTGCCCTAGTTGTGAGGAGATGCAAATTCCGTGTCCTCCTAGTACGCCATCTTGACTCTGTCCTATTGACATTGTCTTTTATAGATCAGAAGTTTTTAGTGAAGTCCAACCTATCATTTTTTTCTTTCATGGATCCTGCCTTTGATGTTGTATCTAAAAAGTCATTGCCATACCCAAGGTCATCTAGGTTTTCTTCTGCGTTATCTTCTAAGGGTTTTGTAATTTTTCATTTTACATTTCAGCCTATGAGCCTTTTTGAGTTAATTTTTGTGAAGGGTGTAAGGTCTGTGTCTAGATTCATTTTTTTGCATGTGGATATCCAGTTGTTGCAGCACCATTTGTTGAAGAGACTGTGTTGCTACATTGTTTATTATTTTTTTCAAACTAAATTTTTTACTAGGTTAAAACATGTAAGCATCTAAACTATCAAAAAATACCAAAAAGTCTATAAATTGAAAATTCTCTTTTACCAGTTTTAATTTTTGAATTATTTCTAGAGGACACTATTTTCAGTGTTTTTAGTTACAATCTGATATGTCTTGATAGATAGATAGACAGATAGCTAGATATTTATTTATACCCTGCTGTTACTTGGAATTTTAAAAGTCATCATCTTTTGACTTCTTATCTTGTGTTTAAAAATTTTGCTCACAAACCTCAGCTGTCTTCCAACTCTCTCCCAATATCCCTTCAATCCCTGTAATTAAAAGATACATGATTTATCATTTACCTAGTTTGCAAAAATTAGGATTATGTGTTTGTATATATATAGACGTAGATATGTATATATGTAAGTATACTTTCTTAAATGTTTCAAATACTTGTCAATATGTTTTCCAAAATTCCAAACAAATGAAATAAATTACAAGTTTATATTTTTTCTGAGAATTGTTTCTGCCTCCTTCTTCACTCTGGAATGTTCTCATAGTCTGCTCCACAGCTGTTGTTCTAGGACTCTCTTTCTTTCTATGCTAGTTTAGATTTCACTTTCTGACTCCCATGTCTTATGAGTTCTTAGATTATTCTTGTTTACATGTGTTATTTAAGCTAATTATCCAATAGTATCCTAAGAATGATTCAAGTAAATTGACATTTTGATTCTTTCAGTGTTGCACTTACTTTTCCTTCAGAATTCTCAAGGCATTGCTTCACATCCTTAAATATATTTAGAGTTCCTATTAGGCAAATCGATGCTCTTCAGGTTTCTATTTCTTGGCATGTAATTTGTGTTCTCTGACACTTTCAAGGTTTTTTAAGCTATCACTTATGTTCTCATCTTTCATTAGGATAGTCTTTGATGGAGGTCATTTTTTAAAGTTATGCTGTATACTAGGTTGACCCTTTGAATTTAGAGACTTATTTCATATTTGTGGAAATTTTCTTCCACATTTTATTTTTGTAATTCCTCATCATCCATTTTTACTTGTATTAAGTTATCTTTCTCACATTTCTCCTCAGATGTTGCATCTCCTGGTCATAATTTCTAATTTTCTATCTTTTTTTCTCATTTTCCATCTCTGTCATTTGAATGGATTTTTAAAATCATTTAATGCTTCGATTACTTTTCTTTTAATTTGAAACAGCCTATTTGAATATGTAAGAGTTTTTTATTGCATATTTATTTTTCATTTTACATAGGCTGTTGTACTTGATTTTTAAACATGGTATCTTCTCTTAATGATCTTAAAATATAATTTTTTTCTTAAGTTTTCTTCTGAGCTCTGTTTGTCCTATGCTCCTTTTGTTATTTTTATTATTTTGTTATCTTTCCTTCCTGATAGAGTCTTTTCTCAAGTACCTGGATATCCTTGGTTGTTCATTTATATTTAAGAAATAATCACTAGAATCATAAAGAAAGTTCAATATATGTGTTTATGAATGGATTGAGGCTTATGAGAAGTGGGACTACTCAATAGGAGGTACATATACTAAGTGTTTTTGAATCTCCTTTACCTGTCCTCCCTTTCAAATATATTCTCCCTGATCCTTTTACTTCTATCATTATTTTGTTTCATTATCCTGGCTATTTTTCTTATCTTTCTTTAATGTTTCTACTAAATTTCCAGTTGGACATACTCTCCTTTGAGTAGAAAATAATAATAGGAGATGATATCAGAAGGCAGCATGGCCAGATTATGCTGATATTTTAGGCCCTTCTTGGAAATTTGGCTTTTAATCTGAGTGAAATGGAGAGGATTACAGGATTTTGAGTGAGGAGAACATGACCTAAATAATTTTTTAGAAGAACATAAGGGCAAAACTGCTATGCATAGAATTGGGTTCGGAGAGATAGGAGAGGAAAGAAGGAGGGAGCCAACCTGGTGGCTATTAAAATAAACCTGGCGAGAGTCCAGTGTGTTCATTGAAAATGGACTAAGAGCTCGTTGGAGTCTAGATTTCGCATTCATAGCTGTGTGTAGGGCTTTATTACGTTTTTTACTGAAATTATACAAAAAGATGGATATTTTAGGTTACCAGGAGAGATTGAGGCCAGTCAAAAGGTTTTCCTGCTGCTCTTTCATTGACTATTTAAAGTAATGTTATACCAATTTCACTTTCAATTGTTGAGAAAATCTTTCAGGGCACCCTTAACTCCTGTAGAGAGCCTTCCGTCTGACTTAACAGTGCTTGGAGGCAGCACTTTTGATATCTCTGAGGTCTTAAAAGATTTTATAGTCAAATTCTCAGCTTCATCTTTAAATCATGCTTTTCTGTGAGTGTCCTGGACATGATATTAGATTGGAAAACATTTGTAAATTTTAGCCTGATTTGCCGTTTGGAGAGCCTGAGAATCTTCAATTCCCGTAAGTCCCAGCTCCTTTTAGTTTAACAGTCATTCATTTAGCTTTCACTCCCCTCTTATATTTTACTATATGCAGCAAGAAGAAACAAAGGTAGCCTTTCCAGTCCTGTGCTTGGAAATCTTAGCTAGATTGCCTGGTCCTTTAGGTGCATTTTCTACCTTCCATGTTACTATGGAAATTCAGCAACATTCAGGTTGCTGAATGTTAGGCCACTTGCTAACATGGCTCTGTTTTCCTATAGTTTCTGACAAGATTTTTCTCACTTTCTGTTAAGCCTTCACCAGAACCTCATCAAAGTCCAAATTCCATGAGTGGTGTGTTCACAGCTAAAGTTTCCACTACATCTTTCCTCAAAATCCTTGCAGCCTTTTCAGCCTCTCCACTGCTGTTTCCAAAGCCATCCCCCCCATATTATGGTTTTGCTCTGGGGCATTCCACTTGTGATACAAAAAAACTGTATTAACTGCATATTAGCTATGTACCAGTTATCTGTTGCCCCATAACAAATGATTCACCAATTTTGCAACTTAAAACTATAAACATTTATTACATCATAATCCCTGTGGATCATGAAGCTGGGGGCAGCTAGCTGGATGGTTCTGGCTCAGGGCCCCTCATGAAGTTGCATTCAGGTGGTCAGCCAGGCATTATACTAAATGAAAAATAAATGTTAATTTTTTAAAACCTCAAAAGTTTACATATTGCTGGATTCCATTTATGTAACATTCTCAAAATGAGTAAACTGTAGAGATCAAGAACAGATTAATGGTTGCCAGGGACTTAAGTCATGGTCAGAGTAGATATTAAAAGGATAGCACTAGGGAATTCCTTTGTAATGATGGAAGAGTTTTCTGTCTTGATTGAGGAGGTGGTTGCATTAAGCTATAAATGATAAATGTAGTAAAATTGCATAAAACTATACACACATACACATGAGTGCATGTAAAAATTGGTGAACCTCAGATAAGACCTCTAGATTATTTCAGTTAGCCAATGTCAAGTTACTGGTTTTGATACTGTACCTACAGTAATGTGTTATGGTTGTGGGAAGTTGGGTGAAGAGTACACAGTATTGTTCTGGACTATGTCTCCAATTCCAATGAGTCTATAATTATTTCAAGGTAGAAAACTTAAAAGTTAAATAAACAAATTAATTATTAAGTGGATTCAGAGTAGACATTTTTTTTTTTTAATTTATTTTTGGCTATGTTGGGTCTTCGCCTCTGTGCGAGGGCTTTCTCCAGCTGTGGCAAGCGGGGGCCACTCTTCATCGCGGTGCGTGGGCCTCTCACTATCGCGGCCTCTCTTGTTGCGGACCACAGGCTCCAGTCGCGCAGGCTCAGTACTTGTGGCTCACGGACCCAGTCGCTCCGCGGCATGTGGGATCGTCCCAGACCAGGGCTCGAACCCATGTTCCCTGCATTGGCAGGCAGATTCTCAACCACTGCGCCACCAGGGAAGCCCCAGAGTAGACATTTTTAATGCCATGTTTTCCATTCTTTCTAGGACTATATGGAGCCCATACTTACCAAAAGTTCAAGGAAAATTAAACTAACAATAAAATAATAATTTAAGTAAATGACAAATGTATAATTTAATAAAGTTACATACACTTTGAGGTTTATATATTATAAATGAGAGCACTGCATTTAATAGCATTAACTTATTTATGTCACTTTTATATTTAATGAAATGATGAAAGTCTGTCTTTAAATTATAAATTACATTAACTGTCAAAGTCTTATGCAAATGAATTAAAGGTATTATTCTTCAAGGTTGTATAATTTTAATGTTACTGTATCTTTTTCTGTTATTATAGCATCAAAACCAAAGATGTCCAAATCCCCCATCAATATTCAAGAATTCATTTAGTAGCCAGACATCATGTTACAGAACAGTAAATTTAATTATTTAAAACATAGAAATATGGAGATGGTGACTACAACAGTATATTTTTTCTCCATGTTTTTGTTTGTTTTTCAAATCAGCATGTCTATAGTATTCTTGGGAATTATCCCAACATATAAAGACTAAAATAGTTGTTTAACTCTTGATAATTAATTAATATTGCATTTTAAAATGGACTTCTTTATATTACATCACTTTCTGTACTGAGAGACTTTTTAAAAAGTTTTATTGAAGTATATTTGATTTACAATGTTGTGTTAATTTCTGCCATACAGCAAAGTGACTTAGTTATACATATTTATATTCTTCTTCATATTCTTTTCCATTATGGGTTATCACAGGATATTGAATGTAGTTCCCTGTGCTATACAGTAGGACCTTGTTGTTTATCCATCCTATCATCCTGTATATACTAGTTTGCATCTTCTAATCTCAAACTCCCAATCCTTCCCTCCCCTACCCCCCACCCCAGACAACCACAAGTCTGCTCTCCATGAGTCTGTTTCTGTTTCATGCATATGTTCATTTGTGTCATATTTTCGATTCCACATGTAAGTGATATCATATGGTATTTGTCCTTCTTTTTCTGACTTACTTCCCTTAGTATGATAATCTCTAGGTCTATCCATGTTGCTGCAAATGGCATTATTTCATGCTTTTTTATGGCTGAGTAATATTCTGTTGTATATATATACCACATCTTTTCTATCCATTCATCTGTGGATAGACACTGCCTCAGAGTCTTGGCTATTGTAAATAGTGCTGCTATGAACATTGGGGTCATGTGTCTTCTCAAATTATAGTTTTGTCTGGGTATATGCCCAGGAGTGGGATTGCTGGGTCATATGGCAACTCTATTTTCAGTTTTTTAAGGAACCTTCATACTGTTCTCCATAGTGGCTGCACCAATTTACATTCCCACCAACAGTGTAGGAGGGTTCACTGTTTTCTCCACACCCTGCCCAGCACTTATTACTTGTAGACTTTTTAATCATGGCCATTCTGACTGGTGTTAGGTGGTACTTCATTGTAGTTTTGATTTGCATTTCTCTAATAATTAGCCAACATGAGCATCTTTTCATGTGCCTGTTGGCCATCTGTATATCTTCTTTGGAGAAAGGTCTATTGAGGTCTTCTGCCCATTTTTCGATTGGGTTGTTTGTTTTTTGTTATTGAGTTGAGTCTCTCAAAAAAAATTTATCTGAGAGACTTTTTTGATAATTTAAATTAAAATGTATTTTTAACCATAAATTATAAAATATTAAAGAAAATAAACACAATTTCTACTGAATTGTAGTACACATTTTATTTTTCCTTAGTATAGACAGAAGTAAAATGAAATATTTTAAGTGTTTTTAAACCAAACATTTGTACTTCTAATGTAAATTATGCTCCTTGAGTATTTTTAATTTTATATTCAATATAGCAATTATGTAAAGTTCTAGAAAATACAATAAGATGTTAAACTGAGATATGGCCATTGTAAAAGAATATACACAATTTTCTCTATATAAATAAAGAGAAACAACTGAGAAGCTATTAAAATTAGCACACATTTATTATAGTTCAAATGAATATTTAAAAATGTCTCTCCATGAAAAATAAAACAGGAGAAATGGAGATGAAACACCTCTTAAAGAGATTTAATAATGGACCTGAAAAAACAGATCAGAAATATATCCAATTATAAAATTTAAAAAAATAACTTTATATCTCAAAAAGAATGCATTATAAATATTTGGGAGGGAACTGATTATTAAATATGTTATGTGTGGAAAATTTGCTGTTGTTCGGAAGAGGAAATATCAGTGTAGCCTAGCATTTATGGGCAAATTCTCAGATGGAGTAAACATTTTTTAAAGAATAAAAGTGTGGTTGTATACTTATCTAATACTACAGGGTTTCTGAGTCATATTATGCAAAAGTAATTTTTTTGTAAAGGTGCAAGGAAAGCAGTAACCATAATATTGCACTTTGGTAGTGTTGGGATTCAGCAGACAGGAAAATCTTCTGGGGCTTCAGGGTGTTTTACCTAAAACTCTCCTTCAGTTTAGAGGGAGCTGTGATCATCACCAGCAGTAACTTGGGTTTAATGCTACACCCTGACTCCTAGGTATCTAGCAGAAGCCATTCCTTGTCATTCTTCCAACCCTTCCAGCAGTTTTATTTGCATCTAACTCTATGTATTAAAAGTTGCTTGGCTGGAATATCTAGATTCCTTTCTATTTTCCTGACCAAAACTGATGAATACAATGATTATTATTTGTATGTAAGGTTTGAATTGAGGTATGGGAGTGCATTCAACAGTTTGAAATGAAATGTCATTTCCAAGGAAATTATAAAAATACATTTTTGTCTAACTTATGATTTTTTTATGAAACGATGCATTCACTTGGTTTTCACCAAATTCTGACTTAAATCTATTTGCTCAATGGTCTCTGATTTAATTTTGGATATTAGATACCTGAAAGTGTTCAGTGATACAACTGTCTGAACAAATTACGAGCCAAAGCAATTTCAAATGTGTGTTCAGTATACCTCACTGTATAAAAACTTGGATTATCCTGTCAAAATTGGCTTACCAAATTTTATGTCCGCTTCAGATCTTAATACTACTTTCTCATAAAACATAAATCTGATGATAAAATAAAGGGAAGCAAAATAGCCCTAGTGTTTTCCTTCCTAAAATGTATTATTACCTAATGATTACAGAATTCTATTTGTTCAAAAATTAAGGTTTATTTTTAGAGGTTCTATGAATTCTGCAGAGAAATTTTGTTTTAGCTGCTGAATCCTATACTTCTTAATCTTTAGAGAAGTTTTTGCCATATTTTATTATAAATCTTTATTAATGATCATTTTTCATAAATAGGTAAATGATTACATTGGTGCTACTATACTTTAGAGTAATTATTAGGCAATAACCCTAACTGTTATGATTTAGAGGATATACTTTGGTCAAGTCTACCAAACTCATGGAATAGTAAACCTAATTTTCATTGGCTTGGGCTGTATCACATATGACTAGTTATCAGTTATCCATGTGGAGATGCTTCTTTGTAAGTGTAAAATATCCAAGTAGCCAACAAGATGATGAGATTCTTTGGGACCAAAAGGAATGAGTCTGAAAACTTAAGATCCTCATAAAGATAAAATTAATGTGACACATAACCCCTATTTCTCCTGAAATTTGGAAGAATGAGTTTATTCTATCCACAAACTCCTCTTCCCTTGTTATTCTAAGTAAGATGTTCCAGTGTAGAGACTACTTAAACCAAGCCCCAATTCATGTATCTTTCCCCAAAGCACTTCTATTGTAAGAAAAGTAAGAATATGCTTAGAAAACAATCTGAGGATTGTGCATAATTACAACCACAATTTTGTAGGCATTTGTGTCATTTTTGTCAGAAGAAATGTTTGTAGCAATTGCAAACCTGTTTTTGCAGCTTCTATGATATAGAAGTGGAGAGAAAATTGGGGACAGCCCTCAAAATATGGTGCTTCTTCGTTTATATATTTGAGAACACACCAACAACAAAATAACTACAATTTGGCGCCTACAAAATACCAAACTCTTAGGTAGATTAACTGAGTTTAATGCTTACAGCATTCCCATGGGGATTTAATTTCCCAAATTTGCATGTGAGAAAAATGAATCTGGGTAGTGTGGCAGAGACTAGTAGCCATTAACTAAAATTCAAGTTTTGTTTGATTGTTTGTTTGGTTTGGTTTTCTAATATTCTTAGTTTCCTATAAAGTTCATTGTGTTCACATGACTAAATTGGATCAGTGGAATTTACATACAGCTGTAGAGGTGATGTGTGCCGTTTACAGTCCTGATTTACATAAGTATCCCACAAGGCTGTTTCTGTGATTTTTTTTTTCCTTCTGGATGGCATAGAGATTAGGAAATCAAGGAAGCCATATTTAGAAAATGACAGCAGCACTTTGGTCTGCCTGGCTATCCGAATGACTGCATGGAGGAGGCTTAATCCTGTAAATGTTCACTCACTCCTCATAAGTAATAATTAAAGCTCTACTGTGCTTGAGTTACACATTTTTTTTTGTTTCTATTTGTTGTTAAAGTTAGCCCTCTCCAAGTAATTAAGTTAGTTCAATAAGTTGTCTGAATTCTCAAACTTGGGAAATGGAAGAAAGAATTCTTGAATTCAAGTCATAGGATTTAAAATCCCAATTTCTCTGTACCACATAGAATGCTCTGTGTGTGTGGATGTGTGTGATGATAAATAAGCACAGATACGGCAGGATCCTTCTGACTGTGATCACGCACCAGGAACATAGGTGTTTCTGAAGACACTGATTTATAACCAGCAGGCATTTGTAAAGTACGTACATATTTTAGAAGCTGTTCTTTAATTTGCAAGCTGCAACTGCTATGTGGCACTGTTTATAACTCTTTTAGAACTACTTGGCTTTGTAAAAAGAAAAATATTATTACTGTTTTCTTACACGTTGCATACTACGGGTCTTTGTTCTTATTTTCTCTCTTGCACTGGAATTCTCCATGATTCTGTAGGGGAACAAAACTTGCCACCCCAAAATGTGTGTGTCTCTTTGGCATGAGGATTCATTTGGTCTGATTATTTTTAAGAAATAGAAGACTCAGGAAGTTTTTCTTGTTACTTTCCTCTTAACTACCTAAAAGAATTCAGATAAAGGGCCTGTTGCAGGGCTAGAACTATCACCAGAGACATCTGTAAAGAATATGGGCTGGTGTGATGGGGGAAATTGGCAGGGCCTAGAGTTCAGAGTCCACTACGTGTCCCATTGTCTCTGCAAGGCCCAGCAAACATTTGCTTTTCCATCTCTCTGTGAATTGCCTTTCTCCCCTTTGAAGTTCCATACCACTACCCCCGATACCCTCTTTTGTTGAAGATGGTATTTAAGATGAGTGTTTCAGCCATATATACATGGATCTCTCCCATGTACACGTTATTAAACTTTTGTTTGATTTTTTTTCCTGTTAATCTGTCTCACATCAATTTAATTCTTAGACCAGCCAGAAGAACTTAGAAGGGTAGAGAAAAATCCCCTCCCCCTCCCCCTGCCGAAATTCCACTTTGTTTTATTAAAGTCATTGAGTGTTCATCTGAGGGCATGAGTTTGGGTGGTGCAGGTTATCAAGCAAGGATAACTTGCTTGACTAGACAGCTACTAGTAGTGTTTCTTTGTGCTGCTAATCTACAGAACTTACATCATGTTTATTTTTGATGTAACTCTGTTAAGTAGGAGATGGTACAATCTATTGGTACCATCTTGTGTGGTAAGGAGTAAATAGAGAATTTTTCTAAATTGAGAAAATGAGTAGGTTTCCTATTAATAACAAAACAAAAAGAAGACAATAGTCTAGGGCCCCTTTCCTCAATGATTCCTCCTAGCAGGGTGATTTTCTCCATATCCAGAGATCACCAATCCATTCAGCCTTTCCTAGAACTCTCTTTCTTTCCTCCTACAGCTTCCTCTCATCTACCCTCTACAACTCAGGAGGAGTGATTGTATTTAAACACAGGTCTGATCAAGTGTTCAAGTAACTTCTCTTCAGAGGCCTTTAATTGCCACCAGTTACCCTTAGGACAAAGTCTAACCTTCTATCTTCATGACTGCTTTATACCAAACTTCTAGAAAAACAATTCCTGACCGATTTTAGCTTATCAGTAATTAACATTTAAATAAATTTTAAATTTATTCAATTTTTAAATAATTAAATTTAAATGGAAAGTGAAATCATCTAAGATGAAGGAGACCTGGGAAGGTTGGGTAGTGGGGAAGTCATGAGCCATATATTAAAGTCTCTATGAATGGATTGTGGCGGGATAACAGGACTCTGGGTGCCCCAAGGGAATAGCAGGAAAATGTTCTTAAAGTGACAGTGAAGAGTAAAGATAATTTTACCTTTAGATTCCACAGACCCAGCTTGATGCCAGGAAGTTCAGGGAATATTAAATTACAAGATAAAGATACACTGAAAGGTTTATGTTTTGGGGGTTTTTTGGTTTGTTATTTGTTTTTTGTAATGGAGCATGCTTTTCATGTTCTACAGCCTCCTGCATACATCTCCTTGGTGTTATGATATGCTTCAAAATGACCACAGCATGACTCAGCACTCCCACTCCATCGCCTCCTCTCCCCTTGTTTCTCATTTCCATTAATGTCATTACTTAGCATCTCCCAGTGATTTCCCCCATTAACTAGAATCATCCCAGAATCTCCTCATTCCTATTAGCCTTTTAACGCCTCGGTATTTCTCAGTTGTGTCCCTCTGTTGCCATCCATAGTATTTTTGCCCACATTCAGGTTGTTATCATTTCTCCAGGGTATTACAATAATTTCCTACATGTTTCCTGACTTCATGGGGAGAGGCTAGCAGAGGGTTTAGAGAATATACCTGGATATGAATCCTGCCTGTGCTAATGACTGGAAAATTTGATGGCCTACATTCTTTGATTTGTAAAACGGAGTTAATAATAACAGAAAAAGGAAAGATTTTTATGATAATTAAGTAAAATAATGTATGTGAATAGTAGCTAATATTCTTATTATCTAGTTTTGCCTGTGTTTAATATGCTTCACATTCAACACTTAGAATAATAATTATGAAAGACAAATTTGACTAAGTCAATCCTTTATTTAAATACTCTGAATGATTCTGTATATTTTTATAGAATTAAGCAAACCAAATATATGTTTTCCATGGTTAAGCCCTCTGTCTCTTCAACATCATAACTTTTTTATTCCCTCTAGAAATGTGTACTCTGATAATGAAATTTCTCAGAGTTCCCCATATACAAGAAGTGCTTTCCCTTCTCTGTGCCCTTTCCTTATTGACACTCTATCAGACACCTGCTCCCCACCTAATTTGCCTGAATAAATCTTATGTATCTTTAAAGCCTGAGTACTCAAGTACTTCTTAAACTTTTCCCAGATCTCTAGGGTGGCTACTTAGCCTGTTCCATAATACCTCTTATATTATCTAAACAATAATATATTTAAATACTCAGTACATTTTTAACTGAATTTATTTTTGCATTTCTAGCCCCCCAATAAATTCAGATTTCTCTCTCTTTCCTTTGTATTCTTGACTGAAAATCATGCTACTAACCTTAATTATACATTCTAGAATTCAGTCCTTCCCCATGCACACTCCCATAATCCGCATCTATTAATATAAAAAAATTAATTAAATGGAATTTGTTGGTGATTACATATTTATTTTTTAAGTAAATGTTCTGAATGCCATTCTGGTTTAATCTTCTTGAGAAAGCTGATCTAGAATGATATTTAAAGTTTTACTCCTTAGCCATAATACTGTCCAGAATTGTTCAGAAAGATGGAACACATTTTGTACAGTGTGAAAGAAACAATTTGTACCATGGTGTGGCAGAAGGCTGTAATGTAAATCTAGACTTGGAGAAAAGCTGAAAGCTTCATTAATTTGCTTAAGCATGTCTTCTTCTCTCCAGATTACTCATATGTTTCTAGAAGAACATGAGAGTGCCTCATGGCTTTCTACTTTTTCAGCATTCCCTAGTACATGTAATAGATAATTTATACATGCCAGCTAATTACAGTATTGATGGGTTCTATGGGTCAGTAGATCACAGAGGGGCGAATAGCATGAGGCAGGATGGTCAGAACTGTTCAAGGAAGGGATGGCAAAAACACACATTTGAGATGCTTAGAATTAATTAACCACTTACTATTCATGTGACTTGGACAACTCTCTCCACTTTTCTGTTTATTCAGGGTGTATAGTGTACAGCACTGTACCTAGCCGCTAACAGATGCTTGCTAGATTTTTTTTCTTTTCCTTCTCCTACTTCACCTGAGGCTCCACATAGTTGAAGTAAAATTACGATAAATAAATTTCTCACAAAGGCCTTAATATTTTGCTGACTTAAAAGTATTTTATGAAATCTATAGAAATGTTACAGAAATATATCTTACTATATGTATGCTCAGTTATATGATTATTAAATATTTATATATTTAATAGTTTGTATACATTTATTGGAAATTGATTAATCAATTCAGAAATTTGGCCGTGTGTACATCAGATAAATACTAGTATCCATTCATAAAATATTGCTAAATTGAAGTTTGTATTAATGAAAATAGCAAAGCATTAGATTCATAAAACATTTTGGCTTTAAAAATTAGATGATAATGAGATATGAAGCATTATTAAATAAAGATAAGACATTTATTATAATTTAGGAATCCAGATTTCTTATTTTGGAAATTACTGGGGAGAGAAGAAGGCAAAAGAAGCTAGAACATACATAATGTAAAGTAAATGGTTACATATATTTAAATTCATATGTACTCAAGGGTACCACTTATGATAAACCTTTCTAAATGTCAAGCTTAATTATAAAACTGAAGAAAATTTTAATTATTAATCAATATAATTTTAGAGGCTTTTGAGAATCTCTCAAATCTTACTTAAATCAACTTCATCCCAATTGTCAATGCAGCCAGCTCTCTTAGATTTCAAGAAAATATATTTACTACTAACATTTTCAATAATCTTTTTAAAGTCAACACATAGCTCTAAAAAATGTATCAGAAAGCATAGAATATCATATAGAGGAGAGATTGTTCTGTCCTCAAAATATTATGTAAAATATTTTACAGATTCATTTTTAAAATTTAACATCAGTTAGCTCATAATACATGCATAGGGAAAAAAAAACCTAAGAAACTACATGTATTAGTTATCTCATGCTGTGTAACAAATTACCACAAACTCAGTGGCATAAAATAACACAGTAATTATCTCACAGTTTCTGTAATCTAAGAGTCTTGGCATGGCTTACCTTGGTCCTATGTAAGGCTGCTATCAAGTTTTTGCCAGGTCAGGGCTCTGGTGGGGAGACTTAAACAGTGACGAATCTGCTTCTTTCTTACTCAGGTTCTTGGCAGAATTCAGTTCCTTGCTTCTATAGGACTGAGGCCCTGGCTTCTCGTTGGCTGTTGCCTAAAAGCCACTCAGCTCCTAATGGCAGCCTTCCATTGCTAGAGGCTACTAGCATTTTTTTGCCATCTGAACTTCCCCATCATGGCCCTTGACTTCATCAGTCCAGCAAGGAGAGGTTTTAGAGTAAGCCTACTAGCAAGATACCATTTTATATAGTGTAACACAATCATGGGACTAACATCTTATCGCTGCTGTGTTCTGTTAATAAGAAGCAAGTCACAGGTCCTGCCCACACTCAAGGGGAGAGGATACAAAAGGAAATGAAAACTTGGAGAGGAGATTGGGGGGGACAATCTAGAATCCTTCCACTGAACTACAGAAACAATAAAAATACAATTTTTAAGTCAAATTTCAGGCCAGTAACAATGAATGATAAACTACTCTAGACATTCAATTCTCTGAGCAACTTATCCTTCCTAACACTTTCTGGTGAAGGTTTTGTAATGCCATAGTTTATCCATAAATCGTCACTGAAGGAATGAATAAATGATGGGCTGCAAGTTTAGTTTAGTCTTACACATCACTGTAATAAATTATTTTTCTCCACAAACAAATGAAAAGTTAAGGCGTAAGGGAGAATATAAGCTTAATGGCTTTCTTCCCCCCCCCCCCTTTTTTGGTGACAGAATTGCTTTTTCCTTTTTAAAAAATTAAGGTATCACCAAACGTATTGTATCACCAATACTTTATGAGAATGTACATCTAATGCAGTTTTTCCCCCATACACTCATCAACACTATCTATAATTAAGATTTTAAAAATATTTTCCCAATATAATAGATTCAAATGGGTTATTTATGAAAGGCAGGGATATTTCAAAATTAGGAACCCAGTTTCCATTAAACCATTGTAAATAATGGTCTAATGAAAAATAATTACAATTAATACAAATGATGTCAATAGCATATATGTTGGTGGTCAGAGCAAAACATTTTAAAATGTAAAATGTAATTACTTTCCAGGCAAAGAATAAAATGTTATAGTGCAGATGTAATTAATAAAGCATTTTTATCTTCCATCTGTGCCATATTTTTATCTTCAAAGGTGTTAGACGTATGGACAACAATTGCATAGACCCCAAGGCCAGGCCAATAACTCCCTTACCATTTGCTGTGAAAATTCATTGCAAAAAACCAAAAATAAAAGGAGAGTTTTTTTTATTGCTATATATGGTCTTTGGTCAAGACAAAGCTGCATTTAGTACCTCTGAGATACAAGGAGCAATACAGGGAAGAACATGTTAGAAAACAATTCCAAAGAACATTTTTAGTGTCATAATCGACGTAGATGTAAAGCTTTGACTTGTTCATGTAAAATTGGGAGCTCTGAAAATATACTGATTTCAAATCTGTGTCTTTCTTGTGAATAGATGATTCTTGCTTAATTTAATTAGTTACTCTAAATAAAGGTTGTGACTTTTTTGCTGCAACATGTTTATAAAAGCATAAATTTAAATATGATTTATTGTTTTCAATTTTTAGAAATCATTATTAACATTTTGCTGTTATTTTGAAAAATGTTAGGAATATGCACTATGGGAATTATTGGATTGTTAAGAACTCCTTTTGTAGCCTCTTCCTGGCTCCCACTTTTCTTCCTTTTATAAAATATTTTTCAACTTTCAAACATTTATGATTATTCTAGAGTGTAAAAACAAGTTATTTGTGTTTGTTTTAGATATTAATCAAGATTTTTAAAATTTCTTAATATGAATAAAAGTAATAAATACATTTTATATATAATTGATGCAAGTAAAGCTATTCAAAATATCACTTTAGATTCAAAATAGATATTAGCTAACCACTGGCATAAGTGTTTGTAAACTTAATCAGTGGAACTTAAATTTTTCACCTCTCTACAGAAATTCTTTGCTTCTAGCTAGAAAAATGTCTCTTGACAGAATATGTAAATTCCACCTTATTAAATTTTTTTTCTTATTAAGAACTTTTGAAAATTTGTCAATCTATTATCATTGCATATGCATGAGTAGCATCATACCAATAATTGGCAGAATCAAAAGTGTCTGGAAATCATTTAATATTTCACATTTCAAATCCTCTTAAGCCAAATATATTCTTTTAAATATGTGTAAAGTTCTTGTCACTTTCTCATTAAATATTTCTGCAGTTCCATTAAAGCTTTCACACATGATAGCAATGCTATCATAGGCCTGACAACACATTTTTCTTCAAATAATGGCGACTATACTGAAGTTGGGGTTTTTTTTAACTGTTTAAATTATACACATCATCTTCAGTATCAGTTGGAAACCAAGAAACGTTTAAGATGGACTTTCTGGGTATCATATCACAGTGAGAGACATTACTTCAATTTATGGACACAGTCATGGTGTTCTGAAATGAATCTTTGTACCCCACTGAAACTCCTATCTTGAAATCCTGATCCGCAAAGGTAATGGTATTAGGAAGCGGGGCCTTTGGGAGAAGATTAGTCATGAGGGTGAAACTCTCATAAGTGGGGTTAGTGTCTTTATAAAAGAGACCCCAGGGAGCTCTCTCAGTCTTTCCACCATGTGAGGATGTAAGAAGTGGGCTGTCTGTAACCCGGTTGAGGGTTCTCACCACAGTGGTAACCCAACCATACCGGCACCCTGATCTTGGATTTCCTGCCTCCAGAACTGTTTGAAATAAGTGTTGGTTGTTTAAGCCACCCTGTCTATGGTAAGTGTGTTACAGCGTTCTGTATTGACCAAGACATTGGATAATCTGAGTAATTATTGATCCCTGTTATGATATCTTGATATATGGATCTTTCTTTGCAAAGAATTTTCTTCTAAAAATAGACATTTTTTGAGTGATTCATTTTCAAACTCAACTCCTATTTTCAAAACTATACCATATTATATTCTAATCATCAAATATTTGAAGACTGTCACATCCTTTGATATTAGTCATGAAATTAACTATTTTAAATTTTCTTTCATTATATTTGCCCAAAATTCAAATAGCGTGCATGTTTTTGAATTGAAATTTTAGCTCTCTTTGCCACTGTACTGATGCCGTATATAGCTGGATAACTTACTATTGGTAATACAATTAGTTCTTCCACATTACTGTAACCAATATTATCCTTGTTTCTCAAACATGCACTCCAAATTTGGCATCTTTGCACCAGTTACCTTTCTCCCTGAAATGTTTTCCTCCATATTATCTGTCAAGCAAAATCTTTTACTTCATTCAAGTCTTTGCTCAAATATCAGTCTCACCAAAAAAGTCTATATTAGCCCTATTTAAAATTGGTCCCTGTACCTTTTCCATCTTCCACCAAGCCTGACCCTCCCAAGTCACCTTACTTGGAAATATGAATTTATTTTTACCACAGCATTAACATCAGTTATCATAACATGTAAGTTATTTACTTAGTACCTATCTATATTGTACTCCAGAAGGCAGGAGTAATCTATTGTGTTTACTGACGTGTCCCATGCTCCTAGAAGAGGCCCCAACATATAGTAAGGGATGAATATGTATAAGGTAAATGAATGAATCAATTTAGGAATAAATGAAGGAATCAGTGAAATTCTAGACTCATTAAGTGGCTCATTGGAAATTTTGTATTAAAAATGACTGCAGATTTATATTTTGATACACTTTTGAAAGAATCAAAGTTAACGGAAAAGACCTTATGTGAACCATATGGACCACAGAACAATTTTGGAGAGCTGAAGAAAAATAAATATCAACAAGAATAATTTCCTTTTGTTAGCATGTAGAAAGACTACACCAATTTAGAGAGAGTATAAGTGACCTATAACTTCTATTGCTTTATGCCAATGTACATAATTTAGTTTCCACATTTAAAAAAATACATCACCCTATTGCTATTTTACCCTTACCGAATAGAAATGTGAGTTATATTTCAGAATTTATGTACCTGATTTTTTTAATTTTAAGTTTTGTAAAGCTTTCTGTTATAATCTTCTGTGATGTTCAGCAGATAACACACACCCTTCTTTACTTTCTCTAGAGGTTGTATTTAGAAGAAAGGCCAACTTTTTAATCAAGATATTTCCCAAGGTGAAAACACCTAAGCTATCTAAAGTCTTTCCAAAAGTCAATAATCAGTTTGAGTCCAAATTAGCTTTAAAAACCCCTTAATTTGATACTATATTTAAGAAATACTTATACCGTCATAATAAGTCTAGCCCAGCCTATTATTTCTTTTTTTTTTAAGTTAATACTTTTTTTCTTTTTTTAAATTGAAGTGCAGTTGATTTACAATGTTGTGTTAACCTCAGCTGTACAGCAAAGTGATTCAGTTATATATATTTATCAATATATACATTATTTTCAAATTATTTTCCGTTATGGTTTATCACGGGATATTGAATACAGTTCCCTGTGCTATACAGTAGGACCTTGCTGTTTATCCATTCTATATATAGCGGTTTGCATCTGCTAACCCCAGCCTATTGTTTCTTGAGTGCAGGAACGGATCATTATTTTCTCCACTGAATATCAAATAAAATATTTGAATTTTGGAGTCTAGTTTTATAAAAAAAAAATAAGATACCTTTACACAATATGACTATGTTCAGATTGGTGAAATGAGAGTGAAAGGAGTCATGAAGGAAAGGAATCATTTTTTCTATCTCAAGAGCTCCCACAGGTATCTGTCCACTGAGTGGAATTGCAAATGGAAGTGTATACACTTTTAGTCTTTCTCTCTCTATTTCTCTCTGTGGCTCCTTCCCTCTACCACCCGCCCTTAAGTATATAGACTGTACCATTGAGGTCTGTGTTAAGGCAGAAGACATTTGATTCTCTCCCTCCCTCTGAAAAGTATATGTGTTGGTTGGGGGTTGTCCCTGAAGGCTTTAATATCCCTGAAATTCCATTGTGTACCACAGGCTCTGCAGTCTGTCTCTCAAGGTTTCAGGTAAGGCCCATCTGTTGTCCTCTGGACACAATAGTATTTTGTAAAAGGGCTGGGAAAAATAATGCTTGGCAACACACAGTTAAAATCTTAACTTGAACAATGTTTATTCTCTCATAAACACTGGTGGCTGCTACGGACTGAATGTTTGTGTCACCCAAAATTCATATGTTGAAAACCCTAATCCTCAGTTTGATGGTATTAGGAGGTGGGCCCTTAGAAACTTAATTAGGTCATAAGAGTGGAGCCCTCATGATGGGATTAGTGTCCTTATGAGAAGAGAACTTACTTCTTAGTCTACTCTCTACCTTGTGAGGATACAACAAGAAGGCAGCCTCCTGCAAACCAGGAAGCAGGCTCTCCCCAGGCACCAGGTCTGCCAGCACCTTGATCTTCGACTTCCCAGCCTCCAGAACTGAGAGGTATGTGTTTGCTGTTTAAACCACCCGGTCTATGGTAATTTGTTATAGCAGACCAATCTAACTAGGACAGTGGCCGTATCCATTTTTACATTTGACTTAGCAGTTTGTTAGTATCTTTTAAAATTAAAAATATGTGAACTCATCTTCACTTCACCTTCCTGCTCAACTTTGGCGAAAAAACATCCTAGGTCTAGGATTCAATCCTTTGGAAGTACTGGCACAACTTTACAACTCTATATGTACAAGTTGTGCAGTGCAATATGATCTAGAGAATCAGAAAACTCCATTCAAAGTGAATGTGCATCAATAGAGAGATGACTGAAAAAAATGAGCTGTATTGTATCATGGAATAATATGCCTTTTTAAAAATAATGAGTTTCTTCTGAATTTACTGACTGGGAGAGGCTTCCGTGATGATTTAAATAACAAGAGTAAGTAAGTTGCAGTGAAATGTATATACAGTATTATATCAAGGTAAATCACAAATGAATAATAATAAAATTATATAATGATAAATTATATAGTAATAAAAATCATATAATAATAAAATTATATAAGCCCCAAACTTATATAATTTTATAGCTATGAAGGTGGATTTGGAAGGAGACATATTGAACTGTTCACACTGTTTACAGAAACGAGATGGGAAAGGGAAAGTAGAGAAGGAGCTAGAGTTTAGATTATAACAAAAAAATTGAAAGAGCTCAAAAATGTACAGCCACACAGATACATTTAAAATGGCAAAAATTTATATTTATATACATACATGCGCATACATGTTTATATATATATACATACGTACATGTGCATGCCATGGGAAATTGTATGGATTAATCTTGTTACTTTCAAGCAATATTTTATGGGTAATTAAAAACTGATGTACATTTTTTTCTAATTAACACAGGGTTGTGCTGATGGAAAAAAATAACTTAAACCATCTTATATAGTGTAATTTCATTTATTTCTATGTATAAATGGGTAATTTCTAAGTTTTCTATGGTAAACTTTATTTTTCTTAATTAAGCGAATAATCCAAATAAAAACAAAAAAATATTTCACTAAAATAAAAAAAATCTGGAAGATCTATGAAAATTGAGAGGAATTCTTTTGGGAACAGCAGTGATTCCAGGTTAAAAGGAACTGGTGTGCTATATTTAGTTAAAAACATAGTTACAGACAGTGAAATCTGGTCCTCCTTGCATCCAAACATTTTAGTTTTTATATACCAGATGGAGGTGGTTCATCATGGAATCTAAGTATAAATGTATATAGTCATTGAATCATCCTGTCCTAGGTTTCAATTACCTGGTGAATCTAAGGTGTACTGTGTGTGCGGTATGGATGAAATGTGGTGTTTTCAAGTCCTCTTACTTGAGAACTAATCACTATTTACCTTGAGAAGATGTATGTAATGGGTTGTACCTACTTGGCTATATAAAAGGCTATACTTTATTTTTGCCTTTGCAATATCTTAGCAGATTGCCTGTGATATGCATCACAGTCTGGTTTATCACTTATTTAAAGGGGTTAGAGAAAGTTTTTTTTAAATTATAGTTTCCTCACAGTTTGCCTGAACGAGAGAGAGAGAGAGAGAGAGAAGGCGAGGGAGGGGGAGAGAGAGGGGCAGGAAACTAGGCAAAGGTCAACACTTATAAATTTTATGCTAATAAAAACACAATATTTAGCACTATGTGTGATTGCGTACTGCTTGACTGGTGGGCAGCACAGATAGGAATTGAATGGAGTCCAGCCTTCCCGCTCTTCTGTGCTCCATGTGGAGAGGTGGCTGCACTCATATGCCAACAGAAAGGCAGAAAATAGTCTGAACTCTTATTGAAGCCTAG
Organism: Balaenoptera acutorostrata; assembly: GCF_949987535.1. Classification (NCBI taxonomy): domain Eukaryota; kingdom Metazoa; phylum Chordata; class Mammalia; order Artiodactyla; family Balaenopteridae; genus Balaenoptera; species Balaenoptera acutorostrata. The sequence goes on along the minus strand of NC_080065.1, from coordinate 27,809,277 downwards.
AGAGTGGGTGAGAATGCTAGGATCATTATATCATAACATGATAATTATAAAACTGAATCGATTCCCAGACAAAATGGGCAAATACAGAACTCTCAAGTTAAAAGCAATGGCATAGCTTTCCTAAGTGAAGCCAGTCCCACGTGCACACTTCCTAATGGTAGAAAGTTAGTATATCTTTGTGAGAAGAAGCAAGTTTAACATTTGAGAAATCGGTGCCAAGGCTAGATTGTGGAAGAGAGACTATGCCTCTATTGTGGATAATATACAGTACTCTCAACTGAAACCACTAAATTGCCAGATTTTTACATACATATGTAAAAGTATACATATGTAAATATATAAACACACACACATACACACACAATACTTCACTTAGCTTGGCATAAATCATAAATGTAGTGAATTAGAGGGAACAAAGCTAAACTGAAAGCAGTTCCTGGACCAGGAACTACCATTTGATGACAGCACAGGGTTTGTAGGACAGGAGATGAAGCTCAGGACTGAAGGAGATGAAAGGTTTAATAGGCTATTTTTGCATAAAGCTGGGGCCACAAAGGACTACGTCCTGTGTGTAGAGGTGAACAAGAAATTATCCCTGCCATGCAAAAGGGGATGGTAAGATTTGTCTGCCTTGAGGTGATCAAAGACAGGATGGAGAGAAAAATTCTCCCCAGAGAACTGGAATCATAAATGAGCCTTCCTGTGGGTTTACAGTCCAAATTCACACTAATTCTGTGAAAATCCTCCTGACAAGAGTCAGTATCAAATGTATATTTTCTCTAGAGGAAATTAAATTCAATCCCAGCCTTAAATGGAGCTAAAAATCCCAAGGAGAAGAAATCATTCACAGAAAAAACATTTTTGAAAAAAGCAGCACAAAGAAAAAAATTATTACTGAGAATGATCAGAAACAAGAGAAAACAGAAAAACATTCACACAGAGTTCAGATATGGAAATTATGACATACAAAATAAAAGCATTAATTTGTTTAATAGCTTTGAAGAAATTAAAAAGAAGCTTGAAAATATTAGCAGGGAATAAGAAACGATGAAGAATGATCAAGTTGTTACGAAAAAGAACCAAATACAGTATCTAGCAGTGAAAAATATAAACATTAAAATAAAAATTCAGTTGAAGGAGTGACGAGTGTTATGAATTGGATTATTGTTTCCATTTAGTAACCCTGTGTCCTGCCTTCCTTGCCCCGTTAATGTCGCCTCGTCTACGTGACTTGTCTTGGCTAATGAACGTTAGCAGATGTGATGCAAAAGAAGTTTTAAAGATATGTGCAGAATCCAGCTTCACATAAGAAAAGCATATCCTAAATAATTGTCACTTCTTTCTAGACTCCAGAATAAAAACAGGTGGAGGAGGCCTGAACCTAACCAAGGCTTGAGTGCAGCTGGTCAATCAAATTCAGACTAAATCACACAAAACACAAACACAAACATGAAATACAATATGCACAGATCCACAAGGATGATACTTAATGCATGTTAATGCTACCTGTATCCAAACCTAGCTAAGAAAAGGATATGTTAAACATAACAGAAAAAAGTGATTGTTTTTGGTCAAAATTTAATGCAGATAGGTAGTTTTCTTAAGTGGAAGGATAAGAAAAAGGATGGAGATAGAGAGTAGACACTTATTAGGAAGCATTAAATCATCAAGAAAATGTGGCATAGGAAAATCCAAAGAGTAGGTGATAATTGTCTGGAATATTTGAAAAGCAGCAACCTCAAATTCAGCAAGTCCTATGAATCATTAGCAAGAAAAATAAAAGAAAAAAAACTTACACTCATACTAGTAATTCAATAGAACACCAAAGTAAAAGACATGATCTTTAGAAAAGCCAAAGGGAAGGATAGATCACCTACTAACCAATGAAAATTAGACTGCTTGCTAACCTATCAGCTGCAAGAATATAGTAGAAAGGCATTATTAAGGTATTGAGGGAAACTTTCAACCTGCTCTCTTTAAAGAAACAAGCTGACATAAACACATCTCTGTATATATAAGCACAGAGATGTTACCACAAAAGGTCCTACACCAAATAAAATTACAAAGAGTGTGTTTTACTCAGAAGAACAAACAAGCATATAAACAAAAATCCAAGACAGAAAATCTGAAATGCAAGATAAAATGAGAAACAAAAATACTGGAAGTATTTATAGATAAGTATTAATAAACATTTAATATAATATTAATTGTAATGTTAATTTGAAACAGAAAATTAGGTTGAAACTAAAACACAGAATTTATTTGATGCCTTATAAGTGGTTTAATAAGGAAAAGTATTCTAAGGTAGTTAATGTTCTGATGAAGAATTAATACCTTAATTAACTTTGGACTTTGTTAAGTAACTATCCATTATAATGAAGATAGGGTATTTTTAAAAGAATTAGCATAGAATAACTTCCAAACGGTAGAGTGAAAAAATGGAATGAGGGAATAAAAGCAAAACAAAACAACCCCAAATAAGAGCATACAGAAAAAAAGAGAAGTCTGAGGGGGTTATGCCTCCAGCTGTGTTCTTTTTCTTCAGGATTGCTTTAGCAATTCTAGGTCTTTCATGGTTCCATATAAATTTTAGGATTATTTGTTCTAGCTCTGTGAAAAATCTCATGGTCATTTGATAGGGATCACATTAAATCTGTAGACTGCTTTGAGTAGTATGGTCATTTTAACTAGAGGTCCCCAACCTTTTTGGTACCAGGGACTGATTTTGTGGAAGACAATTTTTCCATGGCGGGGGGAGTTGTGGGAGGGTGGAGGGGATGGTTTCAGGATGATTCAAGTGCATTATGTTTACTGTGCACTTTATTTCTATTATTATTACATTGTAGTATATAATGAAATAATTATACAACTTACCATAATGCAGAATCAGTGGGAGCCCTGAGCTTGTTTTCACTTGCCACTCACTGATAGGGTTTTGATATGAGTCTGCAAGCAATTGATTTATTATGGTCTCTGTGCAGTCAAACCTCTCTGCTAATGATGATCTGTATTTGCAGCCACTCCCCAGCGCTAGCATCACAGCCTCAGCTCCACCTCACATCATCAGGCATTAGATTCTCATAAGGAGCACGCAACCTAGATCCCTCGCATGTGCAGCTCACAGTAGGGCTCGCGCTCCTATGAGAATCTAATGCCGCTGCTAATCCGACAGGAGGTGGAGCTCACGCGGTAATGCAAGCGATGGGTAGCGGCTGTAAATACAGATGACGCTTTGCTCGCTGCCCGTCACTCACCTCCTGCTGTACGGCCTGGTTCCTAACAGGCCACGGACCGATACTGGTCCGTGGCCTGGGGGTTGGGGGCCCATGATTTTAACAATATTAATTCTTCCAGTCCAAGAGCATGGGATATCTATTCATTTCTTTGAACCATCTTCAGTTTCCTTTATCAGTGTTTTATAATTCTCAGCATATAAGTCTTTCCCCTCCTTGGTCAGGTTTATTCCTAAGTGTTTTTTTTTGGATGCAATTTTAAAGGGATTTTTTTTAACTTTGTCATTCTGATATTTCATTGTTAGTCTAAAGAAATGCAAAAGATTTCTGTTAATCTTGTATCCTGCTACCTTGCTGAATTTGTTTATCAGTTCTAGTAGTTTATGTGTGGACTCTTTAGGGTTTTCTGTATATAGTATCCTGTCATCTGCATATAATGACAGTTTTACCTCTTCCCTTTCAGTTTGGATACCTTTTATTTATTTTTCTTGTCTGACTGCTGTGGCTAGGATAAATGGAACAGAATAGAGGGCCAAGAAATAAACCCACATGCCTACGGTCATTTAATTTTCAACAAAGGAGGCAAGAACATACAGTGGAGGAAAGCCAGTCTCTTCAGCAAGTGGTGTTGGGAAAGCTGGACAGCTGCATGTAAATCAGTGAAGTTAGAACATACCCTCACACTATGCACAAAAATAAACTCAAAAATGGCCTAAAGACTTAAATACAAGACATGACACCATAAAACTCCTAGAAGAGAACATAGGCAAAACATTCTCTGACATAAATTGTAGCAATGTTTTCTTAGGTCAGTCTCCCAAGGCAAAAGAAAGAAAAGCAAAAATAAACAAATGGGACCTAATCAAACTTATAAGCTTCTGCACAGCAAAGGAAACCATAAAGAAAATGAAAAGACAACCTGTGGAATGAGAGAAGATGTTTGCAAACGATGTGACCAATAAGGGCTTAATTTCCAAAATATACAAACAGTCCATACAATATCAAAAGAACAAACAACCCAATCAAAAAATGGGCAGAAGACCTAAATAGACAACAGGCACATGAACAGATGCTCAAGTCACTAATTATTAGAGAAATGCAAATCAAAACTACCATAAGGGATCACCTCACACCATTCAGAATGGCCATCAAAAAAAGTCTACAAATAACAACTGCTGGAGAGGGTGGAGAAGAGGGAACCCTCCTACACTGTTGGTGGAAATGTAAATTGGTAGTCACTATGGAGAACAGTATGGAATTTCTTTAAGAAACTAAAAATAGAGTTACCAATGACCCAGCAATCCTACTTCTGTGCACATATCCAGAGAAAACTCTAATTTGAAAAGATACATGCATCCCAATGTTCACAGCAACACTATTTGCAGTATTTACAATAGCCAAGACATGGAAGCAACCTGAGTATCCATCGACAGATGAATGGATAAAGATGTGGCATGTATGTGTGTATGTATATATGTGCGTGTGTGTGTGTGTGTATAAAACTCAGCCATAAAAACAAGGAAATAATGCCATTTGCAGCAACATGAATGGACCTGGAGATTATCATACTAAGTGAAGTAAGTCAGATAGACAAATGCCATATGATATCAGTCATGTGAGATCTAAAAAAATAATATAAATGAATGTATTTACAAAACAGAAACACAGAAGGCTATATAGTTCTGAGAAAAACTAAGCTCCCTTAATATCAAGGTTCACTTAAGTAATCAAAGGCCTGATAAAGACAACATAGAACGTAAGTTATTATTTTGACAAGGTATAAGGTCTTTGTTTTTTTCTAGGCTGATTACTTAAAGGTAAAGAAAAAAACCCTCATAATCTCTTATTATCAAGATCAGACCAATGAGGGAAAAAAAAAAAAAAAGCACTGTCATTTTTAAGAGAGAGAAAACCAAATTCCAATTTTGCACCAGTTTACTTTTGATATTAAAACTTACTTAATTCAATTCATTCCAATCTTATCCAATCGTGACCACACATTAAATTCCTTTCTAAAGATTCCTTTTCTCACAAACCTTAAGAACTCTCTGTGTCCATTTTAGTTTGTCCGTTGTTTTCTTTTCCATTTAGAAATAACCAGCTTTAGAACAAAATCACTTGCTTTTTCCTTAACAAAACCATCTCCATACCTTACACATTTTCTTACACTGAAACACATTCTATTTCTATTATTATATCTGGTAGCTTTAACTGCATATATTAACTGGAATTCTTAATCCTTTGAAATATTATTTTTTAGTGAAAATAAGTAAGCAATTATGAGCTTTATTAACATTTTGTAGCTTGGTGAACTTATAAATACGTTTTGTAATTTCTAGGAATATATGCTACTTCATAGTACAGTCTTTCAGTAAAGCACAATATATATTTACTAATAGACCCAAACAAGTTTAGTCTGTGTAATAAGAGGTCAAAAGTCGGTAAACTTAAAGTTGTTCAGCAATTAATGTTTCAATGTTTTATCTTACTTGGTAATGATCTAGACATTCGATGAATTCCCATCATTTAATTTAACCTAGCGAAACTCAAGGGTGTAAATTAACAGAGATTCAGGAAACTATTCAAGTAAAGATATCATAAAATAATTATTGTTAAAAAGTTCACCTAAAAACTCTTATCTCATTTACATGCATTCATTTGTTTTTAACAATCATTTGTTTTTACATTCATTTGTTTTTAGCAGTCAGATTACTCATAATGTTTAGATGAGACATTAAAGTAATTAATCATTATCTTAATTGTTTTTTTCTTTGGCTGACAAGTTGTGTAATAGAGATAATATGAGCTTATTTGACTTTTAGTAAACCTAGTTAAAAGTATTATACTTAATTCTGATAACCCTAAAGACGTGTATATTAATTAAACCAACAAACTTAAAACTAGCCTTTATTTACTGAAGTTTTCCTCGATCACCTCAACTTGAAAAATATTTGGGCTAGTTTTTATTATATTTTTGATAAGTTTTATTTAGTGCTTGTTTGCTTAAGACAGTTAAAAGGTGCTTGTTTGTTTAAGTCAGTTAAAAGGTGCTCCTTTACAAATTAATTTTGGCAATATCATTTAGAGGTAGAAAAAAAATCACATCTATACATACATACAGACACAGACAGAGCTCTCATAGTTTTCATTTTAAAACTTTAGTTATGAATCAGGTACAGTACAACACTCACTAGTTTATAAATAACAGTTGTAATAAATTAAGTTTGCTAGCCCAGATGGCTGAAGTCTTTTATTATTTGTGTAGAAGACTTTTAAGATCTGTAATCAGTCTTGATAAGCAATTTTAAGGAGGCTGATTGGGCAAGAGAGTCCTTTTAGCAGTTTGTGTTTAAAAAGGCCGATTTCCCTTCTTTTCTTTTAATTTCAGGTTCTACTGATTGAGCTAATCTGGGCTTAGTCTCAAAGCAATGTGGGCTCTGTTTACATTTCAAAGATGTGATAAGATTAATAACTTGAAGGGACAGAGAAAGAAAATGTAAATTTTCTCCAGGGAGTTTTGGAATACATTTGTCTATTATCATAAGTCTTAGGATAATTATTATTATTTTTTTCTCAAGTACAGGACAATTTTGCTCCAGTAGTCTGATCTTTTATGATATCTACAAGCATTTTGAGAGTAATAGGTGAAGCCTTGGGACTAGTAAAGTTAGTTGGGTTTTGACTTGCTTCTAGAGTTGTACTTCTGGTTTTGCAGAGATTTGTAAGACAAAGACAACAGTTTCTATTAGCCCTTGAATATTGGCTTCCAACTGATTTATTTTCTGATTTTTTGCAGGAAGGCCTGGGGAATTGCTGAGGATATGGGGCAGTTTATAAGAAGGGGAATTTATGTTGGATTTTTGTTTTAAGTCTAATTACTGTTCTTTCAGTATCTTAATCTTAGGGAATCTTAATAAGGGATTCCCTAAGGCTAGCTGTTATACTTTTTTTATTCCCTTTTAATTTGATACTCTCATAAGTACGAATATGACAGCTGCTCAAGTATACATGAGAATATATATATATATAAAAATATATATAAATATATATGTATGAGAGCCCTCAAGTATATTCCTTTTAAATACAGCCAATTTAAAGGACCCACCCTCTGGCCATTGATGAGTAGGATCTTACATTAATTTCAAATAGCAACTCAAGCCAATAAGCCTTTTAACGGAAAGACCGTGAGGTAACTTTCTAGGCCCAGAATAAATCCTTACCATGGACCCAAGCAGTGTCCCTGGAGAGGGCACAGATGATGCAGCCCCCGTGATCAAAAAATTCACTCCCAAGGAGAGTGTAAGAGAGCAAAGGCCTTTGTTGCACAGGTGGTAAGGATGGTATAGTGAAAATGGTGTTTCCAGTCTCACGGAAGTATGAGGTGCCTCCCGTTATAAATCTGCTAATCTGTGACACTGGGCAGGTGCTATTGAAATTGGACTTTTCCAGAACTAACAAGGCAATGAACACTGAGATGACAAAGGCCCTTTATGGATTGGGATCCCTCATGACAAATTCCTCCAAGAGCTGGCATGGCCAGACAAAGAGCATGCTGTTTTTGACTTCACCCCCATGCTATTCAGCTGGCCACCAGGTGCACCCTAGTAAATGCACCTTCTAGATGGTGCTGAGCAGAGCGAATATTCTCACTGGACACAAAACTAGTCTCTTAGGGCACCGAACAAGGTGGAAGGAAAAACCTCATCTGGTTTTTACATAGCGGACCTACAGAGAAGTTTGTCAAAATAGACGCAGGTCTATGAGAACTGATGACTCACCAGTCTGTGAGGCCAGCTTGACAGTAGGCTTATGAAGGACCTTTGCCTGTTCTTCTGCCCTATGGTTCTTCCTCCTTATGACAAATAGCACAACTGACAGAGACAAAGAAAAACAGTGACCGTCTTTGAGAGGAAAGCCTGAATAAAAACCAAGAGTGCTCATCTAACAAATACCAGAGTTGTTATGTGGCAAGAAACTAGCTCCACAAATATTTTCTCCTGCTAATTTAAATTGAGAGAGAGAGAGAAAAGGGATTCTTAACCACTTTCCTTTCCACCAGACCTTGCAGGCAGAGATCCAGAAGGCTGATATGGTAAGAAATCTTACCTTCTACTGATGTTTGTCAGATGTCCCAGGATCTCTCAGCTGGGCAGCCTTGGGGCAGAAAGTGGGGTCCAGCCAGTCTCCTGGCTGGTTCACCAGCTGTAGGGGAGGGCGAAATTTCCCCCTCTTGTGCTCATGAGTTCTTGTGGCTGGACTAACAATAAAATTGACACAGTACAAACTAACAGGAAAAAAAGGAAAATTTTTGATTTGTGTGCAAGGAGGTCTCATAGAAATAAGGCCTGAGAAGTGGCCAAAGAAGGCAGCTTTTATACTTTTTGGACAAAGAAACAATACACTTGTGAGGAATTGACAGGGCATAAAAATCTTAGGCTTAGATGCTTAATTAGTAAAGAATCTAAACAGAATTTGGGCTTGGGGTGGTAAATTAAGGAAGTAACAAAGTTTGTTTATACAGGCTTCTTGTCCGAATTTCGTATCTCTGGTGAAAAGGGTGTCTTTCTACCTTCAGATGCAGGGAGTGCACCTTTCACAGGAGACATTTATTTCCTGCTTTCAGGGAGACAGAGAAGTGGGTCAACATGTTTCTTGCATTGGTCATTTTGTAAGAAATGTTCATTCGAAATAATCAGTATGCCATTGAGGCATATTTTGGGGCAGCCTGCCCTGAGCCTCAACAAAAGTCATACAACTACAGGTATTAAGAAGGATTATGAGAATATCGTAAGTATCTATATGTCAATAAATTAATTCAAGGACAGATAATTAAAATCTTCCAGAAAATAGAAAGAGAGGGAATGGTTTCCAATTCATTTTATAAATCTAACAAATTTTGATATCCAAATTAAACAAGGACAAGAAAGGAAAACTATATGCCTTCCTTATCCACAGCCACGCTTAGATAGGGACTTTGATTTTCAGAAAACAAAAAAAAAAGTTGTTTAGATCAGTGTGAGAACTTAAAAACTTGGATAAATGAGGAGGTCTATACTAAAGGGACTTAGAACATATCATGGAACAGAAGCCACATTTTGAGAACAGGTGGCAGGCAGTTTGCAGATCAAAGGTTATCAGATTTCCTTATGTTTCCTATTAACGGTAGCTATTAAAAGCAAAATTTCTGATGACGGGAAATCTTGATGACGGGAAATCTTTTCAAAAACATATCCATAAGGGATCTCAAACTGGCCGTGCTGGTTGAATTGCCTTCCTGGGAGGTTTTGTGTGATCATCCCAGAATTTTAAACCATGTGTGTGAATACCTTTAGGCAAGGTTAAGTTCTTGCCTGTGAAGAGTCAACACGTTTTATTTGTTTATTTTATTGCTGTAAAAAACACATAACATGAGATCTAGTCTCTAAACAAAATTTAAGTGGACAGGAAAATGTTTTTCACTATAAGCACAGTGTTATACAGCAAATCTCTAGAACTTTTTCATCATGCATAATTGAAACTTGTTACCCACTGAATAACAACTTCCCTCTTCCCCAGCCCCTGGCAACCATGATTCTACTTTCTATGAGTTGACTACTCTGAATACGTCATATAAGTGGAATCATGCAGTATTTGTCCTTATTTCACTTAGCATGTTTGTGGCTTATTTCATTTAGCATAATTTAAAACAGTACAGCTGCTATGGACAGCAGTATAGAGCTTCCTTAAAAAATTAAAAATAAAATTACCATATGATCCAGCAATCTCACTTCTGGGTATTTATCCAAAAGAATTAAAATAAGATCTTGAAGAGAGATTTGAACTCTCATATTCATTGCAGCCTTATTCACAATACCCAAGATGTGGAAGCAGCCTAAATGTCCACCTATGGATGAATGGATAAAGAAAAAGTGACATACACATATATTTTATTTTTATCTTCTTCCAACCAATTTGGTTTCCTCCTTTATTCCTGCCTGGTATGGGTAGTCAACTGAGTTTGCAACTCTCCCTCTTCACCCTTCTGTTAACCAAACCTAGTGTCCTGGTGTGCATATCACCATATTTTTCTCCACGCTCGTATTACCATATACAAATGCATACAATATTAATATGCATTCATAGAGATTTTTCTCAGAGTTTTACAAAGCTAGGATCATTTTATTTACAGTATTTTGAATCTTATCCTCTCTTAATAACCATGAAGGAAATAATTTCAAATCTTCAAATACTTGGCTATAGTTCTAACTTATGTGTACTGTTTCAAAGAATAGATGTAGCACATTTGTTTTTCAGACATTTCTCTACTAATGGACTTCTACTTTGTTGTCTTCGTAAAGAAAAGATCTTTTATTCACTTCGTATTTTCACTTCTTTATTTTCTCGATTTTCTTTTTTTGAAAACTTATGGGGAATATTGATTCTGCTTGATTTGACCCTCTCTAGTTCCTCTCTTTTTTGCCATTTTGTTTTTTGTTCTCTGTCCTCAGACATTTTCTAGATGTCTTTCAGATCCTCAGCAGTTGCTGTTCAATTACGCAGTATTTTATTGGATATTTTCATGTTGCTAATTTCTAGGAGTCTGCTTCTTTATATTGAGGGGTTTTTTCTTTTATAGAAGTAACATCCTTAATTTGCAGATACTAATTAGATTATTTTAATGTACTCACCACAACTAGTTTACTTGTCTGATGCTGAGAATAGATAATGACAAGATTTATTTAGCTAATACCTGCCTTTAAAAAGGAAATTCTATTTTAATGACCTCCCATTCACCCCACTGGTGAGGGAGGGCTTCTTACCCTGGAGTTACATGGTTATAGAGGTGGCTGGTACATGACACTTGCTACCAGACAGATGAGATTGCCAGCAGCCTTTCAGTAACATACACTCACAGACTGGGAGAGGAGGACACAGCACATGGTGGGACCCAGGGGAGCTGCACCTGGGGACAGAGTGAACAACCAGGGGCTCTGGGAGGCAGTCGTAGTAGTAACAAGAGGAAGAGGTGGCCCCTGGTATCCCTGGAAGGGTTGATTGACTTTTTTGAATAATTCCACTGGCTGACAGGGTCCGGAAACATGCTACTTGGGTATAAGCGGGACTGGCCTGGTTTCCTCAACAAGAAGGCTTGTTTGGCTAAGGGACCTTCTCTGTGGGAATGGAGCAGGGAGAGGGATTGTGGTTAGGCCATTCGAGCTTCTCCTGGTTTCACAAGATGAGAAAACAGTGCATAATGTTGCACCTTAGTGTTAAGATTTACACCACAAATTCAAATGTGACATATTAAATATGATGAAAACTCAAAAAAAAAGATAACAAAGCTCTGCATGATATTGTTGGAGAAAAATTAAAAAGAAGACAAGAAAATTCACTTATATATCTTACAGTTTTGTCAGTTGTATCTCAATAAAGCTGAATTAAAAATATAAATAAAATTAAATAGTAAAAACCCCAGGAGATTCTTTAAGGCCCAAGTTGATCCATTTTAGTGTTTAAAACAAATAAAGGCATTGTAAAGGCAGATGAAGCTTATTTGACTTGAAAATAATAACAGCTAGAGACCCGACTAAGATGACATTTAAATCTATTCACATATATTTATTTCTATAAAATAATATATCAACTGTGGGCTCATAGTAGTTTTAATTAATTTTAGTGTGTTAATGTGATTGGAAATATATATCAATAGATTGAGGTAGACATGTAAATAACATTAGTTTTTCTATGTATCTTACTGATAAGGATGCCCATAATTAACTTCTAAATTTAAGATTACAGAATGTTTTGTACAGAATTTAAGCAGTGCAGGTCTCTCTCTCACACACACACACATATACACACACAAATTCGTTTACTGAACACTTTCATACAATCCTTCAATAAGTATTTATTGTACAGTGTGCACTTCACTGGGCCAGTCCCCAAGAGGAATATAGACATACTCTCAGTGTGTTTGTGACACAAGTGAGGGGACAGATGCAAACATGCAGAAATTTAATGGAACAACCTGATGAGGTTGAACATGAGCCAAGCGTTATGGATGTATGTGTGAAAGATGAAAACAATCATGGTTAAAACTGTTAATATACATACAGGGAGATGTTAAATTGACATTAAAAAAAAAAAAAAAACACAGTAGCCCAATACCTATTCAATGGCTTCTAGAGCGAGTGTTTCAAATTTGTAATTTGATATTTAATTTATAATGATTAAACCTATATAGTAAATATACTATTTAATTTTCAGAAACCTATTTATAGTAATTCAGTTAAGCATATCTTGACTATTATTTTACTAAATAGCATCAAAACATACAAAAAGATGTAGTTCAGCTTTGTGGAGATGGCTGTATATTTTGTTTTGTTTTGCATAAGTAGGCTTCTTTTGTATGTTTTGCTTAGGATTTTTTTCCTACGTTTAAACTATTTTAATATTTTTCATGCCACTACATATATATATTTCTCATTCTTTCTAATTGCTGCACAGTATTTTGTAATTTGCTGTATTATAATTTATCTAATCCTTTCAAATTTGATGGTCATTTAGGTTATTTTCATATATTTACATTTATAAGCAAAGTTAAATGAAAGCTTTTATCTGACTCTGTCTCTCTCTGCAGATATTTCTCTAGGACAGTAAGCAAAATGTGGAATTTTTACTATAATTGTAATTTTTTAAATGTCCTTTTTTTCTTTAAATTTTTAGTTTTTCTTTGGGATTTATCTTTTTTGGCTGTTGTTATTGGTGAGTGTTTTTGACATTGTCCTTTATACTAATGAATAAATAATTAGTTGAATCAGTTTAGATAGTAGCACATGAGCTTTAAGATGTGCATTTTGAAGTTACTTGGCTCATACAAATTATTCTCTGAAGTAGAAGGCTGGCTGCAGAGAGATACAAATGAATGGAGTTTATAAAATATCAGGCTCTGATTAAAAGAGTTGAGCATATGAGCCAGAATTTACCTTAACTGCAGGTTTAGAATCAGACCCCAGCTGCTTACAAGTCTCTGATCCATTCAGATCCACCATCCCCCACCGATAAGATTTAGGGCAAGATGTGATGTAGCTTCATGATGACCCTTTGGAGGTTGATGGATGAAGAGAGAGGAGTCAATAATGCCTAAATTTTATAATTTTCCATGGTGCTCAAAACAGGCTCCCCTCCAGGACCTCTTCTGAGTCAGCCCTTTAGGTAAATCTCAGGGCCCTTAAACTCAGCAGTAATACTGTATTTCACACAACGTTATGCGCTCAGTTTGCTGAGAGCTGCATGGTGTTGTTCATTACCACTGAGAAAGGCCACTGCAGTGTGGTAATAAACAGAGGAAGGCATTTGCCAAATCTAAGTAGCCTCAGATTTATTTCTTGAGTTTCAGAAGCATGGTCAGTGAACTGAATAAAATGATCTGTGGTTTGTCTTTGGGCAGCACAACTGTACCAGCAAATATGAAACAAAGTTCTCAGAAAAAAGAAAAGTTTTCTGAATAGTTACTATGCAGTGATTCTCAATCTTGGCTGTACCTTGAAATCATCTGTAAAACTATTTCAAAAGATTGATTCCCAGGACTCTCTGGGACCATTTGATTCAGAATCCCTAGTGGTAGATTCAGATATTGGCATATTTTATGGTTATCCCAATGATTCTAGTGCATAGCTAGCTTGGGAATCACTATGGATTTGTGGATAAAGTACAAGTTTCCTGGCTTGGAAGACTTTGGAAATCTATATCAAGTAATTATGACTTTTCCCCATGTGAACAATTTACTATATTTCCCTTTGGAAAAGTGTTGCCTTTATTGGGTTTGGGGGGTGTATTTGTGCATGTGTGCATATGTGTGTGCATGTGCCCCTTCTCCACCATTTTATTGTGGAGGATTAAAGTTATAACAGTTTTTGCAGTTTTCTCATATACAGTGATCCTGAGCCCATATCAAGGTATTTAAATTTTATGAAGCTAAGTTTTCTAGTTTTGTCCTGGGAAAAAATACGTAGGGACAGATACTTCTCCTTCAAGACCTTTCCATTTGTAGAGGGATAAGGTAAGGGCAGACTGGCTTAGTTCACCTCAATAATAATACAGTAACTCTATAATTAATGTAATAATTGATTAAAATAGTGCTTCAATTACTTACTGTAATTAATGTCATATAGTCCACCTTTCTTTTCTGTAACTCAGAGAAACTATGACTATGCATTTCACTTGCATATTTATGGATGTGGCTTCCTATTCTTGGGCTTATCTCTTTATTATATAAAACTAGCCAATTTATATTTTTTAGTATAAAAAAATATTCACTAAACTTTCTGGATTGGAGTTGATACTCCACCCTATATTATTTTATCATTACTCTTATCAATGTGTGTATTTACATTTCTAAATTTTTATTGCAATTTCAGTAATTAGATTCAATTCAGAAATGTATATATTTGGATCCACAATCTTGAAAGGAAGACATTCTTATTTAATTTTGTTTTATTGATTATAAAACACATTTATTTTTATTAAGTATTTATTAATATAGTTGAAATGGTGTGTGGTTTTATCTCAAATCTAAAACCATGGCAGAAATATTTATAGAGGGAAATTATGGGACTTGTTAATAACAAAGTCAAGTATAAGGTATCAAAAGTATCTGCAAAAATGCCTGCAGCAAACATCATCGTAGTTTATGGTGAAACTATGAAAGCATTCCTCTCGTGATGGAGAACAAGAGGAGGGTGCCCGTTGTTCCCACTTCTCACCATCTCAATGAAGATGGTCCTATTCATTTCATTAAGACAAAGAAAATAAATGATTTTAATGGCATAATTTTAGTATAAAATCCCCAAAAATCTAGAAATAAAATATTAGGTTATTTAGAGAGTAAGTATAAATTCAGAATACATATACAAAAAAAAAAAAAAACCCAAAAAACAATCAATTGCATGTCTCTTCTTCAACAACAGTTAGAAAATAAAAACACAAACCACACTTGAAATAGTATTGATAATATAGTGTCTAGGAGTAAATCTAAGTAAAAAAGATTGATAAGGCATTTATGGAAATAATTGTAAAATTCTATTTTAAAATATGAACAAAGTCTTAAATGGAGAAAGGTCAGTCTTCAGATTTATCTGTGGATATAGCATTAACATGCAGTCCCTATAAAAATTTCATTTGTTTTAAGCGACTTAATAATCTCACTAGATTTATATCAAGGAGCAAACATCAAAAATATTCATTCCTGAAGAAGAAGTGTAAGTATGTCTAAAAATGTATCAAGATTAGTGAAGGTAAAGAGGTTAAAATATGGTATTGAAACAGGGATTGAAAATTTGAACAATGGCACAGAATCAAGAGGCCAGAGAGAAACTGAGACAAATATTTAAATTTGATTAGAGTCTGTTCTGGTTATTTATTACTGCATTAAAATCTACTCCAATATTTAGCATTTTAAACAAATATTGACTTTATTTGCTCATCAATCTGTAGGCTGATCTCATTCTTCTGGTTCACATGGTATGGATGGGGGTGCAGGGATATCTGGAAAGTCCAAAATATTCTCACTCAAATGGACTGGAGTTGGTACTGTACCAACTTGTTGGCTAATATCTCAGCTGAGGCAGTCAGTAGAGAGCCTGGTTTGCCTTCATATTAGCCTGTCAGCATAGACACTTGGGTTTCCTTGCAGTAGGCTGGGGGGCTGGGTTCCAAGAAGGGCTATTCCCAAATGAAGATGGAATCTGCAGATCACTTAAGGTACAGTTTTAGAATTAAACAGTGTGACATCCCACCTCATTTTGTTGTTAGAATAGCTCACAGGATCAGCTAAGATTCAAGGGGAGAGAAAATAGACTCTCCTCTTGATGGGGGAGTGGCAAAGTCACATGACAGAAAACCATGTGGAATGCGAGGTACTACTACAGCCAATTTGCAAACACTATCTACTTCAATATGATACTGGTTGTCGTGCATCACTGGGGAAGTAATGGTCTTTTCAATTAACTGTGTTGGGACAATTGATAATTCCTTAGGGGGGAAACAAGATAAAACTTTAGAGTTTTTGTTCTAAATTAATAATTAGACATCATAATTATTGGCGCATGATAAACAACACGTGATAGATGTTTGTAACTCATATGACCTGACAAAGGACATTAACCTGAATATAAATGGAATTACTCAAAATCATTCAGAAATAGAACACACAAAAATGTACAAAAGAGATTAATCGAAATTTCAAAAAAATATAGAATAAATGCCTTATAAATATATGAAAGGATGATCACCCTCAATCATGGGAATGCAAATCAAAACTTAAACGACATTTATCTTTATATCCATGAGATCGGAAAAATAATCAGAAATTACCATATATTTACAAAAATATATACACACACACACCCCAAGATATATACCAAGATATATTTACAAGGGCGGGTGCTCACTCTAAGTTCATTTTTCCTTGAGGATTTTTTCTTTCAAATGAAAGGGTTTATTAGACACCATGTGACTCCACACAGAGTTGTGAACAAGGTTGTAAAAAACGTGCACTAGATTTGATCCTTATTTCAAAGCTTAGTTCTAATGGCATTTATAGTTCAAAGGCTTTCTGATTTGTATATTTTCGTAGTTACTTATTCCCAACGTACACATCCTTGAATCACTGGGCCTTCTTTATTCTCTTTCATTTCATCATTCACACCAGCCAGGTCTTTTTTGTGCTCATCCCTTTCTGGTAAAATGTTGTCAGATGTAGCCAAGTGAAAGCAATGCATACCATACCACTAAAATTCTGCTTTCCAGACTCTCCTGCCAATGCTAGATATTCATGTGTATATCATCTGTCTTTTAAATTATTTTCATCAAATATTTTACCATATTACATGTGTTACATGGATTTTTATCTTTCCAGCTTCCAACAATTCTTCCATTGCCCATTCGTATGCTTCTGTACAAACACAGACACATACACACACACACACACAGACACACACACAATGTGTGGTAAATATACACAAGTGACAAAAATTATAAAGAAAAATAGGAGGATAATTAATAAAAATAGGAGCGTGATTATTTCTATGGGTGAGAGGAAAGGTGGTGCTCATAAGAAAAACACAGTGTGTTTCTAAGATATGTCATAAATTGTCACCTGGTTGCTAAGTACATGCATTTATAATCTTATACTGCTGCTTAAAATTAACAAATACACTTTCAAACACTTTTTTCATATATGCTGTAACTTTTTTGCAGTTAAAAAATGCTAAGTGCCCCAATTAGACAGACCAGGGCACTGACATTGCTTAAAGAGGCTGACTTTAAGAAAGATTATTGAGGACTAGATACGTCACATATAAGGTAACTATATGGGAAAGATTCCTATTGGAGAAGAATAGAAAGTTGAACACTATTTGTAGAATATCAAAGCAAATTAAAGAATCATTGGACAAATCCAGAAAGCTAGTGAACATTGGGGTCCAAATGTGAATTTAACACATAAATTAGGAAAGAAAACTTATTTTGCTAGGAAAATATGAAGTCCCTTCAGAATTCTTTCA
This sequence comes from Balaenoptera acutorostrata, assembly GCF_949987535.1. Classification (NCBI taxonomy): domain Eukaryota; kingdom Metazoa; phylum Chordata; class Mammalia; order Artiodactyla; family Balaenopteridae; genus Balaenoptera; species Balaenoptera acutorostrata. The sequence goes on along the minus strand of NC_080065.1, from coordinate 27,791,501 downwards.
GTTTTTTTAAATTAATAGAAATTAATACAAGTGGCTGGCTGTTGACATTAAGTGCTGAGTGCAATATAATAAAATAATAAAAATATTTTATGTGGTACAAAATATATATATATGGCCTTTGTCCCAGGGCCTAGCACAAAGCTCCTAAAACCCTCAGAATTTCCTGAGTGATAGGAGTGTTCTTTTTTTACTCCTAAGGACCCCCTTTTTGAGCACCTCTGAGTTTATGCTAATAAGGAGACTTAAAATGGGGCCCCCAGATAGCTCAGAATTGGGGCTGGTCACCAGAAAGATCAACTGATTAAAGGGTTGGAAATATTAGCCCCATGCATGGATTTCTGGGAAAGGGGGTGGGGCTACAGCTTAAGCTCTATAAAAACTCTTGAATAACAAGAGTTGATGAGATTTCAGGTTGATGAACACACACATATTCTGGGAAGGTGGTACACCCCAGTTCCTGGGGTACAGAGGCTTATGCACTTGGGATGCTCCAAACCTTGCTTTATATACCTTCTCATCTGGCTCTTCACATGTAGCCTTTATAATATACTTTATAATAAACTGGTAAACCATAATGAAATGTTTCTCTGAGTTCTATGAACTGCTGTAGCAAATTAATAGAACCTGAGCAAGGGCTTGTGAGAGTCTCCAATTTATAGCCAGTTCACTTAACCTGTGAGATCGGATGGTGTCTCCAGTTACATAGTGTCAGAATTGAGTTAAATTTGTAGGACATGGTGAGTCAATGTCCACTGAGAATTGGAGAATTCCTTGGTGATGTTGCAAAATACACGTTAAAATTATACTTAACATTGCAATTAGCTTAAAATGCACACACATTTTATATATATATATATATATATATATATATATATATATATATATATAAAACAGTGACAGAGATTTAATGTGTGTTATTGTATTTTTGTTGTTCAGGTCATCAAATTTTCATCAGACATATATATATATATATAATACACATACATATGAAAGAGAAACAGCTTAGATTTTTAATTTTTATTTATTAGTTGGTTTTGTTTCTGTAAGCGGAAGAGCTCTTGTAAATGCAGTAAATGTTTACTAATTCAAAATAATTCAATTGTCCATAAAAACAGACCTCTAATATTCAAGTAAACCAATTAAAGTGTTGGTGTGAGTGCATGCTTTTTAAATAAGCACTACAGCTATTCCACAAGAGAGAATGAGGAAAGCTCGGAATATAAATATAATGCCAAAAATATTTCAAGAGCAGTAAGTCAGAAACTCTAAATCTATAATTCATCACATGAAAAAATAACTCCTCTCAGAACTAAGAGTAAAAATTTGTTCTGTCAAAATCAGTTCTTGTATTCAAAGTATAACAACAGCTGTACTAAGTGGTGTCAAACATAATGTTTCCTTTATTTCCTTTACATTGTAATTTTTGAAGATTTTGAAAGATTACTTGCTTTGATATATAAAAGAAGCAGAGAGACAAACAGACGTTCAAGCGTAACAAGGAAAAAGAATTAGTTCTCTTTTTCCATTGTGGTCTTATTCATATAAGGCAATTTAAATTCTTTTGATTGGTGCCGATTGATACCTAGAAAGCAGCAGCAGTAAAGTAGTGCTAAAAGGAGCGCCACAATTAAAGAGACAGTACCAAATATTGATGAGGATGTGGGACAACTGGAAATGGCAGATATAGCTGGTGGGAGTATAAATTGGAAAAATTATTTTCTAAAACTGTTTGGCATTATTTATTAAAGCAGATTGTACGTATTTCTTGAGGTATACTTGGAAACATACCCTTCCAGCTATATACTCAACATAAATGCATGTAGGTTGCACACTCATTCACACATACATTCAGGTACACATATAATAATGTTGATAATAGCACTAATCATTATGGTCTCAAACTGGAAACAACCCAAATGCCTGTTATCAAGCAAGTGAATAAATTAATAATAGCAGGTTCATAAAATGGAATAATACATTGGATGACAGTGTATCACCGATAGATTGACAAAAGAAGCTTAAGTGACTTACCAAACCAATACTGGGCAACGGAAGAGAAGCCAGGCAAAGAAAACACATAGTATACTATTCCATTTACAGTAAGTTTGAAAGGAAGCAGAACCACACTCAGTTGTTAGTGGTCAGGATAGTAGGTAACTTTGGGAAAAAGGAGAGAGCAGGATTGGAGGCAGAACAAGTGAGCTTCTATTTCTTGCTTTATATATTAATTACATGGGGGAACACACTTTATGATATTTCATGAAACTGAACCTTATGATGAATGTACCTTTTTATATGTATGTTAGTCTTATAAACAGTTGTTTTGTTGTTTTTAATGTCAGCACTAGAGAAATCATCATAGCATCGTTTCCTGATCATTTGGATTAATACCTTAACTCTAACTCTTTCTCTCACATAACTGATGTCACTGGATATCCAGAAGTGTTTCTAAATTGTTTCCTTAGCAATGAAGGATATTGATCTGTTGAATTTTCTTTTCTGGTAATATATTTGTCTGATTTTTGGATCAGGGAAATGTTATTATTAAATAGATATTATTTTCTCAAAGAATTAGATAATATAGAAGTAATATTATTTATTTCTTAAATAAACTTTAGAATCAGGTTGTTGATATCCATAATTTAACTTGCTAGAATTTCTATTGGGATTGCACTGAATCTATAGGTCAATTTGGAAAGAACTCATATCTTGACAATATTGAATCTTACTATACATGAACATGGAATACTCTCCATTTATTTGATTCTTGTTTGCATTTGTGTATCAGTTTTGCATTTCTCTAATGACTGGTGATGTTGAGCATCTTTTCATATGCTTTTTGGCTGTTTTTCTCCAGGTTTCTAATGATTAGTATTTTTTTAATTTATTTTATATTGGGGTATAGTTGATTTACAATGTTGTGTTCGTTTCAGGTGTGCAGCCAAGTGATTCAGTTATATTATACATATACATATATCCATTCTTTTTCAGATTCTTTTCCCATATAGGTTATTACAGAATATTGAGTAGAGTTCCATGTGCTATGCAGTAGGTCCTTGTTGATTATCTATTTTTATATAGTAATGTGTATATGTTAATCCCAAACTCCTAATTTATCCCTCCTCCTCACCTTTCCCCTTTGGTAACCATATGTTTGTTTTTGAAGTCAGTGAGTCAGTTTCTGTTTTGTAAATAAGTTCATTTGTATCATCTTTTTAGATTCCACATTTAAGTGATATCATATGATGTTTGTCTTTCTCTGTCTGACATACTTCACTTAGTATGATAATCTCTAGGTCCATCCATGTTGCTGCAAATGGCATTATTTCATTCCTTTTTATGGCTGAGTAATATTCCATTGTGTACATGTACCACATCTTCTTTATCCATTCATCTGTCAATGGACATTTAGGTTGCTTCCATGTCTTGGTTATTGTAAATAGTGCTGCAATGAATATCGAGGTTTATGTATCTTCTTGAATTACGGTTTTCTCTGGATATATGCCCAGTAGTGGGATTGCTGGATCATATGGTAGTTCTATTTTTAGTTTTTTAAGGAACCTCCATACTCTTCTCCATAGTGGTTGTACCAGTTTACATTCCCACCAACAGTGTAGGAGGATTCCCTTTTCTCCACACCCTCTCCAGCATTTATTGTTTGTAGACTTTTTGATGATGGCCATTCTGACCAAATTATGTCCTCCAAAATTTATGTGATAAAACCCTAACCCAGCTGTGTGACAATATTTAAGGAGGTGATAAAGATTAAATGAGGTCATAGAGGTGGAGCTCTGATCCAATAGAACTGGTATCCTTATAAAAAAGGAAAAGACACCAGATCTCTCTTCCCCCCACCCTGCCTCTCTCTCCCTCTCTCCCTCTCTCTGCCATATGAGGACATATTGAGAAGGCAGGTATTAGCAAACCAGGAAGCGAACTCTTACCAGAAACCCAGTCCTGCCAGAATCTTGATCTTGGACTTTCCAGCCTTCAGAACTGTGTGAAAAGAAATTTCTGTTAAGTAAAAAAAATAAATTTTTTTCATATTGATTACAATGTCAAAATGATATGTTGGACATGTTGCATTAAACAAAATATTATTGAAACTAAAAATAAAATAAAATTGTTTCCTTAAACTCCAGTAAAGAGAAGATAGATAAGTATTAAGAAGCAGGCTGATATATAGGACTGTTCTTCAAAATCATTCAGACATTGCTTTAAATATTCTAAAACTTATCAGCTATGTTACCTTTGGTGGAGGAAATGTATTCCTTAATGTATTAATTAATTAATTAATGCAGCCACTTCCATATAAGCAATTGTTTTATACAAAAATAATGTGAAGATGAATAAAGCACAGACCATCCTTTCAAGAAACTCATGAAACACAATTTGAAAGGGAAACAAATATATCATTATAGTATACCATGGTAAAATAATGTGGAGGAATAAAATATATTTTTTAAGATAATAAAGAAACTCTAGGAGACTTTTGGGATGAAATGCCAACAAAGGAGAAGTGCATTCTAGACCTAAAAGACACCACTGGAAGGAAGTGAGGACAGAGAACTGAGAAGTTCAGATTGCTGAAGTAAAAAGAATGGGGCAGGGAACAAATGAAGGGCTGCTGAATGATGTACGAGCAGGATAGTGAATATATGTATGACGCTAGGGCTGCCATACAAAATACCGTAGACTAATCGGCTTAAACGGTAAAAATTTATTTCTCACAACTCTGGAGGCTAGCAAGTCCTAGATCAGTGGTAGGCAAAGTTGGTTTCATTCTGAGTCCTCTTTTCTTGGCTTGCAGCTAGCTGCCTTCTGACTCAGTGCTCACATGATTCTTCTTTGTGTGTGGGGCGAGTGGGGAGTGAGAGAATGAGAGAAAATGAGGTGGGGAGACCGCTTGATGGCTCAGGTGTCTCTTCTTACAAGGGCAATGGTACTATTGGATCAGGACCCCTCCCTTACTAATTCATTTAAATTTAATTTCCTCCTTACAGGCTCTATCTCCAAAGGGCAGTCACGTTGGGGGGTTAGAATTTCAACATATGAATTTGGGGAGGGGCACAAGTTATAGAAATGTACAATTTTAATGAGTTTATTTTAAATTAAATTTATGTAAAATGTACAAAACCCATATAATGAAGGCTATACATATTTGACTAATTATTTACTTATTTATATTATCTAATTACTAATTATCTAATTACTAAGAACGAGAGACAGATGCCATGTTCCTGATAGAATCCTTAATAGTTTCAACATGTCATTTCTTCCTAAATTGAGCTATAAATTATATGTACTTTCAACAAAAACTTCCCAGGAAAAATATTAATATAAGATATTTAGAAAACCTTTAATGGTAGCTAATAAAATTTTGAAAAGGAAGAGTGATGAGAGAGCTTATTCTTCCATATATGAAATGTACCATAAAGTTGTAACAATTAAAACAGATATTCATGAAGAGATTAGTGAATCAAAATGAGGAAATACAAATAGATAATTTTTAGGTTTCTACTTTGAGTTACTAGATCTATAATATAAATAGAGGATGCAGGAGGGAGATAGATAATAACTAATAGCTGACATTTATTTTGCTCCTACCATGTACCAGCCACTGTTCTATGTATTATCTCGTTTAAACCCCACACAAATGAGCTGAAATAGGTACTGCTGGAGTGTGTTTTAGAGCTACGAGACTGAGGCACAGAGAGTCTAAGAAACACCGAAGTCACACAGTTTGAAAGTCACACCAGAGTACAGCCAGGATGCAGCCTCCTAGGCAGTCTGACTCCAGGACCTACTCTTTGAACTGTTAGCTAAACTGCAGCAGATTCAGCTTTGATCATGTTGAGTTGAAGTTGCCTGCGTGATACAGAAGTGGACTGAGGAAGTGAGAAGGAGGCTAATATGTTTGATACTTCAAGGTGAGCTTGGGATATTCATAAGATGGTCGTTAGAGAAGTGGATGGTGGGCAAAGAGTTAGATTAAATAAAACACAGAATTTATTGGACAAGATAAAGTGAATACAATAGATTCCAAGAGCAAGAAATAGAGTTAGCTTCAGACATTTTGAATATGATTATTTTACTCTTTGGGACGACAGAACAATGACGCTTATCTTCATTTCTTTGTTTGAATACTTTTATTTTTATGTCTTTGTGTGTCATGTTTCTCTCATTTGTATGGTGAGAAATGGATATAACTGGATAATACGTCCTCCCTTTTTTTTAAATAGAGAAATGAAATGGAAGAAAAAGATGAAGACACTTCCAAATTTTTTACTATATTCTACTATTTGTCTAGAAAGTATTTTTCCCATGACTAAAATTTAAATTGGCCTTCACCTGATATGATCTAGCCGTTACCATTTCAACTACAACTATACTCATTCTCTCCGCAATGGAAGATTATGTACGGCCACATCACATACTGCATCCCATTTGCAAAGTGATATTATCTCTAGCTGTTATTCCTTCTCTGGCCCTCAAGAACAGACCAGGTGCTTCTTCTCATTATCCTGCAAAATTTGAGCTAAATGAGAAAAAAATAATCACCCCCAAAGCTACAGATACACAATTTTTGGACAAAGAAACACAATATGATTATATGGTTATGAAGAGTTATTAAGAAAATAATTTTTGGAATCAGATATGCCTGCATTTAATTTCTAACCTTAGCATTTACTAGTGGTATAACTGTGTGTCTGTTATTTCACAACTCCGTGCTTTGTTTCCTCATTTATAAGAGAGAGTCCATAGGAGTTAACTTGTTTCCATGTGCTTATAATGTACCCAGGACTCTTCAAAAAACTGTATATCTGTTAACTCATTTAATCTTTACAAATATCTCTGTGGGAGATGATACTCCTATCCTTAGCGAATATGAATGACAGAAGGACAAGGTGACTTTCTCAGTCACAGAAGTAAAATTTGGTAGGGCCAGGAAGAGCTCTCTGGGGCAGCAACTTGCCAGAGCATCAGATCAGAGAACTGAAACCTGCAAGGGAGAATGTTCTTGTTTAGCCAATCTGACTGCCTAGTGGGTTGTTTATAAGGAGGGCTGACCTGGTCTCTGTGCTTCCAAACTCCTCTGAAGGAAGTGCTGGAGAGGGGCTTTGTAATTATGAAGTCTCACTGAATTATCATTGCTTTCAGACTTTTTTGTTACCTAAAGAGGTGAGATACTTTGCTTCACTTGGATAACATGAAGCACATGCTTGTGTCTGCTAAACTTAAGTCTGTGTGTGTGTGTGTGTGTTTACATTGTTTTGTTTTACCTAAAATTTCCCTCTTGAACATTCCATGAACTCTGTATCAATTCCAGTTTTGTTTTGTTTTGTTTTCCTGGTCAGATCTGCCCATGAATCACTCTCCAACTTGGCTGCCTTGCAAGTAACTGTTCTAGAATGACCAAAATGAAAAGCTTCATTGCTTAGCGAACATGTGGGCTTCCCCATGCCTCTTCTAGCCTGAGGGCCCTGGTGGCTTACAGTGTTCTGTGGGAGTGGGGCTGCAGGGACTTTTCTTCCATAATATACTTTAGCTTATCGCCGCATGTCCCCTGTCACATAGCAACACTAATTAGGCTTTTCCAAGGGATATACCTACAGGAAGCTTTCACACAGGATGCACGTTAGAAGAATCCAGGTGGATGTGTTTCTACAGTTCCTAAAGTCCTCTCATATGTCCATGTTTAATTTGCTGGGATGATCCTTCTTGGGAATCAGTAGACCTTATAAATATAGGTCATACAATAAGACACCCAGTAGTTTAGAATGGGAAATGATTGCTTTCTGGCAAAACATCACTTTGAGCCCCACAATATTTTTTTTTCCATTAGGGTATGAATTCATTTCTCATTCTCATTTCTGTTTTAAGCTGCCCAATCTTAGACTAGATTTTTTCTCTTTTTCTTATGAATTAAGCTACAGTTGCATTTGATTCCCCTAAAGCATCAACTTCATGTGACACAAGTTCTGTGATCCTAAAAATCTCAGGGGACAGGTTAATTAGTTGATTGGTGCTTATTACTTAGGGGTGATATATTTATGCCCCAGGACTGGGAAAACCTCACTCTGCTCTATGTAGTCTCACTTCCAAGTGTTTAATGCTTACAACTAAATTCTTTCTCTCATAGTGATTGTTACCTGCAGAGGACAAAAACCAGATGAAACCTAAAAAGAAATTCATAGGTTTACCTCTTAGCAGCCAAGGAATATGTATCACCCAACCCTATTAAATGACCTGATTTATGATCTGGTAATTCAGGAATTGAGGTTACTCTCTGTCTGTTTGACACAGCATGGCTCTCGGCTGTATCTCACTGTTAGGTCCTAGTCACCTATGTTATAGAAACAAATTCTTGGACGATAACTCATTTACAAGGACTAGGTCAGCTGTTCATCCTTTATCAAACCATCTGTTGGTAAAAAGGCAGAGCCATTTGTATTTAGATGGAGGCTATGTCCATCCTTTCAGCTGAAACCTCAGGTGATGGGGAGTTATCAGGGAGAGTAGGGTGAGCTGGAGAGGTGTCCCCAAATTTTAGCAGTTATTCAGTGTAAGTGTGAGAGGCAGTGTGACGAGAATGTGGGGAAAGTATATAAAGCATTATTATTATAGCAAACTCGAGGATACACCAAACAAATTCACAAAAGAGGATGACTCTAATCAGAGACAAGAGAAGAGTGGTCTGTGAGTATATAATCCAGTCGTTAAGGATATACATAGAGGGGTTGGGATCAGATAGCAGATTTAAGTTGGAATCTCAATTACTCTGGTCACCAGCTGTTTGAGTTTGGGAAAATTCCTTAACTTTTCTGAGCCTCAGTTTCCTCTCTTAATACAATATAGAGACAATTTTTAGAATAAAAGCAAATGTCCTTAATAAAATTTTGTTAGATTAAATTAGTACAATGTATGTAACCTGTAGCAAGGTGTCCAGGTTGTAAGAAGTGGTCAGAAAATGTCAGCTAAATAATACAAAAAATAGTTATATTGTGACTTATAAAATGAACATAGTAGAGGTAAGCAGGGGTGATGAGCAATAGAGATGTTGAAGAAGATAGAGTGAAAAAATATTGTTTATACTTGGCAATTAGAGCTCCCATGATCAGAAAGGTTATTGATGATGGTAGCTGTTGAATGAAAGAGTAGGAAGGGAAGATGAAGATGGAGAATATTATAGTGCAATTGGGCCATATTGCTTATGATTAGGGAGAGAGTAGGGTACAAAAAAGAGAAGGCAGAGTATGTAGTAATCACAGTTACTTACAGGATTAAGGAAGTAACATATATGGTGTTTGGCCTAAAAAAAGAAACTCAATAAACAATATTTTTCAACTCTTCTCCAAACTTTTAAGATAGAGATTTTTAAGGCATAGAAAGTTATAACCAGGGGCTCCTGCATAATAAGAATCCTGCTAACAGCCTGCCAGCTATGAGGGCAACATCTGTATATCCTTGATGCCTAGCATGGTGTATGATACATAATTCATGCTTAAAAAAGGGAGAATTCTTTCACTTTCTTCCTTATATTTATTCAACAAATGTTCATTTAGCATTGACTGAGTATCTGGAGATATGTTAGGTGAAAGATATGGACAGATAAGTAGGATGCAGATTTTCCTCTTACACACATCACTCTAGTGGCTGCTGTGTGTTTTGACATACTATTAGCTGGTGTTCACAAGAACTAAGGGGAGGATTAATTTTGTGTAACACAATTGAAAAATGCTTTCTGGGGGAAATGACATTTAAAATGGGTCTTAGAATTTGACTGGAAATTTTTGAAAGAGAATGCCAAAGATTATTTCAGTAAGAGGGAACTACAAAAACAAGTTCAAAGATGAAAAAAGAAGTTTATTCATTTCATTTATGCTCCCATGTGATTATTTATAAATCATAAGATGTTTTCAGATTTATTTGTTATATTGGGAATGTATTGACATTTTGGTCACATTTTCACATTTATATATTTCCCGCAGTGATGGAATGTTGAAGCAATGTGCTATAAACTTACAAATATTCTATTTAACTGCACTCCCTATGTGGTTATAAGATTTAATGAAAACTTAGGCATTCAGGAAAAATAATTACTATGGACTGCATAAGATATATTTGATGGCTTAACACACTGTATTAAACTACTCATCTTTTATAATGTGAAATAGAAATTTTAAGACAAATCATTAATGATAATTAAGAGAATACTAATTTTAACAAATTCATTATGCATGGTCCTTTATCCCTACACACACACACACACACACACACACACACGTACTCACATGCTCACATGCACACACTTCATAAACACCAAGGGACTATAGAGGGACCTAATCTAGGTTAAAGTGTGAAACATAGGATTTGGGAGTTTGAGACCATAAATATAAACATTTTAAATAATCCATTCTTGGGACTTCCCTGGTGGTCCAGTGGTCAAGAATCTGCCTTCCAGTGCAGGGGATGCAGGTTCGATCCCTGGTCGGGGAACTAAGATCCCACATGCCTCAGGGCAACTAAGCCCGCGTGCCACAACTACTGAGCCCTCGCGCTCTAGAGCACGTGGGCCACAACTAGAGAGAAGCCTACATGCCACAACAAAGAGCCTGCACGCTACAAAAAAAAGATCCCACATGCCAAAACAAAGATCCCACATGCCACAACTAAGACCTGACACAGCCAAATAAATAAATAAATAATTTTTAAAAAAATCCATTCTTGCCTGATGTTATTAGGATTCCTATATTATTAGGTGCCTAGCCCTAATAATGACATGGAAATTGTCACTTGTTTGTGATTTTTTAAGGGGAAAAAAGTTATCATTGAAGTTACTTAACACTAAAGTTATTTATCACTACCCAACTTGCATAACAAAAACAAAATTGGAATACAAGTGAGGACACACAGATTTCACCCAGATTTAAAATTTTATTTCCACATGATATTAGAAACCATAGTTGCTTTATTTGTTTATTTATTTATTTATTTATTTTTAACATCTTTATTAGAGTATAATTGCTTTACAATGGTGTGTTAGTTTCTGCTTTATAACAAAGTGAATCAGTTATACATATACATATGTTCCCATATATCTTCCCTCTTGTGTCTCCCTCTCTCCCACCCTCCCTATCCAACCCCTCTAGGTGGTCACAAAGCACCAAGCTGATCTCCCTGTGCTATGCGGCTGCTTCCCACTAGCTATCGATTTTACGTTTGGTAGTGTATATATGTCCATGTCACTCTCTCACTTCGTCCCAGCTTACCCTTCCCCCTCCCCATATCCTCAAGTCCATTCTCTAGTAGGTCTGTGTCTTTTTTCCCGTCTTGCCCCTAGGTTCTTCATGACCTTTTTTTTTTTTTTTTTTTTTTAGATTCCATATATATGTGCTAGCATACAGTATTTGTTTTTCTCTTTCTGACTTCACTTTGTATGACAGATTCTAGGTCCCTCCACTGCCCTACAAATAACTCAACTTTGTTTCTTTTTATGGCTGAGTAATATTTCATTGTATATATGTGCCACATCTTCTTTATCCATTAATCTGTTGATGGGCACTTAGGTTGCTTCCATGTCCTGGCTATTGTAAATATAGCTGCAGTGAACATTTTGGTACATGACTCTTTTTTTTTTTTTTTTTTTTTTACATGACTCTTTTTGAATTATGGTTTTCTCAGGGTATATGCCCAGTAGTGGGATTGCTGGGTCGTATGGTAGTTCTGTTTTTAGTTTTTTAAGGAACCTCCATACTGTTCTCCATAGTGGCTGTATCAATTTACATTCCCACCAACAGTGCAAGAGGGTTCCCTTTTCTCCACACCCTCTCCAGCATTTATTGTTTGTAGATCCTTCAATGATGGCCATTCTGACCGGTGTGAGATGATATCTCGTAGTTTTGATTTGCATTTCTCTAATGATTAATGATGTTGAGCATTCTTTCATGTGTTTGTTGGCAATCTGTATATCTTCTTTGGAGAAATGTCTGTTTAGGTCTTCTGCCCATTTTTGGATTGGGTTGTTTGTTATTTTGATATTGAGCTGCATGAGCTGCTTGTATATTTTGGCGATTAATCCTTTTTCAGTTTCTTTGTTTGCAAATATTTTCTCCCATTCTGAGGGTTGTCTTTTCGTCTTGTTTATGGTTTCCTTTGCTGTGCAAAAGCTTTTAAGTTTCATTAGGTCCCATTTGTTTATTGTTGTTTTCATTTCCATTTCTCTAAGAGATGGGTCAAAAAGGATCTTGCTGTGATTTATGTCATAGAGTGTCCTGCCTATGTTTTCCTCTAAGAGTTTAATAGTGTCTGGCCTTACATTTAGGTCTTTAATCCATTTTGAGTTTATTTTTGTGTATGGTGTTAAGAAGTATTCTAATTTCATTCTTCTACATGTAACTGTCCAGTTTTCCCAGCACCACTCATTGAAGAGGCTGTCTCCACTGTATATTCTTGCCTCCTTTATCAAAGATAAGGTGACCGTATGTGTGTGGGTTTATCTCTGGGCTTTCCATCCTGTTCCATTGATCTATATTTCTGTTTTTGTGCCAGTACCATACTGTCTTGATTACTGTAGCTTTGTAATATAGTCTGAAGTCAGGGAGCCTGATTCCTCCAGCTCCATTTTTCTTCCTCAAGATTGCTTTGGCTATTCGGGGTCTTTTGTGTTTCCATACAAATTGTGAAATTTTTTGTTCTAGTTCTGTGAAAAATGCCAGTGGTAGTTTGGTAGGGATTGCATTGAATCTGTAGATTGCTTTGGGTAGTATAGTCATGTTCACAATGTTAATTCTTCCAATCCAACAACACGGTTTATCTCTCCATCTATTTGTATCGTCTTTAATTTCTTTGATCAGTGTCTTATAATTTTCTGCATACAGGTCTTTTGTCTCCATAGGTACGTTTTTTCCTAGATATTTTATTCTTTATGTTGCAATGGTAAATGGGAGTGTTTTCTTAATTTCACTTTCAGATTTTTCATCATTAGTGTATAGAAATGCAAGAGATTTCTGTGCATTAATTTTGTATCCTGCTACTTTACCAAATTCATTGATTAGCTCTAGGAGTTTTCTGGTAGCATCTTTAGGATTCTCTATGTGTAGTGTCATGTCATCTGCAAACAGTGACAGCTTTACTTCTTCTTTTCCAATTTGGATTCCTTTTATTTCTTTTTCTTCTCTGATTGCTGTGGCTAAAACTTCCAAAACTATGTTGAATAATAGTGGTGGGAGTGGGCAACCTTGTCTTGATCCTGATCTTAGTGGAAATGGTTTCAGTTTTTCACCATTGAGGATGATGTTGACTGTGGGTTTGTCATATATGGCGTTTATTATGTTGAAGAAAGTTCCCTCTATACCTCCTTTCTGAAGCGTTTTTATCATAAATGGGTGTTGAATTTTGTTGAAAGCTTTTTCTGCATCTATTGAGATGATCATACGGTTTTTATCCTTTAATTTGTTAACATGGTGTATCACATTGATTGATTTGCATATATTGAAGAATCCTTGCATTCCTGGGGTAAACCCCACTTGATCATGGTGTATGATCCTTTTAATGTGCTGTTGGACTCTGTTTGCTAGTATTTTGTTGAGGACTTTTGCATCTATGTTCATGAGTGATATTGGCCTGTAGTTTTCTTTCTTTGTGACATCTTTGTCTGATTTTGGTATCAGGGTGATGGTGTCCTCGTAGAATGAGTTTGGGAGTGCTCCTCCCTCTGCTACATTTTGGAAGAGTTTGAGAAGGATAGGTGTTAGCTCTTCTCTAAATGTTTGATAGAAGTTGCCTGTGAAGCCATCTGGTCCTGGGCTTTTGTTTGTTGTAGGATTTTTAATCACAGTTTCAATTTCAGAGCTTGTGATTGGCATTCATATTTTCTATTTCTTCCTGGTTCAGTCTCAGAAGGTTGTACATTTCTAAGAATTTGTCCATTTCTTCTAGGTTGTCCATTTTATTGGCATATAGTTGCTTGTAGTAGTCTCTCATGATCCTTTGTATCTCTGCAGTGTCAGTTGTTTCTTCTCCTTTTTCATTTCTAATTCTGTTGATTTGAGTCTTTTCCCTTTTCTTCTTGATGAGTCTGGCTAATGGTTTATCAATTTTGTTTATCTTCTGAAAGAACCAGGTTTTAGTTTTATTGATCTTTGCTATTGTTTCCTTCATTTCTTTTACATTTATTTCTGATATGATCTTTATGATTTCTTTCCTTCTACTAACTTTGGGGTTTTTTGTTCTTCTTTCTCTAATTGCTTTAGGTGTAAGGTTAGGGTATTTATTTGAGATATTTCTTGTTTCTTAAGGTAGGATTGTATTGCTATAAACCTCCCTCTTAGAACTGCTTTGCTGCATCCCATAGGTTTTGGTTCTTCGTGTTTTCATTGTCATTTGTTTCTAGGTATTTTTTGATTCCTTCTTTGATTTCTTCAGGGATCTCTTGGTCATTAAGTAATGTATTGTTTAGCCTCCATGTGTTTGTATTTTTACAGTTTTTTTCCTGTAATTGATATCTAGTCTCATAGCATTGTGGTCGGAAAAGATACTTGATACGATTTCAATTTTCTTAAATTTATCAAGGCTTGATTTGTGACCCAAGGTATGATCTGTCCTGGAGAATGTTCCATGAGCATTTGAGAAGAAAGTGTATTCTGTGGTCTCTGGATGGAATGTCCTATAAATATCAGTTAAGTCCATCTCGTTTAATGTATCATTTAAAGCTTTTGTTTCCTTATTTATTTTCATTTCGGATGATCTGTCCATTGGTGAAAGTGGGGTGTTAAAGTCCCCTACTATTATTGTGTTAATGTCGACTTCCCCTTTTATGGCTGTTTGCATTTGCCTTATGTATTGAGGTTCTCCTATGTTGTGTGCATAAATATTTACAATTGTTATATCTTCTTCTTGGATTGATCCCTTGATCATTATGTAGTGTCCTTCTTTGTCTCTTGTAGTACTCTTTGTTTTCAACTCTCTTTTGTCTGATATGAGAATTGCTACTCCAGCTTTCTTTTGATTTCCATTTGCATGGTATATCTTTTTCCATCCCCTCACTTTCAGTCTGTATGTGTCCGTAGGTCTGAAGTGGGTATATTGTAGACAGCATATATACGGGTCTTGTTTTTTTATCCATTCAGCCAGTCTATGTTTTTTGGTTGGAGCATTTAATCCATTTACATTTAAGATAATAATCAATATGTATGTTCCTATTACCATTTTCTTAATTGTTTTCGGTTTGTTATTGTAGGTCTTTTCCTTCTCTTGTGTTTCCTGCCTAGAGTAGTTCCTTTAGCATTTGTTGAAAAGCTGGTTTGGTGGTGCTGAATTCTCTTAACTTTTGTTTGCCTGTAAAGGTTTTAATTTCTCCGTCAAATCTAAATGAGATCCTTGCTGGGTAGAGTAATCTTGGTTGTAGGTTTTTCTCCTTCATCTCTTTAAATATGTCCTGCCACTCCCTTATGGCTTGCAGAGTTTCTGCTGAAAGATCAGCTGGTTAACCTTATGGGGATTCCTTTGTGTGTTATTTCTTGTTTTTCCCTTGCTGCTTTTGATATATTTTCTTTGTATTTAATTTTTGATAGTTTGATTAATATGTCTCTTGGCATGTTTCGCCTTGGATTTATCCTATATGGGACTCTCTGTGCTTCCTGGACTTAAGTATTTCCTTTCCCATATTAGAGAAGTTTTCAACTATAATATTCAAATATTTTCTCAGTCCCTTTTTCTCTTCCTCTGGGACCCCTATGATTCGAATGTTGGTGTGTTTAATGCTGTCCCAGAGGTCTCTGAGACTGTCCTCAATTCTTTTCATTCTTTTTTCTTTATTCGGCTCTGCAGTAGTTATTTCCACTATTTTATCTTCCAGGTCACTTATCCGTTCTTCTGCCTCCATTATTTTGCTATTGATCCCTTCTAGAGAATTTTTAATTTCATTTATTGTCTTGTTCATCACTGTTTGTTTGCTCTTTAGTTCTTCTAGGTCCTTGTTAAACGTTTCCTTGTATTTCCTCCGTTCTATTTCCAAGATTTTGGATCATCTTTACTATCATTATTCTGAATTCTTTTTCGGGTAGACTGCCTATTTCCTCTTCATTTGTTAGGTCTGGTCGGTTTTTGCCTTGCTCCTTCAACTGCTGTGTGTTTCTCTGTCTTCTCATTTTGCTTAACTTACTGTGTTTGAGGTCTCCTTTTCACAGGCTGCAGGTTCGTAGTTCTCATTGTTTTGCTGTCTGTCCCCAGTGGCTAAGGTTCGTTCAGTGGGTTGTGTAGGCTTCCTGGTGGAGGGGACTAGTGCCTGTGTTCTGGTGGATGAGGCTGGATCTTTTCTTTCTGGTGGGCAGGTCCACGTCTGGTGGTGTGTTTTGGGTGTCTGTGGCCTTATTATGATTTTAGGTAATCTCTCTGCTAATGAATGGGGTTGTGTTCCTGTCTTGCTAATTGTTTGGCATAGGATGTCCAGCACTGTAGCTTGCTGGTCATTGAGTGGAGCTGGGTCTTGGCATAGAGATGGCGATCTCTGGGAGATTTTCACCATTTGATATTACATGGAGCTGGGAGGTCTCTTGTGGACCAGTGTCCTGAACTTGGCTCTCCCACCTCAGAGGCACACCCCTGACATCTGGCTGGAGCACCAAGAGCCTGTCATCCACACGGCTCAGAATAAAAGGTAGGAAAAAAAGGAAGAAAGAAAGAAGAAGATAAAATAAATTAATTTAAAATAAAGTAAAATAAAATAAATTAAGTTATTAAAATAAAAAATAATTATTAAAAAAGAATTAAAAAATAAAAATATAAAAGGAAAAAAGAAAGAAGAGAGCAACCAAACCAAAAAACAAATCCACCAATGATAACACATGCTAAAACTATACTTAAAAAAAACAAAAAATGGACAGACAGAACCGTAGGACATATGCTAAAAGCAAAGCTATACAGACAGAATCACACACAGAAGCATAGACATGCACACTCACAAAAAGAGAAAAAGGGAAAAATATATATATATATCGTTGCTCCCAAAGTCCACCTCCTCAATTTTGGGATGATTTGTTGTCTGTTCAGGTATTCCCCAGATGCAGGGTACATCAAGTTGTTGTGGAGATTTAATCCGCTGCTCCTGAGGCTGCTGGGAGAGATTTCCCTTTCTCTTCTGTTCGCACAGCTCCCGGGGTTCAGCTTTGGATTTGGCCCCGCCTCTGCGTGTAGGTCGCCTGAGGGCGTCTGTTCCCACTCAGACAGGATGAGGTTAAAGGAGCAGCTGCTTCGGGGGCTCTGGCTCACTCAGGCCGGGGGAGGGAGGGGTACGGATGCGGGGTGAGCCTGTGGCGGCAGAGGCCGGTGTGACGTTGCAGCAGCCTGAGGCGCGCCGTGCGTTCTCCCGGGGAAGTTGTCCCTGGATCACGGGACCCTGGCAGTGGCGGGCTGCACAGGCTCCCAGGAGGGGCGGTGTGGAGAGTGACCTGTGCTCGCACACAGGCTTCTTGGTGGCGGCAGCAGCAGCCTTAGCGTCTCATGCCCATCTCTGGGGTCCGCGCTGATAACCACGGCTCGCGCCCATCTCTGGAGTTCCTTTAAGCAGTGCTCTGAATCCCCTCTCCTCTCGCACCAGGAAACAAAGAGGCAAGAAAAAGTCTCTTACCTCTTTGGCAGCTCCAGACCTTTTCCCGGACTCCCTCCCAGCTAGCTGTGGTGCGCTAACCCCTTCAGGCTGTGTTCACGCAGCCAACCCCAGTCCTCTCCCTGGGGTCCGACTGAAGCCGGAGCCTCAGCTCCCAGCCCCCGCCCGCCCTGGCAGGTGAGCAGACAAGCCTCTCAGGCTGGTGAATGCTGGTCAGCACCGATCCTCTGTGCGGGAATCTCTCTGCTTTGCCCTCCGCACCCCTGTTGCTGCGCTCTCCTCTGTGGCTGCGAAGCTCCCCCCTCCACCACCCGCAGTCTCCACCCGTGAAGGGGCTTCCTAGTGTGTGGAAACCTTTCCTCCTTCACAGCTCCCTCCCAGAGGTGCAGGTCCTGTCCCTATTCTTTTGTCTCTGTTTTTTCTTTTTTCTTTTGCCCTACCCAGGTACGTGGGGAGTTTCTTGCCTTTTGGAAAGTCTGAGGTCTTCTGCCAGCATTCAGTAGGTGTTCTGTAGGAGTTGTTCCACATGTAGATGTATTTCTGATGTATTTGTGGGGAGGAAGGTGATCTCCACATCTTATTCTTCCACCGTCTTGAAGCTCCTTCCATAGTTGCTTTATTTATGAACAGAGAAGACACTCAAGCATTTTTTGAGGTCAGAGACCTCATTTGTGAATCTAATGAAAGCTGAAGACATTGTTCCTTCCCATAGCCCCTGTATTCTCTTTACATATGTTTTCCTAACATGTTTCTAGCATTTAGGAAGCAAGGATTACTGAGTCAGTAATTTTTCAGACTACACAAAGTCCTGTCCCAAATTGGTGATTTGACTCTGAACATGTTTTCTTTGAATTTTTACTATCATTGGTGGATGTTGTGGGGGGTGGAAGATGGGGTGGGACTGGGGCCTGGGGAATGAACAATAATTCAGTAGTCCCCTGAGATATATAGAATGTCACTGTTTTGGGGGAAGCGTTAGGTTTAAGTAAATCCTATTGTTAATAGACCTGTTCAGTTAAATTATTTTAGCAAACATATATTGTACAACTTTTAGGCTGTGTTTTTTCTCTTAACACATTAACTATTTCACCCCACTCTCTTTTTGCTTGCATGGTTTCTGAAGAGAAGTCACATGGAATCCTTATCTTTGTTCCTCTGTACAATGTTTTTCCCCTAGGGCTTCTGTCAGGATTTTTCTTTATCTTTGATTGTCTCTAGTTTGAAAATGATATGCCTAGGTGTAGTTTTTTTGGCATTCATCCTGTTGTTGTTCTCTGAGCTTCCTGAATCTGTGGTTTTGGTGTCTGACCTTAATTGGGGGGAAATTCTCAGCCATTATTATCTCAAATATTTCTTCTGTCCCTTTCTCTCTCTCTTCTCTTTCTATTATTCCCATTATGTGTATGTTACACGTTTTGTAGTTGTCCCTCAGTCCTTGGATATTCTCTTCTTTTCTTTTTCAGTCTTTGTTCCCTTTCCTTTTCAGTTTGGGAGATTTGTATTGAGATAGCCTCAAGCTCAGAGCTTTTTTCCTCAGCCATGTCTAGTCTACTAATAAGTCCATGAAAGACATTTTAAATTTCTGTTACAGGGTTGTTGTTTTTTTTTAATCTCTAACATTTTGTTTTGGTTCTTTCTTAGGGTTTCCTTCTGTCTGCTTACACTGTTCATCTGCTCTCGCATATTGTCTATTTGACTTAAATACAGCCCTTAGCGTATTTAATCATAGTTGTTTAAAATTCCTGGTCTGATCATTCCCACATCTCTGCCATGTCTGGTTCTGATGCTTTCTGTCTTCAAATTGTGATTTTTGCCTTTTAGCATGCTTTGTAATTTTTTCTTGATAGCCAGACATGATGTACTGAGTTAAAAGGAACTGCTTTGAATAGGCCTTTAGTAATCTGATGGTGAGGTTTCTGGGGAGGTGAAGCCTTCTATATAGCCAGTGATTAATTCAGTCTTTTAGTAATCATATGCCTCTGCACTGTGAACTTCACAAGTGTTTCCCAGTTTTTTTCTCCCCCCTTAGTTGGAATAGGATGGCTAGAATGGGCAGGAGTTGGGTGTTTCCCCTCCCCAGGTCAGTTAGGCTCAGATAACTCCCCAGCAGGTTAGGCTTTGGTTAACTAGTTTTCCCTGAAGGCATCCTTGTTAAGAAGAACATAGCACTCTGACTTATTTTACAATGTCTTCTTTACCCTTCCCCTGTTAGAAACCATGAGGGAATTTTTCTCAGATATGTACACTGGGAACCTGGCCGAGCTCCTGGAGGTACACCTTACAGCGTTTTGGGCGCCCGTATGACTGAGTCTCCTTGAAGCTTTGAACTCTCGGACCTGCCCATCCAGTGCCTCCAGCACTTCCTCAATTACAGGTCAGGTTTTCCTACTCCTGCCCTGGCTTCCACCCGTGGCATCTGCTCAGGCGTCTCTCCTCAAGGAAGCCATGACTTCCTGCATTTGCCTGTTGGCCTCTCTGGTCTTGGGGGCAGCAGTTTGTTCTGTGTCTGCCCCTCTTTTAGTATCCAAGAAGAGTTGTTGATTTTTCAGTCTGTTCAGCTTTTCACTTGTTAGGACGGAGTGGTGACATGCAAGCTGCTTATGTGCAGAACTGGAAACCAGAAGTCTGCTTGTTCAACTTCTGGGTACAGGAGATTTCTCTGTGTTCTAGGGATAAAATGGTGAGTGAATGCAGCTGCTTTAAGATCTTCTGAGACATAAAGAACGAGGTAAGGATGGGTGCAGACACAGGTACTTCTGTTGATGCAACAGATATCAGCTTCTCTCCCCACCCCCTACAAATAATCGTAGATTCTCTTGGAAATATCTCAGAACACTTGGACATAACATATTGAAGCATAGAAAACTGTCTTAGGGCTGGGCTGAGGTCAGGATTCTTGTGACAGGGCTGCTCCTTACTGAATATATGACTTTGGGCAGAACTCAGCCTCTCTGAGCCTCACTTTGTTCCTAGGGAACACTGGAATTGTGATATTGTTCCTTATGCCTGTTTGAGGATCAAATAAAATAACTTGAGTAAAAGCACTTTGAAATCCGTAAGGACCTAAAGAAATGTCAGTTATGACTATATGTTCTGGAAATGGCTTTGTAAATGACAGTAACATTTTTAAATGACCATCTGGTTAAACAAAACCCTGCACTTAATCCTGGATATTTCAATGTAATGTCCAGAGACGTGCTTTGATTTACACATATGCAGAGCTTTGCAGCTGTTTAAATATATCCAATCATATCTCTAACAAGTGGAACTGACTAAAGGCAGAGGTTTTTATGATTAGCAAGTTTACTTTAGGACAGATCATTAAAAAGACCCTTCTCATGTGATCGTTGACCAGTGATGTTCTCACATTCTGTAGTCACTCCTGGTTCTGAAATCGTTTTCATGTTGGGCCACTTTGTTTGTCTGAGCTATTCTGCAAAAATCCCTTCTGACAGTTCAACATCAAAGGAAACAATGTTGTTTCCTTAAGCAAAAGGGATGGAGCTGTGGCTGGCCAGCCTTTACGAGTGCCAACAGCATTTCTTTCTAAAGCACCTGCTGTTACACATCAGCCTCAGCCGGCAAAGGACACAGACAATGACAGCAATTTTATTATTATTATTATTCCTTTCCAGTACGTGAAAGCAGAGTAATGAATTTTATACAGACAGCATTAATTTATGGCGTGCGGACCAGCACTTGCTTCCTTAACCTCCAGACACATGAATCGTAAATATTACTGTGGAAGCTAAGAGAACACGTAACTGCTATAGAAAGTAATTGACAGACAAAACCAAAAAAAGGACTCAGTTCAGGAAGTATTCACTGTCATAGAGCCCTGGATGTGAAGCAGAAAATGAGACACGTACTCGAAAAAAGAAAACTAGTTACAACAGACTTGTTTATCTTTTTATCAGATCCTTCCATCCATTTTCTGTCATTTCCCTAATCTCATTTGATGTCTAAAAATGAAATCTGATTTTTAAGAATTCCACATTCTGTTCATACAGGCAAACCTGGGTCAGCTATGCAGAGTTTACCCCCTGCTCCTCTGTAACATGTGTGCAAATTAAATACTTCCTTTGGTTCTTATTCTGAGGTTCCTGGTGATCATCTATGAACATCCTGCAGTTTTATCCTCAGAAATTTTCAGGTTTTCAATAGCAGTCTTTGTCACAGGGCTCTGTTTTCTTCCACACACTATGCTTTATGCAGATAATACTGCATTTATCTCACAAACTTTCTGAGTTAAAATCATCCCCCAAATCAAAGTGCTAGCCATTCCCCAGGTCTCAAATCTTTTATCGATCTGCTCCTGTCTTTATCACTACTCTCTTTGGGGAGCTCAGACCTCCTTCTCACAAAGGGAATTAGATGTCTCTTCATCAAAGCTTTGCTTACTTCCTTGGCTCTTTTTATTATGTTCTAATTCTTTTGTTGGTTTTCCTCCTAAGATAACCTTATGCTTGGAGAATTCTCAAGTCTTCCCTCTTCTATCTCTTCTGTCTTCCTGATTTTAAGTCCTTCTCTCTAAGTTCTCTTTCCAGTCACTGTAAAGAACTGAGTGTTAGAAAAGTTAAAGAATTCCTTCATTTCCACAGACAGAAACAAGGATTAATTTGTCCTTTGGAAACAAAGAATGTGATATTTATTTCTTTTATTTTTACTGGAAAGTTGAAGCAGTAATAAAAGTACTACTGTGAAAAATTTAACATTGTAAGTATTGTTATTACTACCATTATTATAAACGTGGATATGTGTACAGATCCACTGACCTATGCTGTGTTTGCTTATTCTTTAGTTGAACACACTATAATGAATTACAGGTATACTAGTGATTGTAATTTATAGTTGCAAAAAAAGGTAAATAAATAAATGTTAGACTGAAAAAAAAAGGTGGATCTGTCGACAGATCCGTATTTATCATTAATGGCAGTAACAGATTTCCTTCGTGATGGTGGCAGAAAAAAGAAATGAAGAAATGAGGACGTGCCCTTGTGCTGCTTCTTGTAAGCAGCCCTAGTGTCTGGGAAAATCTTGTTACATTTTTAAAGGCTGACCTCACAGAATTTCTGTTCTCAGAAAGTCTTCTAGACTGTTTTTAATGTTGCTCTGAGTTCTTCTTGAGATGACACAGTTACTTCACTGTTCTCTGACTGTTACAGTTTCATGATGCTATCTTCCTTTTGACTTTTCTGTGAAATAGAAAATAAAAAAGATATATATATATACACACATACACATTACTTTTGAATATGTCTGTCTGCTAAAAAGGGCTTAAGGCTATCTCCTTATGTGATAAACTTTCCACCCCACCACTACAACTTTGGGCAGAATATTTATCCCCAGTTCTTATAGATGTCCTATCTCCTTTCCTCAAACTTGTTTACAAAGAACTTAAGATACAGTGTTTTATTTCCTTATGATTGAGATTGCACAAGCCTTCTGGCTAATTCCATACTTCCAAAACAAGACATAATGAATCTTCCTCACTTGTCTGTTGGGGTCAAACAAGTTTAGAATGAACCTTGCAGACTTAAAAGATTATGAAGGAAAGTCACTGGATATGTGAATAAAATAATGTAAAAATAAAAATGATGTCAATATCCAGAGTAAGAAACGTTCTTTTTCTCCTAACCTCCTTCTACCCACCCTGGTCCCTGACAGTTATCTGCCACTTCCTCTTTATCCTGATCACAGGATGTAGACAGAGGGGCAGTGTTACCCTTAGGCACAATGTGGCTTAGAGAGGCTGCAGTGTTACTCTTTTTTCCTGAACCTTGACCTTGGCTCAGCTGTGCAGATTTCTAAATTCTCTGTCTTAGCATGAGCAAGAGAAGTAGGCTCTGCCTCCGGTTATCCTCACAGGGTGGATGCAACGACATCAGTGTCAGCTTTACTCTTTGGCTGACTCTAACCTGTGGGCATCAGAGTGAAACTAAATTCCTGCTGGTCTTTTTCCTCCAAAGCAAACGGGAAACTTCTCTCTCTAATTGCCCATGACAGTGTCTTAGTTCAGTTTCTTGCATGCACTTTTACAATCTGCTTTTCTCTTTCTCCCTGGATCTTTAAGCCATTTTTCATCCTGCTATCATTCATTCTACTAGGTGAATCACAAGCTCATTAGTGCAATGAGAAAGGTCTATTTTAATTTGGCACTGACTGACTTTTTGGTACAGTACCTACCAACAACCCAGGCTTCTATGACAGATTTACAAACACCGTATATATCTCTTTTTCTCCTCATTCTTATGTTTCCTTATGTCTGTAATATATTTCCTCAATTTGTCCTTTCAGTGAACCCTTGATTACTTTCAAGATTCAGGTTAGTTATTACTGGCTCTGCACATCCTTCCCCAAATTCTGTATTTCTGTCTCAGGTGAATTTAGGTGATCTTCTGACTCCACACAAATGTAAACCAAAATATAATTATAGCATTTAGCACATTCTATTGTAAATGTTTCTCTACTACAGCAATATTCATTTTACTATGAGCAATACAAAAGAATATCTTAAAAAAATCTTTATACCCACAAAGTTATACTTGTGCTTACAACATTGGGGCTACTAAGTAAATATTCTTTGAGTTCACAGAGGATAGCATATCATTTGAACCAAGAATTTGATTGTCTTGCGTATCAGTTAATTTTGCTGCCAGAACAGTAGAGCACACAAATCTTATTAATAGCTTACCACAGCAGAATTTATTTTTCATTCACGTAGTGTTTGGGTGACTATCAGTCAGCTTTGGCTGCTGTAGCTCCACTGAGCTCTGTCAGCCTGTGACCACTCTACCTCACATGTTTTCCCATTTTCCCATTCTAGAACCTCGGTTAAAGGGCAGTTTCTACTTGGAACATGCTTCTCTTGTGGCAGAGCAAGATTACTGGTAGAAAAACAGATGCATTTTAAAGTTTCAGTTCGTATGTGGCATATGGTCACTTTGGCCCACATTCTGTTACCTTAAATGACTTGACCAATGAGTAATGAGTTGAGGATGTAACTCGTCCCACAGGAGGAGCAGTAAGTAACAGGACAATAGATAGGGATACATATATACACACACACACACATATATATTTATAAACATATATACACACATGCTATCTAATATTAAGGAAGTGAGAGTAAATAATGAGATAATAATGACAAACATAGTTTGTACTCTTGGTCACGAATACTCACTTTGCTTCTTATACACAAAATAGACTGCCATTCTCTCCAAGGAGCTCTCAACATTTTCATCCATTACAGCATCGACTCAATACCAAATTTCATGATATATTCTACTGTATTTAGTATGTCTTGACTCAGAGACTTATGAGCTAAAACAGTGAGTATCCATCATGGCCATAGAGGACACATAGCCACAAAGAACATACAATGATGGAGCAGAGACGATAAACCTCAGTAAACACCCTGACTTGGAAATGGGAAAAATTGAAGTACACATCAGTCACTGGCCTATAGCAATTCTGAAATCCTACTGTGCAAACATAACAGGCACTTCTCATCCTGAGAGTAGGGTCCTAGTTCAGCTCCTCTCTTGTATTGCTTTCCAGTGCACTGATCTCCCTGAATTTTTCTTTGAGTCTTTGGAGGTCTTTTTTTTCCAAATTCCTCCTTGGACCCACTTGAAGAATAATCTGAGAATGTATCTTCCTTGATGGCTGACCAGTTTTCTCAGTCTGAGTCTATCTAGATACTTTTAACAATGACTGAAAAAGTAATAATCTTAGGCTTGTTTTTTAATATAATTAGTTGATCTTTTGGCAGTTTTGTTGCAGTAACACCCAAATGTTTAGGCACCAAAATCTGTGTTTAAGTTAGATTTGATGTAGTAATGAAAAATCAGTGACTTAAAATAATAGACATTTACTTATCTGTAGATTGTAATTTGTCTGTTGATTTTAATATATCTTGTCAGCTATTGGCTTTAGCTGCTGAAGCTTTGCTCAGCTCTGCTTTTTTTTTTAATTTTTATTGGGGTGTAGTTGATTTACAATGTTGTGTTAGTTTCAGGTGTACAGCAAAGTGAATCAGTTATACATATACATATAGCCACTCTTTTTTTTTTTTAAGATTCTTTTCCCATATAGGCCATTACAGAGTATTGAGTAGAGTTCCCAGTGCTATACAGCACATTCTTATTAGTTAACTATTTTATATGTATTAGTGTGTATGTGTCAGTCCCAGTCTCTCAATTTATCCCTCTCCCCCTTATCTCCTGGTAACCATAAGTTTGTTTTCTACATCCGTGACTCTACTTCTGTTTTGTAAATAAGTTCATTTGTACCCATTTTTTTTAGATTCCACACATAAGTGATATCATATGATATTTGTCTTTCTGTGTCTGACTTACTTCACTCAGTATGACAATCTCTAGGTCCATCCATGTTGCTGTAAATGGCATTATTTTGTTCTTTTTATGGCTGAGTAATATTCCATGGTATATATGTACCACATCTTCTTTATCCATTCCTCTGTTGATGGACATTTAGGTTGCTTCCATGTCTTGGCTATTGTAAGTAGTGCTGCAATGAACATTGGGGTGCATGTATCTTTTTGAATTATGGTTTTCTCCGGGTATATGCCCAGGAGTGGGATTCAGCTCTGCTTTATCATCTTCATTTTATAATCTATTTGAAAGGAGCAATAAATAAGAGTTATTTATTTCCATGGTAGAGGGAAAAGAGCAGGACAGATGGTAGCAGTAGGTGATGTCTCTTAATGGCTTCTCCATTGAACTGGCACAGTATCACTTCTGCTAACATTCTACTGGCCAAAATAAGTCATATGATCAAGCCCAACATCAGTGGGTGGAGAAGTGCATGCCTTACATGAGGTACTGTAAGGCAATGAGCAGGAATGTGTAATGCTCTTCTATAAAGGAGAAAGGGATAGTGGAAGTCAGTAAGACAATCCACCCTACTGTATAGTCTATACAGACTTTAAGATACGGAGGCATAACCCAAGTTTCAGTTGGCCTGAAAGTACTATAATAGAATAGTTTTGAAAAGCAGCAGTAATTCATCATTCATTTCTCAACTTTCTAGTTTGTAGTAAATGTTTATTGGACAATTACTTAGTGTAAGCCATTTCATTTGGTTTTAGTTACACAGACTTAAATAGACATCACTGAAATAATGTAATTTCACATAGTGGGTATACAGGAAGTAGGTAACAAGAAGTTTTGATACAGTGTTACAACTGCTATGAAGGGCTAAGTATGTGCTATTCTAGAAGCATGTGGAAAGTGCCTAGACCCACATATGTAGCAAAAACTTGATCTGCACTTGGGGGAGTCATGACACGTACCTAGAGTAGACTGGGAGTAGATAAGTCTGAAAGGCAAAAAAACTATAAGAAGCATTTTGGAGGATCCGTTGACAGGAGCTTTGGCACTGAATCTTAATATTGTCTCTGAAACCAACTGTGTATAATATTTGAATTTAGGCCAACTTTTAATTTCTTCAATTTGGATTTTACTGTAAATACGTTCCTCCTTTGTCATTTCAAAATAATAGAAAGTTTTTTATGCCAACCACTGACTTAGGAAAATCAAGATGCTGATGTATGCTTAATGATGGCAACAATTTAAATTTAATATTGGACTAAGAATATGAGGGAAAATGTCAAAAATAACAGATATGAAAAACTTTAAGTTCTACATAGCATCAATTAATTGTTCAACTCATTCCAGAAAAAATAATATTTGGTTTTGTGATATTAACGTATTTTCTACCAATACTCTACATTATAAATATTCAGGATACTTATCAATTCATATGTGAGTTGATATAAATCATTTTTGCATGTGGATTGATGACAACTGGATAGTACATCCACTTAAGTACCTTGAAATAAAGAGATAAATAGTAAAAAGCATTAAAATAAATTTCTGGTGCATCAAATATACAATGTACACTGTATATACAATGCACAGTGCACAGAGTGTATTTTTGTGTATTGATGTATACAAGTAAATGAGCTGTGAGATGTCTACAGGGTACACAGTGACTACTCTGGAAGTAACCATGGAGTGCTTGAAGACCTCTGATATAAGAACCCAGGAAGGGCTTCCCTGGTGGTGCAGTGGTTGAGAATCCGCCTGCCAATGCAGGGGACACAGGTTCGAGCCCTGGTCCGGGAAGATCCCACATGCCGCGGAGCAACTGGGTCCGTGAGCCACAACTACTGAGCCTGCGCGTCTGGAGCCTGTGCTCCGCAACAAGAAAGGCCGCGACAGGGAGAGGCCCGCGCACCGCGATGAAGAGGGGCCCCCACTTGCCGCAACTAGAGAAAGCCCTCGCACAGAAACGAAGACCCAACACAGCCAAAAATAAATAAATAAATTAATTAATTAAAAAAAAAAAGAACCTGGGAAACAGCTCCCCAGCTAATTAGGTTTAATTTGGATGCATATGAGTAACAAACTGTCTGGGCCTCAATTTCCTTTAGTCTAGTCTAACTTAGGATTTCTTTAGTCCTTTTATTATCTAACATTCTGTCATACAAATATTGGAAAATGGAGGCATAGAGATGTTCATTTATTTTCCCAATTAGGTATGGAGCAGACAGAAACATTGCAACTATTTCTTGACAATTATTTACAAGGAAGAAGACCTTTATGTTCATCTTTTAGGCACTTGGGTTTTCTCCACTGTCCTTGAATTGTAAGGAAGGGTAAAAGAGAATAATTTCTGTGTATCTATTTTATTCTGTTCTTTACTTAATATGCTTCTATTTTATCACCTTTTCCCTTTTGCCTTCTCAGAGCAATTCAGCCTACTCTTCTTAATATCTCCTTCATTTGGAGTCCCCTCCTGTAGTATCACTCATGATTACAGTCCTTTTCATTGTCCTTCACTGAGCTTTTTGTATTTCTGTTAGGTTTATCTAGAGACGAGGTAACCAAAACTGAAAACTTTATTGAAGGTGAAACTGACTTGATACATGTACCTTGTATACATGCAATGAGATTTATATTTTGATTCATATTATCACCTTTATAAAGATATTAGGATACTGCGAAATGCTATCAAATGCTAAACATATGATCAGACATTTTTTAAGTGATAGAAATTAATTTAAAAATTTTAAGAATATAGTACCACTTTTCAGAAAAGATAACTTTCCCCCTTGAGCCAGAATTTTTCCATGAGCAAATAATTTATCTGCAATATCGTCATCTATAATATTTCAATGCAATTAACATTTGTTGAGCATTTACTATGTTCAAACACCTATGAGTGTTGCAGATGAAAACAATTAGAGTAGGAAAACCTCTGCTATTAATGATGTACACTTTAACAGAGCAAGTAAGATACCTGAACAAGTTTATCTAGGATACTTTAAGGGATATAGTCACAAAGTACTATGGAGAAGATGCAGGAGATGTAAGCAGGAACATACCCCTAGTGCATGAGAAACTTAAAGTTTCACTGTCATATTGCCACAGGTCATATAGATTCAATCCTACAAACCTGGAACCTGTAAATAAATATTAGCATCCACCATTACTTATCATATAAACAGCAAGTAAAGAAACAATCACTGTAAAATATAGGTACTTCAGATCTTATTTCTATATCTGATAATGATATCTGAGCTGATATTCACACCTTTCCTTCTTCCACTAACCTTCAGAGTTCCCTTATCTGCTGTTATCAGCTAGGTTGGAAGATTACACAAATTTTGACTCCCACAGGATCCGTCTCTTAGTGGTCTCACATATGTTGGTTTGTATAGATGGCTTCTGCCAATCACTTCCTCATAAATCTCGTGGTTGCCCTCTTCATGATGGCAGGGATCCAGCTTCACCAAGAAGCTGACTGGTAACCCAGAACATGGTGTCCTATCTGGGGTCTAGCTTTGGGCTTTGCTGTTGGCAGAATGGACAATCAGAAGATTTAGTAGCTAGATCTGCTTTGGTGAAGGAAAGTTCACTACATTAAAACTATTCGTAGGCTCCATCACAGAAATTTTGTACATAGACCCACTGAGTAAATATCAAGTTGACTAGGAATAGAAGTTGACATGCAGGAGACATATCGTCCTATACATTGTCTTCTATCATTCTTTGCTATGAATGTCCCATGTAGGGCATTAATGTATGATGCAGAAATCTTCACATTATGTACCCTTTCTGATAGACTCATCGATACACCTCTCCATCAGGCTTCCTTGTCATCAGTCTTCCAGTTTCATCCTTTCTAAGTTTCTGACCATTTGACCAATGCATTAGCTACTGCCTATGAATTAATTTATAACTCAGGGTATTTCAGTATTTACACAAAATGGAAAATTATGCGTGTTGCCAAAGTTATTCCAGTTGGAAAGATGTTTTTTTTCACCATTGTCTTTTGGGATGTCTCCAAGGGAGGCTTTAGTGCAATGATTACTATTACCAGCTATGGCCAGCATGTCATAATCATCTGTAAACTAGATCTGTACTTTTTCCTCTTCTTTAATTTGGTGATATTTTACTCTCCATTATATGAAAGTTGTGAGTCGAGAGAGAATTGGTGAGGCAGGAAAAATATATACCATGGGAATCTGAGACAACTTTAAGGCAAATTATATGTGCTTGGGCCAGAACTAATACATACCAATTCCAGTTAAGAAGAGTATGCTATTATATTTAGAAATTTATGATTTAATGGATCAGACAACACCAACTTAACAAAAGGAAGTTTGGATTACATGGACACTTGGTGTCCCAAGATCAGATATTTAGTCTCTAACAGGACCCAGACTGCCTTTAAGGTAGAGAATAATCATCAGAATTCTCCTATTCCTCTTACCAGAGGCTCCTTGCAGCATACCAATCAGACAAAAATACCTCAAAAATAATGGGATCTCTTGAGTCATAAAGGTTCAAATGACAGAGAAGCGTGAGTGTCAGCCTTGTGCTACTAAAAATACTTCTTATATCTGGACACCATTCAAAACTGGCAGTCTTTTGAGTTATTCACTAATGGATTGAGCAGCACACTCGGATGTGACATGTGTTGCTTCGAAAATCAGGTTTCCCACAAGCATTGTGCAAGGAGCAGCAAACTGTTTCTCAACTTAGAGGAGGGAGCTCAACACACATCATACCAAAGGATCCCAAGAAAGAATTGGCAGGCCTCTCAACATTTTTGGAGTTTAACTCCCACCCTTGGACCTGCATGCATTTGACTAATGCATCTGCGGTTTTTGCTGTTTTCTGTATTTCAGATACAGTTGGCATAATTTCATTAATGTGATGGGCTGGGTGTTATTCTATGTGAAACCAAGACAGTCAAGTCTTTCTAGACTATTGTGTACCAGAGTGCAAATCTGCACTGCTCTCCCTGTTCCTGGCTATCTTTACTCATTAGGCTAGAAAAAAGTCCTAGGTTAATTGCTGCCTACCATGCGATAGGAACTGGCTTGATTTCAAGTAGGATACCACATACAGACCAGTAGCTGCCATTGGCATCAGTATTCTATAATGGCATCAATCTAGTTTCTCTGGTATAAATCTGGCTTCTTTCTGCATCAGTCAAACATGTGAGTAAAGGGAATGTGTTATAATCACAACTCAAATGATTATAATCACAACTTCAAGACACTGATGGTAATATTTGTCCCCATAATTCCCCCAACATATGTTATTGTCTTTTATTTGGTTCTGTCCAGTGAGTGAGTTGTTGAGTATTTCCACCAGCTTCCTCTTGCCTTTTCCCACTGTAATAGTGCTTAGTGTCCTAGTTAGGAAAATATGTGGGGATTAACAATTGGAGGCAAGTGCTAGAATGGTGAGTCAATTCTTTCTATACATTCTGGTACCAGGTACTGACTTAGGATGGTTCAACTTACGATTTTTTTGGCCTTACAATATTTTTTTACTTTTTGACGATGCAAAAGTGATACGAATTCTCTAGAAACCATACTTCAAATTTTGAATTTTCAAATTTTCTCAGGCTAGGGATATGCAGTACAATACTCTCTGGTGATACTGGGCAGCGGCAGTGAGCCAAAGCTCCCAGTCAGTCTCAAAATCATGGGGGTAGACAACCAATACACTTTCAACCATTCTGTACCCATAGGACCATTCAATTTTTCACTTTCAGTACAATATTCAATAAAGCACATGAGATATTCAACACTATTATAAAACAGGCTTTGTGTTAGATAAATTTGTCCAACCATGGGCTAATGGAAGTGTTCTGAGCATGTTTAAGTAGGCTAGGCTTAGCTGTGATATTTGGTAGGTTAGGTGTATTAAATGTCTTTGACTTGCGATATTTTCAACTTACGATGGGTTTATTGGGACATAATCCCATCATAAATAGAGGAAGATCTGTATATATTGATATATAGAAAGGGCTTGGGTTTTCATCTCATTCTGTTGGATTTCCACAGATTAGCAGAAATTTAGACCGAGTATTCAAAAACTCTCGGAAGGTTTGTGTATATTTCCTTCTTCAGCACATAGTAACTAGAAAATGGCTATAGAGTCTTTCTTACAGTGTATACTCAAAATCTTTCTCCAAGATTACAACGTCACACTGCAGGGTCATTTCTCAGAGGAAGTTGTCTTCAATCAAGGGGATATAGGTTTGAAAACTGACTTAGGTCTAGGAACTGGGTAAGAGATTGTGAATACCCTCTATGGTGTCTTGAATTAGATTTACCTTCACTCTTTTCCTGCCTATATAGCTGTAGAAAGCCCTTAATAGGGATACCACAATCAATTAAATACTTGCACAGATTCCTGTGAATCTCAACATTCATTATCACTCTGTCCCTGTGGCTTATAATGGTGATAGTGTCCACTTTTCTCAGAGGAAGACCATGACCTGATGAGGCAGAACCACCGAGAACCTGCAACAGGATAGCAGAGTTGACTGCAAGCTTCAATCTGCCACAGTTTGGGTCCATTGAAGCCACACTTGCTCCAGGCTAATGTCGGCTAGTGGGTGAGCTCTGCAGGGGAATTAGATCCAGGCCAATGCTGTCTAACATGGGGCTTCTGTAACCCGCAATTTTGCCGAGGGGCTCCATGTCAGCCTGGCTGATAACTTTCTCATGGCTGCACTAGGGTTTGTTATGGATACAATAGTGTACCCTCTCAAATTTATGTTGAAGGCCAAACCTCCAATATGACTAAATTCAGAGCGAGAAAGCCTTTAAGGAGGTAATGACTTATGACCTTAAAAATGAGGTCATAAGTATAAAGCCCTAATCCAATATGACCAGTGTCTGTATAAGAAGAAGAGACAGCAAGGATGAGTACACACAGAGGAGAGGTCTGATGAGGATGCAGTGAGAAGGTGGCCAGGAAGCAAGGCTTCAGGAAAAACCAAACCTGCCAAAACATTGATCTTGGACTTCCGACCTCCAGAACTATGATAAAATTAATTTCTGTTATTTAAATCCCCTGTCTGTGACATTTTGTTATGGCAGCCCTGGAAGACTAATACCAGGGTCTGAAGCTCTTCCTACCCAATCATTCCTTCCCTCTTCTCTCCTTTCACTGGCATCAGACCTGCCTACTTCTGCTCCATATTTAGAAAGGTATTTGGCATATAAGAAATATAAGCTCACATTATATATATCATCAAACTACAGATATAGCATTTATGTGGATCTTAGAAATTTGGGCACAAACTGAACTTGTGATCTATTAAAAATTAAATACTTAGCATCGTTAGGACTTGCTTCCTTTTGTCAATGTAAGAAATGAATTAGATAAATTATACTATTAATACCATCTCCAAAATTTCCTTTTTCTCTGACACCTATTGCACTTTCTAAAATAGAGGAATTATTTTTCTGTACCAGAGTCTTATAGTAGAAAAGAACTTAAGTCCAACTCCCTCATATATCAGATGAGAAAACCAAGACATTGGAAAAAATACATTACTTGTCCAAGAATATAAACATGTTAGTTGTATAGTTAGAGCTGGAACCCATTTGTTAGCTTGAAGAATTAAATTTTTTTTTACATCTTTATTGGAGTATAATTGCTCTACAACGTTGTGTTAGTTTCTGCTGTATAACAAAGTGAATCAGCTATATGTATACATATATCCGCATATCCCGTCCCTCTTGCGCCTCCCTCCCACCCTCCCTATCCCACCCCTCTAGGTGGACAGACACAAAGCACCGAGCTGATCTCCCTGTGCTATGCAGCTGCTTCCCCCTAGCTATCTATTTTACGTTTGGTAGTGTGTATATGTCAATGCTAGTCTCTCACTTCGTCCCAGCTTCCCCTTCTAACTCTTCACAGACCCTATCTTAAGTCGGTTGTGGAACCTCATTCCCTCAAAAGACTGAAGGTGCAAGATCCTCCCAGCTGTGCAAAATAGTTTAGGAGGGGCTTACTTATATGAATGAGAATGTCTTTGGGGTGAATTTGAAGACCTAATGTGTCTTAAATTGCCTGGTTTCCACAGAAGGCTGCAGTATGTCAAGTGCATTATATGAATGTGGTTACATTGGTATCTGAAATTTACACTGCAACATGACCAATCTCTGTTGCCACTGAATTAGGATTTATATTAGTGACTAGTTTTTGTTTCTTTTTGATCTCGAAACTACTTGAAATGAAATAACTGGGAAATTATGCTTCTAAACTTTTCTTTGGAAACTAATAATCATATAATTGGTAGGAAATTGGAAAACTCATCAGAGGTTGGATAGACCTATGGATATTAAAGAGCTAAAAAGTTCTGATAGACAAATGTAATATAACTTCATGGAAACATTTCTGAGTGTGATGTTAACAGCTAGAACATAAGTGTAATGTACTTTTTCAGCATGAAATAAAATAGAAAAAACTAAATAGGACAGATTGGGAATTCAAATCAGTGGTTTAATTTTGGTTTCAGGAATTTTTGTCATTTTGAGGAAAAAAGAATTTTGGCTCTCCAAAATAAACCTTCTTCAAAAATATTTTTGGTCCTCTACCTTTATTTATTTTCTTCTCTTTGGTGCATTACTTATTTATTATACAATTTATAACTTAGGTATTTAAGAAATGCTAGCGACTATT
Organism: Balaenoptera acutorostrata; assembly: GCF_949987535.1. Classification (NCBI taxonomy): domain Eukaryota; kingdom Metazoa; phylum Chordata; class Mammalia; order Artiodactyla; family Balaenopteridae; genus Balaenoptera; species Balaenoptera acutorostrata. The sequence goes on along the minus strand of NC_080065.1, from coordinate 27,756,863 downwards.
TCAATTACATAATGACCTAGTGAGTCTTGTTCAATGTGAGTTATTTAGGAAAAATATAAAATTGGAATTTTATTTTTTGTTTCATCAAAGGAAGGAAATATTATTTAAAACTTTTTGTTGATATTCTTTAAATAACATATCCTCTGTGTTTTAATATCTTGTGTTCATATTTTACCTTTTTTGAAGATACAATAATGCATAGGGTGATGGAGACTGAGAAATTTAAACTAAAGTTGTACGAATAAATTCCAAATGAAGGACAAAGGGAAATTAAGATGAAATATTATTTTACATATCTATTTTGCACTGGGAAGATGTTATAATGTAGTTTCCTGGCCAAAAAAAAAAGAAGACCAGAGACCAAATGGAGAATAGAGATCCATAAGAAATACATAAAAGCAAAACACAGAGGACTATAATTAGAATTATTACTTGGGTTTCTCAAAAAGAAGTGGAAAAGTACAGAGGTTGTGACTGCAATTGAAGGAAATGAAGGTTTTACTTAGCTTTTAAAAATAACTGTTTGATAATTGCATAGCTTTCTTTCTAGGCTGTGTTAAGTACTTGACTTCCTAAAGAGTGAAGAGTAGTAATTACTGTGAAATCTAGTTGGATTAATGATAGAATTTCTTCACTCTTTTTTTAAATTATTCTACTTATTGTGTATTTAGGTTGATGTTTAACAAGTTCTTGTAAAAAATTTAGAGACTACAAAAATATTACAAAGAAGAATCTGAAAAAAGTTTTATTTCAAAATTACTCCAAATTACTTTTTCTATACATATATGGCTACATATATATTTTACCTAAAATCATATTTATTTTATAAAACGTGCTTTTAAAATTTATGTATTTTTAATATTTTCCTAGTGATTTAGTCCTCTAAATTTGATTTTTATTGTTTGTAGTATTTCTAAACTTACAGGTTTAAAATAAGTAAGTAATAATTTCTATGTTAATAGCTTGCATTTTTAGAAATGTTTCAAATACAACTATTAAGAAAAGACTTGTACATAGTTTCTTTTCCAGGTATCTGATATTGTTATAATAAATCCTAAAAGCAGAATTATTTCTGGCTCAAAGTACATTATTAGTTTTATTTTGCAGCTCTTAGAACCTTCTTCAATTAGTTGAAATTTGAAGGATATAATACAGCTAAGTTCTTAACTACACACACACAGATATACACACATATGTTCTTACTGTACTGCATTTTACCTTTCAATATATAATCCATTGTTTGTATTACTGTTTTTGTGAATGTGTGGGTGAAATTAAGATAAAGAGTGTAGATTTATTTATTAACTTAATTTTATTTTCTGTGTTTTTCATTCTGATCCTTGGCCAACAACATTACTGTTTGCAGTGATATTCTCATTCATTTTAGTAAACAGGAGAAAGTACATCTTAGTTATTCATCTTGAAAAAATGTTTTGTAGAGTTTGGCATCCATATTAACCCAGTAAGTTCACTTTGTGAATATCTCAATGCTCTAATACTATTAGCATTTGAATTTAATTGATTTATTGGCTTGGCCAAAATGTTTGTTTGGGTTTTTCCAAAACGTGTTGGAAAAAACTATCTTATAGTTTTACAGATAAATTTGGAATGGTATAATAGTTGTATATCATTAAATGTTATATCTACTTTAGCTTTTTATTATTTAGGTGAATTTTGTACTTTTCGTAGGTACTTCATTTTTAAAGCTTATTTCTAACTACTCATTTTCATTTTTGTGTTGTTGTATCTATGAATAAGGTATTTTCTCCTTATTTTCATAAATTAATCATTGTTTGTATATAGATAACATTGATTTTGCATAAGAAGGTTGTAAATACCAATGCTTCTAAATTATTTGATTTTAATATTTTTAGCTCATTTTCTCACTTTTCCAGATAGCTACCTTATTGCATATAATTGTATTTTCTCCTTTCTTCAAATATTGATAATCATTATATCTTTTTCATGTATTTGCATTGACCAGGGCTTCTCAAATAATCTCCAAAAAATGACAGTGAAAGATGATGAGAATGATCTTTATTACTGACATTTATGCAACTATTTCTGTTGTTTTATTTTAAAAATTAGATCTGTTGAAATGAGAGAGTTTTAAGAATGTATTATTTGCCTCTTATTTTTAAATTAATAGTATCAGGAATGTATGGAGAACATCAAGTACTAAGCCAAACCTGTGACTAGGTTACTCTCTTCCTTGTACAATTTAGTAGGTGTGATAGGAAGAATTCTAAAGTGGCTCCCAAGATTTTCCACCCTCTGGTGTCCACACCTTGTTCCCCATTACTGTGGTTATGATGTATGTCACTCTCATGATTAAGATATATTACATGGCACAGTAGACTTTAAGAAAGGGAGATTATTGAGGTGGGCCTGAATGGGTACATTTGAGGGAATGGTGTTTTCAGATAATATTCTCAACTTCTTTAGTCATTTTAAGTCTATGCAAGTTTTTAATTACTCTTGAAACAATTTAGCTAAGTTTACATTATTTTAAATTGTGCTTATTTTATTGGTATTTTGAAAATTCTTTTCTAAGTTGAAGTTTTTATTTACCTTAACATGATTTAAATTAGGCTCATTTTCTATTAATACCAAATCATAAGGGGTTTTTAAAACAATTTCAATGCTCAACTCTTGTAGGAATTTTTTTTTTTTTATTCTTGGGTATCATTGTTTGAATTTTATAAAATTTGTTATTTGGGGAGTATTTTAAAATGTGGAAAAGCACAGAAATGAAGATGAGACACATGTTCTTACATCCTGGAATTAATACTTGCTAATATTTATTTGGATTTATTTCATTGGTTTTCAATATAAGAAATAATGAAGTACAGATACATTTGAACTCCCCTCTCATCACCTCCATTTCCCTCTCATCATTATGTTCTTGCAGTGAACTCTTCAGTCCAGTACTCTACATTTGCATTCATACATTACATGTATAGTTTACTTTGTGCTTTAAAATTGTTATATCAGTTGTTTTATTCTTCACCCTGTTTTTGTTTTTGTTTTTTTACTAAATAAAAAGTCTTAGAGTTTCAGCTTCATTGATAAATGGCAAGCTTTCTCATTGATATTTGATATCTTCCCTTGTATGCATTGCTGCATTTTGTTTATTAATTTCACTCTGTTAGAATAGTTATGTCATGTCATTGATATTCTGCCATTAGGGACTTGGACATTAGGGCTTTTATGAGTTTCCCTATGTGTATTCCTAGATGCAGAGTGATTGGATTGTAGAACAGGCACATTTAAAATTTTACCAGGTGTTCTAAATTGCCACACAATTTTGATATATCATTTTTCTCCCTCTAGTAATGTGGGTTTACTTCTACCTTCCCACTAAATAATGTACATTTAATATTTTCCAACATTAGTTTTATTACCAATCTGAGAAAACCAAAATCCCATTTTTTTGTTTTAATTTTAATTTTTCTGATTACAGGTGGCATAATCAGTCCTCCTCTTATGCATGTTGCTTATTTCTGTTCCTTTACTGTGAATTACCTATTTACATTATTTTCACATTTTTAATTGAACACTTGTCTTTTTTTTTCATTATTCACATTTAGGACTACTTTATATATACAGGTAATGACCCTTTTTTGATTATATACATTATAATGCCCTCTCTCTCATTGTTTGCACTTACGCTTTTTTTCTACCTTTTAAATTGTATTTAAAATACATATTGAAAGTCTTCTCTGGAAAAATACTATTCAGATCTTCCAGTATGTATTTTAAATACAATTAAAAATTTAGAAAAAATAGAAGATACGCATACGACTAAAAGGCACATGAATTGGTGGAGTCAGTATGGAAGTTCCTTAAAAAACTGAAAATATAACTACCATATGATTCAGCAATTCTACTCGGGTATATATCTGGAAAAAAATGAAAACACTAATTCAAAAAGATACAGGCATCTTAATGTTCATAGCAGTACTATTTACGATAACAAAGATATGAAAGCAACCCAAGTGACCATCAACAGACAAATGGATAAATATGTGGGGTATGTATATATATATATATATATATATATAAATGATGGAATGTTACTCAGCTATAAAATAAAGAGAATGAAATTCTCCCCTTTGTAGCAACATGGATGTACCTAGAGAATATTATGTTTAGTGAAATAAATCAGAGAAAGACAAATACTGTATGATATCACTTACATGTAGAATCTAAAAAGTAACACAATTGAATATTGATATATGCAAAATGAAAACAGACTCAGATATAGAAAACAAAGTAGTGGTTACCAATGGGGAGAGGGAAGGGAGGAGGGGCAAATTAGGAGTATGGGATTAAGAAATACAAACTACTATGTGTAAAGGAGATAAGCAACAAGGATGTATTTTGTAGCACAGGGAATTATAGTCACTATCATGTAATAACTTTTAATGGAGTATAATCTGTAAAAATACTGAATCACTATGCTGTACACCTGAAATTAGTATAATATTATAAATCAACTATACTTCAATAAAATAACAAAAATACATATATACATACATACATACTGAATATTGAAGCTCATTCTCTTGTTTTTTCAAACTGGTCACAAATTTATCCACATTGTTTCTAATCATTATTATAAAAATTAACAAATATAATTTTTCTGTTGAGTTAAAATTTATTTCTTTAAAGTATGTCACTATTTTATAAAGAAAAATACTCAGAATATATTAGCAATATCTAATATTTTTTTTAATATTACCCTCACTATATGTTATCCTTTAAATTCGTATTTGTGGATATATTTCAAAATATATCATGCAGGTTGGATCATTGGAATGATAAAAATCTGTGTTTATCCATTTATTTCTCAAATAAGAACAATTTGAGGAAAATGTGTTTCTTGAATATTATGCTTTGTGTTTGTTTTCTAAAGTGTCTTATTTTTATATAAGTTGAGTCATTTCAAACCATATAATGTAGTGCAATGAAATGTAACAGACATGACGAGACATTTCCTTCTCTGGAAAAAAATATGGATATTCTTCATACTGTTTACTCTGCATACATTTTATTTCAACCAGCTGCTTTTCCAAATCTTCATCTAAACTGATTTTGCAACTAATTGCTTAGTTCTCTTTTTTCCTACCAGGCAATAAAAGTGTACTCTTAATGAAAAAGACACTTTTGAAATAAAATATATAAAGTGTTAAATGTTAAAACTCTTTACCACTTATTTTTGAATTAGTGTTTAACTTCCTAGTTTCAGTCTCTAAAACTAGGTACGACTGAAACCGACACAAGAATTGAAATAATGCCATCAATCATTGAATAAATATCCATTTATTTACTTTGTATATTTTTTAAAACACAGATACATTATGGCAGAGGGTAATGGTTTTCAAGATTCAAAGTCAAATGAAAAATATTATCTCCAACCTGACTATGATTTATTTTCCGAAGTGCAGTTTGCTTCTGCGTGTCAAACTAACTATGAAATTCTGTCTTTTGACCAGATTAAGTTGAGTGGGGGGTTGTGTGAGTGTGTGTGTGTGTGTGGTGGGTACCATTAATAGCCTCATTTAACTTCTGCTGCTATTGTTTAAACAATCCTGGTTGTTTCTAAACCTACTGTTTGCGTTTGGATTTACTATAGAAAGAAAACATGCCATTTTCTCCAGAGTTTCTGTCAAATTCTGACATTTTCTTTTCCTTTCCATAAATCTGAAAAACGGTCTGTTTAACACTCCTATTTGTTCCTTCAAAGGACTCTTACACCCATCCTCTATAAAATAATTCACTTCTGTGACTTACAAGTGACTTATTCTGTTAGGAGTGACCAATATTAATTTTTGGCAAACTTTTGTCAAAGTCTTAAGGACTATTATAATATCTCGTAGGGTATTTTATCACACTAATACCGAATAATTGAGTCCTTCTCTTCATGAGTATCTCTTGGTCCAGTATTGCTATTATTTTAATACACTGCCAAATATTATTTAGCAACATTACATTTAGGGTTTTTGTTTACATCTTTATTGTATTATAATTGCTTTAAAATGTTGTGTTAGTTTCTGCTGTACAACAAAGTGAATCAGCTATATGTATACATATATACCCTCCCTCTAGAGCCTCCCTCCCACCCTCCGCATCCTACCCCCCTAGGTGGTCACAAAGCACCGAGCTGATCTCCCTGTGCTATGCAGCTGCTTCCCACTAGCTATCTGTTTTACACATAGTAGTGTATATATGTCAGTGCTACTCTCTCACTTCTTCCCAGCCTCCCTTTCCCCGCCATGTCCTCAAGTCCATTCTCTACGTATGCGTCTCTATTCCTGCCCTGCCACTAGGTTCATCAGTACCATTTTTCTAGATTCCATATATATGTGTTAATATACAGTATTGGTTTTTCTCTTTCTGCCTTATTTCACACTGTATGACAGACTCTAGGTCCATCCACCTCACTACAAATGACTCAATTTCATTCCTTTTTATGGCTGAGTTATATTTCACTGTATATATGTGCTACATCTTCTTTATCCATTCATCTGTTGATGGACATTTAGGTTGCTTCCATGTCCTGGCTATTGTAAATAGAGCTGCAATGAACATTGTGGTACATGTATCTTTTTGAATTATGGTTTCCTTAGGGTATATGCCCAGTAGTGGAATTACTGGGTCATATGATAGTTCTATTTTTAGTTTTTTAAGGAACCTCCATACTGTTCTCCATAGTGGCTGTATCAATTTACATTCCCACCAACAGTGCAAGAGGGTTCCCTTTGCTCCACACCCTCTCCAGCATTTATTGTTTGTAGATTTTTTGATGATGGCCATTCTGGCCAGTGTGAGGTGATACATCACTGGGGTTTTGATTTGCATTTCTCTAATGATTAGTAATGTCGAGCATCTTTTCTTTTGCCCTTGGCCATCTGTGTGTCTTCTTGGAGAAATGTCTAGTCAGGTCTTCCACCCATTTTTGGATTAGGCTGTTTGTGTTTTTATATTGAGCTGCATGAGCTGCTTGTATATTTTGGAGATTAATCCTTTGTCATTTAGGCTTTTGACTCACTAATTACTGGTATAATCGGCATGAATTTTTATTTTTCTCATTTCTGACAGGTTTTAATGTCTATTAATGATGAATACAAACACCCATACACAGTTACACACACACATCAAAAAAAATGTTTTGATTAATACAAACACAAACACAAAATTTTCTAGTCTCTGGAAAATTTTAGTGTGATCCAAGTAATTTTCTCCTTAATGGTCTCAGTGAATTTACCTTGCCACTTTATTGCTTGATTGCTCTTTTGTAGTTTTATTATCTATTCCTCTGTACCTGCCATTCTATTTTGTTTACATTTTGTTTCTTTTATGATATATTGACTATATATACTCTATTGATGTAATATTTCTATATGTTTATATATCTGTAATAATATATGTATATTTTATATATTAGTAGATTTTTGGCTTTTTCAATTAAGAAGCTCAGATTTAGCAATGTATTGGTTATAATGATTTTTTAGTAATTCATGATTACTTAATTATATCTTTATTATTTACCTTCATTTACTTTTAACATTTTCACTTATTGATTTATTTATTCAACGAATTGGTTCTTTAAAAATTCTTATGCTTAGAACCGAAAATTGATTTTTTTGATAAAGCAGATTTTAGTGTTCATTCTAATTAATAATTTAAAAATATATTTCAACCCTTTTTACTTTAAGATACTGTATTAGTTTCCTATAGCTGCTGTAACAAATGACAACAACTTGGCTTAAAACAACAGAAATTTATTCTCTTACAGTTCTGTTGGGCAAAAGTCTGAAATTATACCACTGTGATGAAATTAAGATGTCAGCAGGGCCATGCTCGCTCCAGAAGCTCTAGGGAAGAATCTGTTCCTTACCTCTTCCAGCTTCTGGTGCCTACAGAATATGTTAGTTTGTAGCTGTAGCAGTCCAGTCTTCAAAGCTAGCATTTCAAATCTCTTTCTGCTCCATCTTCACTTTGTCTTCTCTCTGTGTGTCAGATCTCCCTCTGCTCTCCTCTTATAAGAAGTATACATGTGATGGCAGTTAGAGCCCACCCAGGTAATCCAGGAAAAACTCTATCTCAATATTCTTAAATTAATCACATCTGCAAACACAGCCCCCCCCCCTTAATAAAAAGCAATATAAGGTAACAGTCACAGGTTCCAGGGATTAAGACATGGATATCTTCAGGGGGTTCATTCTCAGCTTACTGTGTATTATTTTCTTTGCATTTATCAGTTTCTTTACGATCTACCTTTTAATTATGGCTTAGTTTCACTGAAGTATCATGCACATGGAATGGAAACAGAAATTCTTTCACTCACATACTTGTGCCCCTCTTCAGTGTTTATTCTTTTTAACAATTCCTTACCCAGAGGAACTCAGAACATGTGCTTATTTATTGTATGACTATGAAATCTCTGCTTTTAGAATCTTCTCATTTAATTGTGACACCTAATTGCTTTATCCAAGTTTTCTCTGCTAATACTGTGGGTTCTTTTGTTAGCTTGCTGAAATTAAGTACCAGAATCTATTGATACATATTTGATATTTTGTTTGTTTTCCTCCTTGATCTTGGTCTTTAGAACATAAAATAACAGGAAATTTAAAACAGCATTATACTATATTTTTTGTAGAAATGCAATAGTAACTGAATTATAAAACAAAACAGTCACTATAAAACTATTTATAAGAGCAAAGAATGGAAATACTCATGTTTTAGCACAGGAATTGTTTAATAGGCTATGTTAACTCCATATGATAGGTAATTCTATGCTTCAAAAAATACATTTTGTAGAATATTTAATAGCATGGAAAATGGTAACAATATAGTGATGAAGAGTAAAGCGAGCTATAAAGGAGCAAGAACACAATGATTTCATTTTAAAAAATAGGTATTTTGAAATACTTTTAGATTTACAAAAGAGTTGAAAAATAGTTGAGAGTTCTATATGCCTTTCCCACAGCTTATACTGCATCTTACATAACCGTGGAACAATTATCAAAACTAACAAATTATCATTTACACATTCTACCAAGTTAGAAAATAAAGAAAATTTTGATTTCACTGTTTTTTTCACACTAATATTCTTTTTATCTTCCTGCATCCAATCCAGGAGACCACTTTGCATTTAGCCATCATGTCTCCTAAGTCTTCTCCAATCCATTATAATTTTTCATGTTTCCTTGTTTGTCACAGCCTTGACCCTTTTGAATAGTACTGGGCAAGTGTTTTATAGAATGTTTCACAGACTGGGTGTGTCTGACGTTTTCTCTTGAGCAGTACGGCTATGGCTGTTTAGCAAGACTACCATAGAAGTAACTGCCCTTCTCATCACATCATATCAGGGGGTAAGATGTCAGTTGGATTTACAGGTGATGCTGACTTTGAACACTTGGGTAGAGTGGTGTCTCCCAGATTTGTGCACTCTGCAGTTACTGTTTTTACCTTTCTATTTATCAAAAGTGACTGACTGACTAATTTTAGCCCATACTCAAAATGTGGGTTCTCTTGGTGGGACAGGTATCAAAGAATTTGTGAGCAAAGTTAAAGCATCCACAACAATGGACGAATATTTTTAAGAATAAATGTTCAGGGTATACAAATATCCTGTTTTTCCTTAAAGTTTCTCCCACATTCGCATTCATCCACAGATCTTGCCTGCAGCAATGGTCACTGTGGTGTTCTACTGGTGATTTTCAATTTTCCTCATTAGAATTTGGTAAAGAAGAATTTTTTCTTCCCCAATAATTTATTACTGTAATTATTTATTTATATCAGTATGGTCTTATGGATATATTTTATTTGAAAGGCTATAATCCAACACAATTGCTCTTTATAATTGTTCCTTGAATTGTGCCAGCCTTGGCCATTGGGAGTTCTGTCCAGTTAGCACTTGCTTCCTTGTGAATATGTCTCACTCTTTTCTTTTTTATCTTTTTTAAGTTGTTTATTTGTATGTCTGTTTATTTGAACGATCTCTTGCTATCTGGTGCTATAATATGCTCCAGATTTATATTTATCTTCCTCCATCCTAGAATCAGCCATTTATCAGGAAGCCCTGGTTCCTTTTATTAAGAATGTTATTTTAAAACTAAGATCTGGAGAGGGCGGAGTCAAGATGTTGTACTAGGAGGATGTGGAATTCACGTCTCCTCACAACTAAGGCATTTACCAGGCACCGGTGGGGAACCATGGACACCTAAGGGGACGGGAAGAACCACCAGCAACGAGTTTGTGGGGTCTTGGTACCCAGGCTGGAGGTTGGGCCTGAGCTCTGGTGGTGGCAGCTCCGAGTCAAAATTGCTGGACTAACAGAGAACCTCAGACCCCGGGGAGTATCAATCAGAGTGAGGTCTCCCGGAGTTCCTCATCTCAGCACCAAGACCCATCTCTGTCCAACTGCCTGCAAACTCCAGAGCTGGACATCTCAGGCCAAACAATCAGTAAGACAGGAATGTAGCACCACCCATCAAAAAAAAAAAAAGAAAAATGAAACGACAAAAATATATGTTACAGACAAAGGAGCAAGGTAAAACCCTACAAGACCACATAAATGAAGATGATATAGGCAAACTATCTGAAAAAGAATTCAGAGTAATGATAGTAAAGATGATCCAAAATCTTGGAAATAGAATGGAGAAAATACAATAAACATTTACCAAGGATCTAGAAGAACTAAAGAGCAAACAAACAATGATGAACAACACAATAAATGAAATTAAAAATACTCTAGAAGGAATCAGTAGCAGAATAACTGAGGCAGAAGAATGGATAAGTGACCTGGAAGATAGAGTGGTGGAAATAACTACCACAGAGCAGAATAAAGAAAAAAGAATGAAAATAATTGAGGACAGTCTCAGAGACCTCTGGGACAACATTAAATGCACCAACATTCAAATTATAGGGGTCGCAGAAGAAGAAGAGGAAAAGAAAGGGTCTGAGAAAATATTTGAAGAGATTATAGTTGAAGACTTCCCTAACATGGGAAAGGAAATAGTCAGTCAAGTCCAGGAAGCAGAGAGAATACCATAAAGGATAAACCCAAAGAAAAACACGCCGAAACACATATTAATCAAACTGTCAAAAATTAAATACAAAGAAAAATATTAACAGCAGCAACGGAAAAGCAACAAATAACATGCAAGGGAATCCCCATAAGGTTAACAGCTGATTTTTCAGCAGAAACTCTGCAAGCCAGAAGGGAGTGACAGCACGTATTTAAAGATGAAAGGGAAAAGCCTGCAACCAAGATTACTGTATCCAGCAAGGATCTCGATGGAGAAGTTAAAACCTTTACAGATAAGCAAAAGTTAAGAGAATTCAGCACCACCAAACCAGCTTTACAACAAATGCTAAAGGAACTTATCTAGGCAGGAAACAAAAGAGAAGGAAAAGACAGACAAAAACAAACCCAAAACAATTAAGAAAACTGTAATAGGAACATACATAACGATAATTACCTTAAATATAAATGGATTAAATGCTCCAACCAAAAGACATAGACTGGCTGAATGTATACAAAAACAAGACCCATATGTATGCTGTCTACAAGAGACCCACTTCAGACCTAGGGACACATACAGACTGAAAGTGAGGGGATGGAAAAAGATAATCCATGCAAATGAAAATCAAAAGAAAGCTGGAGTAGCAATTCTCATATCAGATAAAATAGACTTTAAACTAGAGACTATTACAAGATACAAAGAAGGACACTGCATAATGATCAAGGGATCAATCCAAGAAGAAGATAAAAACAATTGTAAATATTTATGCACCCAACATAGGAGCACCTCAATACATAAGGCAAATGCAAACAGCCATAGAAAGGAAAATCAACAATTACACAATAATAGTAGGGGACTTTAACACCCCACTTTCACCAATGGACAGATCATCCAAAATGAAAATAAATAAGGAAACACAAGCTTTATATGATACATTAAACAGGGTGGACTTAATTGATATTTATAGGACATTCCATCCCAAAACAACAGAATACACTTTCTTCTCAAGTGCTCATGGAACATTCTCCAGGATAGACCATATCTTGGGTCACAAATCAAGCCTTGGTAAATTTAAGAAAATTGAAATCATATCAAGTATTTTTTCCAACCACAACGCTATGAGACTAGATATCAATTGCAGGAAAAAAACTGTAAAAAATACAAACACATGGAGGCTAAACAATACGCTACTAAACAACCAAGAGATCACTGAAGAAATCAAAGAGGAAATCAAAAAATACCTAGAAACAAATGACAATGAAAACATGATGACCCAAAACCTATGGGATGCATCAAAAGCAGTTCTAAGAGGGAGGTTTATAACAATACAATCCTACCTTAAGAGACAAGAAAAAAATCTCACAAAACAACCTAACCCCACACCTAAAGCAATTAGAGAAAGAAAAAAAAAAAACCAAAAAACCAAAGTTAGCAGAAGGAAAGAAATCATAAAGATCAGGTCGGAAATAAATGAAAAAGAAATGAAGGAAACAATAGCAAAGATCAATAAAACTAAAAGCTGATTCTTTGAGAAGATAAACAAAATTGATAAACGATTAGCCACACTCATCAAGAAAAAAGGAGAAAACTCAAATCAACAGAATTAGAAATGAACAAAGGAGAAGTAACAACTGACGCTGCAGAAATACAAAGGATCATGAGAGATTACTACAAGCAACTATATACGCCAATAAAATGGACAACCTGGAAGAAATGAACAAATTCTTATTAGAAAAGCACAACCTTCCGAGACTGAACCAGGAAGATATAGAAAATATAAACCGCCCAATCACAAGCACTGAAATTGAAACTGTGATTAAAAATCTTCCAACAAACAAAAGCCTGGGACCAGATGGCTTCACAGGCGAATTCTATCATTTAGAGAAGAGCTAACACCTATCTTTCTCAAACTCTTCCAAAATACAGCAGAGGGAGGAACACTCCAAACTCATTCTACAAAGCCACCATCACCCTGATACCAAAACCAGACAAAGATATCACAAAGAAAGAAAACTACAGGCCAATATCTCTGATGAACATAGATGCAAAAATCCTCAACAAAATACTAGCAAACAGACCCAACAGCACATTAAAAGGATCATACAATATGATCAATGGGGTTTATCCTAGGAATGCAAGGATTCTTCAATATAGGCAAATCAATCAATGTGATACACCATATTAACAGATTGAAGGGTAAAAACCATATGATAATCTCAATAGATGCCGAAAAAGCTTTTGACAATATTCAGCACCCATTTATGATAAAAACGCTCCAGAAAGTGGGCAGAGAGGGAACCTACCTCAACATAATAAAGGCCATAAATGACAAACCCACAGCCAACATTGTTCTCATGGTGAGATACTGAAACCATTTCCTCTAAGATCAGGAACAAGACCAGGTTGCTCACTCTCACCACTATTATTCAATATAGTTTTGGAAGTCCTAGCCACAGCAATCAGAGAAGAAAAAGAAATAAAAAGGGAATCCAAATTGGAAAAGAAGAAGTAAAGCTGTCACTGTTTGCAAATGACATGATACTATATATGAAGAGTCCTAAAAGATGGTACCAGAAAACTGCTAGAGCCAATCAATGAATTTGGTGGAGTAGCAGGATACAAAGTTAATGCACAGAAATCTCTTGCATTCCTATACACTAATGTTGAAAAATGTGAAAGAGAAATTGAGGAAACACTCCCATTTACCACTGCAACAAAAAGAATAAAATACCTAGGAATAAACCTACCTAAAGAGACAAAAGAACTGTATGCAGAAAACTATAAGACACTGATGAAAGAAATTAAAGATGATACAAATAGATGGAGAGATACACCATGTTGTTGGATTGGAAGAATTAACATTGTGAAAATAACTATACTACCCAAAGCGATCTACAGATTCAGTGCAATCCCTATCAAACTACCAATGGCATTTTTCACAGAACTAGAACAAAAAATTTCACAACTTGTATGGAAACACAAAAGACCCCCAATAGCCAAAACAATCTTCAGAAAGAAAAACAGAGCTGGAGGAATCAGGGTTCCGGACTTCAGACTGTACTACAAAGCTACAGTAATGTATACAGTATGGTACTGGCACAAAAACAGAAATATAGATCAATGGAAGAGGATAGAAAGCCCAGAGAGAAACCCACACACATATGGTCACCTTATCTTTGATAAAGGAGGCAGGAGTATACAATGGAGAATAGACAGCCTCTTCAATAAGTGGTGTTGGGAAAACTACATGTAAAAGAATGAAATTAGAACACCCTAACACCATACACAAAAATAAACTCAAAATAGATTAAAGACCTAAATGTAAGGCCAGACACTATAAAACTCTTAGAGGAAAACATAGGCAGAACACTGTATGACATAAATCACAGCAAGGTCCTTTTTGACCCACCTCCTAGAGAAATGGAAATAAAAACAAACATAAACAAATGAGACCTAATGAAACTTAAAAGCTTTTGCACAGCAAAGGAAACCATAAACAAGATGAAAAGACAACCCTCAGAATGGGAGAAAATATTTGCAAATGAATCAATGTACAGTGGATTAATCTCCAAAATATATAAACAGCCCATGTAGCTCAATATTAAAAAAACAAACAGTCCAATCCAAAAATGGGCAGACCTAAGTAGACATTTTTCCAAAGAAGACATGCAGATGCTCAAGAAGCACATGAAAAGCTGCTCAACATCACTAATTATTACAGAAATGCAAATCAAAACTACAATGAGGTATCACCTCATGCCAGTTAGAATGGGCATCATCAGATATCTACAAACAACAAATGCTGGAGAGAGTGTGGAGAAAAGGGAACCCTCTTGCATTGTTGGTGGGAATGTAAATTGATATAGCCACTATGGAGAACAGTATGGAGGTTCCCTTAAAAACTAAAAGTAGAATTACCATACGACCCAGCAATCCCACTACTGAGCATATACCCTGAGAAAACCATAGTTCAAAAAGAGTCATGGGGCTTCCCTGGTGGCGCAGTGGTTGAGAATCTGCCTGCTAATGCAGGGGACACGGGTTCGAGCCCTGGTCTGGGAAGATCCCACATGCCGCGGAGCAACTAGGCCCGTGAGCCACAATTACTGAGCCTGCGCGTCTGGAGCCTGTGCTCCGCAAGAAGTAGAGGCCGCGATAGTGAGAGGCCCGCGCACCGCGATGAAGAGTGGCCCCCGCTTGCCACAGCTAGAGAAAGCCCTCGCACAGAAACGAAGACCCAACACAGCCATAAATAAATAAATAAATAAATAAATTAATTAAAAAAAAAAATTCCAAAAAGAGTCATGTACCACAATGTTCATCGCAGCACTATTTACAATAGCCAGGACATGTAAGCAACCTAAGTGTCCATCGACAGATGAATGGATAAAGAAGATGTGGCTCATAAATACAATGGAATATTACTCAGCCATAAAAAGAAACGAAATTGAGTTACTTGTAGTGAGGTGGATGGACCTAGAGTATGTCGTACAGAGTGAAGTAAGTCAGAAAGAGAAAAATATCATATGCTAACATATATATGGAATCTAAAACAAAATGGTTGTGATGAACCTAGGGGCAGGACAGGTATAAAGACACAGACGTAGAAAATGGACTTATGGACGTGGGGAAGGGGAAGGGGAAGCTGGGATGAAGTGAGAAAGTAGCAATGATATATATACACTACCAAATATAAAATAGATAGCTAGTGGGAAGCAGCTGCATAGCACAGGGAGATCAGCTCGGTGCTTTGTGACCACCTAGAAGGGTGGGATACGGAGGGTGGGAGGGAGATGCAAGTGGGAAGGGATATGAGGATATACTTATGCATATAGCTGATTCACTTTGTTATATAGCAGAAGCTAGGACAACATTGTAAAGCAATTATACTCCAATAAAGATGTAAAAAAAAACCCTAAGATCTCGGTGCTAGACATGCTTGTTGCTACTGGGGTTTCCTACTTCTAGGCCCTCTCTATTGTCCAAGCTAGAAAAAATATAGTATGTTTATTAGCTCATATATACACACATATCTGTATTTATTTCAGCATCTGTATGAGTTTATATATGTGCACATGCATATATATAAATATGTGTTTGCCTGTTTATCATTTTTTTAACATATTTATTGGAGTATAATTGCTCTACAATGGTGTATTAGTTTCTGCTTTATAACAAAGTGAATCAGCCATACATATACATATATCCTCGTATCTCCTCCCTCTTGCTTCTCCCTCCCACCCTCCTTATCCCATCCCTCTAGGTGTTCACAAAGCGCTGAGCTGATCTACCTGTGCTATGTGCTGCTTCCCACTAGCTATCTATTTTATATTTGGTAGTGTATATATGTCCATGCCACTCTCACTTATCCCAGCTTACCCTTCCCCTCCCCGTGTCCTCAAGTCCATTCTCTACATTTGCTTCTTTATTCTTTTCCTGCATCTAGGTTCTTCAGAACCTTTTTTTTTTTTTTAGATTCCATATATATGTATTAGCATATGGTATTTGTTTTCCTCTTTCTGACTTATTTCACTCTGTATGACAGACTCTAGGTCCATCCACCTCACTACAAATAACTCAATTTTGTTCCTTTTTATGGCTGAGTAATATTCCATTGTATATATGTGCCACATCTTCTTTATCCATTCATCTGTCGATGGACACTTAGGTTGCTTCCATATCCTGGCTATTGTAAATAGAGGTGCAATGAACATTGTGGTACATATCATATTTGTTTAAACTCCTTTCTCTGACTGTAATCCAGCACAAAATGTTTTATTATAGGCCTTCCCCCATTGCTTATTTGTAACCTTTTTCTCTGGCAGTGAACAGCCTGGCTCCCATCATTTATTTAAAATTGATTTACTTATTCGTTCTACCCTGGTATACATCTAGAGATGTTTCAGAATGACTAAACCATAATCCAGTGAGGAACAGATTTGCCAAGTAGAGTACAGTGTTTATATACAATTCCTTTTGTCTTTAGCCTTTAAAAACTCCAGTTAAAACACTGCCTCCAAAGTAACTGCTGTGAATTCCTTTTCCCCCACCTCTTTCAGTGAGGTTGCCTCATGCATTTGTAAGACAAATATAATAATTTGTCACCATCTGCATTCAATTATGGGATCACTTGATATTCTGGTTGATTTTTTAATTGAAATATTACATTCACTCTTTGTGGTGTAAAATCATACAGGTTTTGAAAAATGCATACAATCATGCATACAGTACCACAGAGACATTTCCATCACCCTAAAAATCCAATTGTGCAGCTTCTTTTTAGCAAACACCTCTTAACCTTCCTCCCATCTTAATTATAGTCTCTTTTACAACTGTACTTTTGCTTTTTCCAGAATTCCATATAAATGGAATCATACAATATGTAGCCTTGAGGTTCTGGCTTCTTTCACATAGCTAAATGTATTCATGCATAGGTTGTGTGAATCAGTGGTTCTTTTAATTTTAATTACAGTTGTCCCTCAGTATCCAAGCGGGGGATTGGTTTCAGCACCATGGATTGGTACCAAAATCCACAAATACCCAAGTCTCATATATAGATAGCATAGTATTTGCATATAATCTACCCACATCTTCCCATTTTAATTCCTCTCTAGTATACTTATAATACCTAATACAATGCAGATGCTATATAAATAGTTCCTGGCATACAGCAGATTCAAGTTTTACTTTTTGGAATTTTCTGGAATTTTTTTTTTGAATATTTTCAATCCACAGTTGGTTGAACCCACAGACGCGGAGGGCTGACTGTACTACATTGCAGTACATTGTATGGCTTACCATAGTTAGTTTATCTGTTGACATGTTAGCCATGTGACTGTATAACTTTTTTGCTCTCAGTTTGAGGCAATTATGAAAAACATTGCCTGTACACATTCTAACATAGATTTTGGTGTGAATATGTTTTCAACTCGGGTAAGTATCTAAAAGTAGGAATTCTAGGTCATATGGTAAGTCTGTGTTTATGAGAAAATATCAAACTCTTTTCCAAAGTGTGGAGATTTCATTTTCACCAGAAATGGCTGAGAGTTCCTCTTGCTCTGCATACTCTCAGGAATTCATGCTTTTATCTTTTTATCTTTTTAAAAATATTTTTTCTTCATTGCCCTTTTAATAGGTAGGTAGTGGCCTATCTTTGTAGGTTTAACTTCTATTTCCCTAAAGACTAGTATCATTAAGTATGTTTTATCATGTTTGGTGAAGTATCTGTTCAGATATTTCTCTGCTCATTTTTTAATTAGGTTGTTTTCAGTTTTAATTTTGTTGAGTTTTCAGTGTTCTTTATATATCTCAGATATAAGTCCTTTACCAGATATTTGAATCACAAATATTTCCTTCTAGTCTGTGGCTTGCATTTTCCTTCCCTTAATGTTGTCTTTTAAAGGATAAAGTTTTTTTTGAATTTCTGATAAAGTCCAATTTATCATTTTCTCTTCTACAAATTGTCATTGTAGTGTCATATATAAAAATGTGTTGCCCAACTCACAGTCATGAAGATTTTCTTCAGTGTTTTCTTCTAAAGTTCTATAGTTTTACTTGTTAAATTTAGGACAATGATCCATTTGAGTTAATTCTAATGTAAGATGTGAGATATATATTCAAGTTACTTTTGTTTTTCCTATGTGGACGTATCCTTCTGGTATCCTTAACAATACTATCTATTCTCCACTGAATTTTCTTTAAAAGTTTTAAAATTATCAGTCTATATCTGTGTAGTCTTTATCCGTACTCTCTAGTCTGTTCCTATGAGCTATCTGTCTATCCCTTAGCCAATACAACAATCTTAATTACTAAAGCTTTATAGTAAGTCTTGAAATCAAGAAGTGTGAGTCCTCCAAATTTGTGTGTGTGTTTCAAGAATAATTTTGACTCTTCTAATTCCTTTGCCTTTTTCATCTTAATTTTAGAATCAGCTTGTTAAAAAATCTGGTATCTACAAAAGAGTTTGCTGGGATTTGGATTTGGATTGCACAGTATCTATAGATCCAATTGCAGAGAGTGAACATCTTAACAGTATTGTCTTCCAATCCATTAGGTTTTATTGATTTCTTGCATTAGTGTTCTGTAGTTATGAACATACAGATTCTGTACATATTTTGGTAGATTTATATCTAAGTATTCGTATTCTGGTTTTGGAGTGCTATTTTAAACACATTGTTGTTGCTGTTTGTGTGTGTGTCTGTTAATAGACACTGTTTTTTTAGAGCACTTTTAGGTTCCCAGCAAGGTTGAGCAGAAAGTACACAAAATTCACATTACCCTCTGCCTTCACAAACACACAGCCACCTCTATTATCAACATCCTGTGCCGCAGTGGTACACTTATTGCAGTTGATGAACCAACATTGGCATATCATTATCAGCCAAAGCCCATGGTTTACATTTGGGTTCATTCTTGATATTGTACATTCTATAGGTTTCGACAAATGTATAATGACATATATCCAGAATTTTCATATCATGCATAATAGTTTCACTGCCCTAAAATTCCTCTGTGCTCTGCCTGTTCATCTCTGCCTGCCTCTGAACCCCTGGCAACCATTGATTTTACTGTCACAATAGTTTTGCCTTTTCCAGAATATCATTTACTTAGGATCATGTGGTATGAAGCCTTTGCAAATTGCCTTTTTTTCACTTAGTAGTACACATTCCATATCTTTTCAACTTAATAGCTCATTTCTTTTCAATGTTGAATAATATTGTATGGGTATACCATTGTTTGTTTATCCATTCATCTCCTGAAGAGCATTTTGGTTGCTTCCAAGTTTTAGCAATTATGAATGAAGCTGCTATAAACATTCATGTGCATATTTTTATATGAACTGAATCTTTTTATTTCAAATTCTAATTGTACTCTGCTGGCATATAGGAATATGATTGAGATTTGTATGTTGATCTTGAATCCTATAATCTTATTCACCTTGTTCGTTAATTCTAGCAATTCTTTTTAGATTTGTTAAGATTAAATTTTATTTTACTCTTTTCTTTTCAATCTATATGCATTGTGTTTTCTTTCCTTTTGCACTGGCTCGCTCTACCTTTGTCATGTTGAATAGGAGTCATAAGTAAGAACATTTTTGTTCTGTTCCTTCTCTTGGAAGAAGCAATCAGTCTCTCGCCAATAAATATAAAGTCAACTGTATCTTTATTCAAGATCATTCTGGCTAAAAAATGAATCAATATTACTGGCCTTTTCAAAGAACTAGCTTTTGTTTTCATTGATTTCCCCTATTTTTCTGTTTTTAATTACACTGATTTCTGTTCTAAACTTAATTATTTCTTACTTTTGCTTGCTTTATGTTTAATGTGCTTTTCTTTCTTAAGTTTCTCAGTAACACAAGCAACTTTTGTTACAGATTTTAGATCTTTTTTTTCAAATATAAGAATTTAATGCTATAAATTTTCTTCTAATCACTGATTTACCTGCACCCCACAAATTGTGATATGTTGTTATTTTATTATATTTTTACTTCAAAATATTTTAGAATTTCCTCTAGATTATCTTTCTGGTCTATGGGTTATTTAGAAGGATTGTTTTTAAATTTTCAAATATTGGGGAATTTTCCAGATATCTTTCTATTATTGTGTTCAGGTTTAATTATATTACATTTTAGGAACATATATTGTATAATGTACATTATTTTAAATTTGTTCAAGTGTGAATTATGGCCTTTCTTTCTGAATATTCCATGTGCACTGAAGAAGAACGTATATTCTGTTGTTGTTGGGTGGATTGTTATACAAATGTCAATTAGAATAAGTTGGTCAGTAGTGTTTTGCAGGGCATCTATGTCTGAACTGATTTTCTGCCTGATTGGTCTCTCAATTGCTATGAGAGGAGTCTTGAAGTCTCCAATTATAATTGTGGATTTATCTATTTCTCCTTTCATAGTTATCTATTTTTATCTCATGCGTTTTAAAGTTCTATTGTATATTACATACATAATTAGGATCGTTATGCTCTTGGAAATTGAGCATCAGGCAATGACTCTCCTCAACCCTAACAATATATCCATCTTGTTTTCCCCAGGTTTTCAATGATTATTTTGGGTTTACAACATACATTCTGAAGTAATCTAAATCCACTTTTAATAATATTATGTGGCTTGGCTTACAGTGTAAGAATTTTATTATTTTCCCAATTAATCCCTCCCATCCTTTGTGCTGTTGTTGTCAAACCTTTCATTTTTTCTCATGCTATAAACATAATACATTGTTCTAACTTTTGCTGCAAAAGTTAGTCTTCTTTTAGAGCAAAATTAAAACATTTTATTTTCATTAATTTCATTTCTGAAGCTCATCATCTCTTTATAGAGATCCATGTTTTGGCTAAATTTTACTCTTTCTGGCTAAATAATTTATCCCCATCTTCTCTGTGGTAATCATGCAGGGAAAACCTGTAACAGGTTACAACTCCACATGCCTGAAGACCTCGGAGGCTTCACACTATTTCACTATCCAACACTTGGCTTTTAGCACTTTGTTAAACATTTCTAGCTGAATCATTTTACTGGCTTATATGGCATTCCACAGTATTTGCTCCAAGAAAGCAAATCCTGGGGTTTTGTTTCTCTCAACAAACTCCTGTCTCTCTCCCAATTTAGAGTTAGTTGTTTGCCCTGTTATGTCAGTTCACCCATGGCTTCAAAAAAAGATAATTTACAATTTTCCTAGCACTTTTTTTTTTCTTATAAGGATAGGAACAACAGTCACTCCAACTCTACATCTCTCACCTGAAACCAGAAGTTCAGTAATTTTGTTTTGAATATAGATATAAGAAAAAGTCAGTTTACTTCAAAGATAACAATATCTGTTTATAAAATGTAGGTTCACATATTGAGCCTTTCTACAATATAGTAAACTTTCCCTGTAATTATCATCATCAGAAAAATATTATTAAAATTATAGGATTATGAATACAGTGTAGTGAATATTAAAAAAGAGGAATTAGAATAGAGGTTTGTAGGGGAAAATAGTATATTTGAGAATAAGTATTTAAAAATATGGTTATGAGAAACCATGGATAAAAATGTACTTATTTCTAGCTCTTGCTATTTCAAAAAATTATTAGTATAAACACACATTAGTATAAAAGAGCACATTTTGACAAAAATGTCTGCTTTTTTTTTTCTTTTCTTTTCTTTTTTGCTGGCAGAAGAGCAAGAGAAATTTGGGCTTCACTGACAGCTTTTTTGAATTCTGTTTATGTTGTTTTCCCATGGTTCCAGCTCATACTTGTGGAAATGGGTCTCAAGAGACTTTAGAACCTTGGTTTTGTCAGTGACTTCTTGGAGTGATCTAGGGAGAAAAATCACTTAGCCTTCCCTTCAGTCTTCTTTTTTATCTGCAAAAGGAGAATGGCAATAACTTTTTGTGTCTTCCAAGTCTATTTTGATGACTGATGATATGGCATTCTATATTCTTTGGAGGCAGAATGATAGGTAAAAGTGCATGTGTGATAGAGTAAGATTATATGTAAAGTTTAAACACAAAATTGGAAAAGTGTAAATAACTTCAGTATGAGTGCTTCAGCCCACTATTCAAACTCACTTTGATTGAACTCTGTAAATTGACTTTATCTCCCTCACCTACAACAATTACAGTTCTTACAACCACAGCTTGTCTCACACTAAGTAAACCTCGGAGGGACTGTTTTGCTGTATCCACTGTCACAAGCTGACTGAGCATTAAAACTTCCACCTGCTGTGGAACAGCATGCTCCCAAGTCCAACTGCCAGAGTATAGAAAACCAGTGACACCGAATGGTACCAAGGGGAGCCTTTCTTCACCTGCTCACCTCTTAGAACTCTTGAGGAGGTCTGGGTTTAAACCCTCTTCAGAAAGACAACTAGAAAAGTAGGCATGTTTAATTTCAATTCAATCAGTTCTGTGTTCCTGAAGTTATGGAGCTACTATACCATGATCTGTTTTATACTTTAATTGGTTGTACATTTTAATTATTGACTCTTGTGAGATGGATTCTAACAATATTTTGTGCTGTACGAAATTCCACTACCTTTTTACTATCTAATATAGTTCTTATTCTATTCTACAGCAATTGAGGAAGTTTCCAAGTAATTTTTTGTGTAATAAATAAGGCAGCTTGGGCCTAGAAAGTGGGCAGAAGAGATGTGATGACAGCAGCTGGTTATTTTATGTTTTATTTTGTTTTGTCTCTCTATTGAGTTTAGTTGGTAGGACCACATCGCTTGTTAACTGTTGACATCTCATGGGGAATATGAGTAAAGGAAAAAAACAATTAATGCAATGTCAGGACAAGAAATGGGAACCAAGACTACAGTCTGAAACCAAGGAAAAATATATAGAGAAAAAGCCATACAGTAAAGTGATCTTTGTCATAATGGAAGAAAAATGGTGCTATGAGATTATTTTAAACATAATGGTGTTTAATTAGTGCATGTGTATAAACAGCCACAATTTATTGTAAGCCAGAGATGCCAGTATCAAACATGAAAAATATCGTATTTTCTTATGGATCCTTTAGGCAATACTGATCGTATACTTTATGTGTAATTTCACTTTTTTGGGCAGAAAATAGCAAGAAAAGCAAATATATTTCAAATATATTAAGTGAATTTTTAAAAGTAATTTTAAATGAAAGTAATGAATTTGCATAATTTTTAGATAAAGCATTAGTGATACACAGTTTAAAGCATAAAAGATCAGTCCTATGTGCACTGGCTTCCCCACATTCAAGCCTCTCTCCCCAGCAAAGACTTGCAGTTTTTCAGTTGTTTCTTCTGATAGCACATGTTCCGATCCTCCCTCTAATATCATATATCCCTTCTCAATATTCTTTGCTGCCTTCTTCTTCCTTTCATAGGTTTTTGATGTTAGAAAGCTCTTGTTACCTTAACACATCTGTTTTAAGATACTCTTGAAAAGCCCTGTGTATTAGTCAGGGTTCTCCAGAGAAACAGAACCAATAGGATATATACTATACAGGCATACCTCAGAGATATTGCAGATCCAGTTCCAGATGACCAAAATAAAGTGAGTATCGCAATAAAGTGAGTTACACAATTTTTTTGGTTTCTATGGCATAAAGAAGTAATGTTTACACTAAACTGTAGTCTATGAAGTGTGTGATAGCATGATGTATAAAAAAAATCCATACATTAAAAAATATAAAACAAAAACAATTACAGTTGTAACTTCAAAGGTCACTGATCACAGATCACCATAGCAAACATAATAATAATAATGAAAAAGTTTGAAATATTGCTAGAGTTACCAAACTCTGACACGGACACATGAAGTGAGCAAATGCTAATGGAAAAATGGTGCTGAAAGACTTGCAAGGTTTCCACAAATCTTCAATTTGTAAAAAAAACACAGTATCTGTGAAGCATGACAAAATGAGGCATGCCTCTATGTAGATATATAAGAAAGGATCTACTATAAGAATTGGTTCCTGTGATTATGGAAGCTGAGTTCCAAGATCTGCTGTCTGAAAGCTGGAGAATCAGGAAAGTCAGTGGTGTAATTCAGTCCCAGTCCAAAAGCCTAAGAACCAAAGCAACCCTTGGTATAAGTCCTCATCTGAAAATTATGGGGAGGGTCGATAGTGTAAGTCCTGGTCCAAGTCCGAAGACCCGAGAACCAGGAATGCTGTTGTCTGAGGGCAGGAGAAGATGGATGTCCCAGCTCAAGTAAAAAGAGCCAGTTCTTCCTCACTGTGCCTTTTTGTTCTATTCAGGCCCTCAACAGATCAAATGATGTCCATTGTGTTGGTCAAGGTGATCTTCTTGACTTAGTCTACTGATTTAAATGTGAATCTCCTCTGGAAAACCCTCACAGACACACTTAGAAATAATGTTTTACCAGCTATCTGGGCATCTCTTAGCCCAGTCAAGTTGACACATAAAATTAACCATTCACACTCTGCCTTACAGAACCAAACGCTAAGTCATTTGTCATGTGACAGTGATTCCTTGATCTGTAAAAGGAGGTTCATGACAAACTGTAACCTGTCTTTCTAGATCATGGTATTCCAAGGCCTTGACCATTTCTTTTCTGTCTCCCAGTGTCCCAATATGCAGTGTGACGTTATTTGTGCATATCATCACTGTCAATTATATTGGCACTAAAAGAAGAAGTAAAGTCACTTACCATTGAGAAGCAAGAATCTATTCATACAAATCATGGTAGTTATTTGTAATTTGGGTTTTCCTTGTTTTCCTAGATATGAGAAATATATAATGTTGATCTTGTTATTAAAGACTCAGGATAATATAAGATTGAAAACTAAGTTCTCTGGTAGTATTTTTATTTTTATAATATTACTTTTATAATTAAATGTGTCTTGCAAACTCAATGGTATAGGACAGGTATAAGTTTGACTGAGGTACTCTGAAATCCTTTAACTTAACTTGTCTTGTGCTTTTGTATCAGATTATGAAGTCTGAATCTCTGTTGCACTGACAGATAGTAAGATAAACAATACAGGCACAAAACATTGTCTACAGTCTTCTTTCAGCTGCTTAATGACCAAAGAGAATAAAAATGAGAGGAGTAGGAAAAGAAGTAAATGAAGGCCCTCTGGACTCATTCTATTAGATAAAGCAACTTAACAGGGAGAAAAGTGATCACTTTAAGGTCAAGACAAACTTCTTGCAGCAAGTTTGATAAATTGTTATCATTCCAGGCAATTTGAGATAATGCAATCTCGTGTCTGAATGGCGTAATTACTGCATACATTGTGAGCTGTCAGGAAATCAAGAGATCAGTCACCCAAAGACTTGGCTGGATCCACATGTATTTATTTGCACCTGGGGTAAAACTCACAACAACAAGAACAACAAAGATTAAAAAATAATAGAAAAGAAGGGAGGTTAAATAATGAATATAGATGCTCAATTTCTGGCATTTAACCAGAAAAATGTTCAAATTCATAAATATAAACAAAAATCATTGTGAGGTTTATTTTTATATAACCCTATGGCATAAAATAAGAATGTAAAAAATATGAATGCTGTTTTTATAATTTAATATACAAATTAATTTGAATCAAAAGTTTTTATAATTTTGATGCAAATTAGTCTGGATTTCAACTTTTTTTAAAGAAGTTCCTTAATAGATAATGTCAAATATAAGAATCAAGAGGGAAGAACATGGAATTTATGTCTAACCTTTATATTTTTTTATATTTCCAACAGGTAAGTAGATGAGGATGAGGTATAAAGGATTTAGTCATCTCTGATGACGCTATATGAAAGAGTGCCAAGTCACTAAGATACTTTGTTTATAATGGTTAAGCTAGAAAATGTACAAAAAACAAAGTATCATTTGACTACCCAAAGATATCTTCTATATATGGTAAATGAAAAAAAACAAAACAAAACAGAAAACCACCATCCATTACAAATGGGAACCCTAAATACTTTATTATGACTTCATTTCACATGCATAACTTTCTCTAATGGTTTAGGAAATTTTTAGAGGAAAGATATTATGCTCATAAAGAATCTGTTTCACTTGCTGAACAGACTCAATCTTCTCCTTACATGGGACAACCAAGTTTAAATGTTTCATCAGCAATTCAATCTAATTCAACAAAAACTAAATTCATCATCATCTTCCCAGTAGTCCTGATCCATCTTCATGCTTCCTGTTTTGTTTAATGGTATCATCACTCACCCAATCAACAATTTCAAGATCTTGAACTCTTCATTAATTTTCCTTCTTTCTCATCATGTCAGCAAATCCTATTGGTTTCATCTTGACAAAGTATTTAACTTTCTTTTTCCATCAAAACAGCAATGTCTGGGCCAATGTTAAAACGTGTTTATATTGTCCCAGTATTTTCTTATAGACCAACTTATTTTGAAACATCCCTTTTTCTAATCTACCCTTAACATTGCTGCCTCAGCAAAATTTTTCTATTTCATCTCTAAATATGACTGTATTAGTTAAGGTTGAAATTCAGCTTTGTGTCACAGAACCCTATAATTATTTTATTTTATTTTATTTTATTTATTTATTTATGTCTGTGTTGGGTCTTCCTTTCTGTGCGAGGGCTTTCTCTAGTTGTGGCAAGCGGGGGCCTCTCACTGTCGCGGCCTCTCTTTTTGCGGAGCACAGGCTCCAGACGCGCAGGCTCAGCAATTGTGGCTCACGGGCCTAGTCGCTCCGCGGCATGTGGGATCTTCCCAGACCAGGGCTCGAACCTGGGTCCCCTGCATTAGCAGGCAGATTCTCAACCACTGCGCCACCAGGGAAGCCCAATATTTTTTAATGGATATAGAAGTTTCTCTTTATAATGAGGTGGTGTGATGACTTTTTCTCAGTTATCCTTGGACCTTTCCTCCTCCTATCTTCTTTCTCCACTCTCCCTTATATTATTGGAGGTGATTTGCTACTGTGAACATGATGCAAACTGAGGATGGAGAAAGGGGTTAAGGGTAGGGGCAAGCATTGCAGTCATGACTTTACTTCATATCCCTTTAGTTAAATCTTAGTTATATGGGCATACTGAGAGTCACAGATGACTGGGTAGTTGTACCAGCCTTGAGAATGCACCACTTGTATTTCCCTTTAAGAGAGAAATGTCTGGTGGTTCTCACTTGCCACACATTTGGGAGCTACCACAGTGTTCAAACTAAAGCCAAGTTCTTCCTGGGCTATTTGTAGCTCATGACTTAGCAATAAGGGCATCCTAGAGCTTGGCATTCCTGCCCAACATGGGACTTCTCTAAAAGACAGCCTTTGATCTGGGGCTTTCTGTCACCCTGGGGAAGTATTTCTTAGAGCTGCACTGCAGTTCTAAACTCTTCCTACTCAGTCCTTCTTCCTTCTCTCTCTTAGTTCATAAATCTCCATCTCAAGGCTCTCTGGCTACTTAGGTTCCCTCTCCCCTTTATCATTCACAGGCATTTGCCCAATAAATATTTGCACAGAAAATATATCTTGTCATCTGCTTTTCAGAGAACAAAAATTAGCCAGTAATAGCCAAACTTAAATCAGGAGTTCTAATATTATGATAACAAAGGGGAGACCAATGCTGTCTTTGCTGTAAGTAACAAGTCTTCACTAGATTTCTAGATGCTACAATAAAGTTTTTTTTTAATAGCTTCAGATGAATACTAATTGTTGGAGCAGTAGTAGTTCATACATAAGAAAAAAAATTATTCTCACTAAAGCCTTATGAATATTAACACATAAGCAGCTCTGCTTTGGGAACCTCTTGAGTATGTACGGCACAATATAAAGTATTCTAAGTAAATAGATCCTGATATTAAGTAAGCATTCATTCAAATGTCAAGTCTGCAATTGATTCCATGTGGGATTTTGAACAAGTTACTAAAGTTCCCTAAGACTGTTTCTGGATCCATTAAAAGTAGATATGAATAGTTCTCCTCCATTAATGTTATTATAAAGTATAATGAGATAATGAAGAATATAAAGGGCTTAGCAGATTGTCTAACACAGAGGAAGAATTTCTCCCTCCCTCCATCCACTATTGCAATAGTATTATTGTTCTTGCTGATGTTGTTATTATTATTATTTTCTGCAGCATCCTGAGCTATTTTTTTTTAATATGAAATAAAATCAGTTTTTAATATGAAGTTAATTAGAATTTGAAAACTGAAAGAGGCTATTTTCGTACAAGGTTGACTTTGATTAGGTACTAACATCAAATAAGCCATTAAGAAAACATTTTCTGCCCATAGTTTTTCCTGAAGCCTGAGCAGTAGTTAAACAACAAAATCAAAGTGGATGACAGTTCCACTGGAGGACCGTTTCTGAGCTCCTCGTGTATTCATTCACTCACAATAATTCATTTCACGAACATTCTTGAGTACCCAGCCCTTAAGGTGACAATCCCTGTTGCTGATTCTTCTACAACTCTGAGATGGAAAGTGGAGACCCTCAGGGGTGTGATGTCCATTTTCATCGCTAAAGTGGTTGAAGAAGAGGACAGTGGCATGGCTGGCCTAAGGTCACAATTGCCACTGAGCAGATACTAGGTCTCTTGATGAATGGGTTCAGTGAATCATTTCCATGTAGCTTCTTTCCAATGTAAATCAGAAATGAATGTGATATTGTGCCTTCCTTCTGAAGACTGCTAGATTCTGTGAAACTCAAAGTGGGAAAATTGTAGAAAACCACTCTTGATCGCAGCTCTAAACTTTCACACGTAATTGCTGATAATGTTTTTCTTTGCCAAGTGACTTATACGTCACTTCAAGAATATTTGACCCTCAAACTAACACAACAAAGTCTTCCTTTTATTTCATGGGAAAATATAGCATGGAGAGTAGGAGTGTTTTTGTTCTTGTGAATGGTTTTGCTTCCTGTTTTTGAATTGGTGGCATTATTGATTTGTCCATCAATGACTTAATGTAAGCATGTTTAGCTTAAATATTTTAACTTTAGAAATGGGTGTCACATAACATAAGCTTATACTAAGACTCCCAAAGCTGACATAATTCATGAAAGTGGCTGTAGAACACGGGTTGGCAAGCTACAGCCATGGGCCAAATCTAGCCTGTTGCCTGTTTTCATACAGCTTACAAGCTAAGAATGGTTTTTGCTTAAAAAAAAATGAGCAGAACATTCATTGAGGATTGATATTGGGCTGCCAAAGGGATGAGAAGGAAGTAGGATTGGGCAGAGGGAGAAATAGAACTATAATGCCATTCTCTGCTGACCCCATGAAGAGCTCTGGAGCTGGGATGGCCTTTCAGAGTTTTCTTGAGTAGGGCTGAGTAGCTGTGAATGTGAGCTGACTCTGAAGGAGGTATAAGTTTGAGCAGGGTAGCTTTCTTAGCTAAGGCAATTCTCAAAGAGCGATGATGCTTGAAGATCATCTGTCAGCCTCTCAGCAACTGAGGAACAAATTCTTCTCTCCTGAAGGGGCTCCAGACTGGTCTAGGACCGTTCTTAAGAGTTGGCCCAGCACAATTCTGGTGCCTGCTTTCTAGCTCTGCCGTGTAGCTCCCTAGTTTCATGACATGGGGCAGCATAGAAAGAAAGACCCAAGGAAGAAGACAGCTAAGATGAGAAAGAAAAAACATTTCTCAAGAGTTAGAGCCGAATCTAAGCTAGATCCTCTCTAGAGCAAGAATACCCAGATCTGCTCAGGGTGGGGATTGATTGTCAATCTCAAGAGTGGAAGAGTCAAAAAGAGAGCAGACCCTCAGAGGGCACAGTGTAGGGCCTCATATGCTTCCCTGATCATGTTAAGTATTCCACCCTTGGCAGGAGGGCTCTGTTAATGCCCGACCCTGTATCTCACTGGGTAAAGTAATGTAGTAGCAAGGAGGGGGAAGTCTGGAACTCCCTGTTAAAGTGGACCACCATTTTCTCCGTGTTAACACTAAGTCTCTTTGATTAACCCTATTACTTCTACCCTAAATTTCTTTTGCTAATATAAGGAACTTTTCTCATTTGTTGGCAACTTTTTCCTCTTCTGCACAACTCACTTCACAGTTCATCTCATCTGGTAAGTGGTCAAGATCAAGGTTACTCTCACACTAATACTGGACTGACTGGTATCATCTCCTACCCGCTTGGAGTTTGTGATATAAGTTTGCAAAGGTAGAGCTAACTCTGAGGCAGCTGTGTTATCTTACCTTCAGGGATTGTGCTTTGTGTGTAATAAGCAGTCAGTTAATATTGAACCAGTACAACAAATGTGATTCACAGAAAGGTGAATGACTCGATGACATTGCATGAATAGAGTGATCCATACAGGGGAACCAGAGATCTGGTTCAATGCATTCTTCAACAACACCTAGTTATATGCTTTTATTATTATTATTGATTTCTTTCATTCTTTTATCTTTTTAAAGTCTAGAGCATGCCCTTACCAGAACATAGATATCAACATCAATTTTATATAGGAAACTTGTACTATAGTGCCTATGTTTCTAGTTACTATTTAATATTTAAAATATAGCATTCTTACAGTCATTTTTGATCAATCTAAATTTTTATAGAAATTATTACATCTGGATGGAGAAGGAGATAAGAAAGAGGGTTGACTTGAAGTTTGAAGTTGTTTATACTTAATGACTCCTCTGTAAAGGCTATTACTCCTCTTTTTTTTCCAACAGCTCTAGCATTTTTTTTTTAATTGAATGAAAATTCTTTAAATTCTTTAGTGCTTTACAGTTTTCAAAAGTTTCACACACATGATTTCATATAATCCCATAATAATGCTTTTTTCCCCTACCCCTATATTGGCCCTCCACCCTTCCCTCTCTCAACTGGTAACTACTAGTTTGTTCTCTATATCTGTGAGTCTGCTTCTTTTTTGTTTTATTCACTAGTTTGTTGTATTTTTTAGATTCCACATATAAGTGATATCATACAGTATTTGTCTTTCTCTGTCTGACTTATTTCACTTAGCATAATGCCCTCCAAGTCCATCCATGTTGCTGCAAGTGGCAAAATTTTGTTCTTTTTTATGTCTGAGTAGTATTCCATTGTGTGTGTGTGCATGCACATGTGTGTGTGTGTGTATACCACATCTTCTTTATACATTCATCTGTTGATGGATAGTTAGATTGCTTCCATATCTTGGCAATTGTAAATAATGCTGCTGTGAACATTGGGGTGCATGTATCTTCTTGAATTAGTGTTTTTGTTTTTTTTGGATATACACACAGGAGTGGAATTCCTGGGTCATATCATAGTTCTATTTTCAGTTTTTTGAGAAACCTCCATACTGTTTTCCACAGTGACTGCACTGATTTACATTCCCACCAACAGATTCCCTAACACAGAGGAAAAGTTTCTTCCTCCCCCTGACACACTATTGCTGTTGTATTATTGTTCTTGCTGATGTTGTTATTGTTATTATCATTATTTTCTACAGCATCTTGAGCTCTTTCTTTAGTTTGAAAATCCCAGTGCCTGGGAGAATGATCCCCCATGCACTTAACCTGTGTATAATTAGTGTTTGCAGCCTAGGAGAATAAAATTATGTTTGAGGCTTTATGAAAATTTTATGAGAATCTCCAGATACACTAGGAGCAACAGCTTTATTGAGATCCCTGAAGTTGTGTATTAGGAAGTGTGAACAAGAACTGGAAAAATGAGGCTTGTCATTTATCATGTACAATCACCTCCAATGTGTTTTACAGACTGTTGAAGTCTTTTAGAGCTTAAATAACTGTTTTGATTTCCACCTTAGGTTGCTGGGAATCTGAATGAAACTCACTTTTTTACCTCATCATTGGCATTCTTGAATAAAACCAAGAGGGAAGCCTCAGAAGAACCAGTTGCTCGATGAATGGGACTGTAGGTAGTGAGAGCTGATTCTTGTGGTACCAGAATGAAATAAAAGAGGTAAGGCATTTTTGATTCTTTGGGCACGTTACCTAATACCTTTGTGCCTCAGTCCTTTTCTGTTAAATTAGGCTCATAATAATATTAATAGTAGTAGTAGTAATTTATAGGCTTGTTGTGAAATTATGTATTTAAACTGCTTATCCCCATGCCTGTTACATAGTAAGAGGCACTAAAGTGTCTGTCCCTGGACAAGATTTGAATGAAAATTAATTCTATACAATTTTATGTGTTATTTAAACTAGGAAGATGACCAAAATTTCTCTTGATAATTCTAGACAAGGGCTCTGTAACTTATCATTTAGGAATAACCTTTTCCTTCTCTGTAACTTTGAGGGGACTAGCTGTGCTTAGAATGAACAGTAGTCCTTGTCTTATTACAGATATCTAGATATCTAAGGCCTCAACAACTAAACTCATGTTCTGGTAAAGGCAATTCAGCAAGCAACAAGCTCATGACAGAAGCCACATAATGTCAGTAACTGCAAGTTGTTTTCTAGATGCGGGTTACTAAACTCTAGAGAGGAGGGCTTTTAATGGGGGCCAGACCAAGGCACTGAGATGTTATAACTGTGGCAGTTTCTTGAGGCAGAAAGAGAAGGCAAATGATAGCAGTTCTCCAGGGCCTTGAGCTCAAAGCCTCTGTGTCTTCCAACCTAAAGCTCACTGCTAAAGAGCATTTAGACAACTATTTGATGACATGGAGAGCAACCAGAAATAATGTCATATGTTGGCAAATATACATCAGAACAAATGATGGACACATTTTTTGTTTTAGGATAATTAATGGAGGTACATAAATTGTCAGTGTGCAGGTCAGTTAATTAAGAAATAAAACATTATTAAAAACTGCAGAAGTTTGTACCGTTTTTCTAGATTTCACATATATGTGTTAATATACGATATTTGTTTTTCTCTTCCTGACTTCCTTCACTCTGTATGACAGTCTCCAGGCCCATACACGTCCCTACAAATGACCCAATTTCGTTTCTTTTTATGGCTGAGTAATATGGCAGAAATAGAGACACAGATGTAGAGAGCAAGCTTATGGACAATGGGGGGGGGGGGGAAGCAGGGTGCAGGGGGTGGTGGTGGTGGGATGAACTGGGAGATCGGGATTGACATACATACACTAATATATGTAAAATAGATAACTAATAAGAACCTGCCATATAAAAAAATAAATAAAATTTTAAAAAACAAAAAAAAACACATAAGTGCTCCCTGTCTCCCTCTGCAATCATTGTCTCTGGTAGGTAACACTATCCTGTGATTGTATAATCTCAAAATTAAAAGTTAAATAAGAGGTACGTGGCAAATACTTTTTTAAAAAAGGTTTGCCAAAATTATTATCGTAAAAATCAAACCTAAAATCAAATATTAGTAGTAGTGATAAAATAGATCATGACCTGATAAAAGGAGAAATTCATCCCAAATTTAAAATAAAAGCTGTAATCTATATATGCCTAGCCACACAGTCTCAAAATAAATGACAAAGATTGACATAATTATCAATAAATTGACAAAGCCAAAACTATATAATTTCCTGTATTTAACTTCTTATTTTGGAAGTAGGAAGAGATGATTTTTGTTCATTTGTTTCTTTTTTTTATTATCATTATTTTGAGTGGGGAGTGCTGATCACTCACTGTTATAAACCACTAGTATAAAATTTCTATGACTTGTAGGTAGACCATAACATTTACTAAAAGTTATTATTTGATTTTCTTTACAGAGCACCTTAAATAGTTAAAGTTTGTTAATATTTCCTACTCATCAGGAGTATATATTAACTATTGCCTATAGTAATGATTTCAGAACATATGATCCTGGAGTGTTGCCTAATTTGAAATAATACTTATTCACAGGGAGGGGGAAGGGTAAGCTGGGACGAAGTGAGAGAGTGGCATGGATATATATACACTATCAAGTGTGAAATAGATAGCTAGTGGGAAGCAGCCACATAAGCACAGGGAGATCAGCTTGGTGCTTTGTGACCACCTAGAGGGGTGGGATAGGGAGGGTGGGAGGGAGACGCAAGAGGAAGGAGATATGGGGATACATGTATACATATAGCTGATTCACTTTGTTATACAGCAGAAACTAACACACCATTGTAAAGCAGTTATACTCCAATAAAGATGCTAAAAAAAAAAGAGAAATAATACCTATACAGACACAATTCAGTAAGAATGTTACTTACCTTTTGACTCTGCAAATGTTGTTTAATCGGTTCAACTCCAATAAGTTTTCTTGAAACTATTTGAAGATATTCCTGCAATGTGGAACTTTTAAAGAACTACATATGATTTGATAAGTTTGGAACATATATTAGCGGCTAAATTGTCTTTATCTATCCACCTACCTATCAAACATCTACCTATCATCAATCTGTTATCTATCTATGATTTATCCATAAAATCTCCTTATGCCTTGATAAGTGTAAGTGTAGCTATAGCTTGTTTTTTTATTTATTAATCAATCATTTATTGATAAGTTACTGATGAAATTCTAGGCACTGAGGAAAAAACAATGAACAATGGGCTTACATGTTCATGTTATGGCTTTGTGATTAGCTATAAAACTTTGAGTTTACTGTGGTGCGGACTCTTTGGGTTCAGAATATGTCTTATGGTTCTTCTTCATGTATTTTTAAGTCCCTTGCTGTTCTGTAGACAAGTATGGCCCAGAGTTTTTTTGATGCAGTTGTCCCAAGTTGATACACTGATTTTTGCTGAATTCTTTAATCTCTTTATTGTATTTGCTCCAGTGTCAAACTTTGAAGGCTGATGCTTTCTATTGCAAATGTACACACTTTATTAAACTGTGTTTATTGATCTACCTATTTCTATTCATATTCACTATTTTATAAAACATGAGAGAAATTTTATTGCTACTTACCTTCAGTATCAATGCATTCCTCAGAATATCTCCTGTCTGTTAAGGATTGGGATATTACCTTCTACAAAATTTCTTTTGAATATATTATGTAAATAGTTTTAAGAACCTTTCTGGCATTTGGGAAAAAATAACACACCCATAGACTCATAATGAAAACTGGGCATGAACCATACATTTTTGTTATTCTTCTTTTTCTATTGTTGTATTTCTTATTGTTACAAGTTGTTTCATTTCACCACTGTCAAACACCCTCTATTTCCATTGCTGCAGCTAAAATTAAAAGCTCAGAGTTTCTCTCTTCAACTGTGTCATGTCCACAGATAAATAACATAATATTTATTAAGTCAGTATACTTGAGATTCAGTGTCTTATTAACAAAAGATAACATAAGTCCTTTTAGAAATTTACTGAGATTAGTATTTCCTAAATATACTGGAAAAAAAGGCAAAAATTGTTAAATTTTTCTGTGAAAAAATTATTTTTATTAAAACATCTTTTAAATACTTTATATTTTAAATGAGGTCATTTTTTAAAGAAGTGAGTTAGATCTTATTTAATAAAACTTGTGGTAAACATATTTATTTAAAGAGGTCTCTGGCCTATTATGTCTCCTTAGGGAATAATTTTTTATTATTTTTCCCAATCTCCAGCTTTAGTAAATATTGTCAAGGCATTTAGATTTTACAAATCTAGCTACATATAAGCTTTTATAAATAAAGTAAAACTGCACATTAATTAAGCTAATTACTCAATGGGTTTTATAATAATGGGGGCTGTATTTTAATTCTTACATGGTTGAGAGAGACAGCAAATGTTTTCATCGGAGTATGAGGACATAATTTGATCTACTCTACATAATAATTGCTAAATTATGAAGAAGAGGTTTTAAATAAAACTTTCTATAAAATAAGTATACATTATACAGTGAGGGTACTAATTGCAATTTATTTGGGGAAATGCTGAAATATAACATGATGGTAAAGTAGAATGACATCTCAGATTCTCAAAATACATGTAAAATTATTTATATCCGTTTGTTTTTCCATTTACCTCTCTTTCCAATGCAAGTTATTTATACTAACTCATAAGTTTTCAAAAATTAGCAAGATATAATACATTAGATATGCAAGAAGAATGTAGTGAATAGAAATTCAGAATGGTAATTTAAAATAGTGACAGAATACAGTGCCAAAATTTTGACAAAGCCTGTCAAAATCCATTTTGTAGTTTTGAAAAGAATAGATAAAGAACCCCAGGGAAAAAAAGGACAAACAGTATGCAAAAGTAAAAGTAAGCATAATATGCTTAGTGAAATAAGTCAGACAGAGAAAGACAAATACTGTATGGTATTACATGTGGAATCTAAAAAATAGTACAAATGAATGTATATGCAAAACAGAAGCAGATTCAGAGATAAAGAAAACAAACTTGTGGTTACCAAAGAGGAGAGGGAAGGAGGGGAGGGACAAATTAGGGGTATGGGACTAATAGATACAAACTACTATATATAAAATAGATAAGCAACAAGGATATACTGTATAGCACAGGGAGTTATAGCCATTATCTTGCAGTAAATTATAGTGGAGCATAATCTGCAAAAATACTGAATCCCTATGCTGTACACCTGAAACTAATATAATATTGTAAGTCAACAGACTTCAATTTAAAAAGTAAATCAAATGAATTAGAAAACAAGGGTCTTACTCAATATATCTAAAAATATATAGAATAAAACTGATAAACTGTTGGCAAATATAATCAAGAAAGGTTAAAATAAAAAAGAAGGAGGAAGAGAGGGAGACCCAAAAAGAGGAAAGGAATTCAAGGATAAAGGAACTCAAGTGAATACATTAGCACAGTCTCTTACTCAAAACCGTGAGCCCAGATGTATTTTGATATCAGAACTTTTGAGAATTTAGAAATGGAATGTAGTGCATAAATTGTTATTGCATTTCTAACAAGAATCAAATGATTCATGCTATAAAAATATTATCCATAGACTGTAAAACCAGGCAACATTACACGTTATTTTAATAACCTATTATAACTTCGATACAAGTGATGCACATAAGGAAAATTCTTGCCAAATCCCACTGCTAAAGCTAAATTTCAGAATAATAATTTCAGTTTCATATAATATAATTATACCCCATGATCAAGTAAATGTGTTTTAGGAATGCAAATGTAGTTCAATATTAAAATATACAACAGATTCACTAAGAAAATAAAATTTTTCAGTTAGTCTGTGGCAAAATATTTCTTGATAAAGTCACTATAAGTTTATAAATAAATATCTTCTTCATGTTATCTTTGGCATGGTGGAGAGTATTAAATTCCAGGTGATTTTTTAGCTTCTACAGTATAGCAATAAGAGTTCCCTCATTAGAGTTAAAAACAAAGAAGTGTGATCAGTGATTGCTCTGCTTTCATTAAACTTTGTTTGAACATTTAAGCGGTGGAAGTACTGAGAATAGAATTTAAAATTCTAGGTAAAGGAAAGAAGGGCCAAATATTATTTTCTAAATTTGTAGATGGTATCTTTATAAAATTTAAGATGATCAGTTAGGGGAGAGGAATGCAGTTATTCTTACACATAGAAGAGTTAACTGCTTTTTACCATAATCAAGAGTTTTTTTTTTTATAACACAATCATGACAGTTAAAAAATATATCATATAAACATAATCCATTTATAAAACCAACAAAAGCATAAAACCCCTAGGAATTAACTTAACAATAAGCATGAAGGATATGTAACACTTTTATACCAAATTAATTGATATTTTTAATTGATTTCAAAACTTCATAAGCATATACTTTAAATTATTCCTATTATCATCTTACTTGACATTGTGAAAAATCCAATTCAATTTGCATAAACAATAATTTATGAGAAACTACACCAAGCTATAATATAAAATATGTAATGATAAGCAGGAACAGGAAAAAATGTTAATTGCAAAGTGAAAAAAACTCAGGGTATATAAATATAAATATATATATATATATAATGATGGCAATTTTCAAAAAACAAATATATATATGTTTTTATGTTTCTTATATATATTTTATATATGTTTGTGTATACATTATATAGGAACATATTTGTATGGTGTTTTGTACGTTTGTGAGTGTGTAAATTTAATATTAAATATATGCCACCCAAATTAAAGGCAAAGAAAACATACCAATGTATCAACATACTTGTCTTTGTGAGTTGGGATTATACATATTTTCAACTTTTTTTCCACTTTTTTGGCAAAACATAATTTGTCTACAACAATCAAAATTGCTTATGTAAAATACTTAAAAGTTAATGCATATACAAAGTCATGGGCATAAAAATATTCCATGCTAAAATATGTTTCATCCTTATTAAATATTATTTTTCCACGTGGATCTAACTTTTATAAAAGCTAATATAAATAAGTAATAATAACCAGTCTTTAATAATCATATTCATAGTGTTTTATTCAGGAAAAACACATCTATTAGTCATGTTGAAATTAGAAAAATATTTTCCCTAAGGAACCTCATAGAAAGCTTCCCCTGTAATTTCATTAATTGCATCTTTGCAAATCTTTACATAAAAGAGTGACAATTTTCATGTGATTTTTTAAAGTAATGTTCCAAATAGTGTGCTATCATCTTCCAATTTAATTCAGCAAAAGCAATTACAAGCTTGGCCAATCTAGCAAGGTCCAAATACATAGTTAACTGATGGTTAAAGTTAATCCAGGGATAGACTTATTAAAAGCATAATTGGTATATAAATACTATTTTATTGTAAATATGCCAATAATGTAGAAGGAGATAAATTAGAAATTGGAATTTTCTTTTTAAACTGATAAACCTTTCCCTGAATACCATACCCTTTCCCAGTGGTAACCTGTCTTCAAGGTTTGCTGAGTGTGTCATTCTTGAAATTTTGTATGCATTTATCTAGTTTACTCACTAAATATATATAACATTTTGTTCAGTTTTTTACACTATATGTTTACCTCTAGCCCTATTTACTGATCTCTTTTGTCAAGAATTGCTATCATATTTTGCTAGTGCTTTTGCATTATCTCTCAAGATGGCCTTGTTGTTTTATTTTTTAATCTGTTAATATGTGGAATTATATTGATATATGCGTTAATTATCCTCAAATTCTTGGATTAACCCTGTTTGGTTATGTTGAATTAATTCTTTAAAACACTGCTGGAATTTATTTTCTGATGTTTTAGCTGGAAACTTTTACTCTGTCTTTGTAAGTGAAATTGGCTTGCAAAATGTGTGTGTGTGTGTGTGTGTGTGTGTGTGTGTGTGTTGGTATCTGACTTATTTGGATAGCATGCAAATAATATCCTCATAGAATGAACTGGCAAAGATATTATATTTTCCATATTCTAAAATACTTTATATGGCATGCAGTTATTTTTTTCCCTGAAGATTAGTTTTAAAATATTTCACATATAAATTTTTAAAGAGTGATGATTTTAATAACATTTATCACAGTTACTGTAAACTAGTAAGAAAAAAGGAGGCTTTTGGTCCTGAAATGATTAGCTTTCTGTTTTGTCTTTAATCTTTCTACCCCACATGTATGTGCCATCCTGACCCTTCCTGACAGGAAGATGATAAAAGGAAAAATATAATTTAAAAAAATATATCTAGCTTAAGGTACTAGTAAGTGATGGCATTTTTACCTGGGGACTAAATTGTATTTTAAAATAAATAGAAGTTACACTTTTCATCACTTAGATGACTAGTTGTCCAGATCTGCCTTACTGTTCTCTAGCCATCATTGCCCGACAGGTTCTCATTGGCCCAGAGACTGTCTCTATCTATTTGTACTGAGTAAGTGAAGATAAAAATTTGACATGACTTTTTTTTCAAGAATGCATTCTCGTTTAATGAAAAATATTGGACTGTTGAGTACTCATGGACTAAATCTGAAGGACATTTTGATCAAACCATCCAAACTTCATTAAAATCAAGTGGAACATTTACTTCATTATTTCCTTTCCATAAAATGCACTGTTTTCAAATGCAAAGAAAGTGCAATGCTGCAACATTATGAGCAATTAATAAAGGCCTCATAAATTTCATAGCATCTATCATGACAATAGAGAAATTCCTACAAGTCTTCACATTCTCACTGTTGCCAATAGTGTAATTAAAGAGACAATGGAGCCTTTTTAAAAAAAAAAAAGAATTTCATAGTCAAGGACCAAACTGATAGCTTAGCTGATTTTAGCAACCTTTATGTCTTATAAAAGGTCAAAGCACTGTCCTTTTTTCTCCATTGGTTTTATTGAATATTTTATGAAGGTAATTTTAAGCAAGTATCAATATGTATTTCACTCAGTGCATGCCTACAGATGCTGTGAGAGGGAAAATTCCGCTTCCTCCATCTTCCAAAGCTGATATTATATTTGAATCTTTGTCAGAAACATCCATTGCCAATGATATATAAGTAATGTTGTGGTATAACTTGATGATACTTGAATAACATTAATTTTTTCATCAGAATTTTTGTATTTTAAGCAAAAGAAATATTTCTCACTTGATTTTAACACACTTAGTGTGTTGGTTCCTAGCAGGAAATATGCTTGGGCAAATTTTGAGTTGAAGAATATACTTCCTTTTAAAAAATACTTAGAAAATAAGACATTTCTTTGAAATTAAAAAAGTATGAATTTTTCAGTACTATACGACTGATTTGGAAGCTATGTAGAAAGCATTGGGTGTAGTGGATTTGAAACTTTCAGAGAAACACACAAAATGTATTTTGCATTGTAATATGCTATGAGCATTTATAGCCCAAAACCCATTATGGAACTGTGGAAAGAATGCATTGGCATTAAAACTTTATTTTCAGAGATTATAAAAAAAAGGAAACACTTTCATATTCTTAATAGATAGAATTATGCATTCATCTCATCTACACATGTTATCAAGTAATTAAGATAAGAGGAACAGCAAATACAACTGTTTCATTCAACTGAAAATTATATTCTGAATAGTTTAAACATTATTCTAATTAACCT
The DNA here is from genome assembly GCF_949987535.1 of Balaenoptera acutorostrata. NCBI lineage: Eukaryota > Metazoa > Chordata > Mammalia > Artiodactyla > Balaenopteridae > Balaenoptera > Balaenoptera acutorostrata. Next base: position 27,715,557 of record NC_080065.1, on the reverse strand, counting down.
ATGTCTTAATGTCGTGGTAAATATTATCAAATAGTACTGCACAATGTTCTATTTTATAATTGTCAATTAAAGGTCATTCATAAAAAAATGAAAGCAAAATTCAGTGAGGTGGATAGTTAATTTAAGACACCGAAACTTCTAAATATAAACATAGAACAATGCTGAAGGACTTGAATTTTACTTAAATTGAGTAGAATTGCTGTTAGTGTGAAACCAGTAATAACTGGTTATTAACCTTGAAGACTGGGTGAACAGAGGGTTGACTACACAGAGCATATTGCTACTGAGCTGCAAAGTGTTACCAGTGACCCTTCTGCTTCTTAGTGAAATTTAAAGTATAGATTTTATTTCTAAATTCTGATATGGTTTGGGATTTAGTTACCTTGGAGACTGCTTCTCTACCCTTGCCAGAAAAAGGATCATTTGAGGGTTCCCATTGTTTCCAGCTTAGAACAATTGAGAAATTAACGGCATTTCTTTTGAAATATACTCATAGTTCAAAATTTCCACTATAAAATGCATCAGCAGTATAAATTCCATATCATCAGTAACTGTGTACCACTGTTCATGTAATAGCCTACATCATTGAATGCATATTTGTGACTGGTACTGTCCTAAGGCTCTACATAGATAATCTCACTTAATTTCACAAGAGAATACTGGATTTGTTCATTAGTGCTAACATTGTTTTGGTGGAGCCTTTAGGATTTTCTGTATACAAGATCATATCATCAGCAAACAGAGATAACTACACACACACACATACACACAAATTCTATTGGTTGTGTTTCTTTGAGATCCCTGATTTATACATATGTCTTCTTTCTATTTTAACAGTTTTTATCTGTGCTGTAAATTTTTGATTGATTGCATGGGGTGTGATTCTATTTATTATTTTATCCCCTTGAAAGAAAAGAATGTGGTTTGCTTTTAAAGCCTAACACAAAGATTACAATTCTGGGCTTGATTTTGAAGGAAACACATCCAGGGTGGTGAACATGAAAAAAAAGGGAATAAAAGGAAAATGAGGCTAGAAAAGATACATAGCAGTAATCCATAAACAGAAACAACAAATTATTTAGTAGATGTTTGTTGCACTAGGCACATGAGACTAACTCATCTTAGAACTATTCATGGAAGAGAGAATTAAGGGAGAAGTGATATGCTCAACTTTCTTTCTCTTATTACTGATTCATCAATATTAATTACAAAGGGATGCAACAACCCCAGACTTTATGGCTGCAATATATGTCTAATCAGGAAGACATATTTGCTGCCCTATAGTGTAGTATTTCGTCCAAGAATGGATTTGAGATCCCGTGAAAATGGAACCTCAAAGAAAAGAACAAAGAAGACATTCAGAGGAATTGAAGACGTAACAGAGACGCACATAACCTTGCCCAATTCAGTCCACTCATTGTGCCACTTAAATATTTTATGACTTCCCATTTTATCTTAGTTCTATATTCTCCATTTTTTTCTCATGTTAATAAATTATCCCTACTTTATAAATCAAGGAGAAGTACGAGTCTAATTAGTCAGTCTCCTCCAAAATACCAGCTAATGATTGGGTTGGCCAAGCAGTTCATTCATTTTTTTCCATAAGAGGGCTCTAGTAGCGCTTAGTTGTCTTTAACTTCATTCGAAACAATTTTCTTAGATTATATTGTGACAGCTGTCATATCAGTGTGCATTTTAAAAAACTTATAAAAATTGGTGAATTTTTGTGTAGCCATTTTAATATTGAAGATGGAAGAATAAAAGCAACATTTTCGGAATATTATACTTTATTATTTCAAGAAGGGTAAAAACGCAACTGAAATGCAAAAAAAGATTCGTGCAGTATATGGAGAAGGTGCTGTGACTGATCAAAAGTGTCGAAAGTGGTTTGCGAAGTTTTGTGATAGAGATTTCTCGCTGGACAATGCTCCACAGTCAGTAGACCAGTTGAAGTTGGTAGCGATCAAATGGAGACATTGAGAACAATCAATGTTATACCACGTGGGAGATAGCAGACATACTCAAAATATCCAAATCAAGCGTTGAAAATCATTTGCACCAGCTTGCTTATGTTAATCACTTTGATGTTTGGGTTCCACATAAGTTAAGCAAAAAAAGCCTTCTTGACCATATTTCCGCATGCGATTCTCTATTGAAACGTAACAAAAAGTTTCATTTTTAAAACAAATTGTGATGGGTGATGAAAAGTGGATACTGTACAGTAATGCGTAATGGAAGATATCGTGGGGCAAGTGAAATGAACCACCACCAACCACACCAAAGGCTGGTCTTCATCCAAAGAAGGTGATGTTGTGTGTATGGTGGGATTGGAAGGGAGTCCTCTATTATGAGCTCCTTCTGGAAAACCAAATGATTCATTCCAACAAGTACTGCTCCCAATTAGAGCGACTGAAAGTGGCACTCGATGAAAAGCACCCGGAATTAGTCAACAGAAAACGCATAATCTTCCATCAGGATAATGCAAGACCACATGTTTCTTTGATGACCAGGCAAAAACTGTCACAGCTTGGCTGGCAAGTTCTGATTCATCAGCCATATTCACCAGATATTGCACCTTCAGATTTCCATTTATTTTGGTCTTAACAAAATTCTCTTAATGGAAGGCTGTAAAAGGCAATTGAAATAGTTCTTTGCTCAAAAAATAAAAAGTTTTGGGAAGATGGAATTATGAAGTTGCCTGAAAAATGGCAGAAGGTAGTGAAACAAAAGGGTGAATACGTTGTTCAATAAAGTTCTTGGTGAAAATGAAGAATGTGGGGCTTCCCTGGTGGCGCAGTGGTTGAGAGTCTGCCTGCTAATGCAGGGGACACGGGTTCGAGCCCTGGCCTGGGAGGATCCCACATGCCGCGGAGCGGCTGGGCCCGTGAGCCACAACTGCTGAGCCTGCGCGTCTGGAGCCTGTGCTCCGCGGCGAGAGAGGCCGCGGCGGTGAGAGGCCCGCGCATCGCGATGAAGAGTGGCCCCCGCTTGCCACAACTGGAGAAAGCCCTCGCACAGAAACGAAGACCCAACACAGCCAAAATCAATCAATCAATCAATCAATCAAAACATACGCATCTGATTCAAGATCCTCATTAAAAAAAAAAAAAAAAAAAAAAAAAAAAAAAAAAAAAATGAAGAATGTGTCTTTTATTATTACTTAAAAACCAAAGGAACTTTTTGGCCAACTCAATATCATTGCTTAGAAGTAAAAGAGGCTCATCATTAGCTATCACTTTGGCTAGTCTGGCTTATTTGTTTAGAAGAGGGACCAAGGTTGTCATTCCCAAGGAGTCTGATCTGTTAAATGCAATGTCCTTATTAGGCAGTTGTTGTTTTAGTTGTACCTTGATAGTCATTACCATGCATGACACTATGTTTCATGTCATATTATAGTTATAATTATATAATATGTAGTTATAATTATAGTCATATGTTTTGGATTGATTTTCCTAGTCAATATAATAACTCCTATTTACCCTATAAGACTAGTGACGTGAAATTAAAGTCCCTAATTGGTAATACAATTTCCAATTTAGTAGAAGATCCTGTTGTATTCCTCTAGCAGAAATGTTTCCCATTTCTGATTTGAAGGAACCAGAAATTCTAACCCAGAAGAATATAATATTGGGGGGACAGAATCAAATTTTATAAATGAATCTCTGGGCATTATTTTAAGGGAAATAATTTCTACTCTTCACACATTCCCTTGGCTCCCAGAGGTGTGTATTATAGCTTTAGCGAGCAATTTTATACATTGGATTTTGGCTCAAGGTGTATACCAGGTCAAAGAGGACAGTGCCAGAGCCTGTGCCTTGGATGAGGTTTCACCACTGTGTTCCAATATTCTATCAGGCTGACTGTTTCCAAGAGATAGGGTTCAATGCTATGCACTAGTTCCAGGCAATATTTGTATGATACCACGTTGATACAATCGGTGTTTGAAGGCAACAGACTTTGATGCTGGTATGGATACTGTGAACAGGGAAGGTAAACCCTCACCTGGGGTATATGTCAAGCCCAGTGAAGACAAATTACTGCTTCCTCCAAGTTCGAAATAGTCCAATATAAATGACAGCCTTCAGGTGGCCACAATAATAGTGCTATTTTGAGGCCCAATATCTGTCTCTGTCATTTTAGACATTCAGCAATGGCAGTAACTGAATCAGCCTCACTGAGAGAAATTCCATGTTATTGGACATATGAATATCTTCCATCTCTGCCACCATGATCCCTCTGTTCATGGGATTTGGGGACGCTCAATAGAGAAGTTGTCTGACATGCAAAATATGGGTGATCCTGACACATGATACTGTAGAAGGTGGTGATTTCCAGCAGGTATTATTGTGACATGAAAAATCCTTATAGTTCATGTGCCTCCCATAGGCCCATCATGTATTTCTTCCCTGAAACTTGTTTTCAGTGACCCTGTCTTGTTTAGTTCAGGTCCTGATGAAATGACCCTGAAATTATCCACAGTCCAGAAATTCGTGTATGTAAAAACCCCAGACTACCTCTAATCCACAGGAAGTGGATAGAAAGGTACACTCTTCACCACTCTCCTCACTGTGAAGATTTTCCTTCACTATTTTATCTTCGAGGCATCCTTAAATGTGGCTTTTATGTGTCTCCACTATTCATCTGACTACTGCCAATATATTGTGGAAACCCATCTGTGAATCAGTCCGAAGTCCCTTCTTTTTTATCAGTTGACTGTAGGAAGGTTTTCGTAAAGCCACAGATTTGGATTAAGGATGAGCAACAATGTGGCAGAGGTAGTTGTCATGGGACTCTGTTCATGTAATTTACTTGTGCTTTCTTGACCTGATAAAGTCTGGTGTAACCAAAGGATGGCTGCAGGACACACATGACTTATTAACATGGTTGATGAGATAAAACATAGCTCATGGTGAGCATTAAAGTATCAATTAGTTTGTGGTCCTGGTTAGGAAATCTTTCACTTCTAGGACATGGTAGCATCTCAGGTGCTATAAACAAATAAGGAGTAGTTCTATGACAAAGAATGAATATTCTTTCCCCCAAACCTTAGAAATTACTGCTACTCTCATATTAGGGCTTGATATATATCATCTAGCATCCTTACTTTTCTTGGTATATCACTGAATATGCTACAGTGTACAACACAAGAAAAAGAAAAAGTTTACCATAGCCTGGAAATGTGGCTTTTTTCCCTCTGGACCTTACTTTAATTTAGCAAACTTTCAGGTAACCCAGTGAATAGGTTGGAACAGTTTTCCAAGTGTAGTCAGTGTTGTTTCAAAATCTAGATTTGTCAACCAAGACCTGAGTCTTTTACTTAGTGGTTGGAGGTACAAGGATAAAGATCTTATCCATGTAAAAGGATACTGAATATGTAATGGGAATATATATGTATCTTACATGGCATCTAGGGAACTTGACACTTCCAGCTTAACAGATCAATTTAATTTGATGTAATCAATATAGTAAATTACTGGTATCTTCTATGGATTATCGAGATCATAAATGTCCTATATACAGTATTATGTAGAAAGCAAGAAAGTTGACATAGTACTTATATAAAACCATGAAGGTGGAACTATCGTCCTTGGTCCTTACCATATAAACACACACACATAGACACACACACACTTAATGGAGATTGAAAATTTACTTATTTATTATTTTCCAAACCAATAGATGCATACCTAAACCTCCAGTGATAATGTTTATGATAAGCTTTTCTAGTCAGGGTATCACATGTAGACAGAGCAGTTTCAATTCAAAATCAGGCTACCACCTGTTAAGTATACGGGAGTCCACGTTTATGTGCCATGATCCATCACTGTTGTGCTAAAGACATGTAAGCAAATTAAATGGGGATATCTAGGAATCACAACTACTACATTTTTCATATCTTTGACAGTAACACATATCTCTTCAATAATTCCAGAAATGCAGTATTGCTGTTGATTTCAAGCTTGTTGGAATGGGAGACAAGTTCAGTTCAGTTTCATTTGGCTCTCCTACACAAATTTGAAAAGCAAGACAAGGGATGTTCTATCACTAACGGTGTTTTCCCCACTTATATATTCAGGAACTGGAGAAATATCCACAAATTTCATTATGAACCAGTGAGCACACTGTGAGTTGGGCTTGGGTCAGAACTCAGTTTATCACCTGACCTCCACATCTCTCATGCTAACAACTTGATAGGGTATCATTTCTATTTAATAGATGTTATTGATACCTCAGACCACTTATCTAGATGTTTTTGAAGTGTCTGAATGTTACCCCTTTCACCTGTGTAGAGTTACCCTTACAAATTGCTGCAGGATCTTTTCAAGAAGTTTATACTAGATGTATTTGTGATGAGGTTTTCTAATTGTTTCCTCAAAGGAAGCCTGTTCCCCTTAAATTAATGAATGCTAGGTGTATTGGTTCAGATCTACAGATTAGGCGTGGCTATCTATTGCAGTGCCTGATGTCTGCTTTCACTTGCCAGCTCTCATTTTCTTTTCCTATTAATTAAAACAAGTTTCACACAAGGTGTTTGTCTGTCTCTCTCAGCTCCAGGCATTCCCTGATTTATTAGCAACCACCACAGATCCCTGTGGATCAAGGCACTCCACTTATAGGATTACGTTTACTTTTCTTCTAGTGGTTAAGTGCTATTCGGTCTTTGTTACCCTGGGTTCCCCTCATATTTTTGATATTAGGGAACACAAATCAAGACAATATACCTCATTGTTAACCCTGACTTAGACAGGTCAGGCACCACCAAGCTATCTCAAAGCAGGTAGTGCCTATCTCACCAGTGCGTTTTTTAATTGCCTAAGTACGTGAGCTTGGGTTTTCCATAGTCAGTCCATTGTAACATTACTGCATCCTTGAGCTTTCTTACATATTCTCTAATTCAATGCCACAGACATTCTTGCATTTCCACTTTGTTTATTGTAGGTCAGTGTCAGATTCAAGAATTCAGTTGCTGATTCAAGACTCTTACATATGCATGTGCACGTGCACACACACACACATCCATTCATTCATCTATCTGTCATCTACCTATCTATATCTATAAATATTTTTTGATATAGCATTAAGTGAAAGAAGTGTGAGAACATTTCCCAGTTTGTGAATTTTCAATTTTCCCTTGTGAAGATTGAGTTGCTATATTTATATAAGCTTGAGAAGCTGGATTTACTAGGTCTTCTTAATGATTGATACATTTTATCATAGTAAATATCTTTTAATCCCTGATAGTATTTTTGACTTCTTTTTCTGATATCATTATAATTAAATCCATTTCTTTTTGATCAGTATTCTCCCCTTAGATTCTTTCTGTCACTTATACTTCAAGCTTTCTATGTCCTGTTAAATTGGGTATGTCATAAATAAATAATAATAATTGTCTATTTAGCTAAATTAAATCTTACGTTTAATGTATTTATTGTGATTTTAATTTTAACATTTTTCTTTCTTAAGAACTGCATTGGGTATTTTGCAAATAGATATAGATTTTTTCTTGATTTTGTCTTTATTTTATAAAATAATTTTATATAATTTCTTTACATTTAGAACTGATTTTTCAAAAATCATTGGATTTATTGAAGGACATGGTATGTATGTCAGTTCCTCTTTTTTTTAGCTGACTTTTATTTATGTTTGACTTCATTTCATCTACAGTTCATCTTTGATATTGAGGTCATTTTTTTTTCAGTTTAGTTTGTTGAAATTCTGAGGGCTTAAGTAGAGAATAATTTCCTCTAAAATTAGGTTTAAATGTGCTTCTTCTGGGTTCCAAGGAACACTATTAACCTGGGAAACTATCTTGAACTTAGCTTCAATTTATCAATATATGATTTTTATGATTAGAGATCTACTTCTAATTTGAACTTCAGACCCAAGTGAGATCTGTAATTGCAAACATGCAGGGTATATCATTATTAACCGCCAGCCACAGCAGAAAAATATGATTTCTTACAGCCTTCCATTAGTGATAGGCACATTTTTGTACCCTCCTGTTTTAGCCCCCAGTGAGACTCTGCACTTAATATACAGGTGTAAGATTCATCCCCAACTTAGCAGAAGTCCGTGATTTAGTCAGTTTTTCCTAAACTGATACTGAATTTGCCTCTAAGACAGTCTCAGATTTCTTTGAACTAAAATCACTTCTCTGATTGCAAGTCATCTTTTGTTGTTTTTATTGTTTTGTGTTTTATTTCTTCGGTGGGAGAACTTAGTTGCCTGCCTTATCTTCTTACAATCTCAGCAATGTATTAACTTCTATGTTATTTTATCCTCTCTCTAGTAATATTGTGGACTGGTATTCTTTTTGAAACCTACTCTAATACACTTATTTATATATTTTGTAAAAGGTATGTTTATATTCTTAATATCAATTTTTTTTTCTTTTTAGCACCTTGGTAAAATCCACCATGTACAGACAGACATAAGGAAGACCAGGAGTTTATTCATCATCAGAAACTCATCCTATTAGAAACACCATGTATTGGATAATGGAATAATATCTAACTGACCCAATCAGATTCTGTAGCAGATAGAATTCCCTTGGAAACAGACTCTAAGAATCTGAGATTTGTATGTAGTAGAGCTATTAATGTGTGTTCTTGGGAACAATATCTGTTAATAATATAGTAAAACAATGCAGGAAGAAATACAACATAGTTCTCCAAAGAAAATACATCTAAATTTAGTTGAATTTCCCTAATGTCTTATAATCATGAAAAACTATATATGGAGTCCCTATGATTACTGTACTTACCTATGGGGTAGTACTGCTCTTATATTTCCAGCAGTTCAATCAATCTTCATGTCCTAAGCCTTAATACATTTTTTTAATCAAGAAATCCAGTAATTTCCTAGCGTCCTTACAGTAGGTATGGTTGTTTGCTTAAGCCATAGCATTGCTTCCTTTTACTTACAACTCTGATTTTGATTAGATATCCAACCTTCCCACAGGCAGCTTGGATATCCATAGGCTGTGGATGACACATTGGAAACCAATAACGTGCCATTCATCAAACATTCTGGTTAAGCTGTCATTCTACTTGTCAGAGATCTTCTTTTTTTCAGGAATAGAAATGCAGTGAAATTCAGATCACAGAGAATCATAAAGAAATTTGCTTTTGGAAAAATCATTTCTCTGTAATTAGCAATGATTTCCAGAAACATTTCTTCTTCTATCACTGATGTGAAAGAAAATGCAGGTAATCATGAGCATTCTTGCCAGTAATTCTACAAGTATGTCCAGAACCAATTTTAGGATGGCATCAATACTGTGGCCAGGAGAGCTGAGAGATAGTAAAACTTGAGCCTTTATAATACTAATGAGCTCCTAAATTGATAAATTCTGAAGATTGTCTTTCTCCTAGACTTCTTCTGTATCAGCTTATTAATAGCAATCATACTTAAGCTGTTTGAATCAGAGTTCCTTGAGTCAGCATCCTAAATGAATAAGATATTTGTGTTAGAAATGGAAATCTGAAAATAACATTCTAAAATATGGAATTGAGTAAAATTGATACAAGGCAATAAGAATATTTTTCTGTCACAGGAATCTGAAAATACTAGTTATTCTACAGAAAATTTTTGTTTAACTATTGCCTATTGTATATTGAGATGTATCAAATTTTGATGATGGCTGAGACATCATGAATCCTAGTAGGAAATATTTATGACATTGAACTAGGTTGAATCTTTTCTTTGGCATTACATAACACCTTAAAATATGGAGAAAACTTTTGTCTGCAAGTGACTCATATGAAATCTGAGCGAGAAAAATATGTCTCTGCTAAGAGAGGTCATCTTCACTTATGGATTATAATCAAAACAATTGGAAGTTTAGTAATCAGGGGCCTGTATGATTTAGAAAAGCTAAGGCTTGTAAGAACGATACTCTAGACTTTTGGGAATTTGAGAGAAAACAAGATTAGAACAAAACACTTGTCCCCCCAAACCTCTCCCAAGCACCTCCTGTAAAGCATTGTGTGACTGATAAAGGGCACAGTCTGATTATTGGGAAGATACAGCTGTCTAAAGCAGCGATGTTCCTGCCAGAGGCAGTTGGTTACATCACCTGGTAACTGAGACCAAGAGAAAAGGATAGTGTTACATTAAGGTCTCATGGCACAGACAGAGCACAGAGCTTGTTATCATAAACCAGAAACTTCCAGATTCATAGGCCCAAATAATTGCTGGTTGTGTATTTGTAGTCATGCAGTTAATTGAAAACAAGTAGACTGGATAACTAGTTTTAAAAGAGATGTATACCAAAGTAACCCCAAGCCTCATTAGAGTATATGATTGCTAAACCTTCTAAAGAAAACACTAGTCCCAAGAATTTTCACCTACAGAAAGTACGTTGCTTTGGGTCTGGTGCAGACCCAGAAAAGAAATATTACACTGTCCACTCTAAGGTCACAGAGACAACAGACATGGCTGTGCTCTGAGAATGGAGAATAAAAGCTGTCTGATTCACAAGCTATGAAAATCACTTCACTGACAGAACAGGAAGTTTTTGTATCCCTGTCCAACAAGTAAAGTATATTATAGACAACTGCATATTCTCCCATTGTCAACCTTTACAAAAGGGAGTTTTTTATTGTAATTATCATGCTTTTTACCACTTTGTGTACAGTTAAGGAAGATAAATCACTTTATCACTGGACCATTGGGAGCCACGTCAGAGGACGGAACACTACCCAGAGATCTTGTACTTCAGAATAAATGCAGTAATTGACTTTGGATTTTCTCCCTTTGGGAAGGAATTAAGACATATTTCATGTGGGCATGAATATTTTTTAAAAATTTATTGTAGAATGTGTGAAATGAAAATATATATGTGGAATAAGTTCTTGGATAGCCGAAGAGCTTGTAATATTGGATTTTAATTGTTGTTTATCCATTTATATTCCATATGCCCCCTTCCATTTCCCTACTAGAAACTGAACTCATTTTCCCCAAATATCCAGTTCATTCTGTGAAGCTTATGTAACTTAGTAGAGACTGAGTGGGCTCTGTTTAGTCTAAACCAATCACAGTATTTATCTTTCCACCTGTCAGCGATTGGTTGGAAAAGAGACATGGAATTTACTGACAATTAAAAGAATTGGGAAGTCATCTAAGGGCTTCTGGGAAAGTTCTTCTTTGCTCTTCAGTCAAGAACCTAAGAACAGGAATAAGCCTCTAACACTGATTGGTACTGGCAGTCACCTTGTAACCCTAAGGGCAACCAGTCTTAGCATAAAGCCAACCTGAGGACAAAAGAGATAAAAGACAAATAAAACCAATGACTCTGATGACCTCATTAAGTCATGTATTCAGTGAGCCTAGAAATCTGCTCCAACTTCCAGTTTTATGAGACAATAGATGGTCTCATTGTTTTAGCAAGTTTATATAGAATTCCTATTAATTAATCCAAAAGCATTCTAAATAATATAATCATATTCCCCATCTATTCCCTCTGGGAAACCTAGAGGGTGCTTGTGAAGAGATTCTATATAGGACAGTTTTCCAGGGGTATCCACAGTTATTCCATACATCAAGCATCTCTGTGGCCTAGTTTTACAGAAAACAAAGTGCTTTTCACTCCATTCTGTCCTCTTTTATGATAACCCCCTCTAAAACAGGATGGTCTATATATGTCTGTACTCCATTTCTGGGCTATTCAGGTATTTAGCCATGTGACTTCAGGTTTCCTTGAAGAGCAAAAAATTACACTGGGTATTTATTTCAGTGGCTGGACAGCTCATGATAAGAATATTTGTTTTCATTTTAGTTTTGTCAATAGAGAGGGTTGTGTGCCCAGAGGAAAATGATAACCAAAACAGTATAATGTTTTCTCATGCTTTGAGAATACTAATGCTGTTAAATATTTCTTCTGAAACACTATGTGTAACAAATGACTGGAATTCAGTCCTAGGTGTGAACTTTAATTTACTCCATCTTTCCCCAGTTTTTATACTTACATTTTTTATTGTCCTTTGCTTTTGTAAGTAATGCCTCTATAAATATTTTTATACAAAATCAGTATTATTCAATAGAAGTATTTTTGAATTCCTATCTTGAGCAAGATACTTATGTATTTCAAATTTAGTACTAGGTATTCATTAGGAAATTTGATTCTTGTTATCATGGAGCTTACAAAGTACTGAGGAGAGAGATGCGAAATAAAATCTCACAATAACATATTTTTCTGTGATGAATACTATCCAAAAACTGTGTAGTATTTTATGAGACTAAGAGTGAAAGAACAAACGTGTTTTACATTAAGAAAAAATCTGAGAGAGACCTTCAGGATTGCAGAGGAGTAAGACGTGGAGATCACCTTCCTCCCCACAAATACATCAAAAGTACTTCTACATGTGGAACAACTCCTACAGAACACCTACTGAACGCTGCAGGCAGAAGACCTCAGACTTCCCAAAAGGCAAGAAAATCCCCATGTACCTGGGTAGGGCAAAGAAAAAAGAAAAAACAGAGACAAAAGAATAGGGATGGGACCTGCACCTCTGGGAGGGAGCTGTGAAGGAGGAGAAGTTTCCACACACTAGGAAGCCACTTCACTGGCAGACACGGGGGTAGGGTGTGTGGGGGGGAAGCTTCGGAGCCACGGAGGAGAGTGCAGCAACAGGGGTGCAGAGGGCAAAGCGGAGAGATTCCTGCAAAGAGGCTCAGTGCTGACCAGCACTCACCAGCGTGAGACGCTTGTCTGCTCACCTGCCGGGGGGCTGGGGACTAGGAGCTGAGGCTCAGGCTTCGGAGGTCGGATCCCAGGGAGAGGACTGGGGTTGGCTGCATGAAGACAGCCTGAAGGGGGCTAGTGCGCCACAGCTAGCTAGAAGGGAGTCCAGGAAAAAGTCTGGACCTGCCTAAGAGGCAAGAAACCATTGTTTCGGGATGCATGAGGAGAGGGGCTTCCTGCTCTGTGTGCCCACAGATGGCAGAGCACAGCCTAAGCGAGCTCCAGAGATGGGCATGAGCCGCAGCTATCATCTCAGACCCCACAGTCAGGCACAGACCACTAATGCTGCCGCCACTGCCACCAAGAATCCTGTGTGCAAGCACAGGACACTACCCACACTCCCCCAGGAGCCTGTGTAGCCCACCACTGCCAGGGTCCCGTGATCCAGGGACAACTTCCCCAGGAGAACACAAGGCATGTCTCAGGCTGTTGCAATGTCACGTCAGCTTCTCCCCCTGCAGGCTCACCCCGTATTCCAATTATGACTATCATACCTCTCCTCCCTTCCGGCCTGAGTGATCAAGAGAGCCCTAATCAGCCGCTGCTTTAACCCTTTCCTGTCTGGGCGGGGAACAGATGCCTGAGGGTAGCCTACACACACAGGCAGGGCCAAAACCAAAGCTGAACCCCAGGAGCTGTGCGAACAGAGGTTAGAAAGGGAAATTTCTCTGTGCATCCTCAGGAACAGTGGATTAAATCCCTGCAATCGACTTGATAAACCCTGCATCTGTGGAATACCTGAATAGATGATGAATGCTCCCAAAACTGAGGCACTAGACTTTGGGAACAAATATAGACTTGGGGTTTGCCTTCTGCGTCTGATTTGTTTTTGGTTTTATGTTTAACTTAGTTTAGTTTTTAGTGCTTGCTATCATTGGTGGATTTGTTTATTGATTTGGTTGCTCTCTTCCTTTTTTTTAATGAGTGTCTGTGTGTATGTTTCTTTGTGTGATTTGTCTGTTTAGGTTTGCTTTTACCATTTGTCCGAGGGTTCTGTCTGCTCTTTTTTTTGTTTGTTTTCCTGTTATTTTTGTTTCTTTTGTTTGCTTGTTTCTTTTTTCTTTTAATGAGTATGTGTGTGTGTGTGTGTTTGTTTCTTTGTTTGATTTTATGTTTAGTTTTGCTTTTACCATTGTTTTGGGGTTCTGTTTGGTTTTTTTTTCTTTTTTTTCTTCCTTTTCTTTCAAGGCATGCGGATGGAAGGGTCTTGGTGATACAGCCAGATGTTGGGCCTGGGCTTCTGAGGAGGGACAGCCGAGTCCAGGACATTGAACAACCAGAGACCTCCCGTCCCATGTAGTGTTAATTGGCGAGAGCTCTCCCAGAGATCTCCTTCTCAACACTAAGACCTAGCTCCACCCAGTGGCCAGCAAGCTCCAGTGCTGGATGCCCCATGCCAAACAACTAGCAAGACAGGAACACAACCCCACTCATTAGCAGAGAGGCTGCCTAAAGTCATACTAAGTTCACTGACACCCCCAAACACCACCGGACGGACCCCTGCCCACCAGAAGGACAAGATCCAGCCCCATCCAACAGAACACAGGCACCAGTCCCCTCCACCAGGAAGCCTACACAACCCACTGAACCAACCTCACCCACTGGGCATAAACACAAAAATAACAGGAATGACGAACCTGCAGCCTGCGCAAAGGAGACCCCAGAGTAAGTTAAACAAAATGAGAAGACAGAGAAATATGCAGCAGATGAAGGAGCAAGGTAAAAACCCACCAGACCAAACAAATGAAGGGGAAATAGGCAGTCTACCTGAAAAAGTATTCAGAGTAATGATAGTAAAGATGATCCAAAATCTCAGAAATAGAATGGAGAAAATACAAGAAACGTTTAACAAAGACTTAGAAGAACTAAAGAGCAAACAAATAATGATGAACAACAAAATAAATGAAATTTAAAATTCTCTAGAAGGAATCAATAGCAGAATAACTGAAGCAGAAGAATGGATAAGTGACCTGGAACATAGAATGGTGGAAATAACTGCCACAGAGCAGAATAAAGAGAAAAGAATTGAGGACAGTCTCAGAGACCTCAGGGACAACATTAAACACACCAATATTCAAATTACAGTGGTCCCAGAAGAAGGAGAGAAAAAGAAAGTGAGAAAATATATGAAGAGATTACAGTTGAAAACTTTCCTAACATGTGAAAGGAAATAGTCAAGTCCAGGAAGCACAGAGAGTCCCATACAGGATAAATCCAAGGAGAAACACGCCAAGACACATATTGATCAAACTATCAAAAATTAAATACAAACAAAATACTAAAATCAGCAAGGGAAAAGCAAGAAATAACATACAAGGGAATGCCCATAAGGTTAACAGCTGATCTTCCAGCAGAAACACTGCAAGCCAGAAGGGAGTGACAGGACATATTTAAAGTGCTGAAAGGGAAAAACCTACAACCAAGATTACTCTAGCCAGCAAGGATTTCATTCAGATCCAATGGAGAAATTAAACCCATTACAGACAAGCAAAACCTAAGAGAATTCAGCACCACCAAACCAGCTTTACAACAAATGCTAAAGGAACTTCTCTAGGCAGAAAACACAAGAGAAGGAAAAGACTTACAAAAACAAACCCAAAACAATTAAGAAAATGGTAATAGGAACACACATATAATTACCTTAAAAATAAATGGATTAAATGCTCCAACCAAAAGACATAGACTGGCTGAATGGATACAAAAACAAGACCCATATATATGCTGTCTACAAGAGACCCACTTCAGACCTAGGGACACATACAGACTGAAAGTAAGGGGATGGAAAAAGATATTTCATGCAAATGGAAATCAAAAGAAAGCTGAAGTAGCAATTCTCATATCAGACAAAATAGACTTTAAACTCTATTACAAGAGACAAAGAAGGACACTACATAATGATCAAGGGATCTATCCAAGAAGAAGATATAACAATTGTAAATATTTATGCACCCAACATAGGAGCACCGCAATACATAAGGCAAATGCTAACAGCCATAAAATGGGAAATCGACAGTAACACAATCATAGTAGGGGACTTTAACACCCCACTTTCACCAATGGACAGATCATCCAAAATGAAAATAAATAAGGAAACACAAGCTTTAAATAACAAATTAGACCAGATGAACTTAATTGATATTTACAAGACATTCCAAGCAAAAACAACAGAATACACTTTCCTCTCAAGTGCACATGGAACATTCTCCAGGATAGATGATATCTTGGGTCACAAATCAAGCCTTGGTAAATTTAAGAAAATTGATATTGTATCAGGTATCTTTTGTGATCACAACACTATGAGACTAGATATCAATTACAGGAAACAAATCTGTAAAAATACAAACACATGGAAGCTAAATTATACACTACTAAATAACCAAGAAATCACTGAAGAAATCAAAGAGGAAATCAAAAAATACCTAGAGACAAATGACAATGAAAACATTATGGCCAAAAACCTATGGGATGCAGCAAAATCAGTTCTAAGAGGCAAGTTTATAGCAATACAATCCTACCTTAAGAAACAAGAAAAATCCAAACAACCTAACCTGACACCTAAGCAATCAGAGAAAGAGGAAAAAAGAAAAAAACCCAAAGTTAGCAGAAGGAAAGAAATCATAAAGATCAGATAAGAAATAAACGAAAAAGAAATGAAGGAAACAATAGCAAAGATCAATAAAACTAGAAGCTGGTTCTTTGAGAAGATAAACAAAATTGATAAACTATTAGCCACACTCATCATGGAAAAAAAAGGAGAAGACTCAAATCTACAGAATTAGAAATGAAAGAGGAAAAATAACTGACACTGCAGAAACACAAAGGATCATGAGAGACCACTACAAGCAACTATATGCCAATAAAATGGACAACCTGGAAGAAATGGACAAAATTCTTAGAAAAGTACAACCTTCCAAGACTGAACCAGGAAGAAATAGAAAATGTGAATGCCAATCACAAGCTCTGAAATTGAAACTGTGATTAAAAATCCTACAACAAACAAAAGCCCAGGACCAGATGGCTTCACAGGTGAATTATATCAAACATTTAGAGAAGAGCTAACACATATCCCTCTCAACCTTTTCCAAAATATAGCAGAGGGAGGAACACTCCCAAACCATTCTACAAGGCCACCATCAGCCTGCTACCAAAACCAGAAAAGATGTCACAAAAAAAGAAAACTACATGCCCACATCACTGATGAACATAGATGCAAAAATCCTCAACAAAATTCTAGCAAACAGAACCCAACAGCACATTAAAAGGATCATGCACCATGATCAAGTAGGGTTTATCCCAGGAATGCAAGGATTCTTCAGTATATGCAAATCACTCAATGTGATGCATCATATTAACAAATTGAAGCATAAAAACCATATGATAATCTCAGTAGATGCAGAAAAAGCTTTTGACAAGATTCAACACCCATTTATGATAAAAACTTTCCAGAAAGTGGGCATAGAGGCAACCTACCTCAACCTAATAAAGACCGTATATGACAAACCCACAGCCAACATCATTCTCAATGGTGAAAAGCTGAAACCATTTCCTCTAAGATCAGGAACAAGACAAGGTTGCCCACTCTCACCACTATTATTCAACATAGTTTTGGACGTTTTAGCCACAGCAGTCAGAGAAGAAAAAGAAATAAAAGGAATCCAAATTGGAAAAGAAGAAGTAAAGCTGTTTGCAGATGACATGATACTGTACATAGAGAATCCTAAAGATGCTACCAGAAAACTACTAGAGGTAATCAATGAATTTGGTAAAGTAGCAGGATACAAAATTAATGCAAAGAAATCTCTTGCATTCCTATACACTAATGATGAAATATCTGAAAGAGAAATTAAGGAAACACTCCCATTTACCATTGCAACAAAAAGAATAAAATACCTAGGAATAAACCTACCTAAGGAGACAAAAGATCTGTATGCAGAAAACTATAAGACACTGATGAAAGAAATTGAAGATGATACAAACAGATGGAGAGATATACCATGTCGTTGGATTGGAAGAATCAACATTGTGAAAATGACTATACTACCCAAAGCAATCTACAGATTCAATGCAATCCCTATGAAACTACCAATAGCATTTTTCACAGAAGTAGGAAAAAAAAGTTTACAATTTATATGGAAACACAAAAACCCCGAATAGCCAAAGCAATCTTGAGAAAGAAAAACAGAGCTGGAGGAATCAGGCTCCCTGATTTCAGACTATACTAGAAAGCTACAGTAATCAAGACAGTATGATACTGGCACAAAAACAGAAATATAGATCAATGGAACAGGATAGAAAGCCCAGAGATAAACCCATGGACATATGGTCACCTTATCTTTGATAAAGGAATCAAGAAGAGACAATGGAGAAAAGACAGCCTCTTCAGTAAGTGGTGCTGGGAAAACTGGACAGCTACACGTAAAAGAATGAAATTAGAACACTTCCTAACACCATACACAAAAATAAACTCAAAATGGATTAAAGACATAAATGTAATTCCAGACACTGTAAAACTCTTAGAGGAAAACATAGGCAGAACACTCTGTGACATAAATCACAGCAAGGTCCTTTTTGACCCACCTCCTAGAGAAATGACAGTAAAAACAAATGGGACCTAACGAAACTTAAAAGCTTTTGCACAGCAAAGGAAACCATAAACAAGATGGAAAGACAACCCTGAGAATGGGAGAAAATATTTTCAATCGAAGCAACTGACAAAGGATTAATCTCCAAAATGTACAAATAGCTCATGCAGCTCAATATCAGAAAAATAAACAACCCAATCCAAAAATGGGCAGAAGACCTAAATAGACATTTCTCCAAAGAAGATATACAGATTGCCAACAAACACATGAAAGGATGCTCAGCATCACTAATCATCAGAGAAATGTAAATCAAAACCACAATGAGATATCACCTCACACTAGTTACAATGGCCATCATCAAAAAATCTACAAACAAATGCTGGAGAGGGTGTGGATAAAAGGGAATCCTTTTGCACTGTTGGTGGGAATGTAAATTGATACAGCCACTATGGAGAACAGTATGGAGTTTCTTTTAAAAACTAAAAATAGAACTACCATATGACCCAGCAATCCCACTACTAGGCATATACCCTGAAAAACCATAATTTAGAAAAAGAGATATACCACAATGTTCATTGCAGCACCATTTACAATAGCCAGGACATGGCAGCAACCTAAGTGTCCATCGACAGATGAATGGATAAAGAAGATGTGGCACATATATACAATAGAATATTACTCAGCCATAAAAAGAAACGAAATTGAGTTATTTGTAGTGAGATAGATTAACTAGAGTGTGTTATACAGAGTGAAGTAAGTAAGAAATAGAAAAACAAGTACCATATGCTAACACATATATATGGAATCAGAAAAAAAATGGTTCTGATGAACCTAGGGTCAAGACAGGAATAAAGACGCAGACGTAGAGAATGGACCTGAGGACATGGTGCAGGGAGGGTAAGCTGGGACTAAGTGAAAGAGTGGCTTTGGCATATATGCACTGCCAAATGTAAAATAGATAACTAGTGGGAAGCAGCGGCATAGCACAGGGAGATCAGCTTGGTGCTTTGTGACCACCTAGAGGGCTGGGATAGGGAGGTTGGGAGGCGCGGGGGGGGGTATATGGGGATGTATGTATACATATAGCTGATTCACTTTGTTATACAGCAGAAACTAACACAACATTGTAAAGTGATTATACTCCAATAAAAGTGTAAAAAACCATAAAATAAAATGAAATAAAAATTTTTAAAAAGTCCTTTGAGAGGGACTGTTTTTACTGAAGTTTGAGTGCATTGTTCAGGAGAGTGGGCTTTTCAGGGAGAAAAAACATCTTTCAATGATGTCTAAGTGTCAGAAAGAGCTTTCTGCACTAGAGAAGCTTGAAGAAAGATACTGTGCTTGAAGAGGCAAGAAAGTACACAAGGTAAAGGTGAAGAAATAGGAAGGAACTAGAATATGCAAATCTCAGATTATGTAAGGAATATAATGGTGTACCAATTACAGATTGCTTAATGTAATAACTGTTTTACATAGTTAAAAATATCTGGTGTAGGGAATTAGAATTTTACACAGTATTATTCTTAGCTACCAAGACATAGTGTAACTCAACATTATTTGTCTAAGAAATTTATAAATAATAGATTGGCTGCAGTGTGTAGAAGGAGAATGTACCCAAAAGGAGCCCAGGTTTCTGATGTGTATAACTGGATAGGAAAGGCAGAGGAATGGTTGTAACAAAGAAATTAAGCATTTGATTTTGAAGAAAGAAAATGAAATGAGGTATAATATTTAGTATATAGAGAAACAGAAGAGCGTTGTGTGTTGGTACAGTTATGGTCTACTGGAAAATTCCAAGTGAAACTAAAATAAAATAAAGTATTAGTGTTTAGATTTTCTACGTATTTCTTTATAACAGCTCAGCAAACATTTTTCATAAAGGCCCAGAAAATAAGTATTTTAGGTTTTGAAGCCATATGGTTTCTATCTCAACTGTAGAAATCTACCGTTGTAGAATTGAAGTAGGCATAGTCTATAGGTGAAAGAATGAGACAAAACTCCACAGATGGATTGAAATTTAATTACAAAGTATTACCTGGAAGTCTATTTCAATAAATTTGAAAACATAATAATAATTTATATGTAAAATACCAATCTTGATTTTAAATTAATTAGGACATTGAATAGATCAATCACCTTAGAAAAGAGATGCAGAAAAAGATTTTGCATCTTTTTTCAACATTCATTCATAATAAAAACCTTTCAACAAAGTGTAGAAGGAACTTACCTCAACACAATAAATGTTGTATATGAGAAGCCCACAGCTAATATAATAATTAATGGCGGAAAATGGAAAGCTTTTATTCTAAGATCCGGCACATGGCAAGGATGCCCACCTTTGCCAATTCTATTTAACATAGTACTGGAATTTCTAGCCAGAGAAAGTAGATAAGAAAAAGAAATAAAAGTCATTCAAATAAGAAGAAAAAATAAAATAATCTCTGTTTTCAGATAATACAATCATATCTGTAGAAAAATCTAAGGATTCAATTTAAAAAACTGCTAGTATAATAAACAAATTCAATAAATTGCAGGGTACAAAATCACTGTACAGAAATCAGTCACATTTTCCATAGTCAATAATACTGTATTGCATATTTAAAAGTTGCTAAGAGAGTAGATCTTAAAAGTTCTAATCACAAGAAAAAAATTTTGTAACTTTGTATGGTGATGGATATTAACTAGACTTATGGTGATGATCTTTCTGCAATATATACAAATATCGAATTATTACATTGTACACCTGAAAGTAATATAGTGTTATATGTCTATCATAACTGAAGAAAAAAATCAGTCATATTTCTACACATAAACAATAAACTGTTCAAAAAGAAAATTAAGAAAAATTTACCATTCACAGTAACAACAAAAAGGATAAAATACTTGAGGATAAACTTAACCAAAGAGGTGAGACACAGTCAAATGGGAAGATATCCAGTGTTTGTAGATTGGAAGAATTAATACTGTTGAAATGTTTGTACTACCCAAAGAGATCTACAGATTCAATGCAATCCCTATCAAAATCCCAATGATGCTCTTTGTAGAAATAGAAAAAACAATACCAAAATTCATATGGAACTACAAAAAACCCCAAATAGCCAAAGCAATCTTGAGCAAGAAGTACAAAGCTGGAAGAATCACAATTCCTGATTTCAAAATACATTACAAAGCTACAGTAATAAAAACAGTATGGGACTGGCTTAAAAACAGACATGCAGAACAAAGGAACAGAGTAGAGAGGCCAAAAATAAATCCAGGTTTCTAAGGTCAACTGATCTTCAGCAAAGCTGCCACGAACCCACAATGAGGAAATGATAGTTTTCTTTAATAAGTAATGCTAATAAAACTGAATATTAACATGCTGGAGAATGAAATTGGACACTTATCTCATACCACATACAAAAACCAACTCAAAATAGATTAAAGTATTAAATGTAAACCTGAATCTATAAAATTACAATAATAAAACATAAGGAAAAAGCTTCCTGAAATGGGTCTTGGCAATGAGTTTTGGGATATGACACCAAAAGCACAGGCAACTAAAGCAAAATAGACAAGCAGGACTACATCAAACTAAAAAGCTTTGGCACAGCAAAAGAATCAACAGAATGAAATGGTAACCTAAGAATGGGAGAAAATATTGCAAATCTTATATCTGATAAGGAGCTAATATCCAAAATAGGTAAGGTACTCATACAAATCAATAGCAAAAACACAGACCAATTTAAAAAATGGACCAAGGGCCTGAATAGACATTTGTCAAAAGAAGACATCAGAATGGCCAAAAGTTACATTAAATGCTGCTCAATGTCACTAATCAAGGAAATTCAAATTAAAACCTCAATGAGTTATCACCTCATACCCGTTAGAATGACTGTCATCAAAAAGACAAAGAATAACACACAAGGATATGGAGAAAAAGAACCTTTGTCCACTGTATGTAGGAATGTAAATTCATACAGCGATTATGGAAAACAATAAGGAGGTTCCTCAAAAGATTAAAAATGGAAGTACCTGGGCTTCCCTGGTGGCGCAGTGGTTGAGAATCTGCCTGCCAATGCAGGGGACACGGGTTCCAGCCCTGGCCTGGGAGGATCCCACATGCCACGGAGCGGCTGGGCCCTTGAGCCACAACTACTGAGCCTGCGCATCTGGAGCCTGTGCTCCGCAATAAGAGAGGCCCGTGCACCGCGATGAAGAGTGGCCCCCGCTTGCCGCAACTAGAGAAAGCCCTCACACAGAAACGAAGACCCAACACAGCCAAAAATAAATAAATAAATAAATACATTTTTTAAAAAAAGGAAGTACCTTATGATCTAGCAATCCCACTTCTACATATACAGCATATCCAAAAGAAATGAAATCAGTATCTCAAAAAGATCTGCACTCCTATGTTCTTTGCAGTATTATTCACAACAGCCAAATAAGGAAACAACCTAAATGCTCATCAATGGATGAATGGGTAAAGAAAATGTAGATATATAATAGATTATTCAGCCTTAAAAAAAGAATGAAATCCTGACACTTGTGACAACATGGAGGAACCCGGAGGACATTATGCTAAATAAAATAATCCAGACTCAGACGAGTACTGTGTGATCTCACTTATCTTTGGAATCTAAAATAGTCATGGAACTCATGGAAACAGAGAGTATAATGGTGAGTTCCAGGAGGCAGGGTGGAAGGAGGAAAGGGGGAGATGTTGGTCAAGGGGTACATAGTTTTAGTCATGCAAGATGAATAATTTCTGGAGATCTAATGAACAGCAGTGTGACTATAGTTAACAATATTGTATTGTATACTTGAAATTTTCTGAGAGGGTAAATCTTAAGGGTTCATACCAGGTGCACACACACAAAAGCAAATGATAACTATGTAAGGTGGTAGATATGTTAATTAGCTTAAGTGTAGTGATTATTTCACAATGTTTACATATATCAAAACAAAGTTGTACACTTTAAATATAAATAATTTTTATTTGTCAATTATGCCTTAGTAATGCTGAAAAAAATAACAAAAAAAGGAAATGAGGTAAAGATATTTGGACAGTTAATTTCTCTACAAACTTTAAATGGTAAGTAACTCTAATGATATTGAACCCATTTCAGTCATGAAATAAAATGTAAATTTTTTTAATTCATTTTGTAAAATAAAAATATAGCAACATAAAAAGATTAAGGTTAAAGCCCAGTTCTATATCAAATGTAATTGATATGTTTATATATAGAACATAAATAATATAATAAACAGTGTATTGAAAGCATAATATGATAAACTAGAATATATTGCAAGACTGAAAATTTAGCTCGGTAACAGTAATACTATCAATACATCTCATAATATCCATAAAATAAAACATTAATATTTTCTCTAATATGCAGGCAAATTTCTTGGTATCATTTGAAATTTGTTTTTAATAAAATCTCCAAGCAAAATGGAAATTGTAATCAAAATCCTGTATCAAATTTTAATAGCAAGCAACACTTTAGATAACAGGACTCTAAATCTTCAGCATGGAGAAACCAGGATTAAGACAGAGAGGGATAGCATCCACATTATATATTATGCAATATTATTATAAATTTTCAGTTACAACTAATAAGATAACATGAAATAATCTTTATAAATTTTAAAAATGAAGAGATAAAATATATCTTTTTGATGATGTATTTTTGTACCTACAAAAACTAAGAGACAAGTAAATTCTTAAAAAAAATATTAAGGGATCTAGGAAAATTGAAGGGATGTAAAATATAATTTATAACTAGGTCTTTCCTATTAGAAGTAGTAATAGGATTTTTTAATAATCCATTCAACACAGTAGAAAAGCTATGATACTTTGGCATAAACTTAAAGGAAAAGTACCCAACTTTTATGAAGAAAGTAATACAATTTTATTGAAGGACATAAAACAAGACCAGAACAAAGGGAAGGAATGTACCGTATTGTTTGATGGAAACATAACATGTTTATGATATCGTCTGTTTTTCCAAAATTATATTAAAATTCAATGTGATTCCAATTTGAAATCAATTTTTAGAGTTATGCTGTGACCTTTATGCCAATGTGAAAGTTTTTCCTTGCTTGTTTGTTTACAAACTTGGAACTATTTATTGATTGTGAGGAGACACTTATGTACAAACAAGGCATGAGGAGAAGGGGGAAACTGTCTAGTGCTGACAAAGGTAGTGGGGGCTGGAGAGTGGGCCTGACAATACACCAAGAGTCAGGAGAAGTTTTCCGAAAACTAGCTCAACTTCTAAACATGCTTCATGGGAACTAGGCTTCAGGACACAGTCCATGTGGAAGGGGGCAGACAAGGTTGGTTCTAGAAGCCAAGAAGTTTACCTCCAGTGGAGTCCCTTCAGTGGAGTCTGATCCACTGTGGTAGGGACATAACCCCCTCCAAGATCTACTTTCAATCATAGCTCCCTCTGTAATTTTATTACAAGGGGCCTCCAGTCTTTGAGCCCAGGATGTTGGCGGTGGGTCACAGTGCCTTAACTAGCCACCAAAATTATTCAGAGAATGGTTAGGCGAGAATCTTCTAGATTTTAATGTGTAATATAGCTTAAAACTAACAAACCAAACTCAGAATCTACAGAGAAATATCCAATCATAATGAGGATAAAGAAAGACAAAATCAGGAAAACAGAAGCTGAGAGAATTTCTGGCCAGTAGAATGGTATTAAAGGAAATACTAAAGGATGTTTTTCAGGCTGAAGGGAAACACCACCCATTGGAACTCATGTATAGACGAAATGAAAACAGGTATTGTTATTAAAAAAAAAAAATTTTTTTTCCTGCTCTTAATTTAGTTGAAGAACAACTATCTGTATTAAGCCAAAATAATTACAGTATATGGTATAACTGTCCCAGGCAATACAAAATAAATAAATAAATAGAAAAGAAATCAATGAAATAAAAAAAAACTACTCAACATAAATACAATTAATAGAGACAAAAGTTGTTTTTCGTGAAAAAAAGTTAATAAAATTGGTAGACTGCTAACATGACTATTTAAGAAAAGAGAGAGATGGTGATCGTGATTACCAATATTAGGACATAAAAGTATTTATTACTACAATCGTGAAGTATTGGAAGAAGAAGGCAGCCCAGGGCTTGTGTTGAACTAGAAATCAGAGTGTGGTTTGAGAAAAATCAAGTACTGACATTTCTGGTACGACATTGATGGTGAAGTTATCCTTAGATTTGGCAACATGGGGTTTGTTGGGGTCCTCCAAAGACCACTTTTAATAGAGCAAGAGGAGTGATGCCAAACTGTAGTTGATTAGTTGAGTAGTGTTTAGGTGATCCTTTGAAAAGAAAATTATATGCAGATAGTTCCTTCAAAAAGTTTGGCTGTGGAGTAGAAGAAAATACAGTCTACCTGGAAAGGAACATATAGTCAATATGAATTGTTAACTTCGTACTTTTTAAAAAATTTTTTTTATTTAAAAGTAAACTATAATGTTTACACAACAGCAAGGAAATTTCGCCAGCAGAACAAAAGAACATTAGTTCCCCTGCTCTGTAAAAGATATTTGGAGATAAATAAAATGACATCAGTTGTTTTTATTGTCTGAAAACCTTGCTGCAAAGAACCAATAATCTTGGTTAAATGTAAAAATATAATGTTATTTTTTTGTGTGTTCACCTTCCTTTCAATAATAAGAAGACTCTTAAGGATTTATAATTGTAGCTTATTGAATGTAACATTCACAGTGGAACTGACAGCCAGTTAGTCAAGGATCTGTTGAATTAAGTAAAACTGCAATTTACATGCTGTAAACAAAATGAAAGGGGAAAAAACAGCATTAGTTAAGAGATAAAAAGATTTTAAAATCTTGTAGGCAACTGACCTCTGCTTCAGATGAATGCATTTATGTACATGCAGATACATTTAAGTTTACTAAATGTATCTTGAACTCTATGGATAAAATGGCCAAAAGTCTATAATTATGTTGTTCATTGTGTTAGGCAATTATTGTCAATTTTAATGCTTTGCCACTGTATCATGCCTTAGGCAAATACTCTCCATGTTCATGAATATTGGAGAGAGCAAGTCATAAATCTGTAAACTGAACATAAGCATCTTTCAAGCTGTCTGGCCTCTTGCAGTGCTTGCAAAGCTTAACATTTTAATCTATGCACTGCTGTTATTATTCGCTGCCTTCCGTCTTTCTGTCCATCTTCCTGCCTCCTGTCTATCCATCGATCCATCATTTTTTCCAATTAAGGGCAAGCTCGATGACAGACATGACAGGCACTCATCTCCAATGCCACGGATTCTAAGTAGAAGTAATTACTGTGTATGAAATGGAAGCTGTGCACCAATGTTGCTACCACAGGTTCCTATGACAGTCAACTTACTTGTTGAGTAATAGGCATGGGTATGAAGTGAAGGGTGGGGAATACTAAATGCATTCTCAGTAAAGATTATTTATGACAATCCTTTTTTATTTTTACCAAGTGAAAGTAAAATTTACATTTCTCTGAATTGATAGTTGAGGAACTCATTTGATAATGGGTACTGGGATACTCTGAATAAGGCAGCCCTGGAGGGGAAGAGTTTTGGAAAAATGCTACACGTTTTATGTACAGAAATATGCTTGACTTTCTCTTGTTATAGGACTTGTCATTAGAAATAAGAAAACAGTAACTTTCAGCTAAGCCATGATACTATCTATTTATTCAGCCATAAGTAAAGTATATATAAAATATTAGACACACATAATTTGTATATATCACCACATATGATTTGTCTATATTTAGTAAACTCAGAAGGTATTTTTCTGTTTGTAACCATATTATAGAAGATGTACTAGTTTTTAAACCAATGTAGTAATCCTTGGCTCTTAAAAATAAAAACAGTGAGTTGGGTATCTGGTTAGAAATGCAAGTTTTCTGAGACTCAAAAGAAAAATACATCCAAATTATATTTACTAATACAATTATATCAGAGTAGACTACAGGCAATCATTTTACTTAGTCTGATGTGATATAATTTGAAATGTAATTTTTGTAAAGAAGCAGGAGATGCCACTTTTTACAGTGATAGAATACCCAATGACAAGATTGTTGTCTTTAATATAATGTACCCAATTAAGGGGGCCTGGGATTTGCCTGGGGGAAATGACTGGTTCTGTGTTTGAGGCAGGAAATGTATAAGATGGATCTAACACATATTAAAACACCAGAAAAATTGGCTACTCGAAACTTATGGGGTCATGTCAAGAGGACCCAAGGGTCAGTCAGCTTGAATAGAATCTTTAAGCCAATGGTAAGATAGTTAAAAAAAATTTTTTTTAATGACTTCACAGTTGATTAAAACTCTAAATGTAGAAAATGAGTTAATAGAGATAGTGATAAAAAGAAGAAAACAGTAACATATCAAAATGATAAAATCATTAGAGTTTGCTTAAACATCAACTCATTACTCTCAAAATAGATAATGGTAAGGAAATACACATTTTACTATCTTTATGGTAGGAACTGTATTTCAGATAGTCAAATAGCTCTGAGGGTCACTGTTCTTCAAAATGAATTCTACCTCAAAAATGGAGAAGAAATGATCAAATTTAAATAACTTTTTGCAATCTATATTGAAATAATGGATTTAGGTACCAGTCATGATAGCTGTTACCATTGTACTAAGGTGGAATGCTAATGGGAAGAATTATAAAGAAGGAGTTATGTCATGACTGGAATGCAGTAATCAATCTTAGTATCAGAAGCAGGTTACCATGAAGGTAATTAAGCTTTAGGTTCAGCTTCCCTTATTTGCATATGTCACTTCCAAGCTCCGGAAGGGACCAAAACAATGTATGATGTTTGAAAAAATTAGTTAGGTTTTATGTATTTAATTTTTGTGTCTGTAATTTCTTTACTATTCTAACTAAACATTTATATTTGTCACTTTTTTGTAATTCTGTAGCCTTTTTGTTAAAGAAGAGACTTCAAATTGTAAAAGCTTCAGGCCTTAACTAACCTAGACATTCCTTATTAGAATCACTAGTCCTGAGACAAACAAACATACTATGCTTCTCCATGTTATGCAATTGAATCACCTAAAATTATCTACACAGTATTCTTGACAAAATTTTTGAAGTTTAATATATTCAAAACTTTATATCTAACTAAAATATTCAGAAAATATGGAGAACAGGGAAAAAGTTAAACTACCTCATAAGGAAGCAATCAATAAAATCCAAAATTTGGAGTATACTATAGAATAATTGCCTACATTTCTTTAAAATTTTAATAGAATTGAAAAACAAAAAATTAAAATGGAGGATTTTGCATGATTTTTTAAAATTCTGATGTGATCAAAAACTGTGAAAATACATTTTTTAGAAGGTAAAGGAAATCAATTATGAATTAAATATTATTATGTAACATTAATAAATTGTAACAAGTGCTAATGTGATTGTGTTTATGTAAGAAATATTTTTACTACTATTTTTGAGATTCATATTAACTTTAAAGTTGGTTTAAAGAACAAATATTAGGGGATAGATTTAAAACATGTTTTATTTTTAGCTGGATGATGAATTCATAAGATTTATTGACCTTTCTTTTGTAAATATTTGAAAAGTTTTATAATTTAAAAATGTTTGTTAAATTTCCCCATAAACATTCTGTTTACTTACACCATGACCAAGTGGGATTTATTCCTGGAATGCAAGGATGGTTCAGCATATGAAAATCAATCCATGTAATATTGATACATCACATTAGCAGAAAAAAACCAAAACAAAACAAAACACATGATCATCTCAATGGATTAAGAAAGAGCATTTGACAAAATTGAACACATTTCATGATAATAACACAAAAAACTAGGAATAGAAGGAAATCACCTCAACATAATAAAGGCCGTATATGAAAAACTCATAGCTAACTTCATACTCGATGATAAAAGAGTGAAAACTTTTTCTCTTAATATCAAGAACAAAACAATAATGTTCTTTTTCAACACTTATATTCAACGTAGTACTGGAAGTCAACTTGAGCAGTTAGACAAGAAAAAGAAATTTAAACGTTCCAAATCAGAAAGGAAGAATTAATCTTATCTCTGTTCACAGATGACATGATATTATATGTAGAAAACCAAAACAATTACACCCCCCAAAAAGAGAAAAAATGGAACTAATAAATGAATTCAGCAA
This sequence comes from Balaenoptera acutorostrata, assembly GCF_949987535.1. Classification (NCBI taxonomy): domain Eukaryota; kingdom Metazoa; phylum Chordata; class Mammalia; order Artiodactyla; family Balaenopteridae; genus Balaenoptera; species Balaenoptera acutorostrata. Next base: position 27,686,059 of record NC_080065.1, on the reverse strand, counting down.
AGTTATAGGATACAAAATCAACAATGAAAATTAGTTGCATTTCTATATGCTAACAATGAACAATCAAAAAGGAAATTAAGAAAACCATTCAATTTACAATAGCATCAAAAAGAATAAAATACTTAGGAATAAACTTAACCAAGTAGAAAAAAAAATTACACTGAAATTAAAGAAACATTTTAAAAAGACACAAATAAATGGCGAGATGTCCCATATCCATTGATTGGGATATTCAATATTGTTAAAATGTTAACACTACCCAGAGCAAACTACAGATTCAATGCAATCCTGATTAAAATCACAATGGTTTTTTTTTTTTTTGAAGAAATAGAAAAACCCATCCTAACGTTAACATGGAATTTAAAGGGACCTCAAGTAGTCAACTGGTTTTTGACAAGGATGCCAAGACTATTCAATGGGGAAAGAAACATCTTTTCAACAAGTGGTTTTGGGAGAAGTAGATGATCCACATGCATTAAGAAAGGAAGTTATGCTCTTAACAACATATATAAAAGTTAACTGAAAATGGATCAAAGACCTAAATGTAAAAGCTAAAACTATCAAACTCTTAGAAGAAAACATGGCAAAATTTCATGACATTGGATTTGATAATGCTTTATTAGATACGACACTGAAAGCTCAGGCAGCAAGAGAAAAAATAGATAAGTTGGACTTCATCAAAATTTAAAACTTTTGTGCATCCAAGGACACTGTCAACAGAGTGAAGATGTAATCTACAGAATGGGAGAAAATATTTGCAAATCATATACTGCATAAGGGATTGATACCCAGAATACCAAAAGATGTCCTACACCTCAGCAATAAAAATACATGGCAGTGCAATTAAATATAAGGGAATTGAGTGGACATTTCTCCAAAGAGGATGTATGGGTAGCGCATGAGCATATGAGAGGATGTTAAATATCACTAATCTTTAAGGAAATTCAGACCGAGAACAGGATGGCATGTCACCTCACACACTTGGGATGGCTGTTGTTGAAACAAAACAAAACACAGTGGCAGGTGTTAGCAAAGATATGCAGAAGTTGGAGTCCTTGTGCTTTGCTGATGGGAATATGAAATTGTGCAGTGGCTCTGGAGGACTGTCTAGTCCTCAAAAATTGTACACCAATTGCCATGTCATCCAGCAGTTCCACCTCTGGGTATATACCCAAAAGAGGTGGGAGTAGGGACTTGAACAGACACTTGTACACCTATGTTCTGGCAGCATTTTTAACAGTAGCCAGGAGGTGGGGGTAACCCAGGTGTCTATCCAAGGAAGAAAGGATAAACAGAATGTAGTGTATGCATACTGTTGACTATTGTTCAGACTTGAAAGAGAAGGAAATCCTGGCATGTGCTACAGCAAGGATGAACCTTGAAGATGTTATGCTAGAAGTAGGCCAGTCACAGAAGGATAAATGTTGCAACATCCCACTTGTGTGGGAATACCTAGGGTGGTTAGGTTCATGGAGACAGATACTGTTACTTGGGGCTGTGGGGAGGAGGAAATTGGGAGTTGGTATCTAATGGGTATAGAATTTCAGTTGGGGAGCATGGAGAGGTTCTAGAGATGGATGGTGGTGATGGTTGTGCAACAGTGTGGGTATGCTTAATGCCACAGAGCTGAAGTGATAAGAATTGTGGATTTTGCTTTGTGTGGATTTTGCCACAATAGAAAAAAATGAAAAAGTAACTATTAATGAAATTCTTTTTAATTAAAAATACACAAAAGATATATAAAAATACTGTGTTTACCAAAAGGCACATATAACTTCATATTTATCCTTTCACAGGTACAAACTCAACCTTCTTAGTAATTTCTGGTGGTAAATATGGATTGATGCTTTTCACACTCATTAATCAATAATGTAGACTCCTGTGGGGACCTCCTTGAATTTCCACATGTACAATATTACATCAGAAACAAGCACTACTGAAAGAAAAAACGAGGAAGAAACAAAAATAAAATCTTTTATCATCTGTCATGTATGCACTTACACTGGTAGCCAGCAAATTTTTCTTTAAAACTCCAAAGAGTAAATATTTTAGACTTTTCAGACCATACAGAGTTTGTTGTAACTACATAACTCTTCTGTTGTTGTATAAAGGCAGCCATAAACAATACATAAAGGAGTGGGCATGGCTGATTCCAAGAAAACTTTACCTACAGGAACAGTCATGGGCCAGCCCTGGGTAATTTGCTGACTGTAATCTTTACCATGTAGTAGTTTGATTGCAAAGAGCTCCAGCTTTTCTTTTTGCACTCAGCTGAAGCTAATGGCTAGAATAAATTTCACATAGGTATGCCTGTGAAGTGCACTGGGAGGCCTCCTCAATAATTGTAGTACTTATGATTGGTGTTGGAATCATCCCAGGTTTATTCCTCTTCCATTATCTTTAAATTAAGAATTGCCGTGTGATTTGCTTTGGCCAGTGAAATGTGAACAGAGTATTATATAGATTTCCAATTGGAAAATTTGAAATCCAGGTGCAACTTTCCACCTAGCCTTTTCCCTACTGCAATGGTTGTAGAATTGTGTGTCCAGAATGAGTCTGTATCACCCTAGATTCCTGAGTGACAGTTATAAGCAGAAAGCCCCTGCAGTACCACAATAGATATGCTTAATTGGCAAGAAATAAATTGTGACTGTGTTAAGCCAGTGAGATTTTGTGATTGTAAATTATCACAGCATAATTTAATCCATCCTGCTTGATAGTACACTATTTGATTAATAATTGTGTAATTCTAAATTTTCATTAATTGTAAATCATGATTTGCCAATATCTGAAGCAGTGATTAAAGGAGTTATATGTGAAAGGGCATCGACAGACTTGTATCTGCATTATAATTAGGGATTACAATGCATATTTTATAGTGCTGAAGAATCTGGAAATCTACTATGTCTTTCTGAAGCTGACCTAAGCAGTATGACATAGGCTCTTTTAGCTCACAGCCCATATTTGATGTTTATTTGGAGTACCGTAAATCTATATCAGTGCAATTCTTATAACTTCTGTTAAATCTTGACTATCAGTATGAAAATTAGGGATTACAATGAATATTTTATAATGCTGATTTTAATACTGAGGTATGTCAAAATAAAGTGATTTTCCTTTACACATAGAAGAAAATAAAGATGTCAGTCACATTCCTTCCCTCTGCCTATTGAGAAAGCTCATCCCAATTATAAAACATCATGCTTTTTATTATAGCTCTGTTTAACTGTATTTAAATAGAATAATGTAAAAATTGATAAACATAACATGAATTCTAAAAATCAGGATCAAAGAATAAGTTGTACTGTGCATATTGCTAATTCATGTAGTTCATTTCATTGTAATGTATACCTGACTTTATAATAGTGAACTTATAACGCTTTATCATGAACATTTTTTAAATAACATCCAAATATCTACAGCATGCCAGTTGGGTCTCTGAATTTTATGTACCTGATCATTCTGATACACAGCATTTGTCACCTTAGTTTAATGTGCAAAAAGTGCTGAGAGCATCTTATTCCATATTCCTTGCCACAGGTATAGACAAATGATGACAAGCTGTGAACCTAAAAACTGTCTTTAACGGTCTATTAGAACAGGTTGAATATTGAGAGTGAAAACATTCACTGATAAAATTTCTAACTCATGCCGTATTGGGGAATGGATGACAGAGGGAACGGACTCCTGGCAAACAGCACACACCAGAGAAAACATAAACAATGAATGTCTTTGCAACCTTTGTCATCTCCTATTTGCTTTACATTTGCCATTGGTTTTAGTGAATAGGAGCTGAGTTCCAAGAAATCTCTGCAGGTTTCTTCAACTTCTCTCGTCTCTGAGCTTCTGCAACCAACACATCTGCTTGAATCCATCAGCTGTGATAAGTGTACATTTAGAATCTTAAGAGAATCTGCAACTTGAGTGCAGGCACCACCAAAGTAAAGATCCTACATGGCTTTAATACATTTTTTAAATCCCATTTTAGGTAAATTTGTCCCTGAGATCAGTGTACGTGAAATCTCAAGTAAAGCCTTAAACATGTGCCTGAGGCACTGGTGTTTCACAGACTTCAAAGGCAACAGATGTGACAATCCAGGGTGAGTCATTCAGTGTCAATTTAGTCAGAGACGGGGAATATCAATGATGTTATGCTTTAATTCAAGTAAATATATTATCTGAGTTATTTTTTCTTAGCAAAGTATCTGTTCATTAATTTTTTACAGTGCTTTTATATAGTTTACTTTGGCTTTCATTTTACAGCCTCCATTCATTTCCACAGTTACTTAGGTCAACCCCATTTTCCCCAAAACTTCTTAAGTGAAGTTATTTCATACTTGTAATACAGTTAGATGTTTTGTCACATTCTGTGTTCCATTGTGGACTCTCCAGAATATCTAAATGAATGTTTTTTTTAATTATGTATATTAAGGTTCACTCTTCGTACTGTAAATTTCTATGGGTTTTAACAGATGCACAGTATCATGTATCCACCACTACAGTATCATACAGGATAGTTTCACTACCCTAAACAATCCTCTGTACTTCACCTATTTAACACTTCTCAGTCCCCAAACACCTGGCAACCACTGACTTTTTAAAATTATCTCTATAGATTTGCCTTTTCCAGAGTGTCATACAATTTTTCATGATTTATTCTTTTCAGACTGGCTCCTTTCTCTTAGCAATATGCATTTACAATTTATGCATATTTTTTCATGTTTGGTACCACATTTCTTTTTCTCATGGAATGACATCTCATTGTTGGGATGTACCACAACTGTTTATTCACACCTGTTAAAAGATCTTGGTTGCTTCTGATTTTTGACAATTATGAGTAAAGCTGCTATAAACATTTGCATGAAGGTGACTTTTAGGATTTTTTTCTTTATCTTTGATTTTCTATAGTTTGAAAATGATACACCTACATGTAATCTTTTGATATTTATTCTGTTGGATGTTCTCTGAGCTTCCTGGATCTGTGATTTGGTGACTGACACTAATTAGGGGAAAATTTTCAGTCATTATTGTTTAAAATATTTCTTCTGTTATTTTCTGTTGTCTCCTTGTGGTATTCTTATACGTGTATGTTACACCTTTTGTAATTGTCCCACAGACCTTGGATATTCTAGAGATTCTTTCTTCTGTCATGTCTAGTCTACTAATAATCCCATCAAAGGCTTTCTTCCCATCTCTGTTGCAGTGTTTTGCATTTCTAGTGTTTCTTTTTGGTTCTTTCCTAGGATTTCCATCTCTCTGCTGACATTATCCATCTGTTTTTGCATGCTGTTTATCCATTAGAGCTCTTAACATATTAATTATAGTTCTTTCAAAATCCTGGTATGATCATTCCCATTCCCTGCAATGTGTGGTTCCTTCTATCTCTTGTGTTTTCTTTGCCTTTTAGTATGCCTTTAATTTTTCTTGACAGCCAGATTTGAACAAAGAACTGCTGTAAACAGGCCATTAGTAATGTGGTGGTAAGGTGTGGGGGGAGGGGAAGTGTTCTATAATTCTATACCTATAATTCTGTAATCTCTAATAACTAGCTCTCAGTTGTTTAGTGGGCCAGTGCCTTTGGATCATGAGCTTCACGAGTGTTTTTCAGTTTTTGTCTCTCTCCTTAGGTGAATGAGGATGGCTCAAGTGGGCTAGAGCTTTGTATTCCCCCTCTCCTATGTGGAAGGCTACAGCTGACAAGAGTTGGGTATTTCCCTTCTCCCAGGTGAGCTAGGCTCTGCTAATATCGCAGCCAATTAGACTTTGGTTAATTAATTTCTCCTGAGCGCAGGCCTTGTTAAGTGGAACAGCTTGCTCTGGCATATTTCAAAATGGTTCCTCTTCCCTTCCTGCTGCTGACAGCACAAGGGGATTTTTCTCTGATACTTACTGTGAGAATCCAGTTGAGCTCCTGGAGGTAAAACTCACTAAAGTGTGGGAGCCCCACTATGACTGGTTTCCCCTGGAGTTTTTAACCGTCAGGATTGTCCACACTGAGCCTCCAGCAATTAGACAATTCCAGTTCAGGTTTTCCTGCTCCAGCACTGGTTCCCTTGTCAGTTTCTGCCCGCGAGACTCTGCTCAGGTGAGTCATGACTCTCTGTATTCACTTGTCTGACTTTCCAGACTTGGAGACAGCAGTTTGCACTGTGTCCTCCCCTCTCATATGAATTCAAGAAGAGTTGTTGATTTTCCAGTCTGTTCAGCGTTTTACTTGTTGTTAGGACAGAGTGGTGACTTCCAAGCTTCTTTCATGTAGATCAAAAACCTGAAGTCTGCAGGGGTTTTGTGAATATGTTTTAAAATAAGTTGAGTAAATATCTAGGAGCATGACTGCTGGATTGTGTGGTAAGAGTATGTTTAGCTTTGTAAGAAATTGCCAGCTGTCTTCCAAAGTGGCTGAACCTTTTGCATTCTCACTATCAGTGAGTGAGAGTTCCTGTTGATCTGCATCCACGTCAGCAATTGGTATTGTTAAAATTTTGGATTTAAAATCTTTCTAATGGTTGTGTAGTGATCTCTTTGTTGATTTAATTTGCAGTTTCCTAATGACAAATAATTTTCAGCGTATTCCTGTTTATTTGCCGTCTGTATGTCCTTTTTGGTGAGGTATCCAGATATTTTGCCTTAATTTTTTTTTTTTTATTGTTGAGTTCTAAAATTTCTTTCTGTATTTTGCATACAATACCTTTATCAGACATGGGTTTTCCAAATAGCTTATCCCAATCTATGGCTTGTCTTTCTATTCCCTTAAAAGTTTGCTTCACAGCTTAGAAATTTTTAATTTTAAAAATCCAACCTACCAAGTTTTTCTTTCATGGAATGTGCTTTTGGTATTGCGTCTAAAAATGTGTCACCAAGTTCAAGGTCACATAGATTGTTCCTTACTTTACTTTCATACTGGTACACTTCAGCATCTTCTTATTTGCAAACTTCCTTTTTAAGCATTGCAATTCAGTAAAAGCCCCAAAACCTGAAGATTTTTAACCTCCTAATTATCTAAGCTTTAATTATTGGTTTTTCAGTCTGAACATGATGTAGTCAAAATATAAAGGACTTTCTACCAAAATAGTTCTGTGTTTTTAAACACACTTAAGTTGTTTATAAAGTTTCTCTTCAAAGGCTTAAATATTGATATTTGAAGAGAGGTAGCAAAGAGAAAATTCACACTGCCATGTGGGAGCTTTTATTTTATTATTTTGCTGTTCTAGTTTCCCATTAGTAAATTTCACTTTGGTAAATTTTTAAAACCACCACTTATTTTTTTTTTCGAGTTTTATTGAGAAATAATTGACATATATTACTGTATAAGTTTAAGGCACACAGCATGATGGTCTGAGTTACATGTATTCTGAAATGATTATCACAGTGGTTTCAGCTGACATCCATCATCTCATATAGCTACAATAAAAAGAAAAGAAATAAGAAAAAAAATTCTCATTGTGATAAGAACTCTTAGAATTTACTCTTTTAACAATTCTGATATATCATACAGCAGTGTTAACTGCTATTAATTTTTTAATAAACATCTCTGTTAATTGAGGTAAAGTTTAACACATTCCTGGACACAAGGTGCTGACACAACTTGGAATCCATGTGTCTTTTACATTGACTCTCGTTTCCAAAGGAATTTAACATACGAAAATTCTTATACATTTTGGTTTTGATGTTTTTTAATACATTATAGATAAATAGACATAATAGATAAGTTTTGATAAAAATTGAAGAGTCAAAGAAACCGGTGTATTCAGTACCCTAGAAACCTCAAACCAAAAGGAAATAGTAAACATGATCACAAAAGGAAATAATATGGAAGGAAAGCATAGGCTTTTATAAATTGTCCTAGAATGATCTTCTCTTACATTATAACTTTAATGACTTTAAACTCATTTAATCTATATGTACTTAGTCAGCTTTTTTAAGTGATTATAGAACAATCTCTTAAATGATTTATGATTAAAATTGACTAATCTGGACAGGAAATTCTCTTCATATAGTAAGTTCCATGTGAAATACTCTATTTAAATTAAGAGGAACAATTATGGAAAATTCCTACCATGTAGTGACCTGGCACAATGAAAGTACTCAAATATGTTTGCTGAATAAGTTATAAAATGATAATAAAAAGTTAGCAGAGCAAAAAAAATGAATAAATTAGATCCACATTTTTGAGTCTAGATTGCCAGGATTATTAATATTTGCTTGATATCATTAGGTACTTGCTGTGTTTCAAGCTTTATTCTATTTTACATTAATTACTCCTCCCAACACGCTTATGAGATAGTTGTACTTTATAAGAGCTTGGCCACTTCTAATAAATGTTTGGTTTCTATTTGATTCATATGTATTTCTAAGTTTGACTACAAGCCTGTCCATATTTAAGATACTCATTCCCATTGCATTGAATTGAAGGATTTGGGTGGCTAATCAAGGACAAGACATATGCTAGGAGGTGGCAGTAGCACACAGGGAGTTGCATTGTGGGCAGCACTTGGACAGGATGCATGTGAGGGGAGATCCCTCACAGCGGGAGGCCTCTTAGACACAGCAGCCTAGGTCCACCATCCATAAAGGGAAGAAGACAAAGAAATGACTGGGGAAGAGAGCTGGAGAGGAGGCTTAAGTGTCTAGGTGATTTCTGGGTCAGAGAGCTTTCAAAGCCAGCAGGGGCTTGGGATCTTTAAAGGGCCATGGTTTACCTTATTTACGGCTAGTAGATGTTGGGTGCAGTTTCTTGGGGTTTGCAGAGAAGACTGGCTTCTAAATGACTAAAAATAGGCCTATTGGGGCTATATTTAAAGCAATTGGATGTGTAAGAATTTGAGTTTAGCACCAGTAGGCTTTTGAGCTAACAGTCTAGACTGCTGTGATGAAGTAAAAACATGGGGGCCACAATAAACAAGGGACATCTTTGGCTCATTTGTATAACACCTATAAAGTAATTTCTATTCATTCTTAAATACACAAAATAAAAAAAGTATACGTATTGCCGATTTTAAGTTGCTTGGGGTATATGTGTATATATATACATATAAATGTATATATTGCATGAGCTGTATTTTCAAGCGCACACACACACACACACACACACACGCACACACACATGCACGCATAAACCCTAAAACTATTAAATATATGAAAAGAGCTTTCTACACGCACTATCAAGTTTTCCTTAGGGGAGTTTTTTCTTGTGTCTTTAGGGTTTAGGCAGTGGTATTAGGCAACTAGGGATGTCATAACAAAATGCCACAGAGTGGATGACTTAAACAACAGAAATGTATTTTCTCACAGTTCTGGAGGCTAGAGGTCAAGGTGATGGCAAGTTTGGCTTCTCCCTGAGACCTCTTTCCTTGGCTTCCTGCCTTCTGTGTCTTCATATGACCTTTTATTTGGTTTCTCTTCTTCTAATAAGAACACCAGTCTTATTGGATTAGGGCCCCATCCTTATGATCTCATTTAACCTTAATTACCTCTGTAAAGTCCCTAGTTCCAAATGCAGGCACATTGGGTGTTAAGACATCAATGTGTGGATTTGGGGGAGACATAATTCTGTCTATAAGTACACTTTACCTCTGGATTGCGATTTTGTATGATATATGTATTTAGATATAGAGCCAATAATATATGCCCTGCACGATTTCACTATTTTAATTGCATGTGTATTATCTACCACATTTTTATTTAAACTTGGACAAGAATTGCAGGTTCATTTGGCTTATGAAATTCAGTTCATTTATAACCTGTTTCACACAGCACTTCAGAACAGAAAATTAACTTTCTTAGCTGAATAAAACCAAAATGGAAACAAAATTTTAGTTCCTAAAAGAGCTTTGTAAATAATTTTGTATTGCACATTTCATTTAATTTATTCCAACCGGCATTAAAATATCTGTTAAATACTCTTTTTTGTTGTGAAGATATTCACAACTACGAAATGAAGTGGCCATTGTATTCTTAAGAGCTCAACATAATTAAGACTATATTTTATTGAGATCAACCAATTCCATTGAAATATCACTAGAAATGAATAAATTGAAAGGATCCTCAGCGAAATGAGAAGGAATGATTATGAGTTACTGAAATTTGAGCTCTATGAAGGCAGTATTTTGTTGCTGTGGTTTTGTTCATCTATACAAATAGGAGCAAAATCTGGTAGCATTACATTGAAAAATAACTCTATATTAAGTTTACACTTCCCCACAAATATTTGGCAATATTTAACGTTGTATCTTCATGCCAGGAACTTTTCTAGGATTTAGGAATAGATCTCTTAATAAAATAAACTCCCTGCCCTCATAGAACTTCATTCTAGCATAGAGACAGAAAATAATCAAACACTTCTTTTAATTTGGGTTTCCCCTTTAGAGCTAGCCAGTGACCCTGACAGAAGTTTTTAAGTATTCAATGTATAAAAGTATATCTATAATCTCTGAACTGTAAAGTGCACATACAATAATTGTACCTACAGTTGCTACATTTCAGGGCACTATCATGTCGACCTACTCTATATGACTAAAATAATCAGCAGTACAGTTCAGTTGTAGTTTCTAAAGGTACTCGTGGTGAACAAAGGACCAAAATGCAAGATGTCATATAAAAGAGTGGTAAAGAAATTAGTTTCTTGCTCTGTTTGACTCAGTTTTCTGCTACATACTTACTATGATATGAGACAATGTATTCTATCTCTACAAAACTCAGGTGTTTCCTTTGTGAAATGAGAGAAATAATTATATTAAAGGATGGCTCTGAGTATTATAGAAAATAATATGTGCATTGTACTTAGCATGATACCTGGTATGTAAGATTCATTGAAATTCATGGTAGCTATTACTATTGCTAAAATGCAGGTGTGTTGAAGGGGGCAAAAAGATGAGCTTTTTTTTTTCCATTTGGAGCAAATTTCATAGATTTCACATCATGGATTAATTATTTTTAAATCAAACATTCCATTAGATATGGGAAATTTCCCATGACTACTATTATGATAGTAATCACCCTAGAAAACTGATAACTTAATCTTAGCTGTTTATGTTCAGGAAAAAAAATTGAGAATATTTTGATGTATTGTTTGTGGGGAGGTTTTTGGTAATTTCAGTTTTCTTGATACATTTGTATTCTCCATGTTTTATATGTGTTATTTTTGAAAAGTAAGAATGTAATTGGAGTGACAGTTTACAGATAAGCAAGGAAAGGAGGCAGTTAAAATAAAAGTTTTTAAATAGTAAAAACTTTATAGTGGAAAAACTGGACAAACACTACCTCAGCCAGGTGGTCAAGGTCAACATCAACAGTGCTAAGTCATGTTCATAATATGTACCCTTGATATGACATGAAAGTGTCACTTTACTTCTATAGTTTTCCTTCCAAAAAATCCCAAACTCCAGTCTAATGAGAAAACATCAGGCAACTCTCAATTTAGGAACATTCTACAAAATACCTGAACAGTTTTCAGATCTGTCAAGGTCTCCAAAATATACAAACAGCTCACATAGCTCAATATCAAAAAAGAAAAAAAAAAAAAACCCAATCAAAAAATGGGCAGAAGACCTAAATAAAAATTTCTACAAAGAAGACATACAGATGGCCAAAAAGCACATGAAAAAATGTTCAGCATTGCTAATTATCAGAGAAATGCAAATCAAAACTACAATGAGGTTATCACCTCACAGCAGTCAGGATGGCCATCATCAAAAATTCTACAGACAATAAATGCTGGAGAGGGTATGGAGAAAAAGGAACCATTCTACACTCTTGTTGGGAATGTAAATTGGTACAGCCACTATGGAGAACAGCATGGAGGTTTCTTAAAAAACTAAAAATAGAGTTACCATATGAGCCTGCAATCCCACTCCTGGGCATATATCCAGAGAAAACTATAATTCAAAAAGAAACAAGCAACCCGATGTTCATTGTAGAACTATTTACAGTAATCAAGACATGGGAGCAATCTAATGTCCACTGACAGATGAATGGATAAAGAAGATGTGGTATATATACAATGGAATATTACTCAACCATAAAAAGAATGAAATAACACCATTTGCAGCAACATGGATGGATTAAATATCATCATACTTAGTGAAGTAAGCCAGACAGAGAAAGATAATTATCATATGATATTGCTTATATGTGGAATCTGAAAAACAAAGATACAATTGAGCTTATTTACAAATGAGAAATAGACCCATAGACATAGAAAACAATTTTATGGTTACCAAAGGGGAAAGGTGAGGAAGAGGAATAAATTAGGAGGTTGGGATTAACATATACACAGTTATATATTTTATATATAAAATAGATAACCAACAAAGACCTACTGTATAGCACAGGGAACTATAATCAATATTTTGTAATAACCTATATGGCCAAAGAATCTGAAAAAAATATATATATATAAACTTCAGTTTATGTATATATATAAACTGAATCACTGTTCTGTATACCTGAAACTAACATGACATTGTAAATCAACTACGCTTCAATAAAATTTTTAAAAATTAAAAAATAAACTTTCAAGGTTATCAAAAGTCAATAAAAGTATGATAATCTGTCACAGCTAAGAGGAGCCTAAGATGACATTACAACTAAATGTAATGTATCCTCAGTGAGTTCCTGGAAGAGAGAAAAGACATTAAGTAAAAATTAAGCAAATCTGAATAAAGTTTGGAACTTGTTAATAATTATTTAATAATTAACAATTTGGGTTCATTAATTGTGACAAGTGTACCATATTAATGTATGATGCTTTGATAGAGGCTACTGAATATGAACTATTTGGGAACTTTCTGTACCAGCTTCACAATTTTTCTGTAAATCTAAAACTGTTCTAAAAAATAAAGTTTACTAATAAATATATAACCAAAAATTTTTTTAATTCACATAGTTTGGATAGTTCAATGACAAAATGGTGGTGTTCAAAGAAGAAGTCTTGGAAATAAACACAAAATTAAAAGTCTACTTACAAAATGGATGGAACTATGCATGTATTTTTTCTTTGTAAAAATATCAAAATTTTGGAAATATTTACACAGTCAAAATAAAGGCAAAAGAAAATAAAAGTAAAAGCAGAAGATTTTTAAAAGTCATATCAAATGGATACTGTTGTCTACACTTGGCCAAAATTTTGCATGAAAATTAGTATTTTTATCATGTGATTTTCTAAATATGTAACAACTGGTAGAACTTAGACCTGGCAAATGAGAGCAGACAGTAGTAAGCAGTGCTCATAACTATATAACACCTAAATATTAGAGTGGTATTTCTAAAACAGAATGTCAGCTCAGCCCAAAGACAAAATGTTTAGATTGAGTACCTGAAGTCTTGCTATGTTATACAATGGGAAGAAAATTATATTACAAAAACAGATACAATGCAAGTTTCCCAGACCAGATAATCTCAACAACTATAAAGCCCTAAATCTATACCAGCCACAAACCTAAAGGAAGGAAGGAAGGAGGGAGGGAGGAGCATTACAGCTCTTCCTGGCCTCATTGCCTCACTTCCTGTCACTTGGGACTCCCCTTGCTCTTTGACTATGAAATTTGGTATATACATCTCCTCCTTTGGATAGCTTCCTATGCATCCTTCAAGACCTGCTCAAAAATCACTTTTGCCAAGAAGTCTTTCATGAAACTACCAGAAAGAGTTAGCTGCCCCTCATCTGAGTCCCGATAGTATTATGTTCATTTTGTCACTCCTTCAACAAATACTTAGCAATTACCTACTGTATTCCAGGCCTGTATTTGTATCTCTGTACCATCATTTCCTGAACTCTATGACAGCCATGTCTGATTCCCCTGCTAGACTCAGACTAGTGCTTGGTGGTCTCCTCCTAAAATGAATGAGAAAAAGGAATCAGCAGTTACTCCTCACAGCCTGCCTTGTTTGAGGTGTGTCCTGTTATAAACCATACTTTACAAATGTGAAAAATGAGACACAAGAATGCAAGGTAACATGTCTGAGGTAATACTGCTGCAAAATTTTCTTTAGCCTTTTGATGCAATGGATTACATTGATTACTGAATGTTTAGACAGCTTTGAATACCTGGGATAATCCTAGTTGGTTATGGAGTACATTCTTTCCATACATCTTTGGATGCAGTGAGCTATAATTTTGGTTAGGATTTTTGCAGCTACCCATGAGATATATCAGACTGTAGTTTTCTTGTCTTTTTCTGGTTTTGATATTGGGGTAATTCTGGTCTTAAAGAATGAGTGAGGAAGTGTGCCCTCTGTTTCTCTTTTCTGGAGGATACTAAAGAGATTTGGTATCATTTCTTTCTTAAATGATTGGTAGAGTTCACCAGTGAAAAAATCTGGGCCTGGTGCTTTCTCTTCTGGAAGGATTATTATTGTTTGAATTTCTGTAATAGATAGGGGCCTATTAAGATGATCTATTTCTCCTTGTGTCAGTTTTGGTATGATGTGTCTTTCAAGCATTAGTCCATTTCATTCAAATTGTCAAATTTGGGATCATATAGTTTTACATAATAGTCTATTATATTTTTAAATGATGGTCCCTCTTTCATTTCTGGTATTGGTAACTTGTGTCTTCATATTTATTCTTAGCCTGGCTAGAAGTTTATTGATTATATTAATGTTTTCAAAGAACCACCTTTTTGTTTCATTAATTTTCTCATTGTCTCTATTGATATTTCTCTATTTCTTATTTTAAAATTCATTAATATCTGCTTTAAGTTTGTTACTTCTTCTTTCTTTTGGTTTATACTGCTCTTCTTTCTCTAGTATCCTAAGGTGAAAGCTTACATTTTTGGTTTTAAATCTTTACTTTTCTAAAAAATATGCATTCAATGCTATAAATTTCCCTCTAAGCATTGCTTTCACTGCATCTAATAAATTTTGATAGGTTTTATTTCAATTTTCACTAAGTTCAAATTATTTTTAATATCTCTTGGCATTTCTTTTTTGACCCATGTATTATTTACAAGTGTGTTGTTTGTTTAATCTCCAAATACTTGGGGATTCTCTAGCCACTTTCTGTTATTGATTTCTAGTTTAGTTCCATTGTGTTCTGAGAGCATACTTTGGATGATTTCAATTCTTTTAAATGTGTTTGAGGTGTGTTTCATGTCCCTGAATGTGATGTATCTTGGTGAATGTTCCATGTGAGCTTGAGAGGAATGTGCACTTGACTCTTAAATAACATGGGTTTGAACTGGGCAGGTCCACTTATACCTGGATTGTTTTTAAGAAATATATAGTCAGCCCTTCAAATTCTTGGGTTTCGCATCTGTGGATTCAATCAACTTGGATTGAAATTTCCACTCATTTTACTACTACATTTTATATGAAGGACTTGAGCATCAGCAGATTTTGGTATATGCAGGGGCTCCTGGTACCAATCCCCCTCAGATACCAAGGGGTGACTGTATTCTTCTGCTGTTGGATAAGTATTTTATAAATGTCAATTAGATACAGTTGATAATGATGGTGGTTCAGTTCAACTGTATTCTCACTGATTTTCTGTAAGCAGAATCTGTCAATTACTGATAGAGGTCTCTTGAGGTCTCTAACTATAATAATAGAGTTGTTTATTTCATCTTGCCATTCTATCTGTTTTTGCCTCACTTATTTTGGTACTTTGCTGTTATGCACATACACATTAAGGATTAAGTCTTTTTAGAAAATTGACCCCTTTATCGTTATGTAATGCCTCTCTCCATCCCTGATAAATTTCCTTGTTTGAAGTCTGCTTTGCCTGAAATTGATATAGCTACTCCAGCTTTCCCTTCATTAGTGTTAGTGTGGTATAGTTTTCTTCATCACTTTACTTATAATCTGTGTCTTTCTTTTTAAAGTGGGTTTCTTGCAGACAACATATAGTCAGTTGTTTTTTTTTATCCCCTCTGTCATTTTCTGTTTTTATTTTTTATAGTTGCATTTAATCCATTCACATTTAAAGTGATTATGTGTATAGTTGGATTAATCTCTCCCCTTTCTGTACTATTCTCTATTCATTGCACTTCTTATTTCTTTTTTTTTTAATATTCTACTCTTTTTCTGCCTTATCTGGTTTAATTAGGCATTTTATATGATTCTGTTTTCTCTCATTTCTTAAAAAATCAGTTATACTTCTTTTTAAAAAATGATTTTAGTGGTTGCCCTAAGGATGGCAACATGTATTTACAACATGTATTTATAAGTCCACTTCCAAATAGGTCTATATTATTTTATGAGTGTGTAGGTACCTTAAAATATTTCAAATTCATCCCTTCTAACATTGATGTCACTCATTTCACTTATCAATAAGCTATACTCACCCAATATATTGTTGCTGTTGTTAGTTTGAACAGTTATATATTAAATCAAGTAAGAAAAAGAAAAATAAAAGGGTTTATTTTACCTTTATGTGTTCCCTCTCTAATGCCCTTCATTTCTTTACGTAGATCTCAGTTTCTAACCTGCATCATTTTCTTTCTCTAAACTTTAAAAAAATTAAACTTCTTTAAACATTTTTTGAAAGGCAGATCTACTGGTGAAAAATTCCTCATTTTTGTTCATTTGAGAAAGTCTTTATTTCCCCTTCATTTTTGAGGAACAATTTTCCTTAATACAGAATTCTAGGTTGGTGATTCCTTTATTTCAACATTTCAACATTTTAAATATTTCACTCCACTCTCTTTTTGCTTGCATTGTTGATGACAAGAAGTCTGCTATAAATCTTATACTTCTTTCTTCATAGGTAAGGTGTTGTTTTTCTGTATGTGTGTTTCAAGATTTTTTCTTTGATTTTCTGTAGTTTGAACACAACATGCCAGGTGAAAGTTTTTTTATTATTTTTCCCACTTGGACGCCTCTGAGTCCTTGATCTATGATTTGGTGTCTGTCATTATTTTTGAAAAATTCTTAGCTAATTTCACCTCACAAATTATTTCTGCTCTTTGTTCTTTTTCTTCTCCTTCTGGTATTCCCAATGCATCTGTATTATACCTGTTGTAATTGTACAACAGTTCTTAGATATTTTGTGCAGTCCTTTTTCATATTTTTTTCTCCATGAATTTCAGTTTGGAAAGTTTATATTAACATATCTTCAAGCTCAGTGATTCTTTCCTCAGTTGTATCCAGTCTACTGATGAACTCATGGTAGGCACTCTTTATTTCTGTTATAGTGATTTTAATTTCTCGTGTTTCCTTTTGAGTTTCCATACCTCTGTTAACATGTGTTATTGCATATTGTCCACTTTTTTCGTTATAGCACTACACATATCAATCACAGTTATCTTAAATTTTCCAATCTGAGAACTTCAAGATGTCTGCCAATTCTGAGTTTGGTTCTGTTACCTGGTTTGTCTCTTCAGACTATGATTTTTATTGCTTTTTAGTGTTCCTTGTAATCTTTGTTGCATGCCAGACATATTGTATTGGGAATAGGAGCTTAGGTAAATAGGCTTTTAGTGTGAAGGTTTATGTTTATCTAGCTGGGAGTTAGCCTGTTTTTATTATCTGATGTAACTGTAGATGTCAGAGTCTTCTATTTCCTCTAGTGCATTTGTTTTATTTATTTATTTATTTATTTATTTTGGTCTCCTGTGTTGTCTTTTGATTTTGTATTAGTCAGGTTCTCCAGAGAAATGAACCAATAGGGAAGATAGATAGGTAGATAAATAGATAGATAAAGAGAGAAAGAAGAGAGGAGGAGAACAGAAAGACAGAAGAGAGAGAGAGAGAGAGAGAAAAAAAAAGTATTTAATGAGTTTATTTCAGAGATTTTTTTTTTTTTTTTTTTTTTTTTTAAGGAATTGGCTCATGCAATTGTGACTAGCAAGTCCAAAATTTGCAGACCAGGCCAGAAGGCTGGAAATTCAAGCAAAAATCTATGTTGTAATCTTGACTCCAGAGGCTGGAGATTCAGGCAGAATTTCTAAGTTGCAGTCTAGAGACAGAATCTCAGAATCCTTTCTTCTTTGGAGAACCCAGTCTTAGCATCTTAGCTCTTTAAACTTTCAGGTGATTTATGAAGCCCACTATCATTATGGGGAGCAGGGTGACTTGCTTTATTCAAAATCTATTTATTAAAATGTTAATCCCATCTAAAGTATACCCTCAGGGTAACATCTAAGCTAGTGTTTGACCAAGCAATAACCTAGTCAAGTTGACACATAATATGAACAATCAAGATTTCCCTATAAATTTCTTCTTAGAGGTTTAACCTTGCAGTCATTTCTGCTGTAATACACTGTCATTTCTTTTAATGAGCCTGTGGTGTCCCTGGGTTGTGATCATCAAAACTGTTTTTCAACTTTCCCCATCATCTAATGCCTCAATTTAGGTAAGACAGAAATACTACAGGAGGGGTTAGAGTTGAGTATTCACCTTTCCCCACATAGTTTAGGTTCTGATAAAGCAGTTTCTTCTGAGGGAAGTTATACAAAACAGAATACTGAGAGTGTTTCAATATGGTTACTTTTCCCTTCAGCATATTTCAAGATGTTATTTCAAAATGCACCAGCAAATTAAAGTTTCTCTTCAAATTTGAGAAGTTTTTGGCCATTATTTCTTCAAATATTCCTTCTGTCCATATCTCTATCATCTTTTCTTCTGGGCTTCTCATAAGCATATGTTGGTATATTAAGTAGTACACGGGGGGGGGGGGCGGAGTCAAGATGGCAGACTAGAAGGTCACGGAATTCGCGTCTCCTCACAACTAGGGCACCTACCAGGCACTGGTGGGGGACCACGGACACCTAAGGGGTGTCCCCAGGGAGGAACCCCCAGCAACTGGGTAGGACATGGGGAATGGGGGGAGTGAAGGGGGAGGAGAAGTGGAGGCGGGACGGGACTGGCGCCCCTGAGGGGCAGCTGGGGCAGGGGAAGGGATCCCACACCAGAAGGGGTAATTGGGGAACCATTGGGAGGGCAGAGGATCAAAAGGGAGCATGGCCAGGTTTCCCCTGCCCACTTGGGCCCCCAGGAACCTGCTGAGATCCCGGGCCTGATCCTCTGCCCACCTAGGCCCCCTCCAGCCTCGTGGGTCCTGAGCGAGTGGGAGGGAGGGAGGGAAGGGAGAGCAAAAGTAAAGGCCGGACCTATGGGACCAGCACCCCTGAGGGGCAGCTGGGGGAGGGGAGGAGTTCCTACACCCAGCAGGACCCACCCACAGTTAGGGGTCCAGCGGCAATGGGGGAGACCCTGGGGGAGAAGGTGGGGGGGGCATGGAGGAACGGAAGGGAACGGGGCCAGTGCTTTCCCTGTCCACTTAGGCACTGGGAAGCCTGCTGGGCTCCGGGGCCTAATCCTCTGCCCTCAGAGCCTCCTTCCTGCTGCTCAGAACCCAAGCCCTGCCCCTACACCCCCACCCAGGGCCCTACCTCTACACTCGGAGACCCCCTCTGAGAACCCCTCCAATGTGCTGGGCCTAAACCCGACCCACACACCCTCACCCAGGGCCTTACCTCCAAACTCTGGAACTCCACATTCCACATTTCAGAGGCCCTCCTTTCGACATGCTGCTTCTTCCCTTACATGCAGGTCCTAAGCAGAGGCCCTGCCCCATGCTCAAACGTCACTCCCCTACCTGCCTAGGTCCTGCCCCACCCTAAACCCCACCTCTGCCTATGTTCCACCTCCTGCCTAAACTCCACCCCCATAGCCAAGGCTTTTTCTTTTCTTTCTTTTTCTTTTTTCTTTTAGATTGGGGTTGTTTTACCTTGTTGATTCTTTTATACTTTCATTTTTCCTAATAAGTCTTTTATTTTTCTAATTTATTTTATTCTTTATACTTTGTTAGTGATCTCTCCTTTGGCTTGTTTCTCCCCCCCGCTTTTTTTTTTTTTTCTTTTCCTGTTGTGGTTTTATTTTACCTTGTTGCAGTTGTTTCAATTATAGTTTTATTGTTCCTAATATATTTTTTATCTTTCTAATTTTATTTTGTTTTTTATTCTTTGATATTGTACTGCTCCTTTTTTTCTTTCTTTCTTCCTTTTTTTTTTTTCTTTTTTTTACTGTGCCACGAAGCTTGCAGGATCTTGGTTCCCAGGCCAGAGGTTGGGCCCGAGCTCCTGTGGTGGGAGTTCTGAGTCCAAACCACTGGACTAACAGAGAACCTCAGACCCCAGGGAATATCAATCGGAGTGAGGCCTCCCAGAGGTCCTCATCTCAGCACCAAGACCTGGCTCTATCCAACTCCCTGCAAACTCCAGTGCTGGACGTCTCATGCCAAACAACCAGTAAGACAGGAATACAGCCCCACCCATCAAAAAAAAAAAAAAATGAAATGACAAAAAAATATGTTACAAATGAAGGAGCAAGGTAAAAACCTACAAGACCAAATAAATGAAGACAAAATAGGCAACCTACCTGAAAAAGAATTCAGAGTAATGATAGTAAAGATGATCCAAAATCTCAGAAACAGAATGAAGAAAATACAAGAAGCATTTAACAAGGATCTAGAAGAACTAAAGAGCAAAAAAACAGTGATGAACAACACAATTACTGAAATTAAAAATATTCTAGAAGTAATCAATAACAGAATAACTGAGGCAGAAGAATGGATAAGTGAGCTTGAAAATAAAATGGTGGAAATAACTTCCAGGGAGCAGAATAAAGTAGTATACCACATTTGTCTAACACTCTGCTACTTATAAAAAAATTTTTTGTTGTTGTTCTTCAGACTAGTGATCACTATTCACCTGTCTTCAATTGCATTGCTTCTTTCTTCTGCCAGCTCATGCCTGATGTTGAGCCCCCTCTAATGAAATTTTTATTTCAGTTATTAAGCTTTTCAATTCAGAAATTTTTATTGTTTTTCTAGAATTCTATGTCTTTCTATAATCTCTATTTGGTGATTCGTTTCTCTTATATTTCCTTTTAATTCTTTTGTCATAGTTTCTGTTGGTTCTTTTGAACATATCTAAAAAACCTGGTTAAAGGTATTTGTCTAGTAAATCCAGTTCTTGAGCTTCATTATGGACAGTTTTTATTGACTGATTTTGGTCTGTATATGGTCCAAAATTTGTTTCTTTGTGAGTTTCAAAAATTTTGTTGTTATTAAAAACAAGATATTTAAAATTATACAATGTGTCAACTCGGGAAATCATATTCTTCCTCTGATTTTGTTATTGTTGCTATTTGCTGCTGTTTTTGTTTTTGTTGTTGCTGGTTGTTTAGGACTTTTCTGGGACTAACTTGATAATTGTATTCTTTGTTGTGCATATCTACTGAAGTCTCTACTTCAGTAATCTCACAAAAGAGAGATAAACACCTTGAACTAATAAGTTTCTGGGCCTTTGCCAAGGGGCTCTGTGTAGGGGGGATGGGGTGCATCTTTAATGCTTTAGCCAGTAGTTTAAAATGGTGTCATAACCTTCAGTTACAGTTTGTGTTAAGTCTCAAGGTCAGGCAGAGGTCAGAGCACCTTCTCAGGTCTTTTCTGGGTGTGTGCATGAACATATCCTCCTGGATTCCCAGAAATATGGTGGAGCTTTTCAAAGCATTTATTTCCTTCTTCCTACCCCTTCCTCAATGGAAGATCCACTAAACCACTGATTCATTTTAATAATGATTCTGTTTGATTCCATAGCCTCTGATAATTTTTTTCCTAATGTTGATTTAAAACAAATTTTTCCCCTTAATATTTGTTGTCTCCACTTTTCAAGTAATGTTACAAATACCTATGCACCTAAACTCTAATGCTCCTAGAATTGAATTAATTTATATGTACAATACAATTATATATGAATTGTCAATACATTATTGAATGTCCTTATTCATTTTACATATTTGAGCTTATTATTTTTAATCATAAGAAAACATCAAGCTTCCTTTTACTCTATTTAAATTTAGCTTCCTATATTGATTTAAACTGTTACTAGCTTTACTTGAAAGTTGTTTTAAATAATGACAATTTAAGCAATTTTCTAATACTTCACCAGTGTAGCTGCAGGCATCCTATTTTATTATAAAATTAAGTTTTTAAGTGTTAAGTGCAATGCACAAGGAGGAAGTGATGGAAATATTTGAGTACAATTCCTAATTAAAATTATATATTTACAAATAATACTTACAAACAAAGCTTTGCCAGTGGGAGTGTATCATTACATGGGGGCAAAAGATGGCTCTCATTTTTTGGAAAAACTAGTTTTGTTTTGAAGTTGCATATTTTTTTCCCCTTTAAATCACTCTTTCCTCTATCTCTTGGGGAATTTTCAGCAATTCTGTATCACTGAATAAAGTGTTTAACATATGAGAAGTCATTAAACACAGCTGAATTTTTTTAACACTTCATATTATTTCATGTTATCTAGACCTCTTTTGTTAAGTAACACAACCTTCTTGAAAAAGTTTCTCATATAGACCAAACTATGAATCTCTTACAAATAGTGGAAAACAGATGATTTTCCAAATTCTTGTGTTTTTACTTATTACACCTGTTTCTAAAGCCCATATTTATAAGTAATCTAAAATAAGCAGAACACTGGAACATTGATTATGCAATATATTAGTAGATATTATGATAGAAAAAAATTAGGGTGGGCAGTCAAATGCATTTTGAAATGTTGGATTAAAAAAATGTTGAGGTTTATTTATGGCAGAAATCCTCAATGCATTTGAAAATTTTTTAAATGTTACTTTAGTTTCACCTGCCAATTTTCATCTTGACTAAAAATACATCATAAAATATTTTTATTACTGTTCTAGAATATTGCTAATTACTAGAGACCTGAAGATATCCACTTTTAATGTTTTTTTTGCAACCAGTTTACAGAAACTACTTAATAATTATAAAATATATTTAAAATTTTTTCAGAAATAAATCAATTGATTAAAGCAAACAAAAAATGCAGTGCTACATACTAGGTATCACCAATTTCCCATCCTTCCCTACCACACCTTCTAGGGCAACCCAGGCCAACATATTAAAATATTTTGGACAATGATTTAACTGTGCTGCATATTGATACAAGCCTTTTCTTTCAAGACTTTTATCAATATTTTGAGGGTGTCAAGTTATGCTCTTGCATTTCCTGTGAACTTAGGTTTTGACCACCTCTGTAGGCTCATCTTGTGAACTGAAATCACATGTTTTTTATTACCAATTCATACTCTCCTCTAATAAGCCATTCATCATAGAAGACCTGCCACCTTACACTTCCTCTAGATCCACCTCTGCTGAGACCATTGCATCAAAGTGAGAACTAATCTCAAACTGATTTTTCCAATTTTCTCTTTGCACAGTGCTGAGTAGTGGGAACTTTAATTGTAACTGATCAATTTTTGTCTTTTATATAGTGTGCAGAATGTTTATTTGCACAAAACATAAATAACGTGTGTATATATATGTGCATGTATATGTTTTATATATATATATATATATATATATATATATATATATATATATATATATATATATATATGTTATGATTCCTTGCTTGGAAGGACGGAATCTAGGGCAACAAGAAAAAGAAAAGGGGGAGTGAGACATGGTCTTCCTCTTATCATTACCTTTTTTTCTCTCCTTTTCTTTTTTTACCTAAGTTATTTATTTAATTCATCTCCTGCTACAAGAAAAGTGATGGAAAATCAGTCTACTGGTCATCATTTGATGCAAATAAAGAACATGAGCTTCAGGTCGTATGCATTTTACTGGTCCATGTGCAAGAATAGTCCAAATCTGAGCTTTGGTCCACGATGTAGAACAATGGTCCAGGTTTTCTTTATTCATCTTCATTGCAGGTCAGAAGTGGCTTCAAATGAGGGTTATGGAATAAAGAATGGTTACCATATCTCTAGGAAAAGGGCTTGGACCTGATGCAGAGATGGGGATAGGCAAAAACTTGGGTTCTTATGTTTTCTCTGGTGCAAACAGGAAGGCGTTCAGCAAGCTGACTCCCACCCTGGGGAACATGACAAAGTAAATAGGGGCCTTCCAATTGTGAGCTAAGCCCTCCTCGCTTGAGGCACCTCTAGACATGGGCAGCCCCAGATGTGGTTGGGACATACCTAGCACCCCAGAAACCCAGGGTCTAACCACCACTCCATTTTCGACCTGATTCAAAGCTATCATTACCTCTTTATTATTCTAGAGATTATAAAGAAATTATTATTCCTGATTAAAAACAGAATTATCAAATTTAAAATCATTGTGATAGCAGTAAGCAGCAAGTTATATTCCTTAGAAAATCAATGCAATGAAATACATACTCAGCATACATACATATTCAATTTTTCTCAGAATTCAGAAGAAAATAATAGAAACTAGGTGTGATAAGAGAAAAGTTAAGTGAAAGAAGGTGGAAAATAAAATCCAATCTACAGAAAATTGTAACTTCATGCAACAGTCACTTTTACAAATTACAAGATTTTTTTTTAATCCAGAAAGTGACATAGTTATTTATCAGTTACTAGTTTCAGATTCCTTTCAACATTTCTGAAGACACAAGTCAAGATGAAGCTGATAATTGCCCAACATTTGATCTGATAAAAACATAATGCTGCAAACGAAGGAGAACTTTCCTCTGGTGAATGGTGGACTGAGGGGGAAAAATGAAGCACGTTTTCACCTCATGGAACTGAGAATGCATGAAAAAACGTTGATAAAATATTTGATTAACTTAACCACAGATGTTCACAAACTGAGTTTTAAATAGATATTTATGGTTTTCCAAAGCAACCAAAGCAGCAGCCCATCTTCATGGGATCGGCTAGTGAGTATCAAAATTATTTAATACACTCTATCACCTACTATCAAAAGTGAATACTCTCAAGTGCTTGGCATTCTGTAGAATAGTGGTTAAGGAGAAACTTGAAATGTGTTTTCTCTTGCCCAGCAAGTTAACATTTTCTCTTAAGTTTCTGTTCTCTCTCGAAGGACCTACTCTTCTCTTGATCGTAAGTTATTCTCTTTAAGGACACACTGTCACCCCGCCCCTCCCCTCAACTACAGTAGTATGCTTTATTCTGAGATTTCTGTAGGGCACAAATATCATGATATGATAATGCAAAATACATATGTACATTTTAGTTAGCAGATGGTTGGTCTCCTTATATAGATTTTAAAATACAAATCAAAATAAAATTCAGATGGAATAAGGACTTAAATATATAGAGCATAAAATTACTGAAATAATACGGGAGATAACTGAAACTCTGAGCTACACAATAAAAGCAGACATAATGATTTGGTTAAACACCAAAAGCTTCAAAAAGTTTAAACAAATCTCAAAATAGAGAAATAACTTCTGCAATGCAAAATAATCAATATAGGGGTGGGACTTCCCTGGTGGAACAGTGGATAAGACTGCTCTCCCAATGCAGGGGGCCTGGGTTCAATCCCTGGTCAGGGAACTGGATCCCACATGTATGCCACAACTAAGGGTTCACATGCCACAGCTAAGGAGCCTGTGTGCTGCAACAAAGGAGCCCGCCTGCTGCAACTAAGACCTGGTGTAACCAAAATAACAAATTAATTAATTAATTAATTTAAAATATATATATATATAGGGGCAAGAGATTTCATTAAAAAATAAAGGTAAATATTATATTGAACAAATGCCAGGAAGAAGAAATTCAGAAAAGCAAATGTAAAAAATGTGATAAATACAATGAAATGCTCAAACTAACCAGTGTTCAACAAAATAAAATTTAAAATAAAAATAATATGAATGTTTTGTCTATACATTTAATTCATGAAATTTGTTAAATGTAAACTATTCAAATTGATGGAAATATAAACACTGGACTAATATTCTGTATTGTTTTGCATTTTGCTTTCTATTTGATGGTAAGATTTAGAGACTTTTTCATGTCTGTTTATAGATTTATAACTTTTTCAAAATACCTTCATAGCACATATTCTGGATTCTTCATAATTTATTTGTCATTCTTACGGGGATTTCGAGTTGTCCTCACTTGGTTGCTATGCCAGCAATTGTATACGAGACAACCTTATCCATACAATTTGGTTTGGATGTGTTTTCTTAGCACTCTCATTAATTCTCCTGAAGAAACCTGCTCCTTTTCCCAAACTTTAATTCAGGAATCACAAGGATAGTCACCTAATTTTAGAACTTTGTTTTGTGTTATTGAGATCTGTATTGTTAATCTTATGATCTCACAGTTCTTTCTCAGTTTGGTCATATTTCCTTATGCTAACAAAATCTTCTTTTGAGAGGTAAAAAATATTTTTTATTCTTACTGAAGATGAACTTAAAATATTTTTCATTAACTTTTACTTTTGTTGTTGGCACCAAATTACTGAGAAAAGGGCAAAAGAAACAACTTTATTCAGCCATATATAATTACAAATCAGTTTGTTGATATTTAGTAATATTGGTTCTTATTATCCATTATCCTAAATTAAAACTTAGTATATTTACAGACTATCAGAAACACTAGGAAGTTCAAATTACATATTATTTCTTTGCTCTTGAAATTACATTTGATAAGCTTTTGTATTTTTTTAAGGAACAATGTGTGTCTTCAGCACTTTTTGATGTAGCATTACATTAAGAACATTTTCCATGTTATTAAATATTTTTTGAAAGCATGTTAATACCTACAAAACATTCCATCTTATGCAAGTACCACATAATTTATCTGTGCCTTTATTACTTGATATTAAATGTGTTTCTAATTTCTTCTATCCCCATTCTATAATAAGCATTCTTGTACATTAATCCTTGTTAATTGCTTTATTTCTTTAAAATAATTATTATAATGCTATATAAGTAAAGTATGCTGTGGGCACTCAAAACCATAGAGAAAACAGTACATCTAAATGTATTAGTGTTTAAGAATCATAACACATCGAGGGGGATTTTAAGTGAATGAACCTAGTGATTAATTTTAAGAACATAAAACTTGAGACAACCAGATATTATGTGCTCCCTAATGTGAAGAAATAAGAAGTGTAACACATCAACTATGAAGAACTCTTACCAATCAACTCTGAATCAAAACTCTAGTCCCCAATCACTAATTTGTTAAAAAAGAAAAACATGAAAATCAGAGAAATATGTTAAAAATAAAACAGGAATACACACAGAAAAATGCAAAATTTTGTTAACTCTACAAGGCAAAGGACCACCCACAAGGAAGAATAAACTTCATGGAAAAAAGAGAGAGGGAAAACCTATCGATTTAAAGACAAGAGAATAATCAACCAAGCTATCAATATTCTGAGCCCTGTTGGGATTCTGATTTCAATAAATCAACTTTGGAAATAAATTATGATACATCATGCAGATATATACACTGACTATATTTTTTAATATTAAGGGTTTATTGTTAAATTTGTGGGTGGATAGCTGGAAAAGCTTTTGTCTTATTTTGTATTTTTTTAGTCCTTATGCTATTTTTTTCCCGATGAAATGTTATGTTTAGGATTTTCATCTATACTATTCAGGGGTTAAAGTAACCCTGAAGTAATCCTAAAGTAACCTTCAAGTAATCATGTTTTGGGTAGAGCCAAAACACGATTGGACATATGTTGATAATTATTGATCTTCTCTATATTTACATACTTTTTGAGAACTTAAAATGCCACAAAAGGGAGCAACAGGAGATGAGTTTACTGTTTCGGTGGGGAATAGATAGTACAGTCTTGTTATATATATATATATGGTTTATCCTGAAGAGATTTGGGAAAGGAAGTGACATGATGGGATTCACAAGTGAGAGTGCACTCTTATGAACATGGACATGAATTCATCCAGGAACAAGGAGACCATTAATACCTTCCTCAATTTCCATTGTCATTTTTTTCTAGGTATTTTTTGATTTCCTCTTTGATTTCTTCAGTGATCTCTTGGTTATTTAGTAGTGTATTGTTTAGCCTCCATGTGTTTGTATTTTTTATAGATTTTTTTTCCTGTAATTGATATCTAGTCTCATAGCATTGTGGTTAGAAAAGATACTTGATAGGATTTCAATTTTCTTAAATTTACCAGGCTTGATTTGTGACCCAAGATATGATCTATCCTGGAGAATGTTCCATGAGCACTTGAGAAGAAAGTGTTTTCTGTGGTTTCTGGTTGGAATGTCCTATAAATATCAGTTAAGTACATCTTGTTTAATGTATCATTTAAGGCTTGTGTTTCATTCATTATTTATTTTCATTTTGGATCATCTGTCCATTTGTGAAAGCAGGGTGTTAAAGTGCCCTACTATTATTGTGTTACTGTCGATTTTCCCTTTTATGGCTGTTTGCATTTGCCTTACGTATTGAGGTGCTCCTATGTTGGGTGCATAAATATTTACAATTTTTATATCTTCTTGTTGGATTCATCCCTTGATCATTTGTGGTGTCCTTCTTTGTCTCTGGTAACAGTCTTTATTTTAAAGTCTATTTTGTCTGATATGAGAATTGCTACTCCAGCTTTCTTTTGATTTCCATTTGCATGGAATATCTTTTTCCATCCCCTCACTTTCAGTCTGTATGTGTCTCTAGGTCTGAAGTGGGTCTCTTGTAGACAACATATATATGGGTCCTATTTTTGTATACATTCAGCCAGTCTAAGTCTTTTGGTTGGAGCATTTTATCCATTTACATTTAAGGTAGTTATCAATATGTATGTTCCTATTACCATTTTCCTAATTGTTTTTGGTTTGTTGTTGTAGGTATTTTCCTTCTCTTGTGTTTCTTGCCTAGAGAAGTTCCTTTTGCATTTTTTGTAAAGCTGGTTTGTTGGTGCTGGATTCTCTTAGCTTTTGGTTGTCTGTAAAGTTTTTAATTTCTCCGTCAAATCTGAATGAGATCGTTGCTGGGTAGAGTAATCTTGGCTGTAGGTTTTTCCCTTTCATCACTTTAAATATGTCATACCACTCCCATCTGGCTTGCAGAGTTTCTGCTGAAAGATCAGCTGTTAACCTTATGGGGATTCCCTTGTATTGATTTGTTGCTTTTCCCTTCCTGCTTTTAATATATTTTCTTTGTATTTAATTTTTGATAGTTTGATTAATATGTGTCTTGGCATGTTTCTCCTTGGATTTATCCTTTCAGACTCTCTGTGCTTCCTGGACCTGATTGACTATTTCCTTTCCCATATTAGGGAAATTTTCAACTATAATCTCTTCAAATATTTTCTCAGTCCCTTTCTTTTTCTCTTCTTCTTCCAGGACTCCTATAATTTGAATGTTGGGGCATTTAATGTTGTCCCAGAGGTCTCTGAGACTGTCCTCAATTCTTTTCTTTTTCTTTTCTTTATTCTGCTCTGCAGTAGTTATTTCCACTGTTTTATCTTCTGGGTCGCTTATCTGTTCTTCTTCCTTAGTTATTCTACTATGGATTCCTTCTAGAGAATTTTAATTTCATTTATTGTGT
The DNA here is from genome assembly GCF_949987535.1 of Balaenoptera acutorostrata. Taxonomy (NCBI): domain Eukaryota; kingdom Metazoa; phylum Chordata; class Mammalia; order Artiodactyla; family Balaenopteridae; genus Balaenoptera; species Balaenoptera acutorostrata. Next base: position 27,656,781 of record NC_080065.1, on the reverse strand, counting down.
TGTTCATCATTGTTTGCTCTTTAGTTCTTCCAGGTCCTTGTTAAGTGTTTCTTGTGTTTTCTGCATTCTGTTTCCAAGATTTTGGATCATCTTTGCTGTCATTACTCTGAATTGTTTTTCAGGTAAACTGCCTATTTCCTTTTCCTTTGTTTGGTCTGGTGGGTTTTTACCTTGCTCCTTCATCTGCTGTGTATTTCTCTGTCTTCTCATTTTGCTTAACTTACTGTTTGCGATCTCCTTTTTGCAGGCTGCAGTTTCGTAGTTCCTTCAGTTTTTGGTGTCTGCCCCCAGTGGGTAAGGTTAGTTCAGTAGGTTGTGTAGGCTTCCTGGTGGAGGGTACTGGTGCCTGCGTTCTGGTGTATGAGGCTGGATCTTGTCTTTCTAGTGGGTGGGACCACATCCGGTGGTGTGTTTTGGTGTGTCTGTGACCTTATTATAATTTTAGGCAGCCTCTCTGCTAATGGGTGGGGTTGTGTTTCTGTCTTGCTAGCTGTTTGTCATAGGGTGGCCAGCACTGTAGCTTGCTGGTCATTGAGTGGAGCTGGGTCTTAGCATTGAGATGGAGATCTCTGACAGCTTTTGCCATTTGATATTACATGGAGCCGGGAGGTCTCTGGTAGACCAATGTCCTGAACTCGGCTCTTCCACCTCAGAAGCTCAGGCCTGACACCCAGCCAGAGCACCAAGACCCTGTCAGCCTCACAACTCAGAAGAAAAGGGAGAGAGAGAGAGAGAGAGAGAGAGGGAGGGAGAGAGAGAAAGAGAGAGAGAGAGAGAGGAGAGAAAGAAAACTATTAAAAAATAAAATAAAGTATTAAAAATAAAAAATGAAAAAAGTAATTAAAAAGAAGAAAAAGAAAGAAAGAAGAGAGCAACTGAGCCAAAGAACAAATCCACCACTGAGAGCAAGAGCTAAAAACTATACTAAAAAAACAAAACAAACAAAACGGGCCAACAGAACCCTAGCACAAATGATAAAAGCAAATCTGTACATACAGAATCACACAAAGAAGCATGCACAAACACACTCACAAAAAGAGAAAAAGGAAAAAATATATATATATATAAATGAAGAGAGCAACCAAATCAATAAACAAATCTACCGGTGATAACAAGCTCTAAATACTAAATTAAGATAAACATAAAGCCAGAAACAAATTAGATGCAGAAAGCATACCCCAAGTCTACAGTTGCTCCCAAAGTCCACCTTCTCAATTTTGGGATGATTTGTTGTCTATTCAGGTATTCCACAGATGCAGGGTCCATCAAGTTGATTGTGGAGATTTAATCCACTGCTCCTGAGGCTGCTAGGAGAGATTTCCCTTTCTCTTCTTTGTTCGCACAGCTCCCGGGGTTCAGCTTTGGATTTGGCCCCACCTCTGCCTGTAGGTCACCTGCGGGCATCTGTTCCCCACCAAGACAGAACAGGGTTAAAGGAGCAGCTGATTAGGTGGCTCTGGCTCACTCAGGCCGGGGGGAGGGAAGGGTACGGAATGTGAGGCGAGCCTGCAGCGGCAGAGTCCAGAGTGACGTTGCAACAGCCTGAGAAGAACTGTGTTCTCCTGGGGAAGTTGTCCCTGGATCACAGGACCCTGGCAGTGGCAGGCTGCACAGGCTCCTGGGAGGGGCGGTGTGGATAGTGACCTGTGCTTGCACACAGGCTTCTTGGTTGCTGCAGAAGCAGTCTTAGCATTTCATGCCTGTCTCTGGTGTCCACACTGATGGCCACAGCTTGCGCCCATCTCTGGAGCTCATTTAGGCGGTGCTCTGAATCCTCTCTCCTCGTGCACCTGGAAACAATGGTCTCTTGCCTCTTAGGCAGTTCCAGACTTTTTCCCGGACTCCCTCCCAGCTAACTGTGGCGCACTAACCCCCTTCAGGCTGTGTTCATGCAGCCAAGCCCAGTCCTCTCCTGGGATCTGACCTTGGAAGCCAGAGCCTTAGCTCCCAGCCCCCACACGCCTGGGTGGGTGAGCAGACAAGCCTCTCAGACTGGTGAGTGCTGGTCGGCACTGATCCTCTGTGCGGGAATCTCTCTGCTTTGCCCTCTGCATCCCCATTGCTGCGCCCTCCTCCGTGGCTCCGAAGCTCCCCCCTCCGCCACCCGCAGTCTCTGCCCGCGAAGGGGCTTCCTAGTGTGTGGAAACCTTTCCTCCTTCACAGCTTCCTTCCAGAGGTGCAGATCCCGTCCCTATTCTTTTGTCTGTTTTTTCTTTTTTCTTTTTTCTTTTGCCCTACCCAGGTACGTGGGGAGTTTCTTGCCTTTTGGGAAGTCTGAGGTCTTCTACCAGCGTTCAGTAGGTGTTCTGTTCCACCTGTAGTTGTATTTCTGATGTATTTGTGGGGAGGAAGGTGACCTCCACATATTATTCCTCCGCCATCTTGAAGGTCCCTTTGTGAGGATGTTTCTGGAGGAGATTAACAGTTGAATCAGAAGACTGAGTAAAGCAGATTGCCCTCCCTAAGGTAGGTAGGTCTCACCCTATCAACTGAAGACCTGAAAAGGACAAAAACATACTGACTTGTTTTTCCTGTCTGACTGCCTTCTAGCTGGGGCATTGGTCTTTTCCTGCCTTCAGACTCAAAGTGAAATGTCAAGAGCTCTTAGATCTCAAGCCTGCAGTCTTTCTACTGGAACTTACACCATTGGCTCTCCTGGTGCTCAGGCCTTTGAACTCAGACTGGAATACACCATCAGCTCTTCCTGGTCTCCATCTTGCTGACTGCAGATCTTGGGACTTCTCAGCCTTCATAATAAAGTGAGCCAATTTCTTGTAATAATCTCTTCAGGGAGAGAGAGAGAGAGAGATACCAATCTCCTATTGGTTCTGTTACTCTGGAGAACCCTAAATAATACAGTAGGTTTTTGTAGTAGGAGCTTCTTTTGTAGGAGTTTTGATGAACTTCATGCTCAAGGATGTCCTTGTCTGTCATTACTGTTTAGTATTCAAAACATGGCCTCTTTGTGTGGCCGTGGCTCTACATCTCAGGATTAGTGTGATTGTAACTCTGTTGTTCTGCATGCTATAGGCCTTGCCTTCTGAAGTAACGATTCACTTTTAATACTATGCTATTTTGGAATATTTTTTCTGAGATCTATTTTCTTTGGATCCATTTACCCCTGGCATCTAAGCAATCTTTCTGTGGGATTCCTAGTGCTCCTATCTTCTCAGCATGGATTATGTCCCCAGCAGCTTTCCTTCAGGGTAGGTCTTTGTCTTTCTGAAAAAGACTATTTGTGGTACATTGAGTGATGCCTGGGGATTTAGGCTGTCATGTTTTGATCTCTTCTTTGCCCCAGTGTGCTTCCCTGGGTCTTTTTTTTTTTACATGTGTCAGAAACCTGGAGCATGCAAGTTCTTCTTACAGTATTGCAGATTGTTCTAGATTCTTTTGAAATCAAGTTTTTGTGTGTTAATCCTGGGTTCCATGACCTGTATGGTCCCTCAGTGTTCACCTGTCTCTTCTCTGCTACCGCTGGGCAGCAGCTGACCAAGCAGGGATCTGATGCTGTGGAACAGTCTGGCCACACATTCACCCTCAGAGGTTCTTAGAGGATCTGGCCATATAGCTTCAGTGAATGTGTCATCTGTGAATTACTTATTTTTCTATCTCTTTTGATCTTTTATAAAAAGGTTTGGGGGGATTTAAAGATTGCTGCAGTGATGGTCCTTTTGTCAGTGGCTCATAAATAATTTTTGATCTCTTTTGATAATATTAAAGTTATTCATTTTAGAAAGTCCATTAAATTTATTATATATTTATATAGATTATAAATAAACAGGTATATATTTATAAATTGTCATATGTTAGCTATGAACTATGTATTATACAGTATGCATCATTCATAATACAACATTTCGTTAAATGTTAAATAATTTAACATTTAACGCACAACTTATGTTAAATAATTTAAATATGATTAATAATATCCAATAGAATTTTATACAATTTTATATTGATCTTATGATAATGTAATATATTTAATATTTGCACTCCCTCCCTCATTAGGACATAAGCCATTTGAGAACTGAAATTTTATTTTATGAATCTTTATAACAACAGGTGACTAAAAACAATACTTGATATGTATTAGCAATTAAAATATAATTTTTAAAGTGTTACAGTTCAAATTTGGAACATCTTATTACTTAAACATCACATTTTTCAACTGTCAACCTAAAACCTAAGAATAAATCCACAAAATCAACAGTCATGTGCTGGAAAAATGAGTAATAAAAAAATTACAGGGAACACCATCAAAACATATTACATAAAAATAAATATTCAGATTTCACATATGAATCCCCATAGTTGAATTGATTTTGTATATATGTCCATGATATTTAATCACTCCTGTATATAAGACTAAAGTTTCCTGAAGAATTTCTAAAATAGCATATGAGATCAAAACATCTAAACTTTCATAGAGCAATTTTTTGCACAGATATTTACTTGCTAAGATACAGTAGCAGAGGAACTCTGACACTCATTGTTCTCTCCAAAATTTCACTTTAAATATATTTTGGGGGTGGTCGTGGTGGAAAATAAATGTTTAACTTAGTGAATTATTTCTTTCCTGTATATCATCTTACACCCAGTAAATTTGTAACACATTAGCCGAAGCTTCCTTAACGGAGTGCAGTTTGGGGAAGATGATATTTTGATAGAAAAAACATCCTGTATCTTACACAAAATTGATATTTTCTTCTTATTGATTACTAATATTTTTCTCAATGTACAGTAAATCCGTCCCTTAAATCCTATAATCTATATTAAATTTTTTCCTGAGGAAATTATACTTTACATAACCATTTTAATGTGTTCCTTCACATCTTTGAAAGTGTATATCAGATTTGACTTTCCAGTTCTATAGTTCCCCACGATCTGATAGCTATTTTTTTCCAGCATCACACCATATTATTCTAATCCAGAATGTTTGAAAGAAACATTTATAAATAGAACTTTCTTGAAAGTGTTTGCAATTTTTAGTACAAGTACTTTTGAAATTTACAGGTAAAAACATCTGTAGACAAGTCTTTCCCATTCTTGGAGGACAAACCCTAGCACATTTTCAACAATTTATTTGACTTTCACTGCCTATTTTTTCCAAGCAGTCAATTTCTCTTTTTCTGCAGAGTCTGTGAATAGGACTACATCGTCAATTGAGAGGTGGCACAGATTTCCCTGGTTAGCTGCCCTTTTGCTCTCTTTCCAGTGCTGTCACCAGAGCGAAATGACTCTAGGCCTCAGTAAAGAAAACACTTTCTGACAAATTGTTCCATCCACGTAGGAAGAGGACAGTAAGTGTCCATATGCAAACCTCCATTCGACTTCCTTCTACCTAATAGAGCTTGTGCTTTGTGTGACTGCACAAACCATTCTAGAATTCACAGAAGTATTTGAAAGAGAATGAACTTTCAGGGGCCAAAACGATGGCCATTGGCTTCTATATGTGAAATTTGTTGGGCAGGTGAAGATCATCTTTGATACTCTGGTGTTAATTATTTCAAAGTATATTTGTGGAACTTTGTTTTTTCTTTCCTTTCTCTCCATTTTGTGCATGCCTAAATGTCCAGGCAATATCAAAATGTATCCTAATGAAAGAAGAGCAATAGTTACCTAGTAGAGAGAGGTAGGAAGTAATATAGAAACATCAATTTGAAAGAAAAGTCCTAGGGCCCATTTTGCTCAAAGCTAAGGCTGTGTGAGTTGTGTGAGTCTTTCTCTGTCATTTATCTCTCTCACAGAGGCTTACCTGTCTGTGAATAGGCACTGAGCATCCTTAATGTAAACACAAGGTATTGTGTGACCTTCCCTGGTGGGTTTTTATTTTATATATCATTATAAATGGGCAATAAAATATATTGCTACTTAAAACACTAAGAATAGTGAATTTACAATGGGGCACTTGTAAAAGAAGATGGCATCAATTCTCCAAACAATTCCACCTATAAAATCTGTTAGTAAGGACAGCCTTGATAATAGAAGTACATCAGAGGTTCTTGCTACTCAGGATTGTTGTTGAGTTGGTCTTTTTGGTAGAGTCAGTCCCATGGTTTGTGTTTCACATCAGTGTCTTAGTTTTTGTTCCTCGATAGTACACAAGAAAAGTATATGTGTCTAAGGATTATACCCTTGCTTCAGATTAGATCTGCTCAATTTTCCACTGCTAGTATTGAAATTTCTGGGCTTTCTCTGATGGTTTAAGATGGGCACTTCATGCTTCTTATATGTATATAAAGCATCTGCAATATATTTCTCTAATATTGTGGTCTTTTTTTGAACCTATCACTATTAGAAAATACATAGCATGTTATAATTATATAATAACTAACATTTTTGATCCAGTGGTGTTTGGCTTTGAGTTTTAGGAGATCATAAAATGCTTTGAGACAAGAGTAGATTTTCTTGTTTGCCATTAAGGTTTGATGGTTATTGACAAAGCAAACTTTATATTGTAAATTCTCTTGAAAGTGATAAACAACTTAACAAAATTTAGGTTTATAAATTCAGAGTAATCAACTCTCATCTTAAAGCAACACCACTATTGACTAGCTAACAAATATGCTAAAACACCCTCACAAAATCCCATATTCATTATTCCTCCTGGAAATCACTTGGGTGATATTCATTTGGCCGATTTAAGAGTTTACTTACATGATTTTTGAGTCAAATGATTTTTATTTTGTTAAAAGTATTATGAACAGAGTGGTAAAAATCATCTAGGACCTATAATGGTAAATGTAGATATCAAATAATATTGTTTTACTGGAAAAAAAAACTATATAGAATAGCTGTGGACCCAAGAATCTCATTTTTATGTACATAAAGAAGGTCTAACAATTTCTCACCATTTTACTATAGGAGGCATGGTAGCTTACACATGTGTTCATGTTAACTGGATCTACTTTTAGGAGAAATTAAAAATCAACCCATTTATCCAGTTTAAATGCTAACAATGCCCTCATTGGACATCGTTATTATAGTACACCTGAATCCTACTGACACAGTATAAACCTATGTGTCCTTGATAAGTGTTTCATATTCAGTCTTCTATACTTCTTGAAAATATAAAAGTGGCTACACATAAAACAGATAAAAGTATCCATTACATGACTTCTTAAAATATCAGCTTCTTTATCTATAAAATGAGGTAACTCTAGTAATTAATTCCTGCATTATTTTATAGGTTAAATATGGTAGAGTATATAACATTATTAGAACAAATCTAGGTGCCTGGAGAACACACAATAAGTGATAACTTCTGAGCTTGTACAGGCATTGGCTATGCTTTTCTTTCCAGGATCAAGACAATTACCAAATAGGACTCAAAGCTCTGTTATTTTTTAGAGCTAAGAAAAATTCTAGTAGAGATTTGCTGAAAAGATAGTGTCAAAAGCTCATTTTACCATTTTGGTATCATTTCTTTGGCACAGGAAAGTTGATTCTTTCCTCACATGCACCTAACATACCTTGTTTGCCTTTTGAAAATTTATGCTGCTATTAAACATCAAAAATTATATCACATGGAAATGCCTTCCTGAGAGGGTGTGCTCTTACTGTTGAATCATCTGTCTGTCTTATCATTAGGTACAAAAGCTTTGAAGTAAGACCTAAAGCCAAAATTCTCACAGATGTTGCATGAAAACAGACTTCAGAAAGGATCTCCGCGCTCTTTCACAGGCAGGTAAACATCTGTGAGAGAGAAAAAAGAAAGCAGGAGAGACAGAGAGAGACTCACTTAAAGGCTTAACTTTGAACAAAACAGGCCTTAGGCCTTTTCTTTCAAATTGATGTCTCTATTTATATGACTTCCTGCCCCTCTACTAGATAACAATTGAAGTCTCACTTTGTGAACTAATTTACATTGACCTCTTCCTTAGCCCTCAATAGTTCTTTTTAAAGTGAGGTTTGTTTTCCCTAATGAGGATCAGCTGTGAGCAGGGGCAGCCAAAAGAAAATAAATTCCCTTTAACAAGCTGTGCCTCTGCTTAGGCTGAAATTTGGAGAAGAGGAGAGGCCAAGAATACATAAAAGATCTTGAGCCTGCCGGTTTAACATTGAAGATCCTATAAATGCAATGTATTTAGACTTCTTTATTAAGGAATTATTATAGTCCAGACACTATAGCTACAAAATGAGGATAAACAAAGCCATGAAAAGAATGACCATCTTTGATAGCTCTTGGGCCATAAATTAAACTTTCTCTATTTTTAATAAGTGTACAAAATTTAGATCCAGGTTCACTTTATTAAAATTATTTGTTTTTCTTTGTCTTTTCATTTTATCAACTAGTGGCTTAGAAGTACTCATGCCAATACAAAATGAAGACCAAGAAAACAAAACTACAAATTAGAAAGGGTCAATCTATCAGGATTATAGCTTGATCTCTCAAAGCCTAGAGCTTACTAAAACCTCAAAATAATTTCATCAAACAATGTTATAACTGGAGATAAACAGCCCAGTTCTCTTTAAGTTTTCAAGTCTCTTATCTTCTATTATTAGTTTATCATATGATTTATTTTTCAAAAAACAAGGATCTATCAAATTGTGCCACTAAATCTCTTCTCTACTTTGATCTCCATTTATGCTTTAAGGCAAAACAGCCTATGTGATGCTCAGCTTTATGGAATGTAGATTCTTTGCTTTTCATGTATAAGCCAAGCTTCCCTCACCTCCAAGCATTCTGGAACTGATTGATGGCAAGCCTTCCTCAGAAAGTCTTTTCTTATCCTCAGTAAGAATATAACAGTTGGGCTTCCCTGGTGGCGCAGTGGTTGAGAACCTGCCCGCCAATGCAGGGGACACGGGTTCGAGCCCTGGTCTGGGAAGATCCCACATGCCGCGGAGCAACTAGGCCCGTGAGCCACAACTACTGAGCCTGCGCGTCTGGAGCCTGTGCTCCGCAACAAGAGAGGCCGCGATAGTGAGGGGCCCGCGCACCGCGATGAAGAGTGGCCCCCGCTTGCCGCAACTAGAGAAAGCCCTCGCACAGAAACGAAGACCCAACACAGCCAAAAAATAAATAAATAAATAAATAAATAAATTTAACATTAAGGTACTCTTAAAAAAAAAAAAAAGAATAAATAAATAGGAAGAAATGATGAGGTTGCTGAAGCCTGTGAGCACAGCTGCTCATTTCATCAGTTCTGCTGTTGCCTCTGGCTCACAGGTTCCATTTTCTCTGCTTCTATGGGATGCGTCAGGACTGCTCTGACTGCAAGCCCCACAGGCACGTGGCATAAGGCTTCTTGCTTTTAAAGCCGGCTTTTACTGGCTCACCAGTTGAGTGTAGTAGCAGTTCTAATGATAACTGGGGAGCTAGTAGAATAATCCAAAAAGTGCTGCCCTCAAATTCTGAGTGAATAAAAAGAAAACAAACAGAGTAAACACATCATACTCTGAAGATAAAAGAAAACATATTCTTCTAGTTAACACTAATTATACTAATATTATTATTATCGTATTCTTTTTTCTTAAAAGCCCATGAGCTTTGGGTCAGAAAAATGTGGGTGGAAGTCCTGACTTTATAACCTATGAGCATTATGACTAGAGAAATTAGAATAATCCTATAATGTCCTTGAAATTCTTGAACTCAGCTACAAATCACTTGGTATAATCATATGCTGATTAAGATTTTGTGATGTTTAAATAACATAATATGTATTCATGATGAGGATTATGAGAGACACAGAAGTAATCACTCAGCATGGATTTTTTTTTTGTCTTTAAAAACATTAAAACTGTTTCTCTCTGCCAGGTTAAATATACCTACCTTAAAAGCAGGGGGTTCCCTGACTTCTTTCTCTATTTCTATAGATTTTGGTGTTTTATTGGCCGTAATGAATTGAATCATGGCCCCCAAAATATAGGTCCATGCCCTTATATTCAGAATGTCTGAATTATTCCTAGTATGGCAAAAGATGTGATTAAGTTAAGAATCTTGAGAGGAAAAACTTATCTTGGATTAACCAGGAGGGCCCTAAATGCAATCACATTTATCTTTATGAGAGAGAAACAGTTTTGAGACAGACAGAAAAGGAGAAACACAGACACAGGAGGTGGAAGCTGTGTGACCCAGAGAGACTGGAGCAGTACAGCCACAAGCCAAGGAACACGTGGAGTCACCGGAAGTTGGAAGTGGCAAAAATAGATGCTCCGCTCTGGCTTTGGGAGGGAATGTAGCCCTGCCAACACCTTGATTTAGGACTTTGGCCTCTAAAACTGTGAGACAATAAATTTCTATAGATTTAAGCCACCAGTTTCTGATGTTTTTATAGGAACTACAGGAAACTGATGCATTGCCATTTTATCACTTTGTGCATTCCAAGTGTATTTTGGCAACTTATTGATAGACTGTTACGACCTTGAAAGTGGAAATCACATCTTACTCCTCTTTGTGTAGAATTCAGTACCTGGCCCAAGTCTTTACACTTAGCAAGGGCTAGAACAAAATTCCCAAATGGATTAATAAATGCCACCATCAGTGAGAGAATTATTCTGGACCCAGTTCCTAAATACAATGATTAAGAATACTGATTTGGTGAAAAGTCAGCAAAATTGAACAATTATCTAGATATACCTTTTGGAGAAAGGATAAAATGAAACATGCATTTTAACACTGAAAAGATTTAAAAGTCACATAGTAAATAACTGTGATTGACCTATCTAAGAGATGAACTGACAATCTAAGAGAAAAATTCGTAAAAGGATTTTTGTATATTGTGTTGATTGTATTTCTGGTTTTTAGTCCAAATTGTAATGAGCCTGAAAGTTGTTACTTCCTTCCTCACAACAGGAAAAGTGATGAATAAACTGAAAAGCAGCAACTCTTTTTAGAGTCATCAGGGAGCTAAAGCCACAAGGCAAACTGCTGCCCCTAAACCTGGAGAGATAGGAGAATACAGAGAATCACAGCTTATTGGGAATATAAACCCAGAAGTGGAACAGAATCCCATCACTGCTGCCAATCCCAGTAGGAACACAAACTGTATTGACAGAGTGCTAGAGGCTCAGTGTGCACTAGCTTAAGAGTTAAAGTCTCCATGTGGCCCCAATCTTTTATACGTTTTACTTCTAGGAGTCCCATTAGATTCTTACGGTGAAGAATAGAGGAAAAATTATCTCATACTTGTGGCAGGGGGAGGGGAAAAGTCACTATTCTGAAATATGCCCATGTCCCTGTTCTTCTTAACAAAGTGCACCCTCAAGGGAAACTTTTATCAGAGCCAAACAGTGTGGAATTTATCTAAGCCTAACCTCACTGGCAGAAGAGAAATACGCAACTCCAGCCCTCCAGCTCTTTGAAAGAGAAGAAAATCGTAGATGATATATTTGCATACATGTTCAGGAAGTAGAAATACAATGAAAGAGTAATAACTGTTACAGCTGGTCAGAGAAGTTACCACCCAGAGTGACTGCTTAAGGCATCCTGGCCATTACCCAGTCAATTTGATAAAGAATCCAAGAAAGATTCAACACCAAGACCCAAGATAATTACTGAGGGATGGACTCCAACAATATTACTGAGTTAAAAACAGGAAAGCATGAAGATCAGGAAACAAGGGATGGGACGTAGTGGAGGAAGTCCTAAGTTGAAGATGAACGGAAGTTCAAGGAAGAAGGCTGCCGCATGAGTGGAGAACAACCAGTTCAAAGTGTAACAGAAGAACCATCTGCAAGAAAATATTATGGTTGGGAAAAAGTCTAATTCTAGAAGGAGAATAGATCTCTGGATCATTTGGGGAAAACTTAAAAATAGTTACAGAAAAAAAGACAAAGGAAGCACTGAAGTATTTTCTCCAGGAAAACACAAGAGTGTACAGGAAAGACATTCAACTGTGTGCACAACTGGGTCATGCAGTGAACACACTTTACATGTTTTTTTTTTCTATATATGTGTTAATTTTATTAAGCAAAGAGAAGAAAAGAGCTATTCTTGTTTCATATGGGTGAATTTGTTTTTTAAAAAAAATTCATAAAAATACATATCGCAGAGGTTTCAGCTTGATTGATAGTGATTTGCAGATATATCTAATCTACTGAACGATCTCAGAATTTCATAAAGTTTTACTTGTTAAAAAACATTTTACATAAAGCAGCCCTTTGTTAAATTTTGGCCTAGCCGGTTTTTGGTTTTTGCAGCAAAATTATTTGGTTAACGTATTAAAATACAACTATATGGTTTCTTTTTCATTTCTCTTTATGCAGCAAAATTATTTGGTTAATGTATTAAAATACAACTATATGGTTTCTTTTTCATTTCTCTTTATCTAATCTTATTTCATGTTTTTTTCCCTTCAGTCTTCTACCTCATTACTCTTTCCTCCTTTTATAATCTCATCCCTTTTTAAAATATGGAACTGATTCTCTTCTAAATAATACGCAGTGAATATGTGCGTAGATGGAAATTAATTGGGAGAGGTATTACTTCTAAAAGAGGGAAAGGAAAATAGGATAACAACAGAGAAATGTGCTTTCTGAACTGCCTTTTGTGTAATCTTTCTCTTCCATTATGGCCCATGTATTTTTTTTTTCCTCTTCACTGTGTGTACCTAGATTCTGTATCATTTCAAATCCATTTTTTCGGCACATTATGTTCCAACATAGTGCCATTTTTTTGTTCTTAAACAGATTACTTATTTCTTATATCACCTTGGGTCTCACTTTGTTTCTTCCTCTGATGGGGAACAAAACACTTCAAGAAATCCATCACTGTGCTCTTTGAGTGGTTTTCCTTAGGCATTGTTTGAAGTTCTCAGTTTAACATGAAAAAAAAAAGATTCCTATAAGTTATGCACATTGTTACATAAAAAAATGCAAACTAAAGATGAGTATAGTATATTATATCTTCAGAATTCTCAGCTCAATCATGTAACATTTATAAAGATATTATATATCAATCTTTCTTGTAAAATATATTGTCTAAGAAGTTCCACATCAATAATAATCAATTTATTACTAGTAACTGACAAATAAATACATACCACTATTCTTTGAGGCCTATATTATTTTTTTAATATTTATTTATTTATTTGGTTGCACCAGTTCTTAGTTGTGGCAGGTAGCCTCCTTAGTTGCGGCAGGCGGCTCCTTAGTTGCAGCACATCCTTAGTTGTAGCAGGAGGGCTCCTTAGTTGTGGCATGTGAACTCTTAGTTGCGGCATGCATGTGGGATCTAGTTCCCTGACCAGGGATTGAACCTGGGCCGCCTGCATTGGGAGCATGGAGTCTTATCCACTGCACCACCAGAGAAGTCCCTGAGGCCTGTATTATTACATGCAATTTACATATGAGGAAATAGAGAGTTTAGAGATATGAGTAGTTGCTCTAGATGACACAGTTCATAAATAAGAAATGGTGCTGAAATTTAAACATATAAATATTTAAACCCACATATATTTAAATCCAAATTTGGTGTATATATTAAATATTGATAGATATTGTAAATATTGATAAATATTGGTGGTAATCTATTACATTTCATGATAATTTACATTGTATAATATTTATTTGATTTTGACCATTTTTTAGCCTCACAATAGGCTGGCTGAAAGGAAATAAAGAAGATAACTTCTCTATTAGAAAAAAATTCTATTTTTTTAATCCATGATATGGAATTGAAAACTAAAATTCAAAAGATCAATAATGTATACATAATAATGGGTAATATTGGCTTCGTAAATTGTCAAAAGTAAATATGTCAGAATAAGCCTGCGTAAGATTTAATTATAGGCTCAAATAGATCCATCCCTACAAGCAGGGTAAATAAAGCATTTTCACTGACAGACCATGGAGTCCCTGTTATTGAATTCTGGTCAATACTAAAGAAGCAGTCATCAATTTGGTGACTTAAACGTTTGATTTTCTAAAGACACAAGAGTGAACACCCAGTGGAATGAGAATTGTGCACGCAATTACAATTTGTATTGTAGACAACAACCAAACACGGCAAAGTGACATAAAAATAAGGTTTGCATGGACTGAGATATTTAACATGCTTTTGACTGAGAATGTCTAACAATGTAAATATATCACTTTTCCCTTGTGGATGTATATGTATAATAAAATTTAAAGAAAAATCTCAATGGGTATTTTGAAACTTAATTAAATAATTTAAAAATTAGTCTGGAGAGGAAGTTTAGGATCATTTACCATACTTCCCCCTTTTGTGGTCCAAGTCCCCACCATGCCTGCTCTTCTTTACTGGGATTTCCAATCCATTCACATTTCTACTTCCTTCCATCAGTAGGGCTTTTCTTCTCATTTCTGTTTCTATATTTTAAATCCCTTGGCTTCTGATTCCAACCTCTCTTTTCCTAGTGCTTGAGAAATTGTTTTGCCTGTTTTTCTTTCACAGCCTCAGCCCAGTTACACTTACTTCTGGACATATTCTTTAAACTGCCTTCTCCAGGCCTACGCCAGCTGTAGGGTTATAGGGAGAAAATCAAACATCCCGGTGTGTGGCTAGACTTGTGAACTGTCTGCCTCCAATTGTTTGGCAAAACCACAGTCTCCTTCTGCTCACTCAACCTCACAATTACTGGGGAAGGATCTAAGTTTTTTAATCCTTCCAGGCCTTCATTCCAAAGCCTCATTTCTCCTTTTCTTTTTTTTTTTTTTAACATTTTATTGGAGTATAATTGCTTTACAATGGTGTGTTAGTTTCTGCTTTTTAAAAAAGTGAATCAGCTATACATACATATATATATATATATATATATATATATATATATATATATATATATATCCCCATATCGCCTCCCTCTTGACTTTCCCTCCCACACTCCTTATCCCACCTTTCTAGGTGGACACAAAGCACCGAGCTGACCTCCCTGTACTATGCGGCTGCTTCCCACTAGCTATCTGTTTTACATTTGGTACTGTATATATGTCCATGCCACTCTCTCACTTCGTCCCAGTTTACCCTTCCCGCTCCCCATGTCCTCAAGTCCATTCTCTACGTCTGCATCTCTATTCCTGCCCTGCCCTTAGGTTCTTCAGAAAGAATTTTATTTTTTTTTAGATTCCATATATACGTTTTAGCATATGGTATTTGTTTTTCTCTGTCTGACTTACTTCACTCTGTATGACAGTCTCTAAGTCCATCCACCTCACTACAAATAACTCAATTTCGTTTCTTTTCATGGCTGAGTAATATTCCATGGTATATATGTGCCACATCTTCCTTATCCATTCATCTGTTGATGGACACTTAGGTTGCTTCCATGTCCTGACTGTTGTAAATACAGCTGCAGTGAAAATTGTAGTACATGAATCTTTTTGAATTATGGTTTTCTCAGTGTATATGCCCAGTAGTGGGATTGCTGGGTCGTATGGTAGTTCTATTTTTACTTTTTTAAGGAACCTCCATACTGTTCTCCATAGTGGCTGTATCAATTTACATTCCCACCAACAGTGCAAGAGGGTTCCCTTTTCTCCACACCCTCTCCAGCATTTATTGTTTGTAGATTTTTTGATGATGGCCGTTCTGACTGGTGTGAGGTGATACTTCATTGTAGTTTTCATACTTCATTGTAGCATTTCTCTAATGATTAGTGATGTTGAGCATCCTTTCATGTGTTTGTTGGCAATCTGTATATCTTCTTTGGATAAATGTCTATTTAGGTCTTCTACCCAATTGGGACTGGGTTGTTTGATTTCTTGATATTGAGCTGCATGAGCTGGTTGTACATTTTGGAGATTACTCCTTTGTCAGTTGCTTCATTTGCAAATATTTTCTCCCATTCTGAGGGTTGTCTTTTCATCTTGTTTATGATTTCCTTTGCTGTACAAAGCCTTTTAAGTTTCATTAGGTCCCATTTGTTTATTTTTGTTTTTATTTCCATTTCTCTACGAGGTGAGTCAAAAAGGATTTTGCTGTGATTTATGTCATAGAGTGTTCTGCCTATGTTTTCCTCTAAGAGTTGTACAGTGTCTGGCCTTACATTTAGGTCTTTAATCCATTTTGAGTTTATTTTTGTGTATGGTGTTAGGGAGTGTTCTAATTTCATTCTTTTACATGTAGCTGTCCAGTTTTCCCAGCACCATTTATCGAAGAGGCTGTCTTTTCTCCATTGTATATTCTTGCCTCCTTTATCAAAAATAAGATGACTATATGTGCATGGGTTTATCTCTGGGCTTTCTATACTGTTCCATTGATCTTGATTTCTGTTTTTTGTGCCAGTACCATACTGTCTTGATTACTGTAGCTTTGTAGTATAGTCTGAAGTCAGGGAGACTGATTCCTCCAGCTCCCTTTTTCTTTCTCAAGATTGCTTTGGCTATTCGGGGTCTTTTGTGTTTCCATACAAATTGTGAAATTTTTTGTTCTAGTTCTGTGAAAAATGACATTGGTCGTTTGACAGGGATTGCATTGAATCTGTAGATTACTTTGGGTAGTATAGTTATTTTCACAATGTTGATTCTTCCAATCCAAGAACATGGTATATCTCTCCATCTGTTTGTATCATCTTTAATTTCTTTCACCAGTGTCTTACAGTTTTTTGTATACAGGTCTTTTGTCTCCTTACATAGGGTTATTCCTAGGTATTTTATTCTTTTTGTTGCAGTGGTAAATGGGAGTGTTTCCTTAATTTCTCTTTCAGATATTTCATCATTAGTGTATAGGAATGCAAGGGATTTCTGTGCATTAATTTTGTATCATGCTATTTACCAAATTCATTGATTAGCTCTAGTAGTTTTCTGGTAGCATCTTTAGAATTCTCTATGTATAGTATCATGTCAATTGCAAACCGTGACAGTTTTATTTCTTCTTTTCCAATTTGGATTCCTTTTATTTGTTTTTCTTCTCTGATTGCTCTAGCTAAAACTTCCAAAACTATGTTGAATAATAGTGGTGAGAATGGGCAACCTTGTCTTGCTCCTGATCTTCGTGGAAATGGTTTCAGTTTTTCACCATTGAGAATGATGTTGGCTGTGGGTTTGTCATATGTGGCCTTTATTATGTTGAGGTAAGTTCCCTCTAAGCCTACTTTCTGGAGGGTTTTTATCATAAATGGGTGTTGAATTTTGTTGAAAGCTTTTTCTGCATCTATTGAGATGATCATATGGTTTTTATTCTTCAATTTGTTAATATGGTTTATCACACTGATTCGAGTATATTGAAGAATCCTTGCATTCCTGGGCTAAACCCCACTTGATTATGGTGTATGATCCTTTTAATATGCTGTTGGATTCTGTTTGCTAGTATTGTGTTGAGGATTTTTGCATCTATGTTCATCAGTGATATTGGCCTGTATTTTATTGTGTGTGTGTGACATCTTTCTCTGGTTTTGGTATTAGGGTGACGGTGCCCTCATAGAATGAGTTTGGGAGTGTTCCTCCCTCTGCTATATTTTGGAGCAGTTTGAGAAGGATAGGTGTTAGGTTTTCTCTAAATGTTTGATAGAATTCGCCTGTGAAGCCATCTGGTCCTGGGCGTTTGTTTGTTGGAAGAGTTTTAATCACAGTTTCAATTTCAGTGCTTGAGATTGGTCTGTTTATATTTTCTATATCTTCCTGGTTCAGTTTCGGAAGGTTGTGCTTTTCTAAGAATTTGTCCATTTCTTCCAGGTTTTCCATTTTATTGGCATATAGTTGTTTATAGTAATCTCTCATGATCCTTTGTATTTCTGCAGTGTCAGTTGTTACTCTACCTTTTTCATTTCTAGTTCATTTGATTTGAGTCTTCTCCCTTTTTTCCTTGATGACTCTGGCTAATGGTTTATTAATTTTGTTTATCTTCTCAAAAAACCAGCTTTTAGTTTTATCGATCTTTGCTATTGTTTTCTTCATTTCTATTTCATTTATTTCTGATCTGATCTTTATGATTTCTTTCGTTCTGCTAACTTTGGGGTTTTTTGTCCTTCATTCTCTAATTGCTTTAGGTGTAAGGTTAGGTTGTTTATTTGAGTTGTTTCTTGTTTCTTGAGGTAGGATTGTATTGCTATAAACTTCCCTCTTAGAACTGCTTTTGCTGCATCCCATAAGTTTTGGGTCATTGTGTTTTCATTGTCATTTGTTTCTAGGTATTTTTTGATTTAATGTTTGATTTCTTCAGTGATTTCTTGGTTATTTAGTAGTGTATTGTTTAGCCTCCATGTGTTTGTATATTTTACAGATTTTTTCCTGTAATTGATATGTAGTCTCATAGCATTGTAGTCGGAAAAGATACTTGATACAATTTCAATTTTCTTAAAATATACAAAGGCTTGATTTGTAACCCAGGATATGAGCTATCCTGGAGAATGTTCCATGAGCACTTGAGAAGAAAGTGTATTCTGTTGTTTTTGGATGGAATGTCCTATAAATATCAATTAAGTCCATTTTGTTTAATGTATTTAAATATCAATTAAGTCCATCTTATTTAATATATCATTTAAAGCATGTGTTTCCTTATATATTTTCATTTTGGATGATCTGTCCATTGGTGAAAGTGGGTTGTTAATGTCCCCTACTATTATTGTGTTACTGTCCATTTCCCCTTTTATGGCTGTTAACATTTGCCTTATGTATTGAGGTGCTCCTATGTTGGGTGCATAAGTATTTACAATTGTTATATCATCTTCTTGGATTGATCCCTTGATAGTCTTTATTTTAAAGTCTATTTTGTCTGATATGAGAATTGCTATTCCAGCTTTCTTTTGATTTCCATTTGCATGGAATATCTTTTTCCATCCCCTCCCTTTCAGTCTGTATGTGTCCCTAGGTCTGAAGTGGGTCTCTTGTAGACAGCATATATATGGGTCTTGTTTTTGTATACATTCAGCCAGTCGATGTCTTTTGGTTGGAGCATTTAATCCATTTACATTTAAGGTAGTTATCGATATGTATGTTCCTATTACCATTTTCTTAATTGTTTTGGGTTTGTTATTGTAAGTCTTTTCCTTCTCTTGTGTTTCCTGCCTAGAGAAGTTCCTTTAGCATTTGTTGTAAAGCTGGTTTGGTGGTACTGAATTCTCTCAGTTTTGCTTGTCTGTAAAGGTTTTAATTTCTCCATTGAATCTGAATGAGATCCTTGCTGGCTAGAGTAATCTTGGTTGTAGGTTTTTCCCTTTCGTCACTCTAAATATGTCCTGCCACTCCCTTCTGGCTTGCGGAGTGTCTGCTGAAAGATCAGCTGTTAACCTTATGGGTATTCCCTTGTATGTTATTTGTTATTTTTCCCCTGCTGCTTTTAATATTTTTTCTTTGTATTTACTGTTTGATAGTTTGATTAATCTGTGTCTTGGCATGTTTCTCCTTGGATTTATCCTGTATGGGACTTTCTGCGCTTCCTGGACTTGATTGACTATTTCCTTTCCCATGTTAGTGAAGTTTTAAACTATAATCTCTTCAAATATTTTCTCAGTCCCTTTCTTTTTGTCTTCTTCTTCTGGGACCTCTAAAATTTGAATGTTCGTGCATTTAATGTTGTCCCAGAGGTCTCTGAAACTATCCTCAATTCTTTTCATTCTTTTTTTCTTTATTCTGCTCTGTGGTAGTTATTCCCATTATTTTATCTTCCAGGTCACTTATCCGTTTTTCTGCCTCAGTTATTCTGCTATTGATCCCTTCTAGAGAATTTTTAATATCGTTTATTGTGTTGTTCATCATTGTTTGTTTGCTCTTTAGTTCTTCTAGGTCCTTGTTAAACGTTTCTTGTATTTTCTCCATTCTATTTCCGAGATTTTGGATCATCTTTACTATCATTACTCTGAATTCTTTTTCAGGTAGACTGCCTATTTCCTCTTCATTTGTTTGGTCTGGTGTATTTTTACCTTGTTCCTTTATCTGCTGCATATTTCTCTGTTTTCTCATTTCACTTAACTTCCTGTGTTTGGGGTCTCCTTTTCGCAGGCTGCAGGTTCATAGTTCCCGTTGTTTTTGGTGTCTGCCCCCAGTGTGTAAGGTTGGTTCAGTGGGTTTTGTAGGCTTCCTGGTAGAGGGGACTGGTGCCTGTGTTCTGGTGGATGAGGCTGGATCTTGTCTTTCTGGTGGGTGGGGCTGCATCCAGTGGTGTGTTTTGGTGTGTCTTTGACCTTATTATGATTTTAGGCAGCCTCTCTGCTAATGGGTGGGGTTGTGTTCCTGTATTGTTAGTTGTTTGTCATATGGTGTCCAGCACTGTAGCTTGCTGATCGTTGAGTGGAGCTGGGTCTTAGCATTGAGATGGTGATCTCTGGGAGAGCTTTCACTGTTTGATATTATGTGGAGCCGGGAGGTCTCAGGTGGACCAATGTCCTGAACTCGGCTGTCTCAACTCAGAGGCACAGGCCTGATACCCAGCCGTAGCGTGAAGACCCTGTAGGCCACACAGCTCAGAAAATAAGGGAGAAAGAAAGAGAGCAAGAGAGAAGGAAAGAAGGAAAGAAAGAAAGAAGGAAAGAAAGAGAGAGAAAAGGAAGGAAGGAAGGAATGAATGAACGAACGAAGAAAATAAAGTTATTAAAATAAAAATTAAAATAATTAAAAAGTAGTTAAAAAAAGGAAAAGAAAAAAAAAGGAAGAAAGCAGAGAGCAAGCAAATGAAAACACATATCCACCAATGATAACAACCGCTAAAAACTATACTAAAAAAAAAGAAAAAGAAAAAAAAAATGGACAGACAGAACACCAGGACAAATTGTAAAAGCAAAGCTATACAGACAAAATCACAGAAAGAAGCATACACAATCACAAAAAGAGAAAAAGATTATATATATATATATATATATATATATATATATATGGAAGAGAGCAACTAAATCAATAAACAAATCTACCAATGATAATAAACTCTAAATACTAAACTGAGATAAACATAAGACTAGAAACATATTACATACAGAAAGCAAACCCCAGGTCTACAGTTCTCCCAAAGTCCACATCCTATTTTGGGATGATTCCTTGTCTATTCAGGTATTCCAGAGATGCTGGGTACATCAAGTTGACTGTGGAGATTTAACCCGCTGCTCCTGAGGTTGCTGGGAGAGATTTCCCTTTCTCTTCTTTGTTCTCACAGCTCCCGGGGTTCAGCTTTGGATTTGGCCCCGCCTCTGCGTTTAGGTCGCCTGAGCACGTCTGTTCTTTGCTTAGACAGGATGGGGTTAAAGCAGCAGCTGATTAGGGGGCTCTGGCTCACTCAGGCCGGGGGGGCGGTACAGAGTGCGGGGGTGAGCCTGCAGCGGCAGAGGCCGGCATAACGTTGCAACAGCCTGAGGTGCCCCGTTTGTTCTCCCATGGTAGTTGTCCCTGGATCACGGGCCCCTGGCAGTGGCGGGCTGCACAGGCTCCTGGGAGGGAAGGTGTGGATAGTGACCTGTGCTTGCACACAGGCTTCTTGGTGGCTGCAGCAGCAGCCTTAGCGTTTAATGCCCCTCTCTGGTGTCTGCGCTGATAGTCACAGCTCATGCCCGTCTCTGGAGCTCGTTTAGGCGGTGCTCTGAATCCCCTCTCCTTGTGCACGCTGAAACAGTGGTCTCTTGCCTCTTTGGCAGGTCCAAACTTTTTCCCAGACTCTGTCCCAGCTAGCTGTGTGGCACTAGCCCCCTTCAGGCTGTGTTCACGCAGCCAACCCCAGTCCTTTCCTTGGGATCTTACCTCCGAAGCCCGAGCCTCAGCTCCGAGCCCTCGCCTGCCCAGACGGGTGAGCAGACAAGCCTGTCAGGCTGGTGAGTGCTAGTTGGCACCTATCCTCTGTGAGGGAATCTCTCTGCTTTGCCCTCTGCACCCCTGTTGCTCTGCTCTCCTCTGTGGCTCCAAAGCTTCCCCCCACAACCCCCCGTCTCCACCAGCGAAGGGGCTTCCTAATGTGTGGGAACCTTTCCTCCTTCACAGCTCCCTCCCACTGGTGCAGGTCCCGTCCCTATTCTTTTGTCTCTGTTTTTTCTTTTTTCTTTTGCCCTACCCAGGTACGTGGGGAGTTTCTTGTCTTTTGGGAGGTCGGAGGTCTTCTGCCAGCATTCAGTAGGTGTTCTGTAGGAGTTGTTCCACATGTAGATGTATTTCTGATGTATTTGTGGGGAGGAAGGTGATCACATCTTACTCCTCCACCATCCTGAATGTCTCTCATTTCCCCTTTACTTCAAGGTGACAAGATTATTCCACCTACTACACACAGAAAAAGAATACATTAGGAGATAACCTCTTTAAACTCATCACACTAAATTTCCAAATATTCCTACATAGGAACTCATAATTTTTACTCCTCTCCCATAATTACACATTGAAGGCCATCTTCTCTAGTAGTGCCCTGAATGAGGTAGTATTTTCAGGAAGCTCATAATATCCATTACTTATTATCTTACATGAATTGCCTAACCCTGCGGGTCTGCTACATACCTTCAACAGCTTTTAAAAATGCTCTTCATGTATCTCTCACAAAGAACATGTTTTTTCAAAAAACCCTCAGAATATATATGGTGACCCTCTGTACTGTCTGTGCAACTCTTCTCTAAGTCTACAATTCTCTTAAAATAAAAAGTTGAAGAGAATTTTACCTCCTCTTATCAATATTGTCCTAATGCTCCATACTTTTTCATAGACAAACTTTGTGAAGTTTTTTTCTCAACTCCTTTCATTTCCAAACTATTCTGGATTTTATGGTTAATGCCCCAGGGACCACACCAGGGATTTCCATCCAGTAAATCCGATCAGCAATTTTATTTATTTATTGTTTTTTTTAAACCTTTTATTATAAAACAAAATACAGGTACAGAAAATTTTCTATACAGAAGCTACAAAACATTAGTGTTGATATATTACTAGTCAGTCATTATTATTTTTTTAACATCTTTATTAGAGTATAATTGCTTTACAATCGTGTTAGTTTCTGCTTTATAACAAAGTGAATCAGTTATAAATATGTTCCCATATCTCTTCCCTCTTGCGTCTTCCTCCTTCCCACCCTCCCTATCCCACCCCTCTAGGTGGTCACAAATAATTCTTCCATACAAATGCAGTTTTCTCTCTGAAAAGAGCTGTTGAATAACAGAAAAGCCAAATTAAAGCCTCTCTTTCTGTTTGTCTCTTTAAAAATATAGTTCTCTTAAAAATAACATAATTTCAAACACTGGAAGTAATTTGCAATTTGAGAATAAAAAAAATAAACATTTTTATAATAACAAGACTGAAATAGACATCTGAGTTTTAAAGAAGTTTAAAAAGCATATATGTATATTTCTCATTATTGATGGAATTTGAATAAGGTCTGGAGTTTAGGTAGTACTGTTAGAGCACTGTTAATTTCCTGAATTAAATCACCATGTTGTGTTTACCAAAGAGAATGCTTTTGTTTTTAGAAAATAATACTTTATTATTTAGAGGTAAAGGAGCTCCATTTATAAATTCTTCAAGTACCACAGAAAAATAAGATGGATGGATGGATAGATGGATGGAGAGACAGATGTAGATGATCAGTAGATAGATGGATAGAACAGTAGATATACAAACAGATATAGATATGGATAAAATGAATGACAAAGTAAGTAAGACAAAAATATTAACATTTGGGGAATTCTTATATAAATGTAAATGTCCCTCTCTTGTCCTTGCATTCTGCCTGAAGATTTTCCTGCATTTCTTGTGGTGCAAAACCTCCTCTTTCTTGCCTTTTTATTTTCTTAAAATATGTTTTTCTTTCCTTCACTTTCAGGCATTTTTCCTCCTGAACATGTAATCATAGGTTTTAGATTTTCTTTTTAAATTGGCACTTTAAAGATATTTTTTCTTTGACATCTGTCTTTTATGGTTTCTGACCAAATTCTGGGAATACTTTTATCTTTGTACATAATGTGGCTTTATTTTTTCTGGCTGTTTTTAAGATTTTCTTTTTATTATCAGTATAAACTAATTTCTTCATTATAATTGATAATTTTCATTGATTTTTTCCCCCTGATTTAACTAAACATCTTGATGCAGTGAAGTTCTGTTCAAATTTGAAAAAAACTGACCTTGTTTCTTTAAATGTGTTTGTAATTTTTATGCCCCTACCACTGTTTTTCTTGGTCTCCAGTTATATGTATGTTATAGTGCTTCATATTTTCCCACAGATCGGTTAGGCATTTTTTTTTTTTTTTGGGCCTTTCAAGGCTTCAATTAGAATAGTTTTTTTTGCTATATCTCTTTACTAATCATTTTTTCCACCATTCAATCATATAAAAATGACATCCCATTAAAATTTCAATTTACTTATTTTATTTTTTATCACCCTTAATTTCTTGTGGTTCTTTTAATTTCTTCCATTTCTCTCTTCATTATGTCCCTGATTTTCTTCACATCCTTATGTATATGGAGTATGTTTATAATGCTATTTTAAAGTCTTTCACTGCTAATTCCATCATTTATGCTATTTCTATTCACTGATTTTTACCTTGGTTATGTGTCACATTTCCCTGCTTCTTTGCATGTCTAGTAATTTTTTATTGGCTATCAAGCAATTTATATGACTGATTATGGGATTTTGTTGTATCGTCAAAGAGTTGTAGACTTCTTTTCTGATTGGCTGTTAACTTATTTACAAAAAAAGATTGATTGTCTGAAGGCTTGCTTCTAAGAATTTTTCTTGCAAGTCCACAGTACCCTTTACCTTTGAGCTAATATACTCTGCCTCTAAGGTGTGGTACTTAATAGGTTCACTATTGAATGCCCTGTTTATTTCATAAGATCTCTCTGCTCTAGATCCTGGGAACTCAAAACAATTTCTGGCTTTGTGTGATATCTAGATTTAATTTCTCACTTGCTGTAAATTGTCTTTCCTGGCTTCTGTGACTCACCTTATATATCTTCAGAAAAATACTCAGTTGACGATTCAAGAAGACTTCCATAAAGACTTTGGGAACTCTTTCCCTTCCTATCTTCCTTCATTTGAATACCTTTCTTTGCAAATTTTAGCAACTTTTCTTCCTCAAATTTTGATCTCTGTTACTGGAACTCAACAAAATTGTAGGGCACTATGTTTATTGTTTAGTAATTTCTTTATATGCATGTGATTTATTCAAAGTACAACTTGGCTGATTGCCATAAATAAATATGTAGTCTTCTTTATGATTTTCTTTTCTATGGTTTAAAACAAATTTTAATCATTACATTTTAATATTTTGTTATCAATTTATACTTACATTGCATAATGATCAAAGATTTTAAGTGCTTTTAAGAAACATTTTCTTAGTTTTTCATAAGTTAGTCAATGTTTTCTGAGCTTTTTAAAGAATATTTTTCAGTTTTAACTGACTTTTTTGGCATGGGTCAATATACCCTCCTGCTAAGAGACACAGACTAAATAATAACAATGAGGGGTATGCTAATGATTATAAAAATTATGATAGTGATAATAATAACACAATGTTTAAAAATATTACACAACTATTTTATAAAATTTTTAGTTATAGATTTTGGAAAAACTTTCACATTTCAAGTTTTCCATAAATTTCATAAATTAAAATTTTAGAAATGGAAAATGATTATTAAATTATTCTTATTGGATAACTTTACCCTCCCAAATTTGATAGTCACATAAATTTTGTAACTATATTTATTATATTTATTTAAAAGAATTTCTAATCTCTTCTATCTTTATCTTTCATTGTTAGATCTTTTTTCTAACAACTTCTTCACATCTGGAATTTATATTTATGATTTTCATGGTTGGGAGGGATGTTTTTGTGAGATTTTTGTAAAAAGAGACTTCAGATGTACATTTGAAAATATCTTTTAATTACCTCCACACATGAATACCTGATGAATAATGTAGTTGTTTTTTTCATCTCATTATTTTCCATTTATTCACAGTTGATGTCCATTTTTATGGAGAGCATTCTGTAGAAATCCTAAGTGTTACTTCTGTCTCTTTCTCCTTATTAATCTGTTTAGCTTGTTTAGTTTTTTTCATTATTCTTAAACATTTTTAAAACTAGAATATATCTAGGTTTTAATAACTTTTCACCAAATTCTTGTCTACAACTAAGCGTGAGAGTTAATTTTTCCTTTTATCATTGTTTTTGTCCTCTGTCAGCTCTGTTTATTCCAAGTGTAGTTCTGATTATATCTAAGTGGGATCTCATATATACTTCACCATATTCAAATATCACAATTGTTGAACAGGCAATCAAACTTAAAAGAAGCAATAGGTTTTTAATATAATGCTTTGTTTTTGTGGCTTGTAAAAAGAAAGTGAACAGAAAATACAGCATGCTCAGCATCTTCATCTCATCACTTGACCCTGGAGCTACCTGTGTGTATAGGTTTCTTTACTCCTCATTAAAATGGGGCACATGCATCTGCTGAGCATGAGAGTTAAGGTGTATGCAAATCACCTTGACACACAAAAACCACAGTCTAAGTTTCCAACAGATTATTTTTTATAAGGTTCTAACATGCACACATTGTATGGCCTCATGCCCGCTCACAGTAACCCATGGCCAGATGCATTTCCATAGATTAGGGATTTCACAGCAAGCAAGGCAGTTTTGATATTTCATATTTATCTTAATTTTTAAATTTCCAAACATTATTTTGAAAAGATTATTGTGAAAAACAGACCCAGATGTTATTGTCCCAGGTAGTTCTAGGTCAAGTCAAACCAGATTTCATTCCATTACTTTCAGATGTTATTTTCTCCCACTTCATACTTCTCTTTTTACTGCTATGGTGAAATTTATTAATTTTGTATAGTGTTACCATCTTCATAAACCCTTTGGATATACTCCATCTTTATGCTTCTTGCTCTAATTTCATGGCTGTAGTGTCTTAAATCATGTTGAGAACCCACATTTTTTTCTCAATAATTGTCCCATTTCATTGTAAACTATCTTTAACGACTTATTGTCATTCACCCTTTAATTGTAATATTTTTAAATTATATGCTTATCCAGTTGTCTGCATTTTTACAGATCCAAGTTTATTTTTTCTTTGGTGGAAATTGATATAAAACACCTCTTGACTGTTTTGGATAATTAGAAAGGAAAAGAAGAAGGATTTAAATTAACTATAGTTTTCTTTCATGGGTTTATAGATTTATATATCTGAGAGAAATATATGCAGAACCAAATCTTAAAGCAGGGCACATAAAGTCCTTTATAAAATTTATTGAACTCAAAAAAGTTATAACACATACCTGGAACTAACTGCTAAAAAATCTAACTACTATATAACATAAACACACCTCCTTTTTTATTGAAATATAGTTGATATACATTATTATATTAGCTTTAGATGTACAGCACAGTGATCCAATATTTTTATAGATTATACTCCTTTTAAAGTTATCATAAAATATTGGCTATTTTCCCTGTGCTATACAATATATTCTTGTATCTTATTTATTTTATACTTGATCGTTTGTACCTCTTAATCTCCTACCCCTATCTTGTCCCCTCCAACCTTCCCTCTGCCCACTGGTAACCACTAATTTGTTCTCTATACCTGTAAATCTATTTCTGTTTGTTTATACTCATTCATTGGTTTCATTTTGTAGATTCTACATACAAGTGATAACAGTATTTGTATTTCTCTGCTGACTTAATTCACTAAGCATAATACCCTCCAGGTCCATCCATGTTGTTGCAAACAGCAAGATTTATTTATGGCTAGTATTCCATACTGTGTGTGTGTGTGTGTGTGTGTGTGTGTGTGTGTGTGTCTATCACTTATTTATCCAGTCATCTGTTAATGGACACTTAAGTTGCTTCCATATCTTGGCTATTGTAAATAATGCTGCTGTGAACATTAGGGTGAATGTAACTTTTCAAATTAGTGTTTTTGTTATCTTTGGATATATACCTAGGAGTTAAATTGCTGGGTCACATGGTAGTCCTATTGTTAGTGTTTCGAGGAAACTCCAAACTGTTTTCATAGTGGCTGCACCAATTTACATGCCCACCAAAAGGGTACAAGGGTACCCTTTTTTCCACATCCTCGCCAATATTTGCTATTTCTAGACTTTTTGATGATAGCCATTCTGACAGGTGTGAGGTGATATCTTATTGTGGTTTACAATTTGCATTTCTCTGCTGATTAGCAATGTTGAGCATCTTTTCATGTACCTGCTGCCATCTGTATGTAGTCTTTGGAAAAATATCTATTCAGGTCTTCTGCCCATTTCTTAGTTGGCTTTTTTGTTGTTGTTGTTATTGAGTTGTGTGTAGTATTTATATATTTTTGATATTAACTCGTTATCAGTCATATTACTTGCAAATACTTTCTCCTATTCAGTAGTTTTTTTGTTTTGTTTTGTTGATGTTTTCCTATGCTTTTAAGTTTAATTAGTTCCCATTTGATTATTTTTACTTTAGTTTCCTTTGTTCCGGAAGACAGATTCAGAAACATATTGCTACAATTTATGTCAAAAGGGTTCTGCCTACGTTTTCTTCTAGGAGTATTATGGTGTCTGGTCTTCGATTTACGTTTTTAATCCATTTTGAGTTTATTTTTGTACATGGTGTGAAAAAATGTTCTAATTTCTTTCTTTTCCATGTAGCTATCTGGTTTTCCCAGCACCACTTATTGAAGAGACTGTTTTTCCCCATTGTACATTTTTGCCTCCTTTGTCATAAATTAACTGACCAGAAGTGCGTGGGTTTATTTCTTGGCTCTCTATTCTGTTCCATTGATTTACTTGCCTATTTTTGTGATAGTACCATGCTGTTTTGATTACTGTAGCTTTGTAATATAGTCTGAAGTCAGGCAACATGGCCACTTGAGCTTTGTACATTTTTCTCAAAATTCGTTGGGCAATTTGGGGTCTTTTGTGGTTCCATATAAGTTTTAGGATTATTTGGTCTAGTTCGGTGAAAAATGTCATGGGTATTTTGATAGGGATAGCGTTAAATCTGTAGATTGTGTTGGGTAATATGGACATTTTAACAATATTAATTCATGCAGTCCATGAACAAGGCATCTCTTTCCATTTCTTTACATCATCTGTCATTTCCTTTATCAGTGTTTATTAGTTTACAGAGTATAGGTCTTTTCTCTCCTTGGTTAAATTTATTCCCGTGTATTTTATTTTTTTGATGTGATTTTAAATGAGATTGTTTTCTTGCTGTATCCTCCTGATTGTTCATTATTAATGTATGGAAAAGCAAAAGATTCTTATGTATTAATCTTGTATTCTGTAACTTTACTGAATTCATTTATTACTTCTAATAGTTTTTGAGTAGAGACTTTATGGTTTTCTATATACAGTATCATGTCATCTGCAATTAGTGACAGTTTTACTTCTTTCCTTCTAATATGGATGCTTTTTATTTCTTTTTCTTTTATGATTGCTGTGGCTAGGACTTCCAATACTATATTAAATAGAAGTGTCAAGAGTGGGCATCCTTGTCTTACTCCTGATTTTAGAAAAACACTTTCAGCTTTTCCCCATTGAGTATGATATTAGCTGTGGGTTTGTCATAAATGGCCTTTATTCTGTTGAGATATGTTTCCTCTATAGCAACTTTGAGGAGAGTTTTTATCATGGGTGGGTGGGAGGTAGAGCTGGAGATGAATGGGCTAGACCCAGAGCCAGATGTGAGCCTGGGTTTCTCCTATACTTAGTGGCCATCAGTCACATATCAGGGATGGGTACAGGTCCCAAGTTGCTAGAGCAGAAGCCCTGAGGGTCAGGTCCAAGCTGGCTCCATTCCCTCAAAGTGTGTGCTCTCCCTGGCAACAGCACCTTTGCCCCAGAAGCAGCACTGAAGCAAGAGGGGCTGGAGTGGGTGCCTGGTGCAAGCCTGGGCACATACTGGGCTAGTTCCAGCTCACCATTCAGAGCTCCAGATACCTCCCAATCCACCATCTCTGTGAGTGTCACCAATGGCTGCCCTTGCCCTTTCAGATGCAGTGCCATGTCCAAGGAGGCTCTGTGTCCCCAAGTGGGCACTCCTCCATAATGGCAGCATTTGCCCTAGAGGGGAGCTGTCCTGGAGCTAAAGGGGGCAGAGCTGGCACTCAGCATGGATAGAGCACATGTTGGGATGATCCTGGCACATCAGTGAGACTTCCAGACAGTTTCAGTCTGTTTTATCTACCTTGTTGGTTGCAATAAGTAGTAAGTAAGCATTTGCATGTTCTTCACAAGTGAAGTCTTGGTTTCTTACAGCTTTCCTATAAGTCCCACTGGCTTTAAACCAGCTAAGGGGACTCATCTTTCTGGAGTCAGACCCTAGGGGTGGGGTACACATGTGGTTGGAATCCCTCACTCCTCAGAAAAGTTCTCCAAGCTTGTGATACACTGCACCCCTTCTGTGTCCTATTCTAGGGGCATAAGTCCTGATGTATTTGCTTCTCTTTTCCTACCTGACTCCATGTAGATCTTTCTCTACAGCCTTGGTTGTAGAGATTCTTTCTGCCATTCTCCAGTTTGTTTTCAGTGAGAGTTGCCCTACATGTATTGTATTTTTGACGTGTTAATAGGGGGAGGTGAGCTGTACATCCTCCTACTCTTCCATCTTGACCTGCTTTTTTTTTTTTTTTTTGGTATTAATAAGGGTTACTAGGGGATGGACAGATCTTCTGCTGTTTTCCTATTTTAGCAGTCCAACCAAGTGTAAGTGCTGAGAAGAAGGAAATATGATGTTACATCCATCATTAGTCCTCACAGGGGTGCTAGTAAAATTCTGATGAGTCTACTCCATGGACTGATTATCTCCAAAATTTCCTACTTCAAATTTTCATGTATTAATATTGCTGTCATTTGAATAATTCTAATTACTTTTCACTAGGCAACACTAATATCTCTATCATTATCAAAATTAACCATTGTTTTGGTATCTTTATTTGTATGATTAATCACTTAAGAGATTCAGACATTTAATAATCAAATAACTAATTTGTGTTGAGTACTTTCATTTATTTCCATTTATGGAAGAAGAAATTGAACAACTGGTGTATCATGTACATTTCTAAATTTCCATTCTCATACTTGTTTAATCTGAAAATTGAATCTAGGCTCCCTGAATTCATGGTTAACATGCTTTATCTACTACTTCCCAGTATCAATAGAAATTTGCCCCATTTAAAAAATCTTCTATTTCTAAAATCAGTAGGAATTTGGATTGGGATCTATCAGTAACTATCAAAAATCATGTGACACTTGGAAGACCTAAAATAGAATTCTTTATTTTTCATTAAAATGTTTCATTTTATAGGATATAGTATAATATTTAAAGCTAAAATAATATTATTTTTTTTAGGTAGTTCCATAACATGGAAATGTCACTTTTTAAACATTTAAATGATGATTTAGAAAGAAGTCAAGACTCATCAAATATCATATTTACCTGTGCTTTTAAGACAATGGATCAACTTTAATTTTCTTTTTTTAAAAATTTTATTTATTTATTTTTAACTATTTATTTATTTTTGGCTGCATTGGGTCTCTGTTGCTGCACGCAGCTTTCTCTAGTTGTAGCGAGCAGGGCTACTCTTCATTGCAGTGTGTGGGCTTCTCACTGTGGTGGCTCCTCTTGTTGCAGAGCACAGGATCTAGGCTCACGGGCTTCAGTAGTTGTGGCACATGGGCTCGGTAGTTGTGGCTCGTGGGCTGTAGAGCACAGGCTCAGTAGTTGTGGCACATGGGCTTAGTTGCTCCAAGGCATATGAGATCTTCCCAGACCAGGGATCGAACCCGTGTCCCCTGCATTGGCAGGCAGATTCTTAACCACTGTGCCACCAGGGAAGTCTAACTTTAATATTCTTATACCGACTTTAATGTCTGCAAATTTTCTTTGTACAAATTTCACCTTTGTAAAACATAATATATTTTCAAAACATGAAAGTATCAAATTTTATCAAAATATAATTAATTCAACCAATTAAATTTTAGCACATTTTAAAATTCTCAAGAATATTCTAATTTTTATTAGTTTTACATTTTTATTATAACATATTAAATGTATTTTGTATTTTTAATGCAATTTTCAATTCAATAATGAATAAAATATAGCTTCTGTCCTCTGGGAGCTCTCTATATAATTGGAGAGTCAGACAGATAAATGGATAACAAAACAGTGTGTTATTTGCCATGCAGAATAATTATGGAAAGTGCAACAGTAATATTAAGAAAAAAGAGGCTAATTATTGGTATCGGATAAAAGTCAGAAAGCCCTTTGTGGTGGAGACATCTAACGTGAATTTAGAACATGATTACAGTTTACCATGAGAATAAAAATATAGAATTAATTATCTAGGAGTAAGTAGATTCACATAAAAGAGGGAAAATGTCCATGTCTGTAATGTAGACACAAAATGCATGATATACAATGTGAGCACTTACAAGTCTCTAAACAAAAATTATTAATAGTGACAGCACTTTGACCACTTTCAGTGTTAAGAATATTTTTCTCTGTCAATAATATTTTTTTAAATAGAAAGATAGAACAAAACATTTGAATATGTTTAAAGAGATATCATTCTGATTACTAACTCTAAAGATAAATGTAACAGATTTGTAATAAAAGTGCCGTAAAGCCCAGAGTGGCTTCCTGTCAACAATATTTATTCTTTAAGGAATGCATGGAAATGATAATGGATTAAAAAAAAGAAAAAAAAAACTAAAAAAGTACAAAAATGTAGGAAAGTCTGTTTGCTTTGCATCTGACTGTGGACACATTCAAAGAAACACTGGCAGAGACAAGAATAGTGAATTAAAAAAACAAAACAAAACAAACCCTGAATTGAAAGAAACATTCTATTCTATTCAAATAACTTAATTCTCAGATATTATTAAAGACATAAAATAAGAGAAGATATTTTTCTCTGATGAGATTCACAAAAATTAAAACAAGACAAAACCTAGTGTTGGTTCAGGCTCTTCCAAATATTTGCGTTGAGAATTTAAATTGGTACAATACTTTTGGAACATATACCCTTTCCCTATTAATTCTGGTTTTGGAAATTTACTTTGAATACATTGTCTCACATATGTGTTTTTATATTCAACATTGAACAATATATAACTGATATCATGCAGACAAAACAGGTTACTATTATGAGAGAGAGTAAATTGAAAAACCTCTGTACAATCTACTGGTGTCAGGATTTCACAAGAGTTTTTGTGCTTTTTTTCCCCAACATTTTAACTCTCACATGCAATTTGCATAATTTACCTGTATAAATTAATAAATTAAATCTTAAATGTAGCTCTCCCTCAGATTCACAAGGAAAAATTCATGAATCACATCCAAGACCATGAAAAGTTCTGCAGACAATACTCTAAGTGTTTTGCACATCCTGACTATGACGGAGTCCCTTTAATATTTGTTAATATCAAAGAAAATTAGTGGTCTGAGGAATGCACTTTGCGAAATACTGAGCTATATATATCACAAGCCCTATGAAGACATTTATTTTAAGTAAAAGTTAAGGACCCCTTTCAGGAATTCTTCATCCCAAACAAAATAATATACATTGGTAGAGAAGAAGTCTCTTCTTTTTCTTTAATAAACAATCCTAAACTGGTCAAATACATAAGCACATGCGTGGAGATTCTTGAATCTCCAAAGTAAATCTATAGATGTAGTGCAAGAAGGGCAGTATGGGACACAATTACTGTGCTCACTTCATCCCAGGACTAATGAAGCATGAGAGAAATAGTTGTGCACACACATCAATTTGTCATCTTTACATAGCTGCACTGGAATTTTCCTATCTGACACTGTCAAGGTTGGATGAAAAATCACATATATCAACAATATTGAGTACAGAATATGCATAATTGGAGGTCAAGGTGTGATTAAAGTTAAAGCCAGATTGGATTCACATCATAGACCATAAATGACAGGTTCAGAAGTATAATGTTATACATTATTTATTTTTGTTTATCAAATTATTATAATAACATTTTAATAAAATTTATAAAATGCATTGATCTGTATTTTCTAGATATTTTATGTGGATGTGTATGACTTTGATAATAATGAAAAAGAAAAAAGGAAAGATGTACTCATTTTAGAAATATTTTCCTCAAAAATAATTTTTAAATGTGTTAGAATTTAGAATCCTCATGCTACACTGATGTCACACACATAAGAATGATTTTCATCTTAACAAAACATGTCAAATGTCTATTTTCTGTGCCAAGATCTTTACCCTGTGGTGCCTCTGTTTTATGGAGACACGTCTTGCAAAATATCTGTACCTGTCTCTTGACTTTATCATAATGCTTGCATATAAGTAATGATCAATTATCAGTTTAAAAACAATGGATATAAGAAGCAAATTATTGTTCCAGTGATTGCCAGTTACACCAACTTTGTGTAATATACTGTGGTACACACATTTTATGAGGTGCTGTGATGGTTAATTTAATGTATCAACTTGCATGGTCTAAGGGATGCCCAGATAGCTGGTAAAACATTATTTCTGGGTGTGTCTATGAAGAAGTCTCATGAAGAAATAAACATTTAAATCAGTAGAGTGAATAAGGAAAATCTGCCTTACCAATGTGGTGGTGGATGGGGACATCATCCAATCCATTGAGGGCCCAAATAGAACTAAAAGGCAGAGAAGGGGCAATTCTCACTCTCTTAAGATGCAACATCCATTTTTCTGCCCTTGGACATCAGAACTCCTGACTTTCATGCCTTTGGACTTTGACTGAATTATACCACCAACTTTCCTGGATCTCCAACTTGCAAACCCCATGTAGTCAGATATCTCAACCTCCAAAATTACATGAGCCAATTCCCATAATAAATCGCCTCTTATATATCAATATATCCTGTTTCTCTGGAGAACTCTGATGAATACAGATGTCATCCACAAACATCATTCTCTCTAAAAAACCTAATCTTAATACACATGTATATTTTGTCTATTTCCTGAAGACTGTACAAGCATTGCAACTAATGAATTCCACTTATTAGTATTTAGTACAAGAATCAAATACATAAAATATATCATAGTTCATTTTAGCTTGGACTCACTGCTTTGGAGGAGGAAATACATGAAATGAAAATGCTAAAATATTTTGAATGAGTAGAATTAGAATACAGTTCTAGATTTCTCATTAAGTCCATGTTGGGGAAAAAATACCAAACTTTTAAGCAAATATTGCAAATTAAAATATTTGATTTCATATTCTATAATAACTACTGGTTATATTTTCTAAAAGTACTGTTTGTGTATACTTTATGAATCTGATGCTATGTAAGGTACTGAAGAAAGGAGAGGTATTTTATCAAAATGCTTTAAGAAGCCTGGAACTAAGTATATTTTCAAAGTGTTCATGTGAAGAAAGTAACTAAAACTGTAATGTATTTTCATAAAATGTTTTAAATGCTTTGCTCAGGAAAATCTTACTGAACTGAAGAGAATAATAATTTAATTATAATTGCATGCCTTTATAAACCAAGATACATTTACTGTCTGTGTAAATATTAGAATAAAACATTAGGTTGAGTTTTTTCTTAAACTTTACGGAATATTTTCAGTTCTCTAAATAGAAAACTAGTTACCAGATATATCTTGTATAGAGTGTGGAAACATATTTGCAATTTTGAAGTATAAATGAGTAATTTACATGAATTAATAAGGAAAAAATGTAGCTAGAAAGGAAGGCCAACATGTAAAGCTACCAATTCAGTTCTACCAGGTTTTGTTTTATTTAGACTCCATTGTTATTCTCCCACTCTTTAGTTTTGTTAAGGTTTTTCCAAATTTCAAGATTGTTCCCACTGACTAATCTTATTAGGAAGTTTTTGTTTTTTGTTTTTTGGTTTTTTTTTTTACAGGAGCTGGAGAACATTCAGTATTTATTAATTTATTAATTTATTTATTTTGGCTGTGTTGGGTCTTCGTTTCTGTGCGAGGGCTTTCTCTAGTTGTGGCAAGACTACTAGGGGCCACTCTTCATCGCGGTGCGTGGGCCTCTCACTATCGCAGCCTCTCTTGTTGGGAGCACAGGCTCCAGACGCACAGGCTCCAGACGCGCAGGCTCAGTAGTTGTGGCTCACGGGCCTAGTTGCTCCGCGGCATGTGGGATCTTCCCAGACCAGGGCTCGAACCCGTGTCCCCTGCATTGGCAGGCAGATTCTCAACCACTTCCAGGGAAGCCCCAGGAAGTTTTATTTTGTTTTTACTACTGATTTCTCTGCTCCTTGACTGATTGTAGTATTATTTATTAATGCAATTGTTATTATTGTTAAATTTTTAAAGATATAGAAAGTTAATAGTACTTCGGATATTCAAAGTCAATAAATGTTTTAAAAATTTATATATTTCATATATATTTCAGTTGTTTTCATAAAATATATAACACATTACTTATATATACACATAATCAAGGAATTCCCCTATCCCAATCATTTTCTTAACTTCCATAGGCAACCATTTATATGCATTGGGCTTGAGTCTTTTTCATCTCTTGTTCTATCCCTATCTATCTATCTATCTATCTATCTGTCTATCTACCTACCTACCTATCCTCCCTATTATCTATCTCTGTGTCTATAACTATATCTTATATACATATATTTATCTGTATATGCATTTTTGTATCATCTATCTGTATCTCTGTATATATAATCTATATATCTAAATGTCTATCTACAAAACCAGTGCAGATTTATATAGTCATATATAAGTGTTTGCTCTTCTGATGAATATTCAATTCATCTTCAGATGGTGCTATTGTATTATGTTTCAAATTTACTTTTTTTTTAATTCTTAGATTAAATGTTCATATCTTTTTATCATTCTGGTTTCTCTTACATATTTTTAAAAATCATTTGTTAATTTTTATCTGCAGTTTATCATTTATATTGACATACATGCTTTAAAATAATTACTGGATGACAATGTTTTACTGTTTTATGTATTTTCTATCGTATATTTAAACATGTAGGGTATGTTTTATCACTAAACCCGTAATTTTGTTTAATTTGAAAAATCTACTTATATTTGTATATGCTGTTACTATTGAATGTTGTTTAATTCATCCTTATACTAGGCATAAATTTAATATTCCATGTTATTTATTTTTTCATCTGTTTTTAAATTGAAGTATAGTTGATTTACAATATTGTGTTAGTTTCAGGTGTACAGCACAGTGACTCAGTTAAACCTATATACATTCTTTTTTAATATTCTTTTCCATTAAGCTTTATAGGAGGATACTGAATATAGTTCCCTGTGCTATACAGTAGGATCTTGTTGTTTATCCATTCTGTATATAATATTTTACATCTGCTAACCCCAAACTCCCAATATATCCCTCCCCCACCCTTCCTCCCCCTTGGCAATTACAAAAGTCTGATCTCTATGCCTGTGAGTCTGTTTCTGTTTCATAAATAAGTTCATTTGTATTATAGTGTAGATTCCACATATAAGTGATATCATATGGTATTTGTCTTTCTCTTTCTGACTTACTTCACTTAGTATGATAATCTCTAGGTCCATCCATACTGCTGCAAATGGTATTATTTCATTCTTTTTTTATGGCTGAGTAGTATTCCATTGCATATATGTACCACATCTTCTTTATCCATTCATCTGTCGTTGGATGCTTAGATTGTTTCCATGTCTTGGCTATTGTAAATAGTGCTGCTATGAACATAGGGATGCATATATCTTTTACAATTATAGTTTTGCCTAGATATATGCCCAGGAGTGGGATTGCTGGATCATATGGCAACTATATTTTTATTTTTGGGGGAACCTCCATACTGTTTTCCATAGTGGCTGCAGCAACTTACATTCCCACCAACAGTGTAGGAGGGTTCCCTTTTCTCCATACCCTCTCCAGCGTTTGTTATTTGTAGACTTTTTAATGATGGCCATTCTGACCAGTGTGAGGTGGTACTGCATTGTAGTTTTGATTTTCATTTCTCTGCTAATTAGCGATGTTGAGCAGCTTTTCACGTGCCTGTTGGCCATCTGTATGTCTTCTTTGGAGAAATATCTATATAAGTCTTCTGCCCTATTCTATGTTATTTCTGATTTTTTTTTCACTTTTAGGCTTTTAATTAATGTCTTGTATGTATTTTGTGATTCCAATTATGCTTTTCACAATAAAAGCCAATACATAAAATGTAAAGAATAATATCTAATTTCCCTAGTATGTCTGTTGGTATAAATATGAACAAATTGCATATGTTTAAGTCTGTGAAGATTTTTATTCTTTTCTGGTGACAGTGTCTATTTTTATTAATTATACATTCTTCTAAATTACCATACTTTATATGTCTTGATATTAGATAGGGCATGTCTATGTGTTAATTTGTTCTTTTAGAGTTATTTTGAGTAGTCATGCAACTTAATAATTCCTTATGAAATTTAAAATTACTAATTAAATATATTTTTGTTAAATTTTATTAAAATTGTGTTAAATTTATAAATGAGTTTGGTAGAAATTGACATCTAAACAACTTGTAGCTTTCAACTCACACAAATTGTTTATCTTTCTCTTCTTTTTTATTTGTGCTGTGTGTTAATATCTTACACATATTTTGTTAGATATATTCCTAAGCATCATTTATTTTGGTGCTTTCATTAATATAATCCTTTTTAAATTAAATTTTCTGATTTTAATTGCTGGCAAGTAGAAATGTTATGGATTTTTGTATGTTTGTCTGATTTCTGCCAGAACTGATAAACTCACTTATTAATTCAAATATTCTGTCATTGGATTCTCTTGAATTTACTGTGCTGAAAACTTTATCATCTGTAAATCACCGCAACTTTTTAGTCTTTACTTTCTACTCTCCATGCTTTTTAGTTGTCCTCTCATCCTCTCTCCCCTCATTCTTCTCCTTATCCTCCTCTTTCTGCCTTCTTATTTTTTAAACCTTTTTATATTTAATAAGGACTTAGGAGTTAAACTAAAATATTAAAGAGGTGGAGGAATATAGAGTATTTTTAATCTCTAACATGTTAATACCCCTTTGGTCCTTATTGTCCTTTGTCCTCTCCCTACCCCTCCTCCCTTTTTTCCCCTCCTCCCTAGAATATTATTATTTTTACTAGATGTAGTGTTTCCATTTCATTTTTTTCTTTGGTTCAATAAAATTTAGACATTTTCTTTTAAATTTCAGACAAATAGATTTGAGGAGGTAGGACTACTTAGGTGATTTAGGTTTGTAAATGTTTTTTGAAAAGAATGTTCTGTCTACATTTATTTGTGCGCAAGCTTTTAATTGTGTTCTTCAAATATATTCTACATTTTCTTACTTTTTGTCAGAGTATATGTTTCAAAGCAAGGAATTTTAAAACATATAGGTTTGTGAATTTTTCACATCTCTACTGAATTGTCTCAGAATTTCCTTTTTGTGTTTCAATTTAAGGTATATTTGGTGCATAAAAAATTTGTGATTATTTTATATTTATGGATATTATTCATTTAATCA
Source organism: Balaenoptera acutorostrata (assembly GCF_949987535.1). Taxonomy (NCBI): domain Eukaryota; kingdom Metazoa; phylum Chordata; class Mammalia; order Artiodactyla; family Balaenopteridae; genus Balaenoptera; species Balaenoptera acutorostrata. The sequence continues at coordinate 27,617,488 of NC_080065.1, read as the reverse complement.
TTAGTTAAATATTCACTCTTACTCTCACTTATTTTTATCTCAGTTATGTTATGCTGCAGTTGATAGTGATATACAGACTTTTTTGAGAGTTGGAAATATTTGCCAGGTAGATAGATAAATATAGATATACATATTGATATTATTTATTTGTTTAAAGTTAATACTTATTTAGCTAAGCAATGTAGTGACCAAGTTCTTTGTCATTGTGTCATGTATCTAGTTCTGCATTTCTGTTTCTTTTTTTCTTTTTTCTAAGGCTCAACATTCTGGGTTTCCTATTGGGAGATGTTTAGAGTTTTATTTATATAACGAATTATTACTTCCGAAAAAAAAAGTCAGAATTTTCAAATACATAGAGGTCATTACTGATTTATCTATACTAAGTTTGTGGACAGCTTATCTATTACATAAAGTATTGTATGTCTATAGTTGTAAGTGTTTGACAAGTCCTTTTTTAACAATTTTTTAAAATTTTGGTGAAATATAACAAAATTTACCATCTTTAACCATTTTAACTGTACAGTTCAGGGGTATTAACTATACTCACATTGTTGTGTAACCATTACTACCAACCATCTCCGAACACTTTTGTTTTGCAAAACTGAAGCTCTGTATCCATTAAATACTAAATACCTGCCCATTCTCCCCTTACCCCTGCCCCGAAAACCACCACTCAACTTTCCGACTGAATTTAACTACTCAAGGTACCTCATATAAGTTGAACCATGTAGTATTTGTCTTTATGGGAGTGGCTTATTTCACTTAGCTTAATGTCCTCAAGGTTCATTCATGTAGTAACTGTGTATCAGAATTTTCTTCCTTTTTAAAAGCGAATAATATTCCATTGTATTTCTATACCATATTTTCTTTATACACATCTCTGTTGATGAACACTTGGCTTGCTTCTACCTCTTGGATACTGGAAATAATGCTGCTATGACCATGGGTGTACAGATATCTCTTTGAGACCCCGCTTTCAATTTTTTGGTATGTATACCCAGGGGTGAAATTGCTTAATCATATGGCAATTCTATTTTTAAGTTTTTATGGAAGTGCCATACACTTTCCCACAGCAGCGACACTATTTAACATTCCCATCAACATTATACAGGATTCCAGTTTCTCCACATCCTCACCAGTACTTATTTGCTGTTTTGTTTGTTTTGTTTGATAGTAGCCATCCTAATGGGTTTGAGGTAATATCTCATTGTGGTTTTTATTTGCATTCCCTAATGATTAATGATATTGAGCATCTTCCCATGTGCTTGTTAGCCATTTGTATATCTTCTTTACAGAAATTAATTGAAATGTTTTGCCCATTTTTGAATCAGGTCGTTTATTTTTTGTCATTCCGTTATAGGCAGTCCTCTTGGTTTTCATTTCAAAAAGGTTCTTGTAGAATACAATATACATGTGTGTATATACATATATGTTATATATAGAGAGAGAGGATAGTGTTTTAATATAATAATAGAATATGATAAGATGATATAGCTACATTTAAATTGCATGAAGGTATGTTATTATAATACAATGGAATACTAAATTTTCCAAAGAAAATAGTAAATGGTATATAAGAGGATACATATTTTCTGAAATATGAAATAAATATGAAATATAACTGAAAATATTTTCCTCAGTTACCAATTTAATTCATTTTTGGTAAAGAAGTACTAAACGTATTCTGCAATAAAAAATTTTTTTGGTCAAAACTCAGGGGCCACTAAGAAATGTAATATACTCATTTTCTTTTATCTTGCTTTTTTTCCCCTTCAAATATATTGTGATTAAATAAACACTACAAACATATTCAAGTACTAAAATGTTGGATTACTAATATGTTAAAATTTATTAATATAAATGAAAGCATGAATTCATGGATTTGAAAGTAAAAATTACATTGATCTTTATACCAAAGAGTAGCATCTTTGAAAATATCACCATGATAACAGAAAAAATAATGAAAGTGAATTAGAAAATAATATATGCACTTAGAATAATAAAGGGGACGGACTTCCCTGGTGGTCCAGTGGTTAAGTCTCCATGCTTCCACTGCAGGGATCACAGGTTTGATCCCTGGTTGGGGGACTAAGATCCCGCATGCCACGCAGTGCAGCCAAAAATATAAATAAAATTAAATAAAATATAAATAAATATAAATAAAATTAAAGGGGAAATGCATGCAGATGTAAACATTATAAAGTAGTATATTTAATTTGATATAAGCACATGCTAAAGTCTCAAGTAGATGATTTGATGAGAAAATATAAATTTTTAAAAATTGTGTGAAGCAGAAGCAAACCTGGATGGAATCTGTAATGTACAATGATCATAAAACCAAAACAAAACCAAACAGAAATATAAAACCAAAAAAAAGCTTAGTATATTTTAGGACAGAAAGCTTAGGATTGGCCCCAAGACATTGAAATTTAACTGACCTCAACTAATCCTAAATTCTACAATTAAAATTGTGGGTTTTTTTTTTAACATACTTCACAGCATTGAAATTAAAAAGAGCTTAGAATAATTGGTGAAAATAGAAAACTCTCAGATGTCTTTCATTCTTACCGTCATCCATCTGTGAGCCACATCAAAAATTACACTTAATTTGAGGTCACATTTTCTGACTGATTTCCCTAATGGAGCAAATTTTATATTTATGACTATGCAGGTATTATCTACAACATGGACATTTGTATGGTCCAGTGGTTAAGGATATAGGTTTCCAAGTCAAAATGTCTGATTAAATTTTTGCTTTGCCACTTATTCTCCATGTGAACTGAAGCAGATGTCTTAAGTTTCTAAATCTGTATATTTTTATTTATATTATAGGAGCTATGATGATAATAAATGGCCAGCTTTCATAGAATTACTGTGAAGACTAAAAGAGTTAGCATACATGAAGTCACACATACTCTAAAAAGTTCATGGTACAAAAACACATCTAGAAAAGAGGATTGACTAGCACAACAAGATTTGGGGTGAATGGGGGTCTAAAGCCCAGATCTACCGCTTACCAATTTCTTATGGACTAATTGCACTATAAATTTGTGTGTTTATATTTAAAAAGGAAATATTATTTATTTCATTTCCCAAGGATTATTTTGAGGTTTTAATGATTTAATTCATGCAAAGGGCTTAGTACAGGGACTAGTAAAGAAACAAGGTCAATATCAACTACTGTTTAAATAAATTATAACCATCAAAATATTGTTTTTGCAATATCTTCCTTTTATTCGCATGTACCTCACCTCACCCTCGCTGTAAACCCAATTCATGTTTCCCACTGTGTGTGGCTGCAAGCTCTATGTACATGACTGGTTGAAGGGTGATTATGAAAGCACACACACATAGACACACATAACACAAATATAAGACACTATGTGTGTGTGTACACATATTTACTTCATACAGATTATGAATATATTCATCTAATTTATTTGAATTCTTCCTGAGCTACCTCACAGCAAGTATCATGACATGATACTCAATTCAGGCTGTGACTTGGAATTATTCACTCATACACCAGTATGATTAAGCAGTCTTATGGTATGTCAGTTTGATAGATTTTGTAAGTTACTAAAATTGTTACTTATTTTACATTCCCTAGTTTTTTTCCAATTTTTAAAATTGTTTTAAAACACTTTCAAATATTTAGAAGAGATTTATAGGCAAATCAACAGCTTTGCAAACATCATTCAAGGCTTCTAATATAATTTGCTCCCAGTTCTAAAAACATCTGTCATTTGATACAATGTTTCATGTTAATTCATGGAAAAAAGAAAAATATCACATAAAATGAGATATATTTTATTATAATAAATTATGAAAACATAGTTTTATGGAACCAACTTAAACATTTACTGGTATTGTAAACAAGTTTAGGAAGATAAATGCCATTTTTAATGAGGAATTTTCTCACAATTGTGTTATGAAACTAAATACTAAGTGAATATGTCAGAACCCAACAAATTTTATACAAAGTGTTTTTCACTGGGTAAATTCTAGAAGTTCACAATGAGATCACTATGTCTCCTCCTTAGGGTTTTAAAAATACAAAATTTACCTAATTTACCTACGTCATGATTCAAGGACACTTCATAAGAATGACATTAAAAAAAGAAACATGGAATTTAGTTTTAGACAGTAGAACAGAAACTTTTCCTTTTTAGTTAAATTGCAATAAACTGTATTGTCAATGAAAGTTTACCTAAACTTTGTTAAATTATCAAGCCCACAGTTTATTTTTAAATGAATCAGATTTTATATTATTTATCACATATACCACATAGCACCTTAATTTTATACTATTTTAGAGTTATGAGCCAGTTTGAATAATTTTCTTAATATTAATTCTATAATGTGTAATATATAATTGTTTAGCTATAATGGTCATTCTCAATGTGTTTTAAAATTCATGTCAATCAGTTTTTAATTTCTTCTAAAGAGAGGCATATGTTTATGATCATATAATTGCTCTAAATTGTGTTTAATGTTATAGAAGATTGAAATAAGTTAAAGACCCTGAATAGCCAAAGCAATCTTGAGAAAGAAAAATGGAGCTGGAGGAATCAGGCTCCCTGACTTCAGACTATACTACAAAGCTACAGTAATCAAGACAGTAAGGTACTGGCACTAAAACAGAAATAGAGATCAATGGAACAGGATAGAAAGCCCAGAGATAAACCCAGGCACCTACGGTCAGTTAATCTATGACAAAGGAGGCAAGGATATACAATGGAGCAAAAACAGTCTCTTCAACAAGGGGTACTGGGAAAAGTGGACAGCTACATGTGAAAGAATGAAATTAGAACATTCTCTAACACCATATACAAAAATAAACTCAAAATGTATCAAAGACCTAAATGTAAGACTAGAGACTATAAAACTTTTAGAAGAAAACATAGGCAGAACACTCTTTGACATACATCACAGTACTATCTTTTTGGATCCACTTCCTAGAGTAATGAGAATAAAAACAAAAATAAACAAATGGGACCTAATTAAACTTAAAAGCTTTTGCACAGCAAAGGAAACCATCAACAAAACAAAAAGACAACCCACAGAATGGGAGAAAGTATTTGCAAATGATACAACTGACAGGGGATTAATCTACAAAATCAACTATACTTCATTAAAAAATTAATTAAAAAAATTTTTTGTAAGTATCAAAAAAAAAAAGTTGTGGTACATATACACAATGGAATACTACTTAGCCATAAAAAAGAATGAAGTAATGCCATTTGCAGCAACATGGATGGACCTAGAGATTATCAAACTAAATGAAGTAAGTCAGAGAAAAACAAATATCATATGATATCACTTGTATGTAGAATCTTACAAAAATGATACAAATGAATTTGTTTACAAAACAGAAACAGGCTCACAGACATAGAAAACAAACTTATGGTTACCAAATGGAAAAGGTGGGGGGAAGGATAAATTAGGAGTTTTTGATTAACATATACACACTACTATATACAAAATAAACAAAAAGGACTGACTGTATATAGCACAGGGAACTATACTCAGTATTTTGTAATAAGCTAAATGGGGAAAGAATCTGAAAAAGAAATGATATATGTATACCTGAATCACTTTGCTGTACACCTGAAACTAACACAACATTGTTAGTCAACTATATTCCAGTGTAAAATAAAATTTTTTTAAAAATCAAATAAATGGTTTGAATGCAATGGTTTATTAAATATGAATATTAAAATAGAATGATTTACTATATATTATAATATGTACTTCAATAATGCAGTGCATAAATGTAAATATATTTTCAAAATATGTTTGGGTGTAAACTGTACCTAACATTTAAGCTTGATGTCAGGCCAACTCCATTTGTTTACTAGATGCTCTATTATTCAAATCAGAAAATAGAAAAGTATGAAATGAAAGTCAACAAAAATATGCTTTCTGAATACAGGCAGGATATATCTGAATGCAGAGATCACAGTTTACTTACCAGGTGAATATTCCTGTAACTGGAACATTGTTATTTATCATTCCAGGGTAGAGCTTAGACAATCATGTTGTATTGCTTCTATTGCTTCACCAATGCTCCAGCAATGCTTTGTAACAAACACTCCCAAGCTCAGTAGTCTCAAACAACACGTTTTTCTTTATTACAGGTCTATGTATTAGTAGAGTGGCTCTGCTTCAGAGTACTGGCCAACTTGGTTTGGCTTCGGGCTGCAGTAGGTTTCAGGTCTGTTCCTGGGTCTCTATATTCTCTTTGTCCCAGCAGCTAGCTAAGCATGCTTTTTTAATGACAGGTCATTAAAGCACAGACTGGAAACAAACAATGCTTCTTAAAGCCCTGGCTCAAAACTGGCCTGATAAGTCTGCCCATATTTTCTTGCCCAAAGCAAGTCATGTGAATACAGACAAATCAGTGGGACTGAAAAGTATATAAAATAAAGCATGTGGAGCATTAAAACCTCACATGGCAAAGTGTGAACATATAATTCCAATACAGGGAGAGAGTAGAAAACTGAGGATAATAACCCACCTCACCCCTCACACACACACAAACCTAGTCATTCTGTCCAAATTTAGGAATCAGACAAGAAGATATACCTCCTCAGTAGTGGAGTGAGGAAAAAGTTAGTAAGAGGCTTAGGGTTACTAATGTATCTCTGTTCACAATATAAAAATATCAATAACAGGGAAGAAAAATTCCCCTTTAAAAACTGGTACATAATTATTGCTGTACTGAGTAACAGTGATAATACAATCAGCATAAAAACAAGTTTGATTTAAATAGGGCCTTTTCAGAGAGTCAGGAAGGATTATTTCATCTTAACTGAAAATGAAAGACAATGATTATTTTAGATGTCAAAGATCACACACATTGCAATTTCTACAGGCCTCATTCCTTGACAGCTTAAAGAAATTTAGAGGAATTGAAACAAAGATTCCTTCGACCCCCATTGTTCTACTTGGAAGTTATTACATCACAGATTTTGCTCCAAAATTTATGTTGGGACTAAGACCTTTTACAGAATTTGGACTTTTAACAAGAAAATACTATTCCAAGATGCATTGTGTGTGAGCAAATTGATTGTCTCATTTTTGGATACTGCTAGTTGTACTATACTGCAGGAGAATTTAACCGGACAAAACAGTGGTATTTACGTTGTCTGATTATCAGCTCAAACACTTTTCAGGGACGATAGTTTTTAAAAAGACTTAAATGAGGCTAAAACAGGGAAAAATAAATATAGAAACAGATTAAGTTTTTCTTAAATGCCTTTTTGGAGCATATTTTAAAATAACTCCTGGAATGAATAATATATAATATATATATATTATATATATATATATATATATATATATATATATATAAAATATATCTAGATAGAAGCAGAACAAAGAGCCTACCCCTGAATTTTTGAATAGATTAGAATCTTTGTTTTAGATTAGTATCTTTGTTCATTTACCTGCTTTAAAAGTTCCTTTCCTTTCAAAAACCGACATAAAACTAACTGACTTCCTACAGCACCATTCACAAAAAACTTTTCATAAAGTAAGCAAAAATAGGTGATTGTGATTGACGAAGGTTAAATTTTGCCTGTAGCAACAGAGATTTTTGTTCTTAATATAGATTTTTGCTGAAACTTTTTGAAGATTATAAGCTACTTTTGTTTTATTAAGGTATCCATATCCATTCAATACTGATAATATTGATATTTTAACATTAATAAATTTCATCAGCAACAAAATATCACTTGTTCATTTAATATACTAACATTTTTTAACATCTTTATTGGAGTATAATTGCTTTACAATGTTGTGCCACTTTCTGCTGTACAACAAAGTGAATCAGCTATATGTATACATATATCCCCATATCCCCTCTCTCTTATGTCTCGCTCCTGCCTTACATATCCCAACCCTCTAGGTGGTCACAAAGCACTGAGCTGATCTCCCCATGTGATGCAGCTGCTTCCCACTAGCTGTCTATTTCACATTTGGTAGTGTATATATGTCAATGCTACTGTCTCATTTCATCCCAGCTTACCCTTCCCCCTCCCCTTGTCCTCAAGTCCATTCTCTACATCTGCATCTTTATTCCTGTCCTGCCCCTAGGTTCATCAGAACCTTTTTTTTTTTTTTTAGATTCCATATATATGTGTTAGCATATAGTATTTGTTTTTCTCTTTCTGACTTACTTCACTCTGTATGACAGACTCTAGGTCCATCCACCTCACTACAAATAACTCAATTTCATTTCTTTTTATGGCTGAGTAATATTCCATTGTATATATGTGCCACATCTTCTTTATCCATTCATCTGTTGATGGACACTTAGGTTGCTTCCATGTCCTGGCTATTGTAAATAGCGCTGCAATGAACATTGTGGTACATGACTCTTTTTGAATTATAGTTTTCTCAGGATATATGCCCAGTAGTAGGATTGCTAGGTCATGTTCCTTTCTAATAGGCATTTGAAAAGGGATATATTACAATGTATGAGATTCACAAAAATATAGCATGAAAAACAGAACAATTACTTAAAAGAAACACAAAAAAATCCTTGTACTAAAAGTTTTTGCAAATTCTAAAAATAAAATGGTAGAATGTAGTTAATCATGAACTAAATGGTATTCTTATGCAAACAGAATGGAAGGATTCCAAACACAATTTCTTGTAACACTCCTAAATAGAAGTTAATGGCAATATCTTCGCTGCATTCTGATGGTTATTTTTTTAACAGGAGTAGATTGTAGATTAATGGATGGGCTTCATAATTGTTACAACAGCTTTTTTTTTCTTATTTGTGCTTTTGGAAGCTATTACAAAATTGATTGCTAAACTGTGATGTGTTGAGAATGTATTATCTACCATGCTCTGTGCTAAGGATTAGCATACAATTGGTCTTTTGATGCTTTTCAGGAGACTTGCAACTTTTATAATTTGCTTTAAATCACACAAGTAAGGATTAGTGTACAGATTCAAACTCATACTCTAGCTATGTTATTATAATCCCTGTGTAATATAACGTAGTTCCCTGCAATAAACATTGCCAGATGACATAATGATTGTGTATCCAAAATGATTTAGATATGCATCTGTCAATGAAGGTGATTTTCATCAGCACAAATTCACTGTGCATCTATACTGATTCTTTTTACTGTCATTAGATAAACAAAGAATGACTATACCCATAATAGATGTGGCAAAAAAATGAAGGTACTGGGCACTCTGCAGAAAATTAAAAATAAAAGTTATCTTTTTGCTAAAAACAAACCAATTCCATAGAAAGTATTTTCACATTGCACCAAGATAATATTTATTAAGGCTATCAACATATCCTTAAAGAGGCATTCTACATCTAAGTAAATTTGGGAAACACTGAATTAAACACATTTAAAACTTGCAGGAATTTTCAGAGCATTTAATATGCAAACTCATAAATGTATGTCACTTAAAAGTTAACATAATATTCACCGTACCTCCAATTCAAATTGTTATAGAATCACTGTTTCCCCCCTCACAGTTTTTTGATCTCAAGGAATTAGAGTTTCACCAGTACATGCATTGCAGTTAGAGGAAGACTGAGATGATATAAGAAGATTTCAAGGCATAGGCTGAAGAAGTGAAAATGGTTAAATTCATCTAATTGGAAGGAAGAGCATAGACATTGCAGCTATTTTGTAACGAAAAACTCAAAGACAGTGAAAAAAATGTTACTTGATTAGAAGAAGGCTTCCATGTAAGAATATATTATTTCTGCTGTCATTGAGATAAATGTCAGTGGACAGTGAGGAAATGAAATGTTGAATATAGATTCAAGGAACAATAAATGAATAGGGCATCTCAAAACACAGTAATAATGTGGAGAAAATATTGTAATAAAAATTGCATTATATTTAGTAATAAGTATCAAGGAGGTGGAGAAAAAGACATAATACATGTAAAAGAGAAAGGGAATAATTTGTAGATCAGGGACCTCGAAGGTGCCTTATCCTTGGAAAGGGTATGGGATGCTGCTTTCTAGGAGGCAGAAAGGCACTAGCTCAGAGGTTCTCACCTATGACCACTTGCTCAGCAGCTGTCACCTGGGGGCTTGTTTGAAATGCAAACTCTTAAGGCTCTGTCTTAGCTTGGTTTGCGATAACAAATTTCCATAGACTAGAGGGCTTAGACCAAAAATATTTTTTCTCACAGTTTTGGAGGCTACAAGTTCAAGATCAGGGTGCTAGCATGAGCAAGTTCTTGGTGTGAGCCTTTTACCTGGTTAAGAGAGGGCTGCCTTCCTACTTACCTCTAGAAGTGCAGGGGTGGGTACCTGGAAATCTGTGTTTTTACAAGCCCTTCCAGGTGTGTCTATTTTTTCCTTAATTTTGAGAACCAATGCATCTGATGTTAATTCTGAGGATATATTGATGTTTTCAAAGAGATAGTGGGGCTTCCCTGGTGGCGCAGTGGTTGAGAATCTGCCTGCTAATGCAGGGGACACGGGTTCGAGCCCTGGTCTGGGAAGATCCCACATGCCGCGGAGCAGCTGGGCCCGTGAGCCACAATTGCTGAGCCTGCGCGTCTGGAGCCTGTGCCCCGCGACGGGAGGGGCCGCGATAGAGAAAGGCCCGCGCACCGCGATGAAGAGTGGCCCCCGCTTGCCGCAACTGGAGAAAGCCCTCGCACGAACCGAAGACCCAACACAGCCAAAAATAAATAAATAAATAAATAAATAAGAAAATCCTTTAAAAAAAAAAAAAAAAAGTGTTTTTCCTATGTTTAAAAAAAAAAAAAAAAAAGAGATAGTGTATCTTCAAAGCATTTGACATGAAAAGCTCAGAAAATATAATGATCAAAGCTTCAGCCTTTAAGAAAGATTAGATTAGGTCACTGATTGAGAATGAAGAAGAGTGAGGGTTAAGGACTCCTGTGAAATGCAATGCAATTTTTACAAGATACAAATTAAAGGAAAGAGGAAGATACCAGTGAAACAAGAAAAGGTGAAGTATTTGATTTACTTAAACCGGTTTCTCAAAAAATGTTCTGCAGGGACTTCACTGGCAGTCCAGTATTTAAGACTCTGCATGGGTTTGATCCCTGGTTGGGGAACTAAGATCCCACATGCTGCGCGGTGTGGCCAAAAAAAAAAAAAAAAAAGATCTACAGCCTAAAAGCATGAATGGTGAAAGCAGACAGAATGGATGACACATAATCAGGTGTATTTTTTTTTTTACTGGGTTTGCTGGGGTTCTCCAGGGAGCTTGTGATTCTGTTGTGCTATTAGCGTTGAAAATAACAACCATTTTTAAATTGGATTATTTTGCTATTGAGGTTGTATGAGTTCTTTATATATTTTGGATACTCACCCCTTATCAGATACATCATTTGCAAATATTTTCTCCCATTCTGTACTTAGCCTTTTCATTTTGTTGATCATTTCTTTTGCTATGCAGAAGCTTTTTAGTCTGATGTATTACACTGGTTTATTTTTTATTTCATTGATTGTGCTTTAGGTGTCATATAAAACAAAAAATCATTGTCAAGACCCTGTCAAGGAGATTTTTCCCTCTGTTTTTTTCTAGGATTTTTAAGGTGTCAGGTTTTACATTTAAGTCTTTAATCCATTAGAGTTAATTTTTGTGAGTATGTAAGATAGAGGTCTAGTTTTATTCTTTTACATGTGAGTTCCTGATTTTCCCAGCATCATTTATTGAATATACTGTCTTTTCTTCACTGAGTATTCTTGGCTTCTGCTATCACCAAAAAGACAAGAGACAGAAAATGCTGGCAAGAATGTGGAGAAAAAGGAACCCTTGTGCACTGTTGGTAGGAATGTAAATTGGTGCCGCTACTATAGAAGACAGTATGGTGGTTTCTCAAAAAACTAAAAATAGAACTACCATATAACTCACCAATTCCGCTTCTGGGTATATATCTGATAGAAACAATATCACTATGTCAAGGAGATACCTGCACTCCTATGTTCCATTATTTACCATACCTAAAACACATAAACAACCTAAGTGTTCATTGAGAGATAAATGGTTAAAGTAAATGTGAGATATATACATACACACATAGAGAATGAAATATTATTTAGTCATAAAAAAGCAAGGAAATCCTGACGTTTGCAACACCATGGATGGAACTTGAGGGCATTAGGCTAAATGAAATAAGTCAGACAGAGCAAGACAAGTACTGTAGGATCTCACTTGTATATGAACTCTATAAATAACAAAACTTATAGAAAAAGAGGTCAGATTTGTGGTTGCCAGAGATGGGGCATGGGGTGGAAGAATTGGGTGAAAGTTGTCAAAAGGTACAAACTTCCAGTTATAAGATAAAGAAGTACTGGAGATATAATGCACAACATGATGGCTATAATTAACACTGCTGTATGGTATATTTGAAAGTTAAGAGAGTATACCTAAAAGTTCTCATCACAAGGAAAAAACATTTGTGAATATATAAAGTGATGGATGTCAACTTACTGTGGTAATCACTTTGCAATATGTGTATGTCAAGTCATTATGCTGTAAATGTTAAACTTATACAGTGTTGTATGTCAATTAGGCTTCAATGAAACTGAAACAAAGAAAGAAAGGAACATTCATACAATCCTGACTCCTTAGAGGAAGGCGTGAAATTAGAATCTGAATGATGTCTGAGAATATAGGAGGGGACTGAGATTTAGATTTCCCCACAAATGCAAAAACTAGATTCATTAGTTGAGATGCTGTTTTCAGATATAAGGATTCTTAGGTGATCATTGATGAACAGTTCCAGGTGATGAAGACGTGTGTGGTGCCACAGTGTTAATGAATAATTTCACTAGGCTTTGGCCAACTGTCATGGGACTCGGTCAATTTCTAAAACTGTATATCTCCTTGTTTACAGTTTCCTGTGCTGTGCGAAAGCTTTTAAGTTTCATTAGCTCCCATTTGTTTATTTTTGTTTTATTTCCATTACTCTAGGAGGTGGGTCAAAAAAGCTCTGGCTGTGATTTATGTCAAAGAGTGTTGTTCCTACGTTTTCCTCTAAGAGTTTTACAGTGTCTGGTCTTACATTTAGGTCTTTAATCCATTTTGAGTATATTTTTGTGTATGGTGTTAGGGAGTGTTCTAATTTCGTTCTTTTACATGTAGCTGTCCAGTTTTCCCAGCACCACTTATTGAAGAGACTGTATCTTCTCCATTGTATATCCTTGCCTCCTCTGTCATAAATTAGGTGACCATGTGTGCATGATTTTATCTCTGGGCTTTCTATCCTGTTCCATTGATCTATATTTCTGTTTTTGTGCCAGTACCATATTGTCTTGATGACTGTAGCTTTGTACTATAGTCTGAAATCAGGGAGTCTGATTCCTCCAGCTCTGTTTTTTTCCCCTCAAGATTGCTTTGGCTATTCGGGATCTTTTGTGTCTCCATACAAATTTTAAGATTTTTTGTTCTAGTTCTGTAAAAAATGCCACTGGTAATTTGATAGGGATTGCATTGAATCTGTAGATTGCTTTGGGTAGTATAGTCATTTGGATAATATTGAATCTTCCAATCCAAGAACATGGTATATCTCTCCATCTGTTTGTGTCATCTTTGATTTCTTTCATCAGTGTCTTATAGTTTTCTGAGTACAGGTCTTTTACCTCCTTAGGTAGTTTTATTCCTAGGTATTTTATTCTTTTTGTTATGAAGGTGAATGGGATTGTTTCCTTAATTTCTCCTTCTGATCTTTCATTGTTAGTGTATAGGAATGCAAGAGATTTCTGTGCATTAATTTTGTATCTTGCAACTTTACCAAATTCACTGATGAGCTCTAGTAGTTTTCTGGTGGCATCTTTAGGATTATCTATATATACTATCATGTCATCTGCAAACAGTGACAGTTTTACTTCTTCTTTTCCAATTTGTATTCCTTTTATTTCTTTTTTTTCTCTGATTGCCATAGCTAGGACTTCCAAAACTATGTTGAATAATAGTGGCAAGGTGGACATCCTTGTCTTGTTCCTGATCTTAGAGGAAATGCTTTCAGTTTTTCACCATTGAGAATGATGTTTGCTGTGGGTTTGTCATATATGGCCTTTATTATGTTGAGGTAGGTTCCTTCTATGCCCAGTGTCTGGAGAGTTTTTACCAAAAATGAGTGTTGAATTTTGTCCAAAGCTTTTTCTGCATCTATTGAGATGATCATATGGTTTTTATTCTTCAGTTTGTTAATATGGTGTATCACATTGATTGATTCGCACATATTGAAGGATCCTTGCAGTCCTGGGATAAATCCCAATTGATCATGGTGTATGATCCTTTTAATGTGTTGTTGGGTTCTGTTAGCTAATATTTTGTTGAGGATTCTTGCATCTATATTCATCAATGATACTGGTCTGTGACTTTTTTTTTGTAGTATCTTTGTCTGGTTTTGGTATCAGAGTGATGGTCACCTCGTAGAATGAGTTTACAAGTGTTCCTTCCTCTGCTATACTTTGGAAGGGTTTGAGAAGGATGGGTGTTAGCTCTTCTCTAAATGTTTGATAGAATTCACCTGTGAAGCCATGTGTCCCTGGACTTCTGTTTGTTAGAAGATTTTTAATCACAGTTTCAATTTCATGACTTGTGATTGTTCTGTTCATATTTTCTATATCTGCCTGATTCAGTCTTGGTAGGTTATACCTTTCTAAGAATTTGTCCATTTCTTCCAGGTTGTCCATTTTATTGGCATAGAGTTGATTGTAGTAGTCTCTTAGGATGCTTTGTATTTCTGCAGTGTCTATTGTAACTTCTCCTTTTTCATTGCTAATTTTATTGATTTGAGTCCTCTCCCTCCTTTATCTTGATGAGTCTGGCTAAAGGTTTATCAATTTTGTTTATCTTCTCAAAGAACCAGCTTTTAGTTTTATTGATCTTTGCTATTGTTTTCTTTGTTTCTATTTCATTTATTTCTGCTCTGATCTTTATGATTTCTTTCCTTCTACTAACTTTGGGTTTTGTTTGTTCTTCTTTCTCTAGTGCCTTTAGGTGTAACGTTAGATTGTTTATTTGAGATTTTTCTTGTTTCTTGAGGTAGGCTTGTATTGCTATAAACTTCCCTCTTAGAACTGCTTTTGCTGCATCCCATAGGTTTTGGATCATCGTGTTTTGGTTGTCATTTGTCTCTAGGTATTTTTTGATTTCCTCTTTGATTTCATCAGTGATCTCTTGGTTATTTAGTAGTGTATTGTTTAGGTTCCATGTGTTTGTGTTTTTTACATTTTTTCCCTGTAATTTATTTCTAATCTCATAGTGTTGTGGTCAGAAAAGATGCTTGATATGATTTCAATTTTCTTAAATATACTGAGGCTTGATTTGTGACCCAAGATGTGATCTATCCTGGAGAATGTTCCATGTGCACTTGAGAAGAAAGTGTAATCTGCTGTTTTTAGATGCAATGTCCTAAAATATCCATTCAATCTGTCTGGTCTAATGTGTCATTTAAAGCTTGTGTTTCCTTATTAATTTTCTGTTTGGATGATCTGTCCATTGGTGTAAGTGAGGTGTTAAATTTCCCCACTATTATTGTGTTACTGTTGATTTCCTCTTTTTTAGCTGTTAGCATTTGCCTAATGTACTGAGGTGCTCCTATGTTGGGTGCATATATATTTATAATTGTTTATCTTCTTCCTGGATTGATCCCTTGGTCATTATGTAGTGTCCTTCCTTGTCTCTTGTAACATTCTTTATTTTAAAGTCTATTCTATCTGATATGAGTATTGCTACTCCAGCTTTCCTTTGATTTCCATTTGCATGGAATATCTTTTTCCATCCCCTCACTTTCAGTCTGTATGTATCCCTAGGTCTGAAGTGGGTCTCTTGTAGACAGTATATATATATATATATATATATTGGTCTTGTTTTTCTATCCATTCAGCAAGCCTGTATCTTTTGGTTGGAGCATTTAATCCATTCGCATTTAAGGTAATTATTGATATGCACGTTCCTATTACCATTTTCCTAATTGTTTTGGGTTTGTTTCCATAGGTCCTTTTCTTCTTTTGTGTTTCCCACTTAGAGAAGTTGCTTTAGCATTTGTTGTAGAGCTGGTTTGGTGGTGCTGAATTCTCTAGGCTTTTGCTTGTCTGTAAAGCTTTTAACTTCTCCATCTAATCTGAATGATATCCTAGCCAGGTAGAGTAATCTAGGTTGTAGGTTATTCCCTTTCATCGCTTTAAATATATCATGCCACTTCCTCCTGGCTTGTAGAGTTTCTGCTGAGAAATCAGCTGTTAACCTTATGGGAGTTCCCTTGTATGTTATTTTTCATTTCTTCCTTGTTGCTTTTAATAATTTTTCTTTGTCTTTAATTTTTGACAATTTGATTAATATGTGTCTTGGTGTGTTTCTCCTTGGATATATCCTGCCTGGGATTCTCCACGATTCCTGGACCTGGGTGGCTATTTCCTTTCCCATGTTAGGGAAGTTTTCGACTATAATCTCCTCAAATATTTTCTTGCGTCCTCTCTCTCTCTCCACTTCTTCTGGGACCCCTATAATGTGAATGTTGGTGCGTTTCATGTTGTCCCAGAGGTCTCTTAGGCTGTCTTCATTTCTTTTCATTCCTTTTTCTTTATTCTTCTGTGGCAGTGAATTCAACCATTCTGTCTTCCACGTCACTTATCTGTTCTTCTGCCTCAGTTATTCTGCTATTGATTCCTTCTAGTGTATTTTTCATTTCAGTTATTGAATTGTTCATCTCTGTTTGTTTGTTTATTAATTCTTCTAGGTATTTGTTCTTTAATTCTTCTAGGTCTTTGTTAAACATTTCTTGCATCTTCTTGATCTTTGCCTCCATTTTTTTTCTGAGGTCCTGGGTCATCTTCACTATCATTATTCTGAATTATTTTTCTGGAAGGTTGCCTATCTCCACTTCATTTAATTGTCTTTCTGGGGTTTTATCTTGTTCCTTCATCTGGTACATAGTCCTCTTCTTTTCATTTTGTCTGTCTTTCTGTGAATGTGGTTTTTGTTCCACAGGCTGCAGGACTGTAGTTCTTTTTGCTTCTGCTGTCTGCCCTCTGGTGGATGAGGCTATCTAAGAGGGTTGTGTAAGCTTCCTGATGGGAGGGACTGGTGGTGGGTAGAGCTGGGTGTTGCTCTTGTTGGCAGAGCTCAGTAAAACTTTAATCTGCTTGTCTGCTGATGGGTGGGACTGAGTTCCCTCCCTGTTGGTTGTTTGGCCTGAAGTGACCCAGCACTGGGAGGCTACAAGCTCTTGGTGGGGCTAATGGCAGACTCCAGGAGGGCTCATGCCAAGGACTTCTTCCCAGAACTTCTTCTGCCAGTGTCCTTGTCCCCACAGTGAGCCTCAGCTGCCTCCTGCCTCTGCAGGAGACCCTCCAACACTAGCAGATAGGTCTGGTTCAGTCTCCTATGGGGTCACTGCTCCTTCCCCTTGGGTCCTGATGCACACACTACTTTGTGTGTGTCTTCCAAGAGTGGAGTCTCTGTTTCCCCCAGTCCTGTCAAAGTCCTGCAGTCAAATCCCGCTAGCCTGCAAAATCTGATTCTCTGGGAATTCCTCCTCCCGTTGCTGGACCCCCAGGTTGGGGAGGCTGTCATGGGGCTCAGAACCTTCACTCCAGTGGGTGGGCTTCTGTGATATAATTGTTCTCCAGTTTGTGAGTCACCCACACAGCAGTTATGGGATTTGATTTGATTGTGATTGCCCCCCTCCTACTGTCTCATTGCAGCTTCTCCTTTGTCTTTGGAAGTGGGGTATCTTTTTTGGTGAGTTCCAGTGTCTTCCTGTTGATGATTGTTCAGCAGTTAGTTGTGATTCCAGTGCTCTCGCAAAAGGGAGTGCTGAGAGATCTTATACTCGTATACTTAATTGGCTAAAATAACTTTTACTCTATTTTCACAAGCTAAACACATTGAAAATTCATTCATAATCTTTCTAAATCCCAAATAAAATTGTCAAACTGGTTTCTATAATTGTGTAAGTTCATCTTCTATTGTTGATTACTCAGGTGGCAAATCTTAAAGAATCTTATACATTCACTCTCTTTCTTTTACATATGCATAGTCAAAATTTATCATCAGTTTACTTACTATTAGCTTCTCATTTCTATATCCAATGCATTGCTCTAGTTTTGTCTTTACTCATTCCATCTGTTCTAGTGCAATTTTTTTGAAATCATTGTTTCTAACTTTCAATCTCCTTCATTGAATACTGGCAAATATATTTTCATAAAATTCGTTTCTAAAAGCACTCCTCTGTAATAAGAAACCTGAAATCTTTCTCTTGGTATACAGAATATATTACCAGCAAGTAGCCACGGAATTCAAGATTCTCTAAAATCTAACTGAACTTTCCTCTCCACCTTTTGCTCTTATTGTGTCTTCATGTAAATTGTGTTATTCAGCCAAGTAAACATCTTTATTTTTTTATTCATCCCGTCCTGTGCTTTTGGCCATGCTTATTAACTCTGGCAGAAAATACCTCTCATTGTTTTTTTGAAAATACTCCCTTCTCTGGAAAAAAAATTTCTGAATTTCCTTTTTAATCAGAAGTTAATTTGTTTCTTTTGTATCTCATAGCATTTAAACATTTTATACTTCTTATTACATTCTGATCTTACTACAGTTTTATAGACATGCCTTTATCTCTTGTCAAAATGTTTCTTTCTTGAGAGTTGAAATGTATCAATTCCTACATATATATTTGTGTATATAGTGTAACTTTTAAACATCATTTGTTGTCAAGCAAAGGAAATGTTGGGTAATTGTCTAAAATCTTTTTTTTAAGTTGTTCTTCTGATATTGATGAATGACAATGTAATATTCACATTCTTGTTCTTTAAATGGAAGGATTTCAGTAACCATTACACCATTACATACATGGAGAGGGATTGATAGTTGAATTACTATGTTAGTTAGAAGACATAGATAAATGCCAAATAAAACCACACCAGTAAGAATTTTAAAACTGAAAATATGCAAGACAAACACAATAAAATGTTATATAATGTGTACAAGTAAAAGTGTTGCTGGTCTTCTGAATGCATTCCTCAGAATAAAGGGAGATTTCTATTGAAGTGTCATTGGCATTCATATATCAGGAAACTTTAATTGGAGTAACTATTATTTATACTTATTTGTAACCAAACCACAATAGCCATTGTTTACAAGGTTAGAGTTCAAATCACTTTATGAAGAAATGCCACAGAAATAGAAGTTTCTAAACTATACTTCATGTAGGCACATGTCTATGTATGCTTGGGAATATGAGAGATGTAGTTTGCATGTAAATCCTGATACTTCTATGATTGAAATGAAAAAAAACAATTTTTTTTGGTAAAGAAGACAAAAGCATCAGAGTGGTATTCATTTTTCTAAAAATATGCTTAAAATATTTACAAGTCCTTCATCAGGTTTATGTTTTATGAATATTTTCTCCAGCCTCTGGCTTCTCTTTTCATTTTCTTACTGGTATCTTCTGAAGAGTAAAACTCTTTAAACTTTGTCTTTTCATGGTTAAAGTTTTATGTATCCTAAGAAAATTCTGCCAAACCATTGAAATCAAAAATAATTTCCTATATTTTAGAAGTTTAAATTTTATTGATTCTATGATCCTTTTAGAGATAAACTTTGTAGTTATATGAAGAAAGGATTGGCTCAGGTTCATTTTTGCACATGGGTATCCAACAGTTCCAAAGCAAAAAATAAATGTTTCATGATTCAACCACATTATATGTTTTGTTAAAAAAACAGTTAAACACATATGTGTGTGCCTATTTCTGAGCTCTCTACCCTGTCAATTTTGATGTATAATTATATCTTTATAGTTTTATAAGTCTTGAAATTAGATATTAGACCTCTAAATTTGATCTTTATTTTCAAAAGAGTTTGGCTATAATAAGTTCTTTGCATAACCCATATACATTGTAGAATCAGCTTACTAATCCTTACAAAAGAATTTCCTGAAATTTTGATTGGAATTATAATGAAGCTATAGAATTATTTGTTGATAATTGATATTTTAATAATATTGGATCTTCTGATCTGTATTATATATTTTCACATTCAGGTTCTCTTTAATATCCTCAACAATGTTATATAATTTTTATATACAAAACTTTGCCATATTTTAAATTTATCTCTGAGTATTTCATGTTTTTGATACAATTGCAAATGGTATTTTTTTCAATTTCACATATTTTGTTATGGGTATATAAAAATGTATTTTTTTGTTGCCTTAGTAAACTTCTACCTTGCAGCATTTATTTATTAGTTTAGATAACATTTTTGAGGATTCTTGATGTCATTCTCCATAAAAGATAATGCCCTCTGCAAATAGAGTTTAATTTCTTTCTTCCAACTATAAACTTTTTATTTCTTTTTCTTCTCTTATTGCACTGGTTAGAAAATTATGTACAATATTAAATAGAAATGTTAAAAAAACATCCTTTGCTTGTTACTGATCTTAGCGGAGAGATAGTTCACTTTTCACCAATAGAAATGGTGTTAACTATAGGTAAACCAAGTTGAGGATATTCCCTTTTATTCTTACCTTTCTGAATATTTTTTATCACAAATGGGTATTAATTTGTTGTCAAAAGTTTTTCTCTATTTACCTTTCATTGATATTTTGGTTTTCTTTTTATTTTCCTACATTTACTTTTTGTTTAGATTATTATATTTTAGTGTCTTGAAGTAGATGATTAAGACACTGATCTTATATATCTTTTCCTTTTTTAATTGAAGTATAGTTGATTTACAATGTTGTGTTAGTTTCAGCAAAGTGATTCAGTTATACATATATCTATTCTTTTTCAGATTCTTTTCCCATATAGGTTCTTACAGAGTATTGAGTACAGTTCCCTGTGGTATACAGTAGGTCCTTATTGATTATCTATTTTATATATAGTATTGTGTATATGTTAATCCTAACCTCCTAATTTATCCCTCCCCCCCCACCTTTTCCTCTTTGGTAACCATAAGTTTGTTTTCTGAGTCTGTGAGTCTATTTCTGTTTTGTAAATAAGTTCATTTGTATTATTTTTTTAGATTCCACATATATGTGACATCATATGATATTTGTCTTTCTCTGTTTGACCTACTTCACTTAGTATGAGACTCTCTAGGTCCATCCATGTTGCTGCAAATGTCATTATTTCATTTTTTATGGTTGAGTAATATTCCATTTTATATATGTACCACATCTTCTTTATCCATTCATCTATTGATGTGCATTTAGGTTGCTTCCATGTCTTGGCTATTGTAAATAGTGCTGCTGTGAATATGGGGGTGCGTGTATCTTTTCAAAGTATGGTTTTCTCCAGATATATGCCCAGGAGTGGGATTGCTTGATCATATGGTAGCTCTATTTTTAGTTTTTAAGGAACCTCCATACTGTTCTCCAGAGTGGTTATACCAATTTACATTCCCACCAACAGTGTAGAACCTTTTCCTCCACACCCTCTCCAGAATTTATTATTTGCAGATTTTTTGATGATGGCTATTCTGATTGGTGTGAAGTGATACCTCATTGTAGATTTGATTTGCATTTCTCTTATAATTAGTGATGTTGAGCATCTTTTCATGTGCTTTTTGTCCATATGTATGTTTCTTTGGAGAAATGTCTATTTAGATCTTCTGCCCATTTTTTTTTTTTTAATTTATTTATTTATTTATTTATTTTTGGCTGTGTTGGGTCTTCGTTTCTTTTTTTTTTTTTTTTTTTTTATAGCTACTTTATTTATTTATTTCTTTATTTTTGGCTGTGTTGGGTCTTCGGTTCGTGCGAGGGCCTTCTCCAGTTACGGCAAGCGGGGGCCACTCTTCATCGCGGTGCAGGGACCGCTCTTCATCGCGGTGCGCGGGCCTTTCAGTATCGCGGCCCCTCCCGTTGCGGGGCACAGGCTCCAGACGCGCAGGCTCAGTAGTTGTGGCTCACGGGCCCAGCCGCTCCGCGGCATGTGGGATCCTCCCAGACCAGGGCTCGAACCCGTGTCCCCTGCATTAGCAGGCAGATTCTCAACCACTGCGCCACCAGGGAAGCCCCTGCCCATTTTTTGATTGGGTTTTTTGTTTTTTTGATATTGAGTTGCATGAGCTTTTTTACATTTTGGAGATTAATCCCTTGTTCGTTGTTTCATTTGCAAGTGTTTTCTCCCATTCTGTGGATTGTCTTTTTGCTTTGTTTATGGTTTCCTTTGCTGTGCAAAAGCTTTAAAATTTAACTAGGTCCCATTTGCTTATTTTTGTTTTTATTTTCATTACTCTAGGAGGTGGATCCAAAAAGATATTGCTGCAATTCATGTCAAACAGTGTTCTGTGTATATTTTCCTCTAAGAGTTTTATAATATCCAAACTTATATTTAGGTCTTTAACCCATTTTAAGATTATTTTTGTGTATGGTGTTACAGAATGTTCTAATTTCATCTTTTACTTGTGGTTGTCGAGTTTTCCCAGCATCACTTATTGAAGAGACTGTTTTTTCTCCACTGTGTATTCTTGCCTCCTTTGTTGTAGATTAATTGACCCTAGGTGTGTGGGTTTATTTCTGGGCTTTCTATCCTGTTCCATTGATATATAAGTCTGTCTTTGTGCCAGTACCTTACTCTTTTGATTACTGTAGATTTATACTATTGTCTGAAGTCAGGGAGCCTGAGTCCTCCAGCTCTGTTTTTGCTTCTCACGATTGCTTTGGCTATTCAGGGTCTTTAGTGTTTTCATGCAAATTTTAAGATTTTTTTTGTTCTAGATCTGCAAAAAATGCCGTTGGTAATTTGATGGGAATTGCAATGAATCTGTAGATTGCCTTAATGTAGTATAGTCTGACACTGATGAAAGAAATTGAAGATGAGACAAACAGATGGAAAGATATACCATGTTCTTGGATAGGATATATATATATATATACATATATATATGTGTGTATATATATATATATATATATATATATTCTTTTTCACATTCTTTTCCCTTATGGCTTATTACAAAATATTGAGTATAGTTCTCTGTGCTATACAGTAATTGGTAATCTATTTTATATATAGTATTAAGTATTTAATGCTATATATTTTCTTCTAAATAGAACATTAACTTCTTCCCACACATTTTGATGTTATGTTTTCATTTTCAATTTTATTAAAAATGCATTCCAGTATCCTGTCATTCATCAATTTGTTATTTAGAAGCATGCTATTTAATATCCAAAACTTTGGGGATTTTTCAATATCTTGTATTGATTGCTGGTTTATTTTCACTGTGGTAAAATGAATATTCTTTTTCATGCTTTCTTATTTACTGAAATATAGTTATGGCTCAGAATATGGTCTATTTTGTGATCTATATACACATAAAAGAAATGTGTAATCAGCTGTTGTTTGCTGGAGTGTTGTATAAATGCCATTTAAGTTAGTTGGTATTAATCAAATCATCATTTGCCCTTAAATCTTTTTGTCTACTTGTTTTTATCAATTATTGTGAGAGGAGTGTTAAAAGTCTCTAACTATAATTATGGCTTTATTTATCATTTCAGTCCACTTTTTTTTTTTTTTCATTTACTTTGAAATTTTAGGTGCATGTGTATTTTAAGATTTTGCCTGTTCTGGCTGAACTAAACCCTTTGTCATTATGATATATCACTCTTTATTTCTGGTAGTATTTACTGTCCTGAAATTTTATTTGCCTGATGTTAGTTTAGCTTCTCCATCGTTCCTTGGATTGTATCCATGATTATCTTATTATATCCTATTACTTTTAATAGAATGTCTTCCTTATTTAAAATGGGTTTATATAAATAGCATATAGTTGTATCTGACTTTTTCATTTAGTCTCACAAACCTTTTTAACTAGAGTCTTTAGACAATTTATATTTAATATAAATATTAGATATTAGCTTAAATCTAGATTCTTGCTTGCTATTGTCTATTTCTCCCTGTTTGTTTATTTTTTCTGCTATTCCCTTATTTGCTATATTTCCTTGTTTTCATTTTTATTACTTACTCTAGGGTTTACTTATCACAGTAATAGATGGTAATACTATGTATGTCATAAATTCAAAAACACATTATAATTGTTTGCCTTTAAATAATCATATTTTAAAGAGATTAAAAATGAGAAAAATTTTTTATATTTGTCCGCATACACCTATATGTTTCCATTTTTTATGCTCTTACATCTTGAAATACAAATTTTATATGGGATATTTTATCTCCTTTTTTAAAGAATTTAAAAAGTCAGTCAGTGGGAGCCAAAATATCAGTTTTATCACAGAAGAGGTGGAAGAGACTATGGCTTAGGACAAGAATGAGGTGTCTAATGTGGAACTCCTGTATTAGACACACCACTCATTGGTAGGCCACACTGGAACACTTCCTGCTTCACTCACTGGATAAAGCAATTGCCTTTACCATCAAGCTTAGGAGAGATCAGATGCACTGCATCTTATTCTCTGCATCTTGACATTCAAAAGGGAGGGAGAGAGAAGTTCAAAGTTCCTACCCTCAAATTTACTAAAGAGAAAACTCTTCTTCAACCAAGATGAACTGAATAAAGGAGGATTGAGAGCCCCAAAAAGCCAGAGGAAAGGTGTTTTTCTATCTCTTCGACATGTTATGTGCTTAATTCACTTTATTGAATGAATAATAATCTTGTTTTCAACCTGTGGCTTGAAATAACACATTCTGAAGTATATTATAATTATATATCCATTATTAATACAAGAAACTATGGAAGTAAATATGCACTCATTTGTTTCTAAAATAGCTCATAAACCTCTCTAGACACGATTATAATATTGAAAAGAGAAAGCAGTACTGTATTTTAATGGAAAAAAAGCAACAATATGATGCTTCCTTCAGGGAGAATGAAAAATATTGGAAACATCAAGGGTCAAAAACACTAAGCCACCAGTTATTAAAACTTATTTACCTCTTGAACTTTTGGTGGGAAAATCCACTGCCTGTGGAGATATAAGAATTTCAATCACAGAACTAATGTCCTGAGAATTCATTTGATTTACTCTAAAATCTCAGAAGATTGGGCACATTTTAAAAGTTTTTAAGTCAGAATAAACTATATCAGATTGTTTCTTTTAGATAAAATACAGAGATATAGTATTTTTTGGTCACATGTCAAGACTTAACTAGTAAGTTACCAACTTACATTTTAGCCAAGCTTTATATACTCTTTTTAAAAATGTTAGAACTGGTGTGATATTGATTATGTGTGTGTGTATTTGTGTGTGTGAATTCACTTTTGTTGTTCCTCTTTTTTTATATATCCAGAAACCTCATGAATAATATCTGACTGGTATATCTTTTTTATTTATTCCTTTATCTTTCTTGTTTGTTATCATATGGTATGCTTTTTTTTTCTCTTTTTTTGTATTTATAATAATGATTCAATAATTAAAATATGATTAATATTTTAGTTAATGCATATTCTTTTCATTCACTTTCTATCACTTAGTAACATAGTGGTAAACATTGCAGCTTAAATGTACAAAAATTTACAGGGTGATGATAAAGCCTTTGCTCAGTGTAAAATTTATAGCCATAAATGCCTATGTTAAGAACAAATAAAATATCTCATATCAATAATCTAACATACTACCTTAAGAAATTGTAAGAAAAACAAGTGCAAACTAAACCCAGAGCAAGTAAGAGGAAGAAAATAATAAAGGTTAAAGAGGAATAATTTAAATGAAGATTATATGGAATTTTTTTTTGGCTAAACCCCACATACTCACACTAAGAAATACACCTTAACTCATGATCCAGTGTATATGTATGTTTCTGTCTCTCTATACATCAATCTTTGCCTCTATTTATCCATCTATCCATTTTCCTATGAGTCCATCTATCACTTACATACAGATGTATTTAACTATTCATTTATAGATAATTCCCTCTTGTTCATACTTTTTTTTAGTGGTTTCAGTATTTGTTTTAAATTTATCTATAATTCACCACTTAAAATGCCTTAAGCTTTCATTTTTCACAATTATCCCATTTTTATTGAAATATAATATGTTTCAGTTAACATAGCATAATCATAGAGCTTGAGGTATATTCACTTAATACACTCATATATACAGCCTCTAGATCAAGAAACTGAATAGTACAGCATCCTGGAAGTCTCCTATGTCATTAAAGATTAAACAGTAATCTGACTTTAATGACATAGGTTAGTTTTACCTGTTTTCATTGTTATATGCCTGGAACAATAATGGTATATACTCTTTTTCTTATCTTTATACCATCTCATCCACTCTTACCCCCTGCCTCTGGTAACTGCCAATCTGTTCTCTGTATCTATGGGCTTTTATTATTTTTTTTAAGATTCCTCATATAAGAGAAGTAATATAGTATTTGTCTTTCTCTGATTTATTTCACCTTGCATAATGGCCTTGAGGTCCATCTATGTGCTCGCAAATGGCAAGACTTCATTCTTTTTTATGGCTAAATAATATTCCACTATATACATATACATATGTATTGTGTGTGTGTGTGTATATATATGTACACACACACACACACACACACGCCACGTCTTCTTTATCCATTCATCCATCTGTGCACATCTCACCAACACTTGTTATTTCTTGCCTTTCTAATAACAGCCATCTAACAAGTATGAAGTGATATCTCATTGTCATTTTGATTTGCATTTCCCTGATCATTAGTGATGTTGAGCATCTTTTCATGTACCTCCTGACCATCCCTATATCTTCTTTGTAAAAATATCTATTCAGTTCTTCTGCCCATTTTTTCAGTCAAATTGTTTGTGTTTTTTTGTTTTGTTTTTGCTATTGAATTGTATGAGTTCTTTATATATTTTGGATATTAGCCTCTTATCAGATATATGATTTGAAAATATTTTCTCCCATTCAGTGGGTTCCCTTTTCATTTTGTTAATGGTTTCCTTTGCTGTGCAGAAGCTTTTTAGTATGATATAGTCTCACTTGTTTAGTTTTGCTTTTGTTGTCTTTTCTTTTGGTGTCAAATCCAAAAAATCATTGCCAAGACCTAGGCCAAAGAGCTTACTGTCCATGTTTTCTTCTAGAAGCTTTAAGGTTTCAGGTCTTATGTTCAAGTTTTTAATTCATTTGAGTTAATTTCTGTGTATAGTATAAGATAGTGGTCAAGTTTCATTCTTTTGCCTGTGGCTGTCAAGTTTTCCAACACCATTTATTGAAGAGATTGTCCTTTCCCTATTGTATATTCTTCCTCCTTTGTCATAAATTAATTCACCACATATGCATGGGTTTATTCTGGGCTCTGTATTCTGTTCCATTGATCTATGTGTCTGTTTTTATGCCAATACCATACTGTTTTAATTACCATAGCTTTGTAATATAATTTGAAATCAGCATGATGTCACCAGCTTTGTTGTTCTTTCTCAGTATTGTGTTGGCTACTTGGGGTCTTTTGTGTTTCCATAAAAAATTTAGGATTACCTGTTGTATTTCTGTGAGAAAAATGCCATTGGAAATTTGATAGGGATTGCACTGAATCTGTAGATTGCTTTGGGTAGTGTGGACATTCTAACAGTATTGATTCTTCCAATCCATGACCATGGAATATCTTTCCATTTATTTGTATCTTCTTCAATTTATATCATTAATGTCATACTTTTCAATATACAGGTCTTTTACCTCCTTAGTTAAATTTATTCACAGGTATTCTACTTTTTTGATGCAATTGTAAATGGATTGTTTTCTTCATTTCTCTTTCTGATAGTTTATTATTAGTATATAGAAATGCAACAGATATTTGTGTATTGATTTTTTATCCTGTAACTTTACTGAATTCACTTAGTAGCTCTAATAGCTTTTTTATTTAAGGAGTCTTTAGAATTTTCTATATATAATATGTCATCTGTAAATAGTGACAGTTTTATTTATTCCTTTCCAATTTAGATGTATTTTATTTATTTTTCTTGCCTAATTGCTCTGGTAAGGCCTTCCAATACTATCTCGAAGAAAAGTGACAACAGTCGACATTCTTATCCTGTTTCTGATCTTAGAGGAAAAGCTTTCAGCTTTTTACTGTTGAGTATGATGTTAGCTATGGGCTTGGAATATATGGCCTTTATTGTTTTGAGGTATATGCTTTGTTGAGAGTTTTTACCATAAATGGATGTTGAATTTTATCAAATGTTTTCTCTGCAAATATTGAGTTGATCATATGAATTTTATCCTTCATTTTGTTAATGTGGTGTATTACACTGACTGATTTGTGGATGTTGAACATCTTATATCTCTGGAATAAATCCTACTTAATCATGTTGTATAATCTTTTTATTGTATTTTTGGATTGGTTTGCTAATATTTTGTTTGAGGATTTTTACACCTCTGTTCATTCATTAGGGATATTGACTTGTAATTTTATTTTTCTATGGCATCCTTGGTCTGGTTTTGTTATCAGGGTAATGGTGGCCTTATAAAATGAATTTGGCAGAGTTCCCTCCTCTTCTTTTTTGAAAGAGTTTGATTGTATTAATTCTTAGTTGAATTTTTGGTAGAATTCACCTGTGAAGCTGTCTTGACCTGGATTTTTCTTTGTAGGGAGGTTCTTCCCTAGTGATTCAATCTCCTTAATGAGTAATCAATCTATTCATATTTTCTAGTTCATCATAATTCAATCTTCGTAGGTTGTATATTTCTAGGAATTTATCCATTTATTTTAGATTGCCCAATTTGTTGATGTATAATTGTTAATAGCAATCTCTTATGATTATTTGTATTTCTGGGATATCACTTGTAATATCTCCTGTTTCATTTCTGATTTTATTTATTTGAGACCTCTCTTTTTTTCTTGGTGAGTCTAGCTAAAGGCTTGTCAATTTTGTTTATCTTTTCAAAGGAACAGCTCTTGGTTTCATTGATCTTCTCTGTTGTCTTTTTACTCTATTTCATTTATTCCTTCTCTAATCTTTGTTATTCCTTCCTTTCACTAACTTTGTGCTTCATTCTTTTTCTAGCTCTTTACGGTGTAAAGTTAGGTTGTTTATGTGAAACATTTCTTGTTTCTTGAGGTAGACATTTATAATTATGAACTTCCCTCTTAGAAATCCTTTTGCTGCATCCCACAAATTTTGATATATTTCCATTTTTGTTTGTCTCAAAGTATTTAAGCGTTTTTCTTTGGATTTCTTCTTTGACACATTTGTTGTTCAGTAGCACATTGTTAAATAATCTCCACATATTCGTGAATTTTCCAGTTTTCTTTATGTAATTAATTTCTAACTTTGTATTATTATGGTCAGAAAAGGTGACTGATATGATTTCAATTCTCTTAAATTTATTAAGACTTGTTTTGTGGTCTAAAATATAAGGTATCTCAGAAAACATTCCATGAGCACTTGAGAGGAATGTATATTCTGTTGCTTTTGGATGGAATGTTCTGTATGTATTTGTTAAATCTGTCTGGTCTAATATGTTGTTTAAGGACAATGTTTCCTTTTGATTTTTCTGTCTGGATGATCTATCCATTGATGTAAGTGGGGTATTAAAGTCACTATTTTTGTATTTCTGTTTCTCACTTTAGGTCTGCTAACATTTGCATTATATATTTAGGTGCCTATGTTGAGTGCATATATATATTTACAAATGTTATATCCTCTTGTTAGAGTGACCACTTTATTATTATGTAATGCCCATCTTTTTCTTTATTACAGTCTTAAAGTCTGTTTTGTCTGATACAAGTGCAGCAACTCCAGCTTTCTCTTGGTTTCCATTTACATGGAATATCTTTTTCTAAGCCTTCACTTTCAGTCTTCTGTGTTCTTACATCTCAAGTGAGTGTCTTGTGTGCCACTTAACTAATTATTGCAGTGATTAACCCACTACCTTTAGTATATATTTACCTACAACTGAGATTTATTCTTTCATATGTTTTCTTGTTACCAGTTAATACCCCTTATTTCCAGCCCAATGAAGTCCCTTTCACATTTCTTGTAAGGTTAGTTGAGTGGTGATGAACTTCTTTAGCTTTTGCTTGTCCAGAAAACACTTATCTCTCCTTCAATTCTGAAATTTAACTTTGCTGGGTATTCTTGGTTGGAGGTTTATTTTTCTGTCAGCACTTTGAACATATTGTGCCATGCCTTTCTGGCCTGCAAAGTTTTGCTAAAAAAAATCTGCTGATAATTTTATGGGGATTCTCTTCAACATAACAAGTTGTTTTTCTCTTGCTGCTTTTAATATTCTCTCTTGTCTTTAACTTTTTACTTTTTAATTATGTATTTTGGTATGGATCTTTCTGGGTTCATCTCTGGGTTTTCTGGATCTGGATGTCTATTTCCTTCCGTAGATTAGGGGATTTTTCAGCCATTATTTCTTCAAATAATATTTCTGTAACTTTCTCTCTTCTCATTCTGGAACCCTAAAATGCACATGGTAGTCTGTCTAAAGTTGTCCCATAAC
This sequence comes from Balaenoptera acutorostrata, assembly GCF_949987535.1. Classification (NCBI taxonomy): domain Eukaryota; kingdom Metazoa; phylum Chordata; class Mammalia; order Artiodactyla; family Balaenopteridae; genus Balaenoptera; species Balaenoptera acutorostrata. Next base: position 27,587,107 of record NC_080065.1, on the reverse strand, counting down.
TCCTTAAGCTCTCTTCACTTGTTTTTATTCTTTTTTCTTTTTACTGGGCTGGTTGGATGAGTTCTACTTCCTTGCTTTTTGGTTGCCTAATCCTTTCTTCTGCTCCCCACTGAAGGGCAAAAAGATGCAGGGAAATGTTGTACAGTGGGCTAACACTTTTGGACAGAATCAGGAAGTGTTTTATATCTCATATGCCTATATTTTCCTACTCAGAATTCAATTATATGGCCCCCAACCTAACTACAAGAAAGATTTGGAAGGTCAGACTTCTGTGTACCCAAGGAGATAGTGGTTTGGATACATCTTGTTATCTTTTATAGAGCATTCTGGTTACCAGATCATTTTATTCTACTTTCACACAGAACATTCTCACCCCTTCCTGAGAGAAATAATATAAAGTCCTAACTGGTCACTGATTATTGTTTAGAGTTCATGCCTCCAGGTGGCACCAGATCTAGATATCACTCCTTTTAGTCTGCAGACCTATAAATTTAAAAGGCAAATTATCTTCCCCTCTCCAGAAAAAACACCCAGAATGTAGTGATGGAGCAGACACAGGATACACAAAACAATCAATCACTCCCATTTGGAAAGGCAAAGAACTGGAGGCATACAACATCAACTGGAAATCAACAATGTAAATCCCATAAGGAAGAGAGTGTAATCAACAATGTAAATCCCATAAGGAAGAGAGTGTAATAAAGCTCCCAGATACACACACTGGGGCTGAAGGAATTATCTTGATTAAACTCTGATTCTGCTCACTGGAAGGAACCTGTTGTCCACGTTCCTTGTGAACTCTTGTTCGGACCTCTGAGAACTCCTTGTTCATTACTCTCCTTGGCCATATCTGAACTGGGGAATGGAGACCACCATGTACTCTTTCACGGGTCTATAATGAGCCTTTCCTCTCCTAAAAGAAGGTTGGGGCCCAAAGCTATAAAATTCTTGAAGATTTAGTCTTTTCTGGGTGAACTAATGGTTTCTTTGATAAATCTGGAAAAACTTAACTGCTGGTCCACCATTAAATTGGTGGTTTCTGCCACGTAAAATTTCTTTCTGTGCACAGATGTCAAGCGCATTTTACTTTCTTGCTTTCTGGCCCTCTGGCTCCCTCATTTTCTTATGCTTCATCAAGTCTGCTATTGAACCCCTCTAGTGTTTTTTTAGTTCAGTTATTGTATTCTTCAGCTCTGTGACTTTTGTTTGGTACTTTCTTATATTTTCCAACTCTTTGTTGAAGTTCTCGCTATTTTCATCCATTCTTGTCCCCAGTTAGGTGAGCATCTTTATGACCATTATTTTGAACTCTTTATGAGGTAAATAACCTAGCTCCGTTTCATTAACATTTTTTCCCTGAGGTTCTATCTTGTTCTTTCATTTGCAATATACTCCTCTGTTTGTTTATTTTGCTTGACTCTCTGTGTTGGTTTCTATACAGTAGATGAAACAGCCACTTCTCCCAGTCTTGGAGGAGTGGCCTTAGGTAGGAGATGAACCTACATGAGGCCCTACCCCAGCTCTTTGTTCAATCCTGCCCCAGCTCTTTGTTGTCCCTCAAACCCTTGTGCTTGTCCCAGCAGTCTATTATATTTTTAATAGCTCCCTGTAGTTGAGGATGTGCCAAGACCTGTCAGTGTCCTTAAGGGGAGGATCTTAGCACCTAGCTTCAGGCTGATTGGAAGCCTCACATAGCAGCTTATTAAAGCATGCAGATAGAGTCCTGTGGGACTGTAAGCATAAGCCCTGATGGCCTCCAGAGCGAGGCAATCTGGTGGTGTCCGCTGGGTGGCAGTCACAAAAATTGGAGCTCCACACAAGTGTGTAAGCTCTTTTCTGTGCAATATCAGTGAGCAGGGGCAAAACAGAGGGAGAGTGCAAAGATAGCACCCACACCCTGAGGTCTCTAGAAAGGATTGCAGTCAGACCCTAGAGGCGTGTTTGTTAGGAGCCTGCCCCTCAGGCCACAGCTATGATGATTAGTTCATAGGTCTCCTTTATAGAAAGAGCTCCTGGGTCTGTTGCTTCTTGCTGTGCCCTGGAGGTAGTTGCTGTTTAAGAACTTTTTTCTGTTGGTTACAATCCTGGGGACCCACAGCCACTGGCCGCCAAAGCCACTTGATGTGATGTAGAGGTGCCCCTGGCAGAAGCCACAATAATTGGGGCAGAGATACTGTTGCTCTGGAACATAGCAAAGGGAAATCATGAAGATGGTGCCTGCCATTCTACATCCCCAGAGAATATTCCGGCAGACTCCTAATGTGTGTGTTAAATTATATGCCTGCCTCTAGGACAATAACATAAGCAGGTGAGCTTCCTTCATTTTAAGTCAGGGTAAGACCAGCTGCCTCAGAGTAATTTCTCAGATTGCTACAATCTTGTGGATCTCAGGACATGAGCCCCATTGGTTTTCAAAGGTAGATGTTTTGGGGGCTTGTCTCTCAAGTGAAGGTCTTAAAAACAGAGGTTCCTGATGTGGGGCTCAAACTCTTCATGCCCCAGAGAGAAGCTCTGGGTTTTGAGTTTTTTCCTGATTGTGGGTCACAGTATCAGGAGTGGTATTTATGGTGAGATTGTGTCCCAGCCTCCTCTACCCACTTTGATGTGGTTTTCTTCTTGTTTGCCCAGTTTGTAGTTGTCACTCAGCCAGGGTTTAGGTTTTTGTAGGGGTAAATTGTTCCATATGTAGCTGTAGACTCAGTGTGTCCATGGAAGGAAGTGAGTTCAGGATCTTCCTATGTCACTATCTTTAGTATATACTCTTCTGTGTCTAGCTTCTTTTACTCAATATATTGTTTGTGAGATTTATCCATTGTTTTGTGTGTGGTGGTTTTTCATTTTTATTGCTATATGGTATTCCATTGTATGAATATGACATGGTATATTCATGTTCTTTAGTGTTGATGGACATTTGGGTGGGGTTCAATTTTTGTCTATCACAGATAAGAATGCTCTAAACGTTTTAATGCATAGCCTTTTGTGTGTGCATGTGTGGAGAGGTTTTTTTTTTGCATATTTGTATAGTGTGGGAATGCTGGGTCATAGGATATGCATATACTCAGCTTTAATAGAATATTTTAATGTATATCAGACTATGGGTCTTCTCTGCATAAAACTTTCAAATGTTTTCCATACTAATTTGCATATATTATACTATAAACTCTTTTCCATATTCAATGCAGCTCTGCCAAACTGACTCTTGTCTACTTCTGCAGCCTCCTCTCATGCTACACTTTCCCTTGGCCCAGCCTTGTCAGCATCCTTTGGTGATGTTTCTGGACGCAGGGCTTTTGCACATGCTCTTCCTTCTGATTGAAAGACTCACTGCTCCTCTGTCAGTCTCACTACTCAAAGTTCCAGCTCCTTCTCATCATTCAGATGTTCACTAAAATGCCACCTCTTTAGAGAGGTCACTTCCTCCTTTTATAGTACATAATTTTATCTGACTTCATAGCACTTGTGAAAGGTTGTAAATATATATTAAAGTGCAGGTTGTTTCTTGTTTGTTTCTATCTCCTACTAGAATGTATGCTCCATAAGGGAAGTGGCCAGGCTTATATGGATGTCAAACCCACTGGAGATGTTTCATGATTTCTTTCCCACACCATCATATGTGGAGCTCTAAACTGAACTTTAAAAAGCCATGCCTTTTTCTTTTCCTGTTTTAATACTATAAAAGTAAGCATAATAAAATGAGCCCTAAGATTTGAGGTTAAAATTACATGAGTTCAAGTTTTAGTGCTGCCACTTACCATGTATATGTTCGTGGACGAATTACTTCATTTACTCAAGTTCTTCACCTATAAAATATTAATGCACTATACTGTGTAACCTGGTTCTACCCAGGCTTCATTGAGTCATTAAAAATAACAAAAACTGTTATGCATAACCCAATTCCTATTCCCTATTACCCCCACAGTCAATGGTTCAGGAAAGTTTCTTTACAGTGTTTCAAGTAGTCCCAGCAGCATTTTGTGCACTGAGCCCACTAACTACATAGTGGAAGTAGTGCCATTTTGCTCAAGGTTTGTGATAGTCTATTGTGAAGTGGGCTAGAACACTAACTCCATTTTTTCTTTTATGTTCACCACATGTAGATAGTTTATCAGCCATGCTAACTGTGTCCTGATATCATACAGAGGTTTTGTGTGTTAGGCTTGGCTTCTTCTCTTGACATTGCATTAGATATTTCTTAACAACTCAATGATTTGTAATAAATGCATAAAGTTGCTCAATAATCAATTACCAGAACAATTCAGTTTTAAACCTTTTTCATCATCCCCGTATTTCCATGGAGCTTGTTTACGAACAACCTATACTCTTTACTACAGCCCCAGTAAAACACAAGTCTGCCTTCTGTCTTTAAATTTGCCTTTTCTGAACAGTGAAAAGTTCACAAAAATGGAATCATAGAGTATACATTCTTTTGCAACTGGCTTAGTCTAAATAATACTATTTTAGCAAGAGTATTTTGAGATATATCCATGTTGTAGCATGTATCAGTATTTTTTTTATTTCAATATAGTATTCTATTTTACGGAAACATCACATTATATTTGTGCATTCACAACCTGGCGGGCACTTTTTTACAGTTTGGGCTATTATGAATAATGCTGCTATGAAATCTGAATTTAAGTCTAGCTTTGGACATATGTTTTCATTTCTCATGGGTAGATTCCTAAGACTGGAATTACTGGGTAAGTTTACGTTTAAGTTGTAAAGAAATTGTTAGACTGTTTATCAAAAATGTCTCTAGCATTTTACATTTCCATCAGCAACTTTTAAGGAATCCAGTTTCTTCTCACATCCACCAGGACTTGGTATTGCCTGTCTTCATTGTAGCCATAAAAGTGAGTTTGTCATTGTGGGCTTAATTTGCATCCCTTAACAAGTAATGAGATTGTTCACCTTCTCTTGGGTTTATTAGCCATGGATATGTCTTCCTTGGTGAAAAGAACATTTGGCATTTTGTCCATTTTCAATTGAGTTTTTTATTATTGAGTTGTAAGTAATATATTCTGGATACAAGTCCCTTGTCAAGTAGATAATTTGCAAATATTTTATCCCAATGTGGGGCTTATGTTTTCATGTCTTTAATGTTATGTCTTTTTAAAAATTAATTCTAATTTATCATTTAAAAAAATTTCCAGTTAATATTTTTGGTGTCATATCTGAGATCTTTTTTTTTTTTTTTAACAACTTTATTGACGTATAATTGCTTTACAATGGTGTGTTAGTTTCTGCTTTAAAACAAAGTGAATCAGTTATACATATACATATGTTCCCATATCTCTTCCCTCTTGCATCTCCCTCCCTCCCACCCTCCCTATCCCACCCCTCTAGGTGGTCACAAAGCACCAAGCTGATCTCCCTGTGCTATGCGGCTGCTTCCCACTAGCTATCTATTTTACATTTGGTAGTGTATATATGTCCATGACACTCTCTCACCCTGTCACATCTCACCCCTCACCCTCCCCATATCCTCAAGTCCATTCTTTAGTAGGTCTGTGTCTTTATTCCCATCTTGCCACTAGGTTCTTCATGAATTTTTTTTCCCCCTTAGATTCCATATATATGTGTTAGCATACTGTATTTGTTTTTCTCTTTCTGACTTACTTCACTCTGTATGACAGACTCTAACTCCATCCACCTCATTACAAATACCTCCATTTCATTTCTTTTTATGGCTGAGTAATATTCCATTGTATATATGTGCCACATCTTCTTTATCCATTCATCCGATGATGGACACTTAGGTTGCTTCCATGTCCTGGCTATTGTAAATAGAGCTGCAATGAACATTTTGGTACATGACTCTTTTTGAATTATGGTTTTCTCAGGGTATATGCCCAGGAGTGGGATTGCTGGGTCGTATGGTAGATCTATTTTTAGTTTTTTAAGGAACCTCCATACTGTTCTCCATAGTGGCTGTATCAATTTACATTCCCACCAACAGTGCAAGAGTGTTCCCTTTTCTCCACACCCTCTCCAGCATTTATTGTTTCTAGATTTTTTGATGATGGCCATTCTGACCGGTGTGAGATGATACCTCATTGTAGTTTTGATTTGCATTTCTCTAATGATTAATGATGTTGAGCATTCTTTCATGTGTCTGTTGGCCATCTGTATATCTTCTTTGGAGAAATGTCTATTTAGGTCTTCTGCCCATTTTTGGATTGGGTTGTTTGTTATTTTGTTATTGAGCTGCTTGTAAATCTTGGAGATTAATCCTTTGTCAGTTACTTCATTTGCAAATATTTTCTCCCATTCTGAGGGTTGTCTTTTGGTCTTGTTTATGGTTTCCTTTGCTGTGCAAAAGCTTTTAAGTTTCATTAGGTCCCATTTGTTTATTTGTGTTTTTATTTCCATTTCTCTATGGGGTGGGTCAAAAAGGATCTTGCTGCGATTTATGTCATAGAGTGTTCTGCCTATGTTTTCCTCTAAGAGTTTGATAGTGTCTGGCTTTACACTTAGGTCTTTAATCCATTTTGAGTTTATTTTTGTGTATGGTGTCAGGGAGTGTTCTAATTTCATACTTTTACATGTACCTGTCCAATTTTCCCAGCACCACTTATTGAAGAGACTGTCTTTTCTCCACTGTATATGCTTGCCTCCTTTATCAAAGAGAAGGTGACCATATGTGCGTGGGTTTATCTCTGGGCTTTCTCTCCTGTTCCATTGATCTATATTTCTGTTTTTGTGCCAGTACCAAACTGTCTTGATTACTGTAGCTTTGTAATATAGTCTGAAGTCAGGGAGCCTGATTCCTCCAGCTCCATTTTTCGTTCTCAAGATTGCTTTGGCTATTCGGGGTCTTTTGTGTCTCCATACAAATTGTGAAACTTTTTGTTCTAGTTCTGTGAAAAATGCCTGTGGTAGTTTGATAGGGATTGCACTGAATCTGTAGATTGCTTTGGGTAGTAGAGTCATTTTCACAATGTTGATTTTTCCAATCCAAGAACATGGTATATCTCTCGATCTATTTGTATCATCTTTAATTTCTTTCATCAGTGTCCTATAATTTTCTGCATACAGGTCTTTTGTCTCCTTAGGTAGGTTTATTCCTAGATATTTTATTCTTTTTGTTGCAATGGTAAACGGGAGTGTTTTCTTAATTTCACTTTCAGATTTTTCATCATTAGTATATAGGAATGCAAGAGATTTCTGTGCATTAATTTTGTATCCTGCTACTTTACCAAATTCATTGATTAGCTCTAGTAGTTTTCTGGTGGCAGTTTTAGGATTCTCTATGTATAGTATCATGTCATCTGCAAACAGTGACAGCTTTACTTCTTCTTTTCCGATTTGGATTCCTTTCATTTCTTTTTCTTCTCTGATTGCTGTGGCTAACACTTCCAAAACTATGTTGAATAATAGTGGTGAGAGTGGGCAACCTTGTCTTGTTCCTGATCTTAGTGGAAATGGTTTCAGTTTTTCACCATTGAGGACAATGTTGGCTGTGGGTTTGTCATATATGGCCTTTATTATGTTGAGGAAAGTTCCCTCTATGCCTACTTTCTGCAGGGCTTTTATCATAAATGGGTGTTGAATTTTGTCGAAAGCTTTTTCTGCATCTATTGAGATGATCATATGGTTTTTCTCCTTCAATTTGTTAATATGATGTATCACGTTGATTGATTTAAGTATACTGAAGAATCCTTGCATTCCTGGAATAAACCCCACTTGATCATGGTGCATAATCCTTTTAATGTGCTGTTGGATTCTGTTTGCTAGTATTTTGTTGAGGATTTTTGCATCTATGTTCATCAGTGATATTGGCCTGTAGTTTTCTTTCTTTGTGACATCTTTGTCTGGTTTTGGTATCAGGGTGATGGTGGCCTCGTAGAATGAGTTTGGGAGTGTTCCTCCCTCTGCAATATTTTGGAAGAGTTTGAGAAGGATAGGTGTTAGCTCTTCTCTAAATGTTTGATAGAATTCGCCAGTGAAGCCATCTGGTCCTGGGCTTTTGTTTCTTGGAAGATTTTTAATCACAGTTTCAATTTCAGTGCTTGTGATTGGTCTGTTCATATTTTCTATTTCTTCCTGGTTCAGTCTCGGTAGGTTGTGCATTTCTAAGAATCTGTCCATTTCTTCCAGGTTGTCCATTTTATTGGCATAGAGTTGCTTGTAGTAATCTCTCATGATCATTTGTATTTCTGCAGTGCCAGTGGTTACTTCTCCTTTTTCATTTCGAATTCTATTGATTTGAGTCTTCTCCCATTTTCTCTTGATGAATCTGGCTAATGGTTTATCAATTTTGTTTATCTTCTTGAAGAACCAGCTTTTACTTTCATTGATTTTTGCTATTGTTTCCTTCGTTTCTTTTTCATTTATTTCTGATCTGATCTTTATGATTTCTTTCCTTCTGCTAGCTTTGGGGTTTTTTTGTTCTTCTTTCTCTAATTGCTTTAGGTGCAAGGTTAGGTTGTTTATTCGAGATGTTTCCTGTTTCTTGAGGTAGGCTTGTATTGCTATAAACTTCCCTCTTAGCACTGCTTTTGCTGCATCCCATAGGTTTTGGGTCGTCGTGTCTCCATTGGCATTTGTTTCTAGGTATTTTTTGATTTCCCCTTTGATTTCTTCAGTGATCACTTCGTTATTAAGTAGTGTATTGTGTAGCCTCCATGTGTTTGTATTTTTTACAGATCTTTTCCTGTAACTGATATCTAGTCTCATAGCATTGTGGTCAGAAAAGATACTTGATACGATTTCAATTTTCTTAAATTTACCAAGGCTTGATTTGTGACCCAAGACATGATCTATCCTGGAGAATGTTCCATGAGCACTTGCGAAAAATGTGTATTCTGTTGTTTTTGGGTGGAATGTCCTATAAATATCAACTAAGTCCATCTTGTTTAATGTGTCATTTAAAGCTTGTGTTTCCTTATTTATTTTCATTTTGGATGATCTGTCCATTGGTGAAAGTGAGGTGTTAAAGTCCCCTACTATGACTGTTTTGCTGTCGATTTCCCCTTTTATGGCTGTTAGTATTTGCCTTATGTATTGAGGTGCTCCTATGTTGGGTGCATAAATATTTACAATTGTTATACCTTCCTCTTGGATCGATCCCTTGATCATTATATAGTGTCCTTCTTTGTCTCTTGTAATAGTCTTTATTTTAAAGTCTATTTTGTCTGATATGAGAATTGCTACTCCAGCTTTCTTTTGATTTCCATTTGCATGGAATATCTTTTTCCATCCCCTCACTTTCAGTCTGTATGTGTCTCTAGGTCTGAAGTGGGTCTCTGGTAGACAGCATATATATGGGTCTTGTTTTTGTATCCATTCAGCCAGTCTGTGTCTTTTGGTGGGACCATTTAATCCATTTACATTTAAGGTAATTATTGATATGTATGTTCCTATTCCCATTTTCTTAAATGTTTTGGGTTTGTTATTGTAGGTGTTTTCCTTCTCTTGTGTTTCTTGCCTAGAGAAGTTCCTTTAGCATTTGTTGTAAAGCTGGTTTGGTGGTGCTGAACTCTCTCAGCTTTTGCTTGTCTGTAAAGGTTTTAATTTCTCCATCATATCTGAATGAGATCCTTGCTGGGTACAGTAATCTTGGTTGTAGGTTTTTCTCCTTCATGACTTTAAGTATATCCTGCCACTTCCTTCTGGCTTGCAGAGTTTCTGCTGAAAGATCAGCTGTTAACCTTATGGGGATTCCCTTGTGTGTTATTTGTTGGTTTTCCCTTGCTGCTTTTAATATGTTTTCTTTATATTTAATTTTTGATAGTTTGATTAATATGTGTCTTGGCATGTTTCTCCTTGGATTTATCCTGTATGGGACTCTCTGTGCTTCCAGGACTTAACTATTTCCTTTCCCATATTAGGGAAGTTTTCAACTATAATCTCTTCAAATATTTTCTCAGTCCTTCTTTTTCTCTTCTTCCTCTGGGACCCCTATAATTCGAATGTTGGTGCGTTTAATGTTGTCCCAGAGGTCTCTGAGACTGTCCTCAGTTCTTTTCATTCTTTTTTCTTTATTCTGGTCTGCAGTAGTTATTTCCACTATTTTATCTTCCAGGTCACTTATCCGTTTTTCTGCCTAAGTTATTCTGCTATTGATCCCATCTAGAGTATTTTTAATTTCATTTATTGTGTTTTTCATCATTGCTTGGTTCCTCTTTAGTTCTTCTACATCCTTGTTAAATGTTTCTTGCATTTTGTCTATTCTATTTCCAAGATTTTGGATCATTTTTAACTATCATTATTCTGAATTCTTTTTCAGGTAGACTGCCTATTTCCTCTTCATTTGTTAGGTCTGGTGTGTTTTGACCCTGCTCCTTCACCTGCTGTGTGGTTTTTTCTCTTCTCAGTTTGCTTATCTTACTGTGTTTGGGGTCTCCTTTTCACAGGCTGCAGGTTCGTAGTTCCCGTTGTTTTTGGTATCTGTCCCCAGTGGCTAAGGTTGGTTCAGTGGGTTGTGTAGGCTTTCTGGTGGAGGGGACTAATGCCTGTGTTCTGGTGGATGAGGTTGGATCTTGTCTTTCTGGTGGGCACGTCCACATCTGGTGGTGTGTTTTGGGGTGTCTGTGGCCTTATTATGATTTTAGGCAGCCTCTCTGCTAATGGATGGGGCTGTGTTCCTGTCTTGCTAGTTGTTTGGCATAGGGTGTCTAGCACTGTAGCTTGCTGGTCGTTGAGTGAAGCTGGGTCTTGATGTTGAGATGGTGATCTCTGGGAGATTTTCACTGTTTGGTATTACGTGGAGCTGGGAGGTGTCTTGTGGACCAGTGTCCTGAAGTTGGCTCTCCCACCTCAGAGGCACAGCCCTGATGCCTGGCTGGAGCACCAACAGCCTTTCATCCACACAGCTCAGAATATAAGGGAGAAAAAAATAGAGAGAAAGAAAGAAAGAGGATAAAATAAAATAAAATAAAGCTATTATAATAAAAAATAAGAAAAAAAATTATTAAGAGTAAATGTATTCAGAAAAAATTTTTTTTTATTTTTAAAAACAGATTTATTAATTTTTTATAATAAAAAATAAGAAACAAATTAAGAAAAAATTTAAGAAAAAAATTTAATTTTTTAAAATAAAAAATATGAAAACACTTATTAAATTTTTTTTAAAATTTCTAAAAATAGAAAATAAGGAAAAAATTATTAAGAAAACATTTATTAGGAAAAAAATTTTTTTAAGTAAAAAAAAAAAAAAAAAAAGGAAGGACCTAACCCTAGGACTAATGGTGAAAGCAAAGCTATACAGACAAAATCTCACCCAGAAGCATACACAAATACACTCACAAAAAAAGAAAAAGGGGAAAAATTAATATATCCTGCTCCCAAAGTCCACCTCTTGAATTTGGGATGATTCATTGTCTATTCAGGTATTCAACAGATGCAGGCACATCAAGTTGTTTGTGGAGCTTTAATCCGCTGCTTCTGAGGCTGCTGGGAGCGATTTCCCTTTCTCTCCTTTGTTCATACAGCTCCCGGGGTTCAGCTTTGGATTTGGACCCGCCTCTGCATGTAGGTCGCCTGAGGGCGTCCGTTCCCCGCCCAGACAGAACGGGCTTAAAGGAGCAGCTGCTACGGGGGCTCTGGCTCACTCAGGCCAGAGGGAGGGAGGGGTACGGATGTGGGACGAGCCTGCGGTGGCAGAGGCCGGCATGACGTTGCAGCAGCCTGAGGCGCGCCGTGCGTTCTCCTGGGGAAGTTGTCCCCAGATCACGGGAGCCTGGCAGTGGCGAGCTGTACCGGCTCCCGGGAGGGGCAGTGTGGAGAGTGACCTGTGCTCGCACACAGTCTTCTTGGTGGCGGCAGCAGCAGCCTTAGCGTCTCCTACCCGTCTCTGCGGTCCACGCTGATAGCCGCGGCTCGCGCCCATCTCTGGAGTTTAGGCAGCACTCTGAATCCCCTCTCCTTGCGCGCCGCGAAACAAAGAGGCAAGAAAAAGTCTCTTGCCTCTTCGGCGGCTGCAGACTTTTTCTCGGGCTCCCTCCCAGCTAGCTGTGGTGCGCTAACCCCTTCAGGCTGTGTTCACGCTGCCAGCCCCAGTCCTCTCCCTGCGATCCGACCGAAGCTGAGCCTCGGCTCCCAAACCCCGCCCGCCCCTGCGGGTGAGCAGACAAGCCTCTCGGGCTGGTGAGTGCTGCTTGGCGCCGAGCCTCTGTGCGGGAATCTCTCCGTTTTTCCCTCTGCGCCCCTGTTGCTGTGGGATCCGCGCTGTTAGCCGCGGCTTGCGCCCGCCTCTGGGGTCTGCGCTGATAGCCGCGGCTTGTGCCCGTCTCTGGAGTTCATTTAGGCGGCGCTCTGAATCCCCTCTCCTCGTGCGCCACGAAACAAAGAGACAAGAAAAAGTCTCTTGCCTCTTCGGCAGCTGCAGACTTTTTCCCGGACTCCCTCCCGGCTAGCACCGAAGCCCGAGCCTCAGCTCCCAGCCCCCGCCCGCCCCGGTAGCTGAGCAGACAAGCCTCTCGGGCTGGTGAGTGCTACTCGGCACCGATCCTCCGTGCGGGAATCTCTCCGCTTTGCCCTCCGCACCCCTGTGGCTGCGCTCTCCTCCGTGGCTCCGAAGCTTACCCCCTCTGCCACCTGCAGTCTCTGCCCACGAAGGGGCTTCCTAGTGTGTGGAAACCTTTCCTCCTTCACGGCTCCCTCCCACTGGTGCAGGTCCCGTCCCTATTCTTTTGTCTCTGTTTTTTCTTTTTTCTTTTGCCCTACCCAAGTACGTGGGGATTTTCTTGCCTTTTGGGATGTCTGACGTCTTCTGCCAGCGTTCAGTGGGTGTTCTGTAGGAGCAGTTCCACGTGTAGATGTATTTCTACTGTATCTGTGGGAAGGAAGGTGATCTCCGCGTCTTACTCTTCCGCCATCTTGCCCCTACCTCCATCTCAGATCTTTTTGACTAAGTCAACGTTACAAATATTTTATTTTATTTTTTCTTGGACTCATAGTTTTAGCTTTTAGCACTAGTATTAATGTGTTTCTTTGAGTATTTCTTATAATTTTTTGCAAATAGCATCATGTCTTCTGAGAGTAAAGAAAGTTTTGCTTTTTTTTAACAATGGAGACTATTTTAATGATTTATAATAATAATTATTATTTTTAGAGAAGAATTATTATAGACAAATAGTTATTATAGAGGAAAAGCAGTCCTTCATCAAGAATGATGTTAGATGTAGGTTTTTGCAGAAGTTTCCTTCTATTCCTAGGCTTTTGAGAATAACTTTTTGAGGCATAGCTTGACTAAAACTGTACTTATTTTATTTCTATAATGAATGGTATGCTATGCTATAGTTATTTGGGGAGTTGGGGAGGAGTACACCTGCTGTGAGGTGTTGTATGCAGAGTCCTTGAAGATAGTATGTTAAACACGGTATTGCCCTGGGTCTTTGGTGCAGGCCCACACTCTATCCATATCTGATTGCTAAACCAAATGACTTTTAGTTGTTCAGTATTTATGAGATAAAGGATTTGATCAGTCAGGCCCCGTTTTTCTGTATTTATTTATTGAAATAGTACGTATGATAATTATTCCAACTATTGACTCAAATACCTCTCTCACATATGAATCTGTAATGTGGCCTTCCAAGCTTGGAAGAGCTCTGAAAATGTTCTTAACTTTATTGGAGTTTTCTTCTGTAAGTCTACTATTCTTCATTTTTCATTAATATATTTCCATCTGCTTTCTCTCTATCCATATTCTTCTGAATTTCTGGCCAGCTAATAGTAAGGTGTCTTAGATGGGGTTCTCTAGAAGCAGACCCTGAGATGCCAACACATGTGCAAGTGATTTATGAACAATATGTTTCAGGAGAAGCTGGCAAATAACATAGTAAGCAGGATTGGGAAGGGTAGAAGCCAAGTAGGTGGTGATTTCATGCAAAGCATTAGCCTTAGCCTGAGCCTGGCAGGGGAGCTCTAGTGTGAGTTAAGCTTCAGGGTTAGTTCCAAATTCAGAAAAAGAATTCAGGCTTTTATATTCCCTCATTGACTAAGGCTCCCCATTGAGGGTTGGAGACCATAGCTACCAGGAGCTACAAGATCTCTGCATTTAGAAGTAAAGCAGGTCCAGTAGCCAAGGACAGTCCTCCAAAGACAGTATTAGGCACAGGGCATTAGAAGGAAATGCATACAGAGCTGGGATGTGAGCCCACAGATAACAAAAAGAATCCAAGGGATCTGGGTGGGATACTGACAATGCCCACTACATTAGATTTTCATGCCTCGCCTTATTATTGGGAATTCTTACTATCTTTTATAAACATAATTTATTTAATCTTAAAATGGTGCTGGCTTCAACTATATTCCAGGAGCCAAGTGAGGTATTTCACACATAGTATTTCCATTTTAATGAAAAGCATTTTGCTAATATAAGTATTTTAAAAATAGAATGTATTCCATTATGCATAGAGGATTACTAATAAATGAAAGAAATTGAATATAAACACCAGTATTGGATAGAAGATAATCTATATACTGTCCTCAAATCTAAAATTCAGATACTTTCTCTCTAAAATTATGAAACATATTGGAGAATTTATATTACATAAGTTATTGCATGCCTTTCAAAGTAGGAAACAAAACATTGCAAGTTTTGGTTTTTCCTCCTATCAGAATAACCAGATCGATATTTACAAATTAAAGCATGAGGTACAGAGTTCACAAATGAGTGTTATAAAGACTCTTAGACCAACACTGTAACAAGTACATGCCATAACTGCTCTTTGCCATTTGAATAAAAAGTAATTGTGTTTATTAGTTTTTGGTTTTGGAGGCCTTTATAGCTTGAATACATATTTTGTAACTGAAAATGTGTTAATCCTCTAAACAAGTAATTATTCTGTTTAATTATTACATTTTTATTAAGAAGTTAACTGGTCATGAATCTTTTCTCTCATACATTGAAATCTGCAGATTTATTTAAGAAATTATATTTAATCTCCTTCTCAGTGTTGGACAGTTAGAAATGCTTATAACATGTTGAACTGTCATATGCTAGGGGTGACAAATTTATAAGGAAAATTGAATAATGTTAAGCTTCAGTACTCTCATTTTAGCAGAGTAGAAGTGTGTTGATGTTGAATAGATAGTACAGTATGATTTAAAATGTAAGTTATAAAGAAAAATCACATTTAAACAGAAAACAAGAGGGGGAAAGAACAATAGCATAGAATACATTTAGTAAAAAGACCCTTTGGTATTTTGCAAGTAGATAGAAGCCCATCAACTTAATATGGAAAAGTGATTAACCACATTGTCAGAAAGAGCTACTTTATGGCAACATCTTAAAGGATGAATGAGGCAAGTGCTATTGGGATCAGAACAATGAGCTTTGTTTTCCTTTTATACGGTCTGCTGTTTTTCTGTATCCATATGTTGGTGCCCACGTTTGTAGATATTTCCATACCTTCATCATTGGTAAAATTCTATCAGTATGTACTTAGGAATCATTAAATTTGCTTTACAAGACTGAAAAACTATGCTTTGAGCTTCATGAAGTGTCAACAGCATAAAGATGGAAAAAGGATAAACTTCAAAAAACATACATTCAGAATCAGCCTCTTATAGTTGATATTACAGTCCAAAGAATTGACACCATGTTACTTGTCAAAGGGAATTGTTCATAGCTGTATAAACTGAAAAGAGGAAAGTGAATAGGGAGTGATGCTCATTGAGAAACTGACTTTAGGAAACCAGGGAGAAAATTCTGATTAAAGGAGCCACTGGAAGACATTGAATGCACAGTACTTGGAATTGCATAACAAGGGACATCACATGTCCTTGGCCTCTACCAGTGCCTAGAAGGACAAAAACAAAAGTGATAAATAAGTTAGATAACTCATAGCTAAACATAGGTCAAAAACCAAGAACTTTCTGTAGTTTTTGAAAAAGAATGGGATTAAATGAACTAAATTAAGGAAAAATGCTTATAAAAATATTGGAGGTCTTAAAGATTTGTCTATTTCAATAATTTTAAATTTTATTTTTTAATTAATTTTAATGAAGTATAGTTGATTTACCATATTATATTAGTTTCAGGTATACAACATAGTGATTCAATATTTTTATAGAATATATTCCATTTAAAGAAATAATGACTATATTTCCCTGTGCTGTACAATATATCCTGGTTTCTTATTTATTTTATACTAAGTAGTTTGTATCTCAATCCCCTATCCCTATCATGCCCATCCCCATTGGTAACCACTAGTTTATTTTCTATATCTGTGAGTCTGTTTCTGTTTGGTTATATACATTCCTTTATTTTTTAGATTCCACATATAAGTGATAACATGGAGTATTTGTCTTTCTCTGACATATTTCACTAAGCATAATACCCACTATGTCCAACCACATTGTTGCAAATGGCAGAATTTCATTCTTTTATATGGCTGAGTAATATTCCGTCTTGTTTATTCATTTTCTGTTGATGGACACTTAGGTTGCTTCCATATTTTGGCTATAGTAGATAATTCTGCTGTGAACACTGGGTTGCATGTATCTTTTCAAATTAGTGTCTTCATTTTCTTCAGATATATACCCAGGATAGTAATTGCTGGATAATATGTTAGTTCTATTTTAAGTTTTTTGAGGAACCTCCATGTTTTCCATTGTGGCTGCACCAGGTTACATTCCTACCAACAGTGTAGGAGTGTTCACTTTTCTCCTCATTCTTAACATTTGTTATTTGTAGACTTTCTGATGATAGCCATTTGACAGATGTGAAGTGATTTATCATTGTGGTTTTGATTTGAATTTCTCTGATGATTAGCTATGTTGATCACATTTTCATGTGCCTGTTGGCCATCTGTGTATCTTCTTTCAAAAAATGTCTATTCAGGCCTTCTGCCTGTTTTATAAATCGAGTTGTTTGTTTGTTTTTAAATTTATTTTGTTGAAGTATAGTTGATTTACAATGTTGTGTTAATTTCTGCTGTACAGCAAAGTGATTCAGTTATACATGTATATATACATTCTTTTTCATATTCTTTTCCATTATGGTTTATCACAGGCTATTGAATATAGTTCTGTGTGCTATACAGTAGGACCTTGTTGCTTATCCAGTCTATATATAATAGTTTGATCTGCTAATCCCAATTCATACCTCCCCCCCACCTTGGAAACCACAAATCTATTTTCTGTGTCTGTGAGTCTGTTTCTGTTTCATAGATAAGTTCATTTGTGTCATATTTTATATTCCACATATTAGTGATATCATATGGTACTTTTTCTGACTTACTTCACTAATTATGATAATCTCTAGGTCCATCCATGTTGCTGCAAATGGCATTATTATTTTTTTTATGGCTGAATAGTATGCCATAGCATATATGTAACACATCTTCTTCATCCATTCATCTGTCGATGGACCTTTAGATTGTTTCCATGCCTTGGCTATTGTGAATACTGATGCTGTGAATATAGGGGTGCATGTAACATTTTGAATTATAGTTTTGTCAGGATATATGCCCAGGAGTAGGATTGCTGGATCATATGGCAACTCTATTTTTAGTTTTTTGAGGAACCTCCATACTGTTTTCCATAGTGGGTGCACCAATTTGCATTTCCACCAATGCAAATGATCATCATTCTGACTGGTGTGAGGTGTAGTTTTGATTTACATTTCTCTAATAATTAGTGATGTGGAGCATGTTTCCATGCGACTCTTGGTGATCTCATTTGGGGAAATGTCTATTTAGGTTTATGCCCATTTTTCAATTGAGTGGTTTGTTTTTCTTGTTATTTAGTTGTATGAGCTCTTTGTATATTTTGGAAATTAAGCCCTTGTTGGTTGCATCATTTGCAAATATTTTCTCCCAATCTGTAGGTTGTCTTTTTGTATTATTTATGATTTCCTTTGCTGTCCAAAAGCTTGTAAGTTTGATTAGGTCCCATTTGTTTATTTTTGCTTTTATTTCTATTGCCTTAGGAGACTGGCCTAAGAAAAAATTGCTCTGATTTATGTCAGAGAATGTTTTGCATATATTCTCTTCTGGGAGTTTTATGGTGTCATGTCTTACATTTAAGTCTGTAAGTCATTTTAATTTTATTTTTGTGTATGGTGTGAGGGTGTGTTCTAACTTCATTGATTTACATGTAGCTGTCCAGCTTTCCCAACACACTTGCTGAAGAGACTGTCTTTTCCCCACTGCATAT
This sequence comes from Balaenoptera acutorostrata, assembly GCF_949987535.1. Classification (NCBI taxonomy): domain Eukaryota; kingdom Metazoa; phylum Chordata; class Mammalia; order Artiodactyla; family Balaenopteridae; genus Balaenoptera; species Balaenoptera acutorostrata. The sequence continues at coordinate 27,569,002 of NC_080065.1, read as the reverse complement.
TCTTTCCTCCTTTGTCGAAGATCAATTGACCATAGGTGTTTGGGTTTATTTTTGGGCTCTCTATTCTGTTCCCTTGATCCGTAAGTCTGTTTTGTACCAATACCATGTTGTTTTGATTACTGTAGCTTTTGTAGTATTGTCTGAAATTTGGGAGGTTTATGCCTCCTGCTTTATTTTTCCTCAGACTTTCTTTGGCAATTCTGGGTCTTTTATGGTTCCATATAAATTTTAGGATTATTTGTTCTAGTTTTGTGAAAAATGTCATGGGTAATTTGATAGGGATCGTATGAAATCTGTAGATTGCTTTGGGTACTATGGCCATTTTAACAATAATAATTCTTCCAATCCAGTAGCATGGGATATCTTTCCATTTCTTTGAATCATCTTCAATTTCTTTATTGTTTTATAGTTCTCAGCACACAAGTTTTTCACCTCCTTGATAAGATTTATTCCTTTTTTGGTGCAACTTTAAAAGAGATTTTTTTTTTTTTACATTCCATTTCCGATGTTTCACTGTTACTGTAAAGAAATGCAACTGATTTCTGTATGTTAATCTTGTATCCTGCTACCTTGCTGAATTCGTTTATTCTAGTAGTTTTTGTGTGGAGTCCTTAGGGTTTTCTATATAGAGTATCATGTCATCTGCATATAGTGACAATTTTACCTCTTCCCTTCCAATGTGAATGAATACATTTTCTTTTTCTTGTCTGATGGCTGGGGCTAGGACTTCCAATACTGTGTTGAATAGAAGTGGTGAGAGTGGGCATCCTCGTCTTGTTTCAGATTTTAGCAGGAATGCTTTCAGCTTTACACTGTTGAATATTATGTTGGCTGTGGGTTTGTCAAATAGATTTCATTATGTTGAGATATGTTCCCTCTATACTCACTTGGATAAGAGTTTTTATCATGAATGGATGTTGAATTTTATCAAATGCTATTTCTGCATCTATTGAGATGATCATGTGGTTTTTGTCTTTTCTTTTGTTGACATAGTGTATCACACTGATTGATTCACATAGGTTGAACTGTCCTTGTTACCCTGGGATGAATCGAACTTGGTGGTGGTGTATGTCTGTGTTGTTGGATTCAGTTTGCTAACATTTGTTGAGAATTTTTGCATCTATAGTCATCAAAGATATTGGCCTGTAATTTTATTTTTTGTAGTTTCTTTGGTATAAGGGTGATGGTGGCTTCATAGAATGTCTTTGGGAGTGCTGCCTCCTCTTCAGTCTTTTGGAAGAGTTTGAGAAGGCTTGGTATAAGTTCTCCTTTGTATGTTTGGTAAAATTCACCTGTGAAGCCATCTGGACCTGGAATTTTGTTTGTAGGGAGTTTTTTATTTTTTTTAAATTACAGATTCTATTTCACTTCTAGTGATCAGTCTGTTCAAATAATCTATTTCTTCCTGATTCAGTTTTGGTGGACTGTAAATGTTTAGAATCTTGTCCATTTCTTCAAGGTTGTCCAATTGTTGGCATACAATTGTTCATAGTATTCTCTTATGGTTTATGTAGTTCTGTGGTATTGGTTATTGTTTCTCCTTTTTCATTTTTTATTTTGTTTATTTGGGTTATTTATCTTTTCTTCTTGGTGAGCCTGTCCAGAATTTGGTCAATTTTATTTACCCTTTCAAAGAAACAGCTATTGGTTTTATTGATTTTTTTCTATTGTTTTTTAAATATCTTTTATTTATTTCCTCTGATTTTTATTATTTCCTTCCTTCTGCTAAATTTAGGTTTTGTTTGTTCTTCTTTTTCTAATTATTTTAGGAGGTAGGTTAGGTTGTTTATTTGAGATTTTGCTAGTTTTTTGAGGAAGACCTATATCACTATGAACATCCATCTAAGAACTACATTTGCTGCATTCCATAAATTTTTGTATGGTTGTGTATTCACTGTCATTTATCTCAAGGTATTATTAAATTTATTCTTTGGTTTCATCGTTGGCTCTTTGGTCTTTTAGTAGCATGTTGTTTAGTTTCCATGTAATCGTTTTGTTTTGTTTTCTCATTTACTTTTCTGTGGTTGATTTCTAGTTTCATGCCACTGTGGTCAAAAAAATGCTTGAAATAATTTCTATACTCTTAAATTGGCTGAGGTTTTTTCTGTGCCCTAGTATGTGGTCAGTCCTAGAAAATGTTCCATGTGCACTTGAAAACAATGTGTATTCTGCTTTTTTTTGGATGTAATGTTCCAAAAATATCAATTAACTCTAATTGTTCTATTGCATCATTTAGGATCTCTGTTGCCGTATTGATTTTCTGTCTAGAAGTTCTGCCACTGATGTGAGTGGGGTGTTAAAGTTTCCTACTATTATTGTATTCCCATCAATTTCTCCCTTTATATCAGTTAGTATTTGTTTTATGTATTTGGGTGCTCCTACATTGGGTGCATATATATATGTTGACAAGTGTAATATCCTCTTCTTGTACTGATTCTTTTATCATTATATAGTGTCCTTCTTTTTCTTTCTTAATGGCCTTTGTTTTGAAGTTTATTTTGTATCATATGAGTATTGCAACCCCCAATTTATCGTTTCCATTTGCATGAAGTATCTTTTTCCATCCCCTCACTTTCAATCTATGTGTGATCTTTGACCTGAAGTGGATCTCTTGTAGGGAGACTATTGTAGGGCTCTTATTTTTTTTAATGCAATCTGTTACTCTATGTCTTTTGATTGGACTGTTTAGTCCATTGATATCTAAGGTAATTATTGATATGTATTTATTGCCATTTTAAACCTTGCTTTCCAGTTGATTTTGTATTTCTTTGTTTTTGTTTTTTCTTTTGTACTTTGATGCCTACCTTTTGTATTATGTTTGTGTTCTTTTTTGGTTTCTGTGAACCTATTGCATGTTTTTGATTTGTGGTTACTCTGTTTTTCAAAAATGTTAACCCCTTGGTATATCTACTTGCTTTAGACTGATAGTCATATAGGCTCAAACACATTCTGAAAAAAAAAACCCTACATTTTCTTACTCTCCTCCCCAACATTTTATGATTTTGATGTCCTCTTTTAAATCTTCATGTTTATCATCTTGCTGTTCATTGTGGTTACCATTGCTTTCACAAATTTTTTTTGATTTTCTTTTTTTTAATCTGTATACTGGCTTAATTTAAGTGATATACTTTCCAATTGTGATTTTCTCATTCCTATAGATTCTTGCTTCTTTTCTATTTAGAAAAGATTTCAATATTTCTTTTAGGATAGGTTTAGTATTGCTGTATTCTTTTAGCTTTTGTTTGAGAAATTCTTTGTCTCTCCTTCTATTCTAAATGATAATCTAACAGGGTAGAGTATTTTAGGTTGCAGAATTTTCCCTTTCAAGACTTTGGATATATTTTCCCCTTCCCTTCTGGCATGCAACATTTCTGTAGAGAAATCGGCTGATAGCCTTGTGGGGGTTTCCTTGTAATAAACTCTTTGTTTTTCTCTTGCTGCTTTTTGAATCCTCCCCTTAACTTTTGCCATTTTAATTATAATATGTCTTGGTGTAGGTCTGTTTGGGTTTATCTTGTATGGGTCCCTCTGTGCTTCCTGTACCTGGATATCTGTTTCCTTCTTTAGGTTTGGGAAGTTTTCAGCCATAATTTCTTCAACTACATTTTTGATCCCCTTTTCTCTTTCTTCTCCTTCTGGAATCACTATTATGCATAGACTGGCATGCTTTATATTATCCCATAGGTCTCTTATATTGCTTTCATTTTTTTTTTTTAATTTGGCTTTCTGTCTGCTGTTCTGATTGGCTGATTTCCATTATTCTATCTTCCAGATCATTTATTCCTTCTTCTGCATTATTCATTCTACTATTCATTGCCTTTAGTTCAGCTTTCATCTCTGTAAATGAATTTTCTAATTTTTCTTGGCTCCTCCTTATAGTTTCTAGTTCCTTTTTACAGTAATCCACATTTCTGTCAATAGCTTTTCTTAATTCCTTCAATATTTTCATTATCTCCTTTTTGAACTCAGTTTCTATTAGACTGAAGAGGTCTGTTTCATTGTTTGTTCTTTCAGGGGAATTCTCTTGATCTTTTCATTGGGAGTGGTTCCTCATCTTCTTCACTTTACTTTTATTTCTCTTACTCTATGAGTTTAGGAGAAACAGTTATCTACTGTGGTCTTGGAGGGCTATTTTTGCATGGGAACATCCCTGTGTAGCCTACATGGGTTTAATATTTTTGGGTGTGAGGTCTGTTTTTAGTATGGATGCCTGTGACCTCTTTTCTCAGTGTGTGCTGGCTGTTATCCCCTCATTCAGGCATGTGACTGTTGTGGTGTCTAGCTAGAGCTTGCACTGAATGTTGAATGGGGCCTCCTCTTTGCTCTGTGGTTGTCACAGCCCTGTTGGGGGCAGGATCTGCTCCCTAGTTGTTGGACTAGAAGCCCCCATATCTGTTTGTGAGCTGTGGTTTGAGGTAGGCATGATTGGAGCACTCCCACTGAGAGAGAAGCCACTAAGTATTCCTCTGCTGGAGCTGTCCACTGGGGAGTGTGCTCTGTGGTGTCACCTGTCACCCAGGCTCACAAAGTACACTGTTGTTGGCACTTCCCTCAGACCTGCCTCAACTGTGGGAATGCCAGCAATCGGCCCTAGTGTCCCTCAGGTGTTGCTTTCACAAAGCCATCAGTGCAGATCCATAGGCACAGATCCACTGAAATCAGGTAACAGGGCCACAGTAGTTGCACACTTGGACCTGCCATGGGAGCTATGGAAACAGCCCAGACCCTGGCCATGCCTCCATATATGCACGCCCTATAAGCCCACAGATTCTAAGGCCAGACCTGTCCCAGCTGTGGGAGTACCCATTGTCCACTTGGATGTCCTGCAGGTGCAGATTTTACAAAGCTGGTGGCAACAGTGTAAATCTGTGGATTGCATAGCCATGGGGAAAGGGCTCAGATTTCAGCCCTGCTTCCTAAGTTGAATGGCCCCTGGAGATCAGCTCTGATTTCAGCCCCACCTCTGCCTGTGGGCAACACGCTGGCACTTGCACTTGTGTGCTCCCAGAGCTTGTAGAGGTAGGACCAAGCTGGCTGAGAGCTCACTGAGAAAGAGGCTGTTATGGTAGGCCCTTCCCCTCCCTTCACAGGCCGCTTAAAAATGGTATTTCACTTCTATGGCAGGCCCAGGCTTCTTCTGCATACACCCCTGATTGCAGCCTGTACCAAACTCCAGCCCCTTCAGGCTGTCTCTGTGCAGCCAATCCCAGTCCTGTCCCCAGGTCTGTCCTCTAATACCCGAGTTTCAGCACCCAGCCCCCACCCACACCAGTGGAGGCACTTGTCAGGCTAGGGAGTGCAGGGTGGTGGCACGGACCATCTGTGCAGGTCTCTCTCTGTTCTGCCTGCTGAAACTGGTTGCTGCACTTTCCTCCGAGCTTCTGAAGTTCTCTTTCTGTCCCAGCTGATCTTGCTGCCAGTGAGGGGGCTTCCCAGGTTGCAGGAATCTTTCCTGTTTCACAGCTCCCTTCCAGGGGTTCAGGTCCTGTCCTGCTTCCTTTTTTTTTCTTTCATCCTACCTGGATACATGGAGATCTTTCTTTCACTTTTATGTGTCTGAGATCTGCCAGGATTCAGTAGGTATTCTGTGAGAATTGTTCTGCATGTAGATGTATTTTTGAAGTATTTGTGGGAAGAGGTGAGCTCCACATCCTTCTATTCTTCCATCTTGATTGGAGCCCTCTGGTTGTTTTTTTGATAATGAGTTGTATGAGATGTTTATATATTTTAGATATTAATCCCTTATTGGTCATATCATATGCAGATATTGTCTTCCATTCAGATATTTTGTCAATGTCTTCCTTTGCTGTGCAAAAACTTTTAAGTTTAATTAGTACCCATTTGTTTATTTTTGCTCTTGTTTCTTTTGACTTAGGAGATAAATCATTGCAATATATATTTTTTGGATCTATGTCAAAGAGTGTTCTGCCTTTGTTCTCTCCTAGGAGTTTTATAGTTTCTGGTCTTATACTTAGGTAGGTCTTTAATCCATTTTATTTTTGTATGTGGTGTGAGAAAATGTTCTGATTTCATTCCTTTTCATGTAACTGACCAGTTTTCCCAGCACTATTTATTGAAGAGACTTTCTTTTCCTGCCATATATTCTTGGCTCCTTTTGTAGATTAATTGACCATAGATGTGTGGGTTTATTTCTGGGTCTCAGTTCTCTTCCATTGATCTGTGTGTCTGTTTTTGTGCCAGTGCCATGCTGTTTTGATTACTGTAGACTTATAGTATAGTCTGAAATCAGGGAGCATGATCACTTGAGCTATGTACTATTTTTCTCAAGATTGCTGTGGCAACTTGAGGTCTTTTGTGGTTGGTTCCATATAAATTTTAGGATTATTTGGTCTAATTTGGTGAAAAGTGTCATGGTTATTTTGTTAGGGATTGCATCAAATGTGTAGATTGCTTTGTATAGTATGGACACATTTAACTATTAATTCTTCCAATCTAAGAACACAGGATATCTTTCCATTTCTTTGTATCATCTTCAATTTCCTTCATCAGTGTTTCATAGTTTTCAGAGTTTAGGTTTTTCTCCTCCTTGGTTAAGTTTATTCCTAGGTATTTTATTCTTTTTGATCCAATTTTAAACATGATTTTTTTCTGCTTTCTCTTTTTGATAGTTCATTATTAGTGTATAAAAAAGCAACAGATTTCTGTATATT